>NC_069686.1:12032745-13331912 GCF_023699985.2 Odocoileus virginianus
CCACCTCCAGCAGGGCATGCCTGGGAGGATCGAGAGAGCCACAGGTGAGTTTAGAGGGGAATGTCACATGCTGCCAAATCAGAGGAGCACCAGTAAACCACCGACTTTTCTTATGAGGAACCTTTGAGCTGAATGAGGCTGGTCTAGTTCTGGGGCTAGCCTCCATACACAGAGAAGATGCTATCTGTCTGAACAAATACTCCTGAGACAGTCAAAGGAACACTAAGAGAAATCTCAAGTTTCATAAAAGTGAACCATATTGCCAACATTCCCTCCGGCCCTAGAAGACCAAATAGTCATAGGTCAGTTACTACTATTTCTGTATTAGTGGTAGAGAAACAGGTCAGAGTAGTAAAGTTCTTCCCATATAACCATGTCAGAAACCAGCCTCACAGATGTCATTTTTTGGCTCATGAGCCACTCAGTTTCCCCCAGTCATCATGACACCAAGAATATGTTCTGATTAGCCTAACAGGAAAGCTGATTTTTTAAAAATTACCTAATTGCCTTTAGATCTAAAATGACATTCATTCACTCATGATGATTGTACTTCATTAGCACCAGTATCCTAAAAAATGACTATGACACATACACAAATACTTGCAAAACAGACCTGAATGGGATAAGCTAGCTCGCCACAGGATTTGCCCAATGACTGTTAAAAATAGGTAGCATGTGGAAGTGTTCCAGTATTCTTTAGGGGACTGTCCACTGCTCCTCCCCCTCAATTCAGACCCCTGCCAGGAAAGGGGTGATCATATTATATTGAGAAACTCAGCACTTGCAGCACCTACCTACCCCCCAAATATCAAAAGTATTTTTCTAAAGCTATTCCCTCTACTTATGGACAGAATTCTATTTTTTTTTTTTTTTCCTTCTTAGCATGAAGAATATTCTAACATTCTGAGACAATTAAAGATACCACAATTCCAAACTTCTGTTTCAGGGTACATAACCACCTGGCAGTGAAGTAGCGTGGATTTTCCAGTGCTTTCCTGTGTTTTCATGGGCTGTCTGTCTTCTTTTCTTCACAGCCCCAGAGCCACCCCAGATTCTGCAGGAACTCCAGCCTATTACCGTGCAGTCTGGCAAGCCTGCCCGCTTCTGTGCTGTGATATCCGGCAGACCGCAGCCCAAAATTTCCTGGTATAAGGAAGAGCAGCTGCTTTCCACTGGGTTCAAGTGCAAATTCCTTCACGATGGGCAAGAATATACACTTTTGCTCATTGAAGCCTTCCCAGAGGACGCGGCCGTCTACACCTGTGAAGCCAGGAATGACTACGGAGTCGCCACCACCTCAGCATCACTCTCTGTGGAAGGTAGAAATGCCTTGCTACTTCTCAGCTTAAACTGAAACCTGAGAAACTCGCTTTTGCATTCTCTCAGGGCATTTAAAAAATACAGCTTGGAGGTCCTAAAGTAGATTGCTATACGACTTGGAAACTTTGAAAGGGTTCCATGACCAGATAAATTAAGAGAAATTGGCATGCTTCATTCTGGGAGGTCTGTAGGGTGACTTAATCCTGACGAGTCTTGTGGTCCCTTTCTTTAGTTCCGGAAGTTGTCTCTCCTGATCAGGAAATGCCAGTTTATCCTCCTGCTATCGTCACCCCACTTCAGGACGCTGTCACTTCTGAGGGACGGCCAGCCCACTTTCAATGCAGAGTTTCTGGAACAGGTAGGTTTACCAGGAAGGGTAGAGTTGCTAATATTTAAAAAGAATGATGTAAGTGAGGAAAAGGTTTCCTCATCCCTTCCTCCCTTACAAACAGTTCTCATTCATAATTTGAAGTTTAATGGGAATCTTGCAGAACATTTACTTGAATTAGTGAATTAAGAATTAGATCAGTGTTTTCCACTACTATTTTTAGGACTATACACCTGAAAATAGTGAAAATGATAAACTTCATGCTGTGTGTTTAAAAGAAAAATTCAGTGTTTTAAACTTACAGAAATGTCATATTTTCTTTATGGTTGTAGTTAGACTTTTGTTATCTCTTGAAAAAATACAACAAAGCCTACAATCATTATTAAATTAATTATAATAGCATCTACATATGTTTTAAAAGAAGAGTCTATTTATATGTAAGATGTTCAGTCTATGGACAGTGCTTGTGTGAAAAGGCACATCCATTTAGAAAGCAGTGTCTGGTCCTGGACAAAAGTGGGGGCCTGACGACTGGAGAGGTTGAATTTGAATCTTAGCTCCACTGTGTGACCTTCGGCAAAGACATGATTCCTCTGGTCTCTTTCCCTCATGAATAAAGTGAGTATAATATTGCAGTCATAAAATATACATTTCATGAGGGCAGGAATTCTTAATATTGAAAACCTGGTGCCTGAGAAGCAGTAGCTACTAGAAGAAAAGCTCTGTGAAAGCAAGGGTAGATCCTTGTCCTAGAATAGCTCTGGACATAGTAGATGCTTAGTAATTGTTGATTGGACAAAAGCATGGTTGTTAAATGGCTGATATCCACTGCTCCAGATCATTCATCGTGATTATGTTAGATAACCCACATTAGCACGTAGCATAGTGCCCATCCAAAAGTAATCCCTCAATCTGTTAGCTGTTACGATTTTTTAATTGCTGCAAGTTTCCCAGAGACCAGGAGCCCCTCCCGTTCCCCCAGGAGTCTGACCTTAGGAGAATAAGACAGACTGTTTGGAGCCATTTTTCCCCAATGATGATTGTAGACTGACAGGGTAAGCCAACTTTATCCCAAATGAAAAACCTTTTCTCATTTTCTTGGCTTTTATATGCCACCACAGAGGGAAATTCTCCCAGCTTGGGCGTCTCGCAGCACTCCTAGTAAGTTTGTTTTGTTTATAGTGCTTCTCCCATTCGTTTATGACCCAGTGTCTACCTTGCCAGAAGCCATTTTCCTAAACAAGTTAGTATTTCTGCCATGCTTCTATCACCTAATGATTTCCTCCTCTGATTTGGAGATGCTGATCTAGAAACCAAATAGACCCATTTGGTTTTATGAGCATAATTAAAGGATACAAAGTATATAAAGCACTTATAGGCATGACATGGCTGACAAGTGGCTGGTACTCAATATATTAATTTTATTACAACAACTGAAAGGACTTATAGAAACATAAAAGCCTGGTAATAGGGGACCAACATAAATAAATACTATAGACTGTTACTTTAGAACATAGTGTTGGAGAAACCCTAAATATTAAGAAATGAGAACTGAGTTGATAATATCTTACTAACACAAGAAAGAAAAAATAATTTTAATTTTAAGTTCACCAAAGTCACATTAAATAATTTATCTATTTGTTGAATTTTTAGAGGAAAATTTTTGAATAACTATATGTAAATATGGACTATCTAAAGTAGTAGTCTTACATATATTTGTATAGTGCTTTTTTAGGTAAGTCATTTTATAGTTTGCCTTTAGAATGTTGTAAAAATACATTTGAATCTTTACCAGACCTCAATTGGGATAGCAAAAGAAAAATATCTTTTCTATATGGGCAATGTCTTTAAATGTTTGAACGGACTTTATAAATTCATGTGATCATTAACTCTCTCTGTGTGATAATATTTAGATATATACAGAGGTTTTAGCATCCTGTCATAAATGTATTTTCTATGTAACAAAAATTAAATTCATTGAATAAAATGCCTTTTTAAAATAAAAGCTTACTGAATCATGTTGTTTCATGCCCCTCGGACTGAAAATATTTACACAGCTTGCCTTAAGAAAGTAAATGCAACTCTCTACAAACTGGAGGAAAAAAATGTAGGCAGAAGCCCCAGTCTCATGTTATGGAAATCAATACTTACCGAAGCACAGAATGTGATCCGAGCGATCTGGTGGCACTTTTGAGTGAAAATGTTTCAACTGAAGGTCTCTGGTGCCACCTACTGGTAGCAGAGACATTTGGAAAAGTAGAATTTTAGAGCGTAATAAATCTAGCTTTTGGCTAATGTTCATTCTGTAATGAGTCAGTATCATTTGGAGGCTTACAGAGTGGAAACTAGCTAAGTGAAATGATAAATAATTAGTTAGGCAGTGAGGAGTGCCCATCGCTCATTGAATTGTGCCCTGCTGTTGAGGCATCATGCTGGGTTCTAGGGCTCCCACACCTGTCCCTGGCTTCATGGAGCTCAGTGTGTAGGTGAGGAGATGCACGGCTGGATTCCAAGGTTGTGAGCGCTGTAACAGCCCACCCGCGCAGGGCTGTCTGTCTGGGAGACAGCTGGGGAAAGGTGCATGGACGCTACACTGAGGAAGTAACAGCTTATGGAGCACAGTGGTGCTTCAGAGTCATAAAGGTTTGCCAGGACAGTCGTGCTGGCAACAAGTGGTTTAAATATGGTCTTGTAATGAGGGAGCTGAGAGGCTAGAAAAGAAGGCAAGGGCCAGATACTAAAGTATTGGTATTCTATGGTTAGTTAGGACTCCTGTCTACTTTGAGGAATCACTGAGAGATTTTTAAACTCCTAAGTAACATGATCAGGCTTGCTTTTTGGAAGCAACACTGATAGTGAAAGGAGGAATGGACAGATGTGGGAGATGAGCCTGGAGATGAAGAACCAGCAGAGAGGCTGGCATCCTTTCATATCATAAGGATAGTCTTGGGAAGTGTTGACAATGATGGGAGTCAGACGAGAGAAGGGGGCAGAGTGCGCAAGAGTTCAGGAGGTAGAATGAATGAGACCCAGGGACCAAATGCAGTGGTGTCTCGGGGGTGAGGAGCAGAGGCTGTGGGGTAGCCTCACGGGAGCCAGGAGAAGCCAGTGATGAACGCAGGTGGTGGTAGTCCAGCAAGAAGCATCGAGTCCACTGCCAGACAGGTCTTGCCCTTTAGCTCATCTCTTACAGGCAATCCACGCCTGTTCTGTTTCATTCATTTCACCAAAGGATGAAGTTGTCAGGGAAAATAAGCATTCTTCTAAGGACTAATACTCACTACCCTTCCCTTTCCTTTGAGGACTAAGCAAACAAACCAAGTGTTTGTAGGATGACTTTTACATCCTATGTGACAATATTCCTTTTATGTCCCATGACCCTGTTTTTTTGGCAAGTTGTTGAAGGCATTGCTGATCCCTTGTGAGGTTAGCTATTCTTGCTTAATGACTGACTGTGCCTATTGTTTATAAAGCCCTTTCCTCTGTGTATCATGGAATTCACACAGCAGTTTTATAGCCTTTGAATTATTATGCTTCTTATTTGACAAATGAGAAGACTTATTCAAAGAGATTAGCTTACATGTCTAAGGTCACATGGCTGATAAATTGTATTGTCAGGATTCCATTTCCTATCTTACCTTGCTACCTAAGGAAGTGGAAAGATTTGTTTCTGTAAAAGGGGTGCTTGTTTATAAACAACTACCATAGAGGGAAGTGGGGGAAACCATCATAAACTAGCAGTTATGCAAAAATGCAAGCAAACACTAAATGATTGGACTGTTGGAAGATCCCCATGGGTCAAATTGAGATAAGGAAGTAACATAATGACCACATTGCAAAAAGAAGATGCTTTTGATTTTGGCTTTTAAAACAAGTGACTGAATTTGAATCTACATTTGACTTACAGGGTTATTGCTTTAATGAAAGGATACTAATTTTAAAAATACACATCACCTTAAACTATAACAGCATATACTATTTTATCCTTGGTTTGGGTTTTTATTTTCTATCATTTTAAGATGCTTCAAATCCTTGTGTGGAAATAGCTAGTTATATTATTATTTATTATTACTGCTACTTTGAAAAGAAGCCAAATTTATCTAAGGTGCCCAAATTTCATGAACCTTTCAGCTTTAAAAATTATTTTCTGATGTGCTGAGACCTTCGAATGCTTGCCCCTTGGTAACAAAATAGTAGAGATTTTTTTTTGTCAGCCTTCAATGGGATCTCTTTTAGACCTTATGAAGTGTTGATCGTTTCAGCTCTAAATTTTGATGGATCTTTCTCCCTAAGCAGATTTTCCTCATTTCCTGTCTCAGTAGGCAACCACAGTCTCGGTGACCTTGAGTGGTCACTATTTCTCATGACAGGCCTTCTCTCAAAGTCACCAAATGTGTGAAAATCTCATCTTTGCTTCCATAGCACAACATGCAAATGATTACAAAGAATATAACTAAAATTGTAAAATTTCAAACATTCTAACTTCTCCATAAGCTGGATTTCTCTAAAATCATGTTTCCTTCTTAAAAATGACAAGAAATCGTGTAAGATCAGATGTGGCATGCCCAACAGAAAAGTATCATACTATTTAGATAAATATAAAATTAGTCACCTGTATAGTCCATTTTGTGTTTGCAGGTAAATAAAAATACCCACTTTGGGTAATTTAAAGATCCTTTTCCTTTTGTATTACAGATCTAAAAGTGTCTTGGTACAGCAAAGACAAGAAAATCAAGCCATCTCGGTTCTTTAAAATGACTCAGTTTGAAGACACTTACCAACTGGAAATTGCTGAAGCTTTTCCAGAAGACGAAGGAATTTATACTTTCGTTGCCAGCAATGCTGTAGGTCAAGTCTCAAGCACAGCCACTCTGAGACTGGAAGGTATGGTAAAACAGTTTTAAGGGCCACATTTAAGCATAGATCTCATCTTACAATGTCGGTAATAATCACTGAGGATTTCATGTTAAATTATCGTTGGTCCTACCTTTCTCTTAATGCAACTAATTGTTTCCATGTTACATGCAATGTTCTCGCTTTTCAGTTACCCCTCTCATTATGAATCACAGAGCTTATCATTTTTTTATTTTGTCCTGCTTTGTCTCCATAGTATTTTGTAATGTATTGCTCTCATTACCAGCTTTCATGCTTCCTGAGCAGCATGTATCAGAATGGGGAGAAACATATGCTAGAGAATTAGGTAGATTTATTTTCTCATCTGGTTAGCATGAAAATTTTTTAAAAAAGAATTTTTCAGTGTAAGAGTGTTCCTGTCCCACCACAGTATTGACAAAATTCTGATTTCCCAGAAGCTACTGTGGATGATTTCAGGTCTGTACATCAGCTGGATGTGTTTTGCCATCATTCAAAGAATGCTTGAGGATTGAGAGGCTCAGCTGTGAGATGGTTTAACATTTCTCTATTACTCGGGGCTCTTAAAATGCATTCAGAAACACTTCCTCAGTATCAGGGCAAGGGAGGGCACTTTGATTCAAAATGAGATAGTATTTTTATACAGTCAAACTGTTTTTCCCTGGCAATTTAGTCTGTAATATCTTTTAAGTTTATTTGTTTCTGGCTGCAATGGGTCTTCTAGTTACGGCTCTCTGGGTCTTTGTTGAGGCACGAGCGTTTCTTTCTAGCTGTGGCACTTCAGCCCTGTAGTTGTGACATGTGGCCTTAGCTGTCCCACAACATGTGGGACCTTAGTTCCCCGACCAGCGATTAAACCCACGTCCCCTGCATTGGAAGGTGGACTCCTAACCCCTGGCCCACCAGGAAAGTCCTTAGTCTCTGTAATAGTAAACATATACAAATACATGAAGAGTTAGGGCAGCTCTCACTTTTTTCCTTAATTTTAAAAACTTCATTTTGATAACCAGAGGTTTTCTTAGTAATCAGTGTAGTGTGGTTTACCAAAAATAAAAGTTGGTCTTTCAACCAGAGGGGGAAAAAAATAACAGAAAACAAGACTGTCTAACCTGAATTGCACACTCTGCTACTGCCTTCATGAACAATGTATGAAATTCCTTAGACTATTTATGCCTCAGCGTGTCTGGAGAATGGAAGGGAACTTGTGTGATTTTGAATCAATAGTGGCATTATGTTGACAAGCCATCAAGATTGGATTGGATTCTAGTCCCCCATTGAAATTTGCACCCTAATGAGTTCTGGTTTCAATGCAGGGTATGTACGACATTAAAGGTTGGCATGCTTCTTTTCAGGATTTAGCACACTTGAAGAAGTTACATCCAACTCTCAATGGCATATCTCTTCATCAGTTTCATTTAAGAAGGAGCCCCTTGGCCAAAAGCCCATCTTCATCCAGCCTCTATCCAGCCTCAGGGTGCACAGCGGGGAGACAGTCAGATTTCATGCCCGGGTTTCTGGCATTCCCAAGCCAGAAATCCAGTGGTTTCATAACCAACAATCAATTCTACCAACAAAAGATATAGTTTTCCACTTTGAGGAGTCCACGGGCTTGGCTTTAATGCTTATAGTCGATGCTTACTCAGAGCATGCCGGGCAATACCGTTGCAAAGCAGCCAATAGCGCTGGGGAAGCCAGTTGTGCAGCTACACTCACAGTGACTCCAAAAGGTAAAGGAAGCCCAGCTCGCTTCAAAGGCTTTGACCTGCTGCATCCCTGCTCCCCCCACTGTTACTAATGAGAGTCTCTGCTGTGTGTCTCAGTGCCTATTGTGGCTGGTCCATCATTTACTAACAGTCACCCCAAGTCCTCAACTGTGGTTTAACCAGTATACTTGAAATCTCACTGAAGTATGTGTTCAGGGCATTACACTAGTTATCATTTGGGAAGATCCCCTGGAGGATGGCTTGGCAACCCACTCCAGTTTTCTTGCCTGGAGAATCCCATGGACAGACGAGCCTGGTGGGCTGTAGTGCACAGGATCACACGGAGTTGGACATAACTGAAGCTACTTAGCATGCAGGCATCAACTTTGCTTGACATTTTTACCTTTCTAAACAACATCTCATCATTGCATCATTAATGATCTATTTGCTACCTATTGTTGATAAAGTCTATGGGGGAGGGAGGACAAATTATATCCCAAATGGAGTCAGGAAAAAAGAGTGGTTATATCACTCTGGGAAGCTGCAATGACAACAGAAGGAAGGAAGCAGATACTTCATGGCATCCACGTGAGCCTTCATCATCCATTCATCACTGCATCACTGGGAATGAACTCTCTATTGTGTAATCCTGACACCCTGGAGCACACCGTATCTGGAAGGCTGCTTCTGAGCGACAGTGATGTAGTTCATCTTCATCTTCCATGCCATTTTATTTTATTAACCTGGCCAAGTGACGAAGCTTAGATCTTAATATTCTTTTCTTTTTCTTGTCACTTATCATACAGTGCAAGCCCTAGCTAGGCAAAGTTCTGGGAGAGATGTAAGTGTCCACCAAGTCCCACACAGTGGCAGAGTCCTCTTTCACAAAGCAGGACTGGCAGAATATTGCAGAGCGAAATGAATCTTTTCAGGGATCATCATATGAATTGCAGGTTTTTAAAAGTGTATCTCAAAGTTCCACCCACACAACTGCATCCATTGAAGATGTACAGTTGCACCAGGCTACATCCCTTTCACAAATTGCAGAAAGCACTGAGTTATCTGAGAAAAGTGCTGAAGAGCCGATGGGTGAAGTATCAAAGATTCTCCTGCATCTTCAGGACCTCTCTGTAAAGTGCAGTGACACGACTCAGTTCCTCTGTGTTGTAGAAGATGAGTCTTCTGTTGATATAACCTGGATTTATGAAGGTGTAAAGCTAGAGGAATATAAGAGAGTGAAGCAGTTACAAAATGGAAATATTCAGTCTCTTACCACATGTAATGTTCAGCTGGTAGACCAAGGATTGTACAGCTGCACTGAACACAGTGAGTATGGAGAGAAGACAATGTCAGCAGTGCTAAGACTAGAAGGTGGTTATTGGATTTTTAGCTCTGACTTGCTTCATTTCATCCTCATCACTTCATGCAGCTTTTCCATCACGCAAATTGTATCAATGAATATATTAATTAAAACACCCTTAAATTAGCACTCTGTTCATATGTGACTTATGAAAATCAGCCAACTCATGGCTAAACTTACGAACATGTAACTTTCTGCTCTAGATTCACGGAAGTGTAACTTTCAAATCTGAGTTCAGGAAGTTAAGCTTTGTTTCATATGTGCCATTTTTTCTAATGTTTACCAAACATACCACCTAGGAAGTGGACCAAAGTAGTTTAAGGTGACATAGATCATTGAGTTTTTATTGAGTGTTTATTATTGTGCCTGGCATTGTCTGGACCAAAATTAGTAGTCTTTAGACATTTCTCAATCAATGCTGCTGCTTTACAATCTCAGCTCCTTGCAGAATTGTAGAATTATCTCATAGCAAGATACTATTTTTGTTGTTTTTGTGCTTAACTCACCACTGTGTCTGGAAGGACATGAATGTATTTATCTGGGCAAAGGGTAATGTCTTCCTTTCATCCTTGGATTGTCTTCTTCACTATTAATGAAATGAGAAAATATCTCATGTACTCGAATCCCATGCTGTGTGTCTGCAGGCAAAGGACCTTCACTGAATCCCATGGAGGGAAGCGGGAGAAAGAAGTTTGGGCATCTCCGGGAGTCTATGGAGCTGTGCCCTTTAGTTCTTCCCTGATCCAGCCATGCTATTTTTGAGGGGTTAGAAATGAACAGGGGACAACACAGTGCTAAGTGTGTGGCCATCTTTGCGCTACATTTTGAAACAGATTAATTAACTCACTTAGAGTATCTGCAATCCTCACTCATCAGAAGGAGGATTTTTTTCCTTTCTTAATCTGACAGTTTTGGTCTATAGCTGTTTCTGATTAATTTTCAAAGCCTAAGAAAAGAATAGTTCAAGAACTGAGGTCTAATTATGCAAATTAGTTGAAAATTAGGTGGAAAATTCCACCATCTTGAAAGTCGACCCTCAGTTTCACCATGGCTGCTAGCTAGCACAGTCATCAGACAGGTAACTGTCTACCTGGATGTGTTGTCTACAAGCCTTGTAGGTGACCACTGGGACCATTCCTGCAGTGAAATAATTGGGAGCTGCCTGTGTTTTGGAGATGTGAGCAATGTAGGCCTTTCAACTTGCTTCCTAAAGAATTTAGTGCCCTAGGACAGTGCTTGATCACCATGTTCCATGTTCTCAGAGTGGATTTGAACTGGACATTTTTGCCTTGAAATTTCCAATTCACTCAGTTCCAACGGATTATATTATTAAAATGTTCTTGGCTCATGAGCATTTTTCCCCCCTTGATAAGTCCAGACTGCCTTATTTAAGAAAATTAAAAGATAAGCCACCTTTAAGTGTATGAAGAGTAAAGGCTCAAACACAGTTATCTAATTATCTAATATGAGCCAGTCTTTATCTGGTCCTCTTGTATTTTGCCCTAATGACTTTATATAGGTTCCCGAGTTAGCCACGAAAGTCAGGTAGGAATGTGAACCCCCGTAAGTCTGTTTGGGTAGAGTTCTCATGTGCATAGTAAGCAAAGATAAATATCAGTTTTGAGATTAATGTGCTGCTTTCTCTCTCATCCTAATGACATTCTATCTCTGAATTCTGCATGCATTTTACAAACACAGCCAATTTATTACCTTTCCCAAACTTTATTCTTACCAAGCAAAAGTATTGCAAATTCGAGCATTTACAAAATTACCCTTGGTTCAGACACTGAAAGTCTTAAAACACTCAAAGAGTCCCAAATTAAAACACCCCATGAAGTAGAGAGAGCGTCGTCAAAGAAAACAAGTTTGTCGGTAACTTCATACCAAGAGACCACAAGGAACTGAGAAGCCAGGGCAGAAGATCCGCTGACTTGTGTCACGCAGACAGAACGAGAGTAGTACCTGGACATCTGCTTCCTCCAGAAGCCACCCTGAGACAATTGCGTCTAAAGGCTGTGACTTTTCCTTATATAATAAAAGCAACTTTGAGCTGAGGACTCTGTGTTTTGCTCTTTAACATATAATCGGACTTTGCGTAAAGTTTTAAAAGTGGTTTCAAATCAGAAGAGTTTTTACTAGCAGGAAACACATTTCTTTAGGGAAAGCTGAGTTAAAAGTGGCAAGTTAGAAAATGCATGTTTCTTCTAAATGTGATTTTTGTCTCTTAGCAAGTATTCAGTCAATAAGACAATTAAAAGAAATATTCCTATAGTTTATGGATTGCTTTTCTCAATGCATGTAAAAGGCATGGGGAATTATGGAACTAAAAGTGGAAATTTCACAGAGAAGCTAAAATAAAAAGGTTTTAAAATCTTTCTGTCATCGTCGTGTACCTTACCAGCTCATTGATTTGTTTGGCATGGATTTTGAGGGGTGCATTTGGGGTATGTAGTTTTCTATTATTATAATAAAGAGAAAATTGTAATTATATGAATCATGAATTGAGGCAGAAAGTATATGGAATTAATCATGCAAATCTCCTGTTTTTCCATTCTAGCTCCTGAATCAATGTTGCATGAGCAGATTGAGATGGAGATGAAAGGTATTGTTACATTGAATGTGAGATTTAAATAGAAATTCTGAAGGATTAATAAAATCCTTGAGCTTCTTTCTGTTAGTATTATTGAGGAAAAATGACATAGATGTACAAATATATCTCTTAGAGTATATATTACTATGTCGCATGCCTGGTTTAATATGCTGATGGTTACATGCATTTCACAGTCATTTGTTTTATGGTAATTTAAACTTCTGTATTTAAAATTTATCAGCCATATTCCACTTCTTGTTTGCAGACATTTTCAAAAGCGTGTATTAGAAAAGGTTTTCATCTTAATGCATGAAATCATAAGTAGAAGTTTGTTTTCAAAATCACAGTGAATTAAATTGAACAATAGACAATAACCTAGCTGTCATTCTCAGAATGCAATGTCATGAATGAATTATCATTGAAATGCTGTTTTGTTTAGGATGTGTGACAATGTTACATTCCCATTCTGGTTTACACTTCATGCACATACATCATTTTAACATTGATATGTCTCTTACACTGGCTTGCAGATAGCTGCCTTATGTGATCCTTAGTGCCTGCTTTTCTTTGCATAACATCGTGACTTTATGGCTGTATTAGTTCGAATAAACGCCTTCTCATTTTATTTTATTTTATTTTAGCTAATTATTTATGGTCTTAGTTCTCATATATATTTCTTAAATAGTTAATTCTCCAAAAATATAATAATTTAATCTATAATCAAAAGAATCAGAAAGGGCGTTTATTCCACTCTCTGCAAGTCAGGTAAGATTTTCCTCTTAGCCGTCAAAAGAACAAAGTTTTCCTGCTCTCAAAACAAATACGCACAGGAACATGTTATTTTGAAATGCATTTTTGCTTGTTCAAGAAGAAATTTCAGCAGTTTGAAGAAAAGACCAGACAACGAACGATTTTCGTGTCAGAATCTTTTAAACAGAGCATGGTGTTGCGTTTATTCGAACAAATATGGTGAGTGAATTTTTTTTATGGATTTGTGAGAATCTGTAGCATGCTCTTTATTTCATTTTCTATTTTGCAATTTCATTTATTTTCAACTTTTTCAAATACTATGGAAAATAGTAAAATGCTTTCTAATTGAACTTTTTTTTTAGAGTCATCCTCTGAGGAAGAATCTGAGCATTCAGAGAGAGAGACCCGTGATGCCTTCTCAGATTCTGAAGATATAGACCACAGCTCCATGGCTGCTAAAAGATATGCAAGTAGAATATCATCAACAAGCTCCTGGCCAGAATACTTCAAGCCTTCTTTTACCCAAAAACTTACATTTAAATATGTTTTTGAGGGTGAACCTGTTGTTTTTACGTGTAAATTAATTGCCTGTCCAACTCCAAAAATGACTTGGTTTCAAAACAATCGACCTATCGCAACAGGGCTTCGTCGGGTCATAAAAACAGAGAGTGATTTACATCATCACTCTTCCAGCTTAGAGGTTAAAAGTGTTCAAGACCGAGATTCTGGAAGTTATAGATTATTAGCAATTAATAGTGAAGGCTCTGCTGAATCAACTGCATCATTGCTTGTAATTCAAAAAGGGCAAGATGAGAAATATTTAGAATTTCTGAAAAAGATAGAACAGACACATGGAAATGTGGCAGCTTTAGCTGAAAGGAGAGAAGGGAGGTTGAAGGTTGACCTGAGGTTTACTGGTTCTCCCTTTAATAAGAAGCAAGACGTGGAACAACAGGGAATGATGCGAACTATACACTTTAAGACAGTGTGCCCTGGCAGGAAAACAGATTTAATGTATAAGGAAGAATATTTAGAAAGTAAATCTGACATAAGGGGATGGCTTAATGTAGGCGAAAGTTTCTTGGACGAGGAGACCAAAATGAAGTTGCACCGTTTAAGGGAGGCTAGAAAAATGTTGATGGAGAAAAAGAAATTATCTCTGTTAGACACGTCATCTGAAATAGGTTCAAGAACTCTGAGAAGTGAAGACAGTGATACGGATGTTTTGTTCTCTAGAGAAGAAGTAAAAAGCAGTTCTATGCCTGATCTAGCTGACGATAGGGAAGAGGTAGATAGTTCAACTGAGGGCATTGTCCAGGATCTGCAGGTCCTTCCTAATTTAATGGATCAAAATGTGGAATCTGGAGAAGCTCCCACAACCTTTCACACTGCTGTCAATGAGGAAGTTCTCCAGACTGAAATGAGAATGAGCCAAGAGGCATTTCTAAGAGAAAGTCTACCAAGAGACCATTTATACAGTAAGATTCTAGTAAATGAGACTCTCCAAGCAGGAGAACACCTTGAAGCCATTGTGACCCAAACCGAAATTGCAGAGTCATCTGAAGATACCATGAATGTAAGTAAGAATGAGGAAATATTTGAGACCCCTGAAAAGGTGTCTCAAGTTACCACACCATACACCAGTGAAACTTTTGGCTCAGTTGTAAATATCCAAGAAAGTGAAGCCTTAGATATTGAAATAAGAAAAGATGATCTGAGAGAGTTACAACACTCCACCTCTGTTAAAGTTGATGAATTTGAAACTGAACAGGAAGAAAAAGTCACAAGGACATTTTGAAAATCCTTTCCAAAAACGTCTGCAGCATTGCCCACCTTCATTTCTTCAAGAAATGGAATCTCAAGAAGTTTATGAAGGTGACAGTTGTGAATTTGTGTGTCATTTTCAAGGATATCCTCAACCCATAGTGACATGGTATAACAATGATATACCAATCCCACGTAATCGAGGCTTTATCACTCAGACCTTCGAAAACTATTCTGTATTAACCTTTTCTTCTGTTCTTCCTCAAAATGAAGGTTTCATTACCTGCGTGCTATTTAACCAATATGGAACGGTAAAAACAACAAGTGTGCTTAAAGTGAAGTCAAAACAAAGGCATGATCTGGAAGCATATAGGGTCCCAGTGTTGCAAGACTACACCGATGAGGAAGAGGAACTGATGCTGGTGTTTGACCAAGCAAAAGGCATACCTCCTCCTTTAAGACAAGAGGGCCAAACAAACCTCCATATGTTAAAAACTAACCCACCAGTTCCTCCCTCTGCAGACACAGAACTGCTTTCCTTTCCTGTAGAAATTCAGATAACGGCAGCTACTCCTACCCCAGAACAGGATAGAGAGTCAAGAGACTTGCTTCAACTGGAGGAGTTGGAACCTAAGGCAATGCCTCAGGCTGAGGCGACTCGCTTACCAAAACACAAGTTCATATTCTCTTCTGACATTACTAACGAGCCACCGGAAGTGTTACAGGAAATGCCACAACATGCCAGGTGTAGAGAAGGCGATTCCGTAGTCCTTGAATGTTTACTCTCTGGTGAGCCTAAACCAGCTGTGACCTGGTTCCACAACGGAGTCCTTTTAAGGCAGAACCAGAAGTTCCAGTTTGAAGAAATTAATTGTTGCCACAGGCTATATATTAGTAATGCTAATTCTCAAGATTCTGGGAAATATAGATGCGTTGCTGAAAACAATTCAGGCGCAGTTGAGAGTGTTTCAGACCTAACAGTAGAACCTGTCACTGACAGGGAATATAGTCAATTGGAAAATATGGGTGGAATTTATGCCAGATATTCCAAAGATCAGCACATTCAGGGAGAACCTGTAAGGGCACATTTTTATGATTATCCAACTGGCTCTTTTACTCCCCAATCCAATATAAAAGAATATTCTGTAAGAGAGTATTTTCACAGCCCTGAGACAGCTGAACAGATAGAGCAGAAAGTCCCTGTTTCTTGCACATCTTATAGAGAAAAACTGCCCAGATTTATGCAGTGCACTTCTAGATCCTTAAGAATCAACAAGCCTCTCCGAGCTGAACTCATACAATGGCAAGATGAAGGGAAAGAGTTACATGTAAATGAAAAATCAAAGCCACATCAAGCAGAGGGGACTGTTTATCCATTTGGTGATGATTTCAGTGAAGTTAAAAATAGAAACGAAGTAAGAAATGATTTTGGAAAATTCAGTGGACCAGAGAGGGAAAACGTGCAAAAATATGCCCAGACTGACTATTTACCAAATATCCACTCTGAGAGAATTTCTGATAGTTGCAGTACAAAAGAATCATCCATCATTGTATGTGAAGAACCCTTTGGTGAAGAGAGATACTACCCAGGAAAAAAGGTGAGGCATAGGATTATCGCATTTGAAAAGTTACAACAGGTAGAAAAAGGTGTTCTAGAAAAAAGACCTACCAAGAAATCATTTGTGAAGCCTCCTCAAAAGAAGCTTGATGACAAAGACTTTCCATTAAGACAAAGAAAATCAATACCAAGTAACCTACACACAAATGTGCTTGAGGCAGAGGAAATGTCTCCAAACACTGAACAGGATTCGTCCAACACTGTAATGAATTTAAAGCTACTTTCTTCTCAAACTCATAAGGAGTCTGAATTACAAGAAAGGGAACAACAGAAGGAAATAGCTCTTACAGATCAATCTGCAGTTTCTGAAAGGGCTGAATATGAAGCACCCGTTACATTTGACCTCAAGCAGTTTCATGCTCAAATAGAAACTGCAGATGTAAAATTTCAAGAAGTTAAATTACATGGTGATCAACCAGAAGAAACTTATTTTCAAACCCAGCATCCTGCTTCTGAAGCCACCGATGCTGAGAACCTTGTATTTGATCTGAAACAAATGTATTCTCATTTAGGAGACCCAGCTAAGGCCTTTCAGGAGCAAAAAACTAGTCAGGGGCAGGCAACACCATATAAAGAGGAAGTTCCTCGCCCTGAAACCATACAATCTGATACACAGGATACCTCTCAAAGTGTGCAAAGTAACATACTTGCAAATCCAGAGATTTCTTCCAGTAAGGAGTTTTCAGATAGGACTCTGAGGGAGAAAAGTGGCAGTGATGAAAATGCCTTTTATTTGGAAAAACATACGCAGGAACAAAATTTAGAAATTTTAAATACTGATATTTCTCTTAAAACTTTTTCTGAAGAGATCTATAGTGAAAGATGTGCCCTACTTCAGAGCTCATCTGCTGATGTAGGAGAAGCTGATACATCTGAGAAAAATGGAGATGGGAGTTTCATCTCACATTTGAAAAAAGCTGCAAGTGAGGAAAAGCTTTTAGAGATTTGTGAAATGGAGGAAGAACATACCTTGGAACCAAAGTTGACATCATTTCAAAAGCAAGATGGAGGGACAGAGGCATATACCACTGGAATTCTGGGAGGCCACACAGGTGATGTTCAGGAAGCAGACACACTGCCCAGGAAAATGCCTTTAAGTCAGCGCTTTCCCTTCCCGGTAACTGAGGAACAACAGAATCCAGACGAACAAGTGAGGGAAAAAGCGGATGCCCCTGAAAAAGAAAAATGTTATGAAGAAATTCCAGTACAGGATGAAACTTCTTTCTCCACCACTGAAAGAGAAAAGGTAGAAACTTGTTTTTCTGAAAACCCTCCTAAGTTGGATGAGACACATACAACGGAGGTGACAGAATCCGAGACCTCCCTGACACAGTACTTACTTGCTGCTGGAAAACATGAAGTTCCTGAGACTAAAGACGCCAGGCACAAGGCAGAACATGTTCAGACTGACTCAGTCACGTCAATGGAGGTTGAAGAAGTAACTTTCAACACTGTGTATGAGTATTACAATCAACAACAGGAGTCACCGGGACGCCCATTTTCTCCTGAATCTGATATTTCCATTGATGTGGGAAGTATCAGCAGTGAAGAAATCTCTGAGCTAGATCAGTTTTATACCCCACCATCCTCTGTTGAACATTTTGAAACTCCAAAGTCTCCTGATTTGTATTTTCCTCCTTTAGATACAACTAAAAGATCCTCAAGAGATTTAGGGGATAAGACTACTGAAAGAACAACACCTCTAGAAGAAGCTACTGAAAGGTACTCAACACCTTCTGAAGGCGAGGGAGCAGAAAGATATTCCACACCCCCAGGAGAGACACTAGAGAGATATTCCACACCTCCTGGGGAGGCCTTAGAGAGATACTCCACACCCCCAGGAGAGACCCTAGAGAGATACTCCACACCCCCAGGAGAGACTTTGGAGAGATACTCCACACCCCCAGGAGAGACCCTAGAAAGGTACTCCACACCCCCAGGAGAGACCCTAGAGAGATACTCCACCCCTTTAGGAGGGAAAACAGCTGAACAATACTCTATTCCTACTGGAGGACCAAACCCCACTGAAAACTTTAAAAGGAACCCATCTGAGCTAGGAAGGGAGGACAGTCTGTCGGTTGAACATTTCCATACACCTACAGAAGACAGAAGCTCAGCCTATGAATTATGGCGTTCTGATTCCTTTGGCACACCCAGTGAAGCCGTTGAACCCAAAGACAATGAAATGCCTCCATCTTTTATTGAACCACTGACCAAAAGAAAGATCTACGAAAACACAACCTTGGGCTTCATTGTTGAAGTTGAGGGCCTTCCAGTTCCCGGTGTGAAATGGTATCGAAATAAATCTTTGCTGGAGCCAGATGAAAGAATCAAAATAGAAAGGGTGGGTAATGTGTGCTCTTTGGAAATTGCTGGCATTCAAAACGGAGAGGGGGGAGAGTACATGTGCCATGCTGTGAACATCATAGGGGAAGCAAAGAGCTTTGCACATGTGGACATCGTGCCCCAACAAAAGAGAGCAGTGGCACTCCCGCCTCCAGTAACGCACCAGCATGTCATGGAGTTTGATCTGGAAAACACTGCGTCAAGGACCCCTTCTCCTCAGGAAATTGTCCTGGAGGTTGAATTAAGTGAAAAAGATGTTAAAGAATTTGAGAAGCAAGTGAAAATAGTCACAGTTCCTGAATTTACTCCTGATCATAAAAGCATGGTTGTGAGCCTAGATGTTCTCCCACTGAATTTAGCAGATCCAAGTATGGCTTCAAGGGAGGCAGAAGACAAAGATTTAAAAATCGACTTGGAAGTATTCGAAATGCCTCCTCGCTTTGTAATGCCTATTTGCGATTTTAGAATTCCAGAAAACTCAGACGCTGTGTTCAAATGTTCAGTCATAGGCGTCCCAACTCCCGAAGTAAAATGGTATAAAGAATACACGTGTATTGAGCCAGATGACCTTAAGTATGTGATTAGTGAGGAGAAGGGCAGTCACACCCTGAAGATTCGCAAGGTCTGTCTTTCTGACAGTGCGACATACAGGTGCAGAGCTGTGAACAGTGTAGGGGAGGCGATCTGTCGGGGATTCCTCACCATGGGAGATTCGGAAATGTCGGCTCTGATGTCCCAGAGAAGCAAAGTGACGTTAAGCAGTGTGAAGGAAGAGTTGGTCTTAAAGAGCAAATATGCAGACAGCTTTTTTGAATTTCAGGTGGTCGAAGGGCCTCCCAGGTTTATCAAAGGTATTTCTGACTGTTCTGCACCGTTAGGTACAGCAGCTTATTTCCAGTGTTTAGTCCGTGGCTCTCCAAGGCCCATGGTTTACTGGTACAAAGATGGGAAGTTAGTGCAAGGAGCAAGGTTCAGTGCCGAGGAAAGTGGCATAGGATTCCACAACCTGTTCATAACAAGCTTAGAGAAAGAGGATGAAGGTGAGTACAGATGTGTAGCTACAAACAAATCGGGCGTAGCTGAGGCCCACGCTGTGCTCACCCTCATTTAAAGTTCTCCCTGCCATGTGTTAGCACCTCCATGGTGATGAGAACTGATGAGTGCTTTCTCTTTTTCCAGATTATGTAGATCTGATACGTTTCCAAATACATCTGCTCTATTTGAACACATTGCTTTGAAAAAAGTCCGGGAAAACACTTTCTCTATGTGGAAATCTCTTGTTTGTAACACATGTAAATATTCTGTCATCTAAACCGTGGAATCATCACCTGTGTCAATTCTGCTGTGACGCATCAAGCACTATTAAACATCTCCTTGGCTACCTGCTCGTTGGCCCTTCTGCTTTACCTTCCTTCCTTCTCCATAAAGTGTGTGAGCACCATGCATTCTCTTTTAGCAGATAAACTGTCTATATAAAGTGTGAAATGGAAGACCATGTCAGATGACCACACAGACAAATGGTAAGGTAAAATCTCACTGCTCGGAGTAGAAGTCCTTTTTGAAATAATAACCCTTTTTCATCCAAATTCATGCTTCTTTACTCAGACTTTGAATAAACCAAACAGCAATAGAAGCCAGCTTTGCACAGTTGGTAACTAATTCTATAATTTGTTTTACCTTGTAGTCTTAATATTTACTTTTAGCTCTTTAAAAAATATTTTTCTTATTAATATGCCTTCTCTTAAGCATTTTAACTCTTGCTGGTGTTGAAGGGACCAGTGGTGCTCCCTTGGTGGATAGAGTTCACCTAGACATTTGCAGAATATGCAAATAAACATCTTTCCACTTTTGGAACTGCTTAATTTCCTCAATTTTTGAGATACCATTAAGTATAAAAATGCAACATTAATTTGATACTGGCCTGGGATGAGGAAAGGGCTACTGTATCTCATTTACATATAAATTTTAAGCGGTAGTATGATTTCAGAATCTTTAAAATTAGAAAAAGAAGGTGGGATACTTTTAATATTGAGGCAGTGTGGTAATTTGTATTTCAGATTACATACAGATAGTAAGATAATTAGCCTTCCTGTCATTTTCCTGAATTTTATTTTTAAAACTAACTAGAAATTAGTAATTATTCAAATTTAAGATATATCAACATATATGTTTCTAAAGTGACTCTTTTGGTTTTTCAAAATTATAGTAAATTCACAAAATCTTTAATGTACCTATGTGCCACTGTGAACTAAATTTTCTCTTATAAAAAGATGTAATAAATACAAGGAAATTTAGTTTTCCTGTATAAAAACAAAGGGCTAGCCCAAAAGGCCTCAGAGGCAATCATTCAACTCTGATTGTGTGTCCTTCCAGTCAGTAGTAACTTCTCTTAATATAATTCAGAATGCATTTTAGCTTTGCCACAGTTAACAAGAGGAATAATAGAATATAGTAATTAGATTGTGAAACTTTTCTTCTTCCAGCTCTATAAATTACTGTTATCTAATGGCTGTTTTCCACCCCTGAGTTGAGCAATGTTTACATATCATGATCATTTTAAATATACTAATTTTAATTGAATTTTAAAACAGTCATTTAAATTTTCGAAAGAATCCATATATCCAGTTATGTTTATTATGTTTCTTTCATTTGTCAAATTTTTTATTCCCACAGTGGGAATTCCCTAAAAGCCTTTCAAATTAAGGAAGAAACCTGGGAGTATATGTAGGATCTAGACAGAGCAGTCAGGCTTATACACCACCCTCCTCACTGCCCCGCAGAAGAACATTGGCTTTGCTTGCTTAGAGGTGCCATAACTTGTCAATATAGATACACTGTTGTGGAACTATCATTTGTTTCAACCAGTGAGCACACAATATCTGTGGTCATAATTATAGACATGATGTAATATATCACATCATAAATCCCTGAAATAAAACTAAGTCTACAGTTTAGAGACTTGGGGATTTATTCTACTCTTAATCACATAACGGATGTTTAAATAAATTACAAATTCAGGTTATGACAAACAAGCACACTTTACCCAGACATTATACAGCATCACAATAGTTCAAACCTGTTCTTAAAAAAAAGAAGAAGAAAAGTTTTATGCCTTTTTAGATTGGCAGAAAGAGCTGTAAACTATACTTTTATGCTTATAAAAAGGTGGGCTTTATTTGATTTTGCTCATTAGAATTCTGTTAGTCTCAGGAGCATTGAACTTGAGGATATTCAAAATAGCAATGACGGAGTAAAGAAAAATAAGCCTTGCCCACACTTGGCTTACTTACTATTATAATTACAGTTATAATTCCATAAAAAATAATTAAATGGAATTTTTTTGTTTTCCAGCTCAATGGCATTTAACTTAAAAGCCTGAGATATTAATTTCTTATGCTAGATATAAAATTCATTGTACTATACATAGTAAAATTTAGACTTAATTATAAGCTCTTACTACTGCATGTATTTTAACTACACCTTTTATGTTTCAGCATGCTTGAATTTCATTTAGTATCTTTTTATGGTTACTATACCATGTTTAGAAGAAAGGGAAAACACTGAAAATATTTCAACGTGTTCGTGAGTAGGGGTATTTTCACTATATTGACATTTACTCCCTTTACAGATATTTTGGAAGTATAATTGAAGAGAAAGCTGACATGAGTGATAACATTATAGATTAAATGTGAAGTTAAGTGGTCATTAGAATGTGAAATTAATCAATGTTTTTGCAAGTTACTAATTGAAATGGTAAATAATTATTTATTGATAAGTTTTATCAATATATTTATAGCCAACAGACACTGGAGTCTTGCTCTTTACTGCTTATACATTTGTATTAAAACATAAGACTATTCCCTGTAATGCAAGTGGAGTGAACTAATACAACAGTCAAACTACTTTTAGGTAAAGTAATAAAACTATTATTAACAGAGCTGTTCTACATACCTAACAAATTTAATGAAAAGCTAATCCCTTGTTATCAAATTACATTTCTTTCATTCTGTTCATGAAACTTTAAAGAACATCTGTTATTCATTGCTTGTTTTTCTGTTCAATAAGACTGTATAGGTATTTCTTGTGCAATAAAATATAATCAAATTTTTAATGCTGAAGTTTTCTCTCATTTCTGATTCTCGCATTTTTTTAGCATAAGTCTCATTATAAAAGCTTTGCTGAAGTGATGTGGCAATTTACACATGCAAAAGAAGCCCTGCATTTCTAGTAACTTAAAATAGTGGTTCTCTTACAAATTCAGATCAACCATTTCCTGTAGCCACTTACTTTTAATAATGGCTTCAGTTTATAAGCAGTAACTAAAACATAGTTGTTTTATTTTGGAAATAAACAGTCTTCAATTTGACAATGAAGATCATTCTTAAACTCAAGACAATTCTAAATGTAAGAAATAAGTATGGATCTTTTTAGACGTTTAAATAGTCCTCAACTGTTTTTTATTTAATATTTAAGTAATATTAAATTGGTTACTTAATATTTATTGGAATTTTTAGTTAAAACTTATGTTTTAAAGAAAATATTTGGATCCAGAATTCTTTTATTATTAATATTTAACCAGCAGTTTCACAAACTTTAGAATTGAGACTATCACAAAGGAAAACTCATAAGAACATCTTTAAAATTCATAAACTCTAACACAAATGAAATGGATTGAAAGTTGCATCAGTACAGTATTTATAATCATATGATATAATAAGCTAAGGTTAGAATTTTAGAAATGTGCTTTTTGATAAATTAATCTCATGATAATTAACAGTTTCAGGAATAAAGCAGAAGACTGTCAACTGGTGTGTAATTCTTTGACTTCTTCATTTATTTAAGTTAAATTGATAGTAAAATAATAATCATTTTTTCCCATACAGAGTTTTCTATTTCTCTTCTGTCTGCCGAGGAAGAAGGACCTCAAACCTCTAGCTGTGACCTTCAGTTATCTAATAGAAATGAAACACTTGAACCTTTGTCTGAACCTTCCGTTTATTCACCTAAATTTGATTCCAAAAGGAAGGGCAATGCCCCAGTTTTCATCAAAGAAGTGTCAAATGCTGAAATAAGCATAGGGGATGTGGCGAAGCTGTTTGTTACTGTCATTGGCATTCCCACACCCCAGATACAGTGGTTCTTTAATGGAACAGTGTTAACCCCTTCAGCTGACTACAAATTTGTGTTTGACGGTAATGATCACAGCTTAATCATTCTGTTCACCAAACTGGAGGATGAGGGAGAATATACATGTATTGCCAGTAATGAATACGGGCAGGCAATGTGTAGCGCATATCTGAAAATAAATCCTGAAGCCAAGGGCCATGAAGAACCAGAATCGGCAGAGGAGAAGTCTCTGGAAAAGCTCCAAGGTCCTTGTCCTCCTTACTTCCTTGAGGCGTTAAAACCAGTGCACTGTGTGCAGGGCCTCCCTGCCGTCTTTGAATACACGGTCCTCGGAGAGCCTGCACCCACTGTTCTGTGGTTCAAAGACAACAAGCAACTTTGCACCAGCGTTTATTACACTGTCATTCATAATCCCGACGGTTCTGGGACATTCATCGTCAACGATCCTCAGAAAGAAGACGGCGGTCTCTATGTCTGCAAAGCGGAGAACGTGTGGGGTGAGTCCACCTCCGCTGCACAGCTATCTGTGCTTCTGGAAGACACAGACTTGACTGATGCCACCTGCAAAGCAGCGTCCACACCAGAGGCTCTGGAAGGTTTTCCACACCCATCATTAAAGGACCCTGCCCTTGAGACGTTTGACTCAGAGCAGGAAGTTGTAGCTTTCGTAACAGATACCATTTTGAAAGCTGCTTTAATTGCAGAAGAAAAGCAGCAGTTTTCTTATGAGCATGTGGTTAAAACCAATGAACTAAGCACTCAAGTTACTTTAAAAGCTGAGCAAATGCAATCCACAGTCATGTTGGAACACGATATGCCTCCTCCTGAAAGCACCAGAGAACTTCTTTCCGTCAGTGGCACTACGCATGTCCAGCCTATCAAGGAACTACCTTCCAGTTTACAGCTGCAGATTGCCCAGTCTCAGGACACCCTCCCCAGAGAAGATACTCTGATGTGTCAAGAGCCTGAGTCACAGGGAGTTCTATCAGATACGGAAAAAATCTTCCCAAGTGCCACGTCCATAGAGGAAATTAGTTTGTCAACAGTTGAGTCTCTGCAGACTTTATTAGCTGAACCTGAAGAGCGCTATCCACAGTCATCAATAAAGGAAACAACAGCCCATTCATATCCGACCTCTGTGGCTGAGGAGGTGCTTGTATCAAAAGACAAGACAGTGTCTGCAGTGGACAGAGGGCAGAGAGAGACTTCTCCAAAGCAAGAGTCACAAAATGCTGTCTTCCTGAGCCAGAGCTTAGCTGAGGGACACGCCCAAAGCTTCCAGGATCCTGACATCGCAGTCTCCAGGGTCCCTTCTGAACACACGTGCACAGAAAGTGAAATTTTGGTGGAAAGTGTGGATCAACTGGATAGTGTGGGGCAAGATTTTGCAGCCAGAGTTGAGGAAGGCACGTCCTTACGGTTTCCATTAACATGTGAGGAGAAGCAGGTACTGCTCAAAGAAGAGCTTTCTGACACCTTGGCCTTGCCCCTGAACCAAACCGTGGAGTTTAAAAAGGAGCCTATGGCAGTAAATGGCGTGCAGGAGGTGCAGGGAAGTGATTTTCTTTCTAAGGAAAGTTTGCTTTCTGGTATTCCAGAAGAGCAGCGATTAAACCTGAAAACTCAGATCCGCAGTGCTTTGCAAGCAGCAGTGGCCAGCGAGCAACTGAGTCTTTTCTCTGAATGGTTAAGAAACATTGAACGGGTGGAGGTCAAGGCCATACACTCTACCCAAGAGCCCGACTGCATTATGTGCACCTATCTGATTACCTCAGTGAAATCTCTGACAGAAGAATTAACCATCACTATTAAAGGCGTTGATCCTCAAATGGCTGACTTGAAAACTGAACTGAAGGAGGCGTTGTGCTCTATATGTGAGGAAATGAACATTTTAACAGCTGAGGAGCCTGGAATTGAGAAAGGAGCCACAGTAGTCTTGCAGGAAGATGTTTCTTTTTCCAGCTCACAGAAGCTTGAAGCAATCACTGAACCAGAAGTTGAATCTAAGTATCTTATCTCAAAGGAAGAGATCAGTTATTTTAAGGTGGAGAGTCAGGTCAAAGTTGTGGGTACCACAACTGCTTCTGCTGCTGTTTCTGATGAAAAACAGGATGAAATACCAAAACCATCAGAGGAAAAAGAGAAAGTCTCTGAAGGTGGTACTGAGGAGGTTGGTACAGCAGAGATACAGGAAGCTGAGGCTGAGGAAGACAAGAAGCTCAGAGAGGATGGCCCTGATGTACAGACGCCCTTGGTGGACACAATTGCCGAGGAAGGTGACATCATAAGCCTCACATCATCCATAACAAACGCCAAAGAGGTGAATTGGTATTTTGAGAGTAAACCGGTCCCTTCAGATGGAAAGTTCAAGTGTTTACAGGATCAAAATACATATACGCTAGTAATCGACAAAGTAAACAGAGAGGAGCATCAAGGGGAATATACGTGCGAGGCCTTGAATGACAGCGGAAAAGCAACAACTTCGGCTAAACTCACTGTAGTCAAAAGAGGTTGGATTTTTAAGGATTCAGTGGATCAAGCTCTAACATTCACTGGGTTGGAGTGACTTAGGTTTCATCACTGAATTTTCACTTACCTGCCATTGCCAGAATTTATTTAGAGTAAAAATGAAATCACAGACATAATCATGGTTATTAACTTTTCTCCTTTTCCCTTACTGCCTTACTGGGTGGTATGTTATAGTTATACTGCTATTTATTTTAAAAAAAATGTATTTTCATATATTTCATAAAACTGATAAATGTTTTCAGTCTATTTCTATATGAAAATACTTTAATGATATGTAATCAAAAGCTGTCAGTGAACACCTAGTTATCCTGAAATCATCAGTCTCATTCTTAAATTCAAAATAACCATGATTGTCTATTTATGTTTCTCATTTCGATTTCTTTTTTTTTGCTATTGTTTCACTGCATCACTTTATTTAGTAGATCATGTTTCTTTCACGTTATTCTGAGTATTCCTAGTCAGCATGGTATATTAAAAAAATATATTGTGTTGTTATGCATGTAAGCCAAAGCATCACATTTTTCACAGTTCACTGGAAAATAACAATTGAATATGTTGAAAGCTGCTCATTGTCTTCTTTTGCCTTCAGTGATCTTTCTCATTTTCCAGTCACTTGTCTTAAACTGCTGCAATCCATCTCACCAATTTGAACTGTTTTACTCCATTAACAGCAACAAAAGTTAGAAGGAAAAGAAAAATGTGAGGTGCCTAGTAAGGAGGCGTGCTAACAGCCTCTGCTTCCCTTTGCAGCTGCTCCAGTGATCAGGAGGAGAATTGAGCCCCTGGAAGTAGCCCTGGGCCACCTCGCCAAATTCACCTGTGAGATCCACAGCGCCCCCAATGTCCGCTTCCAGTGGTTCAAAGCTGGACGAGAAATCTATGAAAGTGACAAGTGTTCTATTCGGTCTGCAAATTATGTCACCACCCTGGAAATCCTGAGAACCCAGGTTGTTGACTGTGGCGAGTACACCTGCAAAGCTTCCAACGAGTATGGAAGTGTCAGCTGCACGGCCACCCTGACTGTGACAGGTAAATGCCACACGCTGACACAGCTGTCGTCCCATTCCATGCCATTGCCTGTTTTCCTTTCATACAGGCGCAGAAAGTGTGTGTTCTACCACCTGGAGAGACCAGTAGCCAACACGGTAACACAGTGGCTCCTGCAGAGCCTGTGAGAGATGAGAAATTCTTGTTTACAGTCCTATTTCTGACAACAGCTAAAGGAAAAAAAAATAGCTTTTTATTTCAAGAGGATGTCAAGGAATCATACAAGTAGTGACTCCTGACAGTTTGGTTTGGGGTTTTGTTTTGTTCTCTTTCTTTTCTTTAAATAGTCTGGCTTGCCCCTTAGTATAAAAAATTTTCAGGACACTTTGGTGCTGCTAAACAATAAATGATGTCCCAAAATATTTAATAACTTGGAATCAATTAACCAATTAAGAACAGGAAAAAGCAGAACAGAAAAAAAAGACAGAGCATAAGATTAAAGTTAAATCCTAATAAGAGGTAGGGAGGTATTACAGGACTCCAAGCTAGGAGTTTCACCCTAGGCTTTATTACTAATTTAAAAATAAGAATAACTGCACAAATATTCTGGTTCTTAGTTTTCTAATAACATACAGGATGACTGTCAAGTAGGTGACACTCAAGTCTTATTAGCAGAAAAGATTAGTAGCTCTTTCCTTTCTCTCCCTTCCTTCTCTCTCTGTCTTTCTTGCTTTCTCTCTGCCATGGGAAAATGTGACTTTGAGCTTATGAATTATGGTTTGGGATCAGGAGTGGCAATGACTTGTGTTGTTGACAGAATCCATGCACTAAATGTCAGGGTGGGCCTGTCCTTTGGTCTTCTTTTTCTTTTTGAGGTTTAGTTGACTTACCATATTACCTTGACCTTCTTCTCCAATGAGAGCATGGAGGGGAGAGACAAATGCACCACACGTCATTGACTTGAAGAAGACGGGGCTACCTATAGCTTCCTCTCCTCCAACTCTTCCATGTCGGAAACTCCACACCCCAGGCCCGCAGTGACCCATTCAGTGGCTTTTGCTTTATGATCAAAGAATATCTATGCCACCAAGTGCATGGCATTATTCTTAATGACACTTCGAGAAATTTCTTTACCCAAAATAGGCCTGTTCAGTAATGGAGCTAACACTTGAGCTTCAAGTCACAGAGGAAAGAAGAAAGAGGAGGATTTTGTTTAACTAGAAAGAGAGGTTCCTAAAGGCTTTCTTCCAAATGCAGAATGGACATAGAAAATTGCTGCTATATATATATATATATATATATATATATATATATATTTACAAGTTTGAAATGGTTTAGCAGATACATTTATAGTTGAAACATGAGGGTTAGACTTTACAAAACTATTCAGACTTTTTCTATCACTCACTTAATATCCCTGCTCTTCAGAAAAGTCAAGAACATTTTCTTTATATTCCTTATACAGTCTTCTGATTTGCAGAATTAAAGTGCTAGTTGAATTGCTTATCAGATAGTTCAAACAATTAATCAGCTAATAAAATGGACAGATCTTTAGCAGTTGTAAGTTAATGTTGTGAAATAAAAGAAGACCAAATTTTCTTTTATTTAAAGTGCTGTCTTGCTCCGCTATAAAAAAAATTCTCATCCCTTTCCTTTGATGCATCTTTTCATCTTCTTAATACATTACCCTACTTTAAATAATGTCTCATGTCTATCTAAAGCTATAACTCAACTCTTCTTTTTCTTGGAATATGTAGTTATAACAGGAGCTTTGTGGGGACAAAATATAACACTGAAAACATTTCTCTTACAGAGGCATATCCACCAACCTTCTTCTCCAGACCTAAGTCCATAACGACTTTTGTGGGTAAGGCAGCCAAGTTTCTCTGCACAGTGACAGGCACGCCCGTGATTGAAACCATTTGGCAAAAAGATGGCATGGCCCTCTCACCTTCCCCTACCTGCAAGATTTCAGATGTAGACAATAAACACATTTTAGAGCTCTCAAATCTTACAGTTCACGATAGAGGAGTTTACTCCTGTAAGGCTTCTAACAAGTTTGGAGCCGACACCTGCCAAGCTGAGTTGGACATAATTGACAAACCACATTTCATTAAAGAACTGGAGCCTGTACAATCGGCTATCAATAAGAAGATCCACCTTGAGGGCCAAGTAGATGAAGACAGAAAAGTCACAATTACATGGAGCAAAAATGGGCAGAGGCTCCCCCCTGGGAAAGATTATAAGATCTATTTTGAAGATAAAATAGCATCACTTGAGATCCCGCTGGCCAAACTCAAAGATTCGGGAACCTATGTTTGCACAGCTTCCAATGAGGCTGGAAGCAGCTCCACTTCCGCGACAGTAACTATCAGAGGTAAGAAGTGTGTGAACAATGTTTCACTCCCTTCTCTGCAGGGATGCCTCAGTAGACAAATTGTTCACACACTGCAGTCGGCGCATTTTGTGATGAAAATGATTTCATCCCAGCAAATGTTTTGGTTTGGGGAAATCCTGAAATTGTTTGATTTTATTTTTTTAGTCTTTTCCAGCATTCACTTATTCTTGTTCGTTTCAAACTGTCTGTCATTAACATAGCTTGCTTAAAACTACTTCTAAGAACTTTGAGTGTCTGGGCAATCCTTAAATATCTTCTTTCATAAAATTACTCTTTGTCTAAGTAGAATTTGTTTAGCTTTGTTTTTGTTTGTTTATTTTTAAATCAAGAGTCTGGGAAAATGTTTTGGAATCATTGAAATGTGGAAAGCTATTAGTACACCACAACCTGTTCAGGAATTTCATGAAGATACTTTGTGTGTGTGTTGTGTGTCGTTTTATTATGTGATGTCTGCTTGTGTGTGTGCGCTTTATGCTTCAGATATCTTTTCCTTTTCTCTCTTGTTAACTTCATATAGAGCCACCATCCTTTGTGAAGAAGGTGGATCCTTCTTACTTAATGCTCCCAGGTGAATCAGCACGCCTCCACTGCAAGCTGAAAGGCTCACCTGTGATCCAGGTTACTTGGTTTAAAAATAACAAAGAACTTACTGAGAGTAACACAATCAGAATGTCTTTTGTCAATTCTGAGGCTGTCCTTGATATTACGGATGTAAAAGTTGAAGACAGCGGGACTTACTCGTGTGAAGCAGTGAATGACGTTGGCAGTGACAGCTGCAGTGCTGAAATAGTTGTCAAAGGTTTGTTGACTTGATCATAGTCCATTGGTTTTTAAGAAAAGATTTTCTTTTTAACTGTTTGTAACACATAACTTATACAATACTTTCATGCTTTTGTAGAACCTCCTTCTTTCATCAAAACTCTTGAGCCTGCAGACATAGTGAGAGGAACAAATGCCCTCCTTCAGTGTGAAATCGCAGGCACTGGACCATTTGAAATTAGCTGGTTCAAGGATAAGAAGCAAATTCGAAGTAGTAAAAAGTACAGGTTGTTTTCTCAGAAGTCCACTGTGTCCCTGGAGATCTTTTCTTTTAATAGTGCAGACGTTGGTGACTATGAGTGTGTGGTTGCTAATGAAGTTGGGAAGTGTGGCTGTGTTGCAACCCACTTACTAAAAGGTTAGTGCTTGAAAAATTGATATCTCTTTAATAAATTGTCGAAATAGCTTTCTTAGCTCAAGGAAGTAAAACTGGTACACTCTCCCCTTCTCCTAATTTTTGAAAATACGTTTTGCCTTCAGTTTGACTTTGGACCCTGGGGACAATGCAGTCTTTATCTTGAGGCCTCTGTAAATACTGAGTCTCTGATGGTGGTGGTAGTTTAGTTGCTAAGTCGTATCCAACTCTTGCGACCCCATGGACTGTCGCCCACCAGGCTCCTCTGTCCATGGGATTTTCCAGGCAAGAATACTGGAGTGGGTGGCCATTTCCTTCTCCAGGGGATCTTGTGGACGCAGGAATTGAACCCGGGTCTACAAAAGTGAATTATGCAATAAGCGATTTTGTCAGCTGATAGCCATATATCTTTGCATCTTCTTCTTGCATGGAATTGTAATGCCTCTTAAATTGGATTTCTTTTTCTAATCAACCAACACTCTGGACTGGATAAATGTAATCGAGATAAAATTCTTGAGTGCACATGGTGTCAAAGTGTTTGGGAATGATCAGTTTTATATGCTGTCTTTCTTTAACTAGAACCACCGACCTTTGTAAAGAAAGTAGATGATTTTACTGCACTGGCGGGACAGACGGTTACCTTACAAGCTGCCGTGAGAGGGTCAGAACCCATTTCTGTCACATGGATGAAAGGACAGGAGATCATTAAAGAAGATGGAAAGATCAAAATGAGTTTTGCCAATGGTGTGGCAGTCTTGATCATCCCTGATGTGCAGATTAGTTTTGGTGACAAATACACATGCCTGGCTGAAAATGAAGCCGGAAGCCAAACGTCTGTTGGGGAATTAATAGTTAAAGGTTCGTGGAGGAACGTTTTGAATTGATATTTCCTTTAAAAATGAAACCTTAATCAACACTGCAGAATTCTAACTATTTAATACCATTGTAGAACCCGCTAAAATCATTGAGAGAGCAGAACTGATCCAAGTGACCGCAGGAGACCCAGCCACCCTGGAGTACACAGTCGCAGGCACCCCAGAACTCAAGCCAAAATGGTACAAAGATGGGAGACCTTTGGTCGCCAGTAAAAAGTATAGGATAAGTTTTAAAAACAATGTTGCCCAACTCAAATTTTATTCGGCTGAACTGCACGATAGCGGCCAGTACATGTTTGAGATTTCCAATGAAGTGGGCAGCAGCTCCTGTGAGACAACCTTCACTGTCTTAGGTTAGTATCCATAGAAACCTGTGCCCCCATATTCCTTTGAAACCCAACTGACAAAACCCTAAAATCACTGCGCCCGTTTCTGCATTGTTCTTTCTTCCCTTCTTGTGCCATGAACAGATCGAGACATTGCTCCATTCTTCACCAAACCCCTTCGCAACGTGGACAGTGTGGTTAGTGGCACCTGCAGGCTGGACTGCAAAATTGCTGGCTCCCTCCCCATGAGGGTGTCCTGGTATAAGGATGGTAAAGAAATAGCCTCCTCTGACAGATACAGAATAGCCTTTGTGGAAGGCACAGCCTCTTTGGAGATAAGCAGAGTAGACATGAGTGATGCCGGGAATTTCACCTGTCGAGCCACAAATTCTGTGGGAAGCAAAGACTGCAGTGGAGCCCTGATTGTGCAAGGTTGGCTGGAGACTGTGCCTTTCATTCTTATGTAAATGATGTTCAAATTAAGGTATCTTCCTTTCAATGGCACCTCTTAACTCTTTGAAATTCTTTCTTATACTCCTTTAGAACCACCCAGTTTTGTAACTAAACCTGCATCAAAGGATGTCCTGCCTGGCTCTGCTGTGTGCCTAAAGAGCACCTTCCAAGGGTCTACCCCTTTCACAATCAGATGGTTTAAGGGTGACAAAGAGCTGGTTTCTGGTGGAAGCTGCTATATCAACAAAGAAGCTTTAGAAAGTTCCCTGGAACTGTATGCAGTAAAAACCACCGATTCAGGCACATATACCTGTAAAGTCAGCAACGTGGCCGGAGCTGTGGAGTGCAGTGCAAACTTGTTTGTAAAAGGTTTGCAGAATTTCCTTGACATCTTTGAGCTACCATTGTTAGTTCTTGCCTCTTTCTCACATCTCTGAATGACTTCCTTCCACAGAACCTGCCACATTTGTCGAAAGGTTAGAACCGTCCCAGCTGTTAAAGAAGGGAGACACCACCCAGCTCGCCTGCAAAGTCACGGGCACCCCTCCAATTAAAATAACGTGGTTTGCAAATGATAGAGAAATTAAGGAGAGCAGCAAACATAAAATGTCTTTTGTGGAGTCCACTGCGGTTCTAAGACTTACAGATATTGCTGTCGAAGACAGTGGTGAATATATGTGTGAGGCTCAAAATGAGGCTGGCAGTGACCACTGCAGTAGCATTCTGATAGTCAAAGGTTTGTGTCCACATCGTCCCTTGTGTTACCAGTTATGGCCCGGGGCACAGACTCCACTCCCATTAACTCAAAATAATTCCTTTCCACTGTAGAGTCACCTTACTTTACCAAGGAATTTAAGCCCATTGAAGTGTTGAAGGAATATGACGTCATGTTGCTGGCTGAGGTGGCAGGCACGCCTCCCTTTGAGATCACTTGGTTCAAAGACAACACCACACTGCGAAGTGGCAGGAAGTATAAGACCTTCATTCAGGATCAGCTGGTTAGCCTGCAGATCCTCAAGTTTGTAGCTGCGGACGTGGGTGAATACCAGTGTCGGGTCACCAATGAGGTGGGCAGCAGCACCTGCAGTGCCAGGGTGACTTTAAGAGGTTAGTGTCAGTGCTAATGACGGACTGGCTTTTCTTTGGAGTCGATGCTTTTTTGTTAAGCTGGTTTTGCTCTAGAGTCAGTATTGATTGAGAATTCATTCATCCACTAGAACCCCCAACCTTTGTAAAGAAGATCGAAAGCACCAGCTCCCTTAGAGGAGGCACCGCTGCCTTCCAGGCCATGCTGAAGGGCTCCCTGCCCATCACGGTGACTTGGCTAAAAGACAACGAGGAGATCACTGAAGACGATCACATAAGAATGACCTTTGAGAACAATGTGGCAAGTCTGTACCTCAGTGGCATTGAAGTCAAGCACGATGGGAAATATGTTTGCCAGGCCAAAAATGATGCAGGAATACAAAGGTGTTCCGCAGTACTCTCAGTAAAAGGTTGGTTCAGAAAGCTCACTGTGGGTTCTAGGGGAAAAATGCAGATGTAAGCCTTTAAGCAGAGCCATTCACAACCCACACCTATCCCTTTGTTTTCCATAGAACCTGCAACAATCATTGAGGAGGCTGTGTCTATAGATGTCACCCATGGAGACCCTGCCACTTTGCAGGTTAAATTTTCAGGGACTAAGGAGATTACAGCCAAATGGTTTAAAGATGGCCAAGAACTGACCCTGGGCCAAAAATATAAAATCAGTGTCACTGACACTGTCTCTATACTGAAGATTATTTCTACAGAAAAGAGAGATAGTGGTGAATATACGTTTGAAGTCCAGAATGATGTCGGGAGGAGCAGTTGCAAGGCTAGCATTAATGTCTTAGGTTGGTACAGCTTTTCTATGGCGAGGAACTGGGCATTTCTATGCTCTTTATCTCTTTCACTTTTAGAAAAAAAGTATAAATCAGTAGATTGACTTTTTTTTTTTTTTCTGCTTTTTCATTGCATAGATCTTATCATACCTCCATCATTCACCAAAAAGCTGAAGAAAATGGACAGTATTAAAGGGTCTTCCATTGACTTAGAATGTATAGTGGCCGGGTCACACCCCATAAGCATCCAGTGGTTCAAAGATGACCAAGAAATAACAGCTGGTGAAAAATACAAGTTCTCTTTTCATGACAATACTGCCTTCTTGGAAATCAGTCAGCTGGAAGGTTCAGACAGTGGCACCTACACTTGTTCTGCCACTAACAAGGCGGGACACAACCAGTGCAGTGGCCATCTGACAGTCAAAGGTTGGCAAATGTTGTCTCTGCCTCTCAAGAACTTACTGCTCTCCTTTCTTAATTCTTTCCTTGACTGATCAGTTCTAAAATAAACCTTCCTTTCCCCTTTTGCTTCTTCTTCTTTCACCCCAGAACCCCCTTACTTCCTGGAAAAGCCACAGTCACAAGATGTCAATCCCAATACAAGGGTTCAATTAAAGGCACTGGTGGGTGGCACTGCACCCATGACAATAAAGTGGTTTAAAGATAACAAAGAGTTGCACTCCGGAGCGGCTCGCTCAGTCTGGAAGGATGACACCTCCACCATCCTGGAGCTCTTTTCAGCCAAAGCTGCTGATTCGGGGACCTACATTTGCCAGCTGAGCAATGATGTTGGCACAGCAACCACTAAAGCCACTCTCTTTGTGAAAGGTCTGGTCTCTTTATCTTCTCACTGTCTTGCTTGCCTAGATTTTCTTCAGGGGAGAGGGTTTGAGAAAACAGTTTTGCTCATTGGTCTTTAATATAAAAAATGTTCAACATCACATGTTTTCCCCCATCTTTAGAACCTCCTCAATTCATTAAGAAGCCCAGCCCGGTGCTAGTGCTGAGGAATGGACAGTCCACGACATTTGAATGCCAGATAACAGGCACTCCTGAAATCAGAGTTTCTTGGTATCTGGATGGGAATGAAATAACAGCCGTTCAGAAACATGGCATTTCCTTCATTGATGGTTTAGCCACTTTCCAGATATCTGGGGCCAGGGTGGAAAATAGTGGGACTTACGTCTGTGAAGCTCAAAACGATGCAGGCACTGCAAGCTGCAGCATTGAGTTAAAAGTGAAAGGTTGGTTACTGCTTCTCTTTTCCATTCTGGCTATGCTCCTGGCTGGTCCTTGGGTCTTTCCTGGAGTAAGCTGTTCTCTGTCTCCCTTTTGAATCTTTAGAACCTCCCACCTTTATCAGGGAGCTGAAACCTGTGGAGGTAGTCAAAGATAGTGATGTGGAGCTGGAGTGTGAAGTTACGGGAACATCTCCATTCCAAGTCACTTGGCTGAGGAATAACAAGGAAATTCGGAGCAGCAAAAAATACACCCTGACTGACAGAGTGTCAGTGTTTAATCTCAACATAAACAGATGTGACCCTTCAGACACTGGTGACTACCAGTGCATCGTATCCAATGAAGGCGGCAGCTGCTCTTGCAGCGCTCGAGTCTCTCTGAAAGGTCAGTTGGATGCAAGGGAGCTGGCTGCCCAATACAAATTCTGTAATGTTTGCATCTTGTGATGATGGGTAGGAGTTCAGATATACCTCCTCTTCTCATGCTGTCTACTTTAATCACAGAGCCACCCTCATTCATAAAGAAGATAGAAAACATCACTACTGTTTTGAAAAGTTCTGCCACCTTTCAGAGCACTGTGGCGGGCTCACCTCCCATTTCTGTCACCTGGCTCAAGGATGATCAGATTCTGGATGAAGATGATAATGTTCACATGTCCTTTGTGAACAATGTGGCCACACTTCAAATTAGATCTGTGGATAATGGACACAGTGGGAGGTACACATGTCAAGCCAAGAACGAGTCAGGAGTTGAGAGGTGTTATGCTTTCCTTTTAGTACAAGGTGTGTAAGCTAGCCCCTTTCAGAGTTATTCTGTGGAGACAATTTCACAAGCGATACCTTTTTTCCTTGGAATTATGAGTGCAGCTCATCCATGTTTTCATTCTTACTACAGAACCCGCTCAGATCATAGAGAAAGCTAAATCTGTCGATGTAACTGAGAAAGACCCAGTGACCTTGGAGTGTGTTGTGGCCGGAACGCCAGAACTCAAAGTCAAGTGGCTTAAAGATGGGAAACAGATTGTGCCTAGTAGATATTTTTCGATGAGTTTTGAAAACAACGTGGCCAGCTTTAGGATTCAGTCAGTAATGAAGCAAGACAGCGGCGAGTACACTTTCAAGGTGGAAAATGACTTTGGAAGCAGTAGCTGTGATGCCTACCTGAGAGTACTAGGTTTGTACTCTGGGCCCCAGTCAACTTCCCTTATGTATATTATGGCCTTGGTAAACAAGTAGCAACATTTAATGGATGTGTTTTATTATTTGCATTGGACAGATCAAGATATTCCTCCATCATTCACCAAAAAGTTAACCAAAATGGATAAAGTTCTAGGCTCTTCCATTCATATGGAGTGCAAAGTTTCTGGCTCACTTCCTATTAGTGCTCAGTGGTTTAAGGATGGAAAAGAAATATCTACAAGTGCAAAATACAGACTTGTCTGTCATGAGAACACGGTATCACTGGATGTTAACAATCTGGAATTAGAAGACACTGCAAATTACACATGCCGAGTATCAAACGTAGCAGGGGATGCGGCATGCAGTGGCATCTTGACTGTAAAAGGTTAGAATTTCTTAACCTCTTCCTGGCTCTTCTCTCTGGTTGCTTTTAAATGTAACACTCTTTCCTGGTGTCCTTTAAAACTTAAAATCTCCATAATTCTGTTTCTTGAGATACATCTATGTTGAGTTGAAGAAATATTCAGTCATTACCTCTTTTCAGTAATGTTTTCTTACATGTCCTTAAAACTGTTGAAATAATCCAACTACAAGGCATTTAATCATATGCATTTCTCTTAAAATCTATAGAACCTCCAAGCTTCCTAGTGAAACCTGAGCGACAACAAGCCATACCTGACTCTACGGTGGAATTTAAAGCTGTGCTAAAAGGAACACCACCATTTAAAATCAAGTGGTTTAAGGATGATGTGGAACTTGCCTCTGGACCTAAATGTTTCATTGGCTTGGAAGGGTCAACTAGCTTCTTAAATCTGTACTCAGTGGATGCTTCCAAGACTGGACAGTATACTTGCCAAGTTACCAATGACGTTGGTAGTGACTCTTGTACCACAGTGTTGCTTGTGACAGGTGTGCAAGTTTGATTGTTTTATGTTTCTGTCTGACCTGTGGTTCTGGTCCTTTCTCTAATCTTTTACAATTCATCTACCCAGTCAAGAAAATACCCTTCTATTTGCCAGGCATTGTTCATGTTTCATGTTTTTCTCTTGTACTACATAACTGAATTTTTGTTGTTTATATCTGTTATGTTCCCTCATAATCTCCTCTTTTCTTCACTCTCTAGAACCACCAAAGTTTGTAAAGAAACTAGAAGCGACCAAAATAGTGAGAGCAGGTGACTCAGCACGACTTGAATGCAAAATAACTGGATCCCCAGACATCAGAGTTGTGTGGTACAGAAATGAGCATGAACTCCCAGCCAGTGAGAAATACAGAATGGCTTTCATTGACTCGGTGGCCGTCTTACAGATGAATAATCTTGGTACTGAGGACACTGGTGATTTCATTTGTGAGGCCCAGAATCTTGCTGGCAGCACAAGCTGTAGTACCAAGGTTATTGTAAAAGGTAGAAACCTCTTTCTTCTCTTCCTCATTACCTGAAGCCCGCCTCCTTCTCCTCTGGCTATCAGAGCTCTTCATTGTTTTAGTGTCATTTTTAGCTTCCCTGTGAGATCACAGGACATTTCCCCAAATAGTATTATTTCTGTTTTTGGATGTTTTTCTTAAGACTTGTTTACATATAGATAATCATTCTGAGATATTTTTCTTGTTATGCCAATGCCATAATTCTAATCACCTCAACATATTAGCCAAGCAGTTCAAATTTGATGTTTCAAAACACTCTAAAAAGGAAGGCATTTTAAAATTAACTTTTGCCTTCAGTCAGCTTACAAATATATCATCATCCTCAGCATGATATTGATCTTTTATTTAAAACAAAGACTATTTACCACATATATCCCAAGATTCAAGCAATAGAGGTTTTAACCTTACATTTAAAACAGGACAGTTATATATATTTTTTCTCTCTCCAAAACTAGTTCCTAGTTTTTAAAATAAGATCACTATACCTTGTTGTCAATAGTACTAGTATTTTCCAGAATTTTTGTCACAGAATCTAAGTTTGTCGTATTGTGAGGCAATTATTACAAAAACCGCCTTTTTTTTGTAGAAGACTTAGAGCACAGATGTTGCGATAACTTCCAAGTATCCCAACAGTAAAGCACATACAAAAAAATTTCATCTCTGAAGTCAGGAGCCCATACCTCATGCAGATCATATTAATCCTTACACTTGGGTTTGGAGGTTTGTTTGGTTTTTGTTTTGTTCTACAATTTCACATCAATCTTTACTAAATTAGTAAAGTGGTATAGACAGAATGTTGAGCTGCTCAGTAGGGTTGCCTGGGGTCTAGTCTGGGTCCTCAGTCAGTGAAGCCAAGTGATTCTATAAAGGCCCTATTGCTTCTCTGAAGCTATTATTCTTCAACACTAAAGTGATAGTGCCAGACCTGTGTTAGTATTTTAACTCTTTCTTCCAATTTTTAAACAAAGAAAAACATTTTTTGAGTTAAGTAGCCCAGTTCATGAGGAATTCTTGTTTTTTACAGAACCACCTGTTTTTAGCAGCTTCCCTCCTGTGGTAGAAACTCTTAAAAATGCTGAAGTTAGTATTGAATGTGAACTTTCGGGAACACCACCATTTGAGGTGGTTTGGTACAAAGATAAGCGACAACTCCGAAGCAGCAAGAAATATAAGATTGCGTCCAAAAATTTCCATGCAAGTATTCACATTCTCAATGTTGACACTTCAGACATTGGTGAATACCACTGCAAAGCACAGAACGAAGTGGGTAGTGATACATGCATTTGTACTGTAAAACTAAAAGGTAAGCATTATTTCCTGCATGTGGCAGAAATGGCAGGAACATGCAAAATGGTTATTTGTTTTCTCTTTTTCATTATCTGGACAATCTTTCCAACAATCTCCATCCATCTTTCCCTGTTCAGAACCACCAAGATTTGTCTCCAAGCTGAACAGCCTCACTGTTGTAGCTGGTGAGCCTGCTGAGTTACAAGCATCCATAGAAGGCACCCAGCCTATTTACGTCCAGTGGCTTAAAGAGAAGGAAGAAGTGGTTAGAGAAAGTGAAAACATCAGAATTACATTTGTGGAAAATGTTGCCACTCTGCAGTTTTCAAAAGCAGAACCAGCTGATGCTGGGAAGTATATCTGCCAAATCAAGAATGACGGTGGGATGAGGGAGAACATGGCCACGTTGACCGTTTTAGGTTGGTACAGTATGGTGCAGTAGTTCTCTGGTATAAGGAGGTGCCAAACGCTGAGATGACTTACTAAGAGATAGTGGTAGAATTTCCTTTTTTTAATTTCTAGAACTATATAGATCCTCACCCATTTCAAAGGTTTATGGAAAAGGACCTTTCAAACCATCTTCTGTGTCTGTGATCCTAACAAAAATTAACCATTTTTATTGTTTTCTTGATGAATTAGCAGAGAAAATCATGACTGTCTTTTGTTTTACCATGAAAAAAATGAGAGTCCAACATATGCTACAAGGAGAATTTTTTTCTCTCAAGTATTAGTGTTTAAGCTGACAAAAACTCCAAAGATCAAAGTTTGATAAGAATGACTTGCACTTTCATCTTTGGGCATATTCATTTTTAATTTTGCAGTTGTTTGAATAACAACTTTCAAAAAACTGTCTGTAGCACCTTAAAGTATAACAACAATACTGAGCAATTCATAGCAACATGTGGGCTTTGTTCTAGAGAGGGTCAAGTACAAATCAATATATGACATTGAATTATTTCAGAAGTTGAATAATGCAAAAGCATATTTCTTAATAATTCCTGTAATTTCATGACAGCATGTAATTATGGAATCTCATTTTAAGGTCTAGAGAAAGAGGGCCTAAAGATATCCATATAATTGGAAGAAACAGTATTAATGAATTTAATAGCAGAGACAAGGTGGAGCTAACAGGCTCTAACAGATGGCCATCACGTTTTATTTCAGAACCTGCGGTCATTGTCGAGAAAGCAGGTTCGATGACGGTGACTGTGGGAGAAACGTGCTCTCTGGAGTGTAAGGTGGCTGGCACTCCCGAACTCTCCGTCGAATGGTACAAGGATGGAAAGCTATTGACCAGCAGCCAAAAACACAAATTTAGCTTCTACAACAAAATCTCTTCCTTAAAGATTCTCTCTGTTGAAAAGCAGGACGCGGGCACATACACTTTCCAGGTTCAAAATAATGTTGGAAAAAGCAGCTGCACGGCAGTGGTGGATGTTTCAGGTTAGTTGAGACGTGCTCTCCCCATTGCTCCAGCAGATTCCCTTCACAAGCTTTCTTCCCTCGAGTCTCTTCTGTTCTTGCAAACCGCAAGTCTCTTGCCTCTTGTCCTGCAGACCGAATGGTTCCTCCCTCTTTCACACGAAGACTGAAAGATACCATTGGAGTGCTGGGTACATCTTGCATCTTGGAGTGCAAAGTAGCCGGGTCATCACCAATCTCTGTTGCCTGGTTTCATGAGAAAACCAAGATTGTCAGTGGAGCGAAGTACCAGACTACATTTTCAGATAACGTCTGCACGTTGCAGCTCAATTCTCTGGACTCATCAGATATGGGCAGTTACACGTGTGTGGCTGCTAATGTCGCTGGGTCTGATGAGTGCCGTGCAGTGTTGGCTGTACAAGGTCAGTGTCAGACACTCACATCCTTTCTTACAAGTTCTTCCTTGGGTGTCCATCCCTGCTGACACATTCAAAAGGCGTCTTCTTTTTGATAAAAATCGCAAGTAAATCTGAAACTTACAGGATCTTTTCATTGTCCTCCTTGCTTGTATAGAACCACCCTCTTTCGTGAAGGAACCTGAACCTTTGGAAGTACTACCGGGCAAAAACGTCACCTTCACAAGTGTTATTAGAGGAACCCCTCCATTTAAGGTCGGCTGGTTCAGAGGTGCCAGAGAACTGGTGAGAGGAGACAGGTGCAACATCTATTTTGAAGACACTGTGGCAGAACTGGAATTATTTAATGTCGACATCTCTCAGAGTGGGGAATACACCTGTGTGGTTTCTAACAACGCTGGCCAAACATCCTGTACTACCCATCTCTTTGTAAAAGGTTTGCTCCAGTGCATTGTGCTTTCTGCTTTTTAAGTGGCATCTTTGTTCATTTTTTACTGTGTTTAATGGCTATGCTTTGTCACTCCCCAGAACCAGCTGTGTTTGTGAAGAAACTGAGTGATCACTCTGTAGAACCAGGGAAATCCATCATTTTGGAAAGTACCTACACGGGAACACTCCCCATTTCAGTTACATGGAAAAAGGATGGTTTCAACATAACACCCTCTGAAAAATGCAACATAGTCACAACAGAGAAGACCTGCATCCTGGAAATTCTGAACAGCACAAAAAGAGATGCAGGACAGTATTCCTGCGAGATTGAAAATGAGGCGGGAAGGGATGTTTGCGAAGCTCTGGTGTCTACATTAGGTGTGTTTCTTATTCTCAAATGATTGGCATTTGTCTAGCGTGAGGCATGGTTTGTGTGGTTTTCTTTAATCCCAGTTGCTGATCATGAACCTTTCTTCTTTAGAACCACCTTATTTTGTTACGGAACTGGAGCCTCTGGAGGCATCAGTGGGAGATTCGGTTTCTTTACAATGCCAAGTTGCTGGGACCCCAGAAATTACAGTGTCTTGGTACAAAGGTGATACCAAGTTACGGCCGACTCCTGAATACAGGACTTATTTTACAAACAATGTGGCCACACTTGTTTTTAACAAAGTGAACATCAATGACAGTGGAGAGTACACATGTAAAGCAGAAAACAGCATAGGAACTGCCTCTTCTAAGACTGTCTTCAGAATTCAAGGTGATGATTTTGTTTTACAAATTAAGGAATTTCTTCTTCCTTATCTTCACACTTACCTTTATGGGGAAAATTTTGTTTCACCTACTAATGCCTCAAGTATTACTTGTCTTCCTACAGAGCGCCAGCTCCCACCTTCCTTTGCAAGACAATTAAAGGACATTGAACAAACTGTTGGGTTACCAGTTACCCTCACTTGTCGATTGAATGGCTCTGCACCCATCCAAGTGAGCTGGTACAGAGATGGGGTACTTTTACGAGATGATGAAAATCTACAGACATCGTTTGTAGATAATGTGGCAACTTTAAAAATTTTGCAAACAGACTTGAGTCACTCTGGCCAGTACTCTTGTTCAGCTTCTAATCCACTTGGGACAGCATCTTCCAGTGCTAGACTGACAGCGAGAGGTTTGTTCCCATGTTACTCTTTTCTCTTTGCAAACCATGACTTCCTGTTCATTGTCAAAATAGAAATAGCCAATAAAGAACAACAGCAAAAAGCATGTTGATTTTTCTTCTCATCTTCCAGAGCCTAAGAAATCGCCCTTCTTTGACATCAAGCCTGTATCTATAGATGTTATTGCTGGGGAAAGTGCTGACTTTGAGTGTCATGTTACTGGTGCTCAACCAATGCGAATTACTTGGTCAAAAGATAACAAGGAGATCCGTCCTGGAGGAAACTACACAATTACATGTGTGGGAAACACTCCCCATTTGAGAATTCTTAAAGTAGGCAAAGGAGACTCTGGTCAATATACTTGCCAAGCAACCAATGATGTTGGCAAAGACATGTGCTCTGCTCAACTCAGTGTAAAAGGTATCTCCACATGGCACTGACCAATACTTGTTCTCTCCCATGTTGTATGATTTTCTTCAGAAAGCTTTCTTTACTTTTTAAATGTTTGGGATTAACTAACTAGATCATATTAGAATTTGTATATTAGTGTTGGAGGCAACATTAATCAAAGTTCTATTTTCCTTTTTATTTTGTTTTTTAAATTAGTGTATCTCTAACTATAATCTTATCAGAGTGTTGTTTATGTGAAATTTGTTAAATGTCATCTCATCTCTTTTTCACTCTTTCCTGTTATATGGCATTCTGAATTATCATTTTGATCAAATACTTCTATAATACATTAACTTACATGTTTTAGTTCCTATATCCAAACTACAAGATTAACTTGTCAATTAAGTTCTCTATTAAAAATAGTAAAAGTTTATTTAACAGAAAAAAAATGTATATTTTATCATGAAATTCTCAGAAAGTACATATATTCTTAATAATCAAGATTAAATTAGGTATTTATAAAATCTTAAGCTACAAACATAAGCTCTTTCTTCCTCTGACTTACTAGAACCTCCAAAGTTTGTTAAGAAATTAGAAGCTTCAAAAGTTGCAAAGCAGGGAGAATCCATCCACCTGGAATGCAAAATAAGTGGTTCTCCAGAAATCAAAGTTTCATGGTTTCGAAATGACAGTGAACTTCATGAGAGCTGGAAGTACAACATGTCCTTTGTGGACTCTCTGGCACTGCTCACCATCAATGAAGCCAGCGCAGAGGACAGCGGGGACTACATCTGCGAAGCCCATAACGGTGTCGGGGACGCCAGCTGTAGCACAGCCCTGACCGTCAAAGGTTAGATACACCAAGTCCCTTGCTTTCTTCCTTCTCTGATCTGGATTCTTTCTCAGCAGTGTTCTGAGCTCCAAAACAAAAAGGCTAGAGAAGGGGGTTTCCTTGCGGTTCTTAAACTAGCTTTTATGACTTGTCATTTCTTATGTTAGTTTACTGTCATACGGTCACACCAGGCACTGAGTGCTTTAGGCTCTTAACATAGTTTTCCCTTTTCTTAGGCAAATGCTCTCATTGTTTATCTTCTTTTCTTCTGGTAGCACCTCCTGTTTTCACCCAGAAGCCTTCTCCAATAGGAGCCCTTAAAGGTTCTGATGTTGTCCTCCAATGTGAAATTTCGGGAACTCCGCCATTTGAAGTGGTGTGGGTTAAAGATCGCAAGCAAGTTCGAAGCAGCAAGAAGTTTAAAATCACCTCGAAAAATTTTGATGCAAGTCTTCATATCCTTAACCTGGATACCGCCGATGTAGGAGAATATCACTGCAAAGCTACTAATGAGGTGGGAAGTGACACGTGTGTTTGCACTGTCAAATTCAAAGGTTTGTATCCATGGGCCCCAAAACATATGCTTCTTGCTTTCATCTTTTCTTGCTTGACCAATAATGTATTTGGCTGTGATACTCATCTTTCTTCTCTAACCTCAAATTTCTTTCATTAGAACCTCCACGATTTGTGAAAAAGCTCAGTGACACCTCAACCCTTGTTGGGCATGCTGTTGAGTTGCAGGCTGTAGTGGAAGGCTTCCAGCCCATTTCTGTTGTCTGGCTGAAAGATAAAGGTGAAGTCATCAGAGAGAGTGAAAACACTAGGATTTCATTTGTTGATAATGTTGCAACCCTCCAACTTGGGAGCCCAGAGGCATCTAACTCTGGAAAATACGTGTGTCAAATCAAAAACGATGCCGGAATGAGAGAGTGTTCAGCAGTCTTGACTGTCCTAGGTTAGTAACAGAGTGAAGCCTGAGGGGAAAAATGTCTATTTGATTGATCTATGACATTGCCTGCAAATATTATTCTTACCCAATAATACACTGAGTATACTCTGCATTTGAAAGACGACTTTGTGTTCAATGTAATATGCTTCTTCTTTTAGAACCAGCCAGAATCATTGAGAAACCAGAACCCATGACTGTCACTACTGGAAATCCTTTCGCATTAGAATGTGTAGTGACTGGAACACCAGAACTTTCAGCCAAGTGGTTCAAAGATGGGAGAGAAATAGCTGCAGACAGCAAACATCACATCACATTCGTCAACAAAGTGGCTTCACTTAAAATCCCTTGTGCAGAAATGAGTGACAAGGGGTTATATAGCTTTGAAGTGAAGAACAGTGTTGGTAAAAGTAACTGCACTGTTTCTGTCCATGTTTCCGGTGAGTAGTATGAGGTTTTCATGAACATATCATTTTCCCTGGGGGGTGAAAAATGAAGCTTCTCTTTCAATGGAAAACTACGCTTCTCCATCCACATAGATCGGGTTGTGGCTCCTTCCTTCATCCGCAAGCTGAAGGACGTCAACGCCATCATCGGGGCCTCCGTGGTTTTGGAGTGCAGAGTCTCCGGCTCCGCCCCCATCTCCGTGGGCTGGTTTCAGGATGGCAGTGAGATCGTCAGTGGGCCTAAATGCCAGTCGAGCTTTTCAGAAAATGTTTGCACTTTGAATCTGAGCGTCTTGGAGCCCTCTGACACAGGCACCTACACATGCGTGGCCGCCAACGTGGCTGGGTCCGATGAATGCTCGGCGGTCCTGACTGTCCAAGGTCAGTGTCCAGGGACCAGACCGCTGCTTCTCCAGTGCCTCCACCGCATGACTTCGTGCCTGCCTTGTGGGGGATTTCTGTATTTTGTCTTCGTGCGTAGTCTTAGTTCCCTTTTCTTCAAGTAGCAAAAAGCCCTGCTCACTTGGGTTCCTTTTTTCTCTTGATCTGCCCCCTCCCCTGGGGTATCTAGAACCACCTTCTTTTGAACAAACCCCTGACTCGGTGGAAGTGCTCCCTGGAACGAGCCTCACATTCACCAGTGTCATCAGAGGCACCCCGCCTTTCAAGGTCAAATGGTTTAAAGGCAGCAGGGAGCTGGTGTCCGGGGAATCATGCAGCATCTCTCTGGAAGATTTTGTCACGGAACTGGAGTTATTTGAGGTGGAGCCATTGCAAAGCGGGGACTACTCCTGCCTCGTGTCTAACGATGCCGGCAGTGCTTCCTGTAGCACACACCTTTTTGTGAAAGGTTTGCTCTTTCCTCCTAAAGCATGTCTCTTTAACATTGTTTCTGACTCTTTACTTGAAGATGTCAATTCTGCTTCCATGTTTTCTCCTCATAGAACCTGCCACCTTTGTGAAAAGACTGGCCGATTTCAGTGTCGAGACAGGAAACCCCATCGTTCTTGAGGCCACGTTTACGGGTACACCTCCCATCTCGGTGAGCTGGATGAAGAATGAGTACCTCCTTACACAGTCTCAGAATTGCAGTATTACCATGACAGAGAAATCTACCATCCTGGAGATCCTCGACAGCACGATAGAGGATTACGCACAGTACAGTTGCCTAATAGAAAATGAGGCTGGTCAAGATATTTGCGATGCTGTGGTGTCTGTCTTAGGTGTGTTGACAGTTACCTCTTCCTATTGCTCTCTTTTCTTTCTTTCAAAATATCCTCTTTCAGTTAGGGTGACTGATGGATTATCATCCTTTCTACCTCAGAACCACCTTATTTCATTGAGCCTCTGGAACACGTGGAAGCAGTCATTGGAGAACCTATAACTTTACAGTGTAAAGTGGATGGAACCCCGGAAATTAGAATTTCTTGGTATAAAGAACACACAAAGCTACGATCAGCTCCTGCATATAAAATGCAGTTCAAAAATAACGTTGCCTCCCTGGTGATCAACAAAGTGGATCACAGTGACGTGGGAGAATATACCTGCAAGGCAGAAAACATTGTGGGAGCAGTGGCTTCTTCATCTGTGCTTGTTATCAAAGGTGATGATGGTTTTCTCTACAAGTCTTGCTGTGTGTTGACAGATCCATTTTCTTAAAAACATCACAATGTTAATGGATTGAAATATGCCGTGGTTGTTTTCTCTCTTGTAAATAAGGATTGTCTATAACTTCTTTACAGAGCGCAAACTTCCACCTTCCTTTGCAAGAAAACTGAAGGATGTTCAGGAGACTCTTGGCTTCCCAGTTGCATTTGAATGTCGCATCAATGGCTCAGAACCTCTCCAAGTGTCTTGGTACAAGGATGGGGTACTTTTGAAAGATGATGCTAATCTGCAAACATCTTTTGTTCACAATGTAGCAACTCTTCAGATTTTGCAAACTGACCAGAGCCACGTTGGTCAGTACAATTGCTCAGCTTCTAATCCCCTTGGGACTGCTTCATCCAGTGCGAAGCTCATCCTCTTAGGTGAGTAACTCATCACATTACCTCTTCATTATAAAGCAGTTTCCCTGCACCCAACCACCAAGGACTAGACCACTTAGTTTCTGCTCCACGTCTGGGAGCATCAAAACTGAAGTCACCGTGTTACTCTTCATTCTTTCCAGAGCACGAAGTACCTCCTTTCTTTGATCTCAAGCCTGTGTCAGTAGATCTGGCTCTTGGAGAAAGTGGTTCTTTTAAATGTCACGTAACTGGAACTGCACCAATCAAAATCACTTGGGCTAAAGATAACCGAGAGATTCGTCCTGGAGGCAACTACAAGATGACTTTGGTTGAAAATACTGCCACACTGACGGTTCTCAAAATAGGCAAAGGCGATGCTGGGCAGTACACCTGCTATGCAAGCAATGTCGCTGGAAAAGACTCTTGTTCTGCTCATCTGGGTGTACAAGGTACTTGTTGGAGTGAAGTAGCGAGGGCTCATTTCAACTTCTGACACTATAAGAGGAAGTGTGTACTTGAAAGATGTGTTTAGGACTAGGGTTTGGGAATTGGAAGTGATTCAGCAAATCCAGGGTCTTCCAAATGGGAGCAAGTTTTTAATTAAAAAATGTATATATATATAAAACTGGTCAAACATGGACTAAGGGTCCATTTTCAATGTTTGAAAATGGAGACTAGAGAGAGAACAGGAACTTTTCACAGAATTGTAAGATAATCCAAGTTTGAAAGAAACTATCTTAGGACAATAAAAGGAAGTTGTCTTGAATGATATATTTTCCACAGTAGTTTGTAAATTAATGGTTTTGTTCCTCACCTCAAACTGTAAAGCCCTTCAAGAAGAGTCAGATTGTGTCAAATTCTTCTCTTTTGCTAGCCTCACTTAAATAATAGTGGAAGTCAGGGGACTGGAGAGTACATTAATATCTTACATCATGGAAGGCAACCATGTCTCAATGTAGCAAGAACAGTTCCTGTCTGCTGTGGTCAGAAATTAACTCAATGAGCTGCCGCTCTAACTCATGAGAGCATTTTAAAAGACTTTTTGTGGTGATAGTTTATAAATAACTTGAAATTAAAATAGAGTTAGTTTCAGCAGCCCATGTGCCCTGTGACATATTGCTAATTATTTTATCTCCCTAAACTTGAATTTTCTGATTCAGTTAATGAAGAAAGTGTTGCTCTCCCCACTTCAAAAGGATATCATAGAGGTTGAAGAAATTTCTATTAAAGTCCTGTAGAAGAAAATAGCGTTAAAATATTAAGATATGTGACCCAAGTTTGCTACTCTGACTCTTCCTGGCACATAACTGATATCTCTGCAGTCATAGGAAATAGACCTATACTGGTTCACATACAAGAAAGTAATCAAATGCTCTTAATCCCTGTAAACCATAGAGTGCTTTCACCAACAGATACACACTCTGCCTCTGATCTTGCACAAAGAAGTGATTGTTTTGCTGGTGGGGGATTGCACAAGGATTAATGTCTCTTCTTCCTTCCATTTGCAATAATATTTGATGGGGGTGCTTACAAAAATAAATGCATTTTACTTGAGGATTTAGATTTCACTTAACCTATTCTTTCTTGAACTGTAGCAAATAAATATGTTTTCCAGAGCTAAAGACCTCTCTGTTTGACTTTTCACTTCATCCTGAATTATACATGTCTCTCCCATCTCTTCCCTTGTGTTTTCTTTCTTGCTTCCATAGAACCACCCAGGTTCATTAAGAAGCTGGAACCTTCAAGAATCGTGAAACAAGATGAATCTACAAGATACGAATGTAAAATAGGAGGGTCTCCAGAAATCAAAGTTTTATGGTACAAGGGCGAGACTGAAATTCAAGAGAGCAGTAAATTCAGAATGTCATTCGTGGACTCGGTGGCAGTGTTGGAAATGCACGGGCTCAGTGTGGAAGACAGTGGAGATTACACCTGCGAGGCCTGCAATGCAGCCGGCAGCGCAAGCAGCACCACCTCCTTGAAAGTTAAAGGTCAGCTCTTATCTCTCTTTTTTTAAAATTGGGATATAATTGCTTTACAGTGTTATGTTTGTTTCTGCTGTCCAGCGGTGTGAATCAGCTATAAGTATACAAATATCCCCTCCTCCTGGAGCCCCGCTCCCTATCCCACCCCTCTAGGTCATCCCAGAGCGCCTAGCTGAGCTCCCTGTGTTAAACAACAGCTTCCCACTAGCTACCTGGGGCAAACTGGGAGAGGAGCATTACCCATCTTTTATGTCTTGCACATCCTAGCTGTCCTCTTAATTCCCTGTTGGACTCTCCATCAAGTGTCTTAAAGTTTTAAAGGATCCAATAGAAAATTAGATGTGATACTCTCTCTCTGTGTTGGAAGAGACAACTGATTTTTACTTGTAAATACATACTTAGAGAATACAGCCTAATTTCCCTTTCTTTCTCACTCTATTTTCTTCCAACCTTAGAACCACCCATTTTCCGCAAAAAGCCTTATCCCATTGAAACACTGAAAGGAGCTGATGTTCACCTTGAATGTGAGCTTCAGGGCACTCCCCCATTTCAAGTTTCGTGGCATAAAGACAAGAGAGAACTTAGGAGTGGCAAGAAGTACAAGATAATGTCTGAGAACTTCCTGACGAGTATTCATATTCTGAGCGTCGATGCTGCGGACATTGGGGAGTATCAGTGTAAAGCAACGAATGATGTGGGAAGTGACACCTGTGTCGGTTCCATCACTCTGAAAGGTTAGAGTGACTTCAGCCTCCTGTGATCACTAGTATTTTCTTTCTAACTTTAATACTCTGTTGACCCCTCAGCTCTTGCTCCATCCTTTTCCACTAGTGTCTCTTCTACTTTTCCCCTTTCTCCTTTCCTAAATCTTTTTATGTTTAGTGTGCATTTCAAAGCTTACTAAGTACCCTTTTAAACAGTTTTCCCAATAGATTTTGATTGGATTTAGAAAGCTAGAGAGGCGAAGGTGTTCAACTCCTTCCGCTTAACACAAACTCTAGGAGCGTTCCCTGGTGGTTTAGTGGTTAGGACACAACATTTTCACTTGGTGGCCCAGGATTCAATCCCTGGTCAGGAGATTAAGATCCCACAAGCCTTGTGGCAAAGGCCAGAAAAGTATAAAACTCCAATGCATTTTTGCTCCCACTCACCAGAAATGCCTCTTTAAGAAATGGAAAGAGTGCGTGATCACTAGTTTGATTCCTAGCATTGATGGCTTTGAGGGAAATACTCTTAGCCCCACACCTTTTAAATCTCCTTTTTTTTTTTTGCCCCTTTTCATCAGCACCACCAAGGTTTGTGAAGAAGCCCAGTGATGTTTCTACCATTGTTGGTGAAGAAGTTCAGCTTCAGGCTACCGTTGAAGGCGCTGAGCCCATTTCCGTGGTGTGGTTCAAAGACAAGGGGGAGATCGTCAGAGAAAGTGACAACATATGGATCTCTTATTCAGAAAACACTGCAACGCTACAGTTCTCAAGAGCGGAAACAGCCAACGCCGGGAAATACACCTGTCAGATCAAAAACGATGCCGGGATGCAAGAGTGTTCTGCCACGGTGTCCGTCCTCGGTTAGTGCAGAGAGAATATCATGAGTAGAAGGCGTGCACTTACCAGTACCTGTGCCTCCTTTAGTTTTTCAATGGGATTTTAACACTTGAATGCAATTGATATCTCATTCCAGAGCCTGCAGCAATTGTGGAAAAGCCAGAATCCATAAAAGTGACCACAGGAGACACCTGCACCTTGGAATGCATGGTCACTGGCACGCCCGAACTCACTACCAGGTGGTTTAAGGATGGAAAAGAGCTGACGAGTGACAGCAAATACAAAATAAGCTTCTTCAACAAAGTGTCTGGCCTGAAGATCATTAATGTGGCCCCCAGTGACAGTGGGGTGTACAGTTTTGAGGTGCAGAACCCTGTGGGCAAAGACAGCTGCACCGCCTCAGTGCAAGTTTCAGGTTGGTTGGTTGGATTTCTGTTTCATGTTATCATAGTATAGTTCCTGCTTTACATATACGTGTATGAGAAGCTCCACATGCTACCGTGTGACATGAGCCTGACATTCTCTGACAGCAAAATTAGAGGTAATGTGCCTATTCTGTTGTTGTTCAGTTGCTAAGCCACGTCCGACTCTTTGCAGCCCCATGGATCGTAGCATGCCAGGCTTCCCTGTCATTCACTATCTCCCAGAGCTTCCTCGGACTCATGTCTATTGAATCAACGATGCCATCCGATCATCTCATTATAGAGATAGGAGAAAAGCAAGTCCAAAAGTTGTATTCCTTTCTCTTGGAGGAATTACCACAATTCAGGGTGGTAGGAATAAAACTTAATTCCTGAGTAAGGAATAAGGATGCTGTGGTTTTCTACTGTCAGTTATGCTGGAATAAGTCTCCACATAATGATACACAGCAAAGAAAGACCAAAATTCCTGAGTCAACTAGCACATCTTGCCCATTGATTCTCAAGGCTTTCCATTGTGTGAAGCCTCGGGCAATTCTTTGATACCTCCACAAAAGAGCCAAATGGATCTAGGGATATTCGATCAAAAAGACAATAATTCTCTCTTCAAATCATTTTATAACTGATGTCCCTTGTTTGTTTGATTTTTATCACATTCAGACCGAACTGTTCCTCCTTCGTTCACGAGAAGATTGAAAGAGACAAATGGCCTGTCTGGTTCCTCCGTGGTAATGGAGTGTAAAGTCTATGGATCACCTCCAATCTCTGTCTCCTGGTTCCATGAAGGAATCGAGATTAGCAGTGGAAGGAAATACCAGACCACCCTGACGGATAACACATGTGCTTTAACTGTGAACATGCTGGAAGAATCAGATGCTGGCAGCTACACATGTATAGCTACTAATGTGGCCGGTTCTGATGAGTGCAGTGCTCCTTTGACTGTGAGAGGTCAGTCAGAAATACAGTAAAATATAATTGCATTTCATTAGGCATTAAACATTTTTATAAACAAAATTCAAAAATGTTAACCTTTTTCTGATATGTGCTTTTTTTGTTTAGAACCACCATCTTTTGTTCAGAAACCTGACCCCATGGATGTTTTAACTGGAAGCAACGTAACCTTCACAAGCATTGTAAAAGGAACACCCCCTTTCAGTGTTAGCTGGTTCAAGGGCAGCAGTGAACTAGTACCAGGGGACACATGTAATGTGTCTTTGGAGGATTCAGTTGCTGAACTGGAGTTGTTTGATGTAGATACATCACAGAGTGGGGAGTATACCTGCATCGTCAGTAATGAAGCTGGCAGAGTTTCTTGTACAACGCATCTCTACGTAAAAGGTTTGTTTGACTGCTATTCTGCATTTTTACAGTTAACATAGGTGAAGTACTGGATATGCCCATGTCCATGTGTTTGATTTCGTATTTTCAATTTGTCTGCTGCAGCCCCAGCCAGATTTGTAAAGAAGCTCAATGATTACAGCATAGAGAAAGGAAAACCTCTGATCCTGGAGGGCACGTACACTGGAACTCCTCCCATTTCTGTGACATGGAAGAAAAATGGCATAAACGTAACTCCATCTCAGAGGTGTAACATAACCACAACTGAAAAATCTGCCATCCTGGAAATCCCAAGCAGCACCGTGGAGGACGCAGGACAGTACAACTGTTACATTGAGAACACTTCTGGAAAAGACTCCTGTTCAGCACAGATCCTGATACTAGGTTTGTTGTGATTGCACATTCCCATCTTTGCATACGTATAGCCATCGTGGCATGCCTCTTTCATGACTGATTCTCTCTCTTGGTTATAGAACCACCATATTTTATCAAGCAGTTGGAGCCTGTGAAGGTGACTGTTGGAGATTCTGCCTCCTTACAATGCCAGCTTGGTGGGACCCCTGAAATTGCAGTGTCCTGGTTTAAAGGAGATACAAAATTGAGACCTACTGCTACCTGCAAGATGCATTTTAGGAACAATGTTGCTACATTGGTTTTCAGCCAGGTTGATAGTAATGACAGTGGAGAATATATCTGCAGAGCTGAAAACAGTGTGGGAGAGGTTTCTTCATCAACTTTCCTGACTGTTCAAGGTGATTGCAATATTTTTAAAGTGAATGAATGTGTTTCTTTTGAACAAGATTTAAAATATCTGGTGAGGGTTTTCTTTTGGGGAGACTCTTTCCAAATGCAAAGTTTTCTGCTTAAGTATTTCTACCTACAAATGAGCAGATTATCTTTTTTGATCACCTTTACAGAGAGAAATAAAATTACTAAATCTTCAGTTAGAAGGATCATGTCATCATTTGCCTCTATAATGAAATCTTTAAGAAAAACAAATAACCATATTTTTAAATCCCTGCTCCCTGAATGTCTCATTCAGATTGCTAGAAAGCAGTCTTAAAAAGTAAAAGAATCTGCTACATGCCAGAAATATACCTTAAACTAATCAATTTTTCTATTGGCTTACATCTTTTTACACCTACCATGCTTCAGTGTTAGTCACTCAGTCGTGTCTGACTCTTTGCGACCCCACGAACTGTAGCCCACCAGGCCCCTTTGTCCATGGGATTCTCCAGGCAAGAATACTGGAGTGGGTTGTCATTCCCTTCTCCATACATATGCATCAGCATGCCATCAAATTAAAACTTTTGCTCCATTTAAAATTTACCTGCTCTTCCCTGAGTCCAAGTTAATTAAGAGTTGTGAATACCTCCTCATATCCTGATATTTTTATAGGAATTCCATTACCTAGGTAACAATAATTGTGAGAAGAATATTCAGTAAATTCAAACTGTCCAGAAGTATTCATTACTTTAATTCTCTTCCTACAGAGCAAAAACTTCCACCCTCATTTTCTCGACAATTGCGAGATGTTCAGGAAACAGTCGGGCTACCGGTTATTTTTGAGTGTGCTATCAGTGGATCAGAACCTATCTCAGTGTCTTGGTTTAAAGATGGCAGGCCAGTGAAAGACAGCCCCAATGTACAAGCATCGTTTTTAGATAATGTGGCCACTCTAAACATTTTTCAGACTGATCGGAGTTTTGCAGGCCAGTATTCTTGCACAGCCTCAAACCCTATAGGTTCTGCTACTTCCAGCGCCAGACTCATTCTCACAGGTGCGTGAATTCCTAAGCATCTGTAAGTAAAATTGTTATAACCAAATTTGAAATTAGGGGAGGACGGTGTGTATGACCTTGGGTGGTCGGGTGTGGAGCCTGAAACCTTGTCTTCCTGCTGTCCTCCCAGAGGGGAAGAACCCCCCCTTTTTTGACATCCCTCTGGCCCCTGTGGATGCTGTGGTGGGAGAGAGTGCGGACTTTGAGTGCCACGTGACTGGGACACAGCCGATAAAGGTCGCCTGGGCTAAAGACAACAGAGAGATCCGCAGTGGTGGAAACTACCAGATTAGTTATCTGGAAAACAGTGCCCACCTGACCATCCTGAAAGTGGACAAAGGAGACTCTGGACAGTATACATGCTATGCTGTCAATGAAGTGGGCAAGGACTCTTGCACGGCTCAGCTCAACATAAAAGGTACCTTTGCATATCATACCCTAAGGGTGCAGTTTGGTTAGAACAGATAATATTTAGGATTTTTTTTTTCATTTAGGACATTTTTGAACCACTGACATAAAAACAATGTTTCAGAAGAAATGAGTTTCTCTAGAGAAAAAATGATCTTTTAAAATCTTCATTTCTCAAAAGTTTCTCTCCCCCTCCTTTTACTTTTTACAAATATCTGGTTCTGTAACTGGCCATAAGCTATTTTTATCATCCATCCCATAAATCAGAGAACAGTTTAAAATAAGCTTGTTAAAACTAAAACATGCAACATTGTTAATCAACTATATTCTGATATAAAGTAATTTTTTTAATTTAAAAGTAAAAATAAATAAACTTGTGGAAGGAGGCAAAATATTTAGGAACCCTACATTAATATGCTGTATTTAGTTGGTCAGCTTTGATTTTGAACTTAAAATATGGCTTCTCTTTCTTGGAAAGCCTCCTATTAATAACCTACTTCTGGATTCCACTTCATATGTCCTTGAACTTTCTTACAGAGCGGCTGATCCCACCAAGTTTCACGAAAAAACTCTCAGAGACAGTAGAAGAAACAGAAGGGAATTCTTTCAAACTTGAGGGCCGTGTTGCTGGTTCCCAACCCATCTCTGTTGCTTGGTACAAAAATAACATAGAGATCCACCCAACATCTAACTGTGAAATCACATTCAAGAACAACACACTTCTGCTGCACATCAAGAGGGCAGGCATGGATGATGCTGGTTTGTACACATGCAAAGCATCAAATGATGCAGGCTCTGCTCTATGTACATCTTCGATCATCATCAAAGGTAAGTCTCCTTGACTGCCCCCAGCATGGTGCGTTTTTCCTTACTGCCCATTAGACAGTCATGTGTGTTTCTTCTCACATCTCAACCTACTTCTGAATTCCAGATATATATTATTTAATTGGCTTGCTACAACTTCACTTATGTTTACTAAGATATATATATATATATGTATATATATGTATTATTTGTAATTTAATTACATGTCCCAGCAAAGTAGGTGTCATATTATAGACTATGTATCTTAGCTTGTAAATCACATCCCAGAATGTTGTCAGGTAGTTAGAAGTCTAAGGCTACTTTGAAATTCATGCATGAGTGACATACAAATTTTTATGAAGCACACTTGTTTTTAAAGTTTTAAAAATTTTCATCATTGAATATTGTATTAGTTTTGCTTACTATGAGGTCTATCACATTCTGAAGCATTCTCTTTTCTAAGGATATTTCTACAGCGTTATGTCTGACATATATTGCCCAAAGCTTTTAGCCTGTAGATGAATGTTAATTTCATGCAAAAGGATGAAATTTACTCTAAGAGAAAAAATGGGTGGAAAGATGTATATCATTACAAATATACAGTCATAGCTTGAGGCAAAGAAATAGACTGTATTGTTTAAGGAGATTGTCTCAATCTGATCTAACTGTAATGGCTTCATCCAGATGATTATGAGGCAGTTCATCAAAATCACTTTACAGTCTAACTTCATTGAACAGCTGGGAGTTAATTAGCAACTCTGGTGATCTAGCTGGCCATTTCAGGGTGCACAGACAATAGTCTAATATCATCTATAGATTAATATTACTAATAAGGTATTATCATTGAGTTAACTTGTAATTCAGATTTTATCATTCATTTAATAGGACTTAAATGAATTTAAACACATTTAGTAAGATGAAGAATATGTGCTTAGCGGTTAACTTTTATTCATGATTTACATTCATGCTGGTTTTGCCATTGAGTAGATAGATAAATACTTTCTATAGAATTCTGAAGCTTTTTAATACATAGAATTTAGTAAGGCATCAGAAGTTTACATCTGTGCAATCATAAATGTTGCCTTATTCTTCTTAAATGTAGGTCTCAGAACGGTTCAGTAAAATCATTACATAACACTCAGTTGTACACAGCCTTCCCATCACATTACTGATGTCTTCTTCATTGGTTTTCAGTTGAGCACTGAGCTTCAAGTCCTCATTCCTTTGGGCAAAGATTGGGTTTTTACATGCTACTGTAGCTACATATAATAACTAAATCTGAACATCAGGGGAAATCACATATTAAAATGTGGGCTCATGGATTACTCAGATGTTGGCTTTCTTTCCCAAAGGATAGCAAGCATTGCATATCATGAGCAGAATTCTCCAATAGGCTCTTAGATTTTAGGGTTCAGTGAAAATACAGCCGCACGCAAGTTTGAGAGAGTCGCTAGTATGCTATGTGACACCGAAGTTTATGGTAACTGCCAGTGCAATGTTTGTAGTGCTTTATCAGGACATAGACGCTTGGGTCATTCATGGGCAGCATGGCATCTGTTCTTTGTTTGTTTTTAAACCTTTCTCTATTTTTAAAATCCAACACATGTAACCAGTGTTTTCAGAAATAAAGGCACGTGATTCAATTCTACTATAGCAATCAGTGCTACCTGTTAGAGGCAAAACGTTCTTTTCTGGAATTTAATACTTCTTTGTTTTTATGTTCCTCATGAAAATACCTTTCTAATTCTAGAACCTAAGAAGCCACCTGTGTTTGATCAGCACCTTACCCCAGTAACAGCAAGTGAAGGAGAATTTGTGCAACTCAGCTGCCACGTCTGGGGATCAGAACCCATCAGGATCCAGTGGTTGAAGGCTGGCAGAGAAATAAAGCCCTCAGACAGATGCAGCTTCAGCTTTGCTAATGGGACTGCTGTGCTGGAACTTAAGGATGTGACTAAAGCAGATGCAGGAGATTATGTGTGTAAAGCTTCCAATGTGGCTGGAAGTGACACTTCCAAATCAAAAGTGACCATTAAAGGTACAGATTTCTTGACACTATTATTTAGATTAACTGCTTATGTTTGCTGATTACAATTTAAATAAGAATGAAATTAGATTTTTGGAAATATCAGTTATTGCTCATTTGCAATTTATAGCCTCTTCCTCTTCTTTGGGAGAAGGCAATGGCACCCCACTCCAGTACTCTTGCCTGGAAAATCCCATGGACGGAGGAGCCTGGTAGGCTGCAGTCCATGGGGTCACTAAGAGTCGGACACAACTGAGCGACTTCACTTTCAATTTTCACTTTCATGCATTGGAGGAGGAAATGGCATCCCACTCCAGTATTCTTGCCTGAAGAATCCCAAGCATTGGGGAGCCTGGTGGGCTGCCGTCTATGGGGTCGCACAGAGTTGGACACGACTGAAGCGACGCAGCAGCAGCAGCCTCTTCACTGTAATTAAAATACTAGATCATTTCATGGCAATTATTTCCATATGAATTTTCTGAAAGTACCCAAGTTCACCATCACATTTCTTGACATTTTTTTTCACCATATCCAAAAATATAACTAAATGAAGTTCCAGAAATGATCCTGCTTAATAATGTGACATAAGGTAGCCTGATTTGTTGCTGTTATTGTTCAGTCATTAAGTCATGTCCAACTCTTTGCAACTCCATGGACTGCTACACACCAGGCTCCTTTGTCCTCCACTGTCTCCCAGAGTTTGTTCAAATTCATGTCAAGTTGCAATGCTAATAATATAAGCTAACCTGATATTATATCCCTAAAGGAAATCTGTGTCATGAAACGAAGTCTAGAGGTATAAAACTTGATACTATTGATGTGATTGTAGTTCAGTCTGCTTGCCGTAACTGTAACTGGTTATAAATGTCTGTGAAATTGCTTTATCTTCTGCAATCCACTCATATAGAGTTCATAATATTTGTGACATTGCCAAACTCTTAAAGTCTACTTTTCAAAGAAAATTATTTATTGCAATTTTAAGGTAATTGTGATAACAAAACATGTGCATGTGTTTTTTTGTTTTAGACAAACCAGCTGCCGTCCCAGCAGCTAAGAAAGCAGCAGTAGATGGAAAACTCTTCTTCGTATCAGAACCTCAGAGTATCAGAGTTGTAGAAAGTAAGTACTTCATGAAAAGTACATCTTCATCTATCTTGTACATTTTACTACTGATTTAATTTCAGAAAAAAAATGGTTTGGGAAAGTTAAATTTTTATTGAATTGCTTTCATCGTTCCTTAGAAACCACTGCAACATTCATTGCAAAAGTTGGAGGTGATCCAATTCCAAATGTGAAGTGGACAAAAGGGAAATGGAGACAGCTGAACCAAGGAGGTCGAATACTGATCCACCAAAAAGGCGATGAAGCCAAGCTGGAGATTAGAGACACCACAAAAACTGATTCTGGGTTATACCGATGTGTTGCGTTTAATAAACATGGTGAAATTGAAAGTAATGTTAACCTACAGGTGGATGAAAGGAAGAAACAAGAGAAAATTGAAGGAGATCTTAGAGCAATGCTGAAAAAGTAAGTTCAGTAAAACATCGCTTTTGGTAATATTCCATTCGTGGACCGTCCCCTCCAAGATTCAGATTGTGAAAGAAAATAAGCACATAGATGTTTTTAACAGATAAGGAAATATATAGTATTTGAGTGGAAGTTAGTGGTGCCTTAATGTCAATTTCTAAATAATCATGAGAAAGTTTTGAGAATGAGGTAAATTTTTATTAAAACTTTGAACAAAGGAAATGGCCTATAGATAAACCTGTGTCTAGACATAAAATTTTTGGTTCTATGTGTAATTTTCCTTACTCTGAATGGCTTTCTAGATCAACTGTTTTAAATATTTTCCATAATTACCAGTAATATCAATACCAATTATGTTTCATCATGATTAATCAACATTTAATTTCTACACATTTCCCATGATATATGTGTTCTTTATTAATATTTTCCATGATTGTTATCATTTTTCATTATTCTTTCATTATTCTTTCAGTAGCCTCTTTTGTTGTAAAGTTTACAAAAATACTTGCTTTCTTTCCTTTCTTAAACTCTTTGATCAATCTCTGTACTTGGCACTGTGGTCCAATCTTAATCCACTCCATCTCCAAACCCACATTTTTTGTTTGTTTCACAATTTTGTTTGTTTGTTTAACATGGTAAAACTAGTAGTTATTAAATAAAGAACACAGAACTATAACTTTGTGAAAAAAATTCAATTATAATGTTTGAATGATGGTAGACAGTTCAGAATAAGTAGAAGAGAGGTAATTCATGTTTCTTTCTTATTTCATTTAGGACTCCAGTCTTAAAGAAAGGAGCTGGGGAAGAAGAGGAAATTGATATCATGGAGCTTCTCAAAAATGTTGATCCAAAAGAATATGAAAAATATGCCCGCATGTATGGAATCACTGATTTCCGGGGTCTTCTTCAAGCATTTGAACTGCTAAAGCAAAGTCAAGGAGAAGAGACACATAGATTGGTATGCTCTTTGGTGTATAGTATAATCTCTAAAAATTCACGCTTGAAACATCTAGCTTATGCCTTTTGAATTTCCAGATATTATACAGTTGTATAATATCGTAATATAACCTAAGAAGCATCAAGAACAGAGGGATCGGGTGAGGGAGGTGGGAGAGGGAGGTGGGAGCATGTAAATCCATGGCTAGTTCATTTCAATGTATGACAAAAATTACTGCAATGATGTAAAGTAATTAGCCTCCAACTAATAAAAATAAATGGGAAAAAAAAAAAAAAGAATGGAAGCTGAATATAATCATCCATCTTCTGATTCAAAATCTTTTCCATATGTAATAATTGTACTTTTTTCCTCCTTAGGAAATTGAAGAAATAGAGAAGTCAGAGAAGGAAGAGAAGGAATTTGAAGAACTTGTATCCTTTATTCAGCAAAGGCTGTCACAAACAGAGGTAAAATGAATCATGCTGATCACAAAATGAACAAATTATTGGAAATTACAAGGGAAGGAGTGACTAATGCATTTTAATTTTTTATTCTCCTAGCCTGTCACTCTGATCAAGGACATTGAAAATCAGACAGTTTTGAAAGATGACGATGCTGTGTTTGAAATTGACATTAAGATTAATTATCCAGAAATCAAGCTTTCATGGTACAAAGGGACTGAAAAACTGGAACGCAGTGATAAGTTTGAAATAAGCATTGATGGTGATCGACATACTCTCAGAGTCAAGAACTGTCAACTCAAAGATCAGGGCAATTACAGATTGGTGTGTGGTCCACACATTGCTAGTGCTAAACTAACTGTAATTGGTAAGTAAAATGAGTTTTACTATTTTTTAAAAAAACTGGTGAAATGAATTTACTTTTGAACACATCACATGTGATATCAAACAAAAATATGTACTGTATTATACCCACAGAGCCTGCCTGGGAACGGCATCTTCAGGATGTTACTTTGAAAGAAGGCCAGACTTGTACCATGACCTGCCAGTTTTCAGTGCCAAATGTAAAATCTGAATGGTTCAGAAATGGCAGAATCCTTAAACCCCAAGGTAGATACAAAACAGAAGTGGAGCACAAAGTCCACAAGCTGACCATTGCAGATGTTCGAGCAGAGGACCAGGGTCGATACACCTGTAAACACGAAGACCTGGAAACTTCCGCAGAGCTCAGGATTGAAGGTGGGTGAAAGAGCATGGCTGGAGTTATCACAGCATCGGTCAGCGGCAAATGCTGTGCACAACCCCTGCAAGCTTGCCTTTGCGTGTATCTAAAGTGCTTGTACAAATTCATTTCCCAGCACACTCATAGCAATCCATTCACTCATGTCTCAAAATCTATACAAAATCAAAAGGGAAGTATTCCCATAAGTGCTGATTCATTTTTATAGTTCTTTTTGACCAGTAGATTTCAATCTAAGCTATGACATGACTTTCTGTTATTTCTGATAAATTTCATAATTCTTCTAAATTCAATAATTTTTTGCAATTCTAAATGCCATAAATCTCACATCTCTGATTTTGAATCCTAGAAGTAAATCTTAGAGAAAGGACCAGATTTCATGGCTATATGTCTTGAACATTTTGGCTAGGAGATGACAATTTGTTTATAGGAATCAATTTGACTCTTATCTGTATGAAACTATGTAGATAGAATTAATAATATATGTGATATGTGATTAGCAGCTATTTTTCAAAAACAGTTATTTCATATGAAGATCACACTCCAACCTTCTGAATCTCTGAAATGAAATGGAATGTCAGGATTTAGAAGCAACAAGTTTTATTTCCTAAAGACCTACACCTTTCGACTGTATTCAGCAACATTTGACTCTAAGGATGGGCTCTACTTCCAAGCATTGTTACCCATTTATAGCTGCTGAAATAACAACTGTGTGCCTTCTTATTTACATAAGCATTTCAAAATCTCTGACTTGCTTTACAGTGGATATCAAGGTCTGGTTGTATTTTAAAACTCAGAAATTTTTGATAGTTTTCCATTTAAAGGATCCAGTTGAAACCACTTATTTTTTAAGTAATTGCCTAGTTTTTCTATGATCCTTAAAAAAAAAAAAAGCTTACAAGATCACGTATGATATCTAAGCTGCTCACAGTGCTGTGAAACATTGAATTCCAGATGAAATTTTGCAGGAGGATCTCCACTCCAACCCCGTCTCCTCCCGTACACCTTGCCATTTGCAAGGGGTGGACTCCATGCCTGCCCACTGGTGCTTGCAAAGCAGTTTGCAGAACTCTTCAAAATGAATCCTGTGAAATTTAGAAGAGCAGATTTCCTATTGAGTTTAAAATTATTTCACAAGAAAAGTTATAAAGTTCACGTAATAAACAGTTCTAGAACCTGAAAGTCAGAATTATTTTACAGAGGAAAGAATTTCAAAAGGGAATAAAGTGTATAGTAAGATGAAGTTTATGTTCCCTTTCTTTTGAAGCCCCCATTTCACTAACATTTTTTAAGTTTAAGTTTTATTCTGGATTATAAGCACATTGAATATTTTCTTCCTGTAAATATTATAAGGACTTGCAGGATTTCTTTAAACTTTTCCACATTAATCTTACAGGAGTACACATAAATATTGAGAAAATTTTTTGTTACTAATGCAAAGAAGTGTACTTTGTCCTTCTTTTATATTTTCAGCCCTTTTCTGCTATTTTCCAATCAGATAAAAAGATAGAGGGAAAAGCACAGTGAAAGAAATTCCTCCTCTACAAACTAAATTTGAACTCTTTTTGTATTTAAACAGCTGAACCAATTCAGTTTACAAAGCGCATACAGAACATTGTTGTGAGTGAGCACCAGTCTGCCACCTTCGAATGTGAAGTGTCCTTCGATGACGCCATTGTAACTTGGTACAAAGGACCAACAGAACTGACCGAGAGCCAGAAATACAACTTTAGGAATGACGGTCGCTGCCATTATATGACCATCCACAACGTGACCCCAGATGATGAAGGTAACTTTTAATTGACAGTGTCCCTGTGAATATATAATTTAAGCTTTTCCTGTTTTATGTATTTCTTCTCTAGTTTATGCTTATACTCTGTGATTCTATCTAGGTTAGTTTCCTAGGAAAGAAAAATATCAATGAATACTATGTTTAAAGAAAGAAGTGTTATTTTCAAACATATCAGAACGCAAAGGTTTCATGATCTTTTTCCCTTAGGTGTCTATTCAGTAATTGCTCGACTGGAGCCCAGAGGTGAAGCCAGAAGCACCGCAGAGCTGTACTTGACAACCAAAGGTCAGAAAACACCCCATTCAAATCACACTGCGATTCTGGCAACAAAGTAACCTGCCAAGACATTTCTATTAAATTTTCTAAAATACCTTTTTTTTTTTTAATTTTGCAGAAATCAAACTTGAGATGAAGCCTCCTGGTAAGTTAAAAAAAATCAATACTTGCTTACAATACATTCAGTATAATTTTGTAAGTGATAGAAGCCAAACTAATATAAAATATTATTCAGTAAAATTATCATCAGGAAAATAATACCAATGTTAGGCTTTATGAGTTTGGGAAATTAGAGGTGATGAGGTCACATTCAGGTGACTTCTAGGATCAAGTCAAACAGTGTGGCCATAGAACAAAACAGATTGTCACAGGGAATGAATTTGCATGTGTGGCTGCTTACAGAATAATCTTAATATCTTTGTCTCTATATTTTAGATTCTGCTGTTGGAAATGCCTAAGAACCAAACACATCTTAGTTGTCTAAAAAATATCTGAGCTTTCAGTCTTTTGCTGCTTATCACTATTAAATATGTCTTTTCAGATATTCCTGACTCCAGAGTTCCAATTCCTACCATGCCAATCCGAGCAATACCACCAGAAGGTAAGAAAGACCCAGCACCACCCCCCACCCGCCCCCTCCGCGGGCTTGAATATGGTAGCAGTAACATGCCACCACTGTGCTTCCCTGTGGCTCAGCGGAATCCACCTGCAGTGCAGGAGATGCAGGTTTGATCCCTGGGTTGGGAATACTCCCCGGAGGAGAGAGTGGCAATCCATTCCAGTGTTCTCGCCTGGAGAATCGCATGAACAGGGGAGCCTGGGGGGGCTACAGTCCACAGGGTCGCCAACAGTCAGACTCAGACACGACTTAGCATGAGACAAACCAAAAGCAAGCAATATACTACCTACCACCATAAAGTTGCCAGTGCCAAACCATAGTATCCTTCCACTATCTTCTTCATGGTGTAATTAGACATCAAAGCAAAAGAGTAGTTGCAATTATAAATAGATACTTTGTTTATGTGGTCTGACTATTGAACTGCTACTATACCACCTTTGAAGAACTGAAAGAAATGCATGAGACTTTTCGTTGTATTTCACACAGAATGAGAAGCCAAACCGTGTTACTCATGATGGCATTTATGTTTTTAGAAATTCCTCCTACGGCAGTTCCTCCCATCCCTCTTTTGCTACCATTACCTGAAGAAAAGAAACCACCAGCAAAACGTGTTGAAGGTACTATATGTTATCTACCTAAATGCCAAAATATAGGACTTAATTATTGAATATACAGACCTGGAAAATATTGTTTAGTGCAACACGTTGGCCCTCTAGTGGTCAGCAGGTTGGATTGCCTTTCAAAATGTAAGCTACATGATTTTAGTATTAATTAAATGTGTTGGACATGTTCCTAAAAGTCTGAAAATCATTAGAAAAAATAAATATCATGCTTAATATTAAAATATTTTTTAAGAAATGACTTAAGCATTAATAGCAAGCTGATTTCACATTTAATATTTTCCTAACTACTCCATTTAGCAATAAAGTAATAAAATCAAATCCTAGTGAAACTTATAGAAATAAAAAATGCTAGTGTATAGTCAGGTTTAAAATTTTAGTTTGTGTTTTTTCTCAATTGCACTATTAACTACACCTTAAAATTCACTATTTCATTATAAAAATATGAGTTAGAATATCTTTGATTTTTTTTTCTAAAGCTAAGGAAAGAGCTCTCCAATAAACTTATGTGTGTGTCAGGGAATTGTCCCTCTTAAATATTTCAGTAGATACGTTGTGCTGTTTCTGCCTGGAAACTTCTCAACTAATTAATCAGCAGACTGCCTGGACTTTCTAGAGTTCTGGGGAGTTCAATACTGTTGTTAGAATTCTCCCAGCAACATCAGGAAAAAATTCTGCATGTCAAGGTCACATTTTCCCAAAGTCAAGCCACCATTATAGTAGTAGCCTCCAGGCTAATCCTCTAATAGCCATTACAATTGGTGTCAAAAGCTTGAGAAATTTTTCAGCTAGCCTGAGGGGAAATCTAGTTAAAAGACAAAAAAATAAAAAGCACTTCTAGTTTTATGATTAAACTATCTCAGTAACAAAGAATAATATTTTTATAACTTACATAAACATAGTTAACTATATTTCATCTACTTCTGATAGTAAAAATGAGCAAGAATCAAATACCGAAAAATAGATTTCTGCTTATATTTATTGTCAGGAATAATAATTCATCTTAATGAGTGAATTATGCTTTGAGCACTACTGTCAACATGACTAAGTTTAAGTACCCACTGGGAAACTTGAGAAATTAAATCACATTTAAAAACTTCAGAACAGTCTCATTATTCATGAATACTAGGAGCCATAATCAAGTTATGATCTGGGGCCAGGATCAAGGTATACGTTAGCATTAACAGAAGAAAATTTCCATAATATAGCATAGGTGGAACTTTAATTTTACTAATTCACTTATTATTCTTATTCCTGAAAATTTAAAGCAGTCTTACCTAAGTGAAACAAAGATGAAATAGTATACCTTTTCTATACATATCACCTGGGTTTGCCCTGGATGTTTCAAAAACTTGAAGCAGGCATAAAATCAGTGTGGGCTTCCCTGGTGGCTCAAATGGTAAAGAATCTGCCTGCAATGCAGGAGACCGGGGTTCAGTCCCTGGGCTGGGAAGATCTTCACGGGGAAGATCCCCTGGAGAAGGAATTGGCAACCCACTCCATTACTCCTACCTGGAGTATTCCATGGACAGAAAAGCCTGGCGGGCTACAGTTCAGCAGATCACAATCAGACATGACTTTTACTTTCACTTACATATTCTTTCTCCTTCCCCCCAAATTTCTCTACTTTCTAGTCCAAGATCTTTCTGAAACAGGCACCTTACAATAATGTACAGAGTCTCTTGTTATCATCAAACCATATGAAAAAAATAAACTTCAATAAACCTCCCAGTCTCCTGAAAACATTTTAGTAAAATTTACATCTGACATCTTATTTTTTAGTGACCAAAAAAGCTGTGAAGAAAGATGCTAAAAAGGTTGTCGCAAAGCCCAAGGAAGAGGCACCACCACCTAAAGGTATTATGATTTATCAAAATTCCAAGAATTCCCCGGCAGTCCAGTAGTTAGGGCTTGCCACTTTCACTGCTGTGAGCCAGGTTCAATCCCTGGTCAGGAAAGTAAGATCCTGCGAGCTGCACCGCACCACCCCACCCCACCCCCCAAAATTCAATCTTACTGCTTTTCTCTTAGTTAAAAAAATTTAAATCCAGATAGGGAAGGACAGAGGAAGACTAAGAGTGTGACTTTATAAAATGGTACCTCTTCATTTACTCACCCTCACACTGTTCTTTGACTCGGTCCTCACTTTCTCTTTCTCAACTTTCTTTATTTTCCCATTTTTCTCCTCCCCTGTCCTCCTTTGCCTGTGTCTGCCCATGACACCCAGTGGCCACACCAGAGAGTTCTTATTGTCTCTGGATGGTGATTTAAAGAAGGCAGTGCCCTCTAGTCCAACATATGGTCTTAATCTAGTCACTCAAATAGAATGTTTTAAAGGGCTGGTGCTAGTTCTGAGTGGTTGCTCCAACCCAGTTCAGCATCTTTCCCGGTTCAGCTGAGCTAAATGTCAATACCCACAGAAGAAAAATACTTTGTACAGGGCCGTCAATTTACCTACTTTAAGTTTTTGTTGTCACTTGGAAAATTTTTATTTTTTTTTTATTTTTTTTGGAAAATTTTTAGAAAGAAAAGTAGATAGCTAAATTTAAGCAGTTTTATCCATCTGGCTAAGATTAGAGTACAGCAAGCTCCTAAAAAGAAGGAAAATTCAGGAGCACAGGGTACTCCTTCACTGAGACTTTTTTTCTGAGTGGTCATTTATGAAGTGTTACAGAATAAGGAGAAGCTCAAAAGCCATGGATAGTTCCTGAACTTTATCATTAATCCCTGAAAAAAAATTATTTTCTTTTAGCATTATGTTTTAGCATCAGACATACTGAATATTCTCTTTATGTTTCATATTTTTAAAATGTTTTAAATCAATCTAAGCTGGAAAAAAGTTTTACCATTCCCATATTTTCGTTTGCATGGCATTGCAGAGCATTTCTGGTGAGCCAAATTTGCATTTTATAAAAGCATTTGGTATACAAATAGTATTCACAGATCATACAAATGACTAAAAAGGGTATATAGGATTAGTAAGCATTAAAAAATGCATAATCTAAAAATAAACTTGCATTTTTTTGTTTTCAAAGCTCTAGAGATTCCCAAGCCACCACGTCCTACTGCCTTAATTCCAGCAGAAGGTAAATGAAATTATTAAATATTCTATTTCTTGCTGAGATTTTTATCCCTGCATTGTATTCTTATGTACTAAGCTTCCAACTTATTATAAAATTGCAGTCTCCTCTGCTACAGTAAAATTAGCGGTCAAAATAATGGCTACTTTATATTGGGCAAATTCCAGGAGAGAAACCTAGGCAGATGTTTATGTAGCCTCTCCGCAGTGGACACAGGGAAAGAAGTGGTTAGGGCTAGAAAGGAGGGATCACCTCTTATTATTTCAGCTTAACACGGATGTTAAGCATCATATGAATAGTGTTAGCCTTAGTATTTTTAAAGTTGTCATACAAAAACAATTAATTGATTTAGTTACAAAATTTCAAATATTATCTTTATTAAACTGACTAAAGGGTTATATTCATTATTCAAAAATGTAGCTTTAAAATTAGTACTGTTTTTGAAAGAATTGGAATTGTAAGCAGCCGCAGAAATATTAAATATAAATTCCATAAAAAGATCAAATATTAAGATATTCCATGGGAAAAAAGCCAAGAGTTTTACAAATTGGAGCTCCCACAAAACAATGGAAGATTGTGTTCATTTAAGAATATTTACTGAATGCCATTTTGTACACATGGGAAGAGTCCTCAGATTAAGAGTAGACTGTCTCTTGTCCCTCCTGATTGTGTTCCATAATCAACAAAAATTTAAGCAGAACCGCAACACAAAGAAAACCTAAGCAATCAAATTGATGCTAAAACCTGAGAAGCTGATACTGCTAGATGACATCGACTTTTGTTTAGTGAAGTAATTGTGTGGATATAATTAATATGCTAATATTATTTTGTTTAATTTATTGTAGCACCTGAAATCATTGATGTATCCTCCAAGGCTGAAGAAGTGAAAATAATGACCATAACCAGAAAGAAAGAGGTTCAGAAAGAAAAAGAAGCTGTGTATGAGAGAAAACAAGCAGTCTATGAAGAGAAGAAAGTTTACATAGAGTCTTTGGAAGAACCTTACGACGAGCTAGAGGTGGAACCGTATACGGAGCCGTATGAAGAGCCTTATTATGAGGAACCGGAGGAAGACTACGAAGAGACCCAGGTAGAAGCTAAGAGGGAAGTTCACGAGGAATGGGAAGAAGATTTTGAAGAAGGGCAACAATACTATGAAAGGGAGGAAGGCTATGACGAAGGCGAGGAAGAGTGGGAAGAGCCTTACCAAGAGAGGGAAGTCATCCAAGTTCAGAAGGAGGTTTATGAAGGTGTGTATTCGTCAGGTGGTTTTTTCTCTTTGCCTCATTGTTGCTCAATTCTATTTTCAAGGCTATTAACCTGATTCATGATGAATATGAAATAGATGAAAAGACCGTTTCCATTTTTAAAGAACCTTTAGAACCTTTAAAAGAATTATTTTCTTCAGAGTTACTTTCATGCTTTGTTATTGTAAATTGAACCATTTAGTCCTGTTACTAAGACTGAATTCTAAGTGCTCTTTTCTAATGCGGAAGTTCAAGTTTTAGTTTTACTACCTTGCTATCTCTGCTTGATCTTACTTCTAAATCTGGCCTGAGTAATCCTGTTATCAATAAAGATCCCAAATACAGTAATTTACACAGTTGTATATTATTCTTAATTTACATCATTTGCAAACTGATACAATTTATTAGAATTTACATATTCAACCACTCCTTTTTATTACTGTTTTTGTTAAAGAATCACGTGAGAGGAAAATTCCAGCAAAAGTACCTGAAAAGAAAGAAGTACCACCTCCTAAAGGTATGTAATTGTAATTATTTAAATAGACCACATCATCAACATCATGATCATGGCTTGCTGGGCAAAGATGTATGAATCACGAATTTAATCCAATAGACACAACTTCTTCTTGAAGCTTCATTGTATCAATGATTTTTTTCTAAGAATATCTACCTACTTCATTTAATGTAAACATAAAAAAGATGATAAAAAGATTGTTGTGGTAAGCATAAAATAAAGCCAAAATACTTGAAGTACAGAAGCTTGTACTTGAAGTTCAGTGCAACAAACTTATCTCTCTTTAAAAAACGAAAGAAAAAGAGAGAGACTACTTTAATAGAAATTCTAAAAGTACTGCAATTTTTTTAAAATGCTTACAGTTGTAAAGAAGCCCGTAGTTGAAAAAACTGAAAAGACTTCTCGAAGAATGGAGGAAGAAAAAGTTCAAGTCACGAAAGGTATTATTATTTAAAACATTTCATGCTTCTGGGTAGTAGCTGAACTGGTGATTTTTTTTTCCCACCACATTATATTTTTTATACCTTCCAAATATTTGATTGTTGTTGTTCAGTCACTAAGTCATGTCTGACTCTTTGTGAACCCATGAACTGCAACACACCAGGCTTCCCTGTCCTTCGCTATCTCCTGGATTTGGCTCAGATTCATGTCCATTGAGTTGATGATGCCATCCAACCACCTAATCCTCTGTTGCCCCCATCTCCTTTTGCCTTCAATTGTTCCCAGCATTAGGGTCTTTTCCACTGAGTCGGCTCTTCGCATCAGGTGGCCAAAAGTATTGGAGCTTCAGTTTCAGCATCAGTCCTTTCAATGAATATCCATTATGTACATCTATTTTTATAATTTCAAAGTTATTAAGTGTTTTTCAAAAAAAACTTTCTCTGTAAGCTGGAAGGAATTTGATTTCAAAAAACTGATAAAACATTTCAAGTACCATGTACACAAGTAATTGTTTACTAATATATATTCACGTTAGTTATTTATATAGTCATCTACATTAAGATATTTTTAAATTTTGTGCAAAACAATATTCTTCACAATACAAATATATTTGTACATATTTTTTAAGTACCTGAAGTTTCAAAGAAGATTGTTCCACAAAAACCTTCTCGGACTCCAGTGCAGGAAGAAATTATTGAAGTGAAAGGTATACATCTTTGTCTTTCAGCTACAAGTTTTAAACATTTTTATTTATGTGTATGGATATGTGTACATATATTACTGAACAATTCACAAATATGAAATCACCAAAATAAAGACATACTATATAATATACATGTTATGTTGCACATTTATATAATTTATGTAAATAATAACCTTGTTTTTAGTTTCACTCTAAAATTGCATAATTTTTTAATTAAGGAAAGATTTGTGTTTAATCAGTAGTTCTCTAACTTTACTGTGCAGTGTTTTATATTACATATAATATTCCCATCCTCTCACTTATTTGAATAAGCCCTAATGGATTTGGGAAAACACCACATCACATGTGAAGAAGTTGTCTCTATTTGATTCCAATTTAATAATATTTGATAAAGGCTGCATGGGTTGTTTGTCCCTATAGATCAAAACATGATTTGTTTCCTTGTCAATACTGAATTTGTTCTTAGCTATCATATTAACCCGACTCATTCTGCAACTAAAAACTTAAATACAGCGTACACGCCATGTATTTAATCTGATGTCTTTTCCTGGAAAAAGAAATACTAATGTGAAATACTCTCTTTGAAGTACCTGCTGTACATACAAAGAAGATGGTCATTTCAGAAGAAAAGATGTTCTTTGCTACTCACACAGAGGAGGAGGAGGTGTCAGTCACAGGTACAAGGCAAATTTGAATATGGGGCTCAACTGGAAGGGCTTCAGATGATTTTTATCTCTCTTCTTATCTAATTTGTGTTTATGTAAATATCTCTGTCTCCCTGTGAATCTGTCATCTTTTCATTTCACAGTTGTCTGTTTTAATTTGTATTTCAATATTCTTTGTAAATTGCAATATCACCTACAGTATGGCATACCAGGAACTAAAATGTACATTTTTTTAAAGTCCCTGAGGTACAAAAGAAAACTGTTACCGAAGAGAAAATTCATGTTGCTGTTTCCAAAAAGATTGAACCTCCACCCAAAGGTATTAGTGATTTATTCCAAGTTTAAACTTTAAAAGTTTCAAAGTAATATTTTTTAAAAGTTCCAAATATCTGAATCTGTTACTATTAAATAATAGATTTAGTTACAGTCCACAGAGCTATAGCCACTACATACAGAGGAAATCATAGGCAGGTGAGAAGACCCATGAGGAGGATACTGGAGAAAAGAATGACAATTCCCAGCAGGTCTGTTTCCCACTTCACTGAGCTTACAATCCAGTGACCAGCCATTTAGAAATAGAAATACAGTGTCCTGGAGCGAGCTCCTACCAGCTTACCAGAGCTGATGTTAAGTTTTCAGGAATTTGCTACCCAGCATTTAATACCTCCATGATTAAAAGTTAAATTATATAAAATTAAATAAATTCTATTTAAAACTATGGTAATAAATGCTCAAAATTCATTAGTTCCCCCTTTTACTGTGACTGTGTTTCCAAGGTTATGTGGATTTCCTCTGTGTTGTGAAAATACTGGATCATTTTGCACTACTTCCTGTCCCTTCCGAACTCCATGACAGCGACATCGTGATCGGTAGCCAGGATGCATGTATTTGCACCACCATGGAAATTGGAACTTGGAAACTGAGGGAGACAACAGATTAAGGCTCCTGCCCCCTCACCACTGACCCTCTCCTATGCCCAGGCAAAATGTTAAACATTTAGGATACAAACATTATTTAAGATAATTGAATGCAGTTGTTCTAGTGCAGTGACTTTATGAAAGTAAAGTTTCTAAAACTGGTGTCTGAGAAACAGGCACTAGTACCTCTGAGGAAGAGGCGTTCCAACCTGTTTCTAGGAAAGGAGAGACTCCCTGGGTAAAACCAAATGACAGGCACGTTTTCTGACTAGCCACTAGCCCATTGCCCTTAACCCTTAATTATAACATAATTTTGTTGCATTCAATTGGTGTAAAACCAGAATATATTTCCTTTAAGCCTTACAACAATGTATGCCTTGTCAAAACGCACAGTTTCTCAAAAACAACCGATTTTTTTTTTTAAGTCCCCGAGCCACCCAAGAAACCAGAAGAAGTGGTCCCTGTTCCTGTTCCTAAAAAGGTGGAGCCCCCACCAGCCAAAGGTAGAATCATATTTTTGAAAAATATGTGTAGTGTCTGTCTTCTTGTACCTTTTTCTGTTGGTTCTGTGTGTTAATGAGATAGCATCTGTAAACCAGTTGTAATATAGTTTATTCCTGTGTATATTTATTTCATTAATTTGTGGTAATATGTTATACAAATGTCAGTAACACTTTTAGACTCCAGACCACGCTAATTTGATCTTTGTCAACTTCACGTAATATATGTAATGTCTCTACAGTATTGATGTACTTAGCATGTATTTTCATCACAGGTAGAGAGTGTTAAATTACTTCCTAAATTCTTTCACTCTTACTGAGGATTTATGATTTAACGTAATCTTAAGTGTCTCAGAAGGAGACTAGAGTTCTCAACATTGTTTCAACAATGGTGTCTTTAAAGTTCCTGAAGTTCCCAAGAAACCTGTGCCAGAGGAGAAAAAGCCGGTTCCCGTGCCCAAGAAGGAACCTGCTGCTCCCCCAAAAGGTACACCAGACCTGATCATGGGGTGGCCCTTTGCTCCAAATGCCAGTGCTTTGTTTTACACCGTCTTCATACTTGCCTTGCTGTCTATTCTGTGTCTTTTATGTTCCTAGTGTTTTTCATTTGTCTGCTTTGGGGCTCTACTCTCAACATACATTATTTATGATGCTGAACAATAAAAGAAGTCACTCTTAAAAAGTAGCTATATCAAACTGCTGTCTTAAATTTTTAATATCTTCCCTTAGAGAAAGAAAAGGTATTTGTGAAATTCATTCCCTACAGGGCATGTTTCTAGGAAAAGCTCTTTCACCCCTCAACTATGTGACCATTTCTTAAAAAAAAAAAAAAAAACACTTTCATGAGTTATGACAAGATAAAGACTAATAGGAGGGAGTTTGGTAGAACTGAATGTTAACTAGGTAAAGATGTTGCCGTGTTACTGGTAACAGCCACTCTTCTGAAAAGTCAATAAGGCCTACTCTTAAATAATTTGAAGCGTCAACTTTTGGCAGTTACTTTCACCATATTTCTCTAGACATTAATTGAGCATAGGCACTTGCCACAAATGTTGCAATTATCTAATTAGTGAGTGAAGGGATCTTGTATACATGTGTGTTTGGATTCACATGTGTTAATTCTGGCTTTGATTTTGGATTTGGTTGGCTTGGGGGGGTTTAGTGATAGAAAGACACTAATTTATGGAGGCGATGAAGCAACAAACTGCACACATCTGGTCAGTTATAGAGATCCAGTATCATCCAGCTTGGAAGAAAGCAGGCTCACACATTTTATGTAGTGTTCTCTTTTGCCTGATTTCTCAATTTTCCATTTTCTTCCTGAATCAAATCTGCTTCTCTCTTTCTCAAACTCTTGGCTATTTCAGAATCCTGGGGGGAGGAGAGGTATTCTTTTTTTTAATTGAAGTATAGTTGATGCACAATACTATATAACTTACAGGTGTACTATGTAGTGGTTCACAATTCTTAAAGGTTATACTCCATTTATAATTGTTATGGAATATTGGCTGTATTCCCTGGGTTGTGCAATGTGTCCTTGTAGCTTATTTTATATATAATAGTTTGTATCTGTTAATCCCTACCCCTGTATTGCCTCTCCCCTCTTCCCTCTCCCCACTGGTAACCACTAACTTGTTCTCTGTATCTGTGAGTCTGTTTCTTTTTTGTTATGTTCACTATTTTATTTTTTAAATTCTACATATAAGTGATATCATACAACACTTCTTGCTCTGTGACATTTCATTTGGCATAATACCCTCCAAGTTCATCCATGTTTTTAAATGGCAAGAATTCATTCTTTCTTTTATGGCTGAGCAGCATTCCATTGTAAAAAGATACCACATCTTTATTCATTCATCCATAGATGGACACTTAAATTTTTTTGATATCTTAGCATTATATATAATTCTGCTATAAACACTGAGATGCATGTATCTTTTCAAGTTAGTATGTTTGTTTATAGTCTTTTTTTAAAAATCAAATGAACACTTCAATGTCATATTGAGAGGACTAGCCTAGCACAAGAGTGTTTCCTGAGTTTTATAAACACTACAGGTGCACAAGCAAACAAAAAAACCCAGAAGAGAAATAGAAAAAAAATAATGATATATATACAACCATTCTAATGACTTATTGGTCTAAGATGTGAAAATGTTAGTCACTCAGTCTTGTCTGACTCTTTGCAACCCCATGGACTGTAACCTGCCAGGCTCCTCTGTCCATGGAATTCTCCAGGCAAGAATGCTGGAGTGGGTGGCCATTCCTTTCTCCAAGTCTAAGATAGTCTTGGGTAAAATATACCCAAAATATATATGTTGTTATGGATTCCAGTTCTCAATACAAAGCATAAAGAGATTTTTCTGTATACTGTATCCATATTCTATATTGTTTCTGTAATTACTGATTTTTTATCAAAAACATACCAATATATAAAGAATAAATTGTGTACACATACCTCTGTGTATATAACTCTCCTTTTTGGTTGCCTAAATGTCTCTATAATATCACAAGAGACATTTACCATGGCCTTTAGAACACTGTATCATGGCCTTTAGAACACTGTATTTTAATTTTTTGCATTATTTTGCCTATACATAAAAAGATCTATAACAGCATTAATGAACTACATAAAAATTTGTGTTCATGCTCATATCCATTCATGAAAGTGATATATATCTGAATTAACATTGTATTTTAACATCTTTAAGTTCCAGAGGTGCCCAAAAAACCTGTTCCTGAAGAAAAGGTTCCCGTTCCCATTGCAAAGAAGAAGGAAGCTCCACCAGCTAAAGGTACAGTGACTTTCTCAGTAAAGAAGCCCTATCTTTATGTCTTGAGTATAAAACATTTTTGTGTTTAATTATCTGTTAATTTAGTTTAATTCAAAATGAATGTTTTATGGCGTTAAGAATTCAACAAAATTGTCTGTCCACCTGCCTACTTTCTTACAAAATAACTGTGCATCAGCTACTCTGGAAGATAACAAAAGGCAACTCTAAAAATTAATGTCTTTTCAAGTTCCTGAAGTACAGAAGAGGGTTGTCACAGAAGAAAAAATAAGCATCGTCACTGAGAGAGAGGAATCTCCACCACCAGCAGGTACCTCATCCCATCTCCATGAAAAACCCTTGTCTTTTCTCCAGGCTTCTTTAGTTGCATGTCTTCTTTAGTGGGCCTGCCGTTCTGTGTTGTTCATTTTCTTTGCCTTTCTGAGAATTTTTAAATCAAATACTATCCTTTAAGTGCCAGAAATACCAAAGAAGAAACTTCCCGAAGAAAAAAGACCTGTCCCTCGGAAAGAGGAAGAAGTTCCACCACCAAAAGGTATTGTCTCTCTCTCTCTCGAAGAACCATCTTAACAATTTTATGTTCCCAGGCAAAGGATGATTTTGTTAGTTCTGTGATACGTGTGCATCGTGAGTGTGTATCTGTGTTTTGTGTTGAGCTTCAGTGACATAACACTGAAGTTCTGAAAGTGGACCATGTTTTTAAAGTGCCAGCTGTGCCTAAGAAACCCGTCCCAGAGGAGAAAGTTCCCGTGCCAGTTCCAGTCGCTAAGAAAGCCCCTCCTCCTCGAGGTAGGATTCGTTTCAAGCCTCTGACAAAAATCTTTGAGCCAGTGAATTCTTTTTCCTACCTGATCTCTTCTTGTGCTGACGCTCTGTCTCTCTTCGGATAGAATTTCTGTGTGCATATACTTGTGCTATGTAACTTGTTCCCCACTTTGTTAGGGAGAGTGGTATACTGGGCAAATCTTCCCCTGACTTTAGGGAGACTCTTGATTAAGACTCTTGATTTTTAAGCTTTAATTTTACTGCTTTCTTAAAGCCGAAGTTTCTAAGAAAATGGTCATGGAAGAAAAAAGATTTGCTGCCGAAGAAAAAGTATCCGTCACCGTTCCTCAGAGAGTGGAGGTCATGCGGCACGAAGGTATATAATCACGCGTGACAGGAGAAATGAGTTTGCGGGCGTTCCCTGCAAGTCTTCTCTTCTTAGCACGTCGTTTACTTTAGAAGTTGTCCTGAGTATTGTCTGTCTATTGTAGCCTCTGAGACTGAGTGTTTTGTGTCTGCATTGGTGCTGAATCATTCTCAGAGAGTGAATGGGATGGTGAACGTGGGATAAACGTGAACGGGGCCACACTTGGGAGTGAGTTGAATATTCTTCTCAGTCGTGGGCTCTACCATCCCCTTTTCTGAAACCAGCTCTCTCCTTAATGCAACGAGGAACTCCTGTGAAGCTCCACCCCTAAGCAGATAAAGGACATTATCCACCTGTAGGGAACACATGGCTATTATCAGAACTTCAACCGACTCTTCAGGTGGAATTTAAATTAAATCTTATCTTTTAAAATATCTGCAGAGAAGGAATGGAGTTATTCAGAAGAAGAGGAAAGAGTATCTGTTTCAGTTTATAGAGAAGAGGAAAGAGAGGAGGAGGAAGAAGTGGAGGTTACAGAATATGAAGGTAAACAATGCAAATAAGCTAGTGGTGACCTGGAGTCTTGATAAACTGTTTTCCTTCGGAGATTATGTACCCAGATTAACGAAAGTGATACAAATTCAGTTAACATCTACTGGCCTTATTTGATATGTCTTTTGATCAAACCGCAAGATTCAGAAGCCTTAATTAAACATCCAGTGTATTTATTGTCCACCCCCTCTTAACTTGGCTATATAGGAGACAGGGCTTCATATTTAACTAAGCAGGTAACTAAAGTTGCAGGTATCTTCATATACAGTTATCCTTTCAGTAGATGGGACTTGGTTTCAGTATGGTGAGCTGAATGTAGTCTAATGTCTAAAACATAGGTAACAAAACCATGTTGATAGCACAACTCGGTAATATGGCCTGACTCACATATTTTAAATGAATAAGGAATTATATTACCTTATTGGTAATATTAAATTACCAATAATTATATTACTTTATTGGCCTGGAAGTCAAGGCCAGGTTTGAGAGTGAAGCCCTGAGCATGTAGGGCTTTCCAATGTTCCATGTATGAAGAGAGAAATTGTGAAATATCTTTTATTAGATCAGCCCGTTATTCAGATGTTCACATGCCTATAATGCTAGCTCTCTATGGTTTAAGGACTGAGCAACAAGCTTTATTTCAACCTTTTCAATGAATTAGGACAGCCCTAGGTTTACTGCTAAAGTTTAGCATTGTGGCTAAAGTGGTATATCTGAAAGAACTTTACTTAAAAAGTTTTAATGTACCTCTGCTTTAAGGATTAATCACTAAGTTTCTTAATAAATATACTGTCTTCCTAATGAAAAGGTGGATAGAACTGTACAGTCAGATGCCCTTGACGTATGTGTCTCTGGCTAGTAAAAGGGGTCCTGCCCCTTCTCCACTTGGAAGGAGACACCATGTGAAATCCAGATGTGCAATCTTGATGGAAAGCCTTAGAACAGAGAAGACTTGACTCCCTGGAGGAAGCCCTCTGGTTCTGTTGTGTTTCCTAGGAAAGACCGAGATGTTAGGCAAAAGTCAGGAATCTGATGGATCCCAAGGGCCCTATCCCTTCTAGAAATGTTTGGGAAAGCTTAACATGTACACAAGGAAAGTTCTCATTGCATGAATCTAATTTCAGCCCTTGACAGTATGCATTATAAATTTCTTTTTGGACTATAGACTAATTAAAAGGAAAGACATTGCAGGATATTCTTATGCTTTCATTAAGTCCAAAAGATTTAGGGAAAAGATAGGTAGCCTGTTAAGTTTACTCCTAACGTTCATAACTAGAGCTCTCTATTCTATAATTAATCTTATACACACAGACTCAAAAATCACAGGAAGACTGTTAACCTTGTTCACCATACCTACTCTTGTAAAACTGGGGCGGTGGGGAGTCCTAATTCCAAGTTCTCAGCAGATTTCTCATATGTAATACAGGTCTTTTCTTTCTCATAAACCTACTTATAGTTCTTCAAGTATACATTTCTGCCCTGTGCCTTCAAATCTAGTGTCATCGTATTTTTAACACTTGTCTTCAAATTCCTGTGTTCTTGTTAATTGAGCCACTAGAATTGTTCTTCTGTCTCATGTTTGTCCTGTTCTTCCTGTGAATACAAGCATTGTTATCTTTCTGATACACTTAAAAGTTAAGTTACTGAAACAGTTTCTGGACTCTTTATTAAGGCATATGCTTTGATTAAAGTCTTCTTCTTTGGGTATTATAAATGAGAACAACCAGGGATTTGGCAAGTGTTAAACTTTCACTATTTTATTTATTCTCTGACTTAATAAAGTGCAGCTAAATTTGAACATGAAAAACACTACAGGCTTATCTTGTTTAAAATTGATATTTTTAAAGTGATGGAGGAGCCTGAGGAATACATTGTAGAAGAAGAGGTGCACTTTATTTCTGAGGAAGTGGAAGCTGAATCCGCTGAAGGTACACCACTTCTTAGATTAACTCTAGCCCCTGTGTGTGTTTGACTTGTCCCGTTCTTAATGTTCTCTTACAGTTAATTCATTGCCTGTATTGCAAATGTCAGTAAATATCATGTTTAATTTAAAAATTCCTTAAATTTTTATTAAAAAGAAATCTGGACATTTCTACAAATATATTTTATAATCTTTTCAAGTGCCTGAGAAGAAAATCATCCCCAAACCGAAAATTCCTGCCAAAATAGAGGAGCCTCCACCAGCTAAAGGTACAATTCTGTCTCAAAGAAATGGGATGCCTTTTGTCTTCATAGCTATGATAATGCTTTTAGTTTGAGTAACTGCCTCAGTTTTGCCAACTTATGTGTGGACATTTTAACTGACTGTGGTCGTTAATGTTTGTGTAAATGTGTGATCTTTCATAAAGTGAGCTCTTTGCCCCAAAAGAATGGCACTTCTTCTGCAATGCAGACTAATATTCTTAAACCTCATATTTCTAAAGTTCCTGAAGCACCGAAGAAAATTGTGCCAGAAAAGAAAATTCCTGCCGCAGTTCCCAAAAAGGAAAAGGTGCCACCCACCAAAGGTACATGGGTTTTCCGTTATTCTTAGGCAATGCCTGTGTTTAAATCTTAAATTGATACATTCTTCAAATTTTTATGGCATTAACCAGAAATAAGTGTGCCTGTTTGGTGTTTTTCACACTTGTGTTGTGTCTGACCGTGCTGTGCAATGTCTTTTAAGTGCCGGAAGAACCGAAGAAGCCAGTTCCTGAAAAAAGGGCTCCTCCCAAAGTGGCTAAGATAGAAGAGCCTCCTCCTACCAAAGGTAATGAAGTCCCCAGCACGGCAACTAGAAGCGTGTCTTGTCTTTTGTCTTCTCACTGCTGTCCTTGACTCACCTTCTACATGGAGGTTATTGGTGTATGTTGGCCACAGTGATGTATTATTGCCTTGTCTATGGTGGATTATGACTCACTTGTTGTGAAGCTTATTTATGTGTACCTTGTAAAAATTATATTCTAAAATCACAATAGCCTCTGGCTAGTATACTTAATATAACTGATGCTGAAGCTGAAACTCCACAATACTTTGGCCACCTGATGTGAAGAACTGATGCATTTGAAAAGACCCTGATGATGGGAAAGATTGAAGGCGGGAGGAGAAGGGGACGACAGAGGATGAGATGGTTGGATGGCATCACTGACTCGATGGACATGAGTTTGAGTAAACTCTGGGAGTTGGTGATGGACAGGGAGGCCTGACGTCCTGTAGTCCATGGGGTCGCTAAGAGTCAGACATGACTGAGCGACTGAACTGAACTGAATATACTTAATACACTTTTTAAAATTCCACTCTAAGTAATACAACTCCATAATCCTAAAATTATCTTTCAAGTGACTGAGAGGCACATGCAAATTACCCAGGAAGAAAAAGTTCATGTTGCTGTTACTAAAAAAGTGGAGCCTCCAAGACCAAAAGGTACATGGGGCCTTTTGATACCCAGAATGTTCTGCTTACCCTCTTCTCTTTACCAAATACACTAATTATGGGTGTTGGTTTCTTGTTGTCATTGTTATCTTTGTTTTCTGTTTGAAATCATGAAAATGTCAAGTCTTTTATGTTTGAGTTGCTATTACATGACTACCATTTTGTGGTTTGAATGAGAAAAACAGTTCTTTAAAGTGAAATCTGTCTTTAAAGTGCCTGAGGAACCCAAGAGAGCTGTTCCAGAAGAGAAATTTCCAAAACTCAAGCCTAGAAAGGAGGAGGAGCCACCAGCGAAAGGTACACCAACTTTTCCAAAAATCAAAATAAGCTTTAAGTATTGAAGCTCATCTAGTGGAATTGAGATCCTTAGACAAAATAATTTATGTATTACAAAGTAATTAATATACATATGCTACTCCATATCATCTCAAAACTAAACATTTCTGATACCAGAAAATGTACTCTAATCTTTCTCTTCTCAAAAAAACAAAAACAAAAAATGAAACCTCACCCAAGCATATGTAGGTAATTTCCCTTAAAATGTACTTGTCTTTTAATGTTTTTTTGTCTATATACTGATTTCCTTTGCTGACATGCTTGTTTTGTGTGGCAACCTTTGATGAAATTAAAAAATTTTTAAATCCTCAATTGGATTTAAAAATTGTGGTGGTAGAAGTTATAGAAATACCTCAGAATTAAAATGAGGAAACTATTCATGTAACATAAGTTTTTGTCTAATGGTTGTTTGATAATCATTGTTCATGCTCTAGTTATCTTTTTTAGTTCTCTTATAATTACTACTTGATCTTCCTAAAGTTTTTCAATGTCTTTTAAGTATTACATAGCTTAGAAAAAAGCATTCATGTATCTATTAGACCATGTTTATTTCTGAGGCCATTGAGTTTTCTTATCACTTAAATGAAACATTTAAACAAGGAACATGGTTGTGGTTATCTTTGTCGTTGGATTGTGCACACACAAGTTCTCTTAACGCGCATTATTTTCTAATCTTGTGATACATTTTCAATAATTACTCTTTTTAAAGTGACTGAACTCAAGAAAAGAGCTGTTAAAGAAGAAAAGGTATCCATTGAAGTTGCAAAAAGAGAACCTCCAGCCGCTAAAGGTATATTGTGCTTTGACTAAATAATAAAATAAGCACGAACCTACACAGCTCTTTGCCTGTTAGTTCCTAATTTGAGTCTCATCCTTCTGGCTTATTGTTGACTAAAGGCAGGGAATCTAACATTTGAAGCTGTAAATAGCCACTGCACACTCTGTAATACCTTGGCCAGCAAAGGACAGTCAAGGTCTCCCATAACTAGTGCATGAGACCATTACCAGGAAATGAAATCACAGCACGTTGTCACTATGGGCCCTAAATGGGCTTCAAGTAAAATGCTGCTGTTGTCAATATTATTCCAGAAGTTACTGTAACAGCAGAGAAAGAATGGGCTTACACCAAAGAAGAAACTGTTTCAGTAGAACGGGAAGAAGAATATGAGGAATACGAAGAATATGATTATAAAGAATTTGAGGAGTATGAACCAACAGAAGAATATGATCAGTATGAAGAGTATGAGGAACGTGAATTCGAACATTATGAAGAGTATAAAGAACATGAAGAGTATGTCACAGGTATGAGCAGAACTCTATACCTGACACCACATTAAATATATGCAAATGACATTAGGACACGATAAAATTTTGCATACCCAAAGAAATTTGAAAAGAATTTTGTTTTGTTTGGGAAACTCAGAATTTTCTTTCTTGGACAACTTTTAGGGGAAAAAATTCTCTATAAACTGTTAAGTGACTATTAGAGTTTGGTTCTGGGCATAATCTGTTTCCCTTCTCCTTTTTGCTTTTACAAATATCAAACAAATGAAACTAAATTTCTTTCTCCAAAAGACTGAGTCTGTCTGCAAGTGCCCTTGATCATTCCAATACATGACCAAAAGTTTCTGAACTTCTCTAATCCTGAAGCTTGTTATTATCAAACAGGATAGCCTATTGAGAAAACATTCTACCCTTGGAGCTCCCCTCATCAAAGCGTAACAAAGATTCCTTCAAAAATAAAGACAGGAAAGTCCAACACAAGCAATTGTGTTTTATCATTGTGCAGATCAAATTTGTAGGAATAAGATTCTATTGGATCTCAGAATGAATCAATATTTTTTCATTTATTCAATTTTTGGTGTTTTATGGCCTAATTTTGAGAATGTTCTATGTAGTTTTACAAATAGAATTAAAAACAAATATTATATGGAGAGGAGTTTAACCGTGATGTTGTCTACCTCAAGTGAAATGATAATATGTAAAAGAGAGTCACAGTTACCCAATTGAAGTAAATTAGCAAGGAGGGAATAGCGATAAAATCTTGTTTAAGTCTTTTATACCTTATTCTGCTTGAACCTCTAATTCTTACTCACCTCTCAAGACTATGACTATGCTATAGATAAGATATATTATTTTAATTCTTTGTGTCCATTGAAGAAATATCATTTTTCATGTCCTAACATAGACATGTCTAACATTAAATACCCTGTACGTATTTTTTTAAAGAACCTGAGAAGCCCGTCCCAGTAAAGCCTGTCCAGGAAGAACCAGTTCCCACAAAACCAAAGGCCCCACCAGCTAAAGGTAGAGTGAGAAAAGCATTATTAGTTATGAGACCTGTGGTTCTTACACGTCTGTCCAGCTACAAATCCATGTTGAAGTGGCAGTGTACCAATCGTGTGTGTGTTGGGGATCACTGTGTTGTGCATCGTGTTTCTTAATTTTTTTCTTACTGCTCTTAAGAAGTCTGGTTCAGGTTTTTAAATCTGTTAATATTGATATTTTAAAGTGCCGAAGAAAGTGGTCCCTGAAGAAAAAGTACCAGTGCCCATCCCTAAGAAACTCAAACCGCCGCCTCCCAAAGGTACATGGCAGCACAGTAACATGAACAACATCTTTGTCACTTACATTCGATCAACATGTCTTACTGCCTTGTCTGGTGGTCTTTGTTTTGACTAAATGTATTGTTTGGTGCTGATTCTTACCTTTCTCCATGTTTCATGAATTTTTATTTACATTATATTCATGTGTTTGGTTTTAATGGTCTTTAATAATTAATATCTTTAAAGCACGTGAAGAAGCCAAGAAAGTTGTTGAGGAAAAAATACAGATTTCAGTTACCAAACGTGAAAAAGAGCAGGTGGCTGAACCAGCTGCTAAAGGTATAATTTCCTTCCTCGATTGTGGCCTTTTATAATGTCTCTTTTAAAACTTAAGCAGTTATGTTTTGCTTTTTTCCCCTCACTGTCTTGTATCTTTTATATTAATTGCTAGATGGATATTGGATAGAAAAATCTATAAATACAGAATAAAAAGATAATGTTATCTTAAAAGGAGAAGTTATCACAAAATATATCCGTATCTCCTTATGCAATGGCTATCCTAACACACAGCTACAATGAATATAGAATACAATGTTTGGATTTAAAATCAGCGACCATTTGGCGGAATCCTGACCTACCTAAATTGATGTAATGATATAGCAATATACGCCACTGTTTAAGATCTGTTTGTTGATCCTAAAGTCATTTTGAAGATTGAAGAAAGACCATTTCCCCCTGCTTTTTACTAAGTAGCTCCTCTGCAATTTCAGACAGTATGCCTACCCAGAAATAAGTTTAGCTTTTCGGTAAAGGATGTTTCATACAAGAAGAGATATCAGATGCTAAGCACTACTTCACAATCTTAGGATTACCCAGACTTCCTTAAGTACTTTCGTATGTTTTTATTCCAATGAGGTTCAGAATCTGTTCCATGGAAAATATAGTTTCTCTAGTTGAACAACCATATATCTACCATAGGAGAGACACTAGCAAAATCATTTTATATCCTTAAAGTACAATAGAGCAAGCATTAATTGGGTGACCTGTTTCTGAAAATAAAATTTCCTTATACTTACTGTTTCAAGTGCCCATGAAGCCCAAGAGGGTTGTCACAGAAGAAAAAGTACCTGTTCCTAAAAAAGAAGTAGCAGCACCTGTTAGAGGTACCTATACGTGCTCTTCTTAATGTGTCGTTTGTCTTTTTTGGTATGAAATTCATGTTCAGTTCTATGTGTAAAGTTCTTCTGTGGGAAAGATGAAGCCTATTCCTTCTTCTATGACAAATAGCCATGTTCCTAATGTGTCTTAATTTTGTCAAGTAATTGGAAAATATCCAACCTAAAAATAATGTCTTTAAAGTGCCTGAAGTACCTAAAAGAGAAGAACCAGAAGAGATTGCCTTTGAAGAGGAAGTTGTAACCCACGTAGAGGAATATTACGAAGAAGAAGAAGAAGAAGAAGAGTACATTCATGAAGAAGAGGAGCTCATAACTGAAGAAGAAGTGGTACCAGTCAAAGGTAGATTACATCTGCTGCCAGTGGATAAGCAGCAGCATCTTTAGTGTCCAGTTCGGTTAAATTCTGGGGTGTATTAGCACCAATGACCCGTTCTGCTTGTATTAGGAAAAGACACTTAACAGGGGCTGAAGCATGATTTCTGCAGTTGCTTTTCACATTTTATATCTTTTTCTGCAACATTTCCAAAATTCTTCATAATATCTTTAAAGTGCCTGAGGTACCCAAGAAACCTGTCCCAGAAGAGAAGAAACCTGTTCCTGTTCCCAAAAAGAAGGAAGCCCCACCAGCAAAAGGTACACCACCACTCATATCATGAGTGTATAAAAAACTTAGATGCTCAATCATGTTCAACTCTTTGCGACCCAGTGGACTGTAGCCCGCCAGGTTCCCCTGTCCATGAAATTCTCCAGGCAGCAATACTGGAGTGGGTTGCCATTCCTTTCTCCAGGGGATCTTCCTGACCCAGGAATCAAACCCTAGTCTCCTACATTGCAGGCAGATTCTTTAGCAGCTTAATCTGCATTTAAATAGACATCTTCTGAGTTCAAAACTTTGGAGTTGTTGCCACCTGTTGTTTGAAACTGTCCTGTTGTTTGTTCACTGTCCTTTGTGTGGATATGTTGTTACTGGTAGCAAGAACTTATCAATAAACAATATCTTTAAAGTGCCTGAGATTCCTAAGAAGCCTGAGGAGAAGGTTCCTGTGCCCATTCCTAAGAAAGAGAAGGCTCCACCAGCTAAAGGTACATCTCTTTGTAATACATCAGTGGAATAATGTAATAATTTACCCATGTAGTATAACTTGGTGAGCCACATCTGTTCTTACCCCGTGGTGATATTAGCAGTATTAAAGCCAAGACAAAGACCTCCCAGCTGGTAACTGGAGCAGTTTATTGTGTATTCATCTCTGAATTTTACCATCAGAGCATACTGGTGATTAATGTTTGACTCCTCCTCTTTAGTGCCAAGTTCTTAGAATAAAAAAAAATTTTTATTATAATATGAAGATGGACAAAATCATCATTTACCAGACATTGTGTGTTGTCTCTATTAGCAGTCTACATTTGTTCAGTGTTCTTTATCTGAATTTTTGTGCATTTCCAGACCTTTGTTTTGTGGCTATTACAATTATTATTTTCAATCTTCAAGTGAAATTGTTCAAACATCTATGATACTTCAATAGGCCTAAAACTGCTAAATTCTTACCTGTGGGTGAAAAATGTGACACTAATGCTATTTTTTGTCTTTAAAGTCCCTGAGGTACCCAAGAAACCTGTACCAGAGGAGAAAGTGCCAGTACCAGTTCCCAAAAGGGAGGAAGCTCCACCTGCCAAAGGTACATGAACTTGCAACGTCATAAACATTTTTTACACTTCAAATTTGCACATGAGTAAATAATTAAACTCTGTGTTACTTGGAGATGCAATGCTTTAGTATTCCTTCGTGGAAAAGAAAAGATTTTATTTTAAAAGTAAAATGCTTCCTGAAACAATGTGGTCATACTCTTATGACCTTGTCATAATCTTTTTGAGACTATGCTTGGCTTCAAAGTTCTAGGTTGGATAAACTGTTTCTCTAATCATTTCTTTAAAGTGCCGGAAGTGCCCAAGAAACCTGTGCCTGAGAAGAAGGTGCCGGTTCCTGCTCCTAAGAAAGCAGAGGCTCCACCAGCAAAAGGTACATCACTTCACCGTGTAAAGTCCATGGGAAAAAATCCCTCATGCTTACATATGTACTCATGCATGCTCAGTCACTTTAGTTATGTCCAACCCTTTGCGACCCCATAGACTGAAGCCCACCAGGCTCCTCTGTCCACGGGGATTCTCCAGGCAAGAATACTGGAGTAGGTTGTCGTGCCCTCCTCCATGGAATCTTCCCAACCCAGAGATCGAACCCAAGTCTCCTGCATTGCAGGCGAATTCTTTACCATGAGCCACTGGGGAAGCCCAACATTTGTATATATGTGTACATATATAAACTCTCCCATAACACTATGTGGTTTAAACAATTGTCTGTCTTATTAGAAATATTAAAGTCAGATATTTCGTGATTCCTTTTTATGTCTATTGCTCTAACACATGTAAAAGAACACATTCTTAAAGAAAAATAATGTCTTTAAAGTGCCAGAGGTGCCCAAAAAAGTCCTCCCAGAAGAAAAGAAGCCAACACCTATTTCGAAAAAAGTGGAGGTTCCTCCGCCCAAAGGTACATTTATCTCTAACAAACTCAAAACAAAAAGGCAAACTAACAGGCATTCTACAGCCTCACTAATTATAATGACTTATGTTGGTAACAGTTGATGCTTTTTGACTACAGAATATTAGCTTTTCATGTTGTCCCACTGTTTTGAATATTGTACATAAAAGTGATGCTTGTCCGATTGACAATTATCTTTAAAGTGCCAAAGAAACGTGAGCCAGTTCCAGTTCCAATTCCTGTAGCTCTGCTCCGGGAAGAGAAAGTTGTACATAAAGAAGAAATTGTTCTTGAAGAGGAATTTCTCCATGAGGAAGAAGAAGTTCTACTTGAGGAAGAAGTTCCACCAGAGGAAGAGGAAATTTCACCTGAGGAAGAACTTCCACCAGAGGAGGAGGAGGAGATTCCTCCAGAGGAAGAGGAAGTTCCTCCTGAAGAAGAGGAAATTCCTCCTGAGGAGGAAGAATTTGTACCTGAGGAAGAAGTGGTACCCGAAGAAGAAGAAGTTCTTCCAGAAATTAAGCCTAAAGTGCCAGTACCTGCACGAGGTATAACAGCTCTTCTTGAAGTCCTCAGGCCTCTTTTTGTGTTGAATTCTGCCTTTCCGTCCTGTTGTTCATCTCTAATTTTATCTGTGATGCTATCCTCTTTGTGTTTCCTACCATCTAAATCTTAGAGAACATTCCAGAGATGTGTGTTCTTTTTGTGTCTGTCTTATGTGTCTATTTATTGTAAGTAACCTGAATGTCTTTTCAGATTTCATGACATAGAATGTTATTTAGTTGTTTGTGGTCCTATTCTCATGTGTCTTTTTGTTATCTATCCAGTACTGTACATGTGATTTTTTAATATTTTAAAATGAATGTTTTAAAGTGCCTGAAGTGCCAAAGAAACCTGTACCAGAGAAGAAAGTCCCTGTTCCAGCTCCTAAAAAAGTGGAACCTCCACCACCTAAAGGTACACTTCCCCCAAGTACATACACATTCTTCATCCATAGTTTCACCAGAAAAATTATAGCAGAACTGGGATTTAGGAAACTTTATGCTTATAAACTAGTCACATTAACTTTTGAAAATGTTCAAGAACTCTGATATCCACTTTTCATTGGATGTAAAGCAATATTCAGGAACAAAGATGGAGAGAAGTATTAAAATTTCCCCAAAAGTTCTACCCAATTCCCTATAATTTTATTAAACATCATAATTTCCATATAGATATTTTACAAGGCTAAGTTATCAATGTGAACAGCACCTGAAAAATGTGATGAATTAATCTTCCTAAACATCATCCTTCAATCATTTATATAAAGTGTCTTTAGAACATCAAGATGAAAGGATAAAAGATTAATGCATTTGTGAAAACATTGATTGTTAGCGTGTGTCTTCTGATACATACATATAAATGGTAGCCCAGCAGGGTTTGATTTTAGCCTTGAATATGTATCTTGCTGTGTTAGCCTGAGCAAGTCCTTTAACTGATCTAAGCCTAAAAAGCGAGGAAACTAATATCAGTCCTAGTGGGCTCAGATATTACTGTGAGGATAAAAGAAAGTAAAGTATATAGAAGGACTCTATGATTGAATGAATAGTATCCAGATTTATCATATTCAATCAGTGCATAGTATGGGACAGTATATATTTATGCCTTAAAGCTCAATATTTTCTGCAAAATTTATGACATTACTACTTAAAATCAGCATGACCTCTCCACTAGGTTAAATAGTCTTACAATCAACAAAACAGTAAAGCTGATCCTTTATTGGATTGTAAGAATTTACAAATATTCTATAGATAATGATTTAATAAATTTCTAGTGACATTTAAGTGGGTGAAATGATAGCATCTATCCTCTGGTATTCAAATAGGTTGCTGATCCCTTCCTCTAAGGCACCTAATTCTATCCTTACCTTTGGGCTCCCGACTTATTCTACATCCCTGTCCTGAGCGACTGTTGCATGTTAGTCTTTCTCTGTGTGAACTTCTTGTGTTCTCTCTTTTTTGTCCTTTACAATAAGTTCTTATCATTAAATGATGTCTTTAAAGTGCCTGAGGTTAAGAAGAAAGTGCCAGAGAAGAAAGTGATCATTCCCAAGAAAGAGGAGGTTCCTCCTGCCAAAGGTACTGCTCTTCCCAAGCAAATTAGACACTGCCATTTCTTCCTTCACCTGTAAATGCCAGAATGCCCCGTTTCCCAGTGTGGGTTAACATAACTTACAATATTGTGCTATCCGTTGTCTCTGTGTTCATGAAACTGAACTTACAAAATAATATCTTTGAAGTGCCCGTGGTGCCTAAGAAACCTGAACCAGAAAAGAAGGTGCCTCCACCCGGTCTTAAGAAAGCAGTGCCTCCTCCTGCCAAAGGTACAGCAGTCCCGACAGGAGTGTTTGCTGCCCTCTGGGGTGGAAATGTGATGCTCTTCACTTAGGATGTGCCACATAAACGTTTGCACTGTGCGCTCTGTTGTGTAGCCACACCTGGAACTCTGATGCACCCATATTTGTTCTATGTCAGTTCTTCCTCTCTGTCTTTGTGTATTTTATGTTGATCTGTCTATGGATGTTGTTTGTAAAAAAAAAAAAAAGAATAAAATAAAAATACTAAACTTATGTATCTTTCAAGAGCCTGAGATAACTAAGAAACCCATCCCTGAAGTACCCATTGCTCTTCCTAAAAAAAGTAGGGGCTCCAGCAGTAAAAGATAGAATGGTGTTTATCTTGAACCGCCAACCTTTTATTTTTGTCTCTTTAACGATGCTGTGAAATGTCAATGTTTCATCTCATGCATGTGTATTGTTACTAGTTCTCTTGTGTTGAAAAATGGGGAACTTGGTCTTTATGTGCTCCGCCTGGTTCTTGCACTTTAAGTGCCTAAAACAATCAATATCTTTTAAGTTCCTGAGGTGCCTAAGAAGGTGGAAGAAAAACGAATCATTGTCCCTGAAGAAGAGGAAGTTCCACCAGTTGAAGGTAGATGACTTTCTAAGAAAATAGCATTTTCAAAAGCATTACTGTCTTATTTTGTCTAATATTTTCAAGAGGTATATGCATACTTCACTCCAGAAAATAAACATATTCAGACTCTACAAGAAAATATTCTTTACCTAGTAGAAATTGGATAGGCAAAACAAAACCAATTGAATCTCTTTTCTTACATGTGTGATTGCTTGTTGTTTGTTTGTTTTACTTTAATGAGAATCTTTGAAGGGAAACTGTGTTTGCCATGGGAAACTTTTCATCACATGACTTGGTTGGTAACTGTGGGATTAGCTTCTCCGAGAGGAGTTCTTAGTTAAACCTGAGTAACTGGTACAGAAAGTCTGACTTTGACTCCTAAGTGAATGTTTGACTTCAAAAAAAGTCCACATCCATTAAAAATGATAATTTAAATTGAATTCTTTCTGAAGTCCTTTCCAGTTGTAAAATTCTAGGAAGGACCTAATGTATTCTGAAGACTCAGTAAGGCTTTTTTCAAGGATGAATGAGTTTTCACATGTATTTAGAAGGCTGAGTTACCTATGCTGATCACACAACCTCAGTTTTCAGATGTATCATTTTAGTCTAATATCCAAATGGATTATAAAAAGTAATTTACAAAATAATAATCTTTTTGAAGTGTTTGAGGAGCCTGAAGAGCCTATTCCGGAAGAGGAGGTCCCGGAGGAACCACCTATTGTGGAGGAGGTTGAGGAGGTGGCGCCACCTACAGGTACAGCTGATTTTATGGATTGGACGTTTGTTCGCTATCTTTCCCAGAAGTCATCTAAACCTAATATTCACCAATATACTTTACTTACATCATATCAATGACAAATTGAAGATTACTTATGATAAGCACCTGAAACTTTGTGTCCCTTTTCTTTGCCCAACTTTTTCCACTGCATTTGCAGTACAATTAGAATGAGCAGCAGCAGAATGAGAGAGAGAGAATTTTATGTTATTGACACTTTGATGTTTTCTGGTCAGCTGTTGTAATACTTTCTCGTAGTTTCCAATCCTTCATTTTTTTCTTCAGTAGGAAAGTGAGGGAAAATCTATTTCTATGGTGTTCGCCCTTGAGAATAATTCTTAGGCTTCATTGCTAAAGACTGTGACAGTCCTTTGATAATTTACGCAAACCTTTGTTTGCTTATAGGATTTCCAAGTAATATTCCTCTCACCTTTAGAGTCAGTACTTCATATATATAATTACCATTTAGGCTGCTAATATCTTTTGTAAAATAAATCAATGTTTTGTGTTTGGATTTTTTTTTTTTTTTTTGTATATGGTAGTTGTTGTTCTGTTTATTGCATGTCATTTTTCAAAATGTCTGTAAAATATCTTTTAAGTGCCTGAAGTGGTTAAGAAAGCAGTACCTGAAGCACCTACTCCTGTTCCTAAAAAAGTGGAGGCACCACCAGCTAAAGGTATAACAAATCCTTTTACTAAAGATAATAATATCTTTAAATTCTTATCCATCTTCTTTTTAAAAAACAAAAATATCTTCTTTCATTGCTTTCTTAGAGTCATTTAAATAGCTTATGAAATTAATTAAGAACCTGTAAAAATATAATTCATTCTATTGTTTTAGCATTTTGGAATGTTAATAATTTTATATATGTGTGTGTGTGTGAGTTATTTCAGAAGATTCTTATTTTAAATAGCTGGGAATTTTAATGTTAATAGTACATCTCTCTATACTTATATACATTACAATGGATCTTTATTCTCAACATTTCATTCCTAGATTTTATTCCATTATATAAGTAGAATTTTCTCATATAATATTACAGTAATTATATCTGCTATATTTTTTATGGGGGATGTCTATTCTAATACTTAGATAATAATTATTTTAAAGAGCCTAGTGTTCCTTTTGTGATATCTGACCAGAGTATTCAAGGTCATTACAAAGCATCTGTTTCTCTTTACTTCCCAATTAGGCTAATGCTTCAGTAGCCTCCTAATAGTTTAGGTTATGCTGTCTCTATCACAGTAGATAGCCTCAGCAGACGTGATACTTCCCAGCAGAATGTGACACCTGTATATTGAGGCTTAAGTACTTCATGAGGATAGTCACTTGAAAAAAGCCTTCATGAAATTAAAAATAGTAGAATCAGGCTCAATATTGGTAGTCCCTGCTATTAAAAACAAAAAGATGGCACAGGTTTCTTGTGGGCATATCTTCTTCTAAGGAAGTAATAGCACAAATGAGTGAAGATATCTTTATTGCCTCTAAAATTTGTGTCCAATTTACAGTACAGAGTGACTTCTTAAACTTTGATTGTTGTAATATTGATGCTATTTCTGATGTTTTTATTTCATGTTTATCATTGAGTATTGTCAGCTAACTGAAATGCCTAATATCTTTAAAGTGCCAAAGAAAGTTCCGGAGGAAAAAATACCAGTTCCTGTTCAGAAAAAAGAGGCCCCTCCAGCTAAAGGTACATCTTTTCTTTTTAACCTCAACTTTCTTATCATCTCTTTTCATTAAGAGTTTTATGTTTTATGTCAACGTGTCTTGATGGTATTTGATGTCTTTTGCTTATGAAAGCTTGCTCTTCACAGTCTTAAATATTAAAACTATGTCTTTAAAGTGCCCGAAGTACCAAAGAAAATCCCAGAAAAGAAAGTCCCAGAAAAGAAAGTCCCAGAAAAGAAAGTCCTTGTGCCTAAAAAAGAAGTTGTTCCCCCAGCTAAAGGTACTTTGGGGCAGATCTTTGATGTTCTTGTATTGTTGCATGAAAGCTTTTCTCAGTTGTTTTTCTTTATATTTTGAATTTACATCTTCATTTTTGCTGTGCTTAAAAAAAATGAGTCTCTTAAAATAGATGCTCTTTCAGGGAAAGCTGTCCTTGAAGAAAAAATATCTGTTGCTTTCCACAAAGAAGAAGTAGTAAAAGAAAGAACAGAATTAGAAATAGTGGAAGCACAGGTGGAAGAAGCTCTTGAAGAAGAAGCATTCCATGAGGTTGAAGAGTATTTTGAAGAAGAAGAGTTCCATGAGGTAGAAGAATTCCTCAAAGTAGAAGAGTATAGAGCAGCAGAAGAAATGCACAGAGTTGAAGAAGTCCATAGGGTAATAGAAGTTTTAGAGGCTGAAGAAGAGGAAGTATATGAAAAACCCAAAGCTCCACCTAAAGGTATACAGAATTGTACAGATATTACAAATATGTTGCCCTAACGTCTTTTTTTTTTTTTAAGTAAATGTCATGTTCAGTTTGAACATTAGAAATTCACTTATTTTCCTTGATAAAATCATGAAATACTTGAAGTATGAGTTTACTTGATAACAATGATTGATACAGAGTAGAGATTAACCAGAGTATAGTTTTAGGCAGTTAGATACTAATATCTGATATCTACTTGCCTGAAGAGAGAAGAAAATTCACTGTATAAATTTGTGTCTTTTTAAATTCCAAGTAAGAATGTTACATGATTGTTAACAGGTTCCAAAATAACTAGCCAGTGTCATCAGCTGAATAAAAAGAAACTCCTCAGTGCACTGAGGAATTTATAGTTGAGGCAAAACAGCCATTGCTTTGTTAGCAATTCAACCAGCTATTCACACATGGATAATTACTTATCCAAAGCTTCCACCATTTTATGATATTTTCAAGAGAAACAGCATTAAGAAAGGAAATGAAGTGTGGTAGCAGCACCTGCATTCTAGTATATTCTGAGAATAAACTTACAAATACTTCCTCTACAAGACTACCCCAGTTCTTGAGCAAGTTAATAATATGAGTGTAATAGGAAGGAGGGACTTCCCTTGTGACTCAGCTGGTGAAGAATCCGCCTGCAATGCGGGAGACCTAGGTTTGATCCCTGGGTTGGGAAGATCCCCTGGAGAAAGGAGCGGCTACCCACTCCAGTATTCTGGCTTGGAGAATTCCACGGACTGTATAGTCCTTGGGGTCACCAAGAGTCGGACACAACTGAGCAACTTTCACTTTCAATAGGAAGGAATATGTATGTGCTTAGTAGAGTAAATTTACAATCTAGAGAAAGTTAGCAAAATCAAGTCTTTTTTGGAAGTAGGTCTGGTGTAAATTTTTAAAATATGAATAGAGAAAGCATTTTATGAGTCCTCATTGTACTAACTTTGGTCATTGAGCAGTTACACGTCAGAAGTTGGTTCTAAATCAAAACACTAATATCTTTAAAGGGCCTGAGATATCTGAGAAAGTCATCCCTCCAAAAAAACCACCCACTAAAGTTGTTCCTCGAAAAGAGCCACCAGCTAAAGGTATTTTATTTGTGAAAAATAACTTACCTAATTTTATATGCAGTAGCACCTTGGCAACTTTACAAGTTTGCATTCTACTTGATGTTTTTCTTCTGTGTTTTGTGTTTTTGGAATGTCTGAAACAAACTAATATCTTTAAGGTGGGTGAGGGGTTAAAGGAAGTTCTATCAAAAAATAGTCACTGTTAAAAATACCCAAAATGAATCTCACTACTAACCAAACAGTGAACCCAGTTTTCCTCCTTTGGTGCTCTTTGATTTTATATTCACTAATATGCTTATTGATAAATCCCTATTTTTCTGTTGATTATTAATTTTAATGACCTACTAGATACAAATATATCATGACTTTGTGTTTGATGTCCTTGCTTTGTTCAACTTTTTAAACTTCTTGAATTTCACAACATAAATAAGAAACAGTATTTAATAAATAACATATACTTATATCTTTAAAGTCTCTGAAGCATTTAAGAATGTTATCACTGAAAATGCCAATTATTCCACCAAAACAGGCGAAAAAGCAGAGAAGGTGTCTTACTCATTTTTCTTGTCAAGTTCTTATGCCTCTTACATGAGAAATTCCCTTGGATTTTTTTTGTTATTGTATGTGTTATCAAAATTCAATTCATATTAATTACTGTAATGTATCTGATAAAGCAATGTCTGTATTTTATATTGTGGCTGTGTTCTGTTCTGTGTTTACATTTCTCTTGTGCTCTATTTGTTAAAAATCTTTATGAATGTTCAAAAGTAAATTATTGCTGTATCTTTAAAGTACCTGAAGTACACAAGAAAATCGTGGTAGAAGAAGAAGCACATGTTCCCGAAGAGCCCAAAGTTGTACCAGCTAAAGGTATCTGCCTTTGCTGATTCACCACTAACACGAAACTCCCTTTTATTCACTTATTGCAATGAAGAACAAGAGAGATCATTCTCCCCTCAACACCACAAAATGGCTGAATGATAAATTTCAATTTATGTCCCATAACATAATCCTACCTTTTATAACAACCTTCAGGGAACACAGACCTAAGCCTAAATGTTGTTATTATCTGTACTGAACCTCTTCCTAAGTAGTATTGAAATGTTGACCCCTCAATCTCTTTTTCAAAAATAATTCATGTTGGAAGCTATTGTCAAGTAGCTTTAGAAACAAACATGTTCCGAATGACAATAGAAAATGATGCTATATTCAAAGGGCAAAGTCTTTCTAATATGACAAATCAAGGGTTCATCAACAAGGCAATCTAGAGAGATGCACTGACTATGTGTTTGGATGACTCCTAATTTGAGGATTTTTGACATTCCCCTTGTTAGATGCCCCTTTTTGTCTTGATATTTTATACCCAATGATGCAATTCTTAAAAATAAAACAAACACATATCTTTAAAGCTCCTGAAGTACCCAAGAAAATTGTTCCAAAAGAAAAAGTTCATGAAGCTGTTCCTAAAAAGCCTGAAGTTCCACCAATTAAAGGTATACATTGATGCTAATCACAACATGTCTAATTATTCATGGTTTACAGTGAGTGTGAGTGATATATTTGTATTTTGTGTCTTTATTTTCTTGCCATATTAGTTATTTATTATAATTAATATACTAATATCTTTGAAGTTCCTGAGGTGCCTAAGGAAAGTATTCAAGAAGAAATATCACGCATAGTTCTTTCTGAAGATGCAACAACTTACAGTGAGTGTAGAAAAATTGGTGGTTCTCTTTGATTTGTCTGAGTTTGTCTTCGTAGCTTTTAAAAGTAAATGTACTAATATCTTGAAAAAGCCCGACATGCCCAAAATGTTTGGCTCAAATTATATAATTTGAATGACTGTTTGCCTCAGACAAGGTATATTTCCTCGCCAATTTAAAAAACAAATAGTTCAAAAAAAAAATAATAGTCCTTTATGTATACCATTGCCCAATTTTAGAAAAGTCATTTGTCTTGTTGAGTTTACCATTGTCTTGTTAATGTGGTCTCTGTAAAAAATGTCTTCTGTTTTTAAGCAATTCATTTTCTCAGACCGTAAGGTGACTTTCCTTAACTTCCTAATAGTATTTTACTTAGATATTGTAGAATCAAAATACTTCACCATTAGTATTTTTTACTTTTTGCAATAATTGTTGGAAACATTTTGGCAGTGCTGCTCAAATACCCATAGATTTATAAGGCCATTATAATTGCAAAAGAAGCCTCAAGTCAGTTTTGGTTTTACTTTTATGCAAAATTATTATTAATTAAACAATAAAATGATAGGAGTAATAAAATATTCTAAATAGAATGCTGTTTAATCATCAGAAGAGTGAAAATGCCAGTAGTCAAGATATCTTTCCACTTTCTTGAGTCTAAAATTTAAATCCAGTCTTTGTCACCCTATAGGTTGAGATAAATATATTTGATGACTCCCTTGTTTGAATACCCTTGGTGTACTTGAATTTGGTTATTATTATCAGCTAGTCTTCCTTTCTAAAAGCTGGAGAAATCTTTATTTCTTCAGTTGCCTAATTTTTCCAAATATTTAATCATTTTAATTTTCATTTTCTTCTAATTCCTAAATGGTTTTCACATTCATATTAAATATGAAGCCATAAACTAGATTTGGTTTATATTTTTAACATATAAGTAACTAGGTTCCTGGAACAGGAAGGGACTTAGATGAAATTTCCAGTAGGTCAAATATTCGAGAATTCTTGATGTGCAACTCAACGTCAATCCCATTCTTTAAGAAAAAAAATCCATAAAAATTAATGATAGGGAAAATTTGCCAGTAGCTTTCTGCAGACAAAGTAGAAGAATTATATTCTAGTCCCCGACCAGTGAATTCCTCAGTTTTACCATCATGCTTATAAAGGAGTGCCGAAAGTCCTATATCATAAAACTGGAGATGAGATTTTTCCCTAGCCAGTGTGTTACTGTCACTAATTTGGGTCTATGTACTACTGTCATTTGAGTTATGAATGTGTATTATGTATTATATTTTTCTTAATGCTATTCTTCATCCACTTTGAAATGCCTCTAATTATATATATACTAATATCTTTAAAGTTTATGAAATATCTGAAGAATCATATCTGGAAGAAAAAGTACTTGTGACTCATCCTCAAAAAACAAAAACCAAACCAGCAAAAGGTATATAATACCAATAACCCAGTGAAGAAAATTTACTTTTTGGCTCATTTTAAAAACTCAGTACTTTCCTTCACTATTATAAATATAACTGTACTCATATCTTTTAAGTGCCTGAACCACCCAAGAAAGTTGTTCCAGAGGAAAAAGTATATGTGACTGTTCCCAAAAAGAAAGAAACACCAGCAACTAAAGGTACATTTCAACAACATCAAACTTGGATGAATATCTTTGACTTGAAGACTCAAATATTTGCATGTTACATAATTTACTGTTTTTACAACTTCTAAGTATAAACCTACTAATATCTTTAAAGAACCTGATACAACCAGAGAAGCATTTCCAGAGGTGGAATTACCTGAGGCTGTTCCCAAAATTCCAGAGCATCCTCCGACCGAAGGTATAATTCTTAGTTATGAAAATCTAAATAAGAAAATCTTTCCTCATCAGTCTGCAAAATACGTTCACTGCTTTATGTAGATTTTCACAGTCTCTAATGCTAAAATACTAATATCTTTAGAGTCCCTAATGTACCCAAGACAAGGAACTGTCTATGATTTGCCCCTAAAACGTCAAATCCCATTCATACAACAAATAATGATAAACTATTAGAACAAAAAAACTAATTTAAAGTTATAATGTCTGTTAATATACCTAACTTTCTTTGTAAGTCATGTCTTCCTGTCTTTGCCTTTTCTCAATTAAAAAATACTAATATCTTTAAAGAGGTGGAAGTCTCCGAGGAAGGTGTTCCAGAGAGACAAGCTCCTGTTACAAGAAGGAGAACAATACCACCATCAAAAGGTACAAGCGAGAAGAAAGTTGGCTTCCTTATCTCATGATTGTTGTACTTAACACGTGTAAAAATACTAATATCTTAAAAGCTCTAGATGCTACCAGGGAGGCCACTTCAAAGTGGGTCCCCCAAAGTAGCAGCTTGACTATTATACATGTCCCCATGAGCCATAAGTGGGAAAAGTCCATACCTTTATATACAGGGAGATGCTTGAGCTATAAATTTTATCTATGAGGCCTCTAGGAAAAATATATATCCATATAATATGCAGATGTGACCCAGGTAGTTTCTTAAATAGGAAATAGCTATTGCTGTTGCCTTAAAAAGTAAAATTCAGAGTACTAGAAAAAAATCTATATGAGATCACCTGTAACATTTATATCCCTGAAGCTAGACTAAATAGGCTCACCCCACCCCTCTTTAAAGTGAAAATCAGTGTTGTCAAATGACAGAAGTTTCTGGCTGTACACTGTAAGTCAGTAATTCAAACGCTCCGTGGGATTGAAATTCCAGGATATGATACAACTACCTATTGGAATTGCTTTTCTACTAAAACAAACTTACCACCAAAAACAAGCCCATGAATTTGAAATAATTGATTTCCCCTAGGATTTAATATCAGAAATAACTTTCAGAAAACCATGACCTAAAGAAAATAAAATATTAAATTCACTGTGGAACTGTTCTGTGTGTAATATCTTCTCTGAAACCATCTGAAACCAGGGCAGTTAAAACCAAAACCAGTTAGTTAGAATTCTGCCCTGAATAATTTATTTGCTCCTCTCCTTGTCTTTTACTTTTAAAGAGTCTTAAGTTTTCCCATTTGGAACATTTTTAGATTAATCAAAACATGAAAATGTTTTAAAACATCCAAAATGACAAATTCTTCAAAATGCCCATGATACCCTGTAATTTGAAGAATACCTAAGCACTTTGACACTATTTTTTCAGTCTAAAATTTTTAGTTGTTCTCCTTTCTTCTAAAAACAATTACCCTTTTAAAGTACCTAATGTGAGGGTACACAATAAAGCCAGTTCAGATAAGAAAGGAGCTTTTTTATTTTCCCCAAACTAATAGCAAAAGGTACATTGTTAATTATTCAAAATTCAGGGTTTTTTCACCTAAAGGTAAATTTTTATTATCTAATTTTCTATACTCCTACCATTCAAAGAAATAAAATTACTAGCATTGGTAGTGTCTGAGGTGACTAAGAAAATAGCTCCTGATAATCAAACATTCATACTATTACCAAAGAATCAGATTCAGGGAGCAAGGAGGTCACCCAGTCTGGGACATTCCTGTAGGTGGGGTTATGAGTAAAACTCTTCACTGTTCTTCATCACTCTGAAGTACAATGCATTAATATCTTTAAAGTGCCTGAATCTCCTGAAGAAATTGTCCCTATAAAGGAAATACTCATGGCTGGTCCTCCTGAAATTGAAACGCCATCCCCTAAAGGTATCATTTATTCTATCATCCTTCCTTCATTTATTTAACATATGCCCACCATGTGTATGTGGTAGGGAGATGGGAAATAACAAAGACAAGATTTCATTCCTTTCCCCAGGACTTTATACCTCATCCAGTTCTTGAAGGAGGCACCCTTGTAGTCATAACAGTCACTTTGGTTAATGTCATTAATGTCGCCACTGATCCCTTAAGCTTAAGTATAATACTAATATCTTCAAAGTAGCTGAAGCTGTGAAAGAAGTTGCTCCTGAAATGAAAGTATCTAAGGATGTTCCTAAAGAGCCAGAATGTCCACCTGTGAAAGGTACATGTCACCTCTGAACAGATACTGAAGAAATTGTCCACCCTCAGTTCTTAAAACTGTTTTTCTGATATTCTTCCTAACTCCTAAATGTAAACATACTATCTTTAAAGCACCTGAAGCTCCACAAGAACTTCCCTCTCCGAAGAAAATGTGTGTGACCATTCCTATCAAAACAGAGAATGCTTTTATTAAAAATATTCATTCAACAAATATTTCATAAAGAGGGTCTAGTGTCCATCTTCTCAAGGATGCTATTAATACTAATCCCATTCAACTTAGATGCTTGGTGGGGCAAGGGGAGAATAGGCAGAGAAGAGATGTCTAGAAAACTGTATTTGCTCACTTAGCGTGGTTACTGTTTTCATTAGTTATTTTAATTCCTAAATGTGAAATACTAATATCTTTAAAGTGCCTGAAGCTGCTCAAGAAGGTGTTCCTGCAAAAAGAGTTCCTTCCAAAAAAAGAGAGCCTCCGTCAGTTAAAGGTACAAGTTCCCATGCCCTCAAATTCAAGAAGAAATAGCATTTGTAGTCTTGAAAATATTTTGCTGTTCCTATTGACCTTTGAAACACTAAATGTTAAAATACTGATTTCTTAAAGTGCCCAAGACTCCCCAAGAAATTGTCTCTGAAAAGAAAACATATGTGGTTCGTCATGAAAAGGCTGAAGTCCTTCCTGATGAAGGTATATGTTGCCGGAAGCTTAGATATTTGGGAAACTGTCTTTTCCTATATAAATGTGTTTCCTGTTTGTATTGATTCTTGTGGCTCCTAAATGTGAAAATATTAATATCTTTGAAGTGCCTGAGGTGCCCATAGAAGTTGTCTGGGAAAAAGTCCATCCTCTGCAAAAGCCTGAAGTTTTGTCTGTCAAAGGTACATCCTAACAGCCCCTCTGGAGGGGATAGGGAGGGCTGTGGAAAGAACTGCCTTGCTAGCCTCTAAAGTGCTGTTGCTGTGTAAACGTGATTTTTGCCTGTGTTAATCCTTGTGACTCGAATGTAAATTTACTAATATCTTCAAAGTGCCTGAGGCTCCCAAAGAGGTTTTCCCTGAAAAGAAAGTGCCTGTGGCACCTCCTAAAAAGCCTGAAGCTCCACCAGTTACAGGTACTTGTCCTGGATCTTAGGCTTAAGAAGATAAAACTCATCTGCTCTTGAAAATATTTTGTTCTAGTGGTCCTATAACTCCTAAATATAAATTTACTAATCTTTTTTAAGTGCCTGAGGCTCCCAAGGAAGTTGTCCCTGAAAAGAAGCCACCAGTGACACCTCCTAAAAAGCCAGAAGTTCCACCTGCTAAAGGTATTTGTCGTTGACCTTAAAAAGACATAATGCTTCTGCTCTGGAAAATATTTGTTCCAGTGAACCGCATAGCTCCTAAATGTAATTTTATTAATATCTTTTAAGTGCCCGAAGCTCCCAAGGAAGTTGTCCCTGAAAAGAAAGCACCAGTGGCACCTCCTAAAAAGCCAGAAGTTCCACCTGTTACAGGTACTTGTCACAGACCTTAGGCTTAAAAAGACATAACTCTTCTGTTCTTGAAAATTCCAGTGCTCTCATAACTCCTGAATGTAATTTTACTAATATCTTTAAAGTGCCTGAGGCTCCCAAAGAAGTTGTCTCTGAAAAGAAAGTGCCTGTGACGCCTCCTAAAAAGCCAGAAGTCCCACCGGCCAAAGGTAGCCGCCTCCATGTTGCTGTGTTTGACACTGTCTGTCTGTCTTCACTCAGTCTAATCATGAAAATACTAATCTCTTTAAAGTACCCGAGGTGCCAAAGGCAGCCGTGCCAGAAAAGAAGGTGCCTGAAGTTATTCCTCCGAAACCGGAAAGTCCTCCTCCTGCAGGTAATGGCAATGCTATACATACCGGGACGAAAATAACTGCTCTTTTAGCTAGAAGAAATTATGTGTGTATATCCCACTACATAAAGGTAATAGAATTCTAAGGAAAAAAGAGGTTTGGTAGTTATCCAAAATATCTTGGTGTATGATTGCATGATATAGTCATTCATTAATTTCCACCTTTCTAAACACAAATTATGAATATTTTTTAAGTGCCTGAGGTGCTGCCAGAAGTCGTCCCTGAAAAGAAAGTGCCTGTGGCTCCTCCTAAAAAGCCAGAAGCTCCACCAGCCAAAGGTATTTATCCATCTATGTTGTTGGTCACCTGTTTTGGGGGCTGGGGGAAGGGTGTTTAGAAGTGTCCGTCAGTTTTATAAATGTTATTTGTTTGGGCAAGGGTGTTGTCGATATTCCCATTTCATAGATTCTAGCTAATAGATACTAATATCTTCAAAGTTCCTGAAGTTCCTAAAGAAGTTGTGCCTGAAAAGAAAGTAGCTGTGCCCAAAAAACCAGAAGTCCTACCTGTTAAAGGTATTTATTCCCACTGCTGTGTTAAGAATGTATATTGTCTTGTCTCTTCGTAATCATTGTAAAATATGCCTTCAAAATTCCCAAATTCTTAAACTACTAATATCTTTCAAGTGCCTGAGGTGCCCCAAGAAGTTGTCCCAGAACAGAAAGTCCCCAAGGCACCACCCAAAACACCGGAAGCCCCACCTGTCACAGGTACATGTTAGCTCTGACCTCATTCTTCCGAAGAAATGTCTGTTCAGTTTTTGAGAATGATTTTAGTCCGTTGCTATTCATTAACCTAATCATAAAACTACTAATATCTTTCAAGTGCCTGAAGTTACCAAGGAAGTTGTCCCAGAAAAGAAAGCTCCCAAGGTGCCACCCAAAAAACCGGAAGTCCCACCTGTCTCAGGTACATGTTGACCCAGATACCATTCTTCAGAAAAAAATGTCTCTTCAGTTTTTGAGAATGATTTTAGTCCATTACTATTCATGAACCTAACCATAAAACTACTAATATCTTTCAAGTGCCTGAAGTTCCCCAAGAAGTTGTTCCAGAAAAGAAAGTTCCCAAGGCACCACCCAAAAAACCGGAAGCCCCACCTGTCACAGGTACATTTAGCTCTGACCTCATTCTTCAGAAGAAGTGTGTCTTCAGTTTTTGAGGATGATTTTAGTCCATTGCTATTCATTAACCTAACCATAAAACTACTAATATCTTTCAAGTGCCTGAAGTTCCCCAAGAAGTTGTTCCAGAAAAGAAAGTTCCCAAGGTGCCACCCCAAAAACCAGAAATTCCACCTGTCACAGGTACATGTTGACCCAGACAACATTCTGCAGAAGAAATGTCTCTCCAGTTTTTGAGAATAATTTTAGTCCATTGCTATTCATTAACCTAACCATAAGATTACTAATATCTTTCAAGTGCCTGAAGTTCCCCAAGAAGTTGTCCCAGAAAAGAAAGTTCCCAAGCCACCACCCAAAAAACCGGAAGTCCCACCTGTCTCAGGTACATGTTGACCCAGACAACATTCTGCAGAAGAAATGTCTCTCCAGTTTCTGAGGATGATTTTAGTCCATTTCTATTCATTAACCTAACCATAAAACTACTAATATCTTTCAAGTGCCTGAAGTTCCCCAAGAAGTTGTTCCAGAAAAGAAAGTTCCAAAGGTGCCACCCCAAAAACCGGAAGTCCCACCTGTCTCAGGTACATGTTGACCCAAACAACATTTTGCAGAAGAAATGTCTCTCCAGTTTTTGAGGATGATTTTAGTCCATTGCTATTCATTAACCTAACCATAAAACTACTAATATCTTTCAAGTGCCTGAAGTTCCCTGCGAGGTTGTTCCAGAAAAGAAAGTCCCCAAGGCACCACCCAAAAAACCAGAAGTTCCACCTGTCTCAGGTACATTTAGCTCTGACCTCATTCTTCAGAAGAAATGTCTCTCCAGGTTTTGAGAATAATTTTAGCCCATTGCTATTCATTAACCTAACCATAAGACTACTAATATCTTTCAAGTGCCTGAAGTTCCCCAAGAAGTTGTCCCAGAAAAGAAAGTTCCCAAGCCACCACCCAAAAAGCCGGAAGTCCCACCTGTCTCAGGTACATTTAGCTCTGACCTCATTCTTCAGAAGAAATGTCTCTCCAGTTTTTGAGGATGATTTTAGTCCATTTCTATTCATTAACCTAACCATAAAACTACTAATATCTTTCAAGTGCCTGAAGTTCCTCAGGAAGTTGTTCCAGAAAAGAAAGTCCCCAAGGCACCACCCAAAAAACTGGAAGTCCCACCTGTCTCAGGTACATGTTGACCCAAACAACATTTTGCAGAAGAAATGTCTCTCCAGTTTTTGAGGATGATTTTAGTCCATTGCTGTTCATTAACCTAACCATAAAACTACTAATATCTTTCAAGTGCCTGAAGTTCCCCAAGAAGTTGTCCCAGAAAAGAAAGTTCCCAAGCCACCACCCAAAAAACCAGAAGTTCCACCTGTCACAGGTATATGTTGGCTCTGATCTCATTCTTCAGAAAAAATGTCTCTTCAGTTTTTGAGAATGGTGTAAGCCCATTGCTATTCATTAACCTAACCATAAAACTACTAATATCTTTCAAGTGCCTGAAGTTCCCCAAGAAGTTGTTCCAGAAAAGAAAGTCCCCAAGGCACCACCCAAAACACCAGAAGCCCCACCTGTCACAGGTACATTTAGCTCTGATCTCATTCTTCAGAAGAATTGTGTCTTCAGTTTTTGAGGATGATTTTAGTCCATTGCTATTCATTAACCTAACCATAAAACTACTAATATCTTTCAAGTGCCTGAAGTTCCCCAAGAAGTTGTCCCAGAAAAGAAAGTCCCCAAAGCACCAGCCAAAAAACCAGAAGTCTCGCCTGCCACAGGTACATGTTGGCTCTGAGCTCATTCTTCAGAAGAAATGTCTCTTCAGTTCTTGAGAATGATTCAAGTCCATTGTTCTTCATTAACCTAACCGTAAAACTACTAATATCTTTCAAGTGCCTGAAGTTCCTCAGGAAGTTGTTCCAGAAAAGAAAGTCCCCAAGGCACCACCCAAAAAACTGGAAGTCCCACCTGTCTCAGGTACATGTTGGCCCAGACAACATTCTGCAGAAGAAATGTCTCTTCAATTTTTAAGAATGATTTTAGTCCATTGCTCTTCACTAACCTAACCATAAAACTACTAATATCTTTCAAGTGCCTGAAGTTCCCCAAGAAGTTGTTCCAGAAAAGAAAGTTCCAAAGGTGCCACCCCAAAAACCGGAAGTCCCACCTGTCTCAGGTACATGTTGACCTAGACAACATTCTGCAGAAGAAATGTGTCTTCAGTTTTTGAGGATGATTTTAGTCCATTGCTATTCATTAACCTAACCATAAAACTACTAATATCTTTCAAGTGCCTGAAGTTCCCCAAGAAGTTGTTCCAGCAAAGGAAGTCCCCAAGGGACCAGCCAAAAAACCAGAAGTTCCACCTGTCACAGGTACATGTTGGCTCTGAGCTCATTCTGCAGAAGAAATGTCTCTTCAGTTCTTGAGAATGATTCAAGTCCATTGCTCTTCATTAACCTAACCGTAAAACTACTAATATCTTTCAAGTGCCTGAAGTTCCCCAAGACGTTGTTCCAGAAAAGAAAGTTCCCAAAGCAACACCCAAAAAACTGGAAATCCCACCAGTTTCAGGTATTTTTCACCCCAGTCCTTTTTCTATAGAAGAAATACCTCCTTAGCTCTTGGAAGTACTTTTTAATTCATTGATCTCTTTAACCTAAGCATAAAACTACTATCTTTTAAGTGCCTGAAGTTCCTCAAGAAATTGTCCCTGAAAAGAAAGCACCAGTGGCACCTGCTAAAAAGCCAGAGGCCCCACCTATTACAGGTACCTGTCATTCACCTTAGATTTAAAACTCTTCTGCTCTTGAAAATAGTTTGTTCTAGTGGTCACATAACAACTAAACGTAAATTTACTAATATCTTTTAAGTGCCTGAGGCTCCCAAGGAAGTTGTCCCTGAGAAGAAAGTACCTGTAACACCTCCTAAAAAGCCAGAAGTCCCACCTGCTAAAGGTATTTGTCACTGATCTTAGGCTTAAAAGACATAACTCCTCTGCTCTTGAAAATAATTTGTTCCAATGATCTCATAACTCATAAATGTTACCTTACTAATATCTTTTAAGTGCCTGAGGCTCCCAAAGAAGTTGTCCCTGAAAAGAAAGTACCTGTGATGCCTCCTAAAAAGCCAGAAGTCCCACCTGTTAAAGGTATTTGTCATGAAACTCAGGCTTTAAAGCACATAACTCTTCTGTTCTTGAAAATATTTGCTCCATTGGTCTCATACTACTAAATGTAATTTTACTAATATCTTTTAAGTGCCTGAGGTGCCAAAAGGAGTTGTCCCTGAAAAGAAAGTACCTGTGACACTTCCTAAAAAGCCAGAAATCCCACCTGTTACAGGGAGCTGTCACTTACCTTAGATTTCAGAAAATAAAACTCTTCTGCTCTCAAAAACATTTTGCTCTAGTGCTCCCGCAACTTTTAAATGTAATTTTACTAATATCTTTTAAGTGCCTGAGGCTCCCAAGGAAGTCGTTCCTGAGAAGAAAATACCTGTGACACCTCCTAAAAAGCCAGAAGTCCCACCTGCTAAAGGTATCTGTCACTGATCTTAGGCTTAAAAGACATAACTCCTCTGCTCTTGAAAATAATTTGTTCCAGTGCTCTCTTAACTCCTAAATATAATTTTACTAATATCTTTTAAGTGCCTGAGGCTCCCAAAGAAGTTGTCCCTGAAAAGAAAGTGCCTGTGACGCCTCCTAAAAAGCCAGAAGTCCCACCGGCCAAAGGTAGCCGCCTCCATGTTGCTGTGTTTGACACTGTCTGTCTGTCTTCACTCAGTCTAATCATGAAAATACTAATCTCTTTAAAGTACCCGAGGTGCCAAAGGCAGCCGTGCCAGAAAAGAAGGTGCCTGAAGTTATTCCTCCGAAACCGGAAAGTCCTCCTCCTGCAGGTAATCATGAAACTCTCTAAACTAGTATTTTTAAAAAGAAAAACTCTCTTCTGAGTGCTGTAAAAATCATTTTACAAAATGTTTCATATGCTTAAGTCAGTTCTAGCATTCAAACAAGCTTGTGTCTTTAAAGTGCATGAGGAGCCTGAGGAAATGGCCCCAGAGGAGCCTCCAGTTGAAGTCGTGGAAGAGCCAGAGCCTGCTCCTGCTCCTCCTCCAAAAGGTACTGGCCAACTGCTGCGTGGCCTTAGCCAATCCCTGCCCTTCTTGTCCCCTAGATTTAGGCGTTAGGACTTTTCTCGTTTTTCACTCCTCTTCACCGATTCTAAAACATAAATTGTAATATCTTTAGTGACCGTCCCACCTAAGAAACCTGTCCCAGAAAAGAAACCACCTGCTGTTGTTGCCAAGAAACCTGAACCACCACCAGTGAAAGGTATTTCCCACTGCCACTGCTTCCTACAGAAAAATGTCTGTCTCTAAAGTGCTATGTTCCACTGCTCAGCTTAATGATTTCTGTATGTCATTGAAATGATGAGCTAAATACTAATATCTTTTTAAGTGCCTGAGGTGCCCAAGGAAGTTGTTCCTGAAAAGAAAGTGCCTCCAGTGGTTCCCAAAAAACCGGAAGTCCCGCCTGCTAAAGGTACTTGTAACTGTCTACTGTCTAAGAGGGGTGGCTACAACCTCTCGCTCTTGAAAAGCATTTTGTTCTGTGTAAATGTGATGAATGTTTACAAGTGATTCTTCATAATGTTAAAATACTAATATCTTTAAAGTGCCGGAAGTGCCAAAAGAAGTCATTCCAGAAAAGAAAGTAGCTGTTCCCAAAAAGCCGGAAGTCCCACCAGCTAAAGGTACATGTCACTAACCAGTAGATAAGCACTCACTCTTGGGTTTCGAAAGTCACTTCCAATAGGAAAGCCTTTTGTTTGTCAAACGTCTTATATTAACTACAGATCTACTATTACTGGATGTTTAGGGTTTTAAATGTTTTTAAATAGCATCATTGACTGAAGGGAAAAAAAAGACTGGTACGTCTGTTTTAAGTATTGGAAGAGTTTTCTAACATGGTTTTGTTAATCTTAATAGGCTTTGTTTTCTTCCTACTATGTGGATCCAAGAACAGATAACTGGCCTCGTTGTGAATTTTGTTCTTGGATCTGTCCCTGGGTTATTTGAACTAGATATGGTATAAATTTCATGTACTTCTCAACTACCGAGAAGTAAAACTAACTCCTATCTTTCAAGTGCCAGAGGTACCAAAGAAACCTGTCTTGGAGGAGAAACCAGCCATCCCTGTTCCTGAGAAAGTAGAGTCTCCTCCTCCAGAAGGTACATGTAATGCTGTTTGTGAGCTTAACCACTTTTGACTGTTTTCAATGTAAGCCTTGTTCCTCTTCTAATTCAGTATCTCTTGGTCATTTTCTGTCCTTTAATTATTTGTCTTACTTCACTATTCTTAGTAGGCTCCAATCTTAAATCTGTTTGGGGTCCATAGTCAGCAACTACACTGGCCATCATAAACTGTGTCACACAAAGCTTCTCTAATGTACACACAAAGTAGGACAGGCGAACTAATGACTATAAATGACATTAAACACGAAAGGGGTTTTTCAGACATTCAAAGCAATAGAAACAGAAATCAGTCAAACAAGATGGATTTCATCTTAATATAAGTGATGATATTAATAGAAACAAGGGGAGAAATCAAGATGACTATTTATTGTGTTTCACATTTGTGCATTTTAGAATATTGTTCCACACATTCAATTAAAATTAACTATATCTTTAAAGTTTATGAAGAACCTGTGGAAATTGTTCCTGAAGAGGAAGAGCCAGTTCCTGTTGTAGAAGAGGAAGAGCCAGTTCCTATTGTTGAAGAGGAAGAGCCAGTTCCTGTTGTAGAAGAGGTGGAACCAGAAGCCCCACCACCAGCAGGTACAAGACAAGATTCACTGAATGGAAGAATATACTATTTGATTTTTTATGTCTATTATTTATCTTGTTTAAGGCAAACATCTCATCTTCTATTTCCTTCTTTAACATTTGACCTTATTAGCAAGAACAAAAGTCAGTTGCACACATAAAGCTTTTGTCCTACAGACACAATGCAGCATAGCAAAGAAATAAGTGTGATCTTTTTTATTCATTCATAGCATTAATCTTTTCATTGTAACCATTTGACTCTAAAAGAAGTCCTTATCTTTCAAGTGCCTGAAGAGCCCAAGAAGATTGTTCCAGAGAAGAAAGTGCCTGTCATCAAAAAACCAGAACCTCCACCTCCTAAAGGTACTTACAGTAAAATAAATATTTACTTCTTTTTTGTGTGTTGTCAGCAATTTGGCACTCTTTCCTTGTTTTATATTGTGCTATATTATGTGCTGTATTATGAACTGTCATCTGTATGTTACAGTTCTGAGCAGACTTGTCAAATTAATCTGTACATATTGCATCTTGCAATTTTATATTATTAAATGTTACTAATATCTTTAAAGTACCTGCGATGGCAAAGAAAGTTGTCCCAGTGAAGAAAGTCCCAACTATTAAGAAGCCAGAAACACCAGAAATTAAAGGTATTCACATCATCATTGATACAATAATTTTTTTTTAAGTATTCTGATATCTTCAAGTGGAATCCAATAAGTTGTCTTCAGTGTTAGGGACAAGAATGTCCTTATTTTGCTTTCATTAATTTTAATGCTACTCTGTTAATTATAGGTTCTTTATTATTAACACTTTTTCCAATGTCTAAATATTCTTTCTAAAATAAAACTAATATCTTCAAAGTGTCTGAGCTGCCCAAGAGACTTGTTCCAGTAAAGAAGGAACCTGTGCCTGTTACCAAAAAACCAGAAATCCAGCGAGTAAAAGGTATCTACCATGAAGAAAGAAAGAATGTATTTCTCTGAATGCTATCTAAGCATCTTAATAGTAGTTCTTATAACAAAAATATGAAGTATAAGTTTATGCAAGAACAGATTTTACAGAAAAAAAAAGGGAAATAATGAAGGCAAAGAGAAAATAAGACAAACAGGAGAAACCTTGCTTATCCTGAAAGATAAGGCTGGATGTAATGATGCCAGTCATATTTTGGAGTTCTTTGAATGCTAATATAAGGCATGTACTTTCATCTGTGGGCGATAGGAAGCTTCAGTGGTATATAAATTAACAGGAGTCGAGCTTCAGATAACTGGCAGCAGGTCAAATTCTTAGAAGAGGATAATATTAGGAAAGAAGCATTACAGTTTTCAAGGTCTTCAAAAATTGAGTAAGATCAGTGGTGACAGAAATGGAAAGGATTGGATTTAAGAGAAGTGGAGATTGAGTGGGTGTCTATTCTCAAAGTAATGAGGGAACTAGATGAGCCCAAAATGATTGTAAGAGTTGAAGCTAGGCCATGAGAATGGTTCACTGAATCCCCAAACTAATATTAGAAAGAAGGCAGTGACTATATCTTTTACATTTCAAATATGGAAGTTGGGAATATGCATCTGGAACTTAGGAAAGAGATCGGGGCCAGAGATGTAGATCCACAAGTCATTACCATGGAAATAAGAGTTGAGAGTGCCGGAGTGATTGCTTAAAAAAATGTAGATTCAATTTTTAAAATCATCAAAGTTAGACCAGTGGAAAACATCTATATTTAAAGGTACACAGAGGATTAGAAATAAATGAAGAAGGCTGCAAGGACTCATTTATTAAATTAGGATGTCCAAAAGGGTGCCTTGCCTGTAAAGCCATTTCCCCCACAGAGTCTTATAAGATGAAGTACCATACCCATGTATTTTTTGCCTGCTCTTTGCAGTATCTTGTACATCTTCTAAATTCTTAATAGTAAACAAAATCAATATCTTTAAAGTGCCTGAAGTTCCCAAGGAAATCATCACAGAAGAGAAAGTGTCAGTTCCTATCCCTGAAGAACCAGAAGCTCCACCTGTCCAAGGTACATGGCTGTGCACTAAATCTTGGAAAGATGATAGTCGTCTCATCATCTTGCTTTGGTTGTAGATGGATCTTTTGTGTTTATCTGTTGTCTGTCTGTCTTAGTAAAGTTATTGGTATTTTGGAATCTTCTGAAGAATATGTTATAGTGTGTAACTAAGTTGATATGTTGAAACTCAGCAGTTGCAGTATTCTACTCTGAATTCAGTCTAAAATAAAATACTATGTTTTTTAAGTTGAAGAGTCGTCTGAAGAAATAATATATGAAGAAAGAGCATCCATAACCATTGGTAGAAAAGTGACTCCCCCTGTTGAAGGTATATATAAATGTATAAATATAAAATTTTTAATTTCTTGAAAACTCCTATTAGAAATACAAAAGTATTTATAGGCTAACATTCCTTCTTGAAATTATATGTAAAAGCATTCTAGCACGTTTGACTTCTTTGTTTTTCAAATCATTATACTTCTTTTGAAGTATAATCTTTTGATTATTCTTGATTGTAATTATAAATTCCAAAAGATACAGTTTACTGAGGCAAAACTGGAATCATTGCATTAGATCTTCAAATGATAACCCAACATCAGATTTTAAAAATCATTTCATTTGCCATCAACATACATCAAATAGTATAAAGCTTGAATATAAGAAAATAGAAATATTAACCTCTTTTTCTATGTAAGTGAATATATATATTTTTGGTTTTGTGACTGTCATCTTTGCATCTGTGAAATTTGTATGAGTCTTGTGAAGAACTTTACATTACAACCTCTTATCCTTTGTCAACATTCTTTAAAGAACGTGAAATTGAAAAGTATGTTAAGCCTGAAGAACCTGAAGAACCTGAACCACAGCCAGAAGAAACACCAGTACAAGGTATTCAGCTAATTGGACTTAAATCTTCATCACCATATTCTTCCTCTTGATATATATGTATATGTTTTACGTTCGATGTGTACAGTATGTCCTTCCTCACCTGTATGTAAGGTATTCTGTTTTAAATGTGCATCTCAGTCGCCTGTATTCATGTCATTTGTACTATTTATTTCACGTCAGTGTGGCTTATCTGGATGCTTCCTTTGTCATTTTCATTAGTGCTTGTGCCGTACTTGTTATCTACAGTGTTCATATTCTTATGTTTTATGTTGAACTTTTTTATGTTTTATGTTGCATACCAATATTATGTCTCCAAAAAAAGCAAACTTCTTACTTAAATATACTTCTTACATAAATATCCTTATGTTTCTCCTGAATATACTGTAAGCCCACATACCAACCGTTGTATTCATATACTAATACTCCTGAAATCCTCTTTTAAGAACCTGAACCTGAAAAGAAGGTTATTGAGAAACCAAAACTCAAACCAAGGCCCCCAGCTCCGCCTCCTGCTCCACCTAAAGAAGATGTAAAGGAGAAAATATTCCAGCTTAAAGGTATAAAATGATACTTCCAAAATTTTATTAACCTGCTCCAAACTTCCATCCAAACATCTGAAGTGGTGCTTGCAAGAAATGTATTTTTAAAATGTGTACTTTTGGACGTGATCATGCTGGGGAATTCCATAGAGACGTGTTTTATGCTGCCATGGGTGCCTTGTCAGGCCATGCTTGCTGCCCAAAGTGTCAGAAAGTGTGCCCTAGTTAGCTTCATCCTGACCATCTGGATGCAGGGGCTGTCCCGACTAACTTTCCGTGCAGAGTCGGGTGAAAGGGTTTTCTGATTTCAAAGTGTGGTTGCTGTGCATACCTTTGGGATCTTGTGCATGTGAAATGTAGAAGAAAACTTAGCTGGATGTTTTTAATATTGCAGTAACAAACTTATACAAAAGCCAAAACTTTGTCCTTAAACAATGACATATGCTTTAAAATATACTATAGGCATTATATTTATGGGCTCCAATAGCTGATGTATTCATATACCATGAAAGGAAGGTATATGAACAACTGATCACTGCTTCCCCACTTTTTTTTTTTTTAACAACTTGATAAAAAGCCAACCGTGTTCTGTGGTTGTTCCCCTTGTTAAACTTCCTTTCATTCTCTTTGCATTTAGATTTTTCTTTGAATTCAGTATTCTTGGGCTTCCCTTGTGGCTCAGCTGGTAAAGAATCTGTCTGCAATGCGGGAGACCTGGGTTCGATCTCTGGGTTGGGAAGATCCCCTGGAGAAGGGAAAGGCTACCCACACCAGTATTCTGGACTAGAGAATGCCATGGACTGTAGTCCATGGGGTTGCAAAGTGTTGGACATAACTGAATGACTTTCACTTTCACTTTGAATTGATCCAATATTATTTAATTCTTAAAATAACATCTTTAAAAGCTGAAAAACTAGCAACATTGCATTATTCTTTTTATTTTAACAAAATGTTGTCTTATTTGTGTTGTCATGAGATTTCCCAATCTAAAATAATCTAGATATAATCTTAGGTGAGCACTTTTCCCTTACCTACACATGTACACAAAATCAGTTTTCCATAGGAAGACTTGTTTCTTGCCTCTCTACAACCCTCCTGGCCTGTAGGGAAAGTCTTTGGCATTTTAAATCAAACACAGAAAAAGCAAGCACTTCTTAAAAGGTTACCCATCTGTTGATTGACATTTTATGAAGACACACACTTAAATATGTTTCCCTTCTTGCAAAATCTATATGCAAAGGAAGATTTCTTACCCCTGCAAAGAGCAAAACTTATCTTTCTTCTCAGCCAGACCTTAACTTACTACTCAACTTTGGAGTAAAACTTGAATCTGTTTTCATGGTTTGAACGCTTCTTGTATGTTCTTCAGTGGCTGTTCTTGGCTGTTATTAATGCTTTTGGGTATAGACAATAAAGCAGGTATTTAATAATTTGCTTCAGATCAGTCTAAATAAACAAATAATAAAAGTAAGATCATCTTGTTTAAAGCTGTTTCAAAGAAGAAAGTTCCTGAGAAACCTGTGGTTCCAGAAAAAGTGGAGCTTACACCTCTGAAAGGTATTTCAACAGTCTAGAAAATGCTCATATTCAGTATCCCTTTATCTATCTCCTTGCTCTTCCTGGTTTCTTCCTGATTCTTCTTTTTCTTCTTCTTTCCTTTTTTTAAAGAAAAATAATAATCAGAGTAGTCTCACTGATTTCTTGTGTTTTTGTAGCTTTTATAGTCCTGATTCATGAGTGTTGCTTTCATTGTCTCTCATCAATTTCATGCATTCATGGATAAATGTTGTTTTCTTTTCCTCATCTACATATGTCTTTTTTCACTTTCCTAAACTAAAAAATAGCAAATTTTACTGATTAGCTGACATTAATATCAGGACAGATCTTAGATTAAAATGCTGAGAGCTAGCAATAGAAAGCTTTGCGATTTCACTGGAACAACAATATTTTAGCCAGTGTTTTAAGCACCAAAAAATAAGTCCTGTTTTCCTTCTATACTATTAATATGATTCATAGGGATTTCCTTGTGGCTTTCCTATCACTCTCTTCTCAGGGGCTCTAAAACAGTCTTTTGGGCGTACAGATCTCATGTTGTAGGGAAGTTTCATTATCACTGCAGGTCATTTTTTTCAAAATGTTAATTCTATTTAAACAGTATTTTTCCCTATCTAAGCTTGGACCAAAAAGAAAAATAAATGAATCATAAAGGTTTATAAAACATCTATTGAAAATAAAATTGTTAATTTTTCCAGTAAGCATAGTAGGGAACAGTGTTCTATTTAAGTAATTAACACATCCAGACCCATAGGTTGAATCTATTCCTGATTCACTCTGGGATTTTGGAAAAATCACCCATCTGAATACATATTTCCTCAGTTATAAAACAGAGATTACTAATTAGTGTTGCTGTGGATGTTAACTGTGGATGCAGAGGATGTAATAATCCTCTACAAAGCCACTCAAACATTAAATGACATGTAATGACATATTAATATATAATGACTTTAAAAATAACTACAGATCACCAGCCCAGGTTGGATGCATGAGACAAGTGCTCGGACTTGGTGCACTGGGAAGACCCAGAGGAATCGGGTGGAGAGGGAGGTGGGAGGGGGGACCGGGATGGGGAATATATGTAAATCCATGGCTAATTCATTTCAATGTATGACAAAAACCACTGCAATGATGTAAAGTAATTAGCCTCCAACTAATAAAAATAAATGGAAAAAAAATAATAATAATAAAATAAAAAATAAAAATAACTACAGTGGTGTGTTCTCCACCTGAGTCTCATATGTAAGATCTTAAAAATGAAATAATAATATGGAAAAACAGATGCAAAGATACATTTTCACTATATTCATTAGATAAGTAAAGGATATTACTGATGGAAATTAAATGCATAGGCATCTCTCCAGCTTGATCAATGAAAATGGTTTACATTACAAATCTTGGTAACTCTAAAATAATTATCATGGATAAAAGCATTTAATAGTTGTGAAATTTTACATAAAATACTTGACAGAAAAAATATTTTAAATGAAATATTTACATATTTGCTCTGTATGTTTAAAATTTCAAGTAAGAGTTAAGCACGTTTATCTTTGTCACATAAAACAAAAGTTATTTAATAAATTACAAATGTCTTATTTAAAACACAAATGTGAAGTTTTATAGAAATACCTAAAAATTCAGATTGTTTAAGTGTTTCTCCTTTCCCCAAATCAAGTTCATAATCCATATTATTTGGCTTTCTTCTCTCATTAGTGGAGAAGATTTGAATAATGTCACTCACGTCTGCTATTATTAATGGTCAGGGGGATATCAGTGTAGATTTGGACAATCTACAATTGCATATTGGGGCAAAGATGATGTCCAGAACCTTGTATTGAATGAAAAATGCATAAAGTCAATATAGAATAACATCTTCTACACCCTTTTAAGGTGAATGAATATATTTGCCTGAATTAGCGCAAATGAATTTCATCCTGAGGTGATATAGATCTATGCAGAGCAAAACAACTTGAAGTGTGTTCTTGCTTTTAAATTCTATGATATTTATATGCAACAAGAATTATTACTTATGCATCATGGTTAACTAGTTTTGAAAGAGACAGTTTCTTGTTGAAATTTACTTTTTATATGAATTCACTTCAAAATTTAAAATCATATTCTTTTAAGTGGCTGGAGGTGAAAAGAAAGTTCGCAAATTACTTCCTGAACCTAAACCTCAACCAAAGGAAGAAGTTGTTCTCAAAAGCGGTAGAGTATTTTTCAAACATTGTATCAGCTTCAAATAACAAAAAAGAACTTGAAAGCTTACAAAATATTTCTTTTCCTTGGTTTTCTCTTAATTAGATTCCTAATTTATCAAAATTAATTTCTAGTTGCATTGAAAATTAAATATGATCACTTCCATATCTTTTTAAAAAGACAGAAATTTTGTGAGCATTCAGAGTATCTTGAAATTTACATTAATAGACATGACTAAATTGATAACATCTAAACTAATAACAATGACTATAACTGCCATTTTCATAATCAAATTATGTAGTAAAATACACTAAGCCTATTAAATACTCTAAATTACACCAAATGATTTAAGCCTAAACTCAAAATTCAGTTTTAAAATGTGACACAGGATTACCACAACTAATAGATAACATTTTCTAAAACCTGAACATTTCTTTCTACTAATAAAATATTAAAGAATTAGAAACAAGATATTTGAATGAAGAATCAAATTCTGACATTTCCTCCATATAGAATTACTTATTTCTTGGCTACATTTCTTTGGCCATCTCCACTTCTGTTAACTTTGTACTTATTTAAATTCTTCTTTTCTCATTAAATTATAACAATGAATTGTTAGAATTTTTGTTCTTCAGATTATTCATTTTGTGTTTGGATATTTCTGCCATGGATTTGTCTCTGAACAGACTATCTATATAAAGTGACTCGGTGCTATTTTAATTACCTTAACAACTCTTGATCTTTTTTTTTTAAAGCATTTTTAGGGTAAAAGCCAGTTTCCTGGTGCACTTGATTGCATGCTTTTCACTTTGCTTGCTTTGTACATTATTTGCATTCATTAAGCTTATTCAACATCTTCATTCGTTTGTCTTGGTTTACATATAAACCTTTTTGTCTTTTAAGTTCTAAGAAAGAGACCTGAAGAAGAAGAACCTAAAGTAGAACCTAAAAAAGTAGAAAAAATTAAAAAACCTGCAGGTAGGAATCCCAGTAAAAATTTGTGAAATTATCTTTTAACAAAATTGAGATTTAACAAAAGGTTTATCTTGTAAACATAAATGGAGTTAAATATAAATGTAGCTTCATATTTCATCTATGTTTTCCATTGTCTTTCTGTTTAAACATTTTTATAGTATTAATAGTTCTCAAATCCATTCATGCATTTCCATGCACTTCTTCATCATTATTGTTATTATTATTTGTGAAGTAATCAAGTTGGCTGCAAAATAACTTCATGGGAAGGTGTCAGAAATGTTTCATAAAATTTGGGGCTTTTAGTGGGCTGATTTTTATCCATTTCAAAGAGTGTATTTGCTATAGCTCACTAATGGGGTTGGGAGGCAAGTAGGTGAAATAAGAGAAAGAAAAATAAATTGAAGTAGAGTCAAGAAGAGAAAACAGAAATTAACTGATAGAATATAAGGGTTCTCTTTCTAAAGTCAACAACAGAGCTTTAGAAAATAGTTTGACCTAATTATTTCAGATTAGTTGATTTCTAAGGATTCACATCCTAAAATAACACTAGAAAATCATTCTATTATCTTAAAGTGCCAGAACCACCTCCAAAAGCTGTGGAAGAGGTTGAAGCACCTCCAGCAGTTACCAAAAAGGAAAGGAAAATTCCAGAACCAACAAAAGGTACAGACTTCCAATTGTCTCTAAAAATACAAATATGAATCAATTAAAATATCATTACACTGGCATTAAGATTTGAACACATGACTTCTCATTCAGCTTAATTTTCTTTTCAATTCACTCTCACGTGCACTTGCCTCATGCCCACCCATTTGTTTAGTAAATTACCAAGTTTTAAAAACTAAGAAAATTGTATTTATGGGCAGTGAGATGAATAATAACATTAGAATCAGTAAAACTGACTTGCTGTATTTTCTAAGTACTTTGTTTAAGTGAAAGAATAAACTTGGATCAAGTATTTGACTTGGTAACTGTTTGTATATAAATTCTAGTATATTCCAAGATACATGAAACCTGTCCAATTTTGGTTTGACTTTGTGAAAAACTTCAAAAACACTGTGATAACCTGCTTATTACTCTTAATTGTTTTAGTGCCTGAAATTAAGCCAGCAATACCTCTCCCTCCCCCTGAACCAAAGCCAAAGCCTGAACCAGGTAAGCAAGCTTATCCTCAATATCAACAGCATATACCTTCATGTTTCACACAAACAATGTATAGTTAATAAGAAAAAAGGAGTAAAAGTGTGCATGCATCAAATGATTTCTAATGTCCCAATGTCTTAGATTATACTGTTGTATTTTATTTAATATACTTTCACATATTTCAAATATATTATTATATTGTATATAGATTTTATTATAGTTAGAATATATTGTTCTTTGAAAAACAATTTATTAGATTTTAAAATTCATCAGGGAAGGCAAATAGGCAAATGGGTTTCAGGAAGTGACAAAGGATCCATTAATGCACTGAACATCTTTTTGCAGAAGTGAAAATCATCAAACCACCTCCTGTGGAGCCCCCACCAGCTCCCATCGCGGCCCCAGTGACGGTACCAGTAGTTGGAAAGAAAGCAGGTAATTATTCTGTTGTTTTCTTTTTGCTTGTTTGTTTTGGTGGCTTAATGAAAACTTCATTAAAAATCAAGCTTTCTTTTTGTTGAAACACAGTGTCATTTCAATTGTGGGAGCTTATAAATTCATGATTAAATTTTCCTTATCTGCTTACCCTGTACCAACCTACTTCTCATCCATGGGTGCGTATTGTGTTTTGCTTGAAATGTATATTTCTGCAAAGCATCGTTTATTTATATGCTTTTGAGATTAACTAATGAATATGTTCAAATATAGACACTCTCTAAGGACATACATATAGGAATCCCATGGAGATTCAAATTTCCCATGTGCCCTGTAAAAATCATTTCTCACTTTTTAAAAAGACTGCATTTTGGGATAAAGAAAAAGTTCTGGAAATGGATAGTGTTGATAGTTGCATAATATTGTGAAGTATTTTAATGCAACTGAATTTTACACCTAAAAATGGTTAAACTGGTCAGTTTTATGTTAGGTATATTTTACCACAATGAAAAGAAAAAAAAAGGACTGCATATTTCTGCCCTTAAATCCATATAAGAATTTAGATCAATAATAATTTTCTTAAATGTACTAACTCAGTGTTATAGTTATCTTAGGTACAAACTTAAAATGCATATTAATTGAACTATTAATCACTTAGGTGATAATCTCAAAACCAAAATGATTTGACATGTATAGATCATTGATAAACGCGTGTCCTAACTATTTGATCTTTGGCTACTTCCTTCATTTCTTTAAATTTTAATTTCCTAATCTATAAAATCAGAATATTTAATAACTCGATCTATTAAAACTATTATGAGGACTGACTATATGCAAAACTTTTAGCACAGTGCTTGGTACATAGCAAGAAATATTTGGATTTTTATTATGTTTAATAACAGACAATATACTGTGTTATTTCATCTATGGTTTAATTTTAATATTATATAACATATGTTGTCACTGATATGGTTTGGGCATTATTCTTTTAAACTTTTATGATTTTTATGTGATACTTTTATTAGTTCAGAAAAACACAAGAACTACCATTGAGATAATTAAGTATATGTAAAAGTACAGCTTTTCTCATATCTCCAGAGTCTGACACTAAAGAACTGGTTCTACAATTTATACTGCCCCATATTAATTGAATTAAACTCTTAAGTGTGGGAACTGTCTTGGTTTTGCCTTAATTCATTATCTAATTAAGGGAAGTCTTCAAAGAATTTGTACATTTGTAGTACACAGACCCTTTCTTTTTCTGTAGTCTTCCCTGGATTTATTTGCCCAGCTTAATAAAGAAAGGCTTTTGGTAACTTCTGGCTTATTTCCCTTTTGCCTACATTGATTCCTTGTTGACAAAAAAAGGTATTTCCTTGATTCACAAAACCAGCACACACATTGACATACAAAATATTTTACACAGCTGGGTAAAACTCTTCTGCACAAGGTAAGAGTAAGCCTTCCAGAAATGGGAGAATTACTTGCTGAAGGGAATTTTTTAATCCTAGAAACATTGGCAATTTAGCTTGGTCACAACATTCAGAATATGCCTTGCTGGAAATATCCAGATATTCTCAGTAAAAGTCACATAAATAAATCCAATTTTTCTTCATGCATTCATATTTAAAATAAACAGCGTGATTCAGCCCACATGGTTTACTACCAAGCATGAAATAAGTCTGAAAATTGTTTAAATGTTGGGTTTTATTTTTATTTCAGAAGCCAAAGCACCGAAAGAGGAGGCTGCCAAGCCAAAAGGTCCCATCAAAGGTAAGATTCATTTCCCCGTACCTGAGTTGTAAAACCTTTCACTCTTTGGAAACTTTACATTCAAGGGCAGTTTTCTGTTCAAGGGGGAAAATTTCAAAATTTATATCCATCTTTATGATTTCTAATTGATTCTGCAAAAACTAGTATGTCTTTTGATATCACAATGAATACACCTCTAATATTACTCAAGTGGATAATACATATGTAACATACACACTTTAGGATAATGAACCCTACAAGTTCCAAGTTTCATTCTTCATATATATGATATTTATGGTAGATAAAATAATGAGACATTAATCTGGACATTATACATTTGGCTTTCAAACTTGAGAAAATGAAGAGTGTTTAGTATCCATGGATGCCTTTTGCCACCTCATTTTCTTTTGAAAGTAAGCAGGATAAATTCAGTTGACCTTTCAGTTTCCTCATCTTTAATTTTCCCTTCTTGTCTCATGGTCACTCTATCACTGGTTTTACCCAGCAGACAGCCAGGTATGCACTTTCTGACCCTTATGGAAATGCCAATTCAACTTTTAATTTTATTTTGAATTAGGTGTAGCCAAAAAGACTCCTTCACCAATAGAAGCTGAAAGGAAAAAGTTAAGACCAGGAAGTGGTGGAGAGAAGCCGCCTGACGAAGCCCCGTTCACCTACCAGCTGAAGGCTGTGCCATTGAAGTTTGTGAAAGAAATCACAGACATTGTCTTGACTGAAGCAGAATCGGTTGGCTCTTCTGCTATCTTTGAGTGTTTAGTCTCCCCGTCCACCGCGGTTACAAGCTGGATGAAAGATGGTAGCAATATCCGTGAGAGCCCAAAGCACAGATTCATCGCTGATGGGAAAGACAGAAAGCTGCATATCATTGATGTTCAACTTTCTGATGCTGGTGAATACACCTGTGTTCTACGTCTGGGAAATAAGGAGAAGACCTCCACGGCTAAACTGATTGTTGAAGGTAATTTCCAGTCTTCTGAATATGGTCCACAAGGGGCATGTTAACACAGTAAACCTCCGTAGCAATTTTTATTGTCCTTTAAACAGAACTTATTCCCAAGTTTTATCTCATTGAAAATATTGTATGTATTGAAAAGTCTCCACCAGTTTTTAATATCACAATTCTCCATAGAACTTCCTGTGCGTTTTGTAAAAACGCTTGAAGAAGAAGTCACAGTGGTCAAAGGACAGCCACTGTACTTAAGCTGTGAGTTAAACAAAGAACGTGACGTGGTCTGGAGAAAGGACGGCAAGATTGTCGTGGAGAAACCCGGCAAAATTGTGCCTGGTGTCATTGGCTTGTTGCGGGCTCTGACCATCAATGATGCAGATGACTCCGATGCTGGGACATACACAGTGACTGTGGAAAATGCCAACAACCTGGAGTGCTCATCCTGCGTGAAAGTAGTAGGTCAGTACTTCGCTGGGAAATTAGTTCTACTACTATTAAGAAAAGAGGGATCTTCAATTTCCAGTATCAGAATATCAGCAGTCTTACACCTTACCTAACAGCTGCTACTGCTGCTGTTGCTGAATCACTTCAGTCGTGTCCGACTCTGTGCGACCCCACAGACGGCAGCCCACCAGGCTCCCCCGTCCCTGGGATTCTCCAGGCAAGAACACTGGAGTAGGTTGCCATTTCCTTCTCCAATGCATGAAAGTGAAAAGTGAAAGTGAAGTCGCTCAGTCGTGTCCGATTCTTAGCGACTGTATGGACTGCAGCCCACCAGGCTCCTCTGTCCATGGGAGTTTCCAGGCAAGAGCGCTGGAGTGGGGTGCCATTGCCTTTTCCATTACCTAACAGGGAGAATATCAAATCATAACAGATTAATTGTGTCCAGTTTTGAGAATTTTTTGCTATTTCTGAAATTTACTAAAGAAGTTTTTGTATTGCTTATTCAGATCATAATTATCTTTTCTGACCTCTTTTATCATACAGAAGTCATTAGAGACTGGCTGGTGAAACCCATACGAGATCAACATGTAAAACCCAAGGGGACAGCTGTTTTCACCTGTGTTATAGCAAAGGATACTCCAAACATTAAGTGGTTCAAAGGCTATGATGAAATCCCCTGGGAACCAACTGATAAGACTGAGATAGTAAGAGATGGAAATCATATACACCTCAAAGTTAAGAATGCTATGCCAGAAGATATTGATGAATATGCAGTGGAAATTGAAGGGAAAAGATACCCTGCAAAGCTGACACTTGGAGGTATAAAAATCTTACCATTTATTCTTAAGTTTTGTATGTGCCTAAGGCAAAATAATATACATAGGTACACTCACAAAAGTGTCATTAGATTGTTTAATGCCTGATGGTTTTTCATCCTTTACCAATACAGATCGTGAAGTTGAATTGCTTAAGCCAATAGAGGATGTTACCATTTATGAGAAAGAAAGTGCAAGCTTTGATGCAGAAATCTCAGAAGTAGACGTTCCTGGACAATGGAAACTGAAGGGAGAACTTCTAAGACCCTCACCTGTGAGTAATTTCTTCTATTCAGTTGTTAATCATATACACAAATGAACCTGTCTACAAACCAGAAACAGACTCACAGACATAGAGAACAGACTAGTGGTTGTCAAGGGAGAGAGGGGGTGTGGGAGTTTGGGGTTAGCAGACACAAACTATTATATATAAAGTGAGTAAACAACAGATCCTACTATATAGCACAGGGAACTATATTCAATATCCTGTGATAAACACAACATTGTAAGTCAACTATACATCAATAAAAAATAAAATAAGTTGTTAGTCATATTCTGTATGACCACATTCTATAACTGATTCTGACACTCGGATTTGGTTCAGTGATGATGGAATTATTTCTGGCTTCTAAAGTCTCAAAGAGGGAAAGAAATTTGATGCACTATTTGTAGACGGTTCAGCAATTAAAAAAAAAATTATGACAATATACTTTATTTTTATCAGTAATATTACAGTTATTTTTTTGCTCTATAGAAATCTGTATCTGAAACTATCTCATTCAAAGGCAAACTAAAACTATCCTTTTTCAGACATGTGAGATCAAGGCAGATGGTGGAAAACGCTTCTTGACTTTGCATAAAGTCAAACTGGACCAAGCTGGTGAAGTTCTTTACCAGGCACTGAACGCAGTTACGACTGCCATTCTGACAGTGAAAGGTATGGGCCTTTAGAACTCATGGAGTGGGCTCAGCTTCGTCTGACAGCCCCCTGCGTTCTGAAAAACCTCACTCTTAACGTCTGATTTCCAGAAATCGAACTCGACTTTGCTGTGCCCTTGAAGGATGTCACAGTCCCAGAAAAGCGACAGGCTCGATTTGAATGCGTCCTCACTCGAGAGGCAAATGTTATATGGTCTAAAGGACCTGATATAATCAAGTCATCTGACAAGTTTGATATCATCACTGATGGAAAGAAACACATTCTTGTCATCAATAATTCTCAGTTTGATGACGAAGGAGTCTACACTGCTGAAGTGGAGGGCAAGAAGACCTCGGCACGATTATTTGTTACAGGTAAGAGCTGGTGAGCTCTGACTCTAACACGCGTAGTTAGTCACATGAATATCTGACTTTACATACAGAACATTAAAAAAAAAAAAAAAAAGAACACCAAGTTTTAATAGCTAGAGGTGACCATCAGCCCCACAGCTTTATTTTCACATTGCCATCAAAACAACCCCCTTAATTTTTTTTTAATGGAAGGTAGATCCTTTTGAAAAGGTGACTCAATAAATGCCATGTGAAAGATTCTTTTTACCAGGCAGAGTGGAATATTTCTGAAGGTGAATTGTATTTCTGAGCATATTACCTTGCATTGCAGGTATAAGACTGAAATTCATATCACCTCTTGAAGATCAGACAGTGAAAGAAGGTGAAACAGCGACTTTTGTCTGTGAACTTTCTCATGAAAAAATGCATGTGGTCTGGTTCAAAAATGATGCCAAACTCCACACGAGCAGGACTGTACTCATCTCCTCGGAGGGCAAGATTCACAAGCTGGAAATGAGAGAAGTGACAATGGACGATATATCCCAGATCAAAGCCCAGGTTAAGGACCTCAGCTCCACAGCAAACCTGAAGGTCATAGGTAAATGTGACCAACTATAACCAGAGGGCTGACTTTTGGATGTGGGAGTGGGTAACAGTTAAACATTTTGCAATGTGTAACTCTTTAATTTCACTTTGACATTCTCCTGACTATCTGCCAAATGTCCCTTACAGAGGCCGATCCCTACTTCACTGTGAAATTGCATGACAAGACGGGAGTCGAGAAGGACGAGATTATTCTCAAGTGTGAAGTGAGCAAAGATGTGCCAGTGAAATGGTTCAAAGATGGGGAAGAGCTTCTACCTTCAACCAAACACTCCATCAAGGCAGATGGCCTGCGCCGCATCTTAAAAATCAAAAAGGCAGAGCTGAAAGACAAAGGCGAATACGTGTGTGACTGCGGCACAGACACGACCAAAGCAAACGTCAGTGTTGAGGGTGAGTTACACAGAATTTCTAAGGGTACCCCATCTGAATCTGCAATTGCTTTGTTCAGACATTCTTACAAAACTCTGTATAAATTTCAGCCCGACTAATAAAAGTGGAAAAGCCTCTGTATGGAGTAGAAGTATTTGTGGGTGAAACAGCTCGCTTTGAAATTGAACTTTCTGAACCAGATGTCCATGGCCAGTGGAAGTTAAAAGGAGAGCCTTTAACTGCTTCCCCTGTAAGTCGCAATGATCTGATCACATAGGTGGGGGTGGGGCACTTGCTTGCTCACTGGTGAAAGACGGTACATTTCTAGTACAAAATCTCTTGCTTATTTGTAGGAATAACCAGTTACGAAAATGATGTTTTTCTTTCTCTTTCCTCCTCACCTCACTCCAAACAGGACTGTGAGATCATTGAAGACGGGAAGAAGCATATTCTGGTCCTTTATAACTGCCGGCTGGATATGACAGGAGAGGTCTCCTTCCAAGCTGCCAACGCTAAATCCGCAGCCAATCTGAAAGTGAAAGGTACGTTCTGCTTGCCAGCCACCCTTTTGTATTTTCTTTGCAAGGCTTCCTTTTGAGACCCAGAACTGATGACTGGAAGCATATTCTGGCTTCATCCACACCCTATTCTTTTTTTCAGAATTGCCACTTATCTTTATCACTCCTCTCAGTGATATTAAAGTCTTTGAGAAAGATGAAGCAAAGTTTGAATGTGAGGTATCTAGGGAGCCCAAAACATACCGTTGGCTGAAAGGAACCCAGGAAATCACAGGTGATGACAAAATTGAGCTTATCAAGGATGGTACTAAGCATTCACTGGTGATCAAATCTGCCGCTTTTGAAGATGAAGCAAAATACATATTTGAAGCTGAAGATAAGCATACAAGTGGCAAACTGATCATTGAAGGTGAGCATTCTTATCAGATAGGCTACTTTTAAATGCTTTTATTTTTTATTTTTGCCTTTACATGTCCTCCTTTAAGGATTGGAATTAGTAAATTGTTGTTGTTGTTTTTCTTGATAGGAATCCGACTTAAATTCCTCACCCCACTCAAGGATGTAACAGCCAAAGAGAGGGAAAGTGCTGTGTTTACTGTGGAGCTGTCCCATGATAACATCCGCGTTCGCTGGTTCAAGAACGACCAGCGCCTGCACACCAGCAAGTTAGTCTCAATGGATGATGAAGGGAAGACCCATTCCATCACATTCAGAAACCTCTCTATTGATGATACCTCTCAAATTAAAGTGGAAGCTATGGGGTTAAGTTCAGAAGCCAAACTCACTGTGCTTGGTAGGTGCTTTTTTAAAAATTTAATTCTATTGCATTCAATTCATCAGAAATTTAGGTAGTATCTACTATGTAAAATCTTTCAAGTGTTATATTGCATGAAAGCAATGCCTGCCCTTAAGAAACGATCACATACATTATTAGGCTTATGTCTGAAATATTTTTACCTAAAAATATGAGGATTTTAAAGGAATAAAGACTCAGACTCACAAAATAGCCAGTTTAAATCAGAATTAAAACTCAATTAATTATGGAGCCTTGTCATATTTAAAATTAGGAATATATATACTTCCTCTCTCTTCCCTTTATCAAAATTATTTCAGAAAAATGTTTCTCAAGTCCCTAAGAAACCCAGAACTTACATTAATAAAGCTCATTGTTTTTCCTGGGCTGCTAGTATCAGGCAGATTATATATGAAGTCTAACATGTATAGCGACCATTAAAGGCAAACTATTAATTGATAGAAGAAAAACTAATAATGTGGACTGGAAAGCTTACAGGTAAACTAGTCATTGGAGATTTGCTAAAAATTTAAAATTTAGCTGAATAAAGGAGGAACACATAATTGTTTGAAGCTAAATTTCAGTTTGTCTTTCATACTACTGTTAATAAAATACTTCAAAATATAATATAGGTAGATTAGAGCTTGATAAATCCCAGGCATCAACTCCTTTTCTAACTTTTAGAGAACTTCTGAACATACATGTTAAATGAGTGGAAGCATGGTGTACCTTTTAAATACACCCAGACTTCTGTGAGCTGCCCCTTAAACTTTCCGAGAGATTTTTATCTCCTTAGGTGGTTAATGAATTTTTTTCACTTATACTTTACTTGCAGAGGGAGATCCATACTTTACAGGAAAGCTTCAAGATTACACTGGCGTAGAGAAAGATGAAGTGATTCTACAGTGTGAAATTAGCAAAGCAGATGCACCAGTGAAATGGTTTAAGGATGGACAGGAAATAAAGCCATCTAAAAATGCTGTTATTAAGGCAGATGGCAAGAAGCGCATGCTAATCCTAAAGAAAGCCTTGAAATCAGATATTGGACAGTACACCTGTGACTGTGGGACAGATAAGACCTCAGGAAAGCTTGACATTGAGGGTAAGGAAATTTCCACAAGCTTTACTCTTGAAGCTGTTGGAGTTATTTCTGCCAGAGGCTAATGACACATGCTGACCCTGCACTTTTCTAGATCGGGAAATTAAACTGGTGCGACCCCTGTACAGTGTGGAGGTGATGGAGACCGAGACGGCCCGCTTTGAAACCGAAATCTCGGAAGATGATATCCACGCCAACTGGAAACTCAAGGGAGAGGCCCTGCTCCAAACACCTGTAAGGCTATTTCTGAACTTGTCAATGCCCAGAGGAGCTGTGTGAAATAGGAAAAGGACAGGAGAAAAGTCAGAGTACACACAAGGCATTTAAAACATGATCTCAAGTTCTTCATCAGAACTCAAGCCAATGAGAACTATTAGGGTCTATGAATGGGCTCAGATAGGCACACTTGCATTATTTTTGATCCAGCATTGGTACAAGGTTCTAGATATTCTGTAAATGTTGCTAGTTGGTTTAGAATGATGCAGCTAAAATAAATATTGCCATCATGAATAATATTTGTTAGTTTTCTTTCACAAAACTTAAAATTATATAATCATCTCAAGAGTTTTCCTCGTAAATTCCTTTAATTAAGGTATTTTATCCTCAGAACAAAATACCAAAGAAGGTGACTTCCTATGGAATCTTTCCTCTCTTTTGACACAGGAATGTGAGATCAAGGAAGAAGGCAAAACACACTTCCTTATTTTGCACAACTGCCGCCTGGACCAGACTGGTGGGGTGGATTTCCAAGCTGCCAATGTTAAATCTAGCGCCCACCTCCGAGTAAAACGTAAGTATTGTGTCTTTCTGCTGAAAGTGAATGGTATGCTCCTGCAGCAACTGGATGTGAGTGAAATTAGTTGGATTTATTTAGTTAATTAGAAGACACTATTAAAATATAGAAACTGGCTTTCTGGTATTTACTTGTCATCCACATACACCTGTGGTTCAAATTCTAAAGTTTGGAAATTTCATCAGTCATTCTGTTTGAACCAAAGAAAATTAAGTCTCAGACTCCCCCATTCCCTAATTCTTTCAAAGTAGAATATTCACAGAAAAAGAGTCTAACTCAGAACTCTTAAAGACCCTTAAAGAAATTTTTCAAGTAGCTGTACAACTTTCACACAAAAAAGAAAAACTCTGCTGTGTGGGCATTTCAGACTCAAGAAGGGAGGTGGGAAGCATCAGGCTAACATTTTTGGAAGGTGCAGAAGTGTTTATGGATTGGACAGGCTCTGTGATTGAGGGGCCCTCGTCCTCTCCCAATCAGAGTCTTAGTTATTTTGGAAGTCACATACCTTATGTAGCAAGAGGAACTCGATGCCTGGCAGAACAACAGATGCAGCACAGACTTCTCGCTGACCTTGCAAATCAGAACGAAAGGGCCCCTACAGATAGCTACCCGCTCCCTGGCCGCCTGCTCTCCCCTTCTCAGCACCAAGGGGCCATGTTCACAGGGGAGTGAGAACAGCGGGCAGTCCTGTGGCTCTTTCCTCCTCCAAAGAAAGCAACCATGATCAATAACTAAATCTGTATTTATCCTTTCGGAATTACAAAATGAGTCATCGGAAGCTGTTTCCTTCCCCTCGCACAGCCCGCGTCATTGGTCTCCTGAGGCCTCTGAAGGATGTCACGGTGACTGCCGGGGAGACCGCCACTTTCGACTGCGAGCTGTCCTACGAGGACATCCCCGTGGAATGGTACCTCAGAGGGAAGAAGCTGGAGCCCAGTGACAAGGTCAGAGGCAGGCGGCTGGTGGCCTTGCCCGCACTTCTTTCTCCCTCAGTTCTTCCATCTTCACACGTGTGCTCCTTGTTCTTCACTTTCTTACTGTTCCCTTGTCTCCCCTTCCCTTTCTTTTCCCTACTCAAGTGTGATTTCTGTTGATGTTGTAAAGCAGGTTCTTCTCATTTTTGTTGGGTTTAACCTGATGATATTTCTATTGAAATGGAAATTAAAATTTTAAGTACGGTCAAGTTTTAGGTTTTTGCAGAAAAGGCAAACATTAATTAATTATCTGTGATAGTTTAATTCATTGAAGACAGGAAGGATCAAAAAGACTTTCAGATTTGCTGTGTGGTACAAGGGTACAGATTAAGTTTCATGGTGAATTCTCTCCATGCTATTTCGTGTTCTGCATATAAGGGGATTAAGAGGAGAGGATGGAAATTCCATTTCAGGCAGTTGATCAAGTAGTTGAGATAACTTCTGGGTGGATCTGCTCTTCAAGCATTTCTCCAAAGCTATTTTTAACCCTCAAGTGCTTTGAGCTGTGCAAATTCTGGAATGCAAGTGGACTATTTAAAATGTACCCGATGGTGGTGGCAAGAAAGAAGGGCTCTATGATTATCCACATGTATGGAAAAAATATACTTTAAAAAGTTTTAGGAAGTAACTAGCTTGTGGTGGGTATTGAGTAACTAGCTCAATACCCAAATTGAACTATGTATTTTGCCCCCTAAGACAACATGTGTTTAAATTATCTTGATAACTCACCATTAACTTTGAATTCTTGAAATAAAATAAATAGAAAACATCCAACATGTGTTGGAAATAAGCACAGGCCATTATATCAATTTTTTTTCAGTATTTTTAGAAATAGTATCAAATGTGGCATCAAGTCTTCAATATAAATCAAGCTGTTAAGAATTATAGGAATATAATTAAGAAGGGATTCGGTTTAATTAACAGCCACAAAGTTGATTAAAGTATTAGAAGGAAAATGCCTTTGAATAACTATTCTCGAACAAAAATAGTAGTATTTTAACAAAAGAATTGAAGGGTAATCAGTTAACATTCTTCTGGGAAATAAAATCTGCCTGCTATACAGAAAGTAATGACCAGTTGATCTCCTTAGTTACCAAGGATAGAAAACAGTCATACATTCAATCTGCAGCAAGAGAATTAAGTTAAATGAGGAAACTGTCCTCACTGTGAGGTCTTCTGCATATACTGAACTGGGTGATGGAGGCATCTCCACCTTCAAGTTTGCTTTTTCAAAATACACATTTGTCCAGTTAAGTGTGGTTTAATTGTTCCATGTCTAAAGGCAGAGAATTGGTTGGTTTTTCAAGATCCTTTCATGATTTGAATAAAGGAACACTGAAAGAGAAAGTGTTCATCGCTTCAGTTGTGTCCGACTCTTTGAAACCCCATGAACTGTAGCCCACCAGGCTCCTCTGTCCATAGAATAGTCCAGACAAGAATACCGGAGTGGGTAGCCATTCCCTTCTCCAGGGGACTTTCCTGACCCAGGGATTAAAACCTGGTCTGCACTGCAAGTGGGTTCCCTACTGTCTGAGCCACAAGGGAAGTCCCAAAGAAACACTGCTTAAGGACAAATGATATTACTCTTTTGCTACTAAATATCTTTAGCTCAGATGAAGAGCTTTTAATTAAAAGATTTGTCTTATTAGTTCTAATGTAAGAACTAGACCATTTTATTTTGAAAAAAATTTTGGAGTATAGTTGATTTACAGTGTTGTGTTAGTTTCAGTGTACAGCAATATTTCCTGAGAACCACGGAGCCAAGTTCTTGGTAATAGAATATTCTAGAGTAACCTCAGTGAAATTTCAATGATAAAACCACATGTCAACAAATAAGATGTATCTGTTGGTAGATTAGAACCTGAGATACTTTTTAAAATAGCCCTAAATCACAGTTGAATTTTTAATGCACAATTTATATTGAAACATCATCACCACAACAATCTTTCTCCTATTCAAGCACCATGTCCTTGAATAAGTAGCTGTGTTCCTAGAACATATCTTAATTACTTTCTCCTACTTATTTTCCCTTACTTTGTTTTGGCTTTCCCAATTATTAAGGCAGCTATTTTAATAGCCCAACTCTTCATTAAAGAAAAACCTTCATATGAAACTTTATTCCTAACTCCTTTCTTTATACCACCATAATAAACAGTTCTACTGGTAAAAAATTTTTACGTTATTCTTAACTGTAAGTGAACTCTTAAGCAAAATCAGTCTCTATGACAGTGCACAACGTCTTGAGGAATTTGGGATGGTTGAACTAGAAGAACCTCCAGTTGTCTTATCATTTACTCTCAGGATAGCTCTGTCTGTAGCCTGATCAGTTGGCACAAGTCAATTACGGGACCTAATTGCAGCCCATATCAAGGCAGTGTATTCTTTTTGACAGTTCATTTTCCTACAGGTGATACCCCTTTAAACCACCTAAGGTTGCATTTACAACAATAATCTAAATCAAAATATTAACAGTAGTGGCAGCATTTATCTTCTTACTCTAAGATCACAGTAATTTCTTTATCCATTTGTGCTATGCAAACAATCATAGCTCTGTCTAATACCTGCTTTTCCCAGTCATAAGGTGCAAATACATGACTTTAATGTGTGAAATGAAGAGCCAACATATTCATTTGTGTGTTCTAACAAAATTAAGAAACTTTACAAATTATTTTAATCATGTTTAATTGGTTTGCAAAATAATTGCTAAATAAATGGGAAGAATTCTAGTTCATTGCAAAGCAAACATCTTGCATTTAGAACATAAGGTTTACTTTCAGCTAACTATATGTGATCATTTTTCTCCCTTCCTTTCGTGATTTAGCTATTATAAGTTCTTCTTTTATATATGTAAACCCAGTAGTAAAATGTAGTCAAATATATATGTATACATATAAATACTCATACACATATAAATTCACCAAGGCATTTCAATATAAAAGTCCTCCCTGTAATTATATAAAGGTAACTGCAAACTATAAAAGTCTAAAATTTCCTCAAAAGATTCCAAATTATTGGTTTAAATTATTTTCAAATACATATATGCTATACAAATTATTATAAAACATTTTACAAAGCACTATTTCAAACTCTTTACGTGAATGAACTAAATGTACCTACCTCTATATATATATATATGTATATATGTGTATATATACATATATACACACACACACACACACATAGAGAGAGGAATGTTGTTTTGTATATTCTTTTTTCTTCCAGTTTTATTGATACATAATTGACATACAACACTGTATAAGTTTAGAGTGTACAGCGTAATAATTTGGCTTATGTGTATCATGAAATGACTACCACAATGTTTTGTGAGCACCCATTATCTCACATTAAAGATAAAGCAAAAAGTTTTGTCCTGTGGTTAAGGACAAATGCTTAGGATTTACCTTCTTAACAACCTTCATGTATAACATACAGCAGTGTTAATTATGTCTGCTATGTTGTAGTACATTACCTCCCTAGTACTTATTTATCTTTAACAAGAATTTTCTACCTTTTGATCAGTTCATCCAATTAGCCTCTCCCCACCACCCCACCCAGGTAAACAAAGATCTGATCTCTTCTTCTATGAGTTTGTTGGGTTTTTTTGTTTTGTTTTTGAAGTACAATTGACCTATCACACTATATTAATTCCTGATACATAACATAGTGACTCTTATTTCTGTAGATTTCAAAATGATCACTGTGATAAATCTAGTTACCATTCATATATCCTTAAACTGAACTTTTTTTTTTTTCCCCCAAAAAACTAGGTGGTTACACGTTCAGAAGGAAGAGTTCATACGCTTACTTTGAGGGATGTAAAGTTAGAAGATGCTGGAGAAGTTCAACTAGTAGCAAAAGATTTCAAAACGCAAGCCAACCTCTTTGTGAAAGGTAATAGTCACACAGCTTATTTTTTTTAAAACATGTATAATACAGAGTTTCATAAATAATGCCAACTCTTAACTATCTGTATATGATAAGTACCACCTGGTGCCTCAGACAGTAAAGTATCTGCCTGCAATGTGGGAGACCCGGGTTCAATTCAAAGAAGGAAAAGGCAACCCACTCCAGTACTCTTGCCTTGAAAATTTTATGGACGGAGGAGCCTGGGAGATTACATACAATCCATGGGGTCGCAAAGAGTCAGACATGACTGATTGACTTCACTTCACTTTACTTCATAGATCACTCAAATCCACCGAATATCAGAAAGGCTAATTTTACTTTTTGGCCTAACAAAATTAGACCAAAATTTGACTTAAAAAAAAAAAAAAAGCCAAACTTGGCTAGAATAGGTTTCACTTCGTTTTTCCATCCCACTGTTTTTATTGCATTCAGTAAACAGTTGGAGGAAATCTCATTATCAATGGGTACCTATCACTCTCTTAACCAAGAGTTGGCTATTATTTCCTTGTTGTTTCATATTCTTTGCTTTTCCTCTGTATATAAAAATAATGATGAAGCATCATTATTAGAGGAAAACATCCAGGTGGAATCAAAACTTACAAATGAAACTTAAAAACCGAAAAGCCCTTGAGATACAAGAGGAGAATTGAGGAGGTGCTGAAACTCTTGGAGAAGTTTGGCTAATTAGTATGATTCTTTCAGAACCCCCAGTTGAATTCACTAAGCCTCTTGAGGACCAGACGGTCGAAGAGGAAGCCACAGCGGTGTTGGAGTGTGAAGTATCCCGAGAAAATGCTAAGGTGAAATGGTTCAAAAATGGGACGGAAATTCTCAAAAGCAAGAAGTATGAGATTGTTGCCGATGGCAGAGTCAGAAAACTTATTATACACGGCTGTACCCCAGAGGATATTAAGACATACACTTGTGATGCTAAGGATTTTAAGACTTCTTGTAACCTGAATGTCGTGCGTAAGTATTCTTCTTACACGGGACTTTTCACTTGTAACTCTTTGATAACAACAAAAACAACAAAACCACTTTTTGCATGCCCTTCTTGGCCTAACTGCATTTCTTGGAGACTTGCATTATTGGTACTGACATAACATGATCTTTTATGTGTTTAAAAAAAAGAGAAATGTCCTTCTGCTACATCTGGTCTGAGAAAGGCAGAGTGATCACTTCTTGCTCTACTTCTCACTGAGTAATGAGCAGATGTGCTCTTTGCGTGGGGTAAGCCTACTACAGGAATATCCCGATACAGATGAGGACAATTTAAATTTAAAAAGACAAGAAGGGAGTCAGAAAAAAAAAACTAAAAAAGGAAAGGAAATGAAAGCAAGTTCCACTTGGAAGGAAAATGAATTCTCAGGTGTGAGAAACCACTAGAAATGAGCATGAAACTTCAGTTTGAAAAGGAGCAGCCCAGAGGTCTGCTGTAGTGATAAAACCCATCCACATAAAGCTGCCTCTGAGAAGAAGAGTGGAAAAGAAGATGGAGTGGAGCCTGGATTGAGCCCTATAAGTGAAGGAGCACTAATGATTTTTAACCTTAATTCTTCCTCTGGTGGAAAATATAACATCTTTTTTCAAAATGCCACATGCTAGCTCATTTTTTTCATTCATTCATTGGTTGAGCAATAACTTTCTTAGAGTGTCTTTATTTTTGTGCAGTATTTGCTATTTACTCACCTTAAGATATGCGGGCACCCCCCCCCACACACACACACACCCCTACCATGTCTAATCCATCAAGCTTACTTTCTGCACTCTGCAAACTAGGGTAGTACCTGCCCTAGCATGGAAAACAGTTTTATTTTTAAAGAATCAAGCCTGTTTTTAAATTCTTTTGTGGAATTAGAAAAAAAAAAATACATTTGCTATTTGGTTTAGTTGCTTCCCATCTGTTAACAGCTCATAGTGGCTTTGATTGTGCTTCCATGCATCTTAGTCGGTTTTACTCTTTCCACATTGTGGTTGCTCTACTTTACTTAAGACAGAATAGCTTCTTGGGTCACCTTCTTCTCTGTCCTCTACTTTGTCTCCACTCCAAGAAGGCTCAGCTACAATGAGCGTATCTTCAAGCCTATTAGCCAGCACTTGTGTCCCAGAATCTCACTGATCAAGAAAGGTCATCTTGGGAAGGACTCACAAGGAGCCCTGAAAAAAGGAAGGACATGCTGGCAGCTCTTCAATCCTATAAATCCACCAACTTAATTCTGGAGATAAATAAAACTATATATATATATATATATATATATATATATATATAAAAGAATCACCCCCCTCCCATTCAAAGCTTGTTGCTTAGTTGCACTAATGAACTTTATGCCTTGTATGTGACATCTTTGAAGCTGACACACACCAAAAAAGCTGAACATGTATGATTTCAATTGCAGACTTATGCCTCTTAGCTATAGACAAGACTGGCCATAGCTCTTCAAGCTGTACTACCACTGAATTCTTCTAATTTCTCAAAGATTATTCTGCCTGCCTTAAATAAGATAATGATTCTTTGCTATTGGTATTTCCTTTGACAATGTCAACTTTCAACTCTGGAGATATATCAATGAAGATTTTTCCTTCCAGCTATCATTCAGAAGAACTAAGCTGGTGATAGACAGGAAGAATTAGTTGGGCATATAATATGCTACATAATTTTATAAAAACTACAGAGATGTGTAAAATGCAAAGTATCACAACTGAATGGCAGTTCCAAGTGACTTCCAAATCAGTTGTAGCCTAATATGAAAAAGCCTGCAAAAAACTCACTTTTTCTTAATATGCACTATAGTAATGTCAGAATGAATTTCTAGAAACCTCATTTTGAATTCTGACCTTCTCTTACAGCTCCTCATGTGGAATTCTTAAGACCACTCACTGACCTTCGAGTTAAAGAAAAAGAAATGGCTCGGTTTGAATGTGAAATTTCCCGAGAAAATGCCAAGGTCTGTGATTGTGTGGTTGCTAACTTGTGTTCTCCAATAAATTTGTTTACTTTTTGGTCAGCCAAAATGAGAGGAAAAAAAAAAAAGTGAATCAAACCTATCTAATCATTTTATTTTTAGATTAATGGTTTTTAGTATGAAAGACATACTTGATTTAATTGTCCTCTTGTTAGTAGTATTAGTAGTATTCATTTGCTATTACTTGAAAAACAGTGGATTTATAATCAGGAGATTTAGATATTATTAATTTGAACCATAGGAAAGAGATTTTTCTTAAGTTAAAAACAATCAAATGTCAGCAATTTCATATCCCTCAACTAAATACCCCTGGTGGCCATTAACTACCATAGGTGAGTCAACTTTGAGTCTCAGTTTACACATCTGGAAAACAAAGGAGTTGGTCTGCATGAAATCCAAAGCCCTCTATGACTCTACACTTATATGATCCCATTATTTTTAATACCCAATAATAGTGTCACAGCTGTTCACTTAATAATTGAAGAAGTGTGTTCTTGTTTTTTGGGGTTTGGTTATATTTACCACTTTAGTTCTTCTTAATAATATAAAGTCTTACTGACTGCTTTTAGAAGAGCTTAGGATCATAGTTCCTCTTAAGGACATACATGTGAAGGAATAAGAAAACTGATAAAAGTATTTGTTTATCTTAAATAAAGGTTCAGTGGTTTAAAGATGGTGCTGAAATTAAAAAGGGCAAAAAATATGACATCATATCTAAGGGAGCAGTCCGCATTCTTGTTATTAACAAATGTCTACTGGATGATGAAGCAGAATATTCCTGTGAAGTAAGGACAGCAAGAACTTCTGGCATGCTGACAGTTCTGGGTAAGAGTGAAGTCTTTCTCTGCAGAAGTATATGTGTTGGGAAAAAAAAAAAATCTCCAGTTTAATTTATTTTTTAAAAAATTCTTCTTGCAGAAGAAGAAGCTGTCTTTACAAAAAATCTTGCCAACATTGACGTTAGTGAAACAGATACTATAAAACTGGTTTGTGAGGTCTCCAAGCCTGGAGCAGAAGTAACTTGGTACAAAGGGGATGAAGAGATCATTGAGACAGGAAGATACGAAATACTTACTGATGGACGAAAGAGAATCCTAATCATTCAGAATGCTCACCTGGAAGATGCTGGCAACTACAACTGCCGACTCCCAAGTTCTCGAACTGATGGCAAAGTCAAAGTTCATGGTATGAAAATTACAATGAATGCTATTTCAAGAAAATCATGCTTGTCACATTTAAGGTACAAATGCTAAAGTTTTCAATATCTTGCAACTTTTTCTTTCCAGAACTTGCTGCTGAATTTATCTCAAAGCCTCAAAACCTTGAAATACTTGAAGGAGAAAAGGCTGAATTTGTCTGCTCTATATCAAAGGAAAGCTTTGAAGTCCAGTGGAAGAGAGATGATAAGACTCTTGAGTCTGGAGATAAATATGATGTCATTGCTGATGGCAAAAAGAGGGTTCTAGTTGTGAAAGACGCCACATTACAAGATATGGGCACTTACGTAGTCATGGTTGGGGCGGCCAGAGCAGCAGCCCACTTGACTGTAATTGGTGAGTGTGTCTGTGCTTCTTGGGTTTACTTACATTCGCATCTACCACGTTGGTCCTTCATACTATAAAGTCTTGCTGATTGCTTTCAGAAAAACTCAGGATCATAGTTCCTCTGAAGGACACCCGTGTGAAGGAACAACAAGAAGTCGTCTTTAACTGTGAGGTCAACACCGAAGGTGCCAAAGCCAAATGGTTCAGAAATGACGAAGCCATATTTGATAGCTCGAAATATATTATTCTCCAAAAAGACCTGGTCTACACCCTCAGAATTAGAAACGCGCAATTAGATGATCAAGCCAACTATAGTGTGTCTCTGACCAATCACAGAGGTGAAAATGTTAAGAGTGCAGCCAATCTAATAGTAGAAGGTAAGTCACTTATTTGACATTAGAGATTTTAAAAATCAATTGCTATTATGAAAACAACTAAAATCAACATTCTTCTTCTCCTTTCCAACAGAGGAAGATCTTAGGATCATTGAGCCTCTTAAAGATATTGAAACAATGGAGAAGAAATCTGTCACATTCTGGTGTAAGGTGAACCGGCTCAACGTAACACTGAAGTGGACCAAAAATGGAGAAGAAGTGGCTTTTGACAACCGTGTCTTATATAGAATTGACAAATATAAGCACTCTCTAATCATTAAAGATTGTGGCTTCCCAGATGAGGGTGAATACATTGTCACTGCAGGACAAGATAAATCTGTTGCTGAGCTTCTCATCATAGAAGCTCCTACAGAATTTGTGGAACACCTTGAAGACCAGACAGTCACCGAGTTTGATGATGCTGTCTTCTCCTGCCAGCTCTCCAGAGAGAAAGCAAATGTAAAATGGTACAGAAATGGGAGAGAAATTAAAGAAGGCAAAAAGTATGTGAGAACATCTCAATCTCTATTTCTTAGCTATATATCCATATACATGTTTGGCAATTTAGTGGTCCTTATGAAAGCTAACCAATAATTCAATCTCTTCTTTTAGATTCAAATTTGAAAAAGATGGCAGTATACATAGACTCATTATAAAAGACTGCAGGCTGGATGATGAATGTGAATATGCTTGTGGAGTAGAAGACAGGAAGTCTCGAGCTAGACTTTTTGTGGAAGGTACATATTAAATGAAAAGACGATTTTTAATATTAGTACCAGTTTTCCAATGTTATTAATCCCAATACAAACATGTTTGTATTTATTTCACATTTTCTTTTCAGAAATTCCTGTTGAGATCATCAGACCTCCCCAAGACATCCTTGAAGCCCCTGGTGCTGATGTTGTCTTTTTAGCTGAGCTCAACAAAGATAAGGTGGAAGTCCAGTGGCTCAAAAACAACATGATTATCGTCCAGGGTGACAAACACCAGATGATGAGTGAAGGAAAGATACACAGGCTACAGATTTGTGACATCAAGCCCCGTGACCAGGGTGAATACAGATTTATTGCCAAAGACAAAGAAGCCAGAGCTAAGCTGGAACTGGCAGGTAAGTCCCTTTCTTTTGTCTTCAGATAGCCTTACAATACTACAGATACTGTGCTGGTTCCAGACTTCACAGTCAATGAGAAAATGTTTGTGAGATCCTTTTATTAAGCCCTGTCCACATGTTAACTATTCTAATTCCTCTTACCACGAAGAGCTTTGCTCTTTACTTAACTGAAACCCAGCACAGTTCCTGGCATAGGGCAGCTGTTCATTAACTCCTAGAATTAACCTATTGCCCTGTGAGTCTCCCCAGCAAACCGAGACCTAGAGCCAGCCCTATTCTTTTCTACTTTCCAAGTCCCTGTGGGGCCTCTTAGATCTGTTCTCATTCTGACCCAGGCTTCTAAGACATCTGCATCAGTTGACATTTTGAAAAAGCCATTAATACACCTCTTGTACATAAGGACACATTTGTCTGATTTATCTTGAACTAAATATGAGGTACCTACTCTATATAAAACAAAAAGCATGTTTTATGCACTATATTTAGGCCTGTTATTATTAACAGCAAAGAATGGAGATTTTATGGTTTCATATCATCCTTAATCCTCTATTCTTCAGAGTCTGATCATTTGTCCAGTAAGCTGTGAGAACTCGAAGTCAGCTAGTATTCTCCACTGTAAAGTTACTGTGATATGCTTCCAAGGTTATGTAACTAGTATTTGCTGACGAATGCATAGTAAAACAGCTAGGGCATCTCTGGACTACAATCAAGCACTTGAAAACATTCACGTATGATTTTTCTCACTAGCTGCACCTAAAATCAAGACAGCTGACCAAGACCTGGAGGTTGATGCTGGCCAGCCTCTGACGATGGTGGTGCCCTACTATGCCTACCCCAAAGCAGAAGCTGAGTGGTTTAAAGAAAATGAACCCCTCTCTTCAAAAACAGTTGATACCACAGCTGAACAAACTTCCTTCAGAATTTTAAAAGCCAAGAAAGGAGACAAAGGAAGGTATAAAATTGTGCTTCAGAACAAACATGGAAAAGCAGAAGGATTCATCAATTTAAAAGTTATTGGTAAGCCCTTGAGTCACTTGGACTTTACTGGCAAAGCACAGCTAAAAATGTGATAATACACTAAAAAAAAAAAAAACTGTATATGTGAATTTCAGATGTTCCCGGGCCAGTACGTAACTTAGAAGTGACAGAAACATTTGATGGTGAAGTGAGCCTTGCTTGGGAAGAACCACTAAGTGATGGTGGAAGCAAAATCATAGGTTATGTTGTTGAAAGACGTGACATCAAGAGAAAGACATGGGTTCTGGCCACTGACCGTGCAGACAGCTGTGAGTTTACTGTCACTGGACTACAGAAAGGAGGAGTTGAATACCTATTCCGTGTGAGTGCAAGGAATAGAGTTGGCACTGGTGAACCAGTAGAAACGGACAGTCCTGTAGAAGCGAGGAGTAAATATGGTAAGAAGACTTTTTTAAGTAAATTGAAAAGTAGCTTATCTTTGCTTTTATCTCTGAGATAACTGAAAGCCCATGTTTTCTTCTGTGATGAAATGCAGATGTTCCAGGCCCTCCTCTGAATGTAACGATCACTGATGTGAACAGATTTGGTGTCTCACTGACATGGGAGCCACCAGAGTATGATGGAGGTGCTGAGATCACAAACTACGTCATTGAATTGAGGGACAAGACTTCTATCAGATGGGAAACTGCCATGACAGTGAGAGCCGAAGACCTGTCTGCAACTGTCACTGATGTGGTGGAAGGACAAGAGTATAGCTTCCGGGTCAGGGCCCAAAACCGAATTGGAGTTGGAAAACCAAGTGCAGCCACACCTTTCATCAAAGTTGCTGATCCTATTGGTAAGTTCGTCAAAAAAGGGGAAATAAGTACTCCACTAAATAAGGAAATTAAGCATATCAATTAAAATAAATCAAAGTTAATGCAAAGAACATCAGAAAAATTTGAACAAAATTGTAGAAATGCAGACTGTGCCTGCTTTTATCCTGTGACTACAGGGATGATCGAAATGATGACTGCATTGTCTTAATAAATCTGTCACTGAATTAAATGGTGGGCTTCCCAGGTGGCACTAGTGGTAAAAGAATTAAATGGTATGCTCCAATTCTTTCTTCCAATCCAGAGAGACCAAGTCCTCCTGTGAACCTAAATGCCTCAGATCAGACTCAGTCCTCAGTTCAGCTCACATGGGAACCTCCTCTGAAAGATGGAGGAAGCCCAATTTTGGGCTATATAATTGAACGCTGTGAAGAAGGAAAAGACAATTGGATTCGCTGCAATAAGAAACTTGTCCCTGAACTGACTTACAAGGTAGGGCATGTGTATCTAAAATAAATAGTATATGATTGTGGACTTAAATGTATATATACTTTTTACAAATATTAATTCCTAATTTTAGGTTACTGGATTACAAAAAGGAAATAAGTATTTATATCGCGTATCTGCAGAAAATGAAGCTGGTGTTTCAGATCCATCTGAAATTCTTGGTCCTCTAACTGCTGATGATGCTGATGGTAAATGGATATTTCACTGTTAGATTTGGGAATAGCTCGTAGCTTCTTTGGGGGTACTAGGATTGGAAAGTCATTAATTTTTCTCTTTGGTAGCTGAACCAACAATGGATTTAAGTGCATTTAAAGATGGTCTGGAAGTTATTGTGCCAAATCCCATCAAGATCCTGGTGCCAAGCACAGGCTATCCAAGGCCAACTGCTACCTGGTCTTTTGGAGATAAAGTACTCGAAGCAGGGGACCGGGTGAAAATGAAAACCCTGTCTGCCTATGCCGAGCTTGTCATTTCTCCAAGTGAACGTCCAGACAAGGGCATCTATACACTCAAGTTAGAAAATCGTGCGAAGGCAATTTCCGGGGAGATTGATGTCAATGTAATTGGTAAGGAACTAACCTTTTATCATATAAGGTGATTTGATGGTACTCACAAATATTGGTTCAAGCTATTAATGATTCTGACTAAATTTTTTTTTTTCAGCTCGCCCAAGTGCACCCAAAGAACTGAAATTTGGTGATATAACCAAGGACTCAGTACATTTGACTTGGGAACCACCAGAAGACGACGGAGGAAGTCCATTAACTGGCTATGTTATTGAAAAGCGTGAAGTCAGCCGGAAAACATGGACTAAAGTGAGTTTTGAGCACAATGCACCAACTCCAGAAAAGAGAATGGGGGACACCCTGCGATGCCTCGCAAAGTTAAATGTTTTTACCTCTACACTGCTGAAAAAGTGCCTCTGTCTTTTAAAATGTATTGATGCTAATGCTTCCTGAGGTAGTTCAACCAAGATTTGGTGTAACTGCCTCATTCTATGAGCTTTACCAGATCTTCAGCTAGGTTTGTTAAAAAAAAAAATAAAGCAAACCCTACTTATTTACTTAGTACCTGATTAGTATCCACTTTGTCCTTTTAAAAGGGCTATAAGCCATTCTAAGGACACTAAGTACTAAATTAACTCCCTGGTCATCATACTTCTCACTCCACTAGATAACCTTAGTTGGCCTAATCTGCCATTTTCTCTCCCTAGTTTATACCATTACTTTCCTTTAACCTTGATTTATCATACTTCTACTTGCCCAGTTGGTAGAAAGAATCAATACCTTATTTGCTGACTTTTTAATGCATATAAATTATGAAACAATTCCACCTTATATTAAGGGTCAAATATTATTTTGTATCTTTCTTTGCAACTTTTTCCTTAATATGAAATTAACACATGAATCATCCTTAGCATTCAAAACTCTGCTCATGGAAAAACCTTGACTTGGGCAGAGAGTTTTTGGAAAACAGCTAATTAATTGTCTTGCTTTGTCCCAGGTTACAGACTCTGTGACTGACCTAGAATTCACAGTTCCTGATCTTCTTCAAGGAAAAGAATATTTATTTAAAGTCTGTGCTCGTAACAAGTGTGGCCCTGGAGAACCCGCATATGTTGATGAACCTGTAAATATGTCAGCTCCTGCAAGTGAGTACATCCTTGATAATTTCTTACCTAGCCTCTTGTTATCTGTTTTTATTTTTTTCTTATTTATTTTTTGGCCACACTTGTGTGGGTTATGGAGCGGCTTCCCTGGTGGCTGAGAGGTTAAAGCATCTGCCTGCAATGCGGGAGACCTAGGTTCTATCCCTGGGTTGGGACGATCCCTTGGAGAAGGAAATGGCAACCCACTCCAGTATTCTTGCCTGGAAAACCCCATGGACAGAGGAGCCTGGTGGGCTATACTCCACGAGGTGGCAAAGAGTGGCTTATGGGATTGAACCTAGGTTATAGCAGTAAAAATGTGGAGTCCTAACCCCTGGACCACCAGGGAATTCCCACTTGTTTTTGCTTTAGACCTGGAGTTGAAGTTATGGGGGAAAGACACAGGTTGGCAACATAGAGATTTCATAGATGGTCTATCTAAGCCTGACCCTCTCTCTTTGAAATGCTATAGCGGTACCTGACCCACCAGAGAATGTTAAGTGGAGAGATCGAACAGCCAAGAGCATCTTCCTAACATGGGATCCACCTAAAAACGATGGTGGTTCACGCATCAAAGGATATATAGTTGAAAAATGCCCACGTGGTTCTGATCGGTGGGTGGCCTGTGGAGAACCAGTGGCAGAAACAAAGTAAGCTTTTAAATTATTTGACATAAGAGTACTCTTACTACATGGGCTTTATTTTGGAAAGTCTAAATGTTAAGTTTAGAATTTCTTCTTTGGTGGACCTAATTTTTTAAAGTGCTGCTGAACTTACCCTTTAATCAATATTTTTATTAATTAAAATATTGAAGCAATCCAGAATTAAAGGATAGTATTATACCAGGGGTATGAATTTTGGAAATATTATGAATACTACACAATGGGACAGATGAAATGCATTAAAGTAAAATATCTTCTTTTGTTCTCTGATAGAATGGAAGTGACAGGTCTTGAAGAAGGCCAGTGGTATGCCTACCGTGTGAAGGCCTTGAACAGGCTAGGACCCAGCAAGCCAAGCAAACCCACAGAAGAAATCCAGGCTGTAGACACACAGGGTACTTACTTTAGGTTTTTGCTTTATTAGTCAAGACTTCTGACTTTAACTCCACCTGAACTTGCTAACATCTTAAATAATCTTTTCCAATTTAGAAGCTCCAGAAATTTTCCTGGATGTGAAGCTCCTTGCGGGTATCACTGTAAAAGCAGGAACTAAGATTGAACTTCCTGCCACTGTAACCGGCAAGCCTGAACCTAAAATAACCTGGACAAAGGCTGACATGCTTCTGAAACAGGACAAAAGAATCACCATTGAAAACATTCCTAAAAAATCCACAGTGACAATCATGGATAGTAAGAGAAGTGACACTGGCACCTACATCATCGAGGCCGTGAACGTCTGTGGTCGGGCCACCGCCGTGGTAGAAGTGAACGTCTTAGGTAAGGGAGGTTCTCGTTTTAAAAATGAGCAAACTCATTCCAGCTACTTTTGAAAAGAAAACATGATTTTAAAATGTGGTTTTTTTCTGAGTATGTAATGCCATCCACAGATAAACCCGGACCCCCAGCTGCTTTTGACATCACAGAAGTGACCAACGAGTCGTGTCTTCTTACATGGAACCCACCACGTGATGATGGTGGATCTAAAATCACAAATTACGTTGTGGAGAGAAGAGCCACTGATAGTGATATGTGGCACAAGCTCTCATCAACTGTCAAGGATACCAAGTTCAAGGCAACCAAGTTAATACCCAATAAAGAATACATCTTTAGAGTTGCTGCAGAAAACATGTACGGTGTTGGTGAGCCAGTTCAGGCCACTCCAATAACAGCCAAATTTCAGTTTGGTAAGTTTCTCATTAATCAGTTAGTTTAAAGAAAAAAAAAAGGATGCTTATGTTAAATGTATACTTAGTTGTCATATTTGTATAAAGGCTATATAACCCATCTGATTATCCTGTCTATAGATCCGCCTGGACCTCCAACTCGCCTCGAACCTTCTGACATCACTAAAGATGCAGTGACCCTCACATGGTGTGAGCCAGATGATGATGGTGGCAGCCCCATCACAGGATACTGGGTTGAACGATTAGATCCTGAAAGTGATAAATGGGTTAGATGCAATAAGATGCCAATAAAGGACACAACATACAGGTACGCCCAAGCTCTCCATCACAATGTTAAGACAGCAGTGCATACAAATTTTCATTCTTTAGCATTCCTTTTGAATATATTGATTATATATTACTATAAAAATTTTAATGATCTGATCTTTTCTATTACCATGTAATTTCAAAAAAGACATAAATTCCATTGAAGGACACACTTCTTAATTTCTTACCATAAAATATCAACTTTATGAAAGTTCCAAAGTGTTTGGTCCTCCAGTATATTAACGATTATTATTATAGATATTATAATTAGATTGGTACATGTGACCAAATCTTGTGTGTGACCATGAAAAGGCAATTTTTAGTTTATATTGAAATATTTTCATTTAAATTGCTGAACCAATCTTTAAATAAATTACGTTCTTCTATGTGAAATAAATAGAATTTTCTGCTTTTCATCATGGTATTCAACTTACATTTTGTTCCTAATTCAGAGTGAAAGGTCTCACAAATAAGAAAAAATACCGATTCCGTGTGCTGGCTGAAAATCTTGCTGGACCTGGAAAACCAAGCAAATCAACTGAGCCAATCTTAATAAAGGATGCCATAGGTATGATTCATTCATTTTCTGTGATTGTTTTGAAGCTTATATTAATTCCTTTTGACAAACCTAAATAATGATTTCATTTCATTGGCTTGCAGACCCTCCATGGCCCCCTGGAAAACCAGTTGTGAAAGATATAGGCAGAACATCATTAATGCTGAACTGGACAAAGCCAGAACATGATGGAGGGGCAAAGATAGATTCTTATGTCATTGAAATGCTAAAGACTGGAACAGATGACTGGGTCCGAGTGGCTGAAGGAGTTCCCACCACCCAGCATCTGCTCCCAGGGCTCATGGAAGGACAGGAATACTCATTTCGAGTTAGAGCTGTGAACAAGGCCGGGGAAAGTGAGCCCAGTGAGCCCAGCGACCCTGTGCTTTGCCGGGAGAAGCTCTGTAAGTCACTTTTGATTATTTCATGTTTGCTATCTGGGTTCTTCTTAGTGACGACTAGAAAATTTAGTGAAGACTGAATATTGGACAATAAGAAATTGCCTATTTTTTTTTTCCTTCAGATCCCCCGTCACCACCTCGCTGGCTTGAAGTGATCAATATTACAAAAAATACAGCAGACCTAAAGTGGACCGTTCCTGAGAAGGATGGCGGGTCGCCCATCACCAACTACATTGTGGAAAAGAGAGACGTGAGACGGAAAGGCTGGCAGACGGTGGATACGACCGTGAAGGACACCAAGTGCACGGTGACCCCGCTGACAGAGGGCTCGTTATATGTGTTCCGAGTTGCTGCAGAAAACGCCATAGGACAGAGCGACTACTGTGAAGTGGAGGACTCTGTCCTGGCCAAGGACACCTTTAGTATGCTAACTTCATGTTTGTGACACCATTTACAGCAGATGGTCACTTTTCTCTCTGGTTTTTCTAACCGACGAAAATTTTGCTTTCAGCCACGCCTGGACCACCCTACGCTCTGACAGTGGTTGATGTGACAAAACGACATGTTGACCTGAAGTGGGAACCACCTAAAAATGATGGTGGAAGACCAATACAGAGGTAGAATGTTAATTAACTCATAAGGAAAAAATTACATCTGGCTGGAAATTCTTTATTAGTGTTAACAAAAATGCTTGTTCTTTCAATAGATATGTCATTGAGAAGAAAGAAAAATTAGGTACCCGTTGGGTGAAAGCTGGAAAGACCTCAGGACCTGACTGTCACTTTAGAGTAACTGATGTCATTGAAGGAACAGAGGTCCAGTTTCAGGTTCGGGCAGAGAATGAGGCTGGAGTTGGTCACCCAAGTGAACCAACAGAAATCCTGAAAGTCGAAGATCCAACAAGTAAGTAGTGCTGATTTTACAAAGGATATTGTCCAGAGTTTGATGATGAGATTATGGATGCAAACATTTCACTGTCTTTTAAGGTCCTCCTTCACCTCCTCTTGACCTGCATGTTACTGATGCTGGGAGAAAGCACATTGCCATTGCTTGGAAACCTCCGGAGAAAAACGGTGGAAGTCCTATTATAGGATACCATGTTGAAATGTGTCCAGTAGGCACTGAGAAATGGATGCGAGTTAATTCTCGCCCAATAAAAGACTTGAAATTCAAGGTTGAAGAAGGTGTTGTGCCCGACAAGGAATACGTGCTGAGAGTGAGAGCTGTTAATGCCGTTGGAGTCAGTGAGCCATCCGAGATCTCGGAAAACGTGGTCGCCAAAGACCCAGACTGTAAGAACACAGGTTCTTTTTACAATACACACAGCAAACTTTACTCCTGCATTGCATTTTGACATACTATTTTCTTCCCCCTTTTGGATTACAGGCAAGCCAACCATTGATCTGGAGACTCACGACATTGTTGTCATTGAAGGTGAAAAGTTAAGCATTCCTGTTCCCTTCAGAGCCGTCCCAGTTCCAACTGTTAGTTGGCATAAAGACGGCAAAGAAGTTAAAGCAAGTGACAGATTAACCATGAAGAACGACCACATCTCTGCACACCTCGAAGTTCCCAAGAGTGTCCGTGCCGATGCTGGCATTTACACCATTACCCTAGAGAATAAGCTTGGCTCAGCAACCGCCTCAATCAACGTCAAAGTCATAGGTAATCATTCTTTGATGAAATACCAGGCGTGCTTTACATGTTGGGAAAATTGGTTAACTCTGCACTGCTAGTAGAAATGGCTTCATGAGTTGGCTATTTGTAAACTAAATGTCCTTTCAGATTATTTCTTACCATATGAGAAGCAAAGCAATTCTAAAGAAATGAAATTGCTAAACTCTGATTACATTTGTTTACTTCTGTTGTAATTATTTGCATATGAAATAGCAATTTGAATAAAAGATATACCAAAAGAATGTTTAAATAACCAATATTCATTTATTAATTGTATTTTCAAGTTTTCATAATGTTCTCAACCAGGGGTGGTAACATTTTCTGCCCCTTCTCCCACACATGGTGGTGGACAGTGTTTGGAAATTTGGGGGGCCACTTTTGCTTGGAACAAAACTAAGGGGGAGCTACCGACATTTAATAGTTCAGAGTCAAGGATGCTAAATGACTTACAGTGTCCTACACAGAGAAAGTGTGTGTTCTTAATACCCAGCCTTTTCAGGTTATAATAATAGTTATCATTTTTATTTTTAATAGGCCTACCTGGGCCATGCAGAGATCTTAAAGCAAGTGACGTGACCAAGAGTTCTTGTAAATTAACTTGGGAACCTCCAGAATATGATGGTGGAAGCCCAATTCTTCATTACGTCCTGGAACGCAGAGAAGCTGGGAGGAGGACGTACATACCAGTCATGTCTGGTGAGAACAAACTGTCTTGGACTGTCAAGGATCTCATACCAAATGGTGAATACTTCTTCCGTGTTAAAGCTGTCAACAAGATTGGTGGAGGCGAATATATTGAACTGAAAAATCCAGTCATTGCTCAAGATCCAAAGCGTAAGTTTGGGTTGTGAACATCATAAAGCTAGGAGTTGTGCTTTTTTTTTTTTTTAACAAGATGGGTTTCCCTATATTAACAGGTTTTATTCTTGTACTCCAGAACCCCCTGATCCACCTGTAGATGTTGAGGTACATAATCCTACAGCCGAGGCAATGACTATTACATGGAAGCCACCTTTGTATGACGGAGGAAGCAAGATAATGGGTTACATCATAGAGAAGATTGCTAAAGGTGAAGAGAGATGGAAGAGATGCAATGAACACCTGGTCCCAGTCCTGACCTATACGGCAAAAGGCCTTGAAGAGGGAAAGGAATACCAATTCCGCGTGCGAGCAGAAAATGCTGCTGGCATTGGCGAGCCCTCTCGGGCCACTCCTCCAACCAAAGCCGTGGATCCTATTGGTGAGTCATGTTTAATGGGTTTGCCATCTTCCCATCATGAAAGAAATGAGAATAATGTTCTGTCAGACAGGGCTTCCCAGGTGGCTCAGATGGTAAAGTGTCTGCCTGCAATGCGGGAGACGCAGGTTTGGTCCCTAGGTCAGGAAGATCCCCTGGAGAAGGAAATGGCACCCCACTCCAGTATTCTTGCCTGGAAAATTCCATGGACGGAGGAGCCTGGCAGGCTACAGTCCATGGAGTCGCAAAGAGTCAGACACAACTGAGTGACTTCACTTAAGACATTTTCATCAGAACTGAAAACAATTATTGCTCTTAATCATTACAGATGCCCCGAAAATCATTATGAAAACAAGCCTAGAAGTCAGACGAGGTGATGAAATAGCACTTGATGCAATTATTTCTGGCTCACCTTACCCAACAATTACATGGCTAAAGGATGAAAGTATTATCACACCAGAGGAGATTAAGAAGCGGGTAGAACCCTTGGTTAGGAGGAGGAAGGGTGAAGTTCAAGAAGAACAACCGTTCGTCCTGCCTCTGACACAGCGTCTGAGTATCGACAACAGTAAAAAAGGAGAATCTCAGCTACGTGTCCGAGATTCTGTCCGACCCGATCATGGCCTATTCATGATCAAAGCTGAAAATGACCATGGTATTGCAAAAGCTCCATGTACCGTCTGTGTGCTAGGTAAGTAGGTAAAACTACACTTTGCAGTGGAAGAAAGTTAATATAAGAGTTCGTGGGGGCAGTTAAAAGGAGTGGGAAGTAGCTTCAGTCAGCTGTCCTCATTCTCATTTTCTTCTCCTGGCTACGTCAAAGAAAACTGACGTTGTTATTCAGTAGCTAATGTGATATGAAGACAGATGTAGGAAAAACAGAAGTTGATGTCACTGAAGCACATTCAACATTTACATTTTCCATTGCAAGCAGTGCTACAAAAATTTTTAACGTCTGTCTTTTAAAATATCAGATATACCAGGACCACCAATCAACTTTGAATTTGAAGATATCAGAAAGACCTCAGTCCTCTGTAAATGGGAGCCACCCCTTGATGATGGTGGCAGTGAAATTTTAAACTACACTTTGGAAAAGAAAGACAAGACAAAACCTGACTCAGAATGGATGGTTGTCACCTCAACGCTTAGGCACTGCAAATATTCAGTGACAAAGCTGATTGAAGGAAAAGAGTATCTCTTCCGTGTAAGAGCTGAAAATAGGTTTGGGCCTGGACCACCATGTGTTTCAAAGCCATTTATAGCTAAAGATCCATTTGGTAAGGTTCTTTAGCATCTAAACTTTGCCTTTTTATCATATGTTGCTATATACATTATCCCAGCTTATACACTTGAATTTTTATGTCATACTAGGGAATTAATTCAAACTTGCCTTTTTTTATTTTAATCAGAACCACCTGATGCACCTGATAAGCCCATTGTAGAAGATGTCACCAGTAACAGTATGCTAGTGACATGGAATGAACCAAAAGATAATGGAAGCCCCATCTTGGGTTACTGGCTTGAAAAACGTGAGGTGAACAGCACACACTGGTCTCGTGTGAACCGAAACCTTCTGAATTCTTTGAAGACCAAGGTAGAAGGCCTTTTAGAAGGACTCACCTATGTCTTTAGAGTATGTGCTGAAAATGCAGCTGGACCTGGAAAGTTCAGTCCCCCCTCAGACCCCAAAACAGCACATGATCCAATCTGTAAGTAATTCCTTAAGAAGAAAGAGGGTACTGCGTGGTCACTATAATTAACAGTACTGTTTACTGCTACTTTTAATTTCTAGTTTTCAAGTTTTGTATGCTTGAAAGTTGTTAAGAGAGTAGATCTTAAATGCTACTAAAAACTGGTAATTATGTGAGGGGATGGTGGTGTTAACTAACATTTCTGAGGTAATCATTCTGTAATATATACACATATCAACTCATCACGTTGTACACCTAAAACTTACATACATTATATGTAATATCTCAAAGCTGGAAAACAAGCTAAATACTAGCAGTAACTACAGACATATGTTGAGGTTGCAGTGTAAAATTATAAACATTTGTATATATACCTTAAAAGTTTCAGGTTGCAATATTTACCCATATTACATGTAACATACTGTGGGGAAGAAATGGGGTAGCATAAGCTACTGCACATTTTCAAACCGTCAGTGAGTTTTGATTTCTGTGTGTGCATTCATTCTAGCTCCACCTGGGCCACCCGTCCCCAGAGTCACTGACACGAGTTCCACAACGATTGAACTGGCCTGGGAACCCCCAGCTTTCAATGGTGGTGGGGAAATTGTTGGCTACTATGTCTATAAGCAGCTGGTTGGCACAAATGAATGGTCCCGCTGCACAGAGAAGATGATCAAGCCCCGTGAGTACACGGTCAGAGAAATCCGAGAGGGTGCTGATTACAAACTTCGAGTGACTGCCGTCAACGTTGCCGGTGAAGGGCCGCCTGGAGAAACAGAACCTGTTACTGTGGCTGAACCACAAGGTACTTAACAGGGACATGAATAAGATGATGGATATTTTCCCAGGATAAGATTTTTTTCTTCCCCATCTTTCTGGAGCTAATGTATGACTCTTCTCTTTGAACAGAGCCTCCAACTGTGGAACTAGATGTTTCTGTCAAGGGTGGAATACAGATCATGGCTGGGAAGACTCTCAGAATTCCAGCTGTGGTGACTGGCCGTCCAGTGCCAACAAAAGTGTGGACCATTGAAGAAGGCAAGCTGGATAAAGACCGTGTTGAAATAGAGAACGTTGGGACCAAGTCTGAATTAATCATCAAGAATGCATTGAGAAAAGACCATGGCAGATATGTGATTACAGCTACCAATAGCTGTGGTTCCAAATTTGCAGCAGCCCGGGTAGAAGTTTTTGGTAAGAAATGTTAACGTGGATTTCCATAGGGTTTTCTTTAAGCAACACTATCTTACTACATTGATTTTCTGTTGTCACTGTTTTATTTTTCAGATGTCCCTGGCCCTGTTCTTGACTTGAAACCTGTTGTAACAAACAGAAAAATGTGTCTGCTTAACTGGTCTGATCCAGAAGATGATGGAGGAAGTGACATCACAGGCTTCATTATTGAAAGAAAGGATGCTAAGATGCACACTTGGAGACAACCAATAGAGACTGAGAGATCTAAATGTGACATCACAGGTCTCCTTGAGGGACAAGAATATATGTTCCGTGTGATTGCCAAGAACAAGTTTGGCTGTGGCCCTCCTGTTGAAATAGGACCGATTCTTGCAGTTGACCCACTAGGTAAAAGAGAAAGTTTTGTGTTTATAAAGTGAATATTGATTGCTTGTAGTTATGTCATTTATGTATGGAGTTTTATGGCTTCAAATTCCCAAACAGTCTCCAGATTTATATCTGGAGTATTGAGAAAGGCAAAAACCAAATAACTACAAGCAACTGTAAGGATACCATATTTACTGTAATTTCAGTGTAATTTTTGGCATGGTTTTATGTGGTGAAAAACTTAAATCATTGGAGCTTAGCACAAATGAAAAAAAGACCAAAGGAAATCTCCTTGACTGGTATGAACAAATATGAAGCTCTAATATGGCACACAACTGGTAATGCCTGCTGACATCCCATTCTAGAGAGCAAAGTCTTTGTGGTTCCACAAGAGACAGAGGAATTATTCATCCACCACCACCACCCAAAAAAACAAAATTACCTTCTCACTGTAACAGCCCATCTCAAAACTGCTGCAGCTCAAGTTGTGCCAGAAAAAACAGAACAGAGTTGGACTTAGACAGTAAAGCTCTGCTTCTGGTTGCAATAATAGTCAAGAATGGACTGGGTCTAGTTTCACCATTCTGAGCTTATTCTTTCTATCTTATCCTTCAGTACACAGAACTATAGCAGCATCTCTTAAATTCTCTTTCCACCCCTAAAGCAACACTTGAGGCAACATGGTTCAAAATATATTCAGTAGACATATCCATTTGCTGTTAATGAGACAGGAATACTTTGCTCTCTGCTGGTCATTCAAAGCAAAATTTCACAGACAGCCCTCCTAGGTCATTAAAATTAGCTTTCTCAGTGACAGAGGTAAAACATCTAAAATGCTAAATATAAAAAAAAGGATACATGCACCTCAATTTAATCAATAATCTTGACTACAGAGTTTACCCAAAAAAAAAAAATTCTGCCTATATGAATTGCCTGTAATTTTGGTAATTAAGATATTTTGAGGATTTTAAAGACAGATGTAACATTATGCCAAATAGAAGCCTACTTTTCATGTAATTTGAAGTGAAATGTGATTTCATACATGAATATTTGTCTCATTCTTGTCATTTCAACCTACCTCTGATTAAAGGTCCTCCAACATCTCCTGAGAGGCTCACATATACAGAAAGGACCAAGTCTACCATCACCCTTGACTGGAAGGAGCCCCGCAGTAATGGCGGCTGCCCCATCCAAGGCTACATCATTGAAAAACGGCGTCATGACAAACCTGACTTTGAAAGAGTTAACAAGCGCCTCTGCCCAACCACATCTTTTCTTGTTGAAGATCTCGATGAACACCAAATGTATGAGTTCCGTGTCAAGGCCGTCAATGAAATTGGTGAAAGTGAACCATCCCTGCCTCTTAATGTGGTCATACAAGATGATGAAGGTGTGGAATCTATAAACATATTGGTCATTTGAATGCATTTTATCTCACAGGTTGTGTAAACATCCTTATGACTGTGCTGTTTTTTTCCCCCACTTGCCCTTCTCTTTGCAGTGCCTCCAACTATTAAGTTGCGCCTGTCTGTTCGAGGTGACACCATCAAAGTTAAGGCGGGAGAGCCTGTTAACATTCCCGCAGATGTGACAGGCCTTCCGATGCCTAAGATTGAGTGGTCCAAGAATGAAACTGTGATTGAGAAACCCACCGATGCACTTAAGATAACTAAGGAAGAAGTTTCCCGAAGTGAGGCAAAGACTGAGCTTAGCATTCCCAAAGCAACCCGGGAGGACAAAGGCACGTACACAGTGACTGCTTCTAATCGCCTTGGTTCAGTGTTCCGAAATGTCCATGTGGAAGTATATGGTAAGCGATATTCTTTCTTATAAAAGAATGAAATCCAGCATCTGTTTAAGAATTTCCTTCTCAGTCTCCTCCATTGTCTCCTTTTCAGATCGTCCGTCCCCACCAAGAAATCTTGCTGTTACTGACATTAAAGCTGAATCTTGCTACCTAACATGGGATGCCCCTCTAGACAATGGTGGCAGTGAGATCACCCATTACATCATCGACAAGCGCGATGCAAGCAGGAAGAAAGCTGAATGGGAAGAAGTTACAAACACAGCTGTAGAGAGGAGATATGGGGTAAACTCTTCTAAGTATTTTCTTATGCACATTAAAAGGACTTGAGTCTGAATAAACACCATTCTAGCATGACCTTGGAATTTAATGATTAAACTTAAAACTCCACACAAAAATCCTTAGTTTTTAGCACCTTGCACATAAGGCCCCTTAGTAATTTCTATTTGATATACAGATTCTCTTTTACTTGAGAGACAAATTATTAGGTTCAATAAATGTATACATTCTCATTTTAAAAGACTCTCCATGTTTAAGTGTATGTACTCAGATAATTGAGTCTATAGATTTATTTCTTTTTACAGTCTTCCCCTATCAAATGACTTGAATTTTAAAACAAGTGAAAATCAACATAAGTATATTGTTTTTAAGAGATTATTTTTCATCTGATTTCTAGATCTGGAAACTTATCCCCAATGGTCAGTATGAGTTCCGAGTTAGGGCAGTGAATAAATATGGAATCAGTGATGAATGCAAATCAGATAAAGTGGTCATTCAAGATCCTTACCGCACTCCTGGACCTCCGGGAAAACCAAAAGTTCTGGAGCGCACCAAAGGGTCGATGCTAGTGAGCTGGACTCCTCCTCTGGACAACGGCGGCTCTCCAATTACTGGTTACTGGCTGGAGAAGAGAGAAGAGGGAGGTGCCTACTGGTCACGTGTTAGCCGAGCACCAATAACCAAAGTGGGCTTGAAAGGCGTGGAATTTAATGTTCCCCGTTTGATCGAAGGTGTTAAATACCAGTTCAGAGCAATGGCAATAAACGCTGCAGGAGTTGGCCCTCCCAGTGAACCATCAGACCCAGAAATTGCGGGAGATCCCATATGTAAGTATGCTTCCATCTCTGGAATATATCAAGGGCAGAGCCACTAAATGGATAACTGTGCTGTTAAATTTCTTGTATTTATTCTCGGCCAAGTTATTTTATTTATTAAAAGTTTTGTACTTATGTAGACTGTCAAAAGTATATATGTATGTGTGTATACACATATACACACACTAAGCACATGTATCTAATATGTATATATACATGTGTATGCATACACATAGAGAAACTTATAAGGTTTTTAAACACTTAGATTGAACCTAGTATTGTATGAGGAATCACAATAATAAAGACCCTGGACTATATAGCTCCTCTTTGCTCCCATATTTAAAATAAACCTCTGCCTCCTTAATCAGCTGCTGTGGAAATTGTCTCTCTCACTAAACAGACCTTCCAGTAGGAGTTTAACAGAAACAAAAGGTTGTTAAATTTTCAGTAATACATATTGAACAAAGATGTAAGATCTTCAAGCATAGTCTGTGAAGTCAAATAAAAAGCAATTCTGAAAGATCTATAAGCATATCAGTTCAAAAATTAAAATACTGTGGCCTTAATGATTAATACCATGTGTTGTATGTATGGATTTTCTGTGGAAAAAATTCAGCTATTTGTAAAAAAGACTTAAAATAATCTAAATCCTATATGGAGCATATATAAAAAATGAAGTATTCATTCATTCTGCAAGCTAGTATTAAATATATGCAATGTGTAAAGAACTATCTTAGGCACTGGAAAGGCCTATCATTAAAAAAGATGAACAGAGTAAAAGAATTTCTGTAATTGTAAAGCACTGTCAGAAATATAATGGATTGTTACGTGATGAGGGACAGGGTCAATGTCTACAATACAAGGCATTAAGAATCAGTTTGTGTTTAAAAGTTTACAGCTAATGATGAAGTCACTTTTTAATTTCATGGTAGGTTATATTAAGTTTTTAGTATAGAATATTGCAGAATCTCTTCAAAGAGTTCTCAAAAGTAAAATAGCTTTCACCAATCATGTGTAAATAGAATAATAATCTATCAGGAGCTAGCTAGTAGTCTTTCTATCCTGGTTAGTTGTTTGCTTTCTTTCTTTTAGCATTAATGCTAAATGAAAATAGACTTTCTTATATTTCTCTTCTCTAGAAGGTAATTTATTCCTTTGGCACTCCTATTTTAATATTTTAAAAATAAAATATGATCAGACATAGTAAAATATTCTTAAGTACATAAATCTAGCATCTCATCAGCTTCACGTTTTGATTTTTTTTTTTCATTAGATCCACCTGGGCCACCTTCTCGCCCAGAAGTCAAAGATAAAACAAAGTCAAGCATCACACTAGCATGGAAACCTCCAGCCAAAGATGGTGGCAGTCCAATCAAAGGATACATTGTAGAAATGCAAGAAGAAGGTAGTACGGACTGGAAAAGTGTAAATGAACCAGACAAACTTCTACCTACCTGTGAATGTGTGGTGCCAAACTTGAAAGAGCTCAGGAAGTACAGATTCAGAGTGAAAGCTGTCAATGAAGCTGGTGAATCTGAACCAAGTGATACAACTGGAGAGATTCCTGCCACTGATATTCAAGGTACTAGTCCTTAATCCATTTTTGTATTCATCTTTTGATCTCATTATGAAATTGATTCATTTACTGAAGATGTGTCAGTTACTTTTTTGGAAAAGGTGAGCTAAATCCTGTTATATTATCCATGGTATTACAGAGGTACCAGAAGTTTTCATTGACATTGGAGCACGAGACTGTCTGATTTGTCAAGCCGGCACACAGATTAGGATTCCTGCCGTCGTTAAGGGACGCCCAACACCAAAATCATCTTGGGAATTTGATGGAAAGGCAAAGAAGGCAATGAAGGTAAGAAAATTATAATTTTCTGCATTTCCCACTGACTCACTCTAAGGAATATTTACACTATAACTGACTATCTTATTTTCTAATAGGATGGGGTTCACGATATACCTGAAGATGCACAGGTAAGAAAAAAGAAAATTGAAATGATTTCAGAATCTGATTGACTTCAATACTGCCATTACTTCATTCATTGTATCACTACTGTTTTCTTTGTACAGCTGGAGACTGCTGAAAACTCATCAGTAATTATTATTCCGGAATGTAAACGATCTCATTCAGGCAAATACAGCATCACAGCCAAGAATAAAGCAGGACAAAAGACTGCAAATTGCAGAGTTAAAGTCATGGGTAAGAAAGGCTTTGAAAGTTATTATGGAATAAGAGCAAATTATTTTAAACAAGATAGCACTGTTTACATTGTGATTTGCATCCAACAGATGTACCAGGGCCACCCAAAGATCTGAAAGTCAGTGACATCACAAGGGGCAGTTGCAGACTTTCATGGAAGATGCCGGATGATGACGGAGGAGACAGGATCAAAGGCTATGTTATTGAGAAGAGGACTATTGACGGAAAAGCTTGGACTAAAGTCAATCCCAACTGTGGAAGCACCTCATTTGTCGTCCCTGACCTCATCTCTGGACAGGAATATTTCTTCCGCGTGCGGGCAGAAAACCGTTTTGGTGTTGGTGCTCCTGCGGAAACGATTCAGAGGACCACTGCCAGAGACCCGATATGTAAGTTTTTAAGTCAAAGATTAAATTAGCTTCCTAAACCTGAAATGTATTATTATAAACGATTCATACTTTATTTTTAAAGATCCTCCTGATCCCCCTATTAAACTGAAGATTGGCCTCGTAACAAAGAATACCGTACACCTATCATGGAAACCCCCGAAGAATGACGGGGGCTCCCCTGTCACCCACTATATTGTTGAGTGCCTTGCATGGGATCCTACTGGGACAAAGAAAGAAGCATGGAGACAGTGCAATAAGCGTGATGTGGAAGAACTGGAATTTACCGTGGAAGACCTCGTCGAGGGTGGGGAGTACGAATTCAGAGTCAAAGCCGTCAATGCTGCAGGAGTCAGCAAACCTTCAGCCACTGTTGGCCCCGTGATCATCAAAGACCAGACATGTATGTACCAACATGTGATTGGAGAAGGTCCTCTTTATGGATGCCTTCCTAGATACTCAAAAATCCAAAGTAAAAAGATGTCTCTGTGCATTGGAAGCTCCCATGGGTTGAGTCTGGACACGGGGCCTGTTACCTAATCACTCAGCTCCCACGGAATTATCTCATTTCCTTGCATATTTTACCTTTCCTTTACTAAAAGGAGATACCGTGTAGAATTTCCTTACTCTGATTTTTCTCCACAGCAGGCTGTTTTACTTACCAGTAGATAAAACAGTTCCTCTGCATGCTCCTCAAAAGGGGCAAAAAGTAACCAGTTATTTGCTTAGCAACTGCCAGGGCACATTTATATTCACAGTCATGTCTCTTTCTCTCTACTTGAGAAAAAGAAACTTGCTCACATATCATGATAACCATGAATAATCTGAGAACAGCATCAAAGGAGAGGACTCTGAGTGTCCTTGAGTTAAGATTACATGGGTTTTATTAAAACTATATTGACTTTTCTCTGTTTGAGAAAAAGACACATCCGTTTTAAGAGAGAAAATATCCACAGAACTATGCTAATAATTCTTCCTGTAATTATTGTTACCATCTTTACTGCTGTGTATTTGTTAGTTCTCTCTTCTAAACTTAGGAAAGTGGTAGTCACCGCCCACTTTGCATATTCTTATACTAAATTCATGAAAAAGGGGAAATTGCTCTGCCTCTACTAGCAGTTGTATTTCTTAAAAGGAAAATTCATCTCAGAACAAAATAGGTCCCCTCATTACTCTGAATATTAGGGAATATCATAAAAGAACTCCCAAGCCTAAACTACTTACTACAGTTTCACTTCTCTCTGCCCTTTTTCAGTATCTACAATCATAATGATTCCAGGTAGGAGAGAGGCAATAGCTGATACATAGCTAAATATAGGTCAATAAAGGATGATGACCACCTATGCCTGTCCCCCAAACTGGTACAAATTAGCTGAAGACAGATCTGTTCTTTATGAATTCTATTCAATACTTCCGATCCTTTAGTGTTTTATGTTTCTAATGACAACTTTTTTTTTTTTTTTTAATAATCTAGGCCCACCTGCAATTGAGCTAAAAGAATTCATGGAGGTTGAAGAAGGAACTGATGTTAACATTGTGGCCAAAATTAAAGGTGTGCCATTTCCGACACTAACCTGGTTTAAAGCTCCTCCAAAGAAGCCTGATAACAAAGAACCTGTTGTCTATGATACCCATATCAACAAACTGGTGGTGGATGATACTTGCACCCTAGTGATTCCACAGTCTCGCAGGAGTGACACTGCCTTATACACCATCACAGCTGTGAATAATCTGGGAACAGCATCAAAGGAAATGAGACTGAATGTCCTTGGTAAAGATGACATGATTTTATTAAAACTACATGACTTTCTGTTCATAAACGTAATATTTGGTTTTAAGATCTTTCCCTTAAAAGCTTTTCTTTTTTAAAACCATTTTAGGTCGCCCTGGCCCTCCAGTGGGACCAATAAAGTTCGAATCTATTTCAGCAGATCAAATGACATTATCTTGGCTTCCACCTCTAGACGATGGTGGGTCTAAGATTACAAACTATGTAATTGAGAAAAGAGAAGCTAACAGGAAGACATGGGTGCATGTCTCCAGTGAGCCCAAAGAATGCACGTACACAATTCCCAAGTTGCTAGAAGGCCATGACTATGTATTCCGAATCATGGCCCAGAATAAATACGGCATTGGGGAGCCCCTTGACAGCGAACCTGAAACAGCGAGAAACCTCTTCTGTAAGTATCACATATTTCACATTCAAAGTCATTATTGTCTTTGTTTTTCATAATTTCTTATAAATCACTGTGATTTTTGTCACAGCTGTCCCTGGAGCACCAGATAAACCAACAGTTAGCAGTGTGACTCGAAACTCCATGACTGTCAACTGGGAAGAGCCAGAATACGACGGAGGCTCTCCTGTGACCGGATACTGGCTAGAAATGAAAGACGCCACTTCAAAGAGATGGAAGAGAGTTAACCGAGATCCTATCAAAGCCATGACTTTGGGTGTTTCTTACAAAGTGACTGGTCTCATTGAAGGTTCTGATTATCAATTCCGAGTATACGCCATCAATGCTGCCGGTGTGGGGCCAGCAAGTCTGCCATCAGACCCAACGACTGCTAGAGATCCAATTGGTAAGCCTTCAAACCATTCCTTTTTTTTTTTCTTCCCAAAAGTACCATGGAAAAGTCAAGAATAATGTCTACTGGTTCTTTCCAGCACCTCCTGGCCCTCCATTTCCCAAAGTTACAGACTGGACTAAATCATCTGCGGATCTGGAGTGGTCTCCCCCACTAAAAGATGGTGGGTCCAGAGTAACAGGATATATCGTTGAATATAAAGAAGAAGGAAAAGAAGAATGGGAAAAGGTAGCTAAACTTGGCATGATGGAAATAAATAAACTGAACATAAATAAACTGAAAATAAACTGTAAATAAACTGAACATGTATAGTTATTCTCAATCCCATTTATTCTTACTTGTATTTTTTTAATTAAGAAATCAGAAAAATAGTTTAACTGATAATCCAGACATCTTATATAAAAAATTTAATCAAAATTTGTCCTTAAAGCAATTATCCTTCAATTAAAAATAAATTACAAAAAACTTCAGTTTTATTATTATGAACCTTTTGGCTCTAAAGCTTTAAAAAGTGGAATAAGTACAGTACAGTACAGTTTTTGCAATCATTTGACAATATTTTAAAGCATAATTGCTTCCATTCAATATTTACCTATAATATCTGATGCATTAAACCTAAATTGACAACAATTTTCCCAAAGAGTAAATATGCTGTTGTTACACTTTGGAAGGCTATTAAAACAAAAACTACAGTAGTCCCCTTCTATCCCCAAGGGATACATTCTGAGACCCCCAGTGGATGCTTGAAACCAAGGATGGTACTGAGCTCTGTCTATATACTATGGTTTTTCTTTTACTAATGGGCAGGTTATTGTTGTTTAAGGGATGTTGTTTAATTGCTAAGTCATGTCCGACTCTTTATGATCCTATGGACTATAGCCCACCAGGCTTCCCTGTAAATGGGGTTTCCCAGACAAGAATACTGGAGGGGGTTGCCATTTCCTTTCCAGATCTTCTTGACTCAGGGATCAAACCTGTGTCTCCTGCATTGGCAGGCGGATTCTTTACCACCGAGCCCCAGGAAAGCCAGGTGGTTCACTTCCCAAGCAGAGGTGGAATAGGATGACCCAAGATATCATTATATTGCTCAGAATGGAACTCAGTTTAAAACTGATCAATTGAGTATTTGTGGAAACTTTTTTCCATTTAGTGTTTTCAGATTCCCAATGACTTCTGTGGTAAATGAAACCACAGAAAATAAAACCACAGATAAGAAAGCATTACTGTATTCCAGGGGCTTCCCAGGTAGCACAGTGGTAAAGAATCCACTTCCTAGGCAGGAGACGTAAGAGACAACGGGTTAGATCCTTAGGTTGGGAAGACTCCCTAGAGGAGGAAAGGCAACCCCCTCCAGTATTCTTGCCTGGAAAATCCCATGGACAGAGGAGCCTGGCAGGCTACAGTCCATAAGGTCACAAAAAGTCAGACCTAACTGAGCACGCATATCACACAGTGTATTCTGATTATAAAATGCCTGTGATTTTTCCCTAGGCTAAAGATAAAGAAGTGAGAGGAACAAAACTTGTTGTGACAGGATTGAAAGAAGGAGCATTCTACAGATTTAGAGTTAGAGCAGTCAACATTGCCGGCATTGGAGAACCTGGAGAAGTCACAGATGCCATTGAAATGAAGGACAGACTTGGTAATTACTGATGTTTCTATTATTTTATCAATGTTCGCATTTTAGATTGGAAAGAAAAGCACACTGACTATTTTTAAATTGTTTTCCAGAATTACCTGACCTTCAGTTAGATGCCAGCGTCAGAGATAGAATTGTGGTCCATGCTGGAGGAGTGATTCGGATCATTGCCTATGTGTCTGGAAAGCCTCCTCCAACTGTTACCTGGAACATGAATGAAAGAGCTTTACCTCAAGAGGCCACCATTGAGAGCACAGCCATCAGCTCATCCATGGTCATCAAGAATTGCCAGAGGACCCACCAAGGCGTCTATTCTCTTCTTGCTAAAAATGCAGCAGGGGAAAGAAAGAAGACAATTATTGTTGATGTATTAGGTAAAAACTCGGTTTGTCCACACATCTTTTAAAAATAACATTTTATTTCCTCTACAAGAAAGATGTACTATTAAGAAAACTATATTACAAATATTTCGGAAAATAAGAAAAATTACCCACAATCCCATTGACCTCTATTAGCTTTTTTAAAAATTCCCTCCTTACTATTTATCTAATATATACTTTAACATGGCTGTATCCCTACTATGAAGTCCTGTATGCTGCCTTTTTTATATAGCATGCTACCATAAGCATTTACTGTATTATTTTTTTTCATTTATTTTTATTAGTTGGAGGCTAATTACTTTACAATATTGTAGTGTTTTTTGTCATACATTGACATGAATTAGCCATGGAGCATTTACTGTATTATTATATAGTCTTCATAAAAGCAACTTTCTTGCAAATGTCCAAGAATGTTTAACAGTTTGCTAATAAGGTTGACCATTTTTCATATCATGAAGTGAAGTGAAGTCGCCCAGTCGTGTCCGACTCTTTGCAACCCCATGGACTGTAGCCCACCAGGTCTGTGGGATTTTCCAGGCATGAATACTGGAGTGGGTTGCTGTTTCCTTCTCCACATAGGACCTGCTATTTATTATAATGATGCAAAAATCCCTTTGAAGCTGTCTGCATTCTAATCAAAGAGAAGCATCATACTGGGTTATCAATATTGCATTTCTAGTCCCTGAATATCGAGTTGAACTCTGCAGGGCTTGTTCTGGCCTCTCTCTGACTGCTGTCTTCCAGTGATTTCCTCAGAAAGTGAAGCCTTCTCACTCAGATCTCTCTCTCAGCATTTCTCTAGGCTTAGCCATACTCCAAACACCCAATTCTTATGTTAAAATAACCAGTTCTTTATTGAGCATAATTCATATTGTGAAACCGGTTTGTTTTTATTAATGAAAATGTCATGAAGAAATAATCTCATTGAGCAATTCTTCTGTCCAATGGCTGTTACTTTATGAACTGGTGTATTTCCAGGTTAAACTGCAACCCTCTCACTGGTCATTCTGAGATTTGGGGTCTTCTGTGCTACTCAGATTCACTGATCACCCTGAAAAAATTCTCTCCCCGCGCTTTTCCTTCTGGAAAGTAAACTAAACACAAAAAATAGTCATGTCGCTCCTCACCCTTCTCCTGTCTCCCTCTGTGCACTTTCCTCCCAACATCACCTTCTTATCTGACTCACAAATTACTAAAAATTTTTATATACGTGTGTGTATATATATAAAGCTGTTTCATAAGTCTCCGTTAAAGCAGGGGCAATCAGTAACTACTGCAAACTTACGTTATTTTAAAATATGGTTGAATATAGACACCAGGAAAGAAAGAAAAAAAAAACTCAATAAACACAAAATCTTACTTTTTTCGTAACAGTATTTTTGTCTCCCTTCTAAAAACAGAGGGTAACAAATATTGAGCCCTGTAGTTCATTGAAGTCAAACAAGTAGAAACCTTCCCCTCTTATTTCTAGATGTACCAGGTCCTGTTGGAATACCATTCCTGGCTCACAACCTGACCAATGACTCCTGCAAGCTGACATGGTTCTCACCAGAAGATGATGGGGGCTCTCCCATCACCAACTATGTCATTGAAAAGCGGGAAGCTGACCGCAAAGCATGGACCCCAGTGACATACACAGTTACCCGACAAAATGCTACTGTCCAGGGTCTCATTCAAGGAAAAGCCTACTTTTTCCGAATTGCGGCTGAAAATAGTATTGGCATGGGCCCATTTGTTGAGACCACAGATGCACTTGTCATAAGAGATCCAATCAGTAAGTACAGTTTAAAACTATTTCATCCTTAATCACTTCTTCATTTAATCAAAGGCTGTTGTGACAAAATAGGTGTATAAATAAATGCCAAACATTTCATCTGACAAATACTCAGTATCTGATGTTGGTTCTATTTGAATGTGACTGTGAAAGAGATTATGGGAATACATATTCCTCAGATCCTTCCATATAATACTGCACTTTTAAAATTTTCACTTAATGGCATAAACATGAAGTAGTTTCCTAACTCTAAAACTACCAGCTCTGGAGAACTTTCCTGAATTATCTGGTCTCAATGAACCTCTATTTTGTCATCTGGAAATCAGACTGCATTGGATCCCTTTTAGCTACTCATTTTATGATGAGATATCTTTTGTTACTTATCAAACAAATAGTTTAATGTTTAAATGCAGTCCTCAGAAAGTAGTACTTACCACATTCTCCTAGATTTTTAACATTTGTCTCACTGTCACTCCACACTTGCAGCTGTACCAGAGCGTCCTGAAGACCTGGAAGTCAAAGAAGTTACCAAAGAGTCTGTCACTTTGACTTGGAATCCCCCTAAGTATGATGGCGGATCCGAAATTATCAACTATGTCCTGGAAAGCCGTCTCATTGGAACTGAGAAGTTCCACAAAGTTACAACTGACAACTTGATGAGCAGGAAATACACTGTGAAAGGCTTAAAAGAAGGTGATACCTATGAGTACCGTGTCAGTGCTGTCAATATTGTTGGACAAGGCAAACCATCATTTTGCACCAAGCCAATCACTTGCAAGGATGAGCTGGGTATGTGTCAAATGCAGCTTACACTTTGAAAACTTGTACACATACAGATTTACTGTAAGACATCAGCCAGACTGACTTGCTGTTATCATTATACATTTCAGCTCCTCCAACGCTTGATCTCGACTTCAGAGATAAGCTCACAGTTCGAGTTGGTGAAGCTTTTGCCCTCACTGGCCGTTACTCAGGCAAACCAAAGCCTAAAGTTTCTTGGTTCAAAGATGAAGCTGATGTGCTGGAAGATGACCGCACTCATATAAAGACCACCCCGACGACGCTTGCTCTAGAGAAGCTCAAGGCCAAGCGTTCAGATTCTGGCAAATACTGTGTGGTTGTGGAGAACAGTACAGGCTCCAGGAAGGGTGTCTGTCAAGTTAATGTTGTTGGTAAGTATTATTTAGCAAGTATTAGAAATATTCTGTTCTTTCCAAAGCAGAAGTGGAAATAACATTTTGTGCTGTGTTTTTTTTTTTTTTTCTTTTATTCAGACCGTCCTGGACCACCAGTAGGACCAGTTATTTTTGATGAGGTGACAAAAGATTACATGGTTATCTCTTGGAAGCCGCCTTTAGATGACGGAGGCAGTGAAATTACCAATTACATTATTGAGAAGAAGGAGGTGGGCAAAGACGTTTGGATGCCTGTAATATCTGCAAGTGCCAAAACAACATGCAAAGTTCCTAAACTGCTTGAAGGAAAAGATTATATTTTCCGGATACATGCTGAAAACCTGTATGGAATAAGTGATCCTCTGGTGTCTGATTCAATGAAAGCCAAAGATCGCTTCAGTATGCATCATATTCCTTTTCAGTGATTTAATGTCTGCTGTTGTTAACAGGAAGAATTAAATCTCTAACACATTGTGCTAATGTTTGTTATAGGGGTTCCTGATGCACCTGACCAGCCAATCGTTACAGAAGTTACCAAAGACTCTGCATTAGTCTCCTGGAACCAGCCACATGATGGAGGAAAGCCCATCACAAACTACATCCTGGAAAAGAGAGAAACTATGTCTAAACGATGGGCTAGAGTTACCAAAGAGCCTATCCATCCATACACTAAATTTAGGGTTCCTGATCTTCTAGAGGGATGTCACTATGAATTCCGGGTTTCTGCAGAAAATGAAATTGGTATTGGAGACCCAAGTCCACCATCCAAACCAGTCTTTGCTAAAGACCCAATTGGTATAGTACTAAAGCATTCTTTCAGCTTTCATTTTATCTGAGTTTGTTTCCAGCTATATTCTAACTCTGTCTTGGTTTTCTCTTTTATTATGTAGCTAAACCAAGTCCACCTGTTAATCCTGAAGCAACAGATACAACATGTAATTCAGTTGATCTAACCTGGCAGCCACCACGTCGTGATGGTGGGAGCAAGATTCTGGGTTACATTGTTGAGTACCAGAAAGTTGGAGATGAAGAATGGAAAAGAGCCAATCACACTCCTGAGTCTTGTCCTGAAACTAACTATAAAGTAACCGGTCTTCGGGATGGTCAATCCTATAAGTTCAGAGTAATAGCAGTCAATGCAGCTGGCGAGTCAGACCCAGCTCATGTTCCTGAGCCAGTGCTAGTAAAAGACAGGCTCGGTGAGTACACACATTCTCAGTTGCCTCTGCAAGGAAGACAGGTTTCATTGTCTATGCTTAATTGTAAAATACATGAACAAAGCAAATCTGAAAGTACCATTCTCTTTATTCTAGAACCCCCCGAGTTGATTCTTGATGCCAACATGGCAAGAGAACAACACATAAGGGTTGGTGATACTCTAAGGCTCAGTGCCATCATCAAAGGAGTGCCGTTCCCAAAAGTAACCTGGAAAAAGGAAGACAGAGAGGCTCCAACTAAAGCAAGAATTGATGTCACTCCAGTTGGCAGCAAGCTTGAAATTCGTAATGCTGCCCATGAAGATGGTGGAATTTACTCCTTAACAGTGGAGAATCCAGCTGGTTCAAAAACTGTCTCAGTTAAAGTACTCGTATTAGGTAAGAATTTTAGTGCTTGTGATGTACTTAATGCAATAACATATAAAAGTAACTCAATACATTTTGAGTTCTTAGCTGGATTAAATCACTTACATAGCTGTGTTATTTAACACTTTTCAGATAAGCCTGGGCCACCTAGAGATCTGGAAGTCAGTGAAATAAGGAAAGATTCTTGTTACCTTACTTGGAAGGAACCCCTGGATGATGGTGGTTCTGTTATTACAAATTATGTGGTTGAGAGGAAAGATGTTGCCAGTGCCCAGTGGTCACCTCTTTCCACTACATCAAAGAAAAAGAGTCACATGGCTAAACATCTTAATGAAGGCAGTCAGTATGTCTTCCGAGTTGCTGCTGAGAACCAGTATGGACGTGGTCCATTTGTGGAAACACCTAGACCCATCAAAGCTGTGGATCCCCTACGTAAGTTGCTCTCTTTGGATACAAAAGTACTGTTTGACTGTCTTTGAGAATATTATTTATTCATCATAACTTCTTCTGAAAAGATCCCCCAGGGCCACCCAAGAACCTACACCATGTGGATGTTGACAAGACTGAAGTCTCCCTTGTTTGGAATAAGCCAGACCGTGATGGTGGCTCTCCAATCACAGGATATTTGGTAGAATATCAGGAAGAGGGCACCCAAGACTGGATTAAGTTCAAGACCGTGACAAACTTAGAGTGTGTCGTTACTGGACTACAACAAGGAAAGACATATAGATTCCGGGTAAAAGCTGAAAACATTGTGGGTCTTGGTCTCCCTGACACAACTATCCCAATAGAATGTCAAGAAAAACTAGGTAAATCTTAGATTGGCACTATTTTCTTTCTTTTTAAAATTATTCATACGTGATATTATCCATATTGTCAAAAGCAAAATCTAATTTCCTCATGTTTACTTTCCAGTGCCTCCATCCGTGGAGCTGGATGTGAAATTAATTGAAGGCCTTGTGGTGAAAGCTGGAACTACAGTCAGATTCCCTGCCATTATAAGAGGTGTGCCCATTCCTACTGCAAAGTGGACAACCGATGGGAATGAGATTAAAACAGATGAACGCTATACAGTTGAAACGGACAACTTCTCATCAGTACTCACCATTAAGAGCTGCTTAAGGAAAGACACTGGGGAATATCAGATCACAGTGTCCAATGCAGCTGGCACCAAAACAGTAGCCGTGCATCTTACTGTTCTTGATGTTCCTGGTCCACCAACAGGCCCTATTAACATCCTGGAAGTTACCCCTGAATATATGACTATATCATGGCAGCCACCTAAGGACGATGGAGGAAGCCCTGTGATAAATTACATCGTTGAGAAAAAAGACACAAAGAAAGACACATGGGGGGTGGTCTCTTCAGGTAGCAGCAAGACAAAGTTGAAAGTCCCACACCTGCAAAAGGGATATGAATATGTCTTCCGAGTGAAAGCAGAGAATAAGATTGGTATCGGCCCTCCTCTTGACTCTGTACCTACTGTTGCTAAACATAAATTTAGTCCTCCATCTCCTCCTGGTAAACCAGTGGTTACTGACATTACTGAAAACGCTGCAACAGTGGCGTGGACCCTGCCAAAATCTGATGGTGGGAGCCCAATAACTGGTTACTATCTGGAGCGTCGAGAAGTAACAGGCAAATGGGTGCGAGTCAACAAAACTCCTGTAGCGGACCTGAAGTTCAGAGTGACTGGACTCTATGAGGGAAATACATATGAGTTTAGAGTCTTTGCTGAGAACCTTGCAGGACTAAGCGGTCCATCCCCAAGTTCTGATCCAATAAAAGCTTGCCGGCCCATCAAACCACCTGGACCGCCTATTAATCCTAAGCTGAAAGACAAGACCAGAGAATCAGCTGATCTGGTATGGACAAAGCCTCTCAGTGATGGTGGTAGCCCCATTCTGGGCTATGTAGTAGAATGTCAGAAAGCTGGGACAACACAGTGGAACAGGATTAACAAAGATGAACTCATTAGGCAGTGTGCCTTTAGGGTACCTGGACTCATCGAAGGAAATGAGTACAGATTCCGTATAAAGGCAGCTAACATTGTGGGAGAGGGAGAGCCACGCGAACTAGCAGAATCTGTAATTGCAAAGGACATCCTTCATCCTCCAGAAGTAGAACTTGATGTAACCTGTCGTGATGTCATCACCGTCAGAGTGGGCCAGACGATCCGCATTCTTGCTCGGGTCAAAGGCAGACCTGAACCAGACATAACTTGGTCCAAGGAAGGCAAAGCATTGGTCCGAGATAAGCGGGTTAACATAATTCACGATCTGCCTCGTGTTGAGTTACAAATTAAAGAAGCTGTTAGAGCTGATCATGGCAAGTACATCATCTCAGCCAAGAACAGCAGTGGACATGCCCAAGGTTTTGCTATTGTTAATGTCCTTGACAGACCTGGGCCTTGCCAGAATTTAAAGGTCACCAATGTAACCAAAGAGAACTGTACAATTTCTTGGGAAAACCCACTAGACAATGGTGGCTCAGAAATAACAAACTTTATAGTGGAATATCGCAAACCAAATCAGAAAGGCTGGTCAATTGTCGCCTCAGATGTCACTAAGCGATTAATCAAGGCCAACCTCTTAGCCAACAACGAATACTATTTCCGAGTTTGTGCAGAGAATAAAGTAGGTGTTGGGCCAACCATTGAAACCAAAACTCCAATTCTGGCTATTAACCCTATTGATAGACCAGGGGAGCCTGAAAACCTTCATATTGCAGATAAAGGAAAGACATTTGTCTATCTAAAATGGAGGCGGCCTGATTATGATGGTGGTAGCCCAAATCTATCATATCATGTTGAAAGGAGGCTGAAGGGCTCTGCTGATTGGGAAAGAGTGCATAAAGGAAGCATTAAAGAAACCCACTACATGGTTGACAAATGTGTTGAAAACCAGATTTATGAGTTCAGAGTGCAAACAAAGAATGAAGGTGGGGAAAGTGACTGGGTAAAGACAGAGGAAGTTGTTGTGAAGGAAGACTTACAGAAACCAGTACTCGATCTGAAATTAAGTGGTGTGCTCACTGTCAAAGCAGGAGATACCATTCGACTTGAGGCAGGTGTTAGAGGCAAACCGTTCCCAGAAGTTTCATGGACCAAGGACAAAGATGCTACAGACTTAACAAGATCACCAAGGGTCAAGATTGACACCAGTGGTGATTCGTCTAAATTTTCTCTCACTAAAGCAAAGCGAAGTGACAGTGGTAAATACGTAATTACAGCAACTAACACAGCTGGTAGTTTTGTGGCCTTTGCCACTGTGAATGTTTTGGATAAGCCTGGTCCTGTAAGAAATCTGAAAATTACTGATGTGTGTAGTGACAGGTGTTCTCTTCGCTGGGATCCACCAGAAGATGATGGTGGCTGTGAGATCCAAAATTATATTTTAGAAAAATGTGAGAGCAAGAGAATGGTCTGGTCTACCTTTTCCTCTACTATCTTAACCCCTGGTACTACAGTAACACGTCTCATAGAAGGAAATGAATATATTTTCAGAGTCCGTGCAGAAAATAAAATAGGCACAGGACCTCCAACAGAAACTAAGCCAGTCATTGCAAAAACCAAATATGATAAACCTGGTCGCCCTGACCCCCCAGAAATCACTAAAGTAAGCAAAGAAGAGATGACCGTGGTTTGGACGCCACCTGAATATGATGGTGGAAAGTCCATCACAGGATACTATTTGGAGAAAAAGGAAAAGCATTCAACACGATGGGTGCCTGTCAACAAGAGTGCAATTCCTGAGAGACGTCTAAAAGTACAGAATCTCCTCCCAGGACACGAGTATCAGTTCCGTGTCAAGGCAGAAAATGAAGTTGGAATTGGAGAACCAAGCTTGCCGTCAAGACCGGTAGTGGCAAAAGACCCCATAGGTATGATGTTCCTTTTTTTCTCTGGTATTATGCCAACTCTTAATCTCAAATGCAGAGGTATTAGACAAATAAGTTAAGTCCATAACATCAAAACTTTATCTTAGCCAGTATTTTTCCAAATAGATCTTTTACCAAATCACCTAAAATGTACAAACAATGGTAGATTCTAAATTTGCAAAGGAAAATAAGGAGGACTTATTTAGCAATTGAGAAACTGAATGTACTATGTGTGGTTAATTAAGAATAGACTGTATAAAATTATACATTAACATATCACTAGTAGTGGTTAACCATGTGTAAATTTATTCTTATATAATTTACTTTCAGAACCACCTGGTCCGCCGACCAATCTCAAAGTGGTTGATACAACCAAAAGTTCCATAACTCTCGGGTGGGGTAAACCAGTGTATGATGGTGGTGCACCGATCATTGGCTATGTTGTGGAAGTGAGACCTAAAAAAGCAGACATGTCACCAGATGAAGGCTGGAAAAGGTGCAATGCTGCAGCGCAACTTGTCCGCATGGAATTCACCGTGACCAGCTTAGATGAAAACCAGGAATACGAGTTCAGGGTTTGTGCCCAAAACCAAGTTGGCATCGGGCGCCCTGCAGAACTAAAGGATGCTATTAAACCTAAAGAAATCCTAGGTGAGGCCCTAGGTTATCACTTGGTTCATTGTTTCACTTCTCACATGACTTCCCCACATTCTGAAGTCAACTAATGGCCTTCGTGTCATTTGTAGAACCTCCAGAGATTGACTTGGATGCCAGCATGAGAAAACTGGTCACCGTGAGGGCAGGATGCCCCATCCGACTATTTGCCATCGTGAGAGGGCGACCAGCCCCTAAGGTCACCTGGAGAAAAGTGGGTATTGATAACGTGGTCAGAAAGGGACAGGTCGATTTGGTTGACACTATGGCCTTCCTGGTCATCCCCAATTCTACGCGTGACGACTCAGGAAAATACTCCTTGACGCTTGTGAACCCGGCGGGAGAAAAGGCCGTGTTTGTGAATGTCAGAGTATTAGGTGGGTGGTGAACAACTGTCTTCCTCCCCTTCCAAAACTCCTTAGTTAATCAGGAGGCTGAGGGAACTCACATATCTAATCTTGTGGTTCTTTACAGATACCCCTGGGCCCGTGTCTGATTTAAAAGTTTCGGATGTCACTAAAACATCATGCCACATTTCCTGGGCCCCTCCCGAGAATGATGGCGGGAGCCAGGTGACACATTATATTGTGGAGAAACGTGAGGCTGAGAGAAAGACATGGTCGACAGTCACTCCAGAAGTGAAGAAAACGAGCTTCCATGTCACCAATCTTGTCCCTGGGACAGAGTATTTCTTCAGAGTGACTGCTGTCAATGAGTATGGCCCCGGTGTCCCAACAGATGTCCCCAAACCAGTGCTTGCGACGGACCCTCTAAGTAAGTCACATCCTTTCTCCCCTCTCTTAACCCCAGTCCCTGACTTCAATCAAGTCAAGGCAATAAACATTTACCAGATAATGAAACCCTAAAGGGCTTTAACTCGTAGAAACCTACACAGCACAAAAAAATATCTAACTCACTCACTGAAGACTTTATAGATCTGCCTTATCGAGCACTTTTTACTATCAACAGCCCGAACCACATTTTCCACATACTTTGAAGCATGTGGCATATGAAAACATTAATGTATATTACAAAGGGATGGATTTGGCTACCTGGACAGTTTTCTCTTAATCACGTTTTTCTTCCAGGTGAGCCAGATCCCCCCAGGAAACTCGAGGTTACTGAAATGACAAAGAACAGCGCTGTATTAGCCTGGTTACCGCCCCTGCGTGATGGAGGTGCTAAAATCGACGGCTACATCGTTAGTTACAGGGAAGAGGAGCAGCCTGCAGATCGCTGGACAGAGTACTCAGTGGTGAAAGACCTCAGCCTGGTTGTCACTGGCCTCAAGGAAGGGAAGAAATACAAATTTAGAGTAGCAGCCAGAAATGCTGTGGGAGTCAGTTTGCCGAGAGAAGCTGAAGGCGTGTACGAAGCCAAAGAACAGCTGTGTAAGTGGTCACTGAGTCATTTTTATCATGTGATAAAAGTTTACAAGAATTTTCTTTTGACATGGAAACATTTATCCCTGAAGAATCTAATTCCAGAAATAAACCTGAAATATAGTAGAGAATAACAGTTTTAAAACATTTGCACCCACAACACATGGTAAAACACCTTAAATCATGACACAGTACACACATACATATATATATAACTTTAAAAAGAAGTTTGTTAGAGCAACACCCATCCTTATTATGTATGCTGGACTCTGGTATTTTCAAATCAGTCTCATTCTTTTTAAAAAGTATTAGCAGTGATGCAAACATCAACTGGAACCTCTAATGGGTTGCTACTCACCATTTGAAAAACACGAGTATAGTTCCTCATTAGAGAAAATTTAACCTCCCCACAAAATTAATGTATCTTCATCTTACTTTTAGTGCCACCCAAGATCCTCATGCCAGAGCAAATTACTATCAAAGCTGGGAAGAAACTCCGAATCGAAGCGCATGTGTATGGAAAGCCTAATCCGGTCTGTAAATGGAAAAAGGGAGAAGATGATGTTGTCACGTCCAGCCACCTGGCTGTGCATAAAGCAGAGAATTCTTCAGTTCTGATCATAAAAGATGTTACTAGGAAAGATAGCGGCTACTACAGCCTTACTGCAGAGAACAGCTCTGGGACAGACACTCAGAAAATCAAAGTCATCGTCATGGGTAGGTTAAGCATTAGACAAACAGTCATCCACACGTGAAGATCAGAAGCATTTTTTCCAGCCCCATTCCTGTCCTTACCTTTCTCTCCTCTCGGTTCACGCAGACGCTCCTGGACCCCCGCAGCCTCCGTTTGACATTTCTGACATCGACGCCGATGCCTGCTCCCTGTCCTGGCACATTCCTCTGGAGGACGGAGGCAGTAACATCACCAATTACATCGTGGAGAAGTGTGATGTGAGCCGAGGTGACTGGGTGACAGCACTGGCTTCAGTGACAAAAACTTCCTGCAGGGTTGGAAAACTGATCCCAGGCCAAGAGTACATCTTCCGGGTCCGTGCTGAGAATCGATTTGGCATTTCAGAGCCTCTCACATCTCCGAAGATGCTGGCTAAGTTCCCATTTGGTATGTTCCTTTCAGGACAAAAAAACTGAACTGTTTTCTTTCTAATCTGTTACTTAGGCTGGAAACTGACACTTCCCTGGTCTTCATTTCCAGGTGTTCCCAGTGAACCCAAGAACGCGCGCGTCACTAAAGTCAACAAAGACTGCATCTTTGTGGCATGGGACAGACCCGACAGCGACGGAGGCAGCCCCATTACCGGCTACCTGATTGAACGCAAAGAAAGAAACAGTTTGCTCTGGGTGAAAGCCAATGACACCCCTGTCCGGTCAACTGAATATCCGTGTGCTGGCCTGGTAGAAGGCCTTGAGTATTCATTCAGAATCTATGCCCTAAACAAAGCTGGATCCAGCCCACCCAGCAAACCGACTGAATATGTGACTGCAAGAACTCCAGTTGGTGAGTAATTTTTTTTTTTTTTTAAGTATTATGAGGACACATTTAAATCTTGGCACCTCTAAACATTACTATTTCCATTCAGGAATATGTTTTGGGTGATACAGTGAAATAGAACATTTCTGGTGTTAAGACAAATGCTGAGAATATCTCTTTTGGTTCTAGATCCTCCTGGCAAGCCTGAAGTCATTGATGTTTCCAAGAGTACTGTATCTCTTGTCTGGGCTCGTCCTAAGCATGACGGAGGCAGCAAAATTATTGGCTATTTCGTAGAAGCTTGCAAACTTCCTGGTGATAAGTGGATACGGTGTAATACTTCACCTCACCAGATTCCTCAGGAAGAGTTTACAGTGACTGACTTAGAAGAGAATGCTCAGTATCAATTCAGAGCAATTGCCAAGACCGCAGTAAATATCAGCCAGCCTTCTGAACCTTCCGATCCAGTAACTATCATGGCAGAAAGTGGTAAGATTCTGTTGGACATTCTAGGCAAAGGAAGACATCACTCATAATATATGTTTCCCCTAATAAAAAACTAAATCTACATTTGTGAAAATAAGGACATATAAAATGATAGGTACTTTGTATACAGACATTAAAAATTATGATTATAGAGAATCTTAATAACAAGTTAAACTAAAAAGCGAGATAGCGAACTGTAAAGACCACATATTTTTAAGCATACATATGCACAGAAAGATGCCCCCCCAAAATGCACCAAAATGATGAGTGGAGCTTTAAGGATGCTGGGATGATGGGTAATATCTTTACATTTTTCTTTATACTGTCAGCATTATCAAATTTTGGCATTAAACTTGTATTTCTTTTATAATGAATAGTTACTTTAAGAAAATCCCATCTTGAAAAAGATAGCATATTTATTTCTCACTTTTACAAATAAGCATTATATAATATAGCTTTGCGTATATTAAATCCCTTTATCTTACTTCTTTCCAGTACCTCCCAGAATAGACCTGAGTGTGGCTATGAAATCTTTGCTTACCGTGAAAGCTGGAACCAATGTTTGCCTGGATGCTACTGTTTTTGGCAAACCGAAGCCCACGGTCTCTTGGAAGAAGGATGGCACGCTGCTGAAACCATCGGAAGGGATCAAGATGGCCATGCAGCGGAACCTATGCACCCTGGAGCTGTTCAGTGTGACCCGGAAAGACTCAGGGGACTACACCATCACTGCTGAAAACCCAAGTGGCTCCAAATCAGCCACTATCAAGCTCAAAGTGTTAGGTAACTAAAGCACTTCACTAGAATCTCAGGCTTCACTTTGGTTAATGTGATGTCATAGAATTTACAAAATTAACATGTGAGAAAAGATACCTAACTTGATGTATCTTTTGTCATCATGGAATTATTCTCAACACAGGACAATAGTGTTTTACAGCTGAAAAGACCATTAGAGATCACATATCCCAGACACATAGTTTTAGATATGAGGAAATTAAGATCTGGAGAAAAGTAACTTCCAAGGTCGTACAAGAAGTTAATGACAGTATAAAGACAGCAGCCCAGGTCTCCAGTCCTCCACTCTGTTCATCCCCTATTTCACATGTTTGGGTGAAAGACTTAACTTTTCTTTCTTAATCTTTCAGATAAACCAGGTCCTCCAGCATCCGTTAAAATCAACAAAATGTATTCGGATCGTGCAATGCTTTCTTGGGAACCTCCTCTTGAAGATGGAGGCTCAGAAATTACCAACTATATTGTTGACAAACGTGAAACGAGCAGACCCAACTGGGCACAAGTCTCTGCTACCGTGCCCATCACTAGCTGCAGCGTGGAGAAACTGATAGAGGGCCATGAGTATCAGTTCCGAATTTGTGCTGAAAATAAATACGGTGTGGGCGACCCGATCTTAACTGAGCCAGCAATTGCCAAAAACCCATACGGTAAGAATGTTTTCCTGCAGTTTTTCATTCTACTTTTGAAATGTTACCTTTTAGACTGGGACATAAACCTGTCGATTAATCTCTGCAGATCCACCTGGACGCTGCGATCCTCCTGTTATTAGCAACGTAACCAAAGACCACATGACCGTCAGCTGGAAACCCCCAGCAGATGATGGCGGCTCCCCCATCACCGGCTATTTGGTTGAAAAGCGGGAAACCCACGCAGTTAACTGGACTAAAGTCAACAGAAAACCTGTGATAGAAAGAACAATAAAAGCGACAGGTCTCCAAGAAGGCACAGAATATGAGTTCCGAGTTATAGCAATCAACAAGGCTGGACCTGGCAAACCCAGCGATGCCTCCAAAGCTGTTTATGCCCAAGATCCTCTGTGTAAGTGTTCATGGAAGAGTCCCACAGATGTGTGATAACCAGCATTCAACAACTGGGAATGAGGTTTTAATGAAAATTTTCTATTATTATCTCTAGATCCTCCTGGACCACCAGCTTTCCCCAAAGTATATGACACAACCCGGAGCTCCGTGAGCCTAACATGGGGCAAGCCAGCCTATGACGGTGGCAGTCCTATCATTGGTTACCTTGTTGAAGTAAAACGAGCTGATTCGGATAACTGGGTGAGGTGCAATTTACCACAGAAGCTCCAGAAAACCCGCTTTGAGGTCACCGGCCTAATGGAAAACACAGAATACCAGTTCCGCGTGTATGCTGTTAATAAGATTGGATACAGTGACCCCAGTGATGTGCCAGACAAACACTGTCCCAAGGACATTTTAAGTAAGTATTACCAGGAGAAAGATACAGAACTCTTTTCATCAGTCATACTAAAAGAGGGAATATACAGAACTCCTCTATGTAGATTTATTTATTTACAAGTTTTAGGATTGATAACTCTAGAAGTATGTTGTAGGAGAGATGGGTTGGTACTTTATTGTACTATATGACAAGCCAAATGGAAGGCAAGGTGATTTATGGTTTTGAAATGCTTTTCTTACTTACCTGAGAATTTCCTGTCTTCAAAAGATTATGGAATATATGGATTTTATTGAGAATAAAAAGTTTTGTTTTTTTTTTTTTAAACTAAGTAGTGAGCTATTTCGGAGAAGGAAATGGCAACCCACTCCAGTATTCTTGCCTAGAAAATCCCAGGGACAGAGGAGCCTGGTGGGCTGCTGCCCATGGGGTCGCACAGAGTCGGACACGACTGAAGCGACTTAGCAGCAGTGAGCTATTTATCATTCTTAGGTTTTTATTTTCTCTTCTAACCCACTCCTCTCCATCTTAATTTCGTTTCCCTTCGTTTCTTCTATTCACTTATTCTCCCTAATCAATGCTCCTATTACTTTGAATTACACCTCACCCACTGTGTACTTTTCTTCCTACAATGAAATAAAGAAAGCCCAAAATCAGTCATCTAATGTACAGAGAGTTTAAGAGTATGTAAGATTCATGAGAGAAGGAGATGCACATCCTCCAGGGAAAATGTGGGTTGGCCCATAGGATACTAGAAAATAGAAAGGTCAATAATTACTACAGAGCCTTAAGATAGTTGGCAAAAGTTTTGAGGGTTATATTAAGAATTTTTTTAAGAACTAGAAATCAGAAACATATTTTAGGAGTTATCAGGCCAGTCCTTGGAAATACACGTTACTCTAACTTTCTTCACTCCAACGTTAAACAGTTCCACCTGAGGGAGAACTTGATGCTGATTTGAGGAAGACACTCATATTGCGTGCTGGAGTTACCATGAGACTGTACGTGCCAGTAAAAGGACGTCCACCTCCCAAGATAACTTGGTCTAAGCCAAATGTCAATCTAAGAGAAAGGATTGGACTGGACATAAAGTCCACTGACTTTGACACCTTCTTGCGCTGTGAAAATGTGAACAAATATGATGCAGGAAAATACATCTTGACTTTGGAGAACAGCTGTGGTAAAAAGGAATACACCATCGTAGTGAAAGTGCTTGGTAAGTCTACATGGAAAAACAGTCATATATATGTTTAAAATGTAGCCAGTGTGTTTTTTAGGTATTCATTTCTTATTTACCCATTATTTATTCAGATACTCCTGGGCCACCCATCAACGTGACTGTCAAAGAAATATCCAAAGATTCTGCTTATGTTACCTGGGATCCTCCCATTATTGACGGTGGAAGCCCCATCATAAACTATGTGGTAGAGAAGCGTGATGCAGAGAGGAAGTCCTGGTCTACTGTGACAACAGAGTGCTCAAAAACAAGCTTCAGAGTATCTAACCTGGAGGAGGGAAAATCCTACTTCTTCAGGGTGTTTGCTGAAAATGAGTATGGCATTGGTGATCCTGGTGAGACACGTGATGCTGTCAAAGCTTCCGGTAAGCAAATGTAGCTACCACCCCATCATTTTGAGTGACACCTTACCTTGGTTTTCTGGGGCTCAGACTCATCACTTCTCCTTTGCTTTAGAAACCCCTGGACCAGTTGTGGACCTGAAGGTGACTTCTGTCACCAAGTCATCTTGTAGTATAGGCTGGAAGAAGCCTCGCAGCGATGGTGGAAGTCGAATTATTGGCTATGTCGTTGATTTCCTGACTGAAGAAAATAAGTGGCAACGAGTCATGAAATCATTAAGCTTACAGTACACCACAAAAGACTTGACTGAAGGGAAGGAATACACCTTCCGAGTGAGCGCAGAGAATGAAAATGGAGAAGGCACCCCAAGTGAAATCAGTGCTGTGGCGAAGGATGATGTCGGTAAGCGCTTGCCGTCATCTCCACTTCCTGTCTGTCATCTAAAGCGCACTCTTGGGACTTCCCTGGCAGTCCAGTGGTTAAGACTTCGCCAGTACATGGGGTTCTCAAGTTCGATCCCTGATCAGGGAATTAAGATCCTACATGCCTCATGGCCAAAAAACCAAAGCATAAAACAGAAATAACATCGTGACAAATTCAGTAGAGACCTTTATAATGCACCAATAAAAAACTAAAAGTGCTCTTGAGCCCTATTCCCTAGCTTACGTAAAAATCCTTTAAAAACTATAATGATCTGAAAAAATTAACTGCCTGGCATTAAAAAATGACTTCTCTCTGCTGTTTTACAGTGGCTCCTGACCTTGACTTAAAGGACCTACCTGACTTGTGCTACTTGGCCAAAGAAAACAGCAACTTCCGTCTTAAGATCCCCATAAAAGGCAAGCCAGTTCCATCCGTGTCCTGGAAGAAAGGGGAAGACCCTCTAGCAACAGACACAAGAGTCAGCGTTGAGTCGTCTGCAGTTAACACCACTCTTGTCGTATATGATTGCCGAAAATCTGATGCTGGAAAATACACAATCACACTGAAGAATGTGGCTGGCACCAAGGAAGGGACTCTCACCATAAAAGTTGTCGGCAAGCCTGGCATCCCCACTGGACCGATCAAATTTGAAGAAGTCACAGCAGAAGCCATAACCTTAAAGTGGGGTCCTCCAAAGGACGATGGAGGTTCTGAGATCACCAACTACATCCTAGAGAAGAGAGATTCTGTAAACAACAAGTGGGTGACTTGTGCCTCGGCTGTCCAGAAAACCACTTTCAGGGTCATGAGACTCCACGAGGGGATGGAATACACCTTCCGGGTCAGTGCCGAAAATAAATACGGTGTAGGAGAGGGTCTGAAATCGGAGCCAATTGTTGCCAGACACCCATTTGGTAAGTGTCTCAAGGTCAGAAAACATAAAGCAGAACATGGTTCCAGTTCATTTAGAATACATTCCTGATTATAAATCTTGAATTATCTCCTTTTTCCTAGATGTGCCTGATGCTCCCCCACCTCCCAATATCGTGGATGTCAGACATGACTCCGTATCTCTAACATGGACTGACCCCAGGAAAACTGGAGGCTCTCCGATTACAGGTATTTTGTTGGCTCTTATCCTAGAGCATTTACATTAGTATTTTTTCCAAATCTTCCTCCCCGAAAACAAGCTGAACCTGTGCTACTTACTTATAGTACCATCTGCACATCCAAAAGTGAATGTTCCGTTTTTCAGTTCATCGTGCATTCAGAACATTAAGAATTAAGTAAGCTAATTCATTAAGCTAACTTCATTTGAATGAAAAACTCCTAATGTAATAGTTAATAAAGGCTTTCTAAATGATAGTATCTATTTTTATAAGTTAAAATGTTTCAACAGAAGGTGCCATAAATAAGTCTATTCCAGGAGATAAAAATATCCCTATGGCTAGGTAATAAAAGTATAGATACCAACAAGGATGATTATTTGTTCTGCGTGTGTATGTATGTAAAAATCAGGCTGCATTTGTACTTTCTCTGTGAACTGACACATCACTGGGTCTTTCCTAGGGTATCATATCGAGTTCAAGGAAAGAAACAGCCTTTTGTGGAAGAGAGCTAATAAGACTCCTATTAGGATGAAAGACTTCAAAGTGACAGGACTAACTGAAGGTCTGGAATATGAATTCCGGGTTATGGCAATCAATTTAGCAGGAGTAGGCAAACCAAGCCTGCCATCAGAGCCAGTCGTGGCCCTTGATCCAATTGGTAAGTCATTATACAGAGACTTCGTATAATGTCTCTTTGTATTTCTTCATGAAGAAAACATTGGTGTGTGGCTGACTGGGTTGGTTGGTTTGTTGCTTTATTTTAGATCCTCCTGGCAAACCTGAGGTTATCAGTGTAACAAGGAATTCAGTGACTCTCGTCTGGACTGAACCTAAATACGATGGTGGCCATAAGTTGACTGGATATATAGTAGAGAAACGAGATCTTCCCTCTAAATCCTGGACGAAAGCCAACCATGTTAACGTCCCAGATTGTGCCTTTACTGTTACTGACCTTGTCGAGGGTGGAAAATATGAATTCCGAATTAGAGCAAAGAATACAGCAGGGGCTATCAGTGCTCCATCAGAGAGTACAGGAACCATTATCTGCAAAGATGAATATGGTAGGTCTATTTTATTTTTTATGCACATTAGAAAAGAAAAAACATTCGCCCCCCACCCTTGCGGAGGGGCTATAGAGCACTTTCCCCCTGCAATTTTTGTAGGTCTTGTGAGATAAACAAGACTACCATACAAAAAAAAAAAAAAAAAGAAAAGAAAAAACAGTAAATTAAGCCACCTTCCTTTTCTGATTACAATGTTTGTTTTTGTTTTTTTTTTTTCCTTTGCAGAGGCACCAACCATTGTTCTTGATCCCACAATAAAAGACGGGCTAACAGTTAAAGCAGGAGACACCATCATTCTGAGTGCCATTAGCATTCTTGGCAAGCCTCTTCCAAAATCAAGTTGGTCCAAGGCAGGAAAAGACATACGCCCATCAGATATCGTTCAGATAACTTCAACCCCAACATCTTCCATGCTTGCTGTCAAGTATGCCACTAGAAAAGATGCTGGTGAATACACCATCACTGCTACTAATCCTTTTGGCACAAAGAGTGAACATGTGAAGGTGACAGTGCTTGATGTACCTGGTCCCCCCGGTCCCATCGAAATCAGTAACGTTTCTGCTGAAAAAGCAACACTCACCTGGACACCTCCCTTGGAAGATGGTGGCTCACCAATTAAGTCCTATATCCTGGAAAAGAGAGAAACCAGCCGACTTCTGTGGACAACGGTTGCCGAAGATATTCAGTCTTGCAGGCATGTGGCCACCAAACTTATCCAAGGAAACGAGTATGTCTTCCGGGTCTCGGCTGTAAACCAGTATGGCAAAGGAGAGCCTGTACAGTCTGAACCTGTCAAAATGGTAGACAGATTTGGTAAGTACAGCATATAAGGGAACTGACACATAAACGTTTGCAGCAGAGCTGAGGAAATCACAGATTTCTCACAAATTTGCTTCCTTTTCAGGTCCGCCTGGCCCTCCTGGAAAGCCAGAGGTTTCCAATGTCACTAAAAACACGGCCACTATCAGTTGGAAAAGACCAGTTGATGACGGTGGCAGTGAGATCACAGGGTATCATGTAGAAAGGAGAGAGAAGAAAGGCTTGCGATGGGTGAGAGCAACAAAGACTCCAGTTTCTGATCTCAGATGCAAAGTGACAGGACTGCAAGAAGGAAACACCTACGAGTTCCGAGTCAGTGCGGAGAACAAAGCAGGAATCGGTCCGCCTAGTGATGTTTCAAATCCTGTTCTAATGAAAGATGTTGCCTGTTAGTATCTATCTTTTTCAACACAGCTCTTTGGGGAGTGCTGGTATTTAATTTATACCAAATCCAAACCCTTAACATTTTTGTGCCTGTTTCCTTTCCAGATCCTCCAGGACCACCTTCAAATGCACGTGTCACCGACACTACCAAGAAATCTGCTTCTTTGGCTTGGGGCAAGCCTCATTATGATGGTGGCCTTGAAATCACCGGCTATGTCGTGGAGCATCAAAAAGTAGGAGATGAGGGCTGGATAAAGGATACAACAGGAACGGCCCTCAGAATCACTGAGTTTGTGGTCCCTGATCTGGAGACCAAAGAAAAATACAATTTTAGAATCAGTGCCATCAATGATGCTGGTGTTGGGGAGCCAGCAGTGATTCCAAATGTTGAAATTGTGGAACGGGAGATGGCCCCTGACTTCGAACTAGATGCTGAGCTTCGAAGAACTCTTGTTGTGAGAGCAGGACTCAGTATTAGAATATTCGTGCCCATTAAAGGTCGACCTGCCCCTGAAGTGACGTGGACCAAAGATGATATCAACCTTAAAAACCGAGCTAACATCGAAAATACAGAGTCATTCACGCTCCTGATCATCCCAGAATGTAACAGATACGACACTGGTAAATTTGTGATGACCATAGAAAACCCTGCTGGGAAGAAGAGTGGCTTCGTTAATGTCAGAGTCTTGGACACACCAGGACCTGTCCTCAACCTGAGACCTACTGACATCACGAAGGAGAGCGTCACCCTGCACTGGGACCTCCCTCTGATAGACGGGGGCTCACGTATCACAAACTACATTGTGGAGAAACGAGAAGCAACACGGAAATCTTACTCCACGGTCACCACGAAGTGCCATAAATGCACATATAAAGTCACTGGCTTGTCTGAAGGGTGTGAATACTTCTTCAGGGTGATGGCAGAAAATGAGTATGGAATTGGCGAGCCAACAGAAACAACGGAGCCCGTGAGGGCCTCCGAAGCACCATCACCACCAGATAGTCTTAACATCATGGACATAACTAAGAGCACAGTCAGCTTGGCATGGCCTAAACCCAAACACGATGGTGGCAGTAAGATCACTGGCTATGTGATTGAAGCCCAGAGAAAAGGTTCTGACCAGTGGACCCACATCACAACTGTGAAGGGGCTGGAATGTGTTGTAAAGAATCTGACCGAAGGGGAAGAATACACCTTCCAGGTAATGGCAGTGAACAGCGCAGGGAGAAGTGCCCCTAGAGAAAGCAGACCCGTCATTGTCAAGGAGCAGACCATGCTTCCAGAACTGGACCTCCGCGGCATTTATCAGAAATTAGTCATCGCTAAAGCTGGTGACAACATCAAAGTCGAAATTCCAGTGCTCGGTCGACCAAAGCCCACGGTTACATGGAAGAAAGGAGACCAGATTCTTAAACAGACACAGAGAGTTAATTTTGAAAATACAGCAACTTCCACCATCTTAAACATCAACGAGTGCGTAAGAAGTGACAGTGGGCCCTACCCATTAACGGCAAGGAACATTGTGGGAGAGGTTGGTGATGTCATCACCATTCAAGTCCATGACATCCCAGGGCCACCTACTGGACCTATCAAATTTGATGAAGTTTCATCCGATTTCATCACCTTCTCTTGGGAGCCACCTGAGAACGATGGAGGTGTACCCATAAGCAACTATGTGGTAGAAATGCGGCAGACTGATAGTACCACATGGGTCGAACTAGCAACCACTGTCATACGCACAACCTACAAAGCCACTCGCCTTACTACCGGGCTTGAGTACCAATTCCGGGTAAAAGCTCAAAACAGATACGGAGTGGGGCCTGGCATCACGTCAGCATCTGTAGTTGCCAACTATCCATTTAAGGTCCCTGGGCCTCCTGGTACCCCGCAGGTGGCTGCAGTTACCAAGGACTCAATAACAATCAGCTGGCATGAGCCTCTTTCTGATGGTGGAAGCCCCATTTTAGGATACCACGTTGAAAGAAAAGAACGCAATGGCATTCTCTGGCAGACTGTGAGCAAAGCATTAGTACCCGGCAACATTTTCAAATCAAGTGGACTAACAGATGGTATTGCTTATGAATTCCGAGTGATCGCAGAAAACATGGCTGGCAAAGGCAAGCCAAGCAAGCCATCTGAACCTATTTTAGCTTTGGATCCCATTGACCCACCCGGGAAACCGATCCCTCTCAATATTACTAGACACACAGTGACTCTTAAATGGGCTAAGCCTGAATATACTGGAGGCTTTAAAATTACTAGTTATATCGTTGAAAAGCGGGATCTTCCTAATGGACGGTGGCTAAAGGCCAACTTCAGCAACATTTTAGAGAATGAATTTACAGTCAGTGGACTAACTGAAGATGCCGCATATGAATTCCGTGTCATTGCCAAAAATGCTGCTGGTGCTATTAGCCCACCATCTGAGCCATCAGATGCTATCACATGCAGGGACGACGTTGAAGCCCCAAGGATAATGGTGGATGTCAAATTTAAGGACACAATTACATTAAAAGCAGGTGAAGCATTCAAGCTGGAGGCTGATGTTTCAGGTCGCCCACCTCCAACAATGCAATGGACCAAAGATGGAAAGGAGCTTGAAAACACAGCAAAATTAGAAATTAAAATTGCGGATTTCTCTACTAACCTGGTAAACAAGGATTCGCTGAGAAGGGATGGCGGTGCCTACACCCTTACAGCAACTAATCCCGGCGGTTTTGCCAAACACATCTTCCAGGTCAAAGTTCTTGATAGACCAGGCCCTCCAGAAGGACCTTTAGCTGTATCTGACGTGACATCAGAAAAGTGTGTGCTGTCATGGTTGCCTCCACTGGATGACGGAGGTGCCAAAATTGAGTATTATGTCGTCCAGAAACGTGAAACCAGCAGACTGGCATGGACAAATGTAGCCTCAGAAGTCCAACTAACAAAACTAAAGGTCACTAAACTTTTGAAAGGCAATGAATACATATTCCGTGTGATGGCTGTAAACAAGTACGGTGTTGGAGAGCCACTGGACTCAGAGCCTATGCTTGCAGTGGATCCTTATGGACCTCCCGATCCACCTAAAAACCCTGAAGTTACCAGTATCACTAAAGATTCCATGGTTGTCTGCTGGAGCCATCCTGACTCTGATGGTGGCAGTGAAATCATCAATTACATTGTGGAACGGCGAGACAGAGCAGGCCAACGCTGGGTGAAATGCAACAAAAAGACCCTTACTGATTTAAGATACAAAGTGTCTGGGCTGACAGAAGGACATGAGTATGAGTTCCGGGTCATGGCTGAGAACGCGGCTGGCATCAGCGCACCCAGCACTACCAGTCCATTTTATAAAGCTTGTGATGCTGTGTTTAAACCCGGCCCACCAGGTAACCCACGTGTTCTAGATACAAGCAGATCATCCATCTCAATTGCTTGGAACAAACCCATCTATGATGGTGGTTCCGAAATCACTGGGTATATGGTTGAGATCGCCCTGCCAGAGGAGGACGAATGGAAGATCGTCACTCCACCAGCTGGGCTCAAGGCAACTTCGTACACCATCACCAACCTCACAGAGAACCAGGAATATAAAATTCGCATCTATGCCATGAATTCTGAAGGCATTGGGGAACCTGCACTTGTTCCTGGAACTCCAAAGGCTGAAGAGAGGATGCTGCCTCCAGAGATTGAACTCGATGCCGAACTGCGCAAAGTTGTTACCATAAGAGCTTGCTGTACTCTGAGACTTTTTGTTCCCATCAAAGGAAGGCCGGCACCTGAGGTGAAGTGGACCCGAGAACACGGAGAATCTTTAGATAAAGCTAGCATCGAGTCCACAAGCTCTTACACCCTGCTTATTGTTGGAAACGTCAACAGATTCGACAGTGGCAAATACATTCTAACCATAGAAAACAGCTCAGGCAGCAAGTCTGCATTTGTCAACGTCAGAGTCCTAGACACACCAGGCCCTCCACAGGACCTGAAGGTGAAGGAGGTCACTAAGACATCTGTCACACTGACATGGGAGCCTCCTCTTATTGATGGAGGTTCGAAAATAAAGAACTATATTGTTGAAAAGCGGGAATCAACAAGGAAAGCATATTCAACTGTGACAACAAATTGCCACAAGACTTCCTGGAAGGTAGACCAGCTTCAGGAAGGCTGCAGTTACTACTTCAGGGTTCTCGCTGAAAATGAGTACGGCATTGGGCTGCCTGCTGAAACCGCAGAATCTGTGAAAGCATCAGAACGACCTCTGCCTCCAGGAAAGATAACATTGGTGGACGTCACACGAAACAGTGTGTCGCTCTCCTGGGAGAAACCTGAGCATGATGGAGGCAGCCGAATTCTAGGCTACATCGTAGAGATGCAGAGCAAAGGCAGTGACAAATGGGTCACATGTGCCACAGTCAAAGTCACGGAAGCCACTATTACTGGATTAATTCAGGGTGAAGAGTACTCTTTCCGTGTGTCTGCTCAGAACGAGAAGGGCATCAGTGATCCAAGACAACTGAGTGTGCCAGTAATTGCCAAGGATCTTGTCATTCCGCCAGCCTTCAAACTCCTGTTCACTACTTTCACTGTCCTGGCAGGTGAAGACCTAAAAGTCGATGTTCCATTCATTGGACGCCCTACGCCAGCCGTGACCTGGCATAAAGATGATGTGCCACTGAAGCAGACGACCAGAGTAAATGCCGAGAGCACAGAAAATAACTCACTACTGACAATAAAGGAAGCGTGCCGAGAAGATGTTGGACATTACATCGTTAAACTGACTAACTCGGCTGGTGAAGCTACCGAAACCCTTAATGTGATCGTTCTTGACAAACCTGGGCCTCCAACGGGACCAGTTAAAATGGATGAAGTGACAGCTGACAGTATTACTTTCTCCTGGGGCCCACCTAAGTATGATGGTGGAAGTTCTATCAACAATTACATTGTAGAAAAACGGGACACTTCTACAACCACCTGGCAGATTGTGTCAGCTACTGTTGCAAGGACAACCATAAAAGCTTGCAGGTTAAAGACTGGATGTGAGTATCAGTTTAGGATTGCAGCTGAAAACAGATATGGCAAGAGCACCTACCTCACTTCAGAGCCTGTTGTAGCCCAGTATCCATTCAAAGTTCCTGGTCCTCCTGGCACACCATTCGTAATACTATCCTCCAAGGACAGCATGGAAGTACACTGGAACGAGCCAGTCAGTGACGGAGGTAGCAAAGTCATTGGCTATCACTTGGAACGCAAGGAAAGAAACAGCATCCTCTGGGTTAAGTTGAATAAGACACCTATTCCTCAAACCAAGTTTAAAACAACTGGCCTCGATGAAGGCATTGAATATGAATTTAGAGTCTCTGCAGAGAACATCGTGGGCATCGGCAAGCCAAGTAAAGTGTCCGAAAGCTACGTAGCCCGTGATCCATGTGATCCACCAGGAAGGCCAGAGCCGATCATTGTCACAAGAAATTCCGTGACTCTTCAGTGGAAGAAACCCACTTACGATGGTGGAAGCAAGATCACTGGTTATATTGTTGAAAAGAAAGAACTGCCCGAGGGCCGCTGGATGAAAGCCAGTTTTACCAATGTCATTGACACTCAGTTTGAAGTAACTGGCCTAGTTGAAGACCACAGATATGAGTTCCGGGTTATAGCCCGAAACGCTGCAGGAGTGTTTAGTGAGCCTTCAGAGAGCACAGGAGCCATAACAGCGAGAGACGAGGTAGAACCACCGCAGATTCGCATGGATCCGAAATACAAAGATACAGTCGTGGTGCATGCTGGTGAGCTGTTTAAGATTGATGCAGATATTTATGGCAAACCGATACCAACCACTCAGTGGATAAAAGGTGATCATGAGCTCTCAAATACAGCTCGATTAGAAATTAAGAGCACTGACTTTGCCACCAGTCTCAGTGTAAAGGATGCAATACGCATTGACAGTGGCAGTTACATACTGAAGGCCAAAAACGTCGCAGGAGAGAAGTCAGTCACTGTAAATGTCAAAGTCCTTGACAGGCCAGGGCCACCCGAAGGACCTATTGTTATATCAGGAGTTACAGCAGAAAAATGCACACTAGCTTGGAAACCCCCACTCCAAGATGGTGGGAGTGATATCATAAATTATATTGTGGAAAGGAGAGAGACCAGCCGCTTGGTTTGGACTGTGGTTGATGCTAACGTACAGACTCTCAGCTGCAAGGTTACTAAGCTGCTTGAAGGCAATGAATATATTTTCCGTGTAATGGCTGTCAACAAATATGGTGTTGGCGAACCTCTTGAATCTGAGCCAGTAACTGCCAAGAATCCATTTGTAGTGCCAGATGCACCGAAGGCTCCGGAAATCACAGCAGTGACCAAGGACTCAATGATTGTTGTATGGGAAAGACCGGCATCTGATGGCGGCAGTGAAATCCTCGGGTATGTTCTTGAAAAACGCGACAAAGAGGGCATCAGATGGACAAGATGCCACAAACGTCTGATTGGGGAGCTGCGCCTGAGAGTAACCGGCCTCTTAGAAAATCACGATTACGAGTTCAGAGTCTCAGCCGAGAACGCTGCTGGACTTAGCGAGCCAAGCCCACCCTCTGCTTATCAAAAGGCTTGTGATCCTATTTATAAACCAGGACCTCCAAACAACCCCAGAGTCACTGATATTACCAGATCTTCCGTCTTCCTTTCTTGGGGCAAACCAATATATGACGGTGGCTGTGAAATCCAAGGATACCTTGTTGAAAAATGTGACGTGAGTGTTGGTGAATGGACAATGTGCACTCCACCAACTGGAATCAGTAAAACAAACATAGAAGTGGAGAAGCTATTGGAAAAGCATGAATACAACTTCCGTATCTGTGCTGTTAACAAAGCTGGAGTGGGAGAACATGCTGATGTCCCTGGACCTGTTATGGTTGAAGAAAAGTTGGAAGCACCAGACATTGACCTTGACCTGGAACTGAGGAAAATTCTAAATATAAGGGCAGGTGGCTCCTTAAGGTTATTTGTTCCTATCAGAGGTCGTCCTACACCAGAAGTTAAATGGGGCAAAGTGGATGGTGAGATCCGAGACGCAGCTATTATCGACAGCACTAGCAGCTTCACCTCCCTTGTTCTTGACAATGTCAACCGATATGATAGTGGAAAATACACTCTCACATTAGAAAACAGCAGTGGGACAAAGTCTGCCTTTGTGACTGTCAGAGTTCTAGACACACCGAGTCCACCCGTTAACCTGAAAGTCACAGAAATCACTAAAGACTCGGTGTCGATCACATGGGAACCGCCTCTGTTGGATGGGGGATCCAAAATTAAAAACTACATTGTTGAGAAACGTGAAGCCACAAGGAAATCATATGCTGCAGTCGTAACAAACTGCCATAAGAATTCTTGGAAAATCGATCAACTCCAAGAAGGTTGTAGTTACTACTTTAGAGTCACAGCTGAGAACGAGTATGGTATTGGCCTTCCCGCCCACACTGAGGATCCAGTTAAGGTTGCAGAAGTCCCACAACCTCCAGGAAAAATCACTGTGGATGATGTCACCAGAAACAGTGTCTCTTTGAGCTGGACAAAGCCTGAACATGATGGCGGCAGTAAAATCATTCAGTATATTGTGGAGATGCAAGCTAAACACAGTGAGAAATGGTCAGAGTGTGCTCGAGTCAAGTCCCTTGAAGCCGTAATTACCAACCTAACTCAGGGAGAAGAGTACCTTTTTAGAGTTGTGGCTGTAAATGAAAAGGGGAGAAGCGATCCTAGGTCTCTTGCGGTTCCAATAGTTGCCAAAGATCTGGTCATTGAGCCAGATGTGAGACCTGCATTTAACAGTTACAGTGTACAGGTTGGCCAAGACTTGAAAATAGAAGTACCCATTTCTGGACGTCCTAAGCCAACTATTACCTGGACTAAAGACGATCTTCCACTGAAGCAGACTACAAGAATCAATGTCACCGATTCAGTCGACCTCACCGTACTCAGTATTAAAGAAACTCATAAGGATGATGGTGGACATTATGGAATCACAGTTGCTAATGTGGTGGGTCAGAAGACAGCCTCCATTGAAATTATAACCCTCGATAAGCCTGATCCTCCAAAGGGACCTGTTAAATTTGATGAGGTCAGTGCTGAAAGTATCACCTTATCCTGGGAACCTCCATCATATACAGGGGGCTGCCAGATCACTAACTACGTAGTTCAGAAGAGAGACACAACCACCACAGTATGGGACGTTGTTTCTGCTACTGTGGCCAGAACGACACTCAAAGTGACCAAGCTCAAAACTGGTACAGAGTATCAATTCAGGATATTCGCTGAAAACAGGTATGGACAAAGCTTTGCCTTGGAATCTGAGCCAGTTGTAGCTCAATATCCCTACAAAGAACCAGGCCCTCCGGGTACACCATTTGCCACAGCCATTTCCAAAGATTCCATGGTTATGCAGTGGCATGAACCAATCAATAATGGTGGCAGCCCCATCATAGGTTACCACCTTGAGAGAAAGGAAAGAAACAGTATTTTGTGGACAAAAGTCAACAAAACTATTATCCATGATACCCAGTTTAAGGCAATCAACCTTGAAGAAGGCATTGAATATGAATTCAGGGTGTATGCTGAAAATATTGTTGGTATAGGCAAAGCAAGCAAGAATTCCGAATGCTATGTAGCCAGAGATCCCTGTGACCCACCAGGAACCCCAGAAGCAATAATCGTTAAAAGACATGAAATCACTTTACAATGGACCAAACCCGCATATGATGGTGGAAGTGTGATTACGGGTTACATCGTAGAGAAGCGTGATCTGCCTGAGGGTCGCTGGATGAAAGCCAGCTTCACAAACGTCATTGAAACTCAGTTTACTGTATCAGGTCTTACTGAAGATCAAAGATATGAATTCAGAGTCATTGCAAAGAATGCAGCAGGTGCAATAAGCAAACCTTCGGACAGCACTGGACCGATAACTGCCAGGGATGAGGTCGAACTCCCAAGAATTTCAATGGATCCTAAATTTAGAGACACAATTGTGGTAAATGCTGGAGAAACATTCAGGCTTGAAGCCGATGTCCATGGAAAGCCCCTACCTACCATTGAGTGGTTAAGAGGAGATAAGGAGATTGAAGAATCTGCTAGATATGAAATAAAGAACACAGATTTCAAAGCTTTACTTATTGTAAAGGATGCCATTAGAATTGATGGTGGACAGTATATTTTAAGAGCTTCCAACGTTGCAGGTTCTAAGTCATTCCCAGTAAACGTCAAAGTGTTAGACAGACCAGGGCCTCCAGAAGGGCCCGTCCAGGTTACTGGAGTCACCGCTGAAAAATGCACATTAACATGGTCTCCACCACTTCAAGATGGTGGTAGTGACATTTCTCACTATGTTGTTGAAAAGAGAGAAACAAGTCGGCTTGCCTGGACTGTTGTTGCTTCAGAGGTTGTAACCAATTCTCTGAAAGTTACCAAACTCTTAGAAGGGAATGAATATATTTTCCGTATAATGGCTGTCAACAAATACGGTGTTGGCGAGCCTTTGGAATCTGCACCAGTACTCATGAAAAACCCATTCGTGCTTCCTGGACCACCAAAAAGCTTGGAAGTCACCAACATTGCCAAGGACTCCATGACCGTCTGTTGGAACCGTCCAGACAGTGATGGTGGAAGTGAGATTATTGGTTACATCGTAGAGAAGCGAGACAGAAGTGGCATTCGGTGGATAAAATGTAATAAACGCCGCATTACAGACTTACGGCTAAGAGTAACAGGATTAACAGAAGATCATGAGTATGAATTCAGAGTCTCTGCAGAAAATGCAGCTGGAGTTGGAGAACCAAGTCCACCTACAGTTTATTATAAGGCCTGCGATCCTGTGTTCAAACCTGGCCCCCCCATCAATGCGCACATTGTAGACACCACGAAAAATTCAATTACACTTGCCTGGGGTAAACCCATCTACGATGGTGGCAGTGAGATTCTGGGATATGTAGTAGAAATCTGTAAAGCAGATGAAGAAGAATGGCAAATAGTTACTCCCCAGACAGGCCTGAAAGCCACTCGATTTGAAATTTCAAAACTCACTGAACACCAAGAGTATAAAGTACGAGTCTGTGCCCTCAATAAAGTTGGTTTAGGTGAGGCTACAGCAGTTCCTGGTACTGTGAAACCAGAAGATAAACTTGAAGCACCTGAACTTGACCTCGACTCTGAATTAAGGAAAGGAATCGTTGTAAGAGCTGGTGGATCTGTCAGAATTCACATTCCATTCAAAGGTCGCCCAACACCCGAGATCACCTGGTCTCGAGAGGAAGGTGAATTCACAGATAAGGTCCAAATCGAAAAAGCAGCAAACTATACCCAACTATCAATAGATAACTGTGATAGAAATGATGCTGGAAAATACATTCTCAAGCTGGAAAACAGCAGTGGGTCTAAATCTGCTTTTGTAACGGTAAAAGTTCTTGACACCCCAGGACCACCACAGAATCTGGCAGTCAAAGAAGTGAGAAAAGATTCTGTCCTTCTGGTGTGGGACCCACCCTTAATTGATGGGGGTGCAAAGGTCAAGAACTATGTTATTGACAAACGTGAATCAACCAGGAAAGCATATGCTAATGTGAGTAATAAATGCAGCAAAACAAGCCTCAAAGTTGAGAATCTTACAGAAGGAGCCATTTATTACTTTAGAGTCATGGCTGAAAATGAATTTGGGATTGGTGTTCCCGTGGAAACTGTTGATGCTGTGAAAGCATCTGAACCTCCTTCCCCACCAGGAAAGGTCACACTCACTGATGTGTCCCAGACCAGTGCATCCCTGATGTGGGAGAAACCTGAACATGATGGTGGGAGCCGAATTCTGGGGTATGTTGTTGAAATGCAGCCCAAAGGAACAGAAAAATGGAGTGTGGTGGCTGAATCCAAAGTCTGTAATGCGGTTGTTACTGGTTTGAGTTCTGGACAAGAATATCACTTCCGTGTCAAGGCTTACAACGAGAAAGGACAAAGCGATCCACGAGTGCTTGGTGTTCCTGTCATAGCCAAAGACTTGACCATACAGCCCAGTTTTAAGTTACCTTTTAACACATACAGTGTCCAAGCTGGTGAAGATCTTAAAATCGAAATTCCAGTTATTGGCCGACCAAGACCTGAAATTTCATGGGTCAAAGATGGCGAGCCTCTTAAACAGACAACAAGAGTAAATGTTGAGAAAACAGCTACTTCAACTATTTTGCACATTAAAGAAAGTAACAAAGATGACTTTGGGAAATACACTGTAACAGCAACAAATAGTGCAGGTACCGCAACAGAAAATCTCAGTATTATCGTTTTGGAAAAGCCTGGACCTCCAGTTGGACCAGTTCGGTTTGATGAAGTTAGTGCCGATTTTGTGGTCATATCTTGGGAACCTCCAGCCTATACTGGTGGCTGCCAAATAAGCAACTACATAGTAGAGAAGCGAGATACAACCACCACCACTTGGCACATGGTATCAGCAACAGTGGCAAGAACAACAATTAAAATAACCAAGCTGAAAACGGGCAGTGAGTACCAGTTTAGAATTTTTGCAGAAAACAGGTATGGAAAAAGTGCCCCCTTGGATTCTAAACCAGTTACTGTACAATATCCATTTAAAGAACCTGGACCACCTGGCACTCCTTTTGTGACATCAGTCTCAAAAGATCAAATGCTTGTGCAGTGGCATGAGCCAGTTAATGATGGAGGCAGCAAAGTCATTGGCTACCATCTTGAACAGAAAGAAAAGAATAGCATTTTATGGGTCAAAGTAAATAAGGCTCCCATTCAAGACACCAAATTCAAAACAACTGGGCTTGATGAAGGCCTTGAGTATGAGTTCAGAGTTTCTGCTGAAAATATTGTTGGCATCGGCAAGCCAAGCAAAGTGTCGGAATGCTTTGTTGCTCGTGATCCTTGTGACCCACCAGGTCGCCCTGAAGCCATTGTTATTACAAGAAACAATGTCACACTGCAGTGGAAGAAACCAGCCTACGATGGTGGCAGCAAAATAACCGGTTATGTTGTAGAAAAGAAAGATCTACCTGATGGCCGTTGGATGAAAGCCAGCTTTACCAATGTATTAGAAACTGAATTTACAGTGAGTGGACTTGTAGAAGACCAAAGATATGAATTTAGAGTAATTGCAAGAAATGCAGCTGGCAACTTTAGCGAACCATCCGAGAGTACTGGTGCCATTACTGCTAGAGATGAAATTGATGCACCAAATGCCTCACTGGATCCCAAATATAAAGATGTCATCGTTGTTCATGCAGGAGAGACTTTTGTCCTTGAAGCGGATATCCGTGGCAAACCTATCCCTGATATTGTTTGGTCAAAAGATGGAAGAGAGCTTGAAGAAACAGCTGCCAGAATGGAAATCAAGTCTACTATTCAGAGGACAACCCTTGTTGTCAAAGATTGTATACGTAGTGATGGAGGACAATATATCCTGAAACTCAGCAATGTTGGTGGTACCAAGACTATACCCATCACTGTAAAGGTACTTGACAGGCCAGGACCTCCTGAAGGGCCTCTGAAAGTTTCTGGGGTTACTGCTGAAAAATGTTACCTGGCATGGAACCCACCTTTACACGATGGCGGTGCTAGTATCTCCCATTACATCATTGAAAAGAGAGAGACCAGCAGACTCTCCTGGACCCAGGTTTCAACTGAGGTGCAGGCCCTTAACTACAAAGTCACTAAACTTCTTCCTGGTAATGAGTACATTTTCCGTGTCATGGCTGTGAATAAATATGGGATTGGAGAGCCGCTGGAATCTGAGCCTGTCATAGCCCGTAATCCTTATAAACCACCAGGTCCTCCTTCACCACCTGAAGCCTCAGCAATCACCAAAGATTCTATGGTTGTAACATGGGCACGGCCAGTAGATGATGGAGGTGCTGAAATCGAGGGCTATATTCTTGAAAAGAGAGACAAGGAAGGCGTTAGATGGACCAAGTGCAACAAGAAAACACTAACAGATCTTCGATTCAGGGTAACTGGCCTTACTGAAGGGCATTCCTATGAATTCCGAGTTGCTGCCGAAAACGCAGCTGGTGTGGGTGAACCCAGCGAGCCTTCTGTTTTCTACCGTGCATGTGATGCTCTGTATCCACCAGGACCACCAAGTAATCCAAAAGTGACAGACACTTCCAGATCTTCTGTCTCCCTGGCATGGAGTAAACCAATTTATGATGGTGGTGCACCTGTTAAGGGCTATGTTGTTGAGGTCAAAGAAGTCACTGCTGATGAGTGGACAACGTGTACTCCACCAACAGGACTACAAGGAAAGCAGTTCACAGTGACCAAGCTCAAAGAAAATACTGAATATAACTTCCGTATCTGTGCCATCAACTCTGAAGGCGTAGGTGAGCCTGCAACTATACCTGGTTCAGTTGTTGCTCGAGAGAGACAAGAGCCACCAGAAATAGAACTGGATGCTGATCTCAGAAAAGTGGTCATTCTGCGTGCGAGCGCTACTTTACGCTTATTTGTCACTATCAAAGGTCGCCCGGAACCTGAAGTGAAATGGGAGAAGGCCGAAGGTGTTCTCACTGACAGGGCCCAGATTGAGGTGACCAGCTCATACACAATGCTGGTAATTGATAATGTTACCAGATTTGACAGTGGTCGGTATAATCTGACACTAGAAAACAACAGTGGCTCTAAAACTGCTTTTGTTAACGTCAGAGTTCTTGACTCACCAAGTGCCCCTGTGAATCTGACTGTAAGAGAAGTAAAGAAAGACTCTGTGATACTGGCTTGGGAACCACCGCTTATTGATGGCGGAGCTAAGATTACAAACTACATTGTCGAAAAACGAGAAACAACACGAAAAGCATATGCTACTGTTACAAACAACTGCACAAAGAACACTTTTAAAATCGAAAATCTTCAAGAAGGGTGTTCTTACTACTTCCGAGTCTTGGCTTCCAATGAATATGGAATTGGTTTGCCAGCTGAAACAACTGAACCCGTTAAAGCTTCTGAACCACCCCTCCCACCTGGAAGAGTAACTCTTGTCGATGTGACACGTAACACAGCTACAATTAAGTGGGAGAAACCAGAAAGTGATGGTGGCAGCAAAATTACTGGTTATGTAGTTGAAATGCAGACTAAAGGGAGTGAAAAATGGAGCATCTGCACACAAGTGAAGACTCTAGAAGCAACTATATCAGGCCTAACTGCTGGAGAGGAGTATATCTTCAGGGTAGCTGCAATTAATGAAAAAGGAAAAAGTGATCCAAGACAACTTGGAGTGCCAGTAATTGCAAGGGATATTGAAATAAAGCCTTCAGTTGAGCTTCCTTTCAATACTTTCAATGTAAAGGCCAGAGACCAACTGAAGATTGATGTTCCATTTAAGGGAAGACCTCAAGCTACTGTAAGCTGGAAAAAAGATGGTCAGACCCTTAAAGAGACAACTAGGGTCCATGTTTCCTCTTCCAAGACTGTAACATCACTAACAATTAAGGAAGCTTCGAGGGAAGATGTTGGCACTTATGAATTATGTGTTTCAAATAGTGCTGGATCCGTAACAGTTCCTATCACTGTCATTGTGCTTGACAAACCAGGACCTCCCGGACCTATACATATTGATGAGGTTAGTTGCGACAATATAACCATTTCTTGGAATCCTCCAGAATATGATGGCGGCTGCCAGATTAGCAATTACATCGTTGAAAAGAGAGAAACCACTTCTACAACATGGCATGCAGTTTCACAAGCAGTTGCAAGAACATCCATCAAAATAGTTCGTCTAGTAACAGGAAGTGAGTATCAGTTCCGCGTTTGTGCAGAAAACCGCTTTGGAAAGAGCTCCTACAGTGAATCTTCTGCTGTAGTTGCCGAGTATCCATTCAGCCCTCCGGGTCCTCCTGGTACTCCTAGAGTTGTGCATGCCACAAAATCCACCATGTTGGTAACCTGGCAGGTGCCAGTTAATGATGGAGGAAGTCAAGTACTTGGTTATCACCTTGAGTATAAAGAAAGAAGCAGCATTCTTTGGTCAAAAGCAAATAAAATGCTCATTGCCGATACGCAAATGAAAGTCTCCGGCCTTGATGAAGGACTGATGTATGAGTATCGTGTATATGCTGAGAATATTGCTGGAATTGGTAAATGCAGTAAATCTTGTGAGCCAGTCCCTGCAAGAGACCCTTGTGACCCTCCTGGACAACCTGAAGTCACAAATATCACAAGGAAATCAGTGTCACTTAAGTGGTCAAAACCACATTATGATGGTGGAGCTAAGATCACTGGGTACATCATTGAACGTAGAGAACTACCAGATGGCCGGTGGCTGAAATGCAACTTTACTAATGTACCAGAAACATACTTTGAAGTAACTGAACTCACTGAAGATCAACGTTATGAATTCCGGGTTTTCGCAAAGAATGCTGCTGACTCAATTAGTGAGCCATCTGAATCCACTGGACCTATCACAGTTAAAGACGATGTTGAGGCTCCAAGAATTATGATGGATGTCAAATTCCGAGATGTCATTGTTGTCAAAGCCGGAGAGGTCCTTAAGATCAATGCAGACGTTGCAGGGCGACCTCTGCCAGTCATCTCCTGGGCCAAGGATGGTGTAGAAATTGAAGAGCGAGCAAGAACAGAAATTGTGTCAACGGACTACACTACTTTGCTAACAGTGAAAGACTGCATCCGACGAGACTCTGGGCAGTATGTGCTAACAGTGAAGAATGTTGCTGGAACTCGGTCTATGGCAGTTAACTGCAAGGTACTTGATAAGCCTGGTCCACCTGCAGGACCACTAGAAATAACCGGCCTCACTGCTGAGAAATGCTCTCTTTCCTGGGGACCACCCCAAGAAGATGGCGGTGCAGCTATTGACTATTACATTGTAGAAAAACGTGAGACAAGTCGCCTTGCTTGGACAATATGTGAAGGAGAATTAAGGACGACATCTTGTAAAGTGACCAAGTTACTCAAAGGCAATGAATACATCTTTAGAGTAACAGGTGTTAATAAATATGGTGCTGGTGAGCCCCTGGAGAGCATGGCTGTAAAGGCCCTTGATCCATTTACAGTTCCAAGTCCACCTACATCTCTGGAAATTACATCTGTAACCAAAGAGTTCATGACACTTTGCTGGTCGAGACCAGAGAGTGATGGAGGCAGCGAAATCTCTGGTTACATCATTGAGAGGCGAGAGAAAAACAGCCTACGATGGGTACGTGTAAACAAAAAACCAGTTTATGATCTGAGAGTGAAATCCACAGGACTTCGTGAAGGATGTGAATATGAATATCGGGTATACGCAGAAAACGCTGCAGGCCTGAGCCTTCCAAGTGAAACCTCACCCCTAATTCGGGCAGAAGATCCTGTGTTCTTACCATCTCCTCCATCTAAACCCAATGTCGTGGACTCAGGCAAGACCAATATAACTATTGGCTGGGTGAAGCCCTTATTTGACGGTGGGGCCCCAATAACTGGATACACCGTGGAATTCAAAAAATCTGATGAAACTGACTGGCAAACTGCCATTCAGAACTTAAGAGGCACTGAATATACAGTAAGTGGGCTAACCACAGGCGCCGAATACGTTTTCAGAGTAAGATCTATCAATAAGGTCGGTGCTAGTGATCCCAGTGATAGCTCCGATCCCCAGATAGCAAAGGAAAGAGAAGAAGAACCTGTATTTGACCTTGACACAGAAATGAGGAAGACCTTGATTGTCAAGGCCGGCACCTCCTTTACCATGACTGTGCCTTTCCGAGGAAGGCCAGTACCCACAGTCTCCTGGAGTAAACCAGACACTGACCTCCGCACTAGAGCTTATATTGACTCCACAGAGTCTCGAACATCGCTGACTATTGAAAATGCCAACAGAAATGATTCTGGAAAATATACATTAACGATTCAGAATATCTTGAATGCTGCCTCACTGACCTTGGTCGTCAAAGTTTTAGATTCTCCTGGTCCTCCAGCCAACATTACTGTACATGATGTCACCAAGGAGTCTGCAGTATTATCCTGGGATGTTCCTGAAAATGATGGTGGAGCACCAGTGAAGAACTACCACATAGAAAAACGGGAGGCCAGTAAGAAAGCATGGGTCTCAGTGACCAACAACTGTAACCGCCTCTCCTACAAAGTTACCAACTTACAAGAAGGGGCAATTTACTACTTCAGAGTCTCTGGAGAAAATGAGTTTGGTGTTGGTGTACCAGCCGAAACGAAGGAAGGAGTAAAAATAACAGGTATGTTTTAAGAACAGAGAAAACCTACATATCTATATTCATTTTCCTTGAATAGTGTGAATCATTTTAATTACTGTTTAAATGCTTTTGGTTCACACCTCAAGCAATTCATACTATGGCACAAAATGAATTCTTACAGATAAAGTTTTTCACTGATTTACAAAAAAAGTAAAAATTTACATAGATGAAGATGGATAATATATGTTGGATTTAAGAATAATTAAACTTGACTGCACGTATATATGTACATATATATATATTGTGTATGTGCAGAAATTACATATTTTATAACACTGTTCATCTCATTCCTCATTTTTTACCCATAATAAATTTGGGATAAATTTAATCATTTAATTGGGTCATTTGACACTTATTTGATTTGAATGCTATGACATGCTGTCACATAAAATGACAAAGCCTGGGAAAGTTTTGCTTGACTCAGAAGCTAAACTGATCATATAAGAAGTAAGAAAGTCTCAAATAAAAGTAATTGTATGCCTTCATTAAAAATTTTTCTTTTGACAAGGCAGGAGGAACACATGTGGGGAAAAATGTTGCAATAATCTTCCCTTTCTTCTAATGTTTTATTTTCATAGAAAAGCCAAGCCCGCCTGAAAAACTTGGAGTAACAAGTGTATCCAAAGACAGTGTTTCCCTGGCCTGGTTGAAGCCAGAACATGATGGTGGAAGCAGAATTGTGCATTATGTCGTTGAAGCACTAGAAAAAGGACAGAAGAACTGGCTTAGATGTGCGGTGGTAAAGTCAACCCACCATGTTGTTTCTGGTCTGAGGGAGAATTCTGAATACTTTTTCCGGGTGTTTGCTGAAAATCAAGCTGGCCTGAGTGACCCGAGAGAGCTTCTGCTTCCTGTCCTTGTTAAGGAGCAGCTAGGTATGTCTAATTTTAGGTAGAAGCAAAATTTGAAATTATTTGCGTTGACCTAAATCAAGTCAACTTGCAAAAAACACTTTTTTCACCTCATCTTCTCTACTCTTATTTTTCAGAACCACCTGAAATTGACATGAAGAATTTCCCAAGTCATACCGTCTACGTTAGAGCTGGTTCAAACCTTAAAGTTGACATTCCGATTTCTGGAAAACCACTGCCCAAAGTGACCTTATCAAGAGATGGTGTCCCAGTGAAAGCAACCATGAGATTTAATACTGAAATTACTGCTGAAAACCTGACCATCAATCTCAAAGAAAGCGTTGCCGCTGATGCTGGAAGATATGAGATCACAGCTGCCAATTCCAGTGGAACGACCAAAGCTTTCATTAACATCGTCATACTGGACAGACCTGGTCCCCCAACTGGCCCTGTTGTGATAAGTGATATAACTGAAGACAGCGTGACCCTCAAATGGGAGCCACCTAAGTATGATGGTGGAAGTCAGGTTACCAATTACATTGTACTTAAGAGAGAGACAAGTACTGCAGCATGGACGGAAGTGTCTGCAACAGTTGCAAGAACCATGATTAAAGTCATGAAACTGACCACAGGAGAAGAATACCAATTCCGCATCAAGGCAGAAAACCGCTTTGGCATCAGTGATCACATAGATTCGGCTTGTGTGGTTGTCAAACTGCCATACAGTAAGTTGTCGCACTTCTCAAAGATCCCACATTTCCATATTAAAAAATGCTTGAAATGTCTATATTAACCATGGGATTTCTCTCTTTCATAGCAACACCTGGACCACCATCTACACCATGGGTCACCAATGTCACTCGAGAAAGTATCACCGTGGGCTGGCATGAACCAGTATCCAATGGAGGCAGTCCAGTTACAGGCTATCACCTGGAGATGAAAGACAGAAACAGTATCTTATGGCAAAAAGCCAACAAAATGGTCATCCGCACAACTCACTTCAAAGTCACAACAATTAGTGCCGGATTAATCTATGAATTCAGGGTGTATGCAGAAAATGCTGCTGGTATTGGGAAACCCAGCCATCCTTCGGACCCAGTCCTAGCCATTGATGCCTGCGGTATGTATTTGTCACAAGAAGGATAGTTCTGACTACTTAGCAATGCAAACCTTCTTTCTGCAAAGTAAAATAATGACCTAAGTGCCATTAATCTGCTTTCTGTCTTATCACAGAACCCCCAAGAAATGTCCGTATCACTGACATTTCAAAGAACTCTGTTAACCTTTCATGGCAACAACCCGCTTTTGATGGAGGAAGCAAGATTACAGGCTACATGGTTGAGAGACGAGACCTTCCAGATGGCAGATGGGCCAAGGCCAGCTTTACCAACGTTACCGAGACTCACTTCACCGTCTCTGGCTTGACTCAGAATTCCCAGTATGAATTCCGTGTCTTTGCTAGAAATGCTGTCGGGTCCATCAGCAATCCATCCGAGGTTGTAGGCCCCATCACATGCATTGATTCTTACGGTAAGCATTTTTACTACTTTGAACCACAGCAGTAATTTAACTCAATATTCTATCTTACTTTTACTGGTCCTAATCTATAGGATAACTTTTACTATGTAACTTGTTAGATATTTAGGAGAAATTATGAATTACCTGGGGGTGGCAGGTGGTCTTAGGAAAATTCCATACCACGCCAGGCCTTTTGGCTTAACTGTAAAACATGAGATTTGGACTACAGGATAGAGAAAGGCCTTTATGTTTTCAGTCTTTTATGATTCTTTGATTATGAGTTAGTACTTTTACACTTCTATTTAAAATTTTCAGCATCAATAATTAAAGTGATGGTTGGATGCTCAGAGAATATTCCTCTTAAACAAGTAAAAAACTAAACAGAGGTATTAATGATGATAAATATTAGCAGTAGCTAACACTTGCTGTGTACCTTCCATGAGTTCTCTCCCCTAGTTCTAACACCCTTAAGATTAGCTCATTTTACAGAAGAGAAAGCGAGGTTTAGAGTGCGTACATAACTTCCCCAACATCAAAGCAGCTTATTAATAATAGAGGGGAAATTCAAACAGACTTCAGAATTCTCTCTACGTTGCTGTCGTCCAAAATACACATACACATCCCAAAATACACCACTGGAAAAGAAGTAGCACATTCAAACTCAACAGTGGTTTAAAAACTAAAATTTCACAAGAGTTAGGTACCCAGTGACGCCATTTCTAAAAGTCCCCCATTTCCAAGGGGGAATCTCTGTGGTGTCGGGGCAGAAGTACCCACTTCCATCTTCATGATGAGACTCCTCAGGCCTCTCTCTATGAGCCAGGCTTAGTAGACACTGAGTCAGTATTTGTGAGATTGTGAAGCAAGTCAAATTAATTCTGTTTCTCAAAACTTGTAAGCAGCCTGGCACAAAACCAGTCCAGGGGAGTATACAGCTCTGTGAATAGAGAATTCAGCATTAAGGGTCCGCTGTAAACTGCCCTCACTTGAATACCAGTGAACCAGGAAGGGAAATAAAAAGAACCAGATCATTGTTCTGTGTCCCATTTCATTACTGGAATAAAACACGTAATAGACTTTAAAATACATTTCAAAGGCACTTAAATCCCTGTGCAATTAGTGCTGTCACTGGGGTTCAGAGCTTGCTCACAATCTTTCTTCCTCATCTGGGATAGAAGAGTAGCCTATAAAATTAAATATAAAATATAAATGGGATTAGAACTACCATGTGTACATTTATTATTTAATAAAGGCCAATGAGCTTACTTTGAAGTTGCTGCAATTATTTTCCTCATCCTTGTGATCTTTTAAATATTTATGATCTGTTTTTCTTACAGGTGGACCTGTAATTGACTTGCCTCTAGAATATACAGAAGTTGTCAAATACAGAGCAGGGACATCTGTGAAGCTCAGAGCTGGCATTTCTGGCAAACCTGAGCCTACAATTGAGTGGTTTAAAGATGACAAAGAGTTACAAACCAATGCACTGGTGTGTGTCGAAAATACCACTGACCTTGCATCTATACTCATCAAAGATGCAACTCGCCTTAATAGTGGAACCTATGAATTAAAACTAAGGAATGCCATGGGCTCAGCCTCAGCCACAATTAGACTGCAGATCCTTGGTAGGTGCTGAATGCATGCCAACATCATATTTCGTTTGCCTAAAATTTAATGATTTTAAATTAGAAACCTTTCTAAATTTATTAATATACCGTTTTGTTCTTTCATTGACAGACAAACCAGGACCTCCAGGTGGACCAATTGAATTTAAGACTGTCACTGCCGAAAAGATAACTCTTCTCTGGCAGCCTCCGGCAGATGATGGTGGTGCAAAAATCACTCACTACATCGTGGAAAAGCGTGAGACAAGCCGAGTCGTGTGGTCTATGGTGTCTGAAAATTTGGAAGAGTGCATCATTAAGACCACCAAAATTATCAAAGGAAATGAATACGTCTTCCGGGTTCGCGCTGTGAACAAATATGGAATTGGTGATGCGCTGGAATCTCACCCAGTGATAGCAAGGAATGCATTTGGTGAGATATGATTTCATTGGAAAACTAAAATCAAATACATGAAAATTTATTTACTTATTTTCATTGTATCAAATCCTACCAGGTGATCAGTTTATTCCTTGAGTATTAGTTGTAATTGCTTTGAAATAAATGAGACCCTGTTTTGATTCAAGGCATTAAATAGTATCTCCAATAGCAAGTTTGGTAAATGTTGTCTTAGATTATCCTCAAGACTCTTCTACGTCATGCAGCCATTACTAATCCATTTACAAATGTCTGTATGCTCAGATAGCATCTCATCTCTCAAATTTCTATCATTACTCATTGAAATGAGTAAAACACATTAAAATTTAAAAATAAACTGGGATGTCCCTGGCAGTCCAGTAGTTAGGACTTGATGCTTTCACTAGCAGAGATTGGGTTCAGTCCCTGGTCAGGGGAACTAAGATCCCACAAGCTGTCTGGCGTGACCATAAAATAAATTAATAAGTAAACAAATACTATTCTGTGAGCTATTAATAGTTTTCAGAGCTTGATTGACTTATTTTCTTGCTCATCATATCACTTCTCATAATGATCCTTTCACCAGGTGGAAAATATAATAAATGAGACGAATATTCTTAAGTAGGACTTGAAGATTAAAAGCTAGAATCTATCAGTAATGTTGATTCTTTTAACTCATTTTCCTCTTCCTTTTTAAACAGTCACACCTGGGCCTCCAAGCGTGCCAGAGGTGACAAAGATTAACAAGAATTCGATGACTGTTGTCTGGAGCAGGCCAGTTGCAGATGGTGGTAGTGACATAAGCGGCTATATCCTTGAGAAACGAGACAAGAAGAGTCTTGGATGGTTTAAAGTCCTAAAGGAGACAATCCGTGACACCAGACAGAAAGTGACAGGACTCACGGAACACAGTGACTATCAATACCGAGTCTGTGCTGTAAATGCTGCTGGACAGGGTCCATTTTCTGAACCATCTGACTTCTACAAAGCTGCTGATCCTATTGGTAAGTGCGGCCTCTTCACCTGTGTCTTCTTTCATGTTGTCTAGTTGAACACGATTGCATGATTGTGGTATTGTGAATGTCTGTTCCAGATCCACCAGGCCCACCGGCTAAGATAAGAATTGCAGATTCAACTAAATCATCCATCACTCTTGGATGGAGTAAACCTGTCTATGATGGGGGCAGTGCTGTTACTGGATATGTTGTTGCCATGAGACAAGGAGAGGAAGAGGAATGGACTGTTGTCTCTACCAAAGGAGAAGTCAGAACTACAGAATATGTGGTATCGAACCTGAGTCCCGGAGTCAATTACTACTTCCAGGTGTCTGCTGTAAACTGTGCTGGGCAAGGTGAACCTATAGCAATGACTGAACCCGTACAAGCTAAAGATATACTGGGTACGTACCTACTGATATGATTATATGTTTTTATTTTAATAGAGTACCTCCAGGAAATCACTCATTTCCTTGCTTTAAAATTCACTGTATATGTCCATTTTATGTCTACAGAGGAACCAGCGATCGACCTAGATGTGGCTTTCAGGACCTCCATTATAGCTAAAGCTGGTGAAGATGTACACGTGTTGGTTCCCTTCAAAGGCAGACCTCCACCTACTGTCACATGGAGAAAGGATGAGAAGAATCTTGGCAGTGATGCCCGATACAGCATTCAAAACACTGACTCATCTTCATTACTCATTATTCCTCAAGTCACTCGCCATGATACAGGCAAATATATTCTCACAATAGAAAATGGCGTTGGTCAAGCAAAGTCTTCAACTGTGAGTGTTAAAGTGCTTGATACACCAGCCGCCTGCCAGAAACTACATATTAAACATGTTTCTCAAGGTACAGTCACTTTGTTCTGGGAACCTCCTCTCATTGACGGAGGATCTCCTATAATTAATTACATCATTGAGAAGAAAGATGCCACCAAGAGAACATGGTCTTCAGTGTCACACAAATGTTCTAGTACATCCTTTAAAGTAACAGATTTGTCAGAGAAAACTCCATTCTTCTTCAGAGTTTTTGCAGTAAATGAAATTGGAATTGGGGAACCCTGTGAAACCACAGAGCCTGTGAAGGCTGCCGAAGTACCAGCACCTATACGCGATCTCTCAATGAAAGACTCAACAAAGACATCTGTTACGCTGAGCTGGACCAAGCCCGACTTTGATGGTGGTAGTGTCATCACAGATTATATTGTGGAAAGGAAAGGTAAAGGTGAACAAACATGGTCACATGCTGGCATAAGTAAGACATGTGAAATTGAGGTTGGCCAACTCAAGGAACTGTCAGAACTGGAATTCAGAGTGTCTGCCAGAAATGAGAAAGGACTGAGTGATGGTGTCACTATTGGGCCAATTACAGTGAAAGAACTTGTAATTCCACCTGAAGTTGACCTGTCAGAAATCCCTGGGGCACAAGTCGCTGTGAGAATCGGACATAATGTGCACCTCGAATTACCTTATAAAGGAAAACCCAAGCCATCTATCAGTTGGTTGAAAGATGGCTTGCCATTGAAAGAAAGTGAACATGTTCGTTTGGGTAAAACTGAAAACAAACTTACTCTGAGTATAAAGAATGCGAAGAAGGAGTATGGAGGGAAATACACCATTATTCTCGATAATGCAGTCTGTAGAAATGCATATCCCATTACAGTCATCACACTTGGCCCGCCGTCTAAGCCCAAAGGGCCCATTCGATTTGATGAAATCAAGGCTGATAGTGTCATCATGTCCTGGGATGTGCCTGATGATGATGGAGGAGGTGAAATTACCTGCTACAGCATTGAGAAGCGAGAAGCTTCACAAGCTAATTGGAAGATGGTGTGTTCCAGCGTTTCCCGGACAACTTTCAAAGTTCCTAATCTAGTCAAAGATGCTGAATATCAGTTTAGAGTTAGGGCAGAAAACAAATATGGAGTCAGCCAACCACTTGTCTCAAACATCATTGTGGCCAAACACCAGTTCAGGATTCCTGGCCCCCCAGGAAAGCCAGTTACATACAATGTGACTTCTGATGGCATGTCACTCACTTGGGATGCTCCAGTTTATGATGGTGGTTCAGAAGTTACTGGATACCATGTTGAAAAGAAAGAAAGAAACAGCATCCTCTGGCAAAGAATCAATATGTCACCAATATCTGGAAGAGAATATAGAGCTACTGGATTAATGGAAGGTCTGGATTACCAGTTCCGTGTATTTGCTGAAAATTCTGCTGGCCTAAGCTTACCTAGCGACCCAAGCAAATTTACCTTAGCTGTTTCCCCAGTAGGTAAGTGACTGAAGATTATTCCAGTATATTTAATTCAGCAACTAATGTGTTACTAACACCAATTTTCTTCCACATATCACCTTCTCACATATTTTCTTGACACTAGAGCTGGTCAGGTAAAGCAAGGGGGATGATTTTAAATCAGTCTAATAAAGTAATTTTAAAAAATTTTAAGTTTCTGATACCAAAAAATTTCAAGTAATGGCTAAAATGAGTTTGGGAGATTTATTCATTTTTTTCCCCTCCCATTGAGGATTAAGAGTTGATTAGAGAAGTAATGACACCTTTAACTTTCATATAATTTTTAGACCCACCTGGCACTCCTGACTACATTGACGTCACCCGGGAAACCATCACACTGAAATGGAACCCACCACTGCGTGATGGAGGCAGTAAGATAGTGGCCTACAGCATCGAGAAACGGCAAGGGAGCGATCGCTGGACCAGATGCAACTTTACTGATGTCAGTGAATGTCAGTACACAGTAACAGGACTCAGTCCTGGGGATCGCTATGAGTTCAGAATAATCGCAAGAAATGCTGTTGGAACCATAAGCCCACCATCACAGTCTTCTGGTGTTATCATGACCAGAGATGAAAATGGTAAGCATTTACGACTGATTTCCAGTGTAACTAAGAACATTTAAGTTTTTAAATATATATATTTTTGGCACCTGGTGTGTAAAATGAGAATAAAACCAATGTTTCATACAGATTACCAAAGGTTGTTTAGGTAGATGAATTAGATTTTCTACCTCTCAGATGAAGAGAAGAAAAAGATGTCATGAGCATCGACTTTTTACTGCGTCTATTATTTCATTTCCACATAAATAGCATGCAAATGGGGATAGTTTTTACCTTTGTAATTTCAGTCATTATTAATAAAGAATAAAATTCTCAAGAATAACAGTCCATTTCTATTGAAATCACAAAAATACAACACAAATTCAACAGCACAATTATCATCTTGCCTGAGTGCAACTGATGGCCCGAAATAGGAACTCGTTTGAATATGCAGCAGTATTAGGAAGTAGATGACCTACAAATATTTCATTCCTCTTTTTACAAGTGGAAATTCAAGAGTAATAATGTGACAAACATAACAAAGGAGATAATAATATGCAAATGTTTAACCTTAGAGTCTAAATTCTCAACCATCAATCATACTTTCAAAATAGCCTTTGGTGTAAGGATTACCCTTCCGGGCTTTATGATATGGTGCTAATGAAAAACATGTTTGTTTATGTCTTTATTAAAGCAAATTAATGTATATGAATTCTATTTCTTTTACAGTTGCACCAACTGTAGAGTTTGGCCCTGAGTACTTTGATGGTATCACTATTAAGTCTGGAGAGAGCCTTAGAATTAAAGCTTTGGTACAAGGACGACCAGTACCTCGAGTAACCTGGTTCAAAGATGGAGTAGAAATTGAGAAGAAGATGAACATGGAAATAACCGATGTCCTTGGATCCACCAGCCTCTTTGTTAGAGATGCTACTCGGGACCATCGTGGTGTATACACAGTGGAAGCCAGAAATGCATCTGGCTCCACAAAAGCAGAGATTAAAGTGAGAGTACAAGGTAAACTTCTAAATACTTCTTAATCTTACAATGTACAGAGCTTGGATTAAAGACAGGCCTAATTGCATTTTAATGGACAAGGAAAAAGAAACTAACTCTAGAATCTTTTTCTTATAGATACACCAGGAAAACCAGTTGGGCCAATAAGATTCACCAATATAACTGGCGAGAAGATGACCCTGTGGTGGGATGCACCACACAATGATGGCTGTGCCCCCGTATCTCACTACCTGATTGAAAAACGGGAAACCAGCAGACTTGCTTGGGCACTAATTGAAGACAATTGTGAAGCCCTCAGCTATACAGCCACTAAACTAATAACTGGCAATGAATACCAATTCCGTATTTCTGCAGTTAACAAGTTTGGTGTTAGCAGGCCACTGGATTCTGACCCAGTGGTTGCTCAAATACAGTACAGTAAGTGACCATTTTTACTGAGTGGCACTATCTCAGAAGGTCAATTTCCAAGCAAACACGTCTAATTGGTTTCTTTCTTTGTTTTTACTTCGCAGCTATTCCTGATGCCCCCGGCACTCCAGAACCTAGTAATGTAACAGGCAATAGCATTACTCTAACATGGGCCAGGCCAGAATCAGATGGTGGCAGTGAAATTCAACAGTACATCCTTGAAAGGAGAGAAAAGAAAAGCACACGATGGGTGAAAGTGATCAGCAAACGACCCATCTGTGAGACAAGATTCAAAGTCACAGGTCTGACAGAGGGCAACGAGTATGAATTCCACGTCATGGCTGAAAATGCTGCAGGGGTAGGACCTGCAAGCGGTGTCTCACGACTAATCAAATGCAGAGAGCCCGTCAACCCACCAGGAGCACCTGCCGTGGTCAAAGTGACAGACACATCAAAGACAACTGTGAGCTTAGAATGGTCTAAGCCAGTGTTCGACGGGGGATTGGAGATAATTGGGTATATTATTGAAATGTGCAAAGCTGACTTGGGAGACTGGCACAAGGTGAATGCAGAAGCATGTGTGAAAACGAGATATACAGTCACCGATCTGCAGGCAGGTGAAGAATACAAATTCCGGGTTAGTGCTGTCAATGCTGCTGGAAAAGGAGACAGCTGTGAAGTGACTGGCACCATTAAAGCAGTTGACCGATTATCAGCTCCTGAGCTAGACATCGATGCCAACTTCAAGCAGACTCATGTTGTGAGAGCTGGGGCCAGCATCCGCCTCTTCATTGCCTATCAGGGTAGACCAACTCCGACAGCTGTTTGGAGCAAACCTGACTCTAACCTTAGCATTCGGGCTGACATCCATACGACAGATTCCTTCAGCACCCTCACCGTGGAAAAGTGCAACAGAACTGACGCAGGAAAATATACCCTTACTGTAGAAAACAACAGTGGTAGTAAGTCAATCACATTCACCGTAAAGGTGCTAGACTCTCCAGGCCCACCTGGCCCTATCACCTTCAAGGATGTGACCCGGGGCTCAGCTACATTGATGTGGGATGCCCCTCTCCTTGATGGAGGTGCCCGAATTCATCACTACGTGGTAGAGAAACGAGAAGCCAGTCGCCGTAGCTGGCAGGTGGTCAGTGAAAAATGCATTCGTCAGATCCTCAGGGTCAGTGACCTGCTAGAAGGCGTTCCATACTATTTCCGTGTTTCTGCAGAAAATGAATATGGTGTTGGTGAACCCTATGAAATGCCAGAACCAATGGTAGCCACAGAACAACCTGCTCCACCTAGGAGACTTGATATCGTTGACACAAGCAAGTCCTCTGTAGTCTTAGCTTGGCTTAAACCTGACCATGATGGAGGCAGCCGAATCACTGGCTACCTGCTCGAAATGAGACAAAAGGGATCTGACTTCTGGGTTGAAGCTGGTCACACCAAACAGATGACTTTCACAGTGGAGCGCCTTGTTGAGAACACTGAATATGAATTCCGCGTGAAGGCCAAGAATGATGCTGGCTACAGTGAACCCAGGGAAGCCTTCTCTTCTGTCATCATCAAGGAGCCTCAAATTGAGCCCACTGCTGACCTCACTGGAATTACCAATCAGCTCATAACTTGCAAAGCAGGAAGCACATTTACCATTGACGTGCCAATCAGTGGTCGTCCTGCCCCCAAGGTAACATGGAAACTAGAAGAAATGAGACTTAAGGAGACAGATCGAGTGAGCATCACGACAACAAAAGACAGAACCACTTTGTCTGTAAAGGACAGCATGAGAGGTGACTCTGGAAGGTACTTCCTGACCCTGGAAAACACAGCTGGTGTTAAAACGTTTACCATCACAGTTGTGGTCATCGGAAGGCCAGGTCCAGTAACCGGCCCCATTGAAGTCTCATCTATCTCAGCTGAATCATGTGTCCTGTCATGGTCTGAACCTCAAGACAATGGAGGCACCGATATTACCAATTACATTGTTGAAAAGCGGGAATCGGGTACAACAGCTTGGCAACTTGTCAATTCCAGTGTCAAGCGCACTCAGATTAAAGTCACTCATCTCACAAAATACATGGAATATTCTTTCCGTGTCAGTTCAGAGAACAGATTCGGTGTCAGCAAGCCTGTAGAATCAGCACCAATCGTGGCTGAGCATCCATTTGGTAAGAAAATTAAGATCATACTGCCAAGTCTCTATTATTAAATATTTCCCTCAATGTTATTTATATTCTATATTTATATTTTGATACCTTTGTTTATATTTAGTCCCACCAAGTGCACCTACAAGACCTGAGGTCTACTATGTGTCTGCAAATGCCATGTCTATTCGCTGGGAAGAGCCCTACCATGACGGAGGCAGTAAAGTCATCGGCTACTGGGTTGAGAAGAAAGAACGTAACACCATTCTTTGGGTGAAAGAAAACAAAGTGCCATGCTTAGAGTGCAACTACAAAGTGACCGGTTTGGTAGAAGGACTGGAATATCAGTTCAGAACATATGCACTCAATGCCGCAGGCGTTAGCAAAGCCAGCGAAGCTTCAAGACCTGTGATGGCTCAAAACCCAGTGGGTAGGTATCAAAATTTAAGGGTGCATTTGTTTATCATCATCATTAGTACTCGCAGAATTCAGAGTTGTATTTAACCTCACTTTTGCCTCCCTTCCAGATGCACCAGGAAGACCAGAGGTAACAGATGTCACCCGATCGACAGTGTCACTGATCTGGTCTGCCCCGGTGTATGATGGCGGCAGCAAGGTCGTGGGCTACATCATAGAGCGTAAGCCAGTCAGTGAAGTTGGAGACGGTCGCTGGCTCAAGTGCAACTACACCATCGTATCTGACAATTTCTTCACCGTTACTGCTCTCAGTGAAGGAGACACTTACGAATTCCGTGTGTTGGCCAAGAATGCAGCAGGCGTAATTAGCAAAGGATCAGAATCCACAGGCCCTGTCACCTGCCGAGATGAATACGGTAAAAAAAAAAAATAATAATCCATGTTCTCCTTTTAAATTATCACTATTTCTGTGACGACAGACTATCATATATTCATTCACATCTTGTCTACGACAGCTCCACCCAAAGCCGAACTGGATGCCAGGTTACAGGGTGATCTGGTCACCATCAGAGCAGGCTCGGATCTTGTTCTTGATGCTGCAGTTGGTGGCAAACCTGAACCCAAGATTATCTGGACCAAAGGGGACAAAGAACTAGATATGTGTGAAAAAATCTCTCTGCAGTACACTGGTAAACGAGCAACTGCCGTGATCAAGTTCTGTGACAGAAGTGACAGTGGAAAATACACTTTAACAGTGAAGAATGCCAGTGGGACAAAGGCTGTGTCTGTCCTGGTCAAAGTTCTCGGTAAGAGGATCAAATGATTTTTGATTTCCATAGCTTTCTCAAATGTGTGCAGAAAGAAGGACTTTCCTCATTGCTCATTCCTATATCTGTTTTAGATTCCCCGGGTCCATGTGGAAAGCTCACCGTCAGCAGAGTAACCGAGGAGAAGTGCACTTTAGCCTGGAGCCTTCCTCAGGAAGATGGAGGAGCAGAAATCACTCACTACATCGTGGAAAGACGCGAGACAAGCAGGCTCAACTGGGTGATTGTGGAAGGCGAATGCCCCACCCTGTCCTGTGTGGTTACCAGACTCATCAAGAACAACGAATACATATTCCGAGTGCGGGCAGTAAACAAATACGGCCCTGGGGTGCCTGTTGAATCAGGGCCCATTGTTGCCAGAAACTCCTTCAGTGAGTATTAACACTTAAACAGCTCGCCAGTAGAAGTGTAATGAGATCAGGGGATGGGGTGGGCAGGGGGCAGTCAGTCATAGAAATGGTGACTTTGTGCAATTCTGATCAACTTTTTATTCTCATAAAAATATAAACAGCTATTCCATCACAACCCGGCATACCTGAAGAAGTTGGGGCTGGCAAAGAGCATATTATCATTCAGTGGGCGAAACCTGAATCTGACGGTGGCAACGAAATCAGCAACTACTTGGTAGATAAACGTGAGAAGAAGAGCCTGCGCTGGACACGTGTGAACAAAGACCACGTGGTGTACGATACCAGGCTGAAAGTGACTGGCCTGATGGAAGGTTGTGATTACCAGTTCCGGGTGACTGCAGTAAATGCTGCTGGTAACAGCGAACCCAGTGAAGCTTCCAACTTTATCTCCTGCAGAGAACCATCATGTGAGTTCCAAGACTCATTCATACTCCTAATGCCCATCAAAATCATATTACAAAGAATTGTCCAATATGCAGTTTCCAAGAACTCGTAGAATTTATGACTGGCCTAGAAAGGCATATGCTTATTAGAAGGACTTTATAGCCTAAGACAGAAAATATTTCAACAAGTATTTCTGTTAATAAGTTAGCAGTTACATTGCTGGAAATTGTTGCAGTATTTTCCAATCTGTGAAAAAAAAATTTTTTTTTCCTACTACCAATATGAAAGGGATGCCTTTTGCAAACCTTCCTAAAGATGGAGGAAATTTTGTTGTAATGATATTAACTACTGAAGAGAAAAAAAGGACAATGTCTCCTTTAAGAGGCTTAGCAGAACAGAAAGTTTCTACTATCTTAATAAGTACCTAACAAAATAATTGTCACAAGAGCCTCAAAAATAAGTGGCAAATCCTTGTACAAAGTTTAAGCCTGAGAACTAAAAGGAATAAATTACTGGGATTGACTCAGGAGAAGAAGAAATTTATTCCTGTACTTACTAGAAATGTAGAGGTGATGAGAATATTGACCTTGTTGAAAGCTGAGCTACTAAAGAAAGGCCCCTGGGACTTCCCCAGTGGTCCAGTGGTTGACATTCTGTGCTTCCACTGCAGGGGGCACAGGTTCAATCCCTGGTTGGGAAACTAAGTTCCTATAAGCCACTGGGCACAGCCAAAGAGAGGGAAAAAAAAAAGTTCCTGAGAATGGGTATTGTAAGCAATGAACTTAGCAGGACACAGTATATCTGGCCAAGGTGGCCAGGGAGAAACATCTGCCTTCCTAAAGAAGTTTTTAACTCTTAAAATAATAAAAATAGTAACTCCAGAACACACAGTGCCATCTTGTAATATCAGAAGACCTTAGTTACAAAGAGCATCTCAGCGAGTGTAGACAAAGAACAGCAATACCTGAGTAAATCTTACAAATCAAAATATACAAATCTCAAAGCTTCCTTATTTGTATAATATCCTTCTTTCCACAGATACCCCTGGACCACCTTCTGCTCCACGAGTTGTGGATACCACCAAACATAGCATCAGTTTAGCCTGGACCAAGCCCATGTATGACGGTGGCACTGACATCATAGGATACGTTCTTGAAATGCAAGAGAAGGACACTGATCAGTGGTACCGAGTGCATACCAATGCCACAATAAGAAACAACGAATTCACTGTGACAGACCTTAAAATGGGCCAGAAATACTCCTTCAGAGTTGCTGCTGTGAACGTGAAGGGCATGAGCGAATACAGCGAGTCAACTGCAGAAATTGAGCCTGTGGAAAGACTGGGTATTTATAATTCAAGGTTTTAGGTGAATTATTTTTCTCATCACACTTGTTCGTAAATTAATTAAGCCTTGACATTTACTTTCCAGAAATACCAGATCTGGAGCTTGCAGATGATTTAAAGAAGACCGTGACCATCAGAGCTGGGGCCTCGCTACGGCTGATGGTGTCTGTATCTGGAAGACCACCACCCGTCATCACATGGAGCAAAAAGGGCATTGACCTTGCAAGTCGGGCGATCATCGACACCACTGAGAGTTACTCTTTGCTCATTGTGGACAAAGTTAACCGGTACGATGCTGGAAAATACACCATTGAAGCCGAAAACCAATCTGGCAAGAAATCAGCAACTGTCCTTGTTAAAGTATATGGTAAGTGTTGGTCTTCATACCATGCTATGAGTAGATTCTTAGTGACTATGCTGTGAGTAGATTCTTTATAAACATACACCTTGACCTCTGATTGATCACCTCTCTAGAAAGGAACTATGTTAAATATATTTTCCTAACCCCTCCCCCCCCAAATCTATCAATTACTCTGTCAAATAAGAAGTATGGTTTTAGTATCTCTGTTTTGTTTTTTTTTTAGATACTCCTGGTCCCTGTCCTTCAGTGAAAGTTAAGGAAGTATCAAGAGATTCTGTGACCATCACTTGGGAAGTTCCCACAATTGATGGTGGAGCACCTGTCAACAATTATATTATTGAAAAGCGTGAAGCTGCCATGAGAGCATTCAAAACAGTAACTACCAAATGCAGCAAGACACTCTACAGGATTTCTGGACTTATAGAAGGAACCATGTACTATTTCAGGGTGTTGCCAGAAAATATTTATGGCATTGGAGAACCTTGTGAAACCTCTGATGCAGTTCTGGTCTCAGAAGTGCCTTTGGTGCCTACGAAGCTAGAAGTGGTCGATGTCACCAAATCCACTGTTACCCTTGCCTGGGAGAAACCACTATATGATGGTGGGAGCCGTCTCACTGGCTATGTTCTCGAGGCCTGCAAAGCTGGCACTGAGAGATGGATGAAGGTTGTCACCTTAAAACCCACAGTCCTAGAGCACACTGTTATTTCCTTAAATGAAGGTGAACAGTACTTATTTAGAGTAAGGGCACAAAACGAGAAAGGTGTGTCAGAACCAAGAGAGATCGTCACAGCCGTCACTGTACAAGACCTCAGAGGTATGTACCAAAACACCAAGGTAACAGTAATAGTAAAGCAAAATGAAGGAAACATTCAGAATTAATGACGTACTGTCATTAGAAATTATACTTAAGAATAAATGCCTACTTTCTTTCTCATAGTGTTGCCAACAATTGATCTTTCTACAATGCCTCAAAAGACCATCCATGTCCCAGCTGGCAGACCGGTAGAGCTGGTGATACCAATTGCTGGTCGCCCACCTCCTGCTGCTTCCTGGTTCTTTGCTGGTTCTAAACTAAGAGAATCAGAGCGTGTCACAGTTGAAACTCATACTAAGGTAGCTAAATTAACCATCCGGGAAACCACTATCAAAGATACTGGAGACTATGTACTTGAACTGAAGAATGTAACCGGAACTACGTCAGAGACCATTAAAGTCATCATTCTCGGTAGGGACATGGGAAAAGGCACAAGCAAGTTTTTGATGCTCAGTCACCCAATTTTGATTTGAAGTGAAAATTAATATCTGGAATCTCCTTTTCTTTTGTAGACAAGCCTGGTCCACCATCTGGGCCTATCAAGGTTGATGAAATTGATGCTACTTCAGTGACCATTTCCTGGGAACCACCCGAATTGGATGGTGGTGCTCCACTGAGTGGCTATGTGGTAGAACAACGTGATGCCCACCGCCCTGGATGGCTGCCTGTGTCTGAGTCTGTGACCAGATCAACATTTAAGTTTACCAGACTCATTGAAGGAAACGAGTATGTGTTCCGAGTAGCTGCAACAAACCGCTTTGGGATTGGCTCCTACTTGCAGTCTGAAGTCATAGAATGTCGCAGCAGCATCAGTAAGTCCTGGGCCCTTCTGCCATTCTCCTCACCTCTAAATGTTAACAAGAAGGAATTTGTTTTTAATATGCCCTTATGTAAGTAAAAAGAGGTCCAAAATTAATCCCAGGGTCTTTCTAAGGTTTCTATACCCCCTTTTCTTGGAGGGGTTTTCAACATGGTTAAGGCTTTTTTTGTTTTTGTTTTTTTATGAAAGAAATAGAGGAAGGAATTAGGAAAGGATGGGTAGAAGGAGAGGAGGGAGGGAAGACTGGTTGTTACAGTGAAAAAAATCCAGAACACACGTTTAATAAATGTTAATGAAATTGAAGAAAATGAGGAACAGCAAGAAAGGTACAAAAATGAAAACACTATAAAAATAGTCATAAGAGTCTTGCATACCTTTTTAAAATGGTATATACGAGACACACTTACACAACGTATGAGTCTTTAATTTATTCATGGTGCCATGTTGTGTTTACCTCCATCTTGCTGCAGACATTCCTGGACCTCCAGAAACATTACAGATATTTGATGTCTCCCGTGAGGGCATGACACTTACTTGGTACCCACCAGAAGATGACGGTGGCTCCCAAGTGACTGGATACATCGTGGAACGCAAAGAAGTGAGAGCAGATCGATGGGTCCGTGTAAATAAAGTACCAGTGACAATGACACAATACCGTTCCACTGGCCTTATTGAAGGCTTAGAATATGAACACCGTGTCACAGCCATTAATGTGAGAGGAACTGGAAAACCAAGCCGTCCTTCCAAACCCACCGTTGCCATGGATCCCATTGGTAAATACCTTCTGTATAAAAGTTTATTGAGATATAATTTAATATAGTAACATTCACCTTCCTGAAATATAGAATTCTGTGAGTTTGGGGAAATGTATGGTTGTATAACCACCACCACAATCAAAATATAGAATATTTCCATCAGCCCAAAAAGTTCATTTGTGTCCTTTGTCGTCAGTCCTCTCCCCACTCCCAACCCCTAGCAGTGTTGGGAAAATAGCTTTTTATATTCTTCTCCCTCTTTAAAAATGGAACTCATGATATACGCCCTATATCAGAGTTTAAATTTTTAAGCAAGTTAGTATTTCTCAAAGCAGATTAGAAACTGACGTTAAATGTAAGATATTAGTGATCATAAACAAAGCACATATAAGACAAAGGAAAAAGCAAGAGTGTTAAGTAGTTCTAACTGATAAAATGAATTAAATATTTACAAAATGAAAAACATCCTAATATTATATTCCATGTCTCCACAACTCACTGAAATCACTAGGTTTTTAGCATCTGATTTTCAACTTTGCAGAAACTTTTAACAAGTATGTTATCATTTTCCAGCTCCTCCAGGAAAGCCACAAAACCCAAGAGTTACTGACACAACAAGGACATCAGTCTCCCTGGCCTGGAGCGTACCAGAAGATGAAGGAGGATCTAAAGTCACAGGCTACTTGATCGAAATGCAAAAAGTCGATCAACATGAATGGACCAAATGCAACACCACCCCAACCAAAATTCGGGAGTATACTCTCACACACCTACCTCAGGGTGCCGAATATAGATTCCGTGTCCTAGCCTGTAATGCTGGTGGACCTGGGGAGCCTGCTGAGGTACCAGGAACAGTCAAAGTCACAGAGATGCTTGGTAAGAGATGGGATCACTTCTGCTATATTTGCCTTTAGACTTACTTCCTACGCCTGTGTCCCAAAATGCTAATCATAACCTTACCTTTCTCCCCAGAATATCCTGACTATGAACTTGATGAAAGATACCAGGAAGGTATCTTAGTAAGACAAGGTGGAGTCATCAGACTTACCATACCAATCAAAGGAAAACCATTCCCAATATGTAAATGGACCAAGGAAGGCCAAGATGTTAGTAAGCGTGCCATGATTGCAACCTCTGAAACTCACACTGAGCTTGTGATCAAAGAAGCAGACAGGGATGACTCTGGCACATATGACCTGGTTCTGGAAAACAAATGTGGCAAGAAGGCTGTCTACATCAAGGTCAGGGTGATAGGAAGTCCCAACACTCCAGAAGGGCCACTTGAATATGACGACATACAAGCTCGCTCCGTGAGGGTCAGCTGGAGACCCCCTGCCGATGACGGTGGTGCCGACATCTTGGGGTACATACTGGAGAGACGAGAAGTGCCTAAATCTGCCTGGTACACCATTGACTCCAGAGTCCGAGGTACATCTCTGGTGGTAAAAGGCCTCAAAGAAAATGTGGAATACCATTTCCGTGTTTCAGCAGAAAACCAGTTTGGAATAAGCAAACCCTTGAAATCAGAGGAACCCGTCATACCAAAAACACCACTGAGTAAGTGCTCTTCCAACCACAACACTGTAAACTTCCTTTCAGTACTCTTTTGTTTCAAAATGAAAATCACCAGCTTACAAGAGTTGGAATGGTACCCTAACATGTGTGTTTTCCACTTACATTCCTAGACCCTCCCGAGCCTCCAAGCAATCCTCCAGAAATACTCGATGTGACCAAGAGTTCTGTCAGCCTGTCCTGGTCCCGGCCCAAAGATGATGGTGGTTCTCGGGTCACGGGCTACTACATTGAACGCAAGGAGACCTCAACTGACAAGTGGGTCAGACACAACAAGACTCAGATCACCACCACAATGTACACGGTCACTGGGCTCGTTCCTGATGCCGAGTATCAATTCCGCATCATTGCGCAGAACGACGTTGGCCTAAGCGAGACCAGCCCTGCATCTGAACCAGTTGTCTGCAAAGATCCATTTGGTAAGGAAAGTTTCCAAAGGGGCTAGAGTCAGAGAGTCAAGCTATCTTTGCTCTCTTTCCTTTACAACTGTTTTCAAATCTTTCAGATAAGCCAAGCCAACCTGGAGAACTCGAGATTCTTTCAATATCCAAAGACAGCGTCACTCTGCAGTGGGAGAAACCTGAATGTGATGGTGGCAAAGAAATCCTCGGATATTGGGTTGAATACAGACAATCTGGAGACAGTGCCTGGAAGAGGAGCAGTAAGGACCGCATCAAAGACAGGCAGTTCACAATAGGAGGTTTGCTGGAAGCTACAGAGTATGAATTCAGGGTTTTCGCTGAGAACGAGACGGGGCTGAGCAGACCTCGCAGAACCGCTATGTCTGTAAAGACCAAACTAACATGTAAGTAGCCGTTAGTTCTCTGCTTTCATTTACAAACTAAGCAACATGTAAAAGTTAATTCTTCCTCTATACTAAGCAGGTCTCCAGAAAGCTTTATCAGAGAGCAAGTGTTTGGAAAGAAAGAACTAAGTTTGGCATATGTGCATGAAGGGAAACAGTTGATACGTTCTAGAGGAAACCATTCTAAGCACAAAGCCTCAGCAGTAAACTGTTAGATGCACTGAACTGAGCACATTCCTAGAGCAATTTCTCCCATGAATACAATGGATTTTAATACTCTTAATAAGACGAAGTGTCAACAGATGTACCCCCCTTTGGTGAACCTAAGTTAAGGGCAAAGATACAAGGATTTTTAGAGAACTCACATTTCCCCCAAACCCCATACATAGTTAATGCCTCCCAATCATAAAAAAAGTCACTCTACATAATAATATGATATCCTCATTCAATCTCTACTTTCCAGATGCTCCTCCAATCCCTGTGAAGACTTAAGAATTAGACTCATGTAAATCATGGTGTCTAATAAGAGTATCAATCAGTATGATGAATTCATTCCTGATATACAAGGACAGTGGATTACAGACCCAGTAGTGACAATAATGCACTAATATTATCTTTCATACCCTTTAGCTGGAGAAGCCCCAGGAGTACGCAAAGAAATGAAGGATGTTACCACTAAACTGGGCGAAGCTGCTCAACTCTCATGCCAGATTGTCGGAAGGCCTCTGCCTGACATTAAGTGGTTCCGATTTGGTAAGGAGCTTGTACAAAGCCGCAAGTACAAAATGTCTTCAGATGGACGCACACATACTCTAACAGTAATGACGGAGGAACAGGAAGATGAAGGTGTTTATACCTGCGTAGCTACCAACGAGGTTGGAGAAGTAGAATCTAGCAGTAAGCTTCTCCTGCAAGCAACACCGCAGTTCCATCCCGGTTACCCACTGAAAGAGAAGTATTATGGTGCTGTGGGTTCAACGCTTCGACTTCATGTCATGTACATTGGCCGGCCAGTACCTGCCATCACTTGGTTCCGTGGCCAGAAACTTTTGCAAAACTCAGAAAACATTACTATAGAAAACACAGAGCACTATACTCATCTTGTCATGAAGAATGTCCAGCGTAAGACTCATGCTGGGAAATACAAAGTTCAGCTCAGCAATGTCCTTGGAACAGTCGATGCCATGCTTGATGTGGAAATACAAGGTATTTTGTTTTCCTTTTCAGTGGTTTTTCTTCTTTTTAAAAAAAAAAAAGGTCTTGGGAGGTACACTATAGAGACCACTACAATTGTATTTTCCCCCAACAGATAAACCAGACAAACCTACAGGACCAATTGTGATTGAAGCTCTATTGAAGAACTCTGTGGTGATCAGCTGGAAACCACCTGCAGATGATGGAGGCTCCTGGATCACCAATTATGTGGTGGAGAAATGTGAGGCCAAGGAAGGGGCTGAATGGCAATTGGTGTCTTCAGCCATCTCAGTGACAACCTGTAGAATTGTGAACCTCACAGAAAATGCTGGGTATTACTTCCGAGTTTCGGCTCAGAACACGTTTGGCATCAGTGAACCTCTAGAAGTCTCCTCAGTTGTGATTATTAAGAGTCCCTTTGGTGAGTACAACCTCTACAGACAGTCTTCCTATAGCAAAATTCCATCTGTATGTAGAACTTTTTTTAAAAAACAGAAATGATTTTTGAAAGGAGACAGCAAAGATTCAGCTAAAGTACAAGTGTCTTTTACGTCACTTGAATTTTGCTGATCTAAAAGGGCACATGTATACCCTACCCCCTTCTTCTTTAAAAAGGAACTTTCTGTTTTGATAAGTTTCTTAGCATTAAGTAACCAATTTCATTTTTCTGGATTAGCTATCATTAATAGAACTTTGGGTTCATAACATTTTATTTAAAAAAAAATAAGCTCTTCATAAAGCTTATTATTTCACTTCATTATTTCAGCTTATTCATTTCACCTGATGAGTCAAATGCTTTTTCTTTGCTTTAAACAGAAAAGCCAGGTGCCCCTGGCAAACCAACTATTACTGCTGTCACAAAAGATTCTTGTGTTGTGGCCTGGAAGCCACCTGCCAGCGATGGAGGTGCAAAGATTAGAAATTACTACCTTGAGAAGCGTGAGAAGAAGCAGAACAAGTGGATTGCTGTGACAACAGATGAAATTCGAGAAACCGTCTTTTCAGTGCAAAACCTTATTGAAGGTCTTGAATATGAGTTCCGTGTGAAATGTGAAAACCTAGGTGGGGAGAGCGAATGGAGTGAAATATCAGAACCTGTCACTCCCAAATCTGATGTCCCAATTCAGGCACCACACTTTAAAGAGGAACTGAGAAATCTAAATGTCAGATATCAGAGCAATGCTACTTTGGTCTGCAAAGTGACTGGTCATCCAAAACCAATTGTGAAATGGTACAGACAAGGCAAAGAAATCATCGCAGATGGATTAAAGTACAGGATTCAAGAGTTTAAGGGTGGCTACCACCAACTCATCATTGCAAGTGTCACAGATGATGACGCCACTGTTTACCAAGTCAGAGCTACCAACCAAGGAGGGTCTGTTTCTGGCACTGCCTCCTTGGAAGTAGAAGGTAAAAACACATCAGTAGACATCATTTTGGTGCAAGATTACATATTATTAATGGGGGGGGGGCACTCTTAAATTGTTTTGGGTGTTGCTAAATTATATTCTTCCTTCTTTTGTTCTGATACAGTTCCAGCCAAGATACACTTGCCTAAAAATCTTGAAGGCATGGGAGCAGTCCACGCTCTCCGAGGTGAGGTAATCAGCATCAAGATACCATTCAGTGGCAAACCAGATCCAGTGATCACCTGGCAGAAAGGACAAGATCTCATCGACAACAATGGCCACTACCAAGTCATTGTCACAAGATCCTTCACGTCACTTGTTTTCCCCAATGGAGTGGAGAGAAAAGATGCTGGTTTCTATGTGGTCTGTGCTAAAAACAGATTTGGAATTGATCAGAAGACAGTTGAACTAGATGTGGCTGATGTTCCAGACCCACCCAGAGGAGTCAAAGTTAGTGATGTGTCCCGAGATTCTGTGAACTTAACGTGGACTGAACCAGCGTCTGATGGTGGCAGCAAAGTCACCAACTACATTGTTGAAAAGTGTGCAACCACTGCAGAAAGATGGATCCGGGTAGGACAAGCCCGAGAAACACGTTATACCGTAATCAACTTATTTGGAAAAACAAGTTACCAGTTCCGTATAATAGCAGAGAATAAATTTGGCCTCAGCAAACCTTCTGAGCCTTCAGAACCAACAGTAACCAAAGAAGATAAGACCAGGGCTATGAACTATGATGAAGAGGTAGATGAAACCAGGGAAGTTTCCATGACCAAAGCATCTCACTCTTCAACCAAGGAGCTTTATGAGAAATATATGATTGCTGAAGATCTTGGGCGTGGTCAGTTTGGAATTGTCCACCGTTGTGTTGAAACATCCTCAAAGAAGACATACATGGCCAAATTTGTGAAAGTCAAAGGGACTGATCAAGTTTTGGTAAAGAAAGAAATTTCCATTCTAAATATAGCTAGGCACCGAAACATGTTATACCTCCATGAATCATTTGAAAGCATGGAAGAATTAGTTATGATCTTTGAGTTCATATCAGGACTTGACATATTTGAGCGCATTAACACAAGTGCTTTTGAACTTAATGAGAGAGAAATCGTAAGCTATGTTCGCCAGGTATGTGAAGCACTTGAGTTCTTACACAGTCATAATATTGGACACTTTGACATTAGACCAGACAACATCATTTACCAAACGAGGAGGAGCTCCATCATTAAAATAATAGAATTTGGTCAAGCCCGTCAGCTGAAGCCAGGGGACAACTTTAGGCTTCAGTTTACTGCCCCTGAATACTATGCACCTGAGGTCCACCAGCATGATGTTGTCAGCACAGCCACGGACATGTGGTCTCTTGGAACACTGGTGTATGTGCTGTTGAGTGGTATCAATCCATTCCTGGCTGAAACTAACCAGCAGATCATTGAGAACATCATGAATGCTGAATACACGTTTGATGAAGAAGCATTCCAAGAGATCAGCCTTGAAGCCATGGACTTTGTTGACCGGCTGTTAGTGAAAGAGAGAAAATCTCGCATGACAGCATCTGAGGCCCTTCGGCATCCATGGCTAAAGCAAAAGATAGAAAGAGTCAGTACTAAAGTGATCAGGACATTGAAACACCGACGTTACTACCACACCCTAGTCAAGAAAGACCTCAACATGGTTGTGTCTGCAGCCCGGATCTCCTGTGGTGGTGCAATTCGATCTCAGAAGGGAGTGAGCATTGCTAAAGTTAAAGTGGCATCCATTGAAATTGGCCCCGTTTCTGGGCAGATAATGCATGCAGTTGGAGAAGAAGGAGGCTATGTCAAATATGTATGCAGAATTGAAAATTACGATCAGTCGACCCAGGTGACTTGGTACTTCGGTGTCAGACAACTGGAGAACAGTGAGAAATATGAAATCACCTATGAAGATGGAGTGGCCACCATGTATGTCAAAGACATCACCAAATTTGATGATGGTACCTACAGATGCAAAGTAGTCAATGACTATGGTGAAGACAGTTCTTATGCAGAGCTCTTTGTTAAAGGTGTGAGAGAAGTTTACGACTATTATTGCCGTAGAACTGTGAAGAAACTTAAGCGCAGAACAGATACCATGAGACTCCTGGAAAGACCACCTGAATTCACCCTGCCTCTCTATAACAAGACAGCTTATGTGGGTGAAAATGTCCGGTTTGGTGTAACCATAACTGTCCACCCAGAGCCTCGAGTAACGTGGTACAAATCGGGTCAGAAAATCAAACCAGGTGATGATGACAGGAAGTACATATTTGAGTCGGACAAAGGTCTTTACCAATTAACAATCAACAGCGTAACTGTGGATGATGACGCCGAATATACCGTTGTGGCAAGGAACAAATACGGTGAGGACAGCTGCAAAGCAAAGCTGACTGTAACCCCACACCCACCTCCATCAGATACGACCCTCAGACCCATGTTCAAACGGCTACTGGCAAACGCAGAATGCCAAGAAGGCCAAAGTGTCTGCTTTGAGATCAGAGTGTCTGGCATCCCCCCACCAACGTTAAAATGGGAGAAAGATGGTCGGCCACTGTCCCTTGGTCCTAACATTGAAATTATCCATGAAGGCTTGGATTATTATGCTCTTCACATCAGGGATACTTTGCCCGAAGACACCGGTTATTACAGGGTCACAGCCACAAATACAGCTGGATCCACCAGCTGCCAGGCCCACCTACAAGTGGAACGCCTGAGGTATGTCAAACAGGAATTCAAGACAAAAGAGGAGCACGAACGACATGTTCAGAGGCGGATTGACAAGACCCTGAGAATGGCTGAAATCCTCTCTGGCACTGAGGCTGTGCCGCTGACGCAGGTCGCCCAGGAGGCATTGAGAGAAGCTGCCATCCTCTACAAACCCGCCGTCAGCACCAAGACCGTGAAAGGGGAATACCGACTTGAGACAGAAGAAAAGAAGGAGGAGAGGAAACTCCGCATGCCTTATGAAGTTCCAGAGCCACGCAAGTACAAACAGACCGCCGTAGAAGAAGACCAACACATTAAGCAGTTCGTGCCCATGTCTGACATGAAGTGGTATAAGAAGATACGGGATCAATTTGAAATGCCTGGGAAGATTGACAGAGTGGTACAGAAGAGGCCCAAGCGCATCCGCCTTTCAAGATGGGAGCAGTTCTACGTGATGCCTCTCCCGCGCATCACCGATCAATACAGACCTAAGTGGCGGATTCCCAAACTGTCCCAAGATGACCTTGAAATGGTGAGACCAGCCCGCCGGCGCACACCTTCTCCTGATTACTACTACTATTACAGACCCAGGAGACGTTCTCTCGGTGACATCTCCGACGAAGAATTACTCCTGCCCATTGACGACTACCTGGCGATGAAAAGAACAGAGGAAGAGAGACTGCGTCTTGAAGAAGAGCTGGAGCTGGGTTTTTCGGCCTCACCCCCGAGCCGGAGCCCTCCCCGTTTTGAGCTTTCGAGTCTGCGTTATTCTTCCCCACAAGCTCACGTCAAGGTGGAGGAAGCAAGAAGAGACTTCAGATACTCAACCTATCACATCCCAACCAGGGAAGAGACCAGCACGAGCTACGCAGAGCTGCGGGAGCGGCACGCCCGCGCCTCGCACAGGCAGGCCCATCAGCGGCAGAGGATCATGGCCGAGAGGGAGGACCACGAGCTGCTGCGGCCCGTGAGCACCACCCAGCGCCTCTCGGAATACAAGAGCGAGCTGGACTACCTGGCGCAGGAGGCGAAGTCTAGAAAGAAATCAAGACGCCAGAGAGAAGTGACGGAGATAACAGAAATAGAGGAAGAATATGAGATCTCCAAACATGCGCAGAGAGAGACGTCCTCCTCGGTGTCCAGGCTGCTGAGACGCCGGCGCTCACTGTCTCCCACCTACATCGAGTTGATGAGGCCGGTATCTGAGCTGATCCGGCCACGGCCACGGCCGGCTGAGGAATACGAAGATGAAGAAGAGGAAGATGACGTAGAAAGAAGGTCTCCTACCCCAGAGAGGACTCGTCCACGTTCCCCCAGCCCTGTGTCTAGTGAGCGATCACTGTCAAGATTTGAGAGGTCGGCAAGATTTGATATCTTTTCCAGGTATGAGTCCATGAAAGCCGCTCTAAAGACTCAGAAGACATCAGAAAGGAAGTACGAGGTTTTGAGTCAGCAGCCTTTTACACTGGACCACGCGCCTCGAATCACACTGAGGATGCGTTCCCACCGGGTTCCCTGCGGCCAAAATACACGTTTTATCTTAAACGTTCAGTCAAAGCCAACTGCTGAAGTTAAATGGTACCACAATGGTGTAGAACTCCAAGAGAGCAGTAAGATTCATTACACCAACACCAGTGGGGTCCTGACCCTAGAAATTCTGGACTGTCATATTGATGACAGTGGAACCTACCGTGCTGTGTGCACCAACTACAAAGGTGAGGCTTCCGACTACGCGACCTTGGACGTCACAGGAGGGGATTACACTACCTATGCTTCTCAGCGCAGAGACGAACAGGTTCCCCGATCTGTCTTCCCTGAGCTGACAAGAACAGAGGCATACGCAGTTTCATCCTTTAAGAAAACATCTGAGATGGAAGCTTCCTCTTCCGTCAGGGAAATGAAATCATTGATGACGGAGACCCGGGAAAGTCTCTCCTCCTATGAACACCATGCATCTGCAGAAATGAAAAGTGCTGCAATCGAAGAAAAGTCGCTGGAAGAAAAATCCACACACAGAAAGATCAAGACGACTTTGGCAGCAAGAATTCTCACAAAGCCAAGGTCCATAACCGTCTATGAAGGCGAGTCTGCAAGGTTCTCTTGCGATACAGATGGTGAGCCGGTACCAACTGTGACATGGCTGCGTGGGGGACAAGTCATAAGCACTTCTGCCCGCCACCACGTGACCACCTCGAAGTACAAGTCAACTTTTGAGATCTCTTCAGTCCAGGCTTCAGATGAGGGCAGCTACAGCGTGGTGGTAGAGAACAGCGAAGGGAGACAAGAGGCGCAGTTTACTCTGACTGTTCAGAGGGCCAGGGTTACTGAAAAGGCTGTGACATCACCACCGAGAGTCAAATCCCCGGAGCCTCGGGTAAAATCCCCAGAAGGAGCCAAGTCTCCAAAACGAGTGAAATCCCCAGAACCAGCGACTCCTCACCCCAAAGCTGTACCGCCCACAGAGACAAAACCCACACCAACAGAGAAGGTTCAGCAGTTGCCAGTCGCTGCCCCACCTAAGATAATTCAGTCCTTGAAAGCAGAAGCTTCTAAAGACATAGCCAAGCTGACCTGTGTGGTTGAAAGTAGTGCATTATGTGCAAAAGAGGTCACCTGGTACAAAGACGGCAGGAAACTGAAGGAAAACGGGCATTTCCAGTTTCATTATTCTGCAGACGGTACCTATGAACTCAAAATCCTCAACCTCACCGAATCTGATCGTGGAGAATACGTTTGTGAGGTTTCTGGTGAAGGTGGAACTTCCAAAACTAACTTCCAATTTGTGGGACAAGCCTTTAAGAGTATCCATGAGCAGGTGTCAAGCCTATCAGAAACCAAGAAAGCAGCACAGAAAACTGCTGAATCAACAGAAACCAAGAAAGCAGCTCCAAAAACTGCTGAACCAACAGAAACCAAGAAAACTGAACCCAAAGCTCCTGAGCCAATTTCCACAAAACCAGTAATTGTTACTGGTCTGCAGGATACCACTGTTTCTTCAGATGGTGTTGCTAAATTTGCAGTTAAAGTTACTGGAGAACCCCAGCCAACTGTCATTTGGACAAAGGATGGAAAGGTAACTGGTTCTTAAATGACCTTATTTTCTCAAAAAAAAAAAAAAATTAACCCTCTTCCCTTTTTCCCAACTCCCAAAGAAAGTTTAAAAGTAAATCACTTTTTAAAATTCAAATCACTTGATTTCCACAGGCTATAACACAAGGAGGTAAATACAAACTCTCTGAAGACAAAGGAGCATTCTTCCTAGAAATTCATAAGACTGATACTTCTGACAGTGGACTTTATACTTGTACAATAACAAACTCAGCTGGATCTGTGTCCTCTAGCTGCAAATTAACAATAAAAGGTAAGTTGGCTTTTATTCTTACCAACAATTTTCAGAAAACTATATTAAGGAGACATTTCTAAACATGCTTGGTTACACACGCACACACAAAGTATTAAAAACTGTTTTACCAAGTTACAGAATACCATCTGTACACAAATGTACAAATACACATATTTGAAGTTAGGATATAATTTGTATTTATTAAGTGTGTAATTGTATGTAGTGTTTTATATATAAGAGTCCCAGATATTATGTAAGATTCCTGCTCCCTGTAATGTTTAAGAATGAATAGTCAGGTGAATATACCAAATAGTACTTCTTCCCTAAAACTTCGCTCTTGCTAATTTTCCAAAGCAGTGGAAAGTTAATGAAAGAGCTGTATCAGTTTTGCCAATTAAAATGAGTTTGTCTTCATCTGAATCTTCTAAAACATAATTAAATTGTTTTAATTAATCAAAATCTCCTAAATCCATCCATCTCCTAGATCCTTGAGCTATTCCTTTCAAAACTTTCTTCCCCTTAAGCCACAGAATTCATTCTTCAATTTAGTTTAGTTTAAATAATCATTACACTGATCTCGAAAGTCACGCATGACAACTTTCTAAGATTGGAGCTGAGAAAGAATCAAGTATTACCTACACTGCATGCATAAGTCAGTATTTTTTCTTTGTGTATTACTTGCAGAATCCACAAGACAAAAGGGTAGGACCTCTTTTCCATTCAATTTGCTTTACGGAGCTTTCTTTTTCAGTTGTAAAAGACACTGAGATACAGAAAGTATCTGCACAAAAGACCTCTGAAATTACATCCCAGAAGAAAGCATCTGTCCAAGAGGAAATTTCCAAGAAAGCCCTCATTTCTGAAGAAATCAAGACATCAGAGGTAAAATCTCACGAAAAGCTAGCTCTCAAGGAAGAAGCTTCAACAGTTCTGATTTCCGAAAAAGTTAAGAAATCAGAAGCCACCTCCCTGGAAAAATCTGTTGTCCATGAGGAAATCACTAAAACATCACAGGCATCGGAAGAAATCCGAACTCATGCTGAGATCAAAGCATTTTCTACTCAGATGAGTATAACTGATGGTCAGAAAGTGACTTTGAAAGCCAACATTGCTGGTGCCACTGATGTGAAATGGGTACTGAATGGGGTAGAGCTCAGCAATTCTGATGAGTATAGGTACGGCATCTCAGGCAGTGACCAGACCCTGACCATCAAGCAGGCTGGTCACAAAGATGAAGGGATCCTCACCTGCATCGGCAAAACCAGCCAAGGCATCGTTAAGTGTCAGTATGATCTGACCCTAAGCAAAGAACTCTCAGATGCTCCAGCCTTCATCTCACAGCCCAGATCTCAAAATGTTAATGAAGGACAAAACGTTCTCTTCTCTTGTGAAATCAGTGGTGAGCCATCGCCTGAAATCGAATGGTTTAAAAACAACCTGCCCGTAAGTTTAATTATGAACGTTATTTACTGAAGAGAACTTTCAATACTTTGCTCCTGAAGAGCTCAAGGAAACACTTTTTTTTTCTCTCTTCTTTTTAGATTTCTATTTCTTCAAATATCAGTGTAAGTCGCTCCAGAAATGTATATTCTCTTGAAATCCGAAACGCATCAGTAAGTGACAGTGGGAAGTATACAATTAAGGCCAAAAATTTCCGTGGCCAGTGTTCAGCTACTGCTTCCTTAACAGTCCTTCGTAAGTATATCTTTACCACTTTCCTCACTTGCTTAAGGCCATTGTATGGTTTTGTTTTTTGTTTTTGTCTTTCTGAGCACAGCAAACTCTCAGGAGCCTCCTTAAATACCATGTGTAAGAGACACAGGCTTCCTGTGTGAACTCATTCTTAAGTCAGTGTTTCTTTACAGCTAGATAGAAATATGGATAAGTTAACTTTCAAAGCGAAGCTACTAGCTGTCCTGTTACATGTATTTTCAGAATGCACAATATAAAAATTATTTTCTATATGACTGACCATTTTTTTTCCTAGTGATTCTAGCACCTGCATGAAATGTAATAATAGAAATATAAGGATTCATTTCTGGGAGACACTGGGCTAGCTCTTGACAACTGTATGTATGTATTTGCTTATGCTTTCACAGCAAACTGTTTGGGTTATGTTTCTGTGTGTGTGTGTGTCTAAGTTTCTGCAAGTCGACGTCAAATGTCACAAATTAACCAGACGTCATTGATGTTCACTGTGTATCTGCTATGCTCCACAGCTCTAGTTGAAGAACCTCCCAGAGAGGTAGTATTGAGGACAAGTGGTGACACGAGCTTGCAAGGAAGCTTCTCGTCTCAGTCAGTCCAAATGTCTGCCTCTAAGCAGGAGGCCTCCTTCAGCAGTTTCAGCAGCAGCAGTGCTAGCAGCATGACTGAAATGAAATTTGCAAGCATGTCTGCCCAAAGCATGTCCTCCATGCAAGAGTCCTTTGTAGGAATGAGTTCCAGCAGTTTTATGGGAAAATCTAGTATGACACAACTGGAAAGTTCAACTAGTAGAATGCTTAAAGCAGGCCTAAGAGGTGAGCAATCAAATTATTGGTAGAGGTAGACAAGCCTAGTAGCATGGTAGAATCTTTAGCACACACAATTCAATAGAATGCAAGTTATTTTTTTCAGTGATTCTAAAAGTTTGTTGTTGTTGTTCCGTAAAGGAATTCCACCTAAAATTGAAGCTCTTCCCCCTGACATCAGCATTGATGAAGGAAAAGTTTTAACAGTAGCCTGCGCTTTTACTGGTGAGCCTACCCCGGAAATATCATGGTCTCGTGGTGGAAGAACCATTCACGATCAAGAACAGCAGGGGCGATTCCATATTGAAAACACAGATGACCTGACAACTCTGATCATCATGGACGTACGGAAACAAGATGGTGGACTTTATACCCTGACTTTAGGGAATGAATTTGGATCTGACTCTGCTACTGTGAATATAAATATTCGATCCATTTAAGAGGGCCTGTGCTCTCACACTCAGACACATTCTTAACCTTTCCCAAATGATTCACATGGACTAATCTTTCTATCTTTCTGATCTGTAAATACTTTAAAAAAAAAAAAAAAGAGTAGTTTTGTATCAACCTAAATGAGTCGAAGTTCAAAAATAATACATTTCAATCTTTTCATAATTGTTGACCTAAGAATATTACACATTTTCTAGTGACATGTACATACTGTATATAGCCGAATTAACGGTTATAAAGTTTTGTACCATTTATTTTATGACATTTTACACTGTAACTATTGAAACTAACGGTTGGCAGGAGAAAGTTTCTTATGGAACGAATACCCTGCTCAACACTTAATCAATCTTTGTGCCTCAACATAATGTTGATGTCTAAGTATGCCTCAGTGGGTCGAGGAATTCCCCATTGAAGATGTCCTATCCACCGAAACAGTGCTGTGCACATCACCTGATACGTGCACCGATACTTATGGAATCAGAAATGTAAGGCATTGGTGATGTTTGCATTTACCCTCCTGTAAGCAACACTTTAACGTCTTACATTTTCTCTGATGATGTCACACTCAAAATTATCATGACTTAAATATTACCAGAGCAAAGTGTAACGGCCAACACTTTGTTCGCTCATTTCACACTGTCTCTGACCATAGAGAGTGCCTGGGTAGCTTGGAAAAGTAACATCACCTGGCCATCCCCTCAGTTAGCCAAGTTATTCATGCGTTCCTAGGCCAGAGCAGTGTCAACTCTTGGAGGTTCAGGGGTGCAGCCAACGCCTTCGTGTGGTAGTTCTAAATTTAAATTAAACCAGAAACTGGGGCAACTAAGCAATGAGCCACAGCAAAAAATAAAGAACAAAATAAAGCTGTCGTTAAATTTAAAAACAACAAAATATTACTAACTGCCCAAAATATCAATTTGATGTAGTTCTTTTCATGCAAGTTTAAATTCAATTGTTAGTTATAATTGTTGGACCTCCTTGAGATAGTAACAACAAAATAAAGCAAGCTATCTGCACCTCAAAATGTGTGGCTGGTTGTTTTCTGTGAAATTCTGCAGTTGGGGAGGTATGTGCCTTTGAAAATCACAGAAATGATCATAGAGAAGAAAAAGCAACTCAAGTTCTCAATAGCAAATATTTAAATTATCACGTTGAATGTACTCAACAATATTTTTAAAGCACAGATATGATTCTCATGGATAAATTTATCCCCAGAAGTTAACAAAAATCCCCCCAAATTAGAAATCTTCTAAACATATTATCAAGAAAAATATTTTTATAGGGACTGATTCAACTAAATCCAAAGGTACGGGAACATCAAAAATTCACAATATTTTGTGCAAAGATGAGCAAGATGAGATAGACCCTGTTCCTTAAGAAACATATAGAAGAGAAAATGACCACTTCGGGGAAAATGACCAATTGTGCAACTGAATCCATACTGTAGCTCCAAACTGAGACAGAATAAATCAGTCTTCAAAGCTAAAGAACTTTTTTTTTAAAGAACTTGTTTTAAATCATACAGTCCTACCATGCTTTTCAAAACTACTGATCTATACTTAATAATAAAATACCTAGCACCAGAAAAATCTGTATTTATCCTCTCAATTAGATAATCCTAATTATAAACCTATAAAGTTGATTCTTTGCCTAAATTACCCCCTAAATGTAAATATAAGCAGCCACAGCTGAAGAAAAGGCACAGTCAATTCCTACTCCCCAAAGAAGATCTTGGGTCTGCATTAGTTTACTCAGCAAATACTCTTTCTTAAGGCTTCCTTGGAGGCTGAGCGGTAAAAAGAATTTTGCCTGCCAATCCAGGAGACTCGGGTTCAATCTCTGGGTCAGGAAGATCCCCTGGACAAGGGAATGGCAACCTGCTCCAGTATTCTTGCCTGGGAAATCCCATGGACAGAGGAGCCTGATGGGCTATAGTCCATGGGGTCACAAGAGTCAGACACAACTTAGCAACTAGACAAAAACAACTACAACAAATTCTTTAAGTCAGATTCCCTAAAAGCAGACTCTAGTTGTTTGAGGGACTGCTCTCAGAAAGAAGGAAGTGAGGGGAGCACAGCAGGGGAAGAAAGCTAAGCAAGAATGTGGTCTCGGCAGGAGCCTCAGCACCATCCCATAAGTACCACAGTTGGTTCCACCTGGGAGCAGGGACACCGACCATCCCCATCCCCTCATCAGTGGCTACAGGCGTGAGCTTGTGGGGGTGGGGACGGGCGAGGGAAATAACCTTCGGGGTGAGGGGCACCCCTTGGCCAGACGGCTCTCTGCAGACTAGGGCAGCTCAACAGCCAGTGCTCACGAAACCGGGGCAGATACCCATAACCTGGACCTGGGCAGTACCTACAGCACCCACGACACCAAACAACTTAATACCTATTTTTGAGACAAGCTGGGACCTGGGACCCTTTGCTGTAGCGCCTGCAGCTGGACAAATGTCTCCTCAGGCAACAAAATACAGAGAAACTACTATTTTAAGGACTTAAAATAATTGCATGCATGTGCAGTTGGGGCAAATTATGAACAAGATACAGAAAAGACTAAAACCCACACAGCACCATCAGGTAGGTGGGAAGACCACCTAAGCCACCCCTGGACCCACCGCTACCCTCACCCCATATAAGGAACCAGCTCGGGTGAGCTGGGAACCAGCTGCTCCCCTCCAGGAAGCAAAGGAAACTGTCCCTTGTTTCTGCTCCTTCCTATTGCAGCAGGGGCCCCAATAAAGCCTTGCTGGAATTTCTTGTCTAGCCTCCTATCAATTTCTGTTGACTAAGGAGGACACAAACTCTGGTCAGTAACATACTTTTTGGGGACACAATGAAGGAACAGTTGTCCCCGTCCCAGGAGAGGATCTGGGCACCGCCAGGGACCACCGATCGCAGCTTCCCATGGTGACGAGTGCTCGCCTGGACCTCATTTCAGTATCACCACATTTGATAAGTCTGCCCTCCTGGCCCCTGGCGGTCTCAGAACCCTCATTCAGGCAACACTCTCACCCCCACCTTTGTCCCTTTCCGTCTCCTGAAATCTCTCTACATCTCCCCTCTCTGTCCTCTTACTTCTGCCCCATCCTTCCCAGAGAGTGGACATCGGGCAGCTGCTGCATCACTCCCCTCGGCTTGTGAGACCCTCTGGCCAGCAACAGCTCCCCTTGACCAGTGACAAACAGGTGGGAGAGGCCTGCCTCACACTGTGCAGACAGACCTTGGTCCAGTAGGCTCTCCTTGACTGGAGATTTACAAGAGTGAAAGAGATTCAAACCTAATATCACGTAGTGGCTGGACGTCTGAGGGCCTCACAATATTCTCACCTTTATTTCCCTGCTGCCAAGAGATGTCCCACTGGGAACAGGCTGAAGTGGCAGATTTCTATATACTGGTGGACGCATGGGTAGAAGTCCCATCTGTGGGTTGGGGACCCAGAAATGATGCACAACTGGCTGGTTTCCAGGCTTGATCACCCCAGTGGGCAGTGGACAGGGTGCTCCCTCCATCACCGGCCCTTTCTGGAAGCAAGTGGGTTGGTGCCTGAATAGATACCTGCCGAGGGCAGGTTGAACGGCAATCTCTTTCTTTTTCAGTCTTTTCTGTCCCTCCGCCCTCTACCTCTCCCTTGGTCCTCAGCCCTACAACTCCTGTGCCCTTCATCCGGAAGACTCTTTGTGTCTTTCAGTTTCTGTCATTGTACGTGTTTTTAAAAGGACCTTTGTTTTATGTATTTCTGTCTGTCCAACTGATCCTGCAAGCCTCTGCCAACGTTGTGAACCTGGTGGAGCACTTAAGCCTTGAAATGCAAAAACAGCCCACAGGGCCTGAGAGTCTAAGCTCGGGTTGCTTAGTAGAACTTTAAAGAACACCACCAGGGGGAAAAGAAAAGTAGCTTGCCTTTCTCCCCCCTGCCTCCAATGTTAACTGTTCTGCCTGGCTCTAGTAACTATCTGATCTACCTATGGTCCCCCAGATGGAGGGGAAAAAAAAGAGGACTTTTAAACTCTGACAGGAAAGCTACTGGATCTCTGGTTCTGTCTGTACATAAAAATTAACTTGTAAATGAGCTGTATTTAATTGGCTTAAAGGAAACTAAGCACTTATATACATTCTCAGAAATATAAAAGAAATTCGCCAGAGTACATTTCAGATTAGTGTAAATATGACAAATGCCCAGGGTATCTCTGCATTCTTAGCAACTGGAGACAGTTTCAATAACACAGTTTAGAAAGAAATAAACTGATTTTCTTTTACAGTGCAGCCTGGTGCCAGTATGCACTGGGTGACCAGGAGAAGTGGTCACAGAATGGATCCCTTAACTGTGTTGTCCTGGTTTTTTTTAAACAGAGAATAACTTAATGAAAATGTTGTTGTTGAGTCACTCAGACGCCATGGACTGTAGCCTGCCAGGCTCCTCTGTCCATGGGATTTCCCAGGCAAGGATACTGAAATAGTTTTCCATTTCATTCTCCAGGGTAGCTTCCCAAAATACAGGGATCAAACCTGTGTCTGCTACATTGCAGGTAGATTCTTTACCACTGAACCACCTGGGAAGCCCCAATAAATACACAAAATATTATAAAGGCTTTTGAATCCTTCTTTTCTTGCCATCCAATAGTAACCAGTAAGGTCAAATCAGCTGTTATGATTTCCATGTGTTTTTTTTTTAAGCATTTACCACAAAAGTATAAATCTATAAACAGTCTATTTTTCTGTTTATGTTTTCAAGCTTGATATAAATGATACCACATTGTACATCTCTCACAGCTTGCTTTTTTAAGGAAAGCACTTTTGTCATGGAAAAGTTCAAATGTATACAAATAAACAGAATAGTATAATGAGAATGGATAGACAACAAGGCCCCATTATGCAGCCCAAGGAGCCACACTCCATATTCCGTGAAAAACAACAGTGGAAAAGAATACAGAAAAGAATATATATACATGTACAACTGAACCACCATGCTGCACTGCAGAAATCGATGCAGTGCTACAAATAAACTATACTTCAACAGAAAAAAATAAAAATCTTTTTAAAAGAATAATATAATGAACTCCTATGTATCCATCACCCAGCTCCAATGATCAATTGGATCTCTTAACTTTAACACCATTTTACTACTGGATCTATTTTGTAAGCGGTCCCCAAAATGGAGAAAGATCTCATGTGTGCAGACCTTTATACTTTATCAAGACTCAGGCCTGAGGGATTTTTATCATGTGTGTGGAGCCTCTATGCCTATGTTGTTCCCAAAGATTGGGAGCCAGACCTTCTCACAGACACCCCCCCCCCCCCCACCTTCCAGTCTCTTTTAATTAGTCATTGGCATGCTGAGCCTCCTTCTTAAGCTCCTTTTTCTTCCCCTTCACCATCTCCTTCAGCTCCTGGACTCCCACCTTACCACCCTGTCAAATCAGAAACCCCCAAATCAGTGCCCCCAGTGCTTTTCCCAGTGGAGCTCTGATCAGGTTCAAAGTTAACCCCCACTTTTGTCCCACAAAGCCTTTACCCCCTTCAGGAAGTAGCTAGAATGCACGTCCCCTTCTCAGTGGGAGACTTGGGAATCTGTAAACAGAGATTTGGCAGGTTCTCAAGAGAACCCTGACAGGTTTAGGAACAAATTTATCAGGCTGGGGTTGACATACTCTCACCTGGCAGAACGTCATGGTTATCCGGGCCCACTGTTGCAAGCTGAGCATATACTGAGAAACACCAGGGAACATGCAGATGGCCTACTGGCCTCCAGCCCACATCAGCAAATTTATCAGGGGTGAGGATGCAGTCCCAGAACATGACCCACACTGGGACTATGAAGATCATGTAGGCCAGGCTAGGATGAGACATGTTACTTGTCTATCAGAAGGAATGAAAAAGTGTATGGTAAAGTCGGTAAACTAGGTTCTAAGAGGTTATAGAGAAGAAAGATGGAAAGCCGCCATCTTCCTGCGCCAGCTAATATATGAATATACACCCTCAGTCCACAGAAGGGAGATCACTACTGGCCATGCCTTTTATCAAATGGTTGTCTAAGGAGTCCTTACAAATAGCTGAGAAGAGAGACGTGAAAGGCAAGGGAGAAAAGGAAAGATATATCCATCTGAATGCGGAGTTCCAAAGAATAGCAGAGAGAGATAAGAAAGCCTAAGTGAACAGTGCAAAAAAATACAGGAAAACAATAGAATGGGAAAGACTAGAGATCTCTTAAAGAATATTAGAGATACCAAGGGAACATTTCATACAAAGATGGGCACAATAAAGGACAAACTGTATGGACCTAACAGAAGCAGAAGATACTAAGAAGTGGCAAGAATACACAAGGAACTATACAAATAAGATTCTTAACCACGCAGATAACCACAATGGTGTGATCACTCACCTAAGGCAGACATCCTGGAGTGCAAAGGTAAGTGGACCTTAGGAAGCATCACCAGTAGCAAAGCTAGTGGATGTGACGGAATTCCAGCTGAGCTATTTCAAATCCTAAAAGACGATGCTGTGAAAGTGCTACACTCAATATGCCAGCAAATGCAATGGCTGAGTTTTCATTCAATCAAAAGGTCAGTTTTCATTCAATTCCAAAGAAAGACAATGCCAAAGAAATGTTCAAACTACTGCACAATTGCACTCATTTCACACGCTAGCAAAGTAATGCTCAAAATTCTCCAGGCCAAGTTTCAACAGTATGTGAACTGAGAACTTGCTGATGTACACGCTGGAGTTAGGAAAGGCAGAGGAACCAGCGATCAAATTGCCAACATTCATTGGAACATAGAAAAAGCAAGAGAATTCCAGAAAAACATCTACTTCTGCTTTATTGACTACGCTAAAGCCTTTGACTGTGTGAATCATAACAAACTATGGAAAATTCTGAAAGAGATGGGAATACCAGACCATCTTACCTGCCTCCTGAGAAACCTGTATGCAGGTCAAGAAGTAACAGTTAGAACCAGATATGGAACAAAGGACTGGTTCCAAATTGGGAAAGGAGTACGTCAAGGCTGTATTTTGTCACTTTGCTTATTTAACTTACATGAAGAATACATCATGTAAAATGCAGGGCTGGATGAAGCACAGGCTGGAATCAAGATTGCCGGGAGAAATATCAATAACCTCAGATATGTAGATGACACCACCCTTATGGCAAAAAGTGAAGAGGAACTAAACAGCCTCTTGATGAAAGTGAAAGAGGAGAGTGAAAAAGCTGGCTTAAAACTCAACATTCAAAAAATAAAGATCATGGCATCTGGTCCCATTACTTCATGGCAACTAGATGGGGAAAAAACAGAAACAATGACAGGGTTTATTTTCTTGGGCTCCAAAATCACTGCAGACGGTGACTGCAGCCATGAAATTAAAAGATGCTTGCTCCGTGGAAGAAAATTTATGACAAACTGAAAAAGCAGAGAAATTACTTTGCTGACAAAGGTCCGTCCAGTCAAAGCTCTGGTTTATCCAGTAGTCCTGTATGGATGTGAGAGCTGGACCATAAAGAAGGCTAAGTGCCAAAAAATTGATGCTTTTGAACTGTGGTGTTGGAGAAGGCTCTTGAGAGTCCCTCGGACAGCAAGGAGATCAAACCAGTCAGTCCTAAAGGAAATCAATCCTGAATATTCATTGGAAGGACTGAAGCTGAAGCTCCAATACTTTGGCCACCTGATTGGAAGGGCCGACTCATTGGAAAAGACCCTGATGCTGGGAAAGATTGAAAGCATGAAGGGAAGGGGATGACAGAGGATGAGATGGTTGGATGGCATCACTGACTCGATGGACATGAGTTTGAATAAACTCTGGGAGCTGATGATGGACAGGGAAGCCTGGTGTGCTGCAGTCCATGGGGTGCAAAGATTCAGACACGACCAAGCGATTAAACAGCAACAACTCAGAAGAAAAATATGAAAGCTCGAGGCTGGGCCCCAAACCTCATTGTCAACCTTGATAAAGGAGGTCTTCAAGGTCTATAACAACCAAGACTTAACAGAGAAGACCAATAAGGGTAAAAGGCTAATAAAGAAAACAGCTTTTGGCTGCTCTGACACATCCACCACCTTGAGCAGACCCCAGGGGGCTGAGAAGGTTGGACAGGCTGCCAAGAAGCTTCCTGGGCCCAGATCAGGGTACCTTTTGTCAGAAGGAGGTCACTGGAAGGGGAACGTCCTAAGTGCCCTCCCATGGGATGCCCCAGGGACAACTTGACCGGCCCCAGTTCCTCGCAATTTATGGCTCCCCTTGCCTATGAAGTCGGGTCCATTAATATTACTCACTCCTTTTTGTATATGCCAGAATGCCTTCCTTGGGAGAGATTTGCTAAATAAGTTAGGAGCTAGTATATTCTTAGGACAGGGTGAAGTCCAAAGAGGCAGAGAATTCAAACAGAGAATGCATCTGTTGGCAACCCCAGATGACCCACCTCCTGGTCATCAAAATATTTCCTACGACATCCCCCAAGAAATTAGAGAGCAAGTAGATAACGGCAGTTTAAGATACTTCAGTGCCAAGCAGGGCAAAACATGTTCCCCTCTACAGAATTAAGAGTAAGGCCTGGGAGGGAACATCCAGAGAGAATATCCTTGAAAGTAAGAAGCCTGAGGGGAATCCAGCCACTGGTCACCAAATTTCTAAAATGCAGGCTCATTAGGCCCTGCCAATCCCCTTGCAACACCCTGATCCTCCCCATTCAGAAGCCTAATGGTGAGCATCGTCAGTTTGTGTAAAGCTTGGAGCAGTGAAGGAGGCAGTCATCCCTATTCACCCACGATGCCAAACCCACACACCTTGTCACCCACATGCTGGGGAGCACTCAGTATTTCTGTTTGGTACCTCAAAGATGCATTTTTCTGTATTCCCCTCCATCCATACTCCCAATATCTTTTTGTCTTTGTATGGAGGGACCCTGACACCCTGGAGGTTACCCAATATACATGGACAGTGCTTCCACAGGGTGCTCAGGACAGCCCCCATTATTTTTGGAAATGCATTAGCAAGGGATGTGATCCTTGAAAAGGGAACTCTGCTACAATATGTTGATGATTGATTGATAAGTACTGAAACCAAACAAGATTCAGATCAAAATACTGTTAAGGTCTTAAATTTTCTGGTAAAAAAAAGGAATATATCTCATCAACCAAAGCTCAAATATCATAGCAATGGGTTCAACATTTAGGATCTGTTTTGACCTCTGGGGCCACAGGTCAGAAAAGAGCAACTGGTGATTACGATCTCCAACCACAAAGAGGCAACAGCAAGGCTTTCTCAGGATGATGGGATTCTGTCATATCTGCATTCCAAATGATGGCCTTAAAGCCAAAGCCCTCTCCGAGGCTCTAAAGGAAGAAGAAAGGGAATCCCTTCACTGAAATAGCAACCATCAGTGACTCTAAAGACTGCGGTGAGCAGAGCATGAGCACTGAGGCTTCCAACTTCGGACAAGCCCTTTACCCTACACATTCACGAGAGATCGGGGATAGTACTATGAGCCCTGACCCAAAAGCTGGGACCACATCAGAGACCACTGGCTTATTTTTCAAAACAACTGGACACAGTGGCCCTGGAATGACCAAACTGCCTGCTGGCAATAGCAGCCATAGCCTTGCTGGTTAATGATGCTTCCAAGCTTACCCTGGGACAACACTTAGATGTGTTAACCCTTTATCAGGTACAGTCAGTGCTGGAAGTCAAAGGTCACCATTGGTTAACTGGAGGAAGGTTAACAAGATGTCAGGTCCTCCTAACAAGACCCTCGACATTATCTTATAAGTGTGCCAAACCCTGAACCCAGCAACTCTGCTGCCAGTAGTTGAGAGTGGGCACTTACTGCATCACTGTATAAACACCATAGAACAAACTTACTCCAGCAGATCTGATCTTCTAGATGAATCTCTTCAAAGCCCTGAGGTCAAATGGTTTACTGATGGGAGCAGTTTTATAGAAATGGGAACCTGAAAGGTGTGGCATGCCATTGCTAGTCTAGATCAAGTCACAGAAGCCAAGGCCCCACCAACCCAGACATCAGCACAGAGGTGGAACTAATTCATTAATGGGAGCTTTGCAGTTAGTGAAGGATAAGAAATTAAATGCTTCTACTGACTCTAACTATGGGTTCCACATGCTACATTCTCATACTACCATTTGGAAAGAAAGAGGAATGTTAACCACTAGAAATTCACCTGCAGAACATAAAGATGTGATTCTGGCTCTTTTAAGTGGGGTGCAGCTCCCAACCCAGGTAGCCACTGTAGGGGCCATCAGAGGAATGGGTCTCTTGTGAGCCAAGGTTAGACAGCAAAGTTTATCAAATTGCAAAAAAGGCAGCTCAACTGCAAGAGCCAGAGCAAGTTATGGCCCTAGTGATTGATCACCCTGAACTCTGTAGCCTCCCCCAGTTTTCTCCAAAAGAACAAGCAAATGCTGAGAAATGGGGCTATGAGAAGGGAAGCACAGGCTGGTATAAAAGGGAGGGTAAGGTTCTAATTCCTGAGTCCCTACAATGGAAACGAAGAGTTCACATGATGCCACCCATTACGGGAGGGATGCACTATGGGACTTGACACAAAAGGCCTTCTCAGGGAAGGGGCTTAAAAGAATAGAAAAACAAGTAATGCTTGCCTGTGATTTATGTGACCAGAATAACCCACAGACCCACTCAATACCCCCATCATAACTCAGGCCAATCCAATGCCAAGCAACATATCTGGGGGGGAGACTGGTAGACTTCACTTAAATGCTCCCACAATCAGGATATAAATATCTTCTGGTACTTTTCACTGGATGGGTTGAAGCCTTCTCCGCCTGATCTGAAAAGGCTATGGAAATCTGTAAGTCCCTTTTAAAAGAAATAATTCCTTGATTTGGACTTCCAAAGTCCCTCCAGAACAGTAACAGGCCCTCTTTTATAGCCTAAATCACACAGGGACTTACTATGGCCCCTAGGGATACACTATAAAGTAAACACCTCTTGGCTGCCCCAGTCTTCAGGGAAGGTAGAGAAAATGAACCACACCTTAAAGAAAACCATAGCAAATCTCTGCCAAGAAACTCATGAACCTTGGACCAACCTTCTTCTTATTGCACTACTAAAGGTCCATGTAGACCCCAGGAGTCATCTGAGTCTTAGCCCATTTGAAATGAAGTATGGAAGGCCTTTTCTTACTACTGATATTCAAGAATAGTATTTGAAGAAGAACATTTAAAAGAGTCGTGTCCAAAAAAAAAAAAAGAGTCCTGTCCAATTCTTTGTGAACCCATGGACTAAACAGTCCATGGAATTCTCTAGGCCAGAATACTGGAGTGGGTAGCCTTTCCTTTCTCCAGGGGATCTTCCCAACCCAGGGATGGAACCCAGGTTTCCCACATTGCAGGGGGATTCTTTACCAGCTGAGTCACCAGGGGAGCCCAAGAATACTGGAGTGGGTAGCCTATCCCTTCTCCAGATCTTCCCAACCCAGGAATTAAACTGGGATCTCCTGCACTGCAGGCAGATTCTTTACCAGCTGAGCTACCAGGAAGGCCATTTAAAAGGATGCTGGATATGCCATCAACACTCCAAGGTGGCTACTAGCCCTCCTCGCGCATTTCCTCTGAACCTGCTGGGTCCAGTGGTAATTAACAATCTAAATGGGGTAAAATTGCCACCCTTTCGCCTCTACTAGTCACATACACACACACCTTCCAGGGGGCTATTCCAACGCTTTAGCCTGACTCCCTCATACAACTGGATCCAAGGTGTGGGGCATGCTACGTTAAACTGCACAAATAGCACTTGTTTCACATGCCATGAAAACTCTTCCAAGATGATACACCAGATATCCTACAACCTTACCCACTGATGCCATGTTTCAGACTATGGCCCCACATCCCTAAACAACACAGAAGAGGGATCAGAGTGATGGGAAGGAAACATTGCATCCACCGGGTCAATCCATGTAAACCCCCCTGTGGGATTCCAGACAAACAGTGATCAGGCCTATAGAATGCAACCTCCAACTGGTGTCAGCAGGATCATACATGAGCATCTAGTTTAAAACGTTGCAGAGAGTAGGGAGAGAGGCTACAGTGAAGGGGCCACACCCTGCACGTGACTCAGCAGTAGCGCTCTGCCTCTGTGACTGCCTAACTTTCCTCCAAAAGCACTTCCCACCACGACCTCCCCACTCCTGTCTCCTCAGGCCATCTCCCTGCAGTCAAAAGTAGTCCTCACTCTGGGATTGCTCTCCAACTCCTCCACTCCAGCTCCCACCCCCCACGCGTTCTGGTGGACGTGCGTTCCTGTCTGGGACACTGGCCAAAAGAAGACCCTAGACAAGAAAGATGAGAGAAGAATGTCTTTTCAGAAACCCAAAGGGACTATTGAATATACTATTGAATCAAAGGATTCTTTGAATAGTATAGCCCTGAAATTTGATACAAGCTGAACAAACTTGTTCAATTAAATATTCTCCCGAGCAGTTGTTAATGGACAGGTTTTATAATGTTCCCAATCCTGAATACGTCTCCAGTGTGAGCACCCTCCATCTCTAAGCCCCATAAGTCCTCTGTCACAGCCTCATCCGAGACTGAATTTGATAAGACTACTAATCCTGATGTGGTCCACTCAAAAGAAACAACTCCCTCAACTGCTTTTACTGGTATTCAACCTGCATGAGTTGTATCTTCCACTTCTGAAGAGGAAGAAGCACTTACTGAGAAATTTCTTAAAATTAATTGCAGATATACTACCAGTGACAAGAGCACAGTCAGTGGTATGTTGCTAGTTACACCAAATAATATAACGTTTGATCCACATAAAACAGACCCATTGTTCAAGAGAATGGCCGTGAGGAATATGGCATCATGTAGCCAATGGAATTGTACATCTGCAATCTACAAAGAAATTTTGGATGGCAAAATAAAGGAATCCTTACCCATGGAGATAAATCAGTCATCAGGAAGGGACTTCTGCCACCTAAAGAAAATGACAAGAAGTAATACTGATGAAACAGACTCAAGAACCCATGATACAGGTAATGATAGTGCCAGCACTGCTCCTAGGAGCACCAAGAGTCTCTTTCTGAAGATGTTGATGGAATCAGGACTCTCTCCTTTACAAGACGAGCTTATTTCTTCAGATGACCTGTGGCAAGATAAATTGCCTGGTGCATTGAGTCTGTGCAGACTGTCAATCAGAGTGCAGTAGAATGTTTGACAGTCCTATTGAGAGGGTAACAGGCAGGAAGACCAGGGGTCTCCAAATGGAGGAAATAGGCTGCAAGTGCCAGACATTTTTATCTCTCTTAAGCAGCAGGAGGAAACAAACCAGCGATATATTTTCTTCTTCTTTATAGAAATTTAAAAGGAGATTTCTCTTAAAGTGCTGTGTTGCCATGACACCTGGTTTCACCTGAAGCTAACTACTCTCAAACCTTGAGTTAACCAATACATTTCTTTTTCTTATGGAAATGTTGTCTTAAGCTATGTTAATGTACCCCAGACTCTATCTTCAAGTTGGTTCCGCCAAACGGCCTAACCTACTTACTCAGATATTATTCCCTAATCTATGTAAACGAAACTATTTGTTGGTAATCCGCCCTTCTACAAGATTCAAGTCAATCGTTTTATGGCCAAGGATGAATTATCTGGTGCCATTCTAAATTCTAAGATATTCCTTTCTTTTCATTAACAGACTGTGAGTGACTATATAACCTACAGCTAAAGACTAGGAGGGGGGTACTCTTTTGAACCCCCTTCTGATGCCTATGTCAAAAGCTTTCTCTATCTCCTTTATACTTTAATAAAACTTTATTACACAAAAGCTCTGAGCGATCCAGCCTCATCTCTGGCCCCGGATTGAATTCATCTCCTCCGGAGGCCAAGAATCCCGGCGTCTTATCGTTCAGCAACAACCTTTCACTATCAGAGGCTGCTAGTACTCCTGATCACTAAATCTGATTCTGGACGTACTACCAATGAAGTGTGGACTCTCTTAAACTGACTTAAATAATCTTGAAATGGCCACTAAGGAAGGAGATCAGGCTACAGAAGATCTTCAAGAAACATCAGTTCCTAAAGAACAAAGCTTAGGCATAAAAGGTAACCAGGATTTTTCCTCTGAATGAGAATTCACAACACCAAGAAGTTGAAAAAAAGTATTCCTTGTGAGGAAGCAATAGATTTAAACAAAAGTAAACTGTCAACTCTTCTCCAGTGGACCACATTTTGTCTGAACTCTCCACCATGACCTATCCGTCTTGGGTGGCGCTACACAGCATGGCTCATAGTTTCACTGAGTTAGACAAGGGTATGGTCCATGTGATCAGATTGGTTAGTTTTTCAGTCTGTCTGCTCTCTGATGGAGAAGGATAAGAGGCTTATGGAAGCTTCCTGATGTCGGTAGGTGCCCAATATGCTACTGGAGATCAGTGGAGAACTGACTCCAAAAAGAAGGAAGAGACAAGCCAAAGCAAAAACAACCCCCAGTTGTGGATGTGACTGGTGATGGAAGTAAAGTCTGATGCTGTAAAGAGCAATATTGCATACGAACCTGGAATGTTAGGTCCGTGAATCAAGGCAAATTGGAAGTGGTCAAACAGGAGATGGCAAGAGTGAACATCGACATTTAGGGAATCAGTGAACTAAGATGGACTGGAATGGGTGAATTTAACTCAAATGACCACTATATCTACTACTGTAGGCAAGAATCCCTTAGATGAAATGAAGTAGCCATCACAGTCAACAAAAGAGTCTGAAATGCAGTACTTGGATGCAATCTCAAAAATGACAGAATGATCTCTGTTCATTTCCAAGGCAAACCGTTCAATATCACAGTAATCCAAGTCTATGCCCTGACTAGTAATGCTGAAGAAGCTGAAGTTGAACAGTTCTATGAAGACCTACAAGACCTTCTAGAACTAACACCAAAAAAAAAGATGTCCTTTTCATCATAGGGGACTGGAATGCCAAAGCAGGAAGTCAAGAAATACCTGGAGTAATGGGAAATTTGGCCTTGGAATACAGAATGAAGCAGGGCAAAGGCTAACAGAGTTTTGCCAAGAGAACTCACTGGTCATAGCAAACACTCTCTTCCAACAACACAAGAGAAGACCCTACACATGGACATCACCAGATGGTCAATATGGAAATCAGATTGATTATATTCTTTGCAACCGAAAATGGAGAAGCTCTATAAGTCAGCAAAAACAAGACCAGGAGCTAACTGTAGCTCAGATCATGAACTCCTTATTGCCAAATTCAGACTTAAATAGAGAAAACCAATAGACCATTCAGGTATGACCTAAATCAAATCCCTTACACAACTATACAGTGGAAGTGAGAAATCGATTTAAGGGACTAGATCTGAGAGAGTGCCTGAAGAACTATGGAAGAAGGTTCATGACATTGTACTGGAGGCAGTGATCAAGACCATCCCCAAGAAAAAGAAATGAAAAAGGCAAAATGGTTGTCTGAGGAGGCCTTGCAAACAGCTATGAAAAGAAGAAAAGCGAAAGGCAAAGGAGAAAAGGAAAGATATACCCATTTGAATGCAAAGTTCCAAAGAATAGCAGAGAGAGATAAGAAATCCTTCCTCAGTGATCACTGCAAAGAAATAGAGGAAAACAATAGAACAGGAAAGACTAAAGATCTCTTCAAGAAAATTAGATACCAAGGGAACTTTTCATGCAAAGATGGGCACAATAAAGGACAAAAATGGTATGTACCTAACAGAAGCAGAAGGTATTAAGAAGAGGTGGCAAGAATACATGGAAGAACTATACAAAAAAGATCTTCACAACCCAGGTAATCACAATGGTGTGATCACTCACCTAGAGGCAGACATCCTGGAATGTGAAGTCAAGTGGGCCTTAGGAAGCATCACTATGAACAAACCTCATGGAGGTGATGGAATTCCAGTTGAGCTATTTCAAATCCTAAAAGATGATGCTGTGGAAAGTGCTGCACTCAGTATGCCAGCAAATTTGGAAAACTCAGCAGTGGCCACAGGACTGGAAAAGGTCAGTTTTCATTCCAATCCCTCAGAAAGGCAATGCCAAAGAATGATCAAACTACTGCACAATTGCACTCATCTCACACGCTAGCAAAGTAATGTTCAAAATTCTCCAAGCCAGGCTTCAACTGTACATGAACCGTGAACTTCCAGATGTATAAGCTGTATTTAGAAAAGACAGAGGAACCAGAGATCAAATTGCCAACATCCGTTGGATCATCAAAAAAGCAAGGGAATTCCAGAAAAACATCTATGTGTGCTTTACTGACTATGGCAAAGCCTTTGACTGTGTGGATCACAACGAACTGTGGAAAACTGTGAAAGAGATAGGAATACCAGACCACCTGAGAAATCTGTATACAAGTCAAGAAGCAACAGTTAGAACTGGATATGGAACAACAGATTGGTTCCAAAAAGGAGTACATCAAGGCTGTATATTGTCACCCTGCTTATTTAACTTAAATGCAGAGTACATCATGTGAAATGCTAGACTGGATGAAGCACAAGCTGGAATCAAGATTGCCAGGAGAAATATCAATAACCTCAGATATGCAGATGACACCACCCTTATGGCAGAAAGTGAAGAACTAAAGAGCCTCTTGATGAAATGAAAGAGGAGAGTGAAAAAGTTGGCTGAAAACTCAACATTCAGAAAACTAAGATCATGGATCCAGTCCCATCACTTCATGGCAAATAGATGGGGAAGCATCCGCTTCCCCGTGTGGAAGCGGATGTGGAAACAGTGACAGACTTTATTTTTGGGGACTCCAAAATCACTGCAAATGGTGACTACAGCCAGGAAATTAAAAGACACTTGCTCCTTGGAAGGAAAGTTATGACCAACCTAGATAGCTTATTAAAAAGCAGAGACATTACTTTGCCAACAAAGGTCCATCTACCATCTAATCAAAGCTATGGTTTTCCCAGTAGTCATGTATGGATGTGAGAATTGGACTATAAAGAAAGCTGAGCACCAAAGAATTGATGCTTATGAACTGTGGTGTTGGAGAAGACTCTTGAGAGTCCCTTGGGCTGCAAGGAGATCCAACCAGTCCATCCTAAAGGAGATCAGTCCTGGGTGTTCATTGGAGGGACTGATGCTGAAACTCCAATACTTTGGCCACCTGATGCGAAGAACTGACTCATTTGAAAAGACCCTGATGCTGGGAAAGATTCAAGGTGAGAGGAGAAGGGGATGACAGGGGATGAGATGGCTGGATGGCATCACTGACTCAATGGACATGAGTCTGAGTAAACTCCGGGAGTTGGTGATGGAGAGGGAGGCCTGGAGTGCAGCATTCCATGGGGTCACAAAGAGTCGGACGTGACTGAACTGAACTGGATGGTGCTCTTCTGTTGAAACTATTGTGGTATATTATTTTTTAAACCATACTGATTGTTTTACTAAAGGAATCTAAAGATATTGAGGGAATGAATACTTGATATTGCTGTATCTGTGAGGTTGGCACAAACAACTTTTGGATGTGCTCAACTTAGTTAATCTTAGAAAGAAAAAACACATGCCAAACCAGTGCATACTTCATAGATCACTGAGTTCTAGCTTCAATCCACACTATAGCATCCTCTTTATTAATTTTGCCTGTATGTTCAATTTCACTTTAATAAAAATGTTAATTTGAGGAGAATTCTGATTGTAATAGACCGCAATGCACATCATCGGCAGGTCTGTGCATATGCTTTCATAATTCAATTATCTGATAAAGAGTTATAAAATGAAAAAGGAGAATGAGAACTTGATGATTCTACTGGATTTAATATATAAAGAAAATATACTATTTACATATTGGTAGCTTAGCAGGGCAGAGAAGGCAATGGCACCCCACTCCAGTACTCTTGCCTGGAAAATCCCATGGACAGAGGAGCCTGGTAGACTACAGTCCATGGGGTCGCCAAGAGTCAGACACGACTGAGCGACTTCACTTTCACTTTTCCTTTCATGCATTGGAGAAGAAAATGGCAACCCACTCCAATGTTCTTGCCTGGAGAATCCCAGGGATGGGGGAGCCTGGTGGGCTGGCGTCTATGGGGTCGCACAGAGTCGGACATGACTGAAGTGACTTAGCAGCAGCAGCAGGTTAGCAGGGCATTATCATAACTACCAAAACAATGAAACAGATGCGTATTTTGTGAACATGTTGTGTCAGGTAAACTGTTTTATAGTCCTGTTGTTTTAACTTTGTTGCACAACTCCCAGAATATAGGTTCCTATTCAAAAGGAAAAAAACAACTTGTTTTTTTTGAGTAGTATATGTTATTAATTACCATTAGCATTTACTGTTATAGAAGGGCAATGATTATAGGAGAATATTATAACTTGGTAGACTTGCTGAATATGAAAATTAATGTCAAGTGACCTCAAAGAAGAGAAAAGATATATCAGTAGTTCTTATCCTCTCTTGTAGGAAACCAATAATAAGCCATTAAGGCAATAATTCAGTTAATTTTGAAGCTTCATTTACATAAAAAAGAATCCTGCTGTTATACACGTGATAGTGAACTTATGCTGAAATTTAAGCTCTTCCAGATAAATATTGTATATTGTAAATTAATGTTTAAAGGTAGTTTTGATTGCCAGGTTGTTTATAGCACTTTATTCTAAAAATGAAATTATAAGTCAAATATTTGGCTTAAGTACTTTTAGTTGTATAGAACTTGAATATATTCAGGTCTTTTGAAAGTTTAGATAATTATCTAAAGAAAGCATAATGCTAGTAAAAAAGAAAATCTGATATTCTATTTAATATGCTTTTGCCAAATATGAATAGAAATGCAGGACATCATTTCTTTGTCTGTGTAAAGCTCTCATTAAAAGTTACTAACAGTGTATAAATCAAATGTTTACAATATAAGGAACTGTAAATAAATATATCAGTTTTTTTCCCCCTTCAGTGTTCCATGACAGTATCTTGTCTCTGTGGAGTTGACTAATCATTAAAAAATTCCATATTGGATTTCAATTACCAGAAGGTCATACTAGTGCATACCAAATAAAATTAAATATTTTTTTAAATGTTGTAGAGCTTTATATGCTTAATTATCAACATAATGTTCTGCTGTCCCCTAATTGTTTAAGTATTGACAACAGCTATGTCCCCAAGGAGTGTCCATTCTTAACAACTGTCAGACAGACATTTAGGTCTGCACACCTGAGGGGTCTGTTTTCCTCTGCAGACATTCAAACCATGTGTTATAGAATTATGGCCAGGCCCTGTTCTTTTCCAACCAAGCTATAGCCTATTATTGTACTGATAAGGTCCACTTCATAGGAGAGTGGCCCACCCTGTAGTCCACCACTGGGACTACAGGATAAGAGGGATTTTTATCTGTAACAGGACCATTCCAGCTCACCACTCAACCTGGAGAGCACTAGGAATGACCTTAAGAGGGGCAGAGCTGGCCACAGGACTGCAGCTCCATGGGGAGGCTTTACTTATCATGAAGCAAAATTGAGAAATCTCACCAGACATTTTGGTTATATGATGGAACAGATGGGACAAGCCTTAAAGGGACGGAATACTGCTCTCGTTTCTTTGGCTAATATAGCTCTTGACAATCGTCAAGATAACTCTTGATAACCTCCTGGCAGAACAACGTGGAGTTTGTGTGATAACTAATACTTCCTACTGCACCTGGATCAATGTGACAAGACGGACAGAAGTTAATATTAAGGAAACACATGCTCAGGCAGAGTCACTTCACAGTTTTGCCAAGGATGATGTCATTTTCACTGTCTGATCAATACTTAAGGGAGCCCTCTTAAAGTTAACCTGGTTCCTTCCCTTTTGAGGCCCATTAGCAGCTACTGTTGTTCTCCTTTTAGGCCCTTGTTTGCTCAACGTTTTGGCTAACTTTGTGTCTTCTAGGCTCCAATGGTTTAAAATAAGACTCATGATGGCTCAAGGAATTCCCACCCGATACAGCAGACAGTGGCCCAGGTCCCTACGCGTTCTTGGAAAAAATCAGCAAGGGACTTCTACACCTCTAGGGTAGGCTAGGGTCTGTGGTTCTTGTTCAGAAGGAAGAAGTTACAGAAGAACAAATGTTTGGCCCCTTTCCCCTTAAGAATAAGGGGTGCAGAATTTCTTGGGGGCAATGACACAGGCTGGGACCTGGACCCTTTGATATAGTGCTTATACCTTGCCAATCATCTCCTCCAGCAACAAAATACAGAGAAACTCTAAGGTAATAAAAATAACTGTGTGCATGCACAGTTGGGGCAAATTATGAACAAGATACAAAAAACCGAAGAACAACCCTCTTGTTTGTCAGGCTGTAGATGGGGAGCAATAAAGGAAATCAAGGGGCGATTTTACTGTGCAGGACTGGAGTAAACAAGAATTAGTGAATCAGATTTCTGGACAAGATAGTGGCATAGAAGGACATGAGCCATATCTATCATAAAAAAAAAATCAAAATCACAACTACCTGCTAAACACCGTCAACAAAAAAAAGACTCACATCTACCAAAAAGAGTATTTTACACCCAAAGACTAAGAATAAACCACAGTGAGATGATAGGAGAGGGGCTTTAGCAATATAATCAAATCCCATGCCCACTAAGGAGATGACCCACAAACTGGAATATAATTACATCACAGAGGTTCTCCCACAGGAGAGAGAGTTCTGAACTCCACAACAAGCTCCAATGCCTGTGGGTCTGGCATTGGGAGGAGGAGCTCCCAGAACATTAGGCTCTGAAGGCCAGAAGAGCTTGAGAGCAGAAGCTCCACAGGACTGGGGACTCTTAGAAGGGTATACACAAGGTTTCATGTGTACTGGGACTTGGGGCAAAGCAGTGAGCTCATAGGAACCTGTGCCAGACCTACGTGTGGGTCTCAGAGGGTCTCCTGGGTAGGTGGAAGCTGGCTGTGTCTCACTGTAGGGGCAAGAATACTGATGGCAGATGCTCAGGGGAACGCCCTTGCCATTTTGGCACCAAGACCTAGCTGCAACCAACTGGCTGCAGACTCCAGTACTGGGATGCTTCAGGCCAAACAACCAACAGGATGGGAACACGGCCCCACTCATCAGGGGACAGGCTACCTAAAGTTGTCCTGAACCAACAGCTGCCTATAAACATACTCCGTGACATGGCCCTGCCCGCCAGAGGGGCAAGATCCAGTTCTACCCACCAGTGGGCAGGCACCAATTCTTCTACCAGGAAGCCTGCACAGTCCCCTTGGACCAACCTCACCTGCCAGGGGACAGATTCCAAACAAAAGGAAGTTACAATACTGCAACTTAAGGAACAGAGAACACAAACACAGAAGGTTAGACAAAATGAGCCAGCAGAGAAATATGTTCCAGACAAAAGAACAAGTTAAAACCTCCAAAATAACTAAGTGAAGGGGAGATAGGAAATCTACCTGCAAAGGAATTCAGAGTAATGATAGTAAAGCTTATCCAAGATCTTGGAAAAAGAAGGGAGGCACAGACCAAGAGGATACAAAAAGTGTTTACTGAAGAGCTAGAAGCTTCAGAGAACAAATAGAGATAAATAATACAATAGCTGAAATGAAAATACACTAGAAGGAATCAATAGCAAGGAAAAAAAGGAGGCAGAAGGACAGATTAATGACCTGGAAGACAGATTGGTGGGAATCAATGCTGTGAAACAGAATGAAGAAATAATGAAAAGGTGAGGACAGCCTAAGAGACTTCTGGGACAACATTAAATGTATCAACATTCACATTATAAGGCTCCACAAGGAGAACAGAGAAAGAAACAACCTGAGAAAATATGTGAAGACATAATAGCAGAAAAATTCCCTACCATTAGAGGAAACGTTCAATCCAGTCCAGGAAGCTGAGAGTCTCATTCCATGCAGGAAAATTCCAAGGAGGAACACACTGAGACACACAGTAATCAAACTGGCAAAAATTAAAGACAAAGAAACAATATTAAAAGCAACAGGGAAAGTAACATAACATACAAGGGAATCCCCATAAGGTTATCAGTTGATTTTTCAGCAGAAACTCTGTAGGCCAGAAGGGAATGGCACAATATTTCTGAAGTGATGAAAGGGGAAAACCTTCAACCAAGAATACTCTATACTCAACTCAACTGTCATTTGATGGAGAAATCAAAAGCTTTGCAAATAGGCAAAAGCTAATAGAATTCAGCATCACCAAACCAGCTTTACAACAAATGCTAAAGGAATGTCTCTAGGCAGAGAAGAAATGGCCACAATTAGAAACTAGAAAATTATGAATGGGAAAGCTCACCTGGAAAGGCAAGCATACAGTAAAGGAAGGAAATCATCCACACACAAATATATCAAGACCAGCCACTATGAGGAGGGTACAAATGCAGGATGCTGCAAATGCATTTGAAATTAAGACACCAGCAACCTAAAAAAATCTTGTGTATATATGTGCTTAGTTACTCAGTTGTGTCCGACTCTGCAACCCCATGAACTGTAGCCCACCAGACACCTCTGTCCATGGAGATTCTCTATGGACATGAATACTGGAGTGGGTTGTCATTTCCTTCTCCATATGTATATAGAGAGATGGCTATATCAAAATTTCATGAGAAAAGCAAACCGAAAAACAGTAGATACAGACACAAAAAAGAGAAAGCAATCCAAATACAACACTAAAGACAGCCATCAAATCACAAGCGAAGACATCAAAAAAGGAAGAAAAAAGATCTACAAAAAGAAATCCAAAATAACAAGATGGCAATATATATTGATAATTAGCTTAAATGTAAATGGAATAAATGCTCCAAGCAAAAGATACAGAAAGGCTAAATAGATACAAAAATAAGATCCTTATATACTCTGTCTTCAAGAGACCCAGTTCAGACCTAGGGACACATACAGACTGAAAGTGAAGGGATGAAAAAATGTATTTCATTCCATTTCTTACTGGAAAAAGGAAAATGGAAATCAAAAGAAACAGAGTAACAAATCTCATGTCAGACAAATGAACTTTAAAATAAGGACTGCTGCAAGAGACAGAGGAGGACACTACATAATGATCAAGTGATCAATCCAAGAAAAGATACAGCAATTGTAAATATATATGCATTAAACACAGCCAGCACTACAATATATAAGGCAAATGCTAGCAGCCATAAAAAGAGAAATTGACAGTAACAAAATAATAGTGGAGGATTTTTAACACCCCACTTTCATCAGTGGACAGATCATCCAGACAGAAAATTAATTAGGAAACACAAACCTTAAAAGACACATTAGACCAGACAGACTTAATTGATATTTATAGGACAATCCATCTGAAAACAAAATATACTTTCTTCTCAAGTACACATGAAGCGTTCTCCAGGATAGAGCACACGCTGGGCCACAATGCAACCCCCGGTAAATTGAAATTGAAAATAAGAAATTGAAATCATATCAAACATCTTTTCTGACCATAAAGCTATGAAATTAGAAATCAATTACACAGAATCAAAACTGTAAAAAACAAACATGTGGAGACTAAACAGTCTGTTACTAAACAATCAATGGCTCACTGAAGAAATCAAAGAGGAAATGAAAAAATACCCACAGACAAATGAATATGAAAGCACAATGATTGAAAGCCTAGTGGCTCAGTGGTAAAGAATCAGCCTGCAATGCAGGAGATGTAGGAAACCCAGGTTTGATCCCTGAGTCAGGAAGATTCCCTGGAGGAGTATATGGCAACCCGCTCCAGTGTTCTGGCCTGCAGAATCCCATGGACAGAGGAGCCTGGTGGGCTACACTCCAGAGGGCTGGAAAGAGTTGGACATGCCTGAAGTGACTGAGTACACAAAAGCAGTTGTAAGAGGGAAGTTAATAGTGAAACAATCTTACCTCAGAAAACAAGTCACAAATAAACAATCTAACCTTACTTCTAAAGCAACTACAGAAAGAAAAACAAAACCTAAAGTTAGTAGAAGGGGAAAATCATAAAGATCAGAACAGAAATAAATGAAGTAGAGATGAATAAAACAATAGTAAAGATCAATGAAACTAAAAGCTGTTTCCCTGAGAAGATAAATAAAATTAATAAACCTTTAGAGAGACTCATCAAGAAAAAAACAAGGATAAGGCTCAAATCGATAAAATGAGAAATGAAAAAAGTTACAATGACACCACAGATATTAAAGTTCTTAAGAGACTACAAGTAACTATATGCCAATAAAATAGACAACCTAGAAGAACAAATTCTTAGAAAGGTTCAATCTCCCAAGACTGAACCAGGAAGAAATAGAAAATATGAACAGACCAGTCACAAGTACTGAAATTTAAACTGTGATTTAAAAGCTCCCAACAAATAGAAGTTCAAGACCAGATGGCCTCACAGGCAAATTTCATCAACTATTTAGAGAAGGGTTAGCACCTATCCTTCTAAAACCCTTCCCAAAAATTGCAGAGGTACTCCCAAAACTCATTCTACAAGGCCACCATAATCCTGATACTAAAACAAGATAAAGATACCGCACAAAACAAAAGAAAACTGCAGGCCAATATCACTGATTAACACAGACATAAAAATATTCAACAAAATACTTGCAAACTGAATCTAACAACACTTTAAAAGGATCATACACCATGATCAAATGGGATTTATCCCAGGGAAGCAAGGATTCTTCAATATATGTAAAATCAATGTGATACTCCACCTTGACAAATGAATAAAAACCATATAATCACCTCAATAATGCAAAAAATCTCTTCACAAAATTCCACACCTATTTATAATAAAAAAAAAATCTCCAGAAACTGGGCACAATAGGAACATATATCAAAATCACAAAGGCCATATATGACAAGCCCACAGCAAACACTATTCTCAATGGTGAAAAACTGAAAGTATTCCCTCTACACTCAGAACAAAATAAGGATGTCCATTCTTAAGACTTCTATTCAACATAATTTCGGAAGGCCTAGACATAGCAATCAAAGAAGAAAAAAGAAACAAAATTGAAAAAGTAAAATTGTCACCATGTGCAGATAACATAATAAACATAGAAAATCCTAAAGATACTGCCAGAAAACTACTAGCGTTCATCAATGAATTCAGTAAAGCTGCAGGATACAAAATTAATACAGAGAAATCTCTTGCATTTCTATACACTAACAATGAAAGATAGGAAAGAAAAATTAAGGAAACAATCCCATTTACCATCACATCAAAAAGAATAAAATGCTTATGAATAAACCTACCTATGGAAGCAAAAGACCAATACTCAGAAAACTTTAAGACACTGGTGAAACAAATCAAAGATAATACAAACAGATGGAGAGATATACCATGTTCTTGGATTGGAAGAATCAATACAGTGAAAATGACTATAATACCCAAAGCAATTTACAGATTTAATGCAATCCCTGTCAAATTACCAAGGGCATTTTCTCCAGAATTAGAACGAAAAATTTTACACTTTGTATAGACAAACAAAAGATCCCGAATAGCAAAAGCAATCTTGAGAAAGGACAGAGCTGGAGGAATCAGACTCCTTGACTTCAGAATATACCACGAGGCCACAGTAACCAAACAGCATACTGGCACAAAAACAGAAATATATATACATTAATGGAACAAAGATAGATGGTATAGAGATAAACTCACACACGGCCACCTAATCTATAACAAAGGAGGCAAGAATATACAACAGAGAAAAGACAGCATGTTCAATAAGTGGTGCTGGGAAAACTGGAGAGCTACACATAAAACAATGAAATTAGAACACTCCCTAACAGCATGCACAAAGATAAATTCAAAATGGATCATAGACATAAATGTAAGACTGGAAACTGTAAACCTCTTAGAAGAAAACATAGGCAGAACAGTCTTTGACATAAACCACAGCAAGATCTTTATTGATCCACCTCCTAGAGTAATTAAAATAAAAACAAAAATAGACAAATGAGACCTAATTAAATTCAAAAACTTCTGCACAGCAAAGGAAATCATAAATAAAAAGACAACCCACGGAATGGGAGAAAATATTTGCAAGCAACTGACAAGGGATTAACCTCCAAAATCTATAAACAGCTCATGCAGCTGTTTATAAAAAAACCAATTAAAAATTAGGCAGATCTAAATAGACATTTCTCCAAAGACATATAGATGACCAAAAAGCACATGAAAAGATGCTGAACATCACTAGTAAGATAAAAGCAAATCAAAACAAATGTGAGGGATTATCTCACACCAGTCAGCATGTGCTACATGGGCTGTGCTCAGTCCTGTCCCACTCTTTGCGATCCCATGGATGGTACCCTGCCAGACTCCTCTGTCCACGGAATTTTCCACACAGGAATACTGGAGTGGGTAGCCATTTCCTGCTCCAGGGGATCTTCCTGACTCAGGAATCAAACCCCCATCTCTTGCGTCTCCTGCACTGGCAAGAGGATTCTTTAGCACTGCACCACCTGGGAAGCCCACCAGTCAGAATGGCCATCATCAAAAAAAATCTGTGAACAATGAATGCTGAAGAGAGTGTAGAGAAAAGGGAACCCTCCTACATTATTGGCAGGAATGTAAACTGGTACAGTCACTATGGAGAAACGGTAAGCACCTAACAGAAGCAGAAGAGATTAAGAACAGGTGGCAATGATACACAGAAGAATACAAAAAAATTGGTCTCAGTGACCCAGATAAACAAAATTATGTGGTCACTCTTTTATAGCCAGACATCCTGAAGTCAAGAGGGCCTTAGGAAGCATTACTACAAAGATAGTGGAGGTGTCGGAATTCCAGCTGAGCTATTTAAATCCTAAAAGGTGATGCTTTAAAGTGCTGCACTCAATATGTCAGCAAATTTGGAAAACTCATCAGTGGCCACAGGACTGGAAACGGTCAGTTTTATTCCAATCCCAAAGAAGGGCAATGCCAAAGAATGTTCAAATTACCATATAACTGCTCTCATTTCACATGCAAGCAAGGTTATGCTCAAAATCCTTCAAGCTAGGCTTCAGCAATACATGAACTGAGAACTTTGAGATATAAAAGGTGGACTTAGAAAAGGCAGAGGAACCAAAGATCAAACTGTCAATATTTCTTGGGTCACAGGAAAAAACAAGGGAATTACAGAGAAACACCTACTCTGCTTCATTGACTCTCCCAGAGTCTTTGTGTGGATCACAACAAACTGCAGAAAATTCTAAAAGAGATTGGAATACCAGACCACCTTAACTGTCTCCTGAGAAACCTGTATGTGGGTCAAAGAGCAACAGTTAGAATTGGACATGGAACAATTCACTGGCTCAAAATTAGGAAAGGAGTACGACAAGGCTATTTATTGTCACCTTAATCACTTAACTTATATGCAGAGTACATCATACAAAATGTCAGACAGAATGAATCACAAGCTGGAATCAAGATTGCAGGGAGAAATAATAACAACTTCAGATATGCAGATGATACCATTCTAATGGCAGAAAGTGAAGAGGAACTAAAGAGACTCTTGATGAGGGTGAAAGATGAGAGTGAAAATGATGGCTTGAACCTCAACATTGAAAAAAACTAAGATCATGGTATCTGGCCCCATCACTTCATGGAAAATAGAAGGGGAAAAGTGGAAGCAGTGACAGATTTTATTTTCTTGGGCTCCAAAATCACTGCAGATGGTGACTGAGCCATGAAATTAAAAGATGTTTGCTCCTTAGAAGGAAAGTGATGACAAAACGAGATAGCATGTTAAAAAGCAGAGACATCACTTTGCCAACAAAGGTCAATACAGTCAGAGCTACGATTTTTCCAGTAGTCATGTACGTATATGAGAGTTGGACCATAAAGAAGACTGAGCACCAAAGAATTGATGCTTTCAAATTGTGATGATGGAAAAGACTCTTGAGAGACCCTTGGACTGCAAAGAGGGCAACCCAGTCAATCCTAAAGGAAATCAATCCTGAATATTCATTGGAAGGACTGAGTGTGAACTTGAAGCTTCAATATCTTGGCCACTTGATTCGAAGAGCTGATTCATTGGAAAAGACCTGATGTGGGAAAAGACTGAAAGCAAAGGAGAAGAGGTCAGGCAGAGGATGAGATGTTCAGAGAGCATCACTGCCTGAATGGACATGAACTTGAGCAAACTCTGGGAAACAGTGAAGGACAGAGGAGCTTGGCACGCTGCAGTCCATGGAGTTGCAAAGTCAGACATGACTTAGCAACTGAACAACAACTGTGAGCACGGAGTTTCCTTAGAAAACTAAAAAAACTGAGCTATCGTATGATCCAGCAACCCCACTCCTGGTTATATATCCAGTGAAAGTTGTTCAGTTAAGTCCGACTTTGCAACCTTATGGACTATATAGTCCATGGAATTCTCCAGGCCAGAATACTGGAGTGGGTTAGCCGTTCCCTTCTCTAGGGGATCTTCCCAACCCAGGGATTGAACCTAGGTCTCCCACATTGCAGGTGGATTCTTTACCCTCTGAGCTACCAGGGAAGCCAAAGAATACTGGAGTGGGTAGCCTATCCCTACTCCAGCAGATCTTCCCTACCCAGAAATCAAACCCAGGTCTCCCACATTGCAGGCAAATTCTATACTATCTGAGCCACCAGGGAAGCCCTATATCCAGAGAAAATCATAATTCAAAAAGATACATGCACCCAAATGTTCACTGCAGCACTACTCACAACAGCCAGGACATGGAAGCAACCTAAATATCCATCATCAGAGGAATGGGTAAAGATATGGTACATATATACAAAGGAATATTACTCAGTCATAGAAAGAATAAAATAATGCCATCTGTAGCAACGTGGATGGACCTAAAGATGATCAAACTAAGTAAAATAATTCAAAGACAAATATCACATATTACACATATGTGGAATCTCATTTTTTTAAATGATACAAATGAACTTATTCATAAAGCAGAAATGTATTTAACAAATATCAAAAACAATATTATGGTTACAAAAGGAAAAACAGTGGTAGGGGAAGGAGATTAATAAGGAGTTTGTGATTAACATACACATACTTCTATAGATAGATGACCAATAATCAACCAAGATAGATAACCAACAAGGACCTACCATGTAACAAAAGGAATTCTATCCAATATTCTGTGGTAACCTACATGAGAAAACAATCTGAAAAAAATGAATATATGTATATGTATAATTAAATCACATTTCTGTATCCCTGAAACACAACACTGTAAATCAACTATACACCAATTAAAAAAAGAAAACACTTAACAACAACACAAAGATGAGCAAGATGATACAGACTGTACCTCAAGGAGTGTAGAAGAGAAAATGACAACTTCAGAGAAAATGGCCAATTGTGCAAGCAAATCCATTATGGACAACTCCAGCTCCAAACTGAGAACAAATAAAAGTCCTCAAACTAAAGAACTCATTTTAAATGATATAATCCTACCACTCTTTTTTAAACAAATGACCTACAGTTAATAATCTAGCACCAGAAAACTCTGTATCCACCTGAATCAGATAATTGTAAACCTATAAAATTAATTCTTTGCCTAAATTAACTTCTAAATATAAGCACAAGCAGCCAAAGCTGAAGCGAGTTCCCATAAGGGCACATTCAGTGGTCTCTGACTCTTTGTGACCCCTATGGACTGTACCCGACCTGGCTAAAAAGATGAAGCCTATGCACTGTCAATTCTTAAAAGACTGTGTGTGTGTGTTAGTCACGCCACTGTGTCTGACTCTTTGCGACCCATGGACTGTAGCCCACCAGGCTCCTCTGTCCATGGAATTCTCCAGGCAAGAATACTTGAGTGGGCTGCCATTTCCTTCTCCAGGGGATCTTCCCCACCCAGGGATTGAACCCAGGTCTCTAACGCTGCAGGCAGATTCTTCACCGTCTGAGCTACCGGCAAAGCCCACAAAGAATATCTTGGGTCTTCATTAATTTATTCAGCAAGTATTCTTTAAGTCAGATTCCCTAAAAGCAGAGTCTAAGACAGAGACTCGAGATATACTATAGTTTGAGGAGCTGCTCTCAGGAAAGAGAGAGTGAGAGGAGCAGAGCAGAGGAAAAAGACTAAACTAGAATGTGGCCTGGGCTGGAGCTTCAGCCCCATCCCACTGGGAGCCTAAGTACCACAGTTGGCTCCACCTGGGAGCAGGGACGCCGACCATCTGATCTGATGGTGCCCTCATCAGTGGTTACAGGCGTGAGCTTGTGGGGGTGGGGACGGGTGAGGGAAATTACCTCCGGGGTGAGGAGCACCCCTTGGCCAGACGGCTCTCTGCAGACTAGGGCAGCTCAACAGCCAGTGCTCACGAAACCGGGGCAGATTCGCATAACCTGGATCTGGGCAGTACCTACAGCTCCCAGGACACCATAGCACAACTTGAAATGCCTGTTCTTACCTGAAAATGAGAGAGGCAGGGATCCCTGAGGATGATTCCAGCTCTGACACGCTCGTGTTCTAAGGAGTCCTAGCCGCGACTGAGGCACAGTTCGTGCTGATAAGAATTCTGAAGGTGAAAGGAACTCTGAAGCTGAAAGTCGGAGCTCCCAAGTCCAGAGGGCCATTTTGGGCCTGGGAGAGAGAGGCGGGGCTACAATTTATCCAGGGAAGGAAATCCGCTTTTTAAGGAGTATCAGGAGCCCATGCCTCTGAAGGAGTGGCTAGCTGGTCGCACAGAACAGCGTAGGGAGGATCCCGGGAAGTCCGTCAGAGGCACCCCAGCTAGTACAAGGACCCCTTCCCGGGTCTGCTAGCTCCTCCAAGAACCGTACTACCCCGCCGGGAGGGTATGGGGATTCCTGCACGAGTGTCTTCCCAATACCTTTGCATTTCTGGTTCAGACCGCTTTTTCTCTCCCCTTGTCGGCAGGGGACGCTAGAGAGCAGCAAGCAAATGCCTTCTTGATTCAACCATCCAATCCACAAAACCTATAAGGAATCTTCACTCTTATCCTGCCCCTCTTTTTGCAAAATCCTTTCTGTATATTTTCTATGTCCCACGCCTGGCCACAGTGAAAAGTGGCACAACGTAGGAATTACATATACATACTCAAAACCCAGAGTACCAGCTCAAATCCAGGCTCTGCTATTTGCTAACTTCTGTCACCTGGGACAGGTTACTAACCTTCCCCATCCCTTGTTGTTCTTACTCATAAGATGGGAAAAACAACAGCATCAGCCTCACAGGTTTTGTGAGGATTCAGTAAATTACTACATGTGAAACTCGTAGAACTGTGCTGGCACAGCGCCCAATAAACACCAGCAATCATTATTATATTAGAGACCACCATGCAAAACATCCAACTTAGAGACCAGAGGAGCAGACCTCACTTATGATCACTAGATGTATTTTACTAGGGCTGCTGAAATGGTGTAACACGACCCTGGGGCAAGAGTTGAGGGGTGGGGTGGGGTGGGGAAGGCAGTAATCAAAGGCTAGAAGTCCAGAAGTCCAAAATGAAGTGTCAACAGGATTGAATCCTGGGTTGTTAGGAAAGGATTTGTTCTGGGCCTCCCTGCTTGACTTGCAGATGACCACTTCCATATTCACATAGCATTCTCCCTGTATGTGTGGGTCCAAAAGCCCCTGAAACAAACTAGAGGGGTGGGATGGGGCAGGAGATGGGAGGGAGGTTCAAGAGGGAGGGGACATGTGTATACCCATGGCTGATTCATGCTGATGTATGGCAGAAATCACAATATTATAAAGCAATTATCCTCCAATTAAAGATAAATTTTTTTTTTAAAAGGACACCAGCATGTTGGATTAGCATGTGTGTGTTCAGTCACTTCAGTTGTCTGACTCTTTGCAACCCCGTGGACTGTAACCCACCAGGCTCCTCTGTCCATGGGATTCTCCAGGCAAGAATAATGGAGCGGGTTGCCATTCCCTCTGCCGGGGGATCTTACCAACCTAGGGATTGAACCTGTGTCTCCTACGACTTCTGCATTGCAGATGGATTCTTTACTGCTGAGCCACCAGGGAAGCCCCATATTGAGTTAGGGTTCACCCTAATTTTACCTTAGTTTAACTTATTATCTGTATAAAAACTGTCTCCAAAGAAGGTCACATCCTGAGGTACTGGGATTTAGGACTTAAGTATATCTGTGGGAAGGGATATACAGTTCAACCCATAACATGACTGGCATGAGAGAACACATCTTTTTTAACTTTTTTTTTTAATTAGAGGCTAATTACAATATTTGGTGGTTTCTGCCATACATTGACATGAATCAGCCATGGGTATACATGTGTCCACGGGATTCTCCAGGCAAGAATACTGGAGTGGGTTGCCAGGCTCTCCTCCAGGGGATCTTCCTGACCCAGGGATCGAACCCACACCTCTTACAAAACATCTCCTGCACTGACAGGCGGGTTCTTTACCACTAGCACCATCTGGGAAGTGTCATGTAGAGGTAGGGAGGTAGGTAAATCAGAAACAGCCAGTGAAATAACAGGTTAAATTAATAGTCTCCACAGTGAGACATTATTCTTGAAGAATAATGTTTTATGATTATGCTCCAGGAAGAGAAAGTAATTTGTATTTGTTTATTCTACTCCAAATGTAATTTTGAAAAATTCAAGCACAGAAATTTCAGTTCCCGTGTAATAGGAGAAAACAGTGTCTGCTAGGTATATATAAGGACTTTTGAAAATAGATTGTCCTGTTGATTTTTATTCTAAGATTATAAAAATAGTTTTATGCCTTTTGGTATGTCTGGACCAGTATTTTCCAAACTCTTTCTCAAGATGCTGTTACATATTATTGTAGATATTGTGGGGGAAATTGTCATCTCTAGATTACATGTAATGCCTAACAGAATGTAAATGCTATGTAAATCGTTGTAAATACCAAGTAGTTCTATGTAAATAGTTACCAATGAAGCAAATTCAACTTTTGCTTTTTGGAACTTTCTGGAATTTTTTTCAAATATTTTCTAACTATTGTGGGTTGAATTGAAACCAAGTATGAAACCTGTGGATATAGGAGGCCGATCACGCTTAGCTAAAAGTGTTCCTGAGCCAGCAGAGACAAATGCTCCTTGATAAGGAATAATCAGCACAAAATTCCCTGAGTTTATAGGGGAAATCTCAGAGATGTTGAGGGAAGCTGGTCTGACACCAGCCTCAGCCTCAGTGAGAACATGCGGGCAGAATTCTTCCCTGCAGTTGTAACACATGAATGAAGTCAGCTTGTTGACACCTGCCAGATCATCTGACGTCACTGCAACTGGTTTTGGGGATTTTTAGTCAGGACACCTGCCTCCTTGCTCCCCTACCTGCTGAGAACCCTGGCCCACATCTATAAGGGAGGCTGGCTGCCCCCACTCTACTCCCACTTCCCTGCCTCAAACAACCCAAAGAAGCTGGAGAGAAGGGGCACCAGCAAACCCTTCAGGCCAAGGCCAGGAGGGAGAGCGAGAAGCCCTGTCCTGATAAGTAGGAGGACCACAAGGAAGAGAACGAGGCCTCCTGGAGAGATCCACCAGTAAGATAGAAGAAAGGGAAGAAAACTGAGATCGAGGGGCTTCGAATAACATGCCCAAATTCACACAGCTAGTAGCAGACCTGGATTCAGGTCTCCATTTATCACTGTGGTCTAGCCACTGCTTCACAACTGCAAAAATCAAAATTGCTGAAGGGTGAGACAGCAAGACAAAGTGTTTAAGAAGAGGGTTCTCCCAGGGCAGGGTAGACAACAAAACCCTTTCAGGTCACTCCCTATAAAAAGGCCCCATATAGTCCATTTCTATTCTCAGAAAGCTAAGGCCAAAAATGCTCAACCTTTTATTGGCATTTGCAACATAGCTAGGAAATAGGGTGATTTTCTGACCCAGGATATCATGGCCTTCAGCCTAGTGACCATTCTTTGAGCTCCTTTCTCTTTCCCCACAGTAAAGAGAGAAGAATTTGATGGTGATGGTGACAGTGATGGCTGCTTCCTTCACGTGCGCTCTCGATCAGAAAATCATCTCTACTTATCAACCTGCTGACATGAGCACACAGTACTAGTTTCATTTTCCAACCCTGTGTGAAAATGTCTTAAGACAGAAAAACAGAGATAGAAGAAAAAGGGCAAGTAAATAAAAATCAACCTTTGCCCTAAAACCGCCTCCAACAGAGCTTCCCAATCTCTGAAGTGCATAGGGATTACCTGCACTTGTTCAAATGCAGAATTTTCTTGGGCAGACCTGGGGTGGGGACCTGAGGGTCTGCATTTCTAACATGCTCCCAAGTGAAGACAATGCTGATGATCCTCAGACCATGCTAAGAATTATACAGAAAAATGTTTGGCCTTTCCGTCTGTTAGATGATGGCCCCAGATCAAACAACGTTTTCACTTAAAGATTAACTGTTATTTTCCTGACATATTTCCTCATGTCACAGCACTACTTTAGCCAATCAGATTTTACATCTAAGTGTGCAGCAAACCAGTTGTCTTTTTATTTAAAAAAGCAAAGGTTACCCTTCCTTAATCTTTCAAAATTTTTCTTAGTGACATGGCAAATTTATTAAACATTTTCTCCCACACTGTTGACATGGCTCAGTTTTACTTATTCGTAAAATTGCTACAATACTTTAAGCAAGCAGGATTTCCTTGAAAAAAAAAAATATAGAGTACACCTTTTGAAATTTGGAAGGAAAAAAGAATACTCACAAAATAATTATATATTTTTAAATGAAATTTATTTTTCCCCTGGGAATGAAAATCCTATTCTGAAAATGTTTCAAAATTAAAGTGCTTAGTTATATCAATCTAAAGCCAGTTTTGCTATTAGGTTACTAGGTTTATTTAGAGACTTTTCTATCAATTTTAATATTTCCATTTATTTAACTTCTAAATTTACAAACTATTCATTTAAATACCCATAAACTCTTGTTGAAAGAAGCATATGTATTAGTTAAAACTAACCAAAAATAAAGATATTTAAAAAGCAAAAAAAAAAAGTGTTTGTTTTCAATATTTATACAAAGAAAAAGCTATTTTAAAACAATCATATTTTCCAATGCTTGCTTATTTATGTTAGTGTGCAAATGTGAATAATTAATACCATTCAATTAGTTAACTAAAAAATTGAAAATTTAGGAAATCCAGCTATAGTTAAGATAGTCAATTTATCTAAAGCATTAAAAATAAAACAGTGAATTTTAAGTACACTGGATAATTAGAAAGCAAAAATGAATACTAGCAACATAGAACTCAGTAACTAGACAATACTGACTGAATAAAATTTTTTGAAGAGGTGAATAAATATATGACCTATCCTAAATGTACATGCCCACTATAATTTCCCACACTTTCAAAATGATTCATTTTTCAAAACAGTCTACCAAATATGGAGATACTGAGGAGGCTCTTTTGGGGAGGGGAGAGGGCGACTCTGTTAGGTTGGTGCAAAAATAATTATGATTTTTGTATTGTTGACTTTTGCTGTTTGATATTGTAATGTAATATCTTACATAAATGTGGTTACATATCATATTAATTGTGTTTCTCACTTTATGTTTCTTTGCTAATGACTTATTACTTGCTGCTTATTTTGTATTTATTTTAGACTAGGAAAGTGACATTAAACAAAGAGCAAATAAAAAAAAGTGTCATTTTGAAGTGTCATCTTATTCTACAAAACAGCAATGAACCATTTCTCAATTGGATCGTGATGTGTGACAAAAAGTGGACTGTATACAACAACCGGTGATGACCAGCTCAGCTCCTGGACAGAAAAGAAGCTCCAAAGCACTTCCCAAAGCCAAACTTGCACCAGAATAAGGTCATGGTCACAGTCTGGTGATCTGCAGCTGGCCTGATCCACTACAGTTTTCTGAATCCCGAGGAAGCTGTTACATCTGAGAAGTATGCAAAGCAAATTAGTGAGATGCACCAAAAACTGCAACACCTGCAGCCAACACTGGTCAACAGAATGGGCTCAATTCTGCACAACACCTAACTGCATTTTGCACAAAAAAAGGTTCAAAAGTTGAATGAATTGGGCTAGGAAGTTTTGCCTCATCTGCCATACTTACCTGACCTTTTGCCAACTGACTACCAGTTCTTCAATTATCTCAGCAACTTTGTGCGGAAAATGCTTCCACAACAGGCAGGAAACAGAAAATGCTTTCCAAGAGTTCGCTGAATCCTGAGGCACAGATTTTTACACTACAGGAATAAACAAACTTATTTCTCATGGGCAAAAATGTGTTGATTGTAATGGTTCCTATTTTGATTAATAAATATGTATTTGAGTCTAGTCATAATTATTTAAAATTCATGGTCTAAAACAGCAATTACTTTGCACCAACCTAATATAATATCAATCAGAACTGGAGGAAAAATTACAAATATTGAATCCTATTGTACACCTGCAACAAATTGATTGATGCTATATACATCAATTATACCTAAAAAAAGGTTTTGTTTTGTTTGAGCATTAAAAAAAGAGGAAAAAAGTGAATACAAAGAAAAAAAAAGTTAGAATTGGAAAAGTTCACAGTATTTTCTCTTTGGCTAATCATAGATAATACTGGAAAGTTCTTAGAAACGTACTTGTAACATTCAACCATAATTTTAATAACACTCAACCAAGACTTTTGTAACATACAGCCATGATTTCTTCAGAGCCAGTTAAAAGGAAAGGCTGAGGTAACATATAGAATTTTGACAGAGGGCAAAAAAAAAAAAAAAAAAAAATCACACAGTGACTCTTTTACTGTCTCTAGAGCAAGCGAGCAATGCACCTGAACTTAAAAATACCATCTAAAATATTATATCCATTCCCCTACTCTCTTTCTCCATTCTCCCCCTCCAAAAGAAAGAAAAGCACCTGCAGGTGTCAAATCTGAAAGTGACAGGTGCAAACATTACAGCTGAGGAAGTCATGTGTCCCCTCAGAGACTGTTACGAAGACAAAAAACAATAGGTCATTGGTCGGTACATTTTGCTAGGCTTCACGATTCATGCCAATTAAGGACACTGTGTGGACAACATAGCCTGATTTGCAAAAGCAAGAAAGAAAACTTACAATCTGTATATTTTCCCCGCAAAAGTCACAGCCAGCATTTTTAAAACACAGCAAAGAAAAAGAAGGGCAATGTGTCGAAGGAGGTTTGTTACTTAAGCAAAACCACAAATGAACTCAAACTCTTCTCTCAAGTGATGGCTAAGGGTGATTTAAACACAAAAGGTGACATGTGAAAAAGCATTGGCGTGCTATAGAATTCCACTTCCTAAACTTAAACTTTAAAAAATTTTTTTAAAGAAGAGCACTGTTTTTTTATTTTCCTCCAAGCACCATATCAAGGTTGTAAAGGTCTTCAAATTCACAAAGGCACTGCTAGTAAGTTAACGGTGTTCATTGCTCATGCACACATACACACCTGGCCTGAAGAGGGAGATGATAGGTTATTTTTGTTTCCATTTAAAAATATATACATTTGATTAAATTCACCCTGTGTGATAGTGGAACCTGAAAACAGGGAATCAATTATGAGTTGTCCAACTTTGTTTGAGTGATTAAAAAAGTAATCTAGCAAATTTCTGCAAAGTCAGACCATAATCATTGCCCTATATTCTGGACAACAGAATATCCTTGCTACCATTCCCGCACTTTCCCCACCAAGCCCACAGCAAGCAGTCACTCTCTGCTGATCCTAGCCTCAAATTCAGAATCCCTAGAAGCTGCAACTGACTGGAACAGAATTGGCACAGAAAGAAAAAAACAAAAAGACAGTATGCCAATGTCAGGTACATTAAATCACAGGTGTTTACTGCCACTCACTTCTCTCTGGTCAACAACCACAAAACAAGAAAAACAAAATAATAAAGCCAAATTACACTTGTACATATGACTTACATTCCAAGGCATCATCCGAAATGGGATGTCACAACAAGAGGCTCTAAACATTGGCTGGGTATGCCAGTTCTGAAGGCATGGAAATACTTGTGTAACGTAGTATCCACAGACACCAGGGGAAAGGTCAAGTATAGAAATGTCCTATTTAATTCAAGTATTGAGTCTGATTCTCAGGTAAGACTTAAAATGTATCTGTTGTATGCTCATTTACCATATAAATTTGTCAAATGAAGATCTTAAATCACATACACATCCCAAGACAGAAATCTGGGTGTTAACTCTTACCGTCTCTAGGTCACACTTTTGACTGCTGCCAAACAAAGAACACAAGCTTTTGACTGAGTCATGGTAGCTTCCAGTGCAAACTTACTATATTCTTTGTAACTCAACTTATAAAATCAATTGTAAAACTAAACATAAATGACTAAATGTATCTCAAAACAAAATGGTTCCAAGTTGCACTGTCCACAGCAAAAAACCATGCATATAGAGCTGTCTACACACACACAAACACACACACAGGATTAAAGAAAAGCATTAGAAACCCCTGGATGGTCTTTCAAAAAGAAATGGCCTCATTCTAGCTACATAGAAAAAGCGGTTCTTTGCACAGAATTATTAAAAAGAAAATAAAGGAATTAGAATGTCAGGTCAAAAAGGGCAGAGGTCAGAATTATTCTGTCATAAAGAAGAAATACTTAACAAGATAAGTAGAGTCACCTCCTCCTCTATTGCCAGCTGCACCACATACATGTGCCACCATTTACTTACCCGCCTTGCTTTCAATGAGCTGATCTGAATGACTGCATAAAAGTCACTTACACTTACATAAAAGTCCATGTACAGAGGAAAGCTCTGGAGGACACACACCAGAAGAGTGGTTATCCCCGGGAGAGTAGGGGGTGTCAAGGTAAACTTTCACTTTACTCACACTGTCTCAATGATTACTTTATATATATTCACAGTAATTGAACATATTTAAGTAAGTTAAATATGTTCAGTTACTACTTTAAAATGAATGAGATAGATGCGGGAAATGACACAGCTCTCTGAGTCTGAAGCTCAGAGTGCTGGGAGAGAGAAATGATAGCACTGACGGGGACTGAAGCGTTCTCCTAGAAGCCCGCCTCTTCATTACACCTAAGTATTCTTCATTATCTTCATTCCTAACTGCTGCGTCTCATCCAAAATGACCAGCTCTGCCTACTAACACCAAGAGAGGGTGGGAAAGAAAAGAGTGTGTGGGCACAGCTCCTGACAGCTAGTGATCCTTTCACACTGTTCTCTCTCCTTTCTTCCTAACTGTCCCCAAATCTAGCAATACACTTTACAATGAGATTCAAGTGAGTGAAACAGTTTTTGTGACAACTTTCAAAAGTATAGCTATCAACAATATCCTCCTCTCACTCTGGACACTAGGAAGGAAATTCATTGCAGTCATACATTTTATTCACCTTTGGTGTTCTGAATATATAGTACCCCTTACTGATGTTGGCTCAGTGGTAAACAATCCTCAAGCAGGAGATGTGGGTTCGATCCCTGGGTCAGGAAGATCACCTGGAGAAGGAAATGGCAACCCACCCCAGTATTCTTGCCTGGGAAATCCTATGGACAGAGGAGCCTGGTGGGCTACAGTCCATGGAGTTGCAAAAGACTCAGACACGACTTAGCCACTAAGTAACAACTGATGTTAAAGGAATTGCTAAGTTTGTTACTATTCCTGTGCATTAATTCATTTATCTATCAAAATTAATCAAAATGTAATCCTCCCTTCCATAAATTCTGGATTTCATAAATTCTGGATTAGTTCTTTGTTCAGCAACTAACCTTAGTCCAGCAGCATATGAACTAAAACACTCAATGAAGGGGTAATTTAAACACTTGGGTGTTTCAGGATATAGAAACAAAATATTTATCATTCCAGTCAATCCCATGTGAGTTAATCCTGGTTCTGTTTCTCCTGGTTGCTCCTGTATCCTTGTACTTTAATATCTTTGTTATGAAGTGAAAATGAGGTAAAGCTACTGGCATGTTAAGTGTTTCCATTTCCAAAGAGATCAACAGCAGACTATCTGAGGGAAGGAGCACATTATAGGACACAAAGGGGAAATGCCATCCTGTGAAAATATACTACAGTAGCTGCTGTATTTGGAAAAGAGGGAGCATAAGGGCTCTGAAGATGTAGACATTAAAGTTCCAGAGATGAAATATCAAGGCAAATAATAAGGGGACACAATAAAGAAATGATACTCACATCTAGGGACGGGGAAATGCCAGCATCAAGTTGTAACAGCACGCACTGTTTGACACTGGCCATGGCTGTTTCATCTATCCTACCAGAGTCATCCTGGTAATATATGTAAAGAGGTTTATTCACACTCAGCAACTGACCATCCTTTCTGTAGAAAAATTTCTAGCATCTCTAGTGGTACTGATAGTTACAGTCATTTGTCCCAACCCTGAGACTACTTTAGTGAGAGAGAATGCAAACCTCCTTAGAAAAAAAAATTCCCTTCCCCAATATAGGCAACTCATTATCTGTAAGAAGAGTAATGTGAGCACTACACACATTTCACCTCTAAGAATTATAATTCAGTTTTATCATATACACTCTTAATCCAGACACAGAGGCAATATTTACAATAATTGAGTAAATGCAGATATTCTGCTTCATATAAGTTCATAACATTTTCTGAAAAGTATATAAACATTCACTAGGTGATAGGTGCAGTGACTAGAGTCCACTGTTTATTTCTATATATATTCAAAGAGTATCTCATCTACTGGCTATAAGGCATATAAACATCAACTCCATAATTTTCTTTCTATACTTCATATTTAGATGACTAAAATAAAACACAATACAGGGGTCTCCCTCTCAGGCCAGAGGTTAAAACTCCAAGTTTCCAGTGCAGGGAGTTTGGTTTCAATCCCTGGTCAGGGAACTAAGTTTCCACATGCCTCACAGTGTGTTAAAAAAAAAAACCACACACACAACACAATACCAGTAAAGCTTAAAAAGCACATCAAAATTGCTATTATATGTTTTAAAAACAGTAACTATTACTGATTGAATTTTTAAGGCTTTCATGTGTCTTAGATAACATTTAATACTTGAACATTTCATATGAAGTCTAGTTAAATGTAAGGTAATATCAAACACTAGATTTTCCCATATATCAATAATTTTTCCTTTGGTGAAAACATCTTTATTCAAGTCTAAATGGATTATTGAATTAAGAGTGACAGTAATAATGGTGACAATATTAATAGCTTATACTTATTAACACACACTATGTGTCAGGCACTGTTCTAAGTACTTATATGTATTGACTGTTCTAATCCTCATAATAACCCTATGAGGTAGGTTGTACAGTAAAACCACATTAACTGAAAATCATTACAGTGTGGAAAGAAGAATTACAGAATAATATTAAGAAATTTTACTTTCTACACATTACTATGATTTCAGCCTAGACTTCCAGTTAAATATGGTAGACTGATCAACTTGTCAGAACAGACTACATAGGTATGAGATTTCAACAAAGTTTAATAAAAATAAAAACCAGGAAGGGATGTGATAACTAACCAAGCAGAGTAGAGGAAGTTAAAACCTTCTGTACACAGAAGGAAGGAGCCAACAAATACACTCAACCAAACACCTAGCACGCTCAGGACTTGGAAGTAACAGCTACTGCAGAAAAAGGGCATTAGGTTTAGGGCTGAAATCAGGACTAGACGTCTGTTGAAAACAGCAACTGGACCCTAAGTCCTCTCCCCACTCTCCACAGCCAGACAACCCACTCACCCCAAACTCTATCCACGGGAGGAACTGAACCTGAGGGTTACGAAACACAGAAGATGACTGAAGTGGGCAGGGCAGGGCATAGAAAAGCTGAAAATAGAAAGATTTTAAAGTAAACACCACCATAAAAACTATAAGGTCCTCAGCCTTTTCTTCATATCCTGCTGCTAGAAACCAGGAATCCTTCCTAGAGAAAATGAACAGCTCCCAAAAAAAGGCCTAACTCTGAAATTTAGGGAACTCCAAGAAAAAAGGCCAGCTCTCTGCCTAAAAGCAGACAACTGATAAACCCAGCCCACAAATAAAGAAACATAAAGTTAGCTTTTTAGTACCTTAGTAAGAATTCTTAGTAAGAATGGATGACTCTTCCAACTTTCTGAGAGCCTTCAGAATGGAAGACACAATCTAAAACAAATGAATACGATGGGAAACAATGCAGGAAATAAGACATGAGGAAAAAAACCATAATCGTCCTCATGAAAATGCAACAGACAAAAAAGATACCTTAGAAATTAAAAGATACAGCTAAAAAAACACTTCAACAGAAGAGCTAGATGAATAGAAAAAGGACAATTACAATATAACTTAGGAAAGATTTTTAAAATTAAAGGCCCAATCTGGGAGGTTCAACATTCAAATAACAGGAATTCTACTAAAAGATTATTAAAATTATCAAGAAGATAACACAAAAAACTTCCCTCCAGAAATGAAGTCGACAAGTCTACAAATTTAAAGTTAAGTACTATAAGGTTAAGTACCCATCAACAAGAATGAATAGAGATCCGTACATCCTCATGAAATGCAGGGGGTAAAGAGATGCTCTTAAAAGCTTCTAGAGTGTAAAAACAGGTCCTGAATAAAAGAATGGTTCAAGAATTTTCACAGGCATCATGAAGGCTTTAAGACAATGGAGCACTGCCTTCAACATTCTAAGAGAAAATTTATTTTCAACACAGACTCCAAACTACCAATCAATCAAGAGAAGAGACATTTTTAGACCTGTAAAGCTTCAAAATCTTTGCCTCTCATCCACCATTCCCCAGGAAGCTTTTGGTAGTGGATATGCTTTGCAAAAAAAAGTAAAGCAAATCTCAATAATGATCCAATAAACAAGAGATCCAACATGAGACTGAAAAACAAAATGATCCCAGAATGACCACCAAGTCATACACAGGTCTGGAGGGCAATTGTCCAGACGGTAGAGGATGAAGGACTGTGGAAACAATGTCCCCATGGGGAAAAGAAAAAAAAGAATCGATAGATCATCTGATTTTTTTTTTAAGCCTTTGAATAATCACTGTAACATATACATAAAAAAAACTAAGCAAATTTTAAAATCAGGCAGTTATTAATTAAAGGAAAAATAAGGTTCTAGTAGAAAGGAACCAGAGATCAAATTGTCAACATCCGTTGGATCATTGAAAAAGCAAGAGAGTTCCAGAAAAACACCTACTTCCGCTTTACTGACTATGCCAAAGCCTCTGTGTGGATCACAACAAACCGTGGAAAATTCTGAAAGAGATGGGAATACCAGACCACCTGACCTGCCTCCTGAGAATCTGTATTCAGGTCAAGAAGCAACAATTAGAATTGGACATGGAACTACAGACTGCTTCCAAATCAAGAAAGGAGTACATCAAAGCTGCATAGTGTCACCCTGCTTATTTAACTTAAATGCAGAGTACATCATGTGAAATGCTGGGCTGGATGAAGCACAAGCTGGAATCCAAGATTGCTGGGAGAAATATCAATAACCTCAGATATGCAGATGACACCACCCTTATGGCAGATAGTGAAGAAAAACTAAAGAGCCTCTTGTTGAAAGTGAAAGAGGAGAGTGAAAAAGTCAGCTTAAAACTTAATATTCAGAAAACTAAGATCATGGCATCTGGTCCCATCACTTCATGGGAAATAGGTGGGGAAACAGTAGGAACAGTGACAGACTTTATTTTTTTGGGCTCCAAAATCACTGCAGATGGTGACTGCAGCCAGGAAATTAAAAGAAGCTTGCTCCTTGGAAGAGAAGTTATGACCAACCTAGACAGCATATTAAAAAGTAGACATTACTGTGCCCACAAAGGTTGTTCTAGTTAAGGCTATGGTTTTTCCAATAGTCATGTGAGAGTCATGTGAGAGTTGGACTATAAAGAAAGCTAGGCACTGAAGAATTGATGCTTTTGAACTGTGGTGTTGGAGAAGACTCTTAAGAGTCCCTTGGACTGCAAGGAGATCCAACCCGTCCATCCTAAAGGAGATAAGTCCTGGGTGTTCATTGGAAGGACTGATGCTAAAGCTGAAACTTCAATACTTTGGCCACCTCATGTGAAGAACTGACTCATTTAAAAAGACCCTGATGCTGGGAAAGACTGAGGGCAGGAGGAAAAGGGGACAATGGAAGATGAGATGGTTGGGTGGCATCACCGACTCAATGGACATGAGTTTGAGTAAACTCCAGGAGTTGGTGATGGACTGGGAGGCCTGGTGTGCTGCACTTCATGGGGTTGCAAAGAGTCGGACACGATTAAGCAACTGAACTGAACTGAACTGAGTAGAAAGTAAATAATGATAGGAAAAATTGATAATGATCAATAAACAATATTTATATCCATTGATTTAACAAACAGTTGTGATTAATCTACACTGGGGGTATAGGGGAGGTGAGGATATAAGCAAAGTAATCCTGCCTGCCATAAAAGGAATTTAAAAAAATCATTTCAAAAATTGACAAATCAAGAAAGAGTAATAAAACGTATTTTAAAATAGGAAGGTAAATACTAGAATCAACCACTGAGAGCTACAAGTACTTGCCTCTAGAGCACTAAGAGGAGGAATTACTCCTTTTCACTACAAGCCTTCTGGCTTCTATTTGATTTTTTTAACTATGTGCATGAATTACTTAAAAAACAAAAAAGCTAATTAAAAAAAAATTCAAATTTACAAACTCAGTATGAATTCAAAGAAAGGAGGATTGTGGAAGTGGAGAAGGAAGCCTTATCATGAGAAGGAAGCCTTATCTACCAGGTCCACTTACTTACCTGATCAGAGCTATTCAGAGAGACCTCCTCCAAGGAGCTCCTGCAGCCCGACCACGCTTTTTTATAGGCCAGGATATACTCTCTGCACCAAGCTGGTAGGAGCAAGGTTCAAAGGACAGACCCAGAGGTACTTCATGTAATAAGTCAAGAATCGGTAGAGTCCAAATTAATAATACTATAACATGCATGGAGTCACATATTACAAGACTGTATTTCCTGAGATCTTATGATAACTTCTAAACACTAATTATAATAACATATAGTGAAAACCTACAATTCAAGGTGAAAGGTTCCATGGAGATTGTCAAAATGAAGATCTCTTGCCTTAGAATTTAAGTTTAAATAGCATCCATTTCTGGACTTGTCCTGACTGAAGATAATACAAGAATTCAGTGTAATATAACAAAGTTCAAAGTTGGTCCACTTACAAAAGAACTCTCATCAAAGTTGTTTTAAGCATAGAAGCCTACAACAGAAAGCAAGCACTGGTTCTGCTTAGATCACTGATATACCAAGAGTCTCCAAATTTCTCAACCCCAAGGCCTAGATAAAGTAAAACAAGAACAACCAATAATTAGACACTACAAAAATCGTCACAAACTAAAATTCTTATGAAATTTTTCTTATTTGGTTCATCTTTTTCTTAAGATTCAGAAAAGTTGGGCACCCTTGAAAATACACTGGGCTCCTCAAAATGCAAGGTTCCCTGAAGCTTTGCTTCATGATACCAACTTACTGGTCAAAACCTATGTAATTCCAGATACATTGATATTCCCTAAAAAAAAAAAAAAAAAAAAAAAGATTTCACAAATGAGTTGATTCCAGTCACAATAAAATCCATATTTAGGAATATAGCAAACTTGTTCAAAGCACCTGCTTCAAGGAGAAAAAAATGATATGAGTCAGAAATAACTGTATTTTATTTTTAAAAATATTTACAGAAAACTGTTCAGGAACTCATATTTTTGGATAAAGCAATAGAAAATGGATTTATTTTCCATGAGTTCAAAAGCTTTGTTATAGTGTTTCCATTATAAACCTATTGATTTAAAAAAAAAAAAAAAAACTACTAGAAAAACTCCCACAGTCAGTAGTAGCACCTTGATCTCCATGGTCTTATCACTACTCATGCCTATTACAAAAAATAAAAAAAGAAGCCAAAAACCTGATAACTCACTCAACATGAAAACTTACTATATTATCCAACTTCTTTTTTCTCAAACTAGACATATGAAGTACAACATAAGCAGAAAAAGATTCCTCCTAATATAGTCTAATGACCTGTGTGCTATTTAAAATTTCAAGTACTTTAAGTAGCATACAGTTTATCTAAATGGATATTAATGTGTATAGATTGTTTATGTCCATTTTAAACTTAAGAAAGCCGATAACTACAGACTTATTTTAATAAGGAAATAACAAATATTTTTTTAATTTGTTTAAAAAATATTTTAAACAAATCTTTTAAAACAATTCCCACATAAACTTACAAGAGAAATTTAAAATGAAATAGGACATAACATTCTAAGCTCACAGGCAAAAAAGCTAAAAATATGCCTTACTTGTATATTTACTATGAGGTCTAAATATACAAACAAAATCAAAGCAGTAAAGAATATTATTACCATTTGATAAAGATTAGACAAACTATTAATAAATGTAAAAAATACAATGTATTATATGATGAGTTTGAATGCAAAAATCACATATTTATTAAACATATGATTAACTTAAAAACACCAAACCAGTTTGTTTTAAAGTGCTCCTCATCTAAAACCTTGGACAAAACCGTCACTCCAAAGTGAATGGAAAAACAGTTTACAAGGCAAACACTGACGGCATGGACAGGCACTACCAAAAAATGCTATTTGTTCTTTAAATAATGCCATTCTCAAGTTACATAGGGCAGTCGCCTTGACAGATTCCTTTTTTATAAATATTCATAAATTTAAAAAGTCTAGATATTCTAAAGAGCTGCAAATATCAATACCTTACAACAGTAGCTTAATAATATCTATTCTGGGAAAAAAGCACTAAAATCCTCTTCCATTGCAAGTCATTTATTTCTCTGGTGAAGTGAGCAAGGTCCCTACAAACATTAACTTCTTTCTATGACAATGTAAATAACAATACACACACATCTTAAATTTGGTAGGTCATAAAAGTTAGGATGCAATCTTTTTTTTTTGATGCAACAGAAAAATAAATAAGTGAAAATTAAATAGTTTAACACAACATTTGGTATTGATAAATCAGTAGTGTCAACTTCATATATGAAGGACAGCACAGTCTGGTTTTTTAAAAATCCTCAATGTCATAGTATTTGGGGTAAAAATATCTCGAATATTAAATGTTTCCTTTTTGCTTAAAGGAATATAATACAAACACCATCAAGCTGCAACCATAACTCATTTCAGCTGGGGTAAAGTGACCATTTGGTCCATGGCACAAGTTACATATATCACACTTCTGTCAAACTGAAACCTTAGGTTTATAAGATTTCATGTTTATAAGCTACAATACACACTGACTAAGCTGTCAGTCCCTCACAGTTTTTTAGAAAAATATCTACATTTGTCCTCATGGATGTCAAAATGTTACACCATTATTTGTTTAAAAAAAAAAAAAGAAAAAAACAGATGCACATTCATACTGTGAAGTTATTAGGAAAATACTCTTGCAAATAAACTATATAAAGATAAAATACACTTCAAAGGTATGTGGGTTTGTTTTTTTGTTTTACAATATTCTATAAAGTGCAGAGAAATCCTAAGGGAAAAACTACTCCCTATAACATAGTTTAATTACAGCAGCTTTTGCATAGCAATACTTAGCGGAAGTTAGACACTTCCGTTTCCTCAGGAAGAGAAGGATAGAAGAGGATCTTCTGATTCAGATTTTTTTTTGGCCGTAAATCTGCTTTCTTCAGGAATTGTTGCTGACGCCAAGTCTCCATTAAGTGTATTTCTTGAACAGTGGACAGGTCCTATTAAGAAATTGATTAAAAAGTTAAACGTCCTACCAGTATAACTCCTGTCCTCTGTGAAATAACATTTTCTATTCAGGGACATAAAATCCCTGTAGCTTCCTGCTAAGCTTTTGATGGTTTGCTTAAAAGAGTAAAAATCTAACTTTTATAATACTGGCAGTTGTAAGGAGAAACCGAAAAATTCATAAGAAGTTATGAAACTATCTGAAGTAGTAAAGATACTTGTTTTGTTCATTGCTAGAACCAAGGTTCACACATAATGGAGTAATCAATAAGGATTTGCTGAATTTGAATTTAGTCCTAATTAACTATTGCTTTTTCAGCCTTATCGTTAATGCTGTTGGCATCCTCCTGATTTTCTAGGTGAAGAAACCAAGTTCTGAAAAGACCACAGGCCTAACTCAAGATCACACAGTTGGTAACAACAGAACAAGGACTAACTCAGGTCTTGGTCTTTTCATCACAAGGCTTTGTTTTCCTTAATGGTTTGCTTTTATTGGCGTATAGTTGATTTATCATGTTTTGTTAGTTTCAGGTATCCAGCAAAGCATCACAAGACTTTCTGAGCAAGGCTGACTAGGTACCTCACACTGAGTTCTCACAGCTCCATTTGGGATGCAGCTCACAACACTGGTACTGCAGCTGCAAGCGAGCACATGAACACACTGGCATGGCCTGTGCATCTTCACATGAACATATTTTTAATTTAACATAAAATTTATAAATTTTTAAAAATCTCGTTAATAAGAAGTAGCTGCATCTCTCAAAGGAAAGTATGTGGCGACATAAAGACTTTCAACTAAGACTGTCAATCTGCCCAGTATACTTTCTAAAAAGTGCAAGTCGCTCAGTCGCATCCAACTCTTTGCAACCCCACAGACCATGCAGTCCATGGAATTCTCCAGGTCAGAGTACTGGAGTGGGCAGCCGTTCCCTTCTCTAGGGGATCTTCCCAACCTGGGGACTGAACCCAGGTCTCCCATGTTGCGGGCAGATTCTTTACAGCTGAGCCACAAGGGAAGCCCAAGAATCCTGGAGTGGGTAGCCTATCTCTTCTCCGGGGGACCTTCTGGACCCAAGAATCGAATCTGGGTCTCCTGCGTTGCAGGCAGATTCTCTGCCAACTGACTATCAGGGAAGCCCACACTTTCTAAGAAACAGAACTAACACATGCTTTGTATTAGTCTCTGCTTTGTCAGCTAACTGGGACACTAAATTTTAGGGTAAAAAGAAGGAAATCTAAGGCTAAAATTGACCTATCCTATACTTGCCAACTTTAAAAAGTTTTAAAGAGTTGAGATATATGTATGTATACAAAGATTAATGCATGTGCATATAAATATTAATGCAGGTATGTGTGTGGGTTTGCACACACGGGTGTATAATTTTGTTTCACTCCTTAACAGCTAAATTGTTAAATGGAATAAGCCATTTACACCTAGATCTTATGAAAACAGTTTTCAACAATTCAGAACTAGAGGTTCTAAAAGAAAAGACAGCTAAGAAAAATGGCTGGCTTAAAAAATTAATTTAGCTATCACAAGTGAAAATGACACCCTTAAAAAAGAGAAATGGCATTAAAAAAAAAGTACAAGGCAGTACAAAACTGTTTCATAAGCTCTAGATGAAGGGTCATGTATTTTTAAAGGCAGAAAGAGGAAGGTAAATTGCAATGTATATAACTTGCCTCAGGTGACATTTTTTCCCCATACTTAACCTCTTTAACCATCTCCCTCTTTCTCATCATTTCGAAGATGTATTAAACTGGTCTAGGAAAGGTTCTTTCTCCCATACCCTTCCCCTACTCAATCCGTTTCCTTCTTTCATTTATTCACTTGTTGCCCCAACTTAAATTCAAAATGATAATGAGTACATAGTAGTGTTCTACATCAATAAATAGATTAATTCTGTAAGAAAAATGGGAATTAAGGAAAAAAGATGCTAACAACTTCTTGAGATCTCAGAGTGAGCAGCAGTTCCTTGTAGAATCTCAACCATCTTCATCAAATTCACTTTCCCCTCTAATTAAATCTGTTTAATGTTCTGATTAAGTCAAACAACTCTATGTTAATGAATGTTTTCAATATAATCAAATACTAGAAATCCAACACCATTGTTTCACCTCATTTCAGCCACGCTATAAATTAGCTGGGCTTCTCTATGCAGTCTAAAGAATCTAACTACCATTCACCATTTCATTTCCATAAGGGAAATAAAATCTTGTTCCAAGCAGCTGACTTAAAAATAAACCCTTGGAACACAACCTTTTCCTTAATTGAGAATAGTATGTAATTTCTACCCCACATGTTTCATGGAAAAATAGTAAAGACTTTGGAAAGTAAAAGTCTATTAATGGAGTTGTAATAATTATACCATATTTGCATTCACTGGAAATCACGGTCACTACTGTCTAAGTACATATTCTGACAGACTTTCAAAGCTTCTCCTCCAAAGAAAAAGATAATTAAATTTAACATAAATCACAAAATCTTTCCTATTCAATCACAGTATACTGTCTCTTTAATAATAAGGAAGAAAAAAGCACAGGAATAAATGTTAGCATAATTCACCATCACCACCAGAAAAAAATTGTTTACCTTGGCCATTTCAAATTATTTAAGTAACAATGCTGATTTATTTTTCTCTGAACTTAGAACTTGACTTTATTTTTCCCTAGAATCCAACTCACAATTTATGCTTCCTTCTAAAATGTTTTTTAAATGCAAATATAGTGGCAATATAAGATTACTAAGAAATTACTAAAATGCAATGGGAGTAAAAGTGTTGATATTACATATGTAAATCTAAGATACGGCATTTACAAAGAGGTATTTAGTACTTCTTAGTACTGACCCTATTCACTGCCAGTATTCTTCATTTCAACAATCACAGAGCCCCACACCTATTGTGCTGAACAGGCCAAAGGGAGAGTCATACCCTTTCTCACTTACTATCTGGGTCTTCAAGAGGAACATCATTACAAGAGTCTGTATCTGAGTAGGTTCTTCGGCGTCGCTGGGAGAATCGGTGAAGTGAAGACACTGGTTCTTTTATAGAGTGGCTACTCCTGTAAATTAAATAAAAAGATTTAAGGACTTCCAACAAAGGAAAACACCCTCAACTTAACTGCAGTTTTCAATGACTTCTCTTTAAATGAAAGAGGAACTTTTTATGCTCAAAAGTAAAATTTCAGCAACATTCTACTCCTTCAGAGGTCAGACCATAAACAAGTCAAATCATTTAGAATCTAGCTGTTAAGCTGGGGAATACAGCCTCTGAGCCAAACTGAAAGGAAAAGAGGTACAATGAAGTGACTTCTTTTACAGAGGAAGGTCCAGCTAGGGAGTAACATGTCTTATGGTTAACAAGTATTTGAAAACTAACAGTTACAGACTTCACAAGTGTATGTATATGGTGGCACCCATATCCAATCTCAAACAGCAGAGCAAAGGGGATGGGCCAGCAGTATGGGAGTGTGCTAGGAGCCAACTCACTCACAGTAGTAAGAGTGGATAAACACAGCAAGTGAAGGCTGGAAAAACTAGTTTTCACAAATCAATTTGGAAAACCAGAAAACTAGAAAAATCAAACTAAAAAATTCAACATAGAAGCAAATCACCACCACTCAATAGCACTATCACTGGATGACAGCCCAACATTACTATTTGTAATGACAAACTTGATTCACCAAGAAAAAATAAAAGTTTAAAGACTCACATTGTATATTTAATAGGGCAAAATGGATAAGATACAGGTCAAAAAATTCAATCATAAAAATAAAAATTTGAAAAAAATAAAACTTTGTTAAAGGAATCAAGCTTTTATTCTTCTGGAAAATTCAGTTGGTGAAATATTTCGTTCCCTGATAGAATTAGATACAACATTGGACTCCTATGAGCACACAATAGTTCAATCAATTACATAATCATGAGAGGGGGGGAAAAAATAGTGACAAAATAATAAGGGGTCTCAGCATTTATTTTTTTTTTTGGTAGCACTCAATAGACATTTACTGAAAGATTCATTAAATTCTATAGTACTTTACAAATTTCTAAAGTTTCACATACATGATTTCATATAATCCTGTAATAACCACTTTTTGCCTCTACCCCATATTGATGTAGAGACATAAATGCTAATATCACTATAATTTCATCACTTTTCAAAGAACCAATAAGACAACCATAGCAACTCAAAAGAATATTATCTGCTAGGATAAATAGCATGGGATATACTGGCAAGATCAAAAAGGTAAATTTTTTAAATGTGCTGATATGAATATATACTTTAAAATATCAATTCCTTTTTCTCTCTTTTCAGTAATAGCCTTAGCTCCAAATAAAACAGCTCAGAACAAACATATGATTCTATAATAAACTATAGTACAATAAGCCTAAGCTTGGAGCCTTAATACATTGAAAATGGACTTCTATTTACCATCACTTGTTATAATTTACAGCTTAAAAAATGATAGCTGGCAAGTTGCTTACCTTACTGGCTATTTTATTCACTCATTATTTTTCTTTACTATCTAGTGGGGCCAGGCTCTATACTAAGCAGTAAGAGAAACAATGATGAGCAAAGCAGAACAAGACTCTGCCGATACAGAGTTGACATTCCATTTTATGAAAGACAAAAAAATTTCCCTAGGTAGGTAGAATTTTGAGAGAATTTGGTCAAAAGAAAAGGTTTTTTTACCTCTCTGTACTGCAAGAACCAGGATGGCTGACAGAACGCTTCATCTAGAAATTTTAAAAGAAAATAAACTTAATTATAGGTCAAGTAGAATAAGAGAGCTCTAATATATTATTATGGTGATGATAATTAACATAAATTTACTCAAAGAAAAGATAGCTGACCCCCAAAATTTGTTTTTTACAGACTCAAGTAACATTAGCACAATATAAAGCTTTCTCCCTAGTAACTAATAACTGAAATCTTTCTCAAAGCATACAAAAACATGCTCGATTATTTTCTCCATATTAAAAGCCAAATTTTATTTTATATATGTATCTAGGTGGCATCAGTGGTAAAGAACCCGCCTGCCAATGCAGCAGACATAATAGACATGGGTTCAATCCCTGGATCAGGAAGATTCCCTGGAGGAGGGTACGGCAACCCACTTCAGTATTCTTGCCTGGAGAATCCCATGGAGAGAGGAGCCTGGCTGGCTACGGTCCATAGGGTTGCAAAGAGTCGGACACAAATGAAGCAACTTAGCATGCATGCACACACACACACACACATATATGTATAAGTATATATAAAACAATATACCTAACTAGCCCCCTCAAAAAAATATCACACTATTTGTGATGAAAAGAAGTATTTAGAAAGTCAGAAAGGAAAACAGTCTAATAAATGTCTCTCTCTGTCTCTTTTTTAAAAGGCAGAGCTTCTCCTTGCCATTCATTATTCAGGTAGCTATTACACAGCTGTTCGAGAGTGTGGGTGGTTTTCATGGAAAACAGCATTAATAATTCAAGTCTTTTAAGAAATCAGAAGTGAAACTCTAAGCCTCAACTAGGTTTCTAAAATCATATAGTTAAAATATAAATAAATAAAATCTGATTCATCAGAAAGTTACTATGAAAAATACAAAATATAATTTAGAAAATGTAACTACTCCACTAAAAAGACAGAGGCAGCTAAGTAGATTATTTCAAGGTATATTAATTTAAGGTATTATTTTAGCGAGGTAGCAAAAAAGCAAAGTTCTTATTTAAACTAAGGATGGTTGCTTTAAAAACAAGCTCAAAAGTCTTAGAAGTAAGTTCAAGTCTAACAGCTGTGTTACGTAAAGGCCTTCTACAGTTGCTCTGAGAAATCCCTATTGACATGAGAATTAAGACCCATCCAATTTGTAGTCCAGGGATACTTAATATGATTAAAACAAAGATGCAACTGGACATTAACAGCTCCTTTAAGGGAAATCACTTCCTTTAGGATTACACACCCAGCAAGCCTCCCACTACATTTATCACTCAATTTATGGATCAAAATGACAAGTGTTTAAACTTCCATGATGATGAGATATAAATGAATGCAAGCTAATTTAAAGACAGACATGAGATTATCCTAAGCAGTTATAAAGATCAAGTTAATTTTGGAGTTCTCAAATCTTTCAGCTTTTTCATTTACTCATGTCATTAAAACAAAATAGGAAAAAAAACATTCCCCTTGAAGACTATCTGACCTTACTTTCTATTCTATGTCTCCAGAACTATTTACCATAAGCCACAATTTTCGCTTTAAGAGTGAAGTAAAATGGCGCAGTGAGGAAAAATAAGTGGCCTCTAACCAATATTTCCTAGATTAACTTATTGGATTTTTGTATGTTTCCACTGATAAAAGACTTTAGTTTAAAAGAGACAGCTATTATGGTTTACATAAAATACACATATGACCTCTGTGGACAATAGAACATTTATAACAGAAGCATTTTCCTGAGAAGTTTGATGCAGTAATTAGGTAGGTCTGAGGTGTTTTCTTGATATTTGACTCTACAAAACAAAATACCTTATAAAAAAATAATTGACACCTTAAAAAAAAGTACTGTGTACCCCTTGTATATCAAGCTCAGGAACACATTACATCCATCCCAAAAGATTAGGGTTTTCTGTTCAATTATAATGTTATTTAGCAGTTCACAGTACACCTAAAACTGCTCTAAAAAGCAACACTGTCAAACTGCATTCTATCAAATGCCACAATCCTGTAAGTTGTTATTTAAAAATACACAGAAGGGTTCAACCACCAAATAAATTTCAGAAACACACCACCTCTCCTCAGAGATTCACACGCACTTCAGCATAAAAGAGGTTCTAAGAAGTCCTATGACAGAGAAACCCAATTTATTTAACTTAACCTAACACTCCCAGACCAATCTGGCCATAAAACTCACTTTCATGGTATACTTATCTCGGAGGATGCTGTTAGTCCACCATAAATTAATTAGAAAACTATGATCTCAGTGGGGCTTCCCAGGCGGCACTCCTGGTAAAGAACCAGCCTGCTAATGAGGAGACTGAGAGACGCGGGTTCGACCCCTGGGTTGGGAGAATCCCCTGGAGAAGGGCACGGCAACCCATACTACTCCTCCCATAGTCTGGACTGGAGAAGCCCATGGACACAGAAGCCTGGTGGGTTACAGTCTACAGGGTTGCAAAGCTGGACGCGAGTGAAGCAACTTAGTATGCACCCACGATCTAAATAAATGTAAGTAATAATTGTTACTAATTCTCATATGACTAAATTTGCTGTGGTGGGTAAGAAAATCTTGGAATAAGTTGTACCTTATTATTTCTGCCAACAATTAAGCCTTCAGGTAACTGCTAAATAAAAGCCAGGGCTCATGAAAATAGTTTGATTCGAAAAAATGTAAGGTTTCATCAAAGTTATCTCATCTCCAAGTTCCCCCACAGCATGCTTGAGTAAGTTTATTACATTGAAAAGCTCAATGAAGCCACCACCCTTGGCAAAAAGAGTCCTGCTGTTCAGAGTAAGAACCTAATGTTTAACCTAACATTTAAACAGGTTAGATCTCCTCTGATGTAAAAATAACATGTATTTTAGAGATGAGAAAAATAAAGTCCAGAGAGATTAAATACCTTGCCTCTTTGGAAGGTTCAAATCCAAACGCCGACTACAAAATACTGTCTCCCCTGTAACATGGTGTTTCAAACTCTTACAACTCCTTTAAAGAGCTGCTTAATTTTAACCCCTTGTGAGTAAGTCATCACCCTCTTGCGGTGCTTTTATCAAATAGAAGCATGCTCCCCAGTCTTTAATGTCACAGCTCCCAGAGTTCTATATTTTCCTGGTATGCTGGGGTAAATGGCATAGCCCTTCCAAGGAGAGGGGGTCAGGACCCTGGCACACACTGAGCCCGTCAACTGAGAGGCTCCCATACAAAAGCTGAGTACAGCCAAAAGAAATTCAACCTGTTGACTCTTTCCCTCCCACTGCCAGTTTCCAGCCCTAAAAATAAACACAAAAACAAAGCTACATGCAATATCATTGGAAGAAAAACCCCAAGTCCCAACCATTTGAACAGGGGAAGGCGACACAGGAGAAACTAAAGGATCCGGATGGGACAGCTGAAACATCTCAGGTTTAAACTTGGCATTCGCTATCTTCACACATTCCTCAAGCGTCGTGATGAATGTATTACACGTGGCACTAAGGAGAGACGAGGCTTCATTCATGTTCTGAAAAATAATATGCAAAGAGTTGAACAGACTCATATATAATTATGTGGATTCATATACCGTCATATAATCAAGTAATAAACATTACCTTCAATGGGCACCTTATTAGATTATGTTCAAATCTATTTAAAATACATTACCTTAGCAAACTAAATCAATGAATGAATAAAAATTATCTGTCTCTCAGGCAAACAATATATGAAATTATACTCCATGAAAAAATAACTCTTACATTTAAACCAAGCATCATATTGAAAAGCTGTGTACAAAAAACTTATCTTAAAAAAAAAAACATAAACTAGACTGTAAGCCCCTAAGTGTCAGAATTCCAAAGGTGATCACAGTAGTGGAATACCATGACGATGACTTAAGAGGCAGGCAGGATTCATGCCTACCCCATGCACGTTATCATACCATCTCTCCCTTGGTAGAATACAAACTCCAAGGTTTTTTTTAAGACAGCAGAGTGTCCTGCCCCTGGGCGATGAATATAGACTGGTATAAGTCAGTCACATTGATTCCATGATCCTTTGTCAAATACTCATTTTTCCTACTTTCCACTGACTCAGACTAAAAAGATAATGAGAAGTCTGCTGGGGTTCTGGAATTTTCATGCTCTGATAAAAGCCAAGGAGAGCAAATTGAGACTCTCTCTACCACGGCCACCCCACTGCCTCCTGCTTCTGTGAGACCTTGCAGCAGCATAGAAGGCTCGGCATGAGGAGAAAGAACCAACACACCAAGAATGGCAGAGTGGAAGGAAGGCACTCTGCCTTCCTGACACTGTCAGGAAGTGGGGTGGGGTCCCTGACACTGTCCCTTAGCCACTGGAGCAGATGCAAGGGCACCTGCCTCTGGAGCGCCTGCAGTGAAGCAGCAAGTGCCTTCAAGTTTAACATACCTACATTCAGAGACAACTGCCATGATCCTTCCCCAGGAGGAGAAGGCCCCCATAGAAGCAGGAAGGTTTCGTGTCCCACTACTCCCAAGTCAGGCAAAAGGGAACTGGGAACCATGCTGGTCTTTCACCCAGAGAGCAGGAAGGCTCACTGTCCTACTTTATCAGAAAGAATGAGCCTATTTCATAGCCAGGTCTCATAAATCTGAATTTTAATTCTTATATCACTGCTCTAAGAGGATTTTTTTCACGTTCTTTTATAACGCCAAATTATTAACCCTCAATAGCTAAGCTAGAACCTTATTAGAAAAGAAAGAACATAGCAGCTGTCCAGTGAACTCATGCAGTCCGTCTAGGGAACAGAGGCTGTATGTAATGCTTCTTCCCCACCCCAACTATCAAAGTATCAACTGGCTATAAAGACAGGCCTTGATTCCTTGGAGAAATGTGCTGCCTGCTGCTTTACTCTGGTTATACAGGCCAAATCTAAAAGATCATACACATTTCCAGATAGTCTACAGTACAAGAGGTCTGACGCTGAGAATAACTTGTCTTGAAAATGCTCCTCAGTCACCTTATGTGAAGGTGCTCACCCACCATGTGTGCAGGAAAGCATAACCAGACATGAAAGGATCATCTTGGATATACCTCTATGCTGAGCGATGAATGACTCTCATCATGGTGAACAAATTCTTGGATCGTATGAACTTGCTTCATTAGGAGGTCACAGTACAGGCGAAGTTCAGACATTTTGGTTTTCAGAGACTCACTGGTTTCACTTATTTCTGAAAGGAACACATGCAAACATTCAAATAGACCATTTTCATATTTTAGGGGCTAAGCAACAAAATGGAATCATTAAAAAGTAAGGCAATAGACATAAGTACCTATAGCTTAGGAGGTATGAGATCTTGAAAACAGAATGTAAAGTTTTTCCCTGAGGAAACATCATCTTTTTACATAACTAGAAAAAGCTGGCAGTCATATATCTGACATGAAGTTTAGGTAGATTAATTTCCAGAGATGGGTTGATGACAATGAATGCCTTATACAGGATATTTCCATTCTATTTATTCATCTTTCATTTAATAAGTGCTTATATTTCTTTTTTTGTAAATTGGCTTTTCTTGTCCTTTACAGTCCTTTTTCCAGTTCTGATTTTTGTTTTTCTCTTAATAATATACATATTGAAAATTTATAAAAGTTCTTATGCATTAAAATTAGCAATCTTTCATCCATTCAAAATACTACAGATATTTTTCAAGATCTGTCAGCTTTCTTTCACTTTTCTTTATTGTATTTCAGTATATAGAAGTTTTTAACTTTTATGTTGTTAAACTGCTCTATATAAGCATTTATTTTTTTATTCCTTTCACAGCTTCATTTTCATATAAAATTGTTTTAAGAATCTGTTTTAATTAAGAACCTACTTTTCTTTCTTTCTTATCTCCAAACACACTAAACATCAGCCATAATCTTAGCCACTCGATTACCAATACCTTCTAAACAGATGCGTGAGCAGCAGAGAAAGGAAAAGGGGCACACACGGTAGATCCTGGTGCTTCTCCACATTCCTGGAGCCAGGGGCACGGCTTTGTGGCACTAGTCACAAAGGCCCTGTAGCCAGAGTGGACCAAAGCAGCTCAGATCTATCTGCCCACTTAACCTAAGTTAATTTCTACCCAAGTTTAAGGCCATTCTTTCTTTTTTATTGTAGTCATATTATATATACACACACATATATATAACAAAATTTACCATTTTAACCATTTTTAAATATACAATTCAATGGCACTAAGACCATGCACATTACTATACAACCATTACCACCATCCATCTCCAGAACTTTTTCATTTTCCCCAACTGAAACTCAACACACATTAAACCCTAACTCCCCTTTTCCCCCTCCCTTAATCCCAAGATATCACCATTCTTCCTGTCTCTATGAAACAAAGACACAGATGTGGAATTATACAGTATGTTTCCTTTTGTGACTGGCTTATTTCATTCAGCGTATATTCAAAACTCATCAATGTAGGAGTTATCAGAATCTCCTTCCTTTACAAGGCTGAATAAAATTCCACCATATGTACATATCATACTATGCTTACCCATTCACCCAACTATAAACATTTGGGCTGTTTTTATCTTTTGGCTTTTGACTACTCATTCTCTCTTATCCTACCTTTAGCCATACTTTATCCATGATGTTCTTCCATATATTTGAAAACTGTTTAAATTCAACCCTTAGCCTTCATTTTTCAATATCCATATTTAGTTGCTTTCACCAATTTAAATAACTGTTTTTAATTATAAAAGTAATACATACTCTGAAAATTTTTGAAAATCAAAAAGTATATAATAAAAAAATATAGAAAAAAAAACCCTGCAATCTCACAACCAAAATATAAATACTGTTATTATTTTCACATTATATTTGCACATAACTGGACTAACACCATAAATTATTTGCTTGGCTTTTTATTTTTCTTTTTGGCCTTGCTTTGAGGCTTGGGGGAATCTTAGTTTCCAGACCAGGGATTGAACTTGAGGCCACGGCAGTGAAAGCACCAAGTCCTAACCACTGGACTGCAATGGAATTCCCTTGCTTTGCTTTGGAATTGGCAATATGTGAACATGGTAAAGTCAAAAGGTACAGTCAAAGGGCATAAAGGGAAAAGTGAGTCTTTTTTCCACAAATTCCTTTTGCAAAGGTAAGAACTTGACCAATACTTACATATTTTTCCTGAGCTGGCCAAGGAATGGCTACATAATTTTGAATATTGCTCTTTTTAATCAATTACCATATGACTTTGGGCATTTCCTCACATCATCAAAATTCCTCCTAAACATTTTACTGGCTACATAATATATCAGCCTACAAAAGCACTATATAGTTTACTGAACCTTTCCCCTAAATGTAAACCTTGGCAATATTTAGAGATTTTTTCATTATAATGAACATTTATGTACACAGATCAACATTTCTGATTATTTCCCTGGAATAATTTACTATAAGTGAACATAACAATTCACATTTATGTTTAAGAAAATATTTTCACCATGAAGGAAAAATGTATAGTTACCTTTTTCTTTTTTAGTCCTTGTATCAGTCAAACAGGCTTTGGAGCTCCCCAGAGCAACCAGCCACCTCTGTCTCTCAGCTGCATTCACTGCCTTCATGTAGAAGTGCTGCTCTCCTGGAATGATTAATTCCATTCTTGTGTTGTCAGCTGAATGGACTATGATGATAAACAAAGGCGAGATACAGTCACAGACTTAAGTAATTTGGGGAAAATCAAATCATCACTTACTGTTAAAACTTTGACTAAAACAACAAACCCTGATTTAAGACGCAGGCAGCACCACCTGCCTAACGGGCCCTCCAGGGGCACCCTCCAAGCCACCACTCTCACATATTCCCAGGTGGGCAGTCAAGTGGTGGCCGCACATGAAGAGCAAACAGCCAACAAATTAACTACTGAAATGTGAGATCTAAGAACTCCCTCCCTTGGGACCACCTGTACCACTGCCACACTTCCCACACTTTTTTTAAAACTAATTTCTTTGAAAGCAGTGTGTGTTTTGGAACACTCCCCACCTCCCACCCAGACCTAGGATGGTGCTTGGCATATAGATAAAGTGCAATAAATGGCAACTAAAGTAACCTTCCATCAGAACAACAGTCCTCAACCAATGAGCATCTCATAATAGCTGGGAAAACATTTTGAAGATCTCCGCTTCCTCTCCACCCTCCTCTTCCTCTTCTACACTACCCCCACCCTGGATCTCAGACAAAAGCAAGCTAGCCAAGGATTATACTGAGCCAATCCTCAATCTTTGCTGTAAGATTAATTTACGTTATGTTGTCATTAATCAACAAATATTTACTCTGCTCAGAGCAGTGCTTGTAGAGGGAAAGATAGAAAAGGGGGAAAAAGGTGTCTTTTCTCTAACAGAGGAAATAATTTTATCTAGGCAACAAACTAATACAGTAAAAATAAAGCACTGAAATGCTGAACTCTTTGATACAGAGACATCATGTGTGATAATGAAAAGTAAGAAGCAGAAGAAAGTGAAAAAGCTTAAGAAGGATCTGATGACAGCAGAACTTGGTTAAGAGAAAAACAGCACAAGAAAAGGCCTAGATGAGGAATTGAATGCAGTATGTACTAAGGATATCAGGAGACAGGCCTAAATAGTCTTGTGTTGGATTACAAAATAATGATATATTCATGAATACACAAGCTGAGTGGAGTCAAATGATGAGAGGCCCAGAAAGTTTGGCAGAAGCCCTAGCTTAGATGATCAATTACTGAAAATACTGACCAGATGCTCAGTGTACTATGGCAAATAAGTGCCACAAAAGTTTAGTTATCCTATTATTCTACTTATAAAGACCATTCTTGGATATTTTGTTGTTCGGTCACTAAGTCATGTCTGACTCTTTGCGACCCCAAGGAATGCAGCACACCAGTCTTCCCTGTCTTTCACAATCTCCCAAGTTTCCTCAAACTCATGTCCGTTAAGTCAGTGATGCCATCCAACCATCTCATCCTCTGTCACCCCCTTTTCCTGCCCTCAATCTTTCTCAGCATCAGGGTCTTTTTCAATCAGTCGGCTCTTCCCATCAGGTGGCCAAAGTACTGGAGCTTCAGCTAAGCATCAGTTCTTCCAATGAATATTCAAGGTTGATTTCCTTTAGGATTGACTGATTTGATCAATCAGTCCCTTCCTGTCCAAGGGACTCTAAAGAGTCTTCTTCAGCACAATTCACAATTCGAAAGCATCAATTATTCGGAGTTCAGCCTTGTTTATGGTCCAACTCTCACATTTGTACAACTACTGGAAAAAAAAATCACAGCTTTGACTATACGGGCCTTTGTCAGCAAAGTGATATCTCTGCTTTTTTAATACATTGTTTAGGTTTGTGATAGGTATTCTTCCAAGGAGCAAGCATCTTTTAATTTCATGGCTGCAGTGATTGTCCACAGTGATTCTGGACCCCAAGAAAATAAAATCTGTCACTGCTTCCACTTTTTCCCCATCTATTTGCCATGAAGTGATGGGTCTGGATGCCATTATCTTAGTTTTTTGAATGCTGAGTTTTAGGCCAGCTTTTTCTTAGTTTTTGAATGCTGAGTTTTAAGCCAGCTTTTCACTCTCCTCTTTTACCCTAATCAAGAGGCCTTTTAGTTCCTCTATTTCCCTTATAGTTATTATAAAACACTGGCTACATTCCCTGGCTGTACAATACATCCTTGTAGCTTATTTATTTCATACACAGTGGTTTGTACTTCTTAATCCCTTACCCCTATTTTACTCTTTCTCTCTCCCTGCTCCCCACTGGTAACTACTAGCTTGCTCTCTACATCGCTAAGTCTGCTTCCTTGTACCTTACTATTTTAACAAAGGTCAAGAATAACATTTTCTAGGACCTCCTGGCAGTCCAGGGGTTAAGACTCCACATTCCCAATGCAGAGGGCACAGGTTCAACCCCTGGCCTGGGAACCAAGATCCCACATGCCTCATGGAGGAGCCAAAACAAAGGACATTTTCTTTAATATCCATTAATGTTGAATGTATGAATATTCAGTGCCTCCCTCAGCAACTCCACTCCAGTTCTAGATATATGCTGAACAGAAACACATATATATGTTCAACAAAACAAATACATAAGAATGCTTATGGCAGCTTTACTTATTACAGTCCCTAAACTGAAAAAACAAACACCCATCAATACTAGAATGGAGAGCCAAATTGTGGGACAATCACACAATAAAAATATTACACATCAGTAAGAATGGTGACTTGTTACACAGAACAATTTAGATGGTTTTCACAAACATAATGTTCAGTTAAAGAAGCCAGACACACAAAAAAATACTGATCTATTCCACTTATAAAATGCTCAAGAGCAGACATTACTTATCTATGGTGATAAAAGTCAGATTAATGGTAACCTTTTAGAGAGACTAGTGGCTCAGGGAACATGATTATTATCCCAGCATCTAGAATGCTGACAATATTCTAATTCTTGATTTGGGTGGTAATTACACAATTGTATTCAGTACTTTGGCATTCATAAGGCTGAATATTGAAGATTTATACCCACTTCTGTATCTTATTCTTTAAACAAACATGGACAATAAAAATGCTGCCATGACTTAAAAAAGTTCTAGAGTTGCCTTAGAATTTTGCCACTAACAGTCTTTTAAATATCCTCAAGGTTGTCAAATCTTTGAACTTTGAATGTAATTTGATTTCTGACAAGAGTCAGAATCTCATTTGGAATCAAATCTGAGGAATATGATTAAATAAAACCATCATTTTAAAAATAAAAATTCATGCTTTGAATGTGCTTTTCTTGTGTGATTTATAAAAAAAAAAAAAAAAAATTACACCTCATATAGTTCAGGGACTACGCATGTAACAGTCCCACCAGGGTGAAGTGTTCCTATATCTTATGTAGCCATGAACCCCTGTGTGGTTTAACACTCCTTCCTCTAGTGCTTTATCTTTTCCTTCAGTTCTCTTTGAAGAATTCAATACTTTTCATTATCATTTTGTCTGCTCTCTCCTACCTGCTTGCATCCCACATACCCGAACTACACACACAAATCAATCAACAGTCCACAAAGCCTTCCTTTATGAAAATTACAGCAGGACTTAAATCGCTTTATTTCTCCCCTTTTGAAAAAGCACAGTATGCAAAAAAAAAAAAAAAATGGGATGGCTACCTTTACAGTAGAAAAATCTGATAGACACTGCCTCAGCCAGGTGGTCAAGATTAACGTCAACAGTAATGTGTCAGCTCTTTCAGGTCCTAACTTCCAAGATGACCAAGAAAAGAAGAAACAACAGTCGTGCCTAAAAGGGCTATAGCCATGTGCAGCCTATTCACTGCACCAACTCTGCCCAATGTGTACCCAAGGACACCATTAAGGCCATTCAAAAGTTCACCACTGAAAACACAGTAGAGGCTGCAGCCATCACGGACATTTCAGAAGCGAGTGTTTGCCGGGAGCCAACACACGAGACCCTACCCATGACAAGGTCATGAGGGAGAAAACCTGACAGGCAAGGCAGATCAGGTTTTCAGGGGTTTCGAAAAGGCCAGCTCACGAGATCCCACCCATGACAAGGTCACAAGGAGAAAGCCTGACAGGCAAGGCAGATCAAGTTTTCAGGGATTTCGAAAAGCTGCCCCCGGCGCTCACCTTAAAGACAATATCTGTCTTTCTGATGCCCTAATTTCTGTGACACAGGCAGAAGGCCTTCCCCAATCTCTTCCCAAATAAGAATCAATTTAGAGAAAAAAAAAAAAAAAAGGATCAATTTAGAACTTTAATCAGTAAGTTTCCCAGGTGGTGGTATTTTATGAGATTATCCAGGGTGAAAGGAGTGTTTTAATTTAAACTCCTTTGCTGGTAGTTTGTTAGCCAAATGCATTTATGCCCTTGGTACTAATATGCATGATTGCTTATAATATCCTAATCATAAAATAGCATAAAGAAAAACCTGATTATATAAAAGCCCTAATAAACATAGAGCATTTTTGAGGGTGAAGGAGTCCTATTAGAAAACATTAAAAAAATTATTCTAAAGGTGGTTATTGGGTTGACGTTTGCTTGCTCTGTTTTGCTTGCTGTGTTTTTGCTTTTAATGTGCTAAGGTTGTGTTATAGAAACCATTGTTAATATAGTTAAAGATCTAGAGAAATAAGAACTTAGCCCTAGTGTGGTAACAATGAAACGGTTGTTAATTGTCAGCCAGGAGTGCTAGGCAGAAGCTGCCTCACCAAAGTCGTAGAATCAGTGTGGGGTAAACTTCTTAGATAAATGCAACTGACAACTTCTGCAGAAGGATTAATTTTTGTATTAACAAGGTTATACTTCTACTCTGTACTGTTGCCCTATGAGACTGCTACCTTTCAGTTAAGGTCACCATAGAAACAGAAAATAGGTTTACATTCACCTGACTTGCATAAAATGTTAATAGGCCCCAAGGCCAGAAGATAATGTACAAGACCCTCATAAACAAAGAAGTATACAGAAAACACCCTGGTTTCGTGAAGAACAAGCTGATGTAATGTTAAACTAGCTTCCCCTTAGAAATGTACTAACTTAGGGTATAAAAGCTACGGTAAAAAATAAAGGATTGCCAGACTCTGCTGCAAACACCCCCGTCTGGTGTCTCTCTCTCTCTCTCTCTCTCTCTCTCTCTCTCTCTCTCTCTCGCCGATGCCGTTCATCCTGAGGGTATCCCCTGGATCCTGCTGAGGCTGGACCCCGGCAAGTGTTCTATGCCTACGTGCTTCCCCAGCTGTACTTACATTGAAACTACATTACTGCATGAGTTGTGCCAGTCACAGCCAGATAGTCAGGAATCATTCTCGTGAAGCCCAGATGGACTAAACACCCCTGACCCCAGTTTAGACCTGCTGAAGCTGCCCCATGACCTGCACCAAAGCCCATGTAAGTCCTTTTACACTGAATAAAAAACCATCTTCTCCAAAAAAATTAAAACAGAAATTATACCTTGGGGGAAAAAAGTGGGCTATCATGTTGATCGCAAGTACTCCTGTTACGATGTGATGAGAATGACACTTTACCTCTGTGATTCTCCTCCCTAAAACCCGTAAGCCCAGTGTAATCTTGGGGGAAACATCAGACAAATTCCACTAGAGGGACTTCCTACAACATTCCTGATAGTACTCCTGGAAGCTCTCAAGATCATAAAAAAAGAAGAAGAAAAGGAAAACATCTCTATAACCCAGAAGAGCTTATCTGCAGCTCTGCAAAAAACCAGCGTTTACAACTCTGAGTTCACATTTCACAAATCTACTTCGCTGGCCTCATCTTCTTTGAGTTGAGCTTCCACTCTTTACAATACCTTTCAATGAGAATGAGGGGGAGAAAAAAAAAACAAATACACGTGTAGACTTAGCATGGATACTTAAAGCGGCATCCACAAGAAATTGTTATTCAAGTCCAAATTGGAAGACTAACACTTGTACTTTGAATTTCAAGTCTAAATATTTTTATAGAGGGAGAAGTAAAAAAAACTTGTGCTTAACAACACTAGGTGCCATTTCTGAACGATATGGAGATAAATGGCACTAGAAAATACCTACCTGGTTTCCTCCTCTTTTTGCAGTATGCTGAAGAAACTATCACTTACCTAACTTCAGATTCATCTAATTCAATATGTTCGCTTACCTTTAATTTCACAAACTGCCATCTTTATACTTCCTTTGCTCCCCTTGCAAACGTCATCTTGAGAATCATAGTAGGACAGGATTCCATTATCTAAAACAAACCAACGAGGCTGCCAACCTACAAAGACCATAAATAACAAAAGATCGGTAAAGTTACATTCATCACACTGAAAACTAGGATGACAAAATTTGCTATCCATGTTATTTCTTGGTTCTAAAATAACATTCTAACAATGAAATTTTTAACTGCCAAGATCTGCCCAAAATACTTTTGCATCAATCTCCATTTTGTTGGGAGAGATTTCTGGAGAATCCTCTAGATCAGCATAAATATGAGGAACAATACCTTTATTCTGCCTCACAATCTTCTCATCAACAACCCATCAGACCCATCTTTAATAATTGCTCTACATACAAAGTGCAACACAAACTGCTCCTTTTTTCTAACGGAACGAGAGTTGAGTTATGATGGAATGGAAAAAGCAACAGAAGATATGGATGCTAGTTCCAGTTCTATTTTCATTTTTCAATTGAGTTGCTGTTGTTTAGTTGTTAAGTCATGTCCAACTCTTCTGCAACCCCATGGACAGCAGCCCACCAGGCTCCTCTGTCCATGGAATTTCCCAAGCAATAAAACTGGAGAGGGTTGCCATTTCCTTCTCCAGGGAATCTTCCCAAGCCAGGGATTGAACCCACATCTCCTGCCTTGGCAAGCAGATTCTTGAGCCACCTGGGAAGCCCTTTAGTTGAATAACCTGGGAAAAATCTTTTCATCTCAATAAATATCAAAAATTTCCAATCTCCAAAATAACTGGATTGAACAAGACCTCTCAGGTGCCATCCAGCTGTCTAATTCTGCAATGTGATCTTCCTCTCTACTATAAAACACTTTGCCTAGGCAAACTCCAAAGAACTTCAAACTATGGTACAATTGTACTCATTTCACATGCTAGAAAGGTAATGCTCAAAATCCTTCTACCTAGGCTTCACAAGAACATGAGCCAAGAACTTCCAGATGTACAAGCTGGGTTTAGAAAAGGCAGAGGAAATTACCTGAGATCAAACCGCCAACATTCATTGAATCATAGAGAAAGCAAGAGAATTCCAGAAAAACATCTGCTTCATTGACTACACGAAAGCCTTTGACTGTGTGGATCACAACAAACTGTGGAAAATCTTAAAGAGATGTGAATACCAAACCACCACTTCACCTGTCTCCTGAGAAACTTGTATGCAGATCAAGAAGCAACAGTTAGAATAGGACATGGAACAACAGACTAGTTCAAAACTGGGAAAGGAGTATGACAAGGCTGTATATTGTCACTCTGCTTATTTAACTTATATGCAGAGTACATCACATGAAATGCCAGGCTGAATGAATCACAAGCTGGAATCAAGATTGTTGGGAGAAATAGCAATAACTTCAGATACGCAGATGACACCACCTTAATGGCACAAAGTGAAGAGGAACTAAAGAGTCTCTTCATAAAGGTGAAAGAGGAGAGTGAAACAGCTGGCTTAAAACACAACATTCAAAAAAACTAAGATCATGGCATCCAGTCCCATCACTTCATGGCAAATAGATGGGGAAAAAGTGGAAGCAGTGGCAGACTTTATTTTCTTGGGCTCCAAAATCACTGCAGATGGTGACTTCAGCCATGAAATTTAAAAGACATTTGCTCCTTGGAAGGAAAGCTATGAAAAACTTCAACAGTATATTAAAAAGCAGAGACAACACTTTGCTGACAAAGGTACATGTAAGTCAAAGCTACGGTTTTTCCAGTAATCATGTATAGATGTTAGAGCTGGACCAAAAAGAAGGCTGAGCATCAGAGAACTGATGCTTTCAAATCGTGGTATTGGAGAAGACTCTTGAGAGTCCCTTGGACTGCAAAGAGATCAAACTAATCCTAAAGGAAATCAACCCTGAATATTCACTGGAAGGACTGAATGTTAAACTGAAACTCCAATACTTCAGCCAACTGATGCGAAGAGCTGACTCACTGGAGAAGACTGATGCTGGGAAAGACTGAGGGCAGGAGAAGGGGATGGAGACAGAGGATGAAATGGTTAGAGAGCATCACCGACTCAATGGACATGAGTTTGAGCAAACTCCAGGAGACAGTGAGGGAGGGGGGAGCCAGGCGTGCTGCAGTCCAGGGGTTGCAAAGAGTTGGACACAACTTAGCAACTGGACAGCAGCCGTAACACCACCACCAACCCCCTTGCACACAGTGAGTGCTGAAAGAATTCCAGTCTCTTACAGAGAAGTTGCCTACCCTGTGGTGAGAGCATGGATTCCCATCACTCCTCTCTCTTTGCCCTGCCGTTACACAGCACAGGCAGAAATGCTAGACACTGAAAATAATTCATTTAATTAGTGTTTATTCAGTGCTACAGTACACAACTATCACAGATTTGGCTCCAATGCAATGGTGGGGATGAGGATGAGGGCTTTCCTTGAAGCTTAACTTCCACTCTTTCAAATCAAACTCAAGTGTTCCCTGAAATCTTATCAAGCATCACTGATTTACAACAGTTCACTGATTAATAACATGGTGATGATGCTGGAGGTAGTGTGACCGCCCTTGTTCTTTCTGTGACTATTAAATCACCATTCAGCCTGGTCACTTTAGACACTGCCAGCTATATGATTAATCAGTTCAGTTTTTATGGGTCAAATAGTACCAAGACAGAGACAGATAGGGGATTCATTCTTAAACCCTGATATAGACCCAGGATTTACCTCCCCAAAAGGCTTTACTGGTTACACTTTCAAAATGACAATGCTGAGTCATCATAAAAAGATTAAATTTCACAGTAGAGAATGTGGTAATATCGTTCAGAGAGATGGATATCCAAAACCAGGTTTCAGATGCTTGGAAAATTCTTTTTATGAAACACTATATTCCTTAATGAGGCCTAGCAAATTGGTACATGAACTTTATCTTGTTCATCATTGCATTCCCAGAACCTAGGAAAGGCGCTTGGCACATACCAGGTGCTTAAAAAAAAAAAAAAGTGATTGAGTGAATGGATGATTAAATACTAGAAAATTAAGATACTGCCTGTTACCCATGAGAGTATGGGGCTTCCTAGGTGGCTCAGTGGCAAAGAACCCTCCTGTAATGCAGGAGAGGTGGGTTCAATCCCTGGGTTGGGAAGATCCCCTGAAGGAGAAAATGGTGACCTACTCCAGTATTCCTGCCTGGAAAATTCCATGGACAGAGGGGCCTGGTGGTCTATAGTCCATATAGACTATATGACTATATGACTCTTACAGACTATAAGAGTCAGACACAACTGAGCAACTCGGCGCACACATGAGAGTACAGATACAGTATATCCATAAGCGTATACTGTATTGGGCATGCATAGAAATGATGACAATGGTTTCTTTCCAAACATTAATTCAGCTTGACAAATTATAAGCAGCATATAGTGAAAATACACTCCTCTACCCCAGGTCCAGTGTCTTTATGGGACAAATTGTGATTTTCTAAACTTGCATTATTGTGATTCAGTATCTCTTTCAAATAAATATTGAGCAGAATGATTCATTTAGAATTTGTACCAACTTGAGAGGTGACTATAGTTAAATATATTAATCTAATTAAGACTGCTAATGACCGTTTCTACATACCTCGCTGAAGAAATAATTAATAAAATCATCTCTTAACTGATTCACACACATATATGAAGACTATATCTGTAAAAAAGATTCATAGTATTCCCTTTTTTACTACCTTTTCAAAACATTTTTTTTTTCCAAAACATTTATTTTAATCTCAAACTATCAAATGTTTCTGAAATTCTTATTCTCTACAAAGGATTCTTTTTTTTTTTTTTTTAATTTCAAAATCTTTTATTGGCATAAAAATGAGAATGTTGTAAATAAATTGGCACCAAATACTTCATTTAAATGCATATTACAGTACTGGGGTCAAAAAAACTATCCCTCTTTGCTGTTTTTCCCCCTTCTGCCCACTTTCCTGGGTGTTGGGGGTGCTCGCTGACAACAGTCACAAATCCAGCGACCTGATGGGATAGCACCAAGGCCCACACAAAAAGTATGATAACCTCTTCTACAAAGGATTCTTAAAGAACACTGTCATGGAACTGGAAGGTTCCTTGAAGATCACAGTATGAACAGTCACTCATCCTTCTGACCTAAGATGAACTAAAAGTAATAATAAGCATGCCACTGAGCCAAATTTAAATATTAAAAACAGAGTCCTTCCAAATAAAAGATTTCATTTTATCAAGCTTCTATGCGCCATACTAGTCAACTTAAATGCTCTACAAAGATATAAACTTTCAGCACACAAGGTTAAAAGCTCAACCAGCTGGAGGGTCACTAAGACTATACTTAGTTCCAGGAATAAATTATGACTCATCTTAGTAATCACCCATTGCTCTGGGCTACACATAAGAGGTTCCTCACATGAACTCCCAAGCCACTGTGCTTACGCATATTTGCAATGAGATGATCATTTGCATCTCAAAACATAGTAGCTAGTGTCTCAAAGTTAAACTCAGCAGTATAATTGTTCTCACAACTGCCCATGTGAAAATTCGTAATAAAAAATTTGCATCATGTGTTTTCTTAAAACATGTTATAGAAATAAAGTGTGTGACATTTTAATGCAACAAAACATCTATGTATCATATAAAGCATTTGCTGCTATAAACTGTCTTTAGCATTCCAATTAATAAAAAAAATAGACAACTGTAGCTCGGTGGTTATGTCTTAAAAAGTGTTTATGTGCAGATTTTGCACAAGGTTAGATGTACACAAGATGAACGCACCATACAATTACTTTTGGCTGAGTGAACAAGCAGGCAGCAAATCAAGATTGGCCTATTACTACACTAAACCAAGATACCTGTTTGCCATTTAACCATACTTTAAATCCATTCTCTTTCCTCTAATTAAATGAGATCATAGAATTCTGGAGTTGGAAAACATCTTCAGGATAAACTAGTTGATCACCCTGGCACTATCAGTCTCAGATCTTGAGAGAAAAAATGATCTGTTCTTACCATTAGTTGATGGCAGGGATAGGACTACAACTCAGATTTAAGTCTCTTTTTAACAAGGTGTCATGGAAAAGGGCCCTTCCCTGCTGGTCTCTCATTGCTGCAGAAACACCTAGCTTTTTGGAGTTATTCCTTTCAATCCACTTCACAAGTGAAACTGACTTGCTGCATCCACCTTCTTGTATCCTGTCCTTTCTCCCACAATTTCTCACAAACTTAACTGAATTCCAAAGCACAAGCGTAACTCATTGACAATCAACCTCTAAGAGAATATTATCTTGGAACAGCTTCCAAAATCCTGCTTGTTGTGCTCGAACGACTTCAACATGAGAACTTTTAAAATAAACCGTGTTGCTAAACAAAATTAAAAGATATAATGAAAATATTTCTTAAAACGAAAACTTGACTCTTAAAGGGTTCATTCCAGTCTTATGTCCCAACAACAAGTTATTAACAGAATACTTAAGTGTGAGTAAAGACAGAGATTGCAACAACGTATGTAGAGTAAGAATGGTTCCGGAAGCTAGAGGAGGAAACAGAAATATTATTACACAGGCAAAGAAGTGGTCAGGTACACTTCCCACCCTCAGGAGGATGGTGCGTAGTCTACAACTATCCCCTCAAGAAGCCAGATGGGTACTTACAAGGGACAGAGAGAGGGATTAAACCCGGAAACCAAAGAGCCGATTTCGCTGTGGGGGTCCCCCAGGCAGGCAAATGAAGGAGTCCCTGACCGCCTTCTCCTCAGCCTGCCCGCCGGGGCCCCCCACCCCGCCCCGCTCAAGCCCTCTCCCCGCCGCCCCCCGGGGCACCCGACCCCACCATACCCGTGAGATAGTTGGTCCACTTGTACAGAACCCCCTCCATGCTTCACAGCCCTGCGCCGCGCATCCTCCCGGCCCAGCGCCGGCCGAAGTGATGGGGGAAACGCAGAGCCTGGGCAACCCCTCCCCGCCCGCCCGGGCCCCGCCCCCGGCGCCCCCAGCCGGCACCGAGCCGCCCTCAGGCCGCGCGCGCCGCAGGGACGTGGCGGCCCTCAAAGGCCCGGACGGCGGCCGCTACGTGGAGCTCGGGGGCCTCGAGACGTGGGCGCAGACATCCCCGGGCTAGCCCCGGAGGAGGCGGCAGCAAAATCGCGACCCCGGCCGGCCTCCCGCTCGCGTTTCCGCTGCCGAGCGCTCCCTCCTTCTAGCCCGCCTTCCTTCCACCCCGGGTTCCCCGTTTATTTTCATTGACCCCGACGTCGCTTTCACTTCCTGGATGAAAGGGGCCGGCGCGTCCCGGGAAACCCCTCCCCGCCGGCGGGGCTGGAGGAGCGGGCGCGGCCTACGGCCCCTTCGCCGAGCCAGAGGCTACGCGAAGAGGGCGGGCCAGATCCCTGACTCCTCCTCATTCTCCTACAGACCTTGGGCTGGCGTCCTACGGGATCCCACTCTCATCCCGGACGCTGATTCCTGGGCCGACCGCTCCCCGGTATCCTGGGGCCTAAGCCTCGGGGCCCAGGACTAGCGCACGCAGACTCCACTGCGAGCGCAGCCCCCAGGCCAACCCGAGGACTAGCCCCCAGCGCATTCGTCTGTCAGGCGCTGATTTAGGCCTCTCAGGTTTTCCTGTAATTGAGCCTCCGGTCCCTCCGGTGGTTGCTTTTCAAAAAATAAAATAAAAGACTTCCTATTTATGTTAACTTCGCATCTTCTTCACATCATATTCGGGGGATCTGAGAAATTATCTCCTAGGAAGGCGGTGTGCCTCTGAGAGTCCTCCGGCAGGGAACAACGAGGGGCCCCAAGGAATTGTCACCACGCAATACATCTTAGCCACTACTTCATTTAGAACATAAAACATGGGAGCAAGCTTTGGAGTTTATTTTAAAAATGAAAGTCTGCCCTCGCTTTTAGGATTTTTTAAATCCTATTTGGAAATGACCATCCTTATGTATGCTGCCGCTGCTGTTCAGTCTAAGTTGTGTCAACTCTTTGCGACCCATGGATTATAGCCCGCCAAGCTCTTCTGTCCACAGGATTTCCCAGGCAAGAATACTAGAATGGGTTTCCATTCCTTCTCCAGGGTGTTCGCGACCCAGAGATCGAACCCACATCTGCTTGACAGGCAGAATCTTTACCAGTGAGCCACCTGGAGAGCCCTATCCCCATGTATAACTAAAAATAATTTTCAGATGTTTGGAATTTTGCACACTTTAAGTGAAGCTTAAAGCAAGCTCACTGCTGCTGCTTTTCTTAGCATCACCAAGGTAGGTAATATCTCCCATTCCAGAACCAGGCTTTCCCTGAAGTCCTAGTTTTGGTAAGAGTATTCACCTGGAAATATAGTGAATTGATGGTTAGATGGCCAGATGGATGTGATAGTATACAAGTGGTGGGTTTAAGACCGCGGTGATGGGATAGTAAAATCTATTGTGTATATTGTCAAGTTTTTATACTAAAATGTCGAAGGTGAGCATATACGACTCAAAAGCTCATATACGGCTTTTGTGTCAGACTTGGTCATATCCTTGATGCATATTAACTGTGTGAGATTAAAATAGAATGCCCAAGATTTAAATTACCTCATTTTCTCGTCTGTGGAATGTGGATAATGACATCTCGCAGAGTTGGTAAGAAAAGCAACAGCAGAAATTTACCGGCACTTCAGTTCAGTTCAATTCAGTCGTTCAGTTGCTTCTGACTCTACGTGATCCCATGGACAGCAGTATACCAGGTTTCCCTGTCCATCACCAACTCCCAGAGCTTACTCAAATTCATGTCCATTGAATCGGTGATGCCATCCAGCCATCTCATCCTCTGTCATCCCCTTCTCCTCCCACCTTCAATCATTCCCAGCATCAGGGTATTTTAAAATGAGTCAGTTCTTCACATCAGGTGGCCAAAATATTGGAGCTTCAGCGTCAGTCCTTCCAATGAATATGCAGGACTGATTTCCTTTAGGATGGACTGGTTGGATCTCCTTGCACTCCAAGGGCTCTCAAGAGTCTTCTCCAACACCACAGTTCAAAAGCATCAATTCTTCAGCGTTCAGCTTTCTCTATAGTCCAATTCTCACATCCATACATGACTACTGGAAAAACCAAAGCTTTGACTAGATGGAGCTTTGTTGGCAAAGTAATGTCTCTGCTTTTTAATATGCTGTCTAGGTTGATAGTAACTTTTCTTCCAAGGAGCAAGCTTCTTTTAATTTCCTGGCTGCAGTCACCATCTGCAGCGATTTGGGAGTCCAAGAAGATAAAGCCTGTCACTGTTTCCATTGTTTCCCCATCTATTTGCCATGAAGTGATGGGACCAGATGCTGTGGTGTTCGTTTTCTGAATGTTGAGTTTTAAGCCAACTTTTTCACTCTCCTCTTCATTTTCATCAAGAGGCTCTGTAGTTCTTTGCTTTCTGCCATAACGGTGGTGTCATCTGCATATCTGAGGTTATTGATATTTCTCCCAGCAATCTTGATTCCAGCTTGTGCTTCATCCAGCCCAGCATTTCTCATGATGTACTCTGCATATAAGTTAAATAAGCAGGGTGACAATATGCAGCCTTGACGTACTCCTTTCCCGATTTGGAACCATCTGTTGTTTCATGTTCAGTTCTGTTGTTTCTTGACCTGCATATAGATTTCTCAAGAGACAGGTCAGGCAGTCTGGTATTCCCATCTCTTTCAGAATTTTCCGTAGTTCGTCGTGATCCACACAGTCAAAGGCTTTGGCGTAGTCAACAAAGCAGATATTTTTCTGGAATTTTCTTGCTTTTTCGATGATCCAACAGATGTCTGCAATTTGATCTCTGGTTTCTCTGCCCTTTCTAAATCCAGATTGAACATCTGGAAGTTCACGGTTGAAGCCTGGCTTGGAGAATTTTCAGCACTACTTTGCTAGCGTGAGATGAGTGCGATTGTGCAGTAGTTTGAGCATTCTTTAGCATTGCCTTTCTTTGGGATTGGAATGAAAACTGAATTTTTTCAGTCCTGTGGCCACTGCTGAGTTTTCCAAATTTGCCTGAATATTGAGTGCAGCCCTTTCCCAGCCCTCAAATCAAGGGCGACCCCAAGTGGGGAAGGAAGGAAAATGCAAACCTGTAGCCGGTCCCAAACCGCTAGTCGGCTCTGCGGAAAGGCTAACCAGCGGGGAGCAGTGGCACCTGTTTACTAGTGTGTGGCTTAGCCTGAAACCTCTTAATGTATGACTCTGACCTTAAGAAGGCGCTTCAAGGAAACCCCAGAAACAAGAGTGCTTCTCCCGATGCGCACCAGTTCTCTAGAAATCTGAGGAGAAGCCTTTCACGCCCAATCGTGTAGCCCTGATTACAATCTCCCACTGTAGTCTTTTTATTTAGTCTTTTGCCAGTTTCAAAAAAAAAAAAAAAAAAGTGAACTTTACTATCAAACCCTGAGGAAGCTGGCTGTAAATATGAGGACTTGGAAAGGAGATGCGGTGCAAAAGTAGTGTTGCCTTAGCGGCTAAGGACAGTCAGTGAACGCACGGAGTACCACAGGGGTGCAGCCAGCAGTCAATTGACAAAAATTCCAAGGGCTGGACTCGCCGCAGGAGAAAGGGGCGGTGCTACGCTTCACCCCGCCCCTGGCCTTTTGTGACGTAGGACAATGCCCGCCTGCCACGCGTCGGAAAAAGGCTACAGCGGCTGCCCCCCCTCCCCCCTGCGACTGACACGCTTGAGGGAACGCAGTGATCATCTAGGGGTGAATCCAGGAATCATGCATTTCTTATCTAGGTTAATCCTTTTCTTTTACGTGTGGGGCATTTTTACTGCTCAGGGACAAAAGGCAGAGGAGAGCACAGAGGAAGTGAAAATAGAAGTTTTGCATCGTCCAGAAAATTGTTCTAAGACAAGCAAAAAGGGAGACCTGCTAAATGCCCATTACGACGGCTTCTTGGCTAAAGACGGCTCGAAATTCTACTGCAGGTAGGAGGAGAACAGCTCCCGAGTCCAGCTGATGCACTAAATCTAACCTCCCTCCACCAACCAGAAGCTTAATTTGTTGGGTTGTTTGAGGCTGATTTTGAACAGTAAGAGTTAAGCCTTTCTGAACTTTCTAGGGGGAAAATAGGATTTGATATAGTATTTCCCTATTATATGGAATATTACTTTTTAAATTACTGAAAATGTTAGCCCAAGAACTCATTAAAAATACACTACATCTATACGCTCTCCTCACCACCACCTATAGAAGTCAGTCAAGGTACTGTTTGTAAGAATGTTCACACTTCCTTTGCTGTGGGTTGGAGTCTCCTTACAGAGGATTATGTAGAATAGTTTATCTGGCCTTCAGAAGCACAATATTTACTGACTGGAGGCCTGCTTTCCACTACTAGAAGCCACTACAATGACTTTCTCCAGTGATTTTTGGACCCTGTGTCTTTCTGCCCTGCCCCCTCATCCCACCACTAGTTACTCTGATTTAATTGATGTTTTATTACTCAGAGATAGAATGTCTTTTCTCCTTCTGTGCTATTACCCTATAAAAATATGATTGGGGAAAGTTAATTGATTCCATTTAGAAGAAAATAGAGAAATTTAATAAGAATAAAAGATACAAATTTTAATCGTGGTTCAAATGACTTTTTGAGGCTAAACCTGGACCATCAATTTTTTTTTTAATTAACACAGAATGGTTAAATAAGTCATTTGGACAAACTGTGCAGTTGGGGCAGGAGACCCATTAAAAAGTTAACTGTTGAGTCGTTTTTGTAAAGATGACAAGAAAAAAGAAAATGAGATGACTCCTAATGACTAGCTTTGGGCAAATCAAACCTCTGTCTGGCTATTATGAGGGAAATTTGAGCCAAACACCCCACTATGGGATTCAGAATGAGTCCTAATATAGGAAAAGACATGGTAGAGAGGTTTCCAGTTTTACATTGGAACTAAATACTCAGCTGTATTTTAAAGTTTGATTTTATTTTCCTTGAAATCAACTTACCGAGGTGCTGTTTTTAATTACAGCCGGACACAAAATGAAGGCCACCCCAAATGGTTTGTTCTTGGTGTTGGACAAGTCATAAAAGGCCTAGACATTGGGATGATGGATATGTGTCCTGGAGAGAAGCGAAAATTGATTATACCGCCTTCATTTGCATATGGAAAGGAAGGCTATGGTAAGGTAAAAATATGGTAAAAATAAATCATAGACTTCTGGGTAAATAGTCAAAAAAATCGAAAGCAGACTCTCAAAGTTACTATGAGTAACTCATAGTTACAACTATGTTCACAGCAGCATTATTCAAAAGAGCCAAAAACTGAAAATAACCCAGATGTCTTATTGACATAAGAATGGATAAACAAAATGTGGTATATACATTCAGTGGAATATTATTCAGCCTTAAGAGGAAAGAAATTTTGATATATGCTACAACATGGATGAACCTTGAATACATTATGCTAAGTGAAATAAGCCAAACACAAAAACCAATACCGTATGATCCCACTTATATAAAGTACCTAGAACAGTCAAATTCATAGAGCCAGGATGACCAGGGTGGTTGCCAGAGCCAGGGGAGAGAGGGTGGAATATAGGCAGTTGTTATTTAATAGGTGTAGGGTTTCAGTTCTGCGAGATGAAATAGTTCGAGAGACTGGTTGCAATGTCGATATACATACCACCACTGAACAAACCCTATACTTACAATGGTTACAATGGTAAATTTTAATTGTATTTTCCCACAATTAAAATTTTTGAATTACTAAAAAAATAAAAAACATAGAGAAAATATTTATAGAACATAGGGTCCAATAAACTAGCTGTATGGAATCCAGTCCAGCCCAGTTCTCTCTTTTTACATATCGAGATATTAAGCCATTGTTGCAATACAAGTCTCTGGCCAGAGTTCTTTACTCCACATAGTGGCAATATTCATAATTACAGTGTATATTTTATAAATTCTACCTTAGTCGCTTAAGTATGTTATTTTATTATTATATAAATGTCTATAGAAAATACTTTTTTGTAAGGAGTATCAAAGTCAAATTCATAAAACTCAAGAAACTGGAACATATGATTTTGAAGTAAAAGGACAGCACTAGAACATTGTAGAAAGAACATCTAAACATAACAAGCTATTAGTCACTACTATCCAAATTCAGGAGAAGCCTTGAACTGTAGAAAAATGAGCAGCTTCTTTCAATATATTGCTATTTTAAAAATACTTGAGTAAGCTATGAGAACCTAGGTTAAGCAGATAAATGAGGAAAATGTTTGCAGCATGTATAAACATATATGATGACCTGTCCTAGAAATGGGCAACTTCATAAACAAGTGGCCCACTCACCGAAAAATACAAATGAGTGGATAAAGATGTGATATAGATACATACACACACACACTGGAGTATTTCTCAGCCATAAAGAGGAAAGAAATCTTGCCATATGCAACAACATGGATGGACCTAGAGGGTATTATGCTAACTGAAAATAAACCAGACAGACAAAGGCATGTATTAATTTTTCCAAAATTAAATTTTTAAAAATCACTAAAGTGGGGTTTCCCAGGTGGCTCAGATGGTAAAGAGTCTGCCTGCAGTGCAGGAGACCTGGGTTCGATGCCTGGGTTGGGAAGATCCCCTGGGGAAGGAAATGGCAACCCTCTCCAGTATTCTTGCCTGAAGAATTCCATGGACAGAGGAGCCTAGTCGGCTACAGTCCATGGGTCATGAAGAGTCAGATACATCTGAGCAACTACCAAACACAAAAGTGGAGAATAGAAAAAAATTTTTAAGGGGGAAAAATGGGCAGTATGGCAGAGAGCTGGTTTCTAGCATTCTCAGTTGGGTCCTTGCTTCCTTTTACTGTGTGAAAACTATAAAGACTTTTTTTTGACTGTGCCCTGTGGTTTGCAGGAATCTTAGCTCCTGGATGAGGGATCAAACCCTGTGCTTCCTGCAGTAGAAGCGCAGAATCTTAACCACTGGACCACCAGAGAATTCCCTAAAGAAAGAATTTTTACCACCTCATTTTATTTTGAGTCCTTCTTAACCCCAGCTATTTGAAATATTTAGTATACAATTAAAGTAATCAAGGGTTTCTACAATGAAATATTGTCTCTACACCCCAATATTTCATTGAAATGGCACACCCTCTTTAAGGCTGTTGTTTTACTCATTAGAAGAGCTGGTTTCCTTGCCTATTCTTTCCAGCAGGAGCAAGGATCCCAGCCCCCAGATTGGACTGGAGGGACATTAGTAATACAAATCAAACTCAGTCAGATTTAAAACTCCTAAAGAGACAGTCCAGATAACTACATCTTCACCTTCAAAGTTTTTTGCCAATCATTTGGTTCCATCAAAATAGCTCCCACAAAACCATAATTAAGGTATCCTATTTTTAGTTGTAAAGGAGCCTAGGAGAGAGAATTGAAGATAAGTTAAATTGAATGTAACCTTGTCCTAAAAACTCTGTCATGGACTGAGCCCAATTCTAGACAAACTAATACAGGCAGAGTTTGCCTTTCAGCCTCCTTAAATCTCATTTTCAGAGTTTCTCTTGCTCTCTTGTAGACAAGAGAGCATTCTGCCTGCTACAAGAGCACCCACATCTCTTGTCAGCTGGTGCTCATACTAGGTCCTGTTACCACATGGCAAATGATTACTAATTTTATCCTTATTGTAAACTAATTTATGCTTAGATATGAATGGCTACCCAGGCAGCCTAAACTATTAATAAGCTAGACCCTTGTGGCAAAAATATATAAAATATATAAATTTGACGTGAAGAAGTTAGTTCATATTCAGTTTGAGGTGTCTTCAATAAATATAATGACCCCATGGACTGTAGCCCACCAGCTAATTCCATCCATGGAATTTTCTAAGCAAGAGTACTGGAGTGGGTTGCCATTTCCTTCTCCAGGGGATCTTCCCAATCAGGGAATTGAACCCAGGACTCCCGCATTTCAGGCAGATGCTTTACCATCTGAGCCATGAGGGAATCCCCATGAATCTCACTAGTATAATAATATCACCAACACCTCTGTCTTACATGTAAGGAAACTGAAGCCCAACAAAAGTGTGTTCTTTGGAATGTAGCTAACTGCTAGTTTACCTGTATTATTTATAATAACTTACTAATAGCTTGAGTTCAGTTATTTTAAAAGCTGCTGTGTAGACCATAAGCAACTGCTTAACACACAATATCTTGATTGAATAAGCTTTTCTAAATAAATTGTCATTAAGACCTAACATAAGCTGTAACTTTATTTTAGGTAGTCCTTGAAGAAGTCTTTTCTTCTGTGCAATATTCTTGCCTAATGTCACAGAGCACCTCTGCATGTCTTGAAATGCATGTGATTTGTTAGTGCTTTAACTAACAGTACATGTGGTATGTATAGATTCTTTACATTAATTCCTAAGTCTTTTGATCTGCTTCTCTAAATACAAGTAATTCTATAGTAAATGCATGTTTTTCTCTCCTTTATACTATCATTTTTTAGTAAGATAAAACTAACTGGCAATTTATTCTATGTTTACAGTTGAATTTCGGGGAAAACTTGTAATAGTTTTCCTTAAGAATTTTGAATTTGTTTTTAATTATTGTCAGAAAAAGTTATTTTTCTGTCATAAAGAGATCTTAATGAGAGAGAATGGGGATGGATCTTATAAAATTATCACTGACTCAATCTTTTACTCTAAAGTTAGGTAATGTACGTTTGTTGGGATGGTCACATTAGTCATGTGATATATGGGTAGATTTTTCTGTGTCCTGGTTTGGAGATGACTGATCTACTTCCTTTGGCTGTAACTTTCAAGCTTTTTTCTTTGAATTATATAAAATTTTAGCAAGAATCCTCCACTTTTTCATTAAAAAATTAGTTTCCATCAAAGAACAAACTTAGCCATTTTTTAAAATAAGTGATAGACCCCATTCATTTAACAAATATTTGAGTAACTATATGTAGTGACAAAAGCCCACTGCAGGTCATTTTTATGAATGCCCATCTGAAGTAGCCCAAAGCTCACTAAAATCATCTGTGACATCACTTAATTGGCTAACTTTATTAAAGGGAACTATTTAACTTAATACTCATAAGAGTTTTTTTGTGATTAGAAATTTCTTCATGAAATTGTTACTGGTTTGTTCTGTTATTGCAGTATTTTTTGTCTATATGACAAATCTGACAAACAAGTATATTAATATATATTTTATTCATACTTCCAAATAACTGAACAAAATCATTTTCTAAAAGATACTAATCTTTGAAATATTTCTGGCTGTGAGTTTCTTCTCTGCACTAGCTCTTTCTTGTATGATGCTGGAGTATATTATTAAAAATTATATGGTTTATATTTATTTAAATTTAATCAGAAAATAATGGTCCCCTAAGTCTTTACAACTTACTTGTTTTGAAAACATGAGAAAAGTGTTCCTAAGAAATAGTTAGAAAGCAATTCTTATAAATATGAAATAATACAATCATAATGCTGTCATGGCTATTTGTGAATATATATTTGACCATTATCTTCATGTAAGTTAAACTGTTAAAATTCATACCTTTAGCAGAAGGCAAGATTCCACCTGATGCAACATTGATTTTTGAGATTGAACTTTATGCTGTGACCAAAGGACCACGAAGCGTTGAAACATTTAAACAGATAGACATGGACAATGACAGGCAACTTTCTAAAACTGAGGTAATTCAAACAGATTTCATATGTACAATCTAAATTTTTATTACTGTTTAAATACATCTGTGTTAAAGCTATTATGTTTACTTCTGTCTAGCATGGGCTAATTAATTTGCTTTTATAAAGCTAATTACAAAAATATTAAATTCTAAGAAGAAAATGTGCTTTTTTAATATAAAAGTTGAAATGGAGTCAACCTGTTTAATTTCTTTTCTCCCTGCAAGAGGGTCATTAAAATACCAAACTAATCTCTACACAGACATCATGAGTCATGTGACCCGGCAATCCCATTCCTGGACATAGATACAGACAAAACTATAATTTGAAAAACTAACAGGCACCCCTGTTCATTGCAGCACTAGTTACAACATCCAAGACACAGAAGCACCGTAAATGTCCACTGACAGATAAATGGATAAAGATGTGGTGTACATGCATACATGCATGCATGCATACACACATACATGCATACATATACACACATGTACACACACATACGTACATGCATACACACATACATACACACATACATACATACAATGGAATATTGCTTAGCCATAAAAAAGAATGAAATAATGCCATTTGCAGCAACATAAGTGGACATAGAGATTATCATACTAAATTAACTGAAAGACATATGATATCACTTACAAATGGAATCTAAAAAAATGATACAAAATAGAAGCAGACTCACAGACATAGAAAACAAATTATGGTTACCAAAGGGGAAAGGAAGAGGGAAAGGATAAATTGGGAATTTGGGATTCACAGATACACACTACTATATATAAAATAAACAAGGACCTGTTGTATAGCATGTGTGTGCCTGCATGCTCAGTTGTTCAGTCATGTCTGACTCTGTGACCCCATGGACTGTAGCCCGCCAGGCTCCTCTGTCCATGGAATTCTGCAGGCAAGTACAGTGGAACAGGTTGCCATTAACATTCAGATGTTAATCTCTGAGTATGTACCATTAACCATCTCTAACCTCAGGGGAAGCTAATTTGAAGATCTGTTTCTCTTCAGAAAATTGCTTCAAAGGTTGAAAAAAATAAAACCTCAAATAGCCTTTAAAATTTTTGTATCATGTATAATAAGTAGTCTGAGATATGTTTCCTGAAAGCTTTCTCAAAATTGCTGGAAATTTATTGTGATATCTTTTTTATTAAAGAAATATTATTGTGGCCCTCTAGATAAGTCATTACCTAAAAAAAGAATTTGAAAAAGATGAGAAGCCACGTGACAAGTCATATCAGACTGCAGTTTTAGAGGATTTTTTTAAGAAGAACGACCATGATGGTGATGGCTTCATTTCTCCTAAGGAATACAATGTCTATCAACATGATGAACTATAGCATATTTTTATTTCTAAGTTTTCTTAGCTATTTACTGTACTTTATATATAAAACAAAGTCACTTTTCTCTGCATTGTATTTTCTATTTTTCCCTCATGAACATATTTTGGTCCTTCAATACATGTAATATTGGAATAATAAATGTGAGGCTTTTTTGCAAAATTTAACTTTCAAATAGGCATGATTGTGTTTCCTATTGCTTTATTCTGTTAACGTGAATTGCAGTACCATGAAATCGACCTCTGTATTCTATTAGGCAATTTTTTCCCCTTCAACTTATAGGAAGACACTTATGTCATAATCTGTAAGTTCTTCCCAACTCTAACCTTAACAGCATGTATAGATATGTAAATACCCAATTTTTAATATTTAAAGTACCCCATATTTTAAACATATTTAATAGAAACCCAAGAATTAACATTTCACTTGTTTTATACATTTCATAGCATTACAGACAGTAGTAAGATATAAAAATCTACCAGACTTCCCTGGTAGACCAGTGGTTAAAACTCTGAGCTTCCACTACAGGGGAAATGGGTTCACATTTCACACGGCACAGCCAAAAATAAAGTCGTATGACTGAGGAATCTTCCTTTAGTGTGCATGTAGAAAAGTATGAGTTGTAATAATGTGTCCCACAGAGAGCCTCAACACAGTGTCGGTACTTCATGGTGCAAGCTTCCGGCCGTGGGTATCTGTTCCAGGGGCTAATGTTTGGCTTTGTGCCTCTGTCTTAGAGCGTGCGTCATAAAGTCCGTGCTGCTCTGACTAGTGCACGCCCTCAGACATCATTACGAATGTGCTACACCTCTTCCTTCTTGTAGGCCTTTATATCTACCATCCCTAACTTTTTGTCTTGATAGTTTTTAATTTTATGGCATTTCTTAAGTCTCCCTTTCTCTGGGTATTTCTATCCTATGTCATTTCATTTCACAATGTTCTTAGTATTAACCATGAGCAAACAGTACAAACGTATGCCATCAAATTTTTGATAGATGTGTAGAACTTATTTTACACATGAGGATACATGAGGATATAAAGTGCCATGGCAATTTTGTGTCATCGTCAAATCATTGTGGTCCAACATGTTGAGAATAAGAGGTAAGAGATGCTGTAGAAGATCATGCTGGTACCCAAGAAAGGATACATATTTATTGGATCAGGTCAGATTTGCCTACTGTATATATAGAAAACCATGTGTGTATGTGTGTTGGTCGCTCAGTTGTGTCCAACTCTGTGACCCCATGGGGTATAGCCCACCAGGCTCCCCTGTCCATGGAATTCTCCAGGCAAGAATACTGGAGTGGGTTTCTATTTCCTTCTCCAGGGGATCTTCCTGACCCAGGGATCAAACCCAGGTATCCTGCATTGCAGGCAGACTCTTTACCATCTGAGACACCAGTGAAGCCCGTAGAAAAGTGTGCTTAGGTAGTAAATAGCTCTATTCAAAACAAGTAAGTTTAAAACAGTTTTTTCCATTTTATGAAACTTACTCTTTCCAAACCATTGTTTATTGATTATCTTTTAACCTCTTTATATATACTGCTAGAAATCCTATAATTTAAAAGTATAAGGGGGGCTTTCCTGGCCATTCAGTGGTTAGAGTTTTGCCTTCCAATGGAGAGTGTGGGGTTCGATCCTTGGTTGAGGACCTAAGATCCCACGTGCTTCTTGGTCAAAAAACCAAAACATAAAACAGCAACAATATTGTAACAAATTCAATATAGACTTTAAAAATATTCCATATCAAAAAAAAAAGCATAAGGGCAACACAAATCTCACTAGGTCAGTGAATATCACATATGTGTAGCACAGAGCTAGACACTTCATAAAATAAAAACATTTACTATCTTTTCCTGTCTCCCAATATTTCTTCATTCCCATAACCTAGTTTTATACCTCCTCCTCACTTAACTCAGTCTTCAACTTTCATCGCTTTACTTTCCTCAGAAAAACCTGCTCAGTAGTAAACTTAAGTTGATAACACAATATTATACTTTGGTTTAGAAACTGTCCCCATGTCCATATCCATATAAAAGAAGTCACTAGAGCCTTTTTTGATCAGTATACTCATATTTGCACCTGAATTATATACTCTGCAAAACAAAAATGTCATGAAAGCTATACTGGAAATTATCCTGATACTGTTTCTAATTCTCACCATTCTATCCCATTGTTTTCATACCAAGTACTTTTAAACTTAAATTTTAAAAAATCATAGATGATGTCATATGAATATGGAAATTTACTTGAAAACTATTCATGTTTAAATAAATAAAATTTTAACCCTTCTACATACATATAGTAAACAAATAAATATTTCATATTTACACAATTGCCTAACACCTTCATTGGCATATGCCTAGTACTGACTGCTGTACTATATACTTTGAGTTCTGGAATTTTAACAGTACTTCTGTAATTATTTTAATAATACAAGTGCATGTGCAAGTCACTCAGTTGTGTCCAACTCTTTGTGACCCCATGGACTATACAGTCCATGAAATTCTCCAGGCCAGAACACTGGAGTGGGTAACTTTTCCCTTCTCCAGGGGATCTTCCCAACCCAGGGATCGAACCCAGATCTCCCGCATTGCAGGCGGATTCTTTACCAGCTGAGCCAATTATTTAGGTTTGTATATGAAAAAATTTCATGTCTTACAGAGTAGATGAAAAAGGTCTCTGAGAACAAAGTATGTTAAATGTTTCAAACACTTTCAAAGAAGAGAAGTAAATGTGTCCCAGCTGCCTTAACTTTAAAATGACAGTACTGAGTTCTTATAAAGACAAAGCTGGTGCGCACATATATACCCACATCTTGAATGGCAGCCCATTACTACGATCAGTCACACTTAACTATGTACACAAAACCCCACACTGAGCTCGGTGTGCTTTTAATTTGATACCACAATTAAACATTTAGGATTACATTAAATTATTAACACATTTTTCTCATTTTACCAGACCTAGGGAAATAGTTAAAGCATCAAAAAGTTGCCACTTGTGCATTCCTGTCATCCTCAAATACTGAATTAAAAGTCGATTAAAAATAAAACATATCTCGAAAGTTTGTATGTAAAATGGTAGACTTAAGTTCCAAGGTAGATTCAACTAGCAGATTTTATAAAGGAATGTCTATATTCTGAATTTTAAATATAAGCCTTTCTGATATAAACAATATTAATCTTCATGACAATTTCTGAGGTAGACACTATTATCATCTCCATGTTATAAATGGGGAAAATGATGCCCAGACAGATTAATTTCTCATTCCTCTCCCTCTTTAATTTGCTACAATTCATCAAAGTGAACCAAGATAATTTTGGAAAGGTGTGTGGCACAGTTGCACACAAAACACCAGCAAGGTACATTTGTTTTCCATTTTATTTCATTCTCTTGTGCCAAATATCAAAACAAGGAACTGCATGAAGTCGCACGTACTTCTGCCCGTCAACAGAGCACTGAAAACACCCGTAAACGGTCTCCCTTTTAAAGTTCCCCATTCCACAGAGTATGCAAGGTCCTTTTGGAATGTTGTGATTAAGTAAATTAACACGGATGTGAGTACCTTCTTTGAGTGAAATATCACTCATGCTGAGAGGTTTGTCATAATAGTCAGAAAAAAGATCATCTAAGTAAAGCTGTGAACGAGAAATGGCATCCATCACTCTTCTATCTAAAAGGATAAAAACAGACATGTGTTAAAAGTTAAATAAAAAAATGTACAGCCAGACTGCATTTATAACTATGCGTAAGTCTAAACAGTCATGAAATTTTGCTTTTAAATTTAAATTCTTCAAGACAAGATTAATAAAGAGAACCTCAAGTGTTCATCTGAGAAGGAACAAAATCTTCAATGGACATACTTCTTTCAAATAGTAGATTTCTCAATCTGTAGAGCAATGCAAATGTTGCCGTTTCTTCCCTTTCGAATCCTCCTTTTGACACTGAAGTGACACAAAGGTCTATAAAAAAAAATTTTTAGAAGATGTTAAGTTATAATCTGAACAACTCATATTTTATTGAGAGTTTTAATTGTGGTTGAATTCTGGCACATGCCATTCATTTTATAAGTGAAATTTCACATATTTTTAGAAAAGGTAGCATTTACATGGTACAAAATTCAAAGAGTACAAAAAGAGGATACAATGATAAATAAGTCTCTTCACTGATCCCAGCTTCAGCTTTATACCCCAGGGGTAACTACTGTTGTGTGTACTTATAGAAATACTCCATGTATTTCACAGGCATAAAGGCTATGTAAACATGTATGTAAGCATGTACATATACAAAATTTTAGGTTCCAAGATTAATAAATATACATCTCTTTAAAATATCATAGAGATTATTCCATGTCAGTAGTATCTATAGTGCTAATTCTTAACATCTTCACAGTATTCTGTGTGGATGTACCTTATTTAACTAGAGGGTACAGGTTTTTACAATTATACTGATCATTAGAAGTATAAACTGATAGAATTTATACACCCATCAGAATTTAAAATTACATATATTTTAGTCTTATTTAGACTTCTAGCAATTTATCCTACAGATATACGTACACACATGTGAAATTTATACTTAGGAACAGACTGCTGTAGCATTGTCAGGTTTTGAAGGATTCTTCCTACTATATCACTGTCATTATTGGCAATCAATTTAAACCAAAAAGCTGCTGAAAAACACGTGTTATTCCAATTCTTTACAAGCATTACTTATTAGCATATTAGCATGTCTGGGGTCATAAACAGAGCAAGTACGTTATTATCTGCTTCTATTGGGTCCGTGCCGCATTTCTTATTAACTCTATCGGTGCTTTCATTTTCTGATGATTTACCTCTATGTTAAACATCTGTATTAAAGGATATTTTCATAGTTCCAGCCAACATGGTGATCTAGGAATTAATAAGCAGGTAATGAAATAGGTGTTCCAAAAGACTCAGTGCAATTTTAAACTTTAATACAGTGTGCTTGGATACCCCACTATGCTGCTGCAGAAGTAGAATTGCTACAAACTTGCAAAACATCACTTGAAAGTTTACTTGAATTTCTTCTAAAATCATTTAGTTTTGTAAATCTTAGACATTAAGGTTTTTAATTTTTTGTTTCAGTCCCTCCATCTTAAGGTTATTTCCCATCTTCTACTATTACAAACTATCTTTATACACGTCATTTCACATATGTGTAAGTGTATGTGTAGGATAAATTCCTAAAAGTTTAAACAAGACTAAAATACATGTAATTTTTAATTCTGATGGACATTATCAGTTGTATCAGTTTATACTCAATGATCAATATAATTGTAAAAACCTATACCCTTTAGTGTCCCAAACAAAATTTACTTAACATGTTTTGTTTTGTTTAACTCATTCTCTCTTCCAACAGAACTGCAAAAACAAAAACAGGTCTAAAAATGTTTATAAAAATGTTTATATGGACTTATGGTTGCCAGGGGAGGGGTGGGGAAGGACGGGAGGAAGGATAGTTAAGACAGTCTGGGATAGACATGTATACTCTGCTATATTTAGAATGAATTACCAACAAGATCCTCCTGCATGACACAGGGAACACTTGACAATGTCATGTGATAGACAGGATGGGAGGGGAGTTTGGGGGAGAATGGATACAAGCATATGCATGGCTGTGTCCTTTTGCTGTCCACCTGAAACTATGGAAACACTGTTAATCAGCTATACTCCAATACAAAATAAAAAGTTTAAAGGAAATAGAAAAACAACAAAAATGTTTATAAATGGCCATGGCTAAGGGTCTCCCTTGCCTAATCCTTGGGTTATACCTAGACTTGAGCTGATTGGTCTCCTAAAATTAAAACTTGATGCAATGTAGACATTTAAAATGACCTGAACTGCAGTATTATATAAGATGACGGTTCCAGGGAAGTATTTGTACCTTTAAAGTTTTAGGTAGTCCAGGGTCAGGAGAGGTGGGTCTATGAAAGGAAAACCTGAAGAAAGGTGGTCTTATGCTAGCTTGGGTGCCCTGACACTTTGTAGTACCCTACTGTGTATACCGCCTCAATTTGCCATCTTCAATAACTACCTGCGTGAGTTCTAAATCACTTCAGTTGTGTTCGACTCTGCAACCTCATGGACTGTAGCCTGCCAGGCTCCTCTGTCCATGGTACTCTCCAGGCCAGATACTGGAGTGGGTGGCCATGCCCACCTCCAGGGGATCTTCCTGACCTAGGGATTGAACCCGTGTTTCTTAATGTCTCCGGCATTGGCGGGCCGGTTCTTTACCACTAATGCCACCTGGGAAGCCCAAAAACTACCTATTAGAAGGTTATTTTTTATTTTCCCATGTTAGTCAAGGAAATACTTTGCCAGTGGATTGCATTCTAGCTCTCAACTATAACTGGAAGTGGGGTGTTGGGAAGTCTACAGCTTTTCCCAAGAAACAGGGATGAGGTTATGGTAGGAAGAAGGGACTCTTGGGTCTTTCCCAGTCATTTCACCCAAGCGTAATATCGACAGTGCTGACAGCATCACTCGTCATCACTAGACACTCAGGGAGAGACAGAGACAGAGATTCTCACTATAATAATTTCAGTGTTTCACATAAATCATTCACTCACCAAAGGCACCATCCAAGTAAATGAAGAGTTCAAAAACACTGAAAGCTATGGTTGTATGTGCTGGAAAAACAATAGCTTTGTCCCTTCCCTTGGGATTCTGTTCATCCATAAAATGAAACTATATTAAATAAATTAAACAACATTGTTAAGGAGTATAACATGTAAAGGATATATTTTTGGAGAAACAAAACATTCCCTACAATCATACCAAAAACAAACAAACTCTTCCGCCCCTCCAAGTAAAGAACTATCCTACTTGAACTCAACTGTTTATAGCAGAGGTTCAAATAAATGGTCCAATGGGGACTCCTGATCTATATTAGGAAATACTTGTTACTTTCTCATTTACTTTGTACCCAAGCCAATGACTAGAGCTACCAGAAGGGTGATGCTTTGGATCATAGGAACCTTTTCCTTTCAACTGTAAATCCACTGACTTTAAGGCCTACATTTGTTTTTAGCCTATTGTGTCCACTGTTCCAAAGCCCCCAGAGCTTTCAGCAGCTTTCCAAAGCAATCACCAACAATTAAGTAAATGTTTTTCATTCAGTTCATGCCCCCAAAGTGATCCAATATTAAACAATTTGGTGGGCACTTAAATGTAGCCACTTCATGTGCAAAGACTTGAAAAGATTATCAATGTAGTCTATCTTTCTAATAATTCATTTTAATAAAACAAGTCATCATTATGTGTCATTATTAGGCAAATAGCAATGACAAATAATGTCATAATTGAGCTAAAAATTAAACACAAAGAACTTTTCAAGATTTTTTAAAGGACTTAACACTGAATGAAGCATGTTTGGCCATTGGCAATGTTATTTTAGAAAAATCAATAAAAATATAAACTCAACTTTTAAAATTCAAGTATAAACTCTATCACTTAAAAATAAAATCGAAGAGTTCAATAAACACACTCAGTCTGTATTCTTAAAACGTACTCTGAGGGACTCCATTGTACACATTGTTTCACAAGGATTAGTATTTTTTTTACATTATTTTACATGTTTATAATTCATATTTTCTTGGATTTCTTTCTTCATATTCTAAAACAAAACCATTAGCGTGCAAAATCCTGTATACAATTGCAGCTCTTTAATTTCAACATTTGGCAAAATACACAAGGCTCTTGAATACTTAAATTCCCATTGCAGCTTTTGAGTAAGAGAAATCCAATGAGTCTAATGGTTTACCCTCATGGCTTCCCCACGAATTCCAGCGTGCACAGACAGTGAGCACTGTCGTGTGGTTCGGATGCTTTCCATGACCACACACAATATTGCCTTTCTGCTGCTCCTTGACTGACGTATCAAACTGTGGTCAAAATTAATTTTTCTAAAATCAAGAAGACAGACATTCACAAGAATCTGTATCATCTAACTATGTATAATCAAGTAAATTCTGCTTATCATGTGTTACTATTCATGATCCACCTTAATTAAAAGTAAATCAAGGCAGTCCTAATACAAATCAGAAAGTATGCTCAAAAGAAATTCAATAATCTGCCTCTCCTATTTCATTAAAACATGTGTACTAGAGGAGTCTGTTGGAGGAAACTTTTAGTGTATTTGTTGCAAGCAGATTCTTGAAGTCTTGTAATCTTATAATTTAGCAAATGTGTGCAGAGCCAAAGCGATCTTGCAGAAAAATTAAATTTTGTTTAAACCAAATGATTCTGGATATCTACACGTATCCAAAGTTTGACTATATGACTAATTTGTAGTATTTCAAATAAGTCAAACAAATTACTCTAGTAAAATATAACTGGAATTTTTAAACACTTTGTAATGAAGTTTATATAATTAAAATGTTTAAAGAAAACATGGAAGTATATTAAAGATTATTATACTGACCGTGTAGTAATTTCCTTGAGTAATGTTGATACTTCCACTTCATGTTTGGTTACTACACCAAATGAAGCTTTTACTGCAATGGAATCTGATCCAGTAACATTAATCCCAACGTCATTCACAATATGGTTGCCTCGTCTTCCATAGAGTGAAACGTCTGATTCATCTTCATAATTCAGTAGCTGATAAGATGAAATACCTTTAAAAAAAGAAATCAATATTTTAAATGTCTTGAATTCATCTAATGTAAATATAGAGTAATACATTAATTTATCATTTAAAACTTGATTACCCAAATGTTGAGAATGGTATCATCTCAAATCAAGATGAAAAAGAGCAATTCAATTTAACAAGAGAAATAAATGTCCAGAGTACTTTAAACGAACTCAAATTTTCTTTCAGCCAACAGAACACTTAAGCATCAAGATCCAATGACTAGTAGAAAGAAAAACAAGTGTTTATAAGAAAAGTTTGACAAAATGTTAATTTGCTTTCTAAACTAGCCGGTTAATACATTTCAGCTTACCAACCATAATAAGAGAATTAAAAAATAAATGCAAATTAATTTAATCTCATTTAACTATGTGAGATAGGTAAGACTGAAAAACAGCCCCATTTTATAAATGAAGAAATATTATTATGCCATATTCTAAACTGATCTGATTAAAACAACTTATAAAATAACTAAAATTAAATTATACAATAAACATAAAATATATTTGAAATTATTCAATCAATAAGAGATTTGATACTATACAAACATTAAGCATTGTTAACATTATTACTGTTACAGTAATAAAAGTTGCTTTCATCAATGAAAATGTGTAAATATTACCAATGTAAGTAGCACAGACAACCTACATTTAGATTACAAATAATATACATGCATGAGTAATCACTCCCAAACAAACAGTGAAACTTACCAGCTGAAATTTCTCTGTCTCCTAGGAGAATATCTTTCAGTGTAAAAGGTGTTGAGGTAAATTTATATCTAGGAAACAGAAAACATCGCTTCTTTTTGACCACCAGACTTAGAGGCTGGTATTTGTCAGCCTCACTGAGGCTTGGAACAGGAACTAATCTCCCTCCATCTCCAACTTGCTTGACAAAGCTCTTGGTAGCAGCAGCAAACATATTAATACTGAATCAAAATGTCATCCACTGCAACCCTCAGACAACAAATCCATATTTTCAAAGAAAATCAGGCCTAAAACTAAGCCTTGCTTGATTTTAAATATAATTGTACACATAAAAAATACAAAGCGTGGTCTCAGCAAGTAGCTTACCACGATACAATTCACAACACTGCCTCCCTGGTATGCTCAGGCAATGAATTATAGATCAACAGTGTAGAATGATACAGTAGAAGCAAGTCAGTTTGGAATGCAGTCTAAAATCCTAAAACATCCACAGAAAACTAGTCATCTTCAAACATCACCAATATCCTTGGGGAGGGCCACAGTGGATAGTGGTTTGCCAGGTTTGAAGGAAGCAAATAGCCCTTTGGGAAACAACACAATTTAGCCACTAACATTAGCCCTGGACACCATCTACAGTGGACCTAGTCCAAAGGGAAGTCTTTCACAAATCCATCATGCCAATATTGGCAACAGGAAAGTATTGTTTCTCTGTTATAGTCCAGTTTATTCTTTGAACATTTCATTCATTTTCCTTGTATGTTTACAAAACCAAGTGATTAATATAAAAATAAATTCACAGAATATAAGGAAACAATTGCAAGCAGAACTTTATAAAATACTAAATGAAACATATTTACATGTAACTGCATCAACTCTGACTTAGGGGTTTCATAATATCTCTTTGAAATAGAGTCCTGCTGCATTTATTTTCTTTTTGTTTCACCATTATTATCCCAGTTACTCAACATTTAATGAGAGCAATATAAAGTTTAGGCTTGTTTTTAAGGAATTTTATGGCTAAAAATAAATTTTATAAGCAAATCTGAGTGCTGAAATAATGTACTGCCATAGCTACGTGGATGTTAACATTCTGAAATAGTGGCTAGGTGGTACTTAAAGTAAGATATTCATTAAAGTATATCAATGAAAAGCAATTGATATACTAACATCTATACAAGGGGGAGATGGAGGAGGATAAAAACAGGCTTAATTCAAGCCTCAATCAGCTTGATTAGATTCCGGATAATTTTTTTCATTTGATCTCTAGTATCCAGGGCTCGAGTAACAAAAAGTTTCTAATAATGTCACTTCGTGTGAATAGAATTGTGCAAGGCAATCTCCAGAAACGAGAAGACACAAGGACTCATTTCTCCATGTGGCAAGCAAAACCCCTGGAAGCCATAGGACACTTAATGTCGCTGTCTGATCCCCAACGAAGGTGGTACATCCCAGGCAAATGCCATCACAACCAACAGAGGTGTTCAGAAACAGCATTAATTAGAAGCGGTTCCATAGAAAAGCCTTCGTTTACTCCTAACGTGCCTTGCTGGGATCCGCTGGCCCAGCACTCACCAGGCGACAAAAGCCTGGAAGACAATGAAGCCCACCCTGGGTGAGAGGCGCGGGTCTCCGGGAGCATCTAAACGCTGGGCTCCAGGACAGGAGAACCCACCCGAGTCCTCAGGAGCGGATATACTGCGAGTCTTAGGCTTCGGGCCCAGGCCCGGGGAAATTCCAATTCTGCATTTGGAATTTCGAAATTATTTTCTTAACGTGACGTACCCCTCCTCTTCCCCGTCCCCGTAACTTGGCAAAAAAAAAAAAAAAAAAAAGGTTGAGCTTCAGGCCTCACAGACTCTGAAGCTTGCCTGCCCAGCGACAAGCCTCTTTTTGGGCAGGGAATGGCCTCCTTTTAAGGACACAGAACTGCGGTCTCCTCGAGTCGGTGGGCCGAAGGCTGGGCACCGGCTGCAGCTGAGGAAACCCGGGTTAGGAGAGAGGGCGGGACCGGGCGCCGAGGGGCCCGGCCAGCCGGTGGGCGGGGCCGCCAAGGAGCGCGGCCTTGCAGGGACAGCAGGGGGCGTGGCCGGGAGCGGGAGCTGCGCGGCCGCACCGAGGCTCCGCCTCCGGCCCCGCCCGTCCCCGGGAGGAACTCACGCCGTGAGGAGAGGGGAGGAGGTAGCGGCGTCGGCGTTGGATCCCTCCTCTCGGGCACCAGCCCACTGGGGAAGCGAGGACGTCGCTCCGCACCGCTCTTCCTCCCGCAAAGCCGTCCCTTCTCGCCATGTCTCAGAGCAGGCATCGCGCCGCGGCTCCGCCGATGGAGCGCGAGGACAGCGGAACCTTCAGGTCAGTTTCTGAGCGGTCGGGACCGAGCCGGGCAGGGCCCGGAGTGGTGGGCAGCAGGGGGCGGGGGAGCCGGCTGTCCAGCAGCATTCTGGGTAAAGCCCCTTCCCGGCGCTCGCGTCCTAGCGGCTGCAGGCCGGCGGGCGGGCGGACCAGCGACCGCTCCACCCCGCCCTCTCAGCCGCAAGCCGGCCGGGGACCCCGCCCACCCCCCTGCGGCCTCGGCAGCGCGGGGTGGACGGAGGTGGTGAGCGGCTGCAGCGGAGGGAAAGGGGTTTGCAGGCTGGAACCTGGGAGGTGGCAGCAGCCGCCGTACCTCTCGATTCCCCTGCGAATCCCTCCTACCCGCATTCAAGTTACCTCCTTTAAGACCTCCGCAGCGGGGCCCGGAGACTGGCGCGCGTCGCCAGCTCTAACCCTGTCCTACCGGTGTCTCCGGTGATGGCTATTAAGTCTAGTCTCTGATTGCTTCTGTTTCCCTCCCCGCTTTGACATGCAACGCACAGCTTTTTCTGGTTTTTGCAGTTTGGGGAAGATGATTACAGCTAAGCCAGGGAAAACACCAATTCAGGTATTACACGAATACGGCATGAAGACCAAGAACATCCCGGTTTATGAATGTGAAAGATCCGATGTGCAAATACACGTGCCCACTTTCACCTTCAGAGTAACCGTTGGTGACATAACCTGCACAGGTCTGTATTAACCCCATGACCATGTGGGCTGGTGGTCCAGACTTGCGTATTGCTTCTCAGTTCGGAAAAAGTGCCCTTTTTGCCAGAGACGTCAGTGAGGAGCAGTCTGAAGAGACTGATGCCTTTCTCAGGTCATTTGGACTTTGCAACTTTCTGATTCTCTCCCTAATTTTCTCTTCCCCAGATATCAAGAGAAGCTCAGAAACATACCCTAAGATCCTCCTAAGGTTCTTCCAAGAATTAGGGAGAAGCAGGAAAGGTTCTTGGAGCAGCCATAGCTGAATCAGAAGGTGCTGTCAAATTCCATAGGTTACAGCAGATGCCAGGAGGCATGACCCCAGAATTTTCTGACCTGCTCCCCTCTTTGTACGGACTCGTTTGGCACTCTGGGTCCATTGTACCACACTTGGTTCTGTATCCAAGCAAAATGAGGAAGGTGGAAGGCTCAACTACACTGTATTGCATAGTAGCTTCTAGTTCCTGACACTGTACAGATATTTTAATAAGATGTTACCGCCTATATTTTATATGAGGAATTAGGTCCAGAGAGATTATATGAAACATGCCCAAGGTCACATGGCAGTGAAGTTTCAAAATTCAGATTATGGTCCTTGAGCTTCAGCAAATGATAACTGAAGTAGCTCATTTGTAAATGTAGACATTTTACTTCTTATGTATCTATTTAACTGCAAACATGAACTATTGAATACTAAATTTAATTTGGAAGAATGCCAAAAAAGAAATTCAGTAAGAAGGCTGAAGTTCCACCATCTGGTAGCCTGAAGGCATCATTTGTGTCCACGAAAATCTGGAGTCCGCTATTTTCATTGAAGTCCTTTTAAGAAAATTTTGAAGCTTTTTTGTCTATGTAGGGCAGGTGGATTGTAGTTAGATTCTAGCTATAAATTTCTCATGTGAATGACAGGCTCAACATTGCACTACTGCTTTAGCTGGTCTGTCTTTAAGTATTAAGTGAAAATTCAAGAAAAAGTAGCATTTTTCCCGCCTTAGTGTGTTTTATGTGAGAGATTAACAACCTGTGGCAACGGCTTAGCCCTTCTACTCTTCTCACACTGTCCTGTCTTCTATGCAAGCTTATCTACCTCCATGGTTTCAGATACTATCTAACGGCTAATAATTCTGAAATCTCTGTCTTTAGCCCACACAGTTATAAAACAATGCATCAGCCTGAGTTTGCTAGGCATTTTTGCTTGGATGACCCAAAGACACCTCCATCTCTCATTGTCCCAGACTGAATCCATCTTCTCTCTCAAATCCATTTCCCCTGCATTCCCCAGTTCAGTATAGGCACCACCATCATTGATTTGCTCACAATAGAGATTTGAGTTTCACCTTCTTGATTCCTTCTCCTCTGTGTTGTCCGTTATGCCACCAGATCCTACTTCCTAAGTATCTCTTGAATTTGCCTGCTTCTGTCATCTTCCTGTTGCTATTGTCTGAGCCACTTGGAATAGAGCTGTAGTCTCGTAGCTGCTCTTTTAGCTTCTGTCTTGTGGTATCCGTTTTCCACACAAAATCCAAAGTATTTTTTCTGGCATTCAAATCTGTTCATTTGAAGTATTCAAACTCTTAAAATCCATTCAGTGGTTTTCCCATCACCTTCTGGATGAATACAAATTTCTTAACATGACTGACAACCTTACTTTGCAAAGTGTGGTCAACAGCAGCCTTGCTATCACCCAGGCACTTGAAAGAAGTGCAGACTATCAGGTCCCAGCCCACACCTGCTCTTAGTATGTGTTCTAACAAAATGCCCAGGCAAGTCCTAAAGTTAGAGAAACACAATTGAGGAGACTATTCTTTGAACTCTCCTTCTGCCCTTCAACTCCCTGACCTCTTATCTCGAAGTCCCCTCCTTCAAGCTCGTACTGTCCCAGCAACTTGGGGCGTGAGAACACCGTGCTGTGTCTTGCCTCTGAGCCTTCACAGTTGCTCCTTCTCTGCCTACAGTGCTCTTTCTATTCCCCCAGCGCTGTTGACCTCACTGACTTACTGATCTTTCAGATCCCTATTTAGTTATCTCCTCCTTCATGAAACCTTTCTGAGTCCTTACTAAGAGTAGGGGAGCTACCCCTTCTGTAGGCTACCCTCCAGCCTGCACTTAGGCCCACTGTGATGCTTCATATTTCAGACGTCTTTTTTATAGACAAAATCTCACACATTAGGCTGTACGCTCTTTTAAGGACGGGGACTCTGCTTAGGTCTCTACTACAGTTATCTCTTGAACAACACGGTTTGAATTACACAGGTCCACTTAGATGTCAATCTTTTTCAGTAGTCGGTACTACAAGACCACACAATCCACAGTTTGTTGAATCTGCAGTTACCGAGGAAGCTAGAAATGGAGGAACCACAGGTATGGAGGGCTGGCTGTAAATTATGCGTGAATTTTCAGTGCAGAGGGTCAGTGCCCCTAATTCCCACATATTTCAGTGCAGAGCGTCAGTGCTCCTAATTCCCACATTTTTCAAAGGAGTACGGTATCCATAATACCTATGTGAATGGATAAATGAGTGTGGTTTCTGTGTTCTCTGATGCTTGAGAACCACACCTGACATTTATTCCATGTGCCCTTTCTTTCCTCTACATCAGAGGAATGGATATTACCATTCTGACACAGCTTTGGACAGGTTGTCAACACCTAGTTTGAACTCAGAAGGAAAAAGACTGAATTTATAATTTATTTGTGTGGTTGCTTGCTGATATTAGGCATCAGTCTCAGTGATTAATAGTCAGGCCTGGTCTCTTCTACCCCCTTAGCTACCCATGTAAGGGATACAGATTGTATGAAAGACACATAACAATGTAGTCTGTCACATTCCCTATACAGACCTTCCTCCGCTGTATCCAACAGGTAGCCAGTGACTGCTCAGCCAAGCAGAGGGGTTTCATCCAGTATAGGAGGGCCTGTTAGAGGAAAATGTGCACGTTTTTCTGTTCAATAATGTTGCTGTAGGTGCCTCCTTTAAAGAAAATTTCTTGCTATATAAGAATTTGCTCTCTAGGAATAATGGAAGTAAGTTGCCTTTAGCACACATAGAGACAGTCTACTGTATTATCATTTTATGTAATAAACATGTAAAAAATAGACAATAAAGATTTTTATACAATTATACTTAGAATTAAATACTTAGCACTTTTAAAATCAAAGGGATTTTTAATAAATTAATTTTTATGGTATTTTATTTCAATGTATAACTGTATGCAGTGTATGTTTTTATTACCTAGTGTGTATACCTAGTGTGTATATATAATACATGTAGTGACTTTGTTTTGTACCATGCAAACCTCTGTGCAAGCCTCATACGTTTTCAGCATATAGAGAGTTCTTTTTGTTGTTTTTTTTTTAACCTTAATTCAGGTGAAGGTACAAGTAAGAAGCTGGCGAAACATAGAGCTGCAGAGGCTGCCATAAACATTTTGAAAGCCAATGCAAGTATTTGGTGAGCTAAATTTCTTTGTATTCTGCAGCTCAAAAATATCATGGCTGAGGTAAGATTAAAAGTTTGAACGTGCTCACAAAAGCAACAAAGTAAATAGCTGATAGTGTCTAGCTCTATTAATAAAATTCTATCTCCTTGTGAAGACCTGTCATCCCCTAAAGACACTTTATCCGTAAGAAATTAAATTCAGCTTTTTTTAAATGACAGAGAAGGAAGTGGCACCGCACTCCAGCATTCTTGCCTGGGAAATCCCATGGACACAGGAACCTGGTGGGCTACAGTCCAGGGGATTGCAAGAGTCAGACATGATTTAGCAACTAAACAACAACATTTTAGATGAAGGCTCTCATAAACTAGGTTTTTTTCTTTTTTCCAGATGAGGTACAGGAGTAGAAAACCAGAGTGCTTCTGACAAATATCTTACTGTATTAAGAGTTTTGTTCCTCACTGAAGGAAACAAAGTGTGAGACAGAAAAATATCAGCTAAAAGTTCTCTTTTAGAAATTTGAATTTGTAAGGAGACAAAGAGATTTCCTTCTACTAGAGAACGTATACCAACTATAAGAGGATGCTAAATGGGATGTTTATTCTTGACATATCTTTCCAAAATAAATGTGTTATCACATTAGTTGTTTTTGGAAGGAGTGCTGGTCCTGGAGCATCTCTTGTATCATAAAGTGGTGTCTTTTGGTTTTTAATGGGCACATCCAAGAGGAGCATGTTTTGCCTTCAAATTCTCCCCTTTACATGCATTCAAGTATACTTGGGAGTGCAATCTGGTATAGCTGCTTATAGCTGACAGCAAAGGCCCATGAGAAGTTAGGATGGGTGTTTTTTGTTTCCCAGCCCTAGAAAAACTTTCTGTTTAGGGATATGTTTAGATTCTGCTTCAGTGTTCTTCCTGTGTACTTAGTAGTTCTAAACTGTTCAGGTCGTTTAGAACCAACCAGTGAAAGCTTTGGATCTCATAACATGATATTTGATTCTCTAGGGTCATACATTATAACTGATTTATGCTCGTTTTCTGGACATGCCAGATGGCATGGTGGGTTTTAGATTGTCTCCTTGCTGGTAATGGCCATGCCATTTTTCTGAAACCCAAAGGTCAACTCAGAGTGTTGCATATATTTGTATAAATGAACATACAGAGTGTCCTTTCTGCACACAGGCACTTTGTCCGCCAAAAAAGGCTAATAAACTTTACTATGTATTTGCGCTTCTTGACAGATAAGATGGAAATTACTAAGCTATAAATCAGGCCTAAAGTGGCCTGATAGGATAAAGAGACTTTATCACTTCTCCATCACAATTATTTTTGTTAGCTTCAGTGTACAGCATTGTAAATGAATGTTCGTATCTCATCAGCCTATGTAACCAGCCTATGAAATTCTGGCAGGTAGAAAAGAAACTTAAGTAAGTGGCAATGACAACCTCATTGGTAATGGAAAAAAATTACTGCTGCCAAAGTAGCAGTAATCTTGAAATGCAGCTTGTTCCACGTTAGACACCCATCATGCACGTAACTAGTAAGTTCACACTACTCAGAAGAGGTTGTTCTGTTTTTCCTTAATCACCGTCCCTACATGTTCAAATCAGATTCATGCCAGCCATCAAAAAAAAAAAAAAAAAAAAACCCAACTGCAGTGCAGGAGATGCAGATTTGATCATTGGGTCAGGAAGATCCCCTGCAATAGGGAATGGCAACCCCCTCTAGGATTCTTGCCTGGGAAATCCCACGGACAGAGGAGCCTGATAGGCTACTCTGTCCATGGGATTGCAAAGAGTTGGGCACAACTTAGCGACTGAGAATACATACGTAAATCTTAGGAAGATTATCCTAGCGTAGAGCAGATAGTAGATCAAGCCAAGTCTTCTCTAATTGTCTGGATGAAGAAGCTACATTTATGATATGTATGGTTTACACTGCCGAGCTAAACATCCTGTTATTCTTCCCTTTTTGTGTGGTTGTAACAATGGTGTGTTTATTTAAATACACTTTTTATTGAGCATCTGTTTTACATAAAGCACAGCAAGGCTTATGAAGGTAAGTAATACATAGGCCCTCCCACCAAGGATTTTACAGTCTGAACAGGAGAGAGGTATGGTGATGGATAGACAAATAGCATGTATTTGTAATAGTGTACAACTTAATGGTAAAATAATTGCTTAAGAAAGTGTCAAACCAAATGTTACTGTGGTTCAAAGAAGGGAGAAATTATGTCCCATTGGGGTAAAAGAATAGGCTTCTGAGAGAAAGTTGCATTTGAGGTGTGTACCTTGGCTGAGGTATAGATCAGATTCCCATAGAAGAGGTGGGTGAACAGGGTATTCCATGTAGAAGGAACGCAAGAGCGAAGGCATGGAGAGCTAAATAGAAAATGCTTATCCTTTATTTAATAATTTGGGTAAGATTATTTTGTTTTATAACCCTTTATAAAAATGTTCAGCTTTGCAGTTCCTGATCCCTTAATGCCTGACCCTTCCAAGCAACCAAAGAACCAGCTTAATCCTATTGGCTCATTACAGGTAAGTGCACAGTTTTACCATACTTAACTTTTTGTCTCCTGGAAAGAAATGTCATAAATGTTGATATCATAAGGGCTAAGAGAAGGAATTAATATCTTAAAGATTATGTGGTACAACATTTTGTGTTCCAAGTTAACGATCATTAGTTATTAAAGTGCTAACTTGAAGTTCTTTTCATATTTATTTACGTTTTGGATTTTCTTCCATATACAGTATCTGCCTTTGGTTTGTGGAATTCTCATTTGAGATCAACAGGACCTCAGTGCACATGGGTAGAGTGTTTTATATTTTAAGAATGTTTCTTACCACTCTTGTGACAAATCTCTTTCTACTTCTGTTGAGACAGAAGTCTATAAAGAACCCAGACTGATTTATCTAACACAGGACAAGGGAAGTCGTCTGCTTACTTGCTTATTCTACCAAAAAATATATTCAGCCTTGAGTTTCTGTGCGGGAACGTGCTTCTCGCAGATTATCCATGTGCTCTGTTGGACAGCCCCCCTCCCTGGTATCCAGCCAGTCGTCTGGTCTCTCCCCTGCTCTATGAGTTTTTCTGCAGTTTGCTTCCCGTCTTTCCTCAGCCTCATCCAGTGTGTGTGTCTGCTCCTCAGCTGCTCTTGGCCGAGTGCAGTCAGGCAGCAGCCGTGGGTGTAGAAGGTCAGTTAGGAAGAGACTAGGGGCTGAGGGCCGGGAGGCCTGTGACGCCCTCTCCCATGTTCCCCGAGAGGGCGAGAGTGGCGCATCCTTCTGACCTCTGATAACCAGCTCACTGTAGCGTAACGGGAGAGCACCATTCACAGCAGGAAACTGCTTCAGTTTGGGGGTCGTGGGCTTATAAAATGTAAAATGAGGACTATCTGTGGGGAACAGAGGACCTTCTCTTTTTTTTAATAAATACTGCAGAATATCATTATTCTCTGCAAACATATAAATAGAAATGGGATCAAAACCATGAGAGAAATATCATCAATGTGATTGAGCCATTGCGTAGTAAAAATTACTACTAAAGGCTCATCTCGATTTTCTAGGAATTGGCTATTCATCATGGCTGGAGACTTCCTGAATATACCCTTTCCCAGGAGGGAGGACCTGCTCATAAGAGGGAATATACCACAATTTGCAGGCTTGAGTCATTCATGGAAACTGGTATTTGTTTCTTTCTACGCTGATACAGTTGAAGACCTTCGAAATATTTTGAGAGGATGAAAAAATTTCTGCTGTGATTTCGTCTCAAATACTTCTTTGGGGGAAACAAAACTGACACACTCCTAGTCTACTGTCTCTAACTTTCTGCTGTTGAATTTATTAATAAGTATAAATAGTTGGCTTAAGAATACTTATACTTCTTAATTTGAATTTTTAAAAAAAATCATGGGTTGGTAATGGAAATACAAATAAATAATTGACTCTTTAAACAGTCTTCATTGATATAATAGGGACTTAAACATCATTTTGGAGAAAAAGGCAGTAGTAAATCTCTTGGAGCTTCAGTATCTGTTCTAGAAGACAGAAGGACTAGGAGACGATTACATTTAAAAACAAGATAATTGATAAGAGGCTGTGGCTGCTTCTAAGTGGCTTCAGTCGTATCTGACTCTGTATGACCCCATAGATGACAGCCCACCAGACTCCTCTGTCCCTGGGATTCTCCAGGCAAGAACACTGCAGTGGGTTGCCATTTCCTTCTCCAGTGTATGCATGCATGCTAAGTCGCTTCAGTCATGTCCGACTGGTGCAACCCCCCCAGGCTTCTCTGTCCATGGAATTCTCTAGGCAAGAATACTGGAGTGGGTTGCCATTTCCTTCTCCAAAGAGGCTGATAGTGAAATAAAAATGAAGTAGAATTTAACTTTTTGTATTATAGCAACTTCGATGTTGTAAAGGCCACAGATTATGAGGGAAAAAAGTCACTTAATAAAGTACTCCTAAGGATTTCTATTTTAATTTCTCGAGCATTTTTTATCATTTTAAAAGTGGCTTGAAATGAAATTTTAAGTTGGCTAGATACTAGTCCTACGTACTAAGCAGCTGTTTGCCCCAAGAGGTAGTGTGGGTCAGTACAGGAAGCCCTCAGCCAGAAGCAGAAACCTCACCTCTGTTCTTGATGCAGTCCTTGATTTGCAAGGTTAGGCAAATTGCTTAATCTCCATGCCTAGGCCTGAGTTTTTAAATCTCTAAACATGGAAATAGGTTATATTTTTGGTATCTTTCAACTCCAGCCTCTCCTATGCCCTTCTTATTCATGTTGAAGAAATTCCACATAGTTATCTGTGTGCAGGAGATGATAAGCCAGAAGCAGACATTGAAAGATGGGAGATGTAATTCAAATCTACCTTGGTAAATTTGAATATTTCATCAGAATTAAACCAAATACGGTTCATTAAAGCTAGACATAGGGAGATAAATCTGTTGAAAAAAAACAGAAAGTTTAACTATTGAAGATAAACTGCTAAAGAAATGCCTTCAAAAATGTAACAATAGTTGCATGAAGCTGAACAAGTAAAGATATCAGGTCAGTAAAAGTACATAAAAACCATGAGATTGTTCTCTGGTCAAACATAGTACTTTAAACATTTGTCATTCTCTGTGGACACTAATTTATTTTCTAACCTAGTACTTTCTTTTTTTTCTTTATTTAGGAAAGGGGGCATCAAAGAAACAAGCCAAGAGAAATGCTGCTGAGAAATTTCTTGCCAAATTCAGTAATATTTCTCCAGAGAACCACATTTCTTTGGTGAGTAATGATCAGGGATCTGTGATGTTAATGTGATTAAACTTGTGTTGCTGTGGGAAACTTCTGTAGATTTCATTTTGTATAGTATACTACAGAGTCGCAGTTTTTCAAAAATCTCTCAACTGTTGAGTAATACACTACCCCAGTTTTTAGCTGCTTGCTATATGTGAGCCAGTCACAGGGGTGGCCAGGAAAGAGAGTTTGGGAAGCACAGTCAAATTCAGAATAATATGATGGTTTTTAAAGATGGTAGGTCAGTAGTGCTGTTTTTGCCTTCAGATTGACATTTCACTCCCATCTCTTGATATCCATTCATTTATCCACTCAGCAAACATTTAGGAAAGTCATAATATGTGCCCAGATTTATGCCAGATACTGGTATATAGTGAATAAGATAGTCTCTGGCCCTAAGGAGTTTTCAGCCAGCCTACTGAGAGGGAAAAGAACCCTACAGACAAGGCCTTACAAGGGCTTCTTGGGAACATAGAAGAAGGATCCAACCAAGATAAGGTTTCAGGAAGACTTAGAGGAAGTAATATCTGAGCTGAGACTTATAGCATGACAGCAGTAAAAAGAATTCCAGAGAGAAGAAAGACCATGTACAAAGACCAGGAGTGAAACACTTGATGTGATCCAGAGTAATTTTGGATGGCTGGAGCATTGAATTTGGAGGGAGGGAGTCTCAAACAATGAAGCAGGAAAGGTAAAGAGGGATTGAATCTTGCAGTGTTCAGGAGATTGAACTTTATCCTGAGGGTAGCATAAAGTCATTAAATAAATTTAATATAGGAAGGACAGAATCTAATTTATACATTAGAAGGGAATGACTGGCTGCATTATGGTGGATGAATGAACATTAGAGTCATAGAGACCTGCTATAATGCTGTTACAGAAAAGCAGATGAGACATGGTAGTGACCTAGACAAAGGTAGTAGCGATTGAAATGGTCAATTTAAAACTTACTTAAGGGTCTAGGATCGGAACCTGCTCTTAAATTAACGACGCTCCCATGGCCCAGTTCGTGTTCGAGAGTGACTTGCACTCGCTGCTGCAGCTAGATACACCCATCCCCAATGCACCCCCTGCGCGCTGGCAGCGCAAAGCGAAGGAAGCCGCGGGGCCGGCCCCCTCGCCTATGCGGGCAGCCAATCGATCCCACAGTGCCGGCAGGACTCCAGGCCGAACTCCCGGCAAATCCAGCTCCAAGCTTCAGACCACTCCCAGCAAACCTGGCGGTGACCGCTATATCCCCCATCGCAATGCTTCCCAGATGGAGGTGGCTAGCTTCCTCCTAAGCAAGGAGAACCAGCCCGACAACAGTGAGACGCCCACCAAGAAGGAACATCAGAAAGCATGGGCTTTGAATCTGAACGGTTTTGACATGGAAGAAGCCAAGATCCTTCGGCTCAGTGGAAAACCACAAAATGCCCCAGAGGGTTACCAGAACAGGCTAAAAGTACTCTATAGCCAGAAGGCCACGCCAGGCTCCAGCAGGAAGACTTGCCGCTACATTCCTTCCCTGCCAGACCGCATCCTGGATGCCCCTGAAATCCGGAATGACTACTGCCTGAACCTTGTGGATTGGAGCTCTGGGAATGTACTGGCTGTGGCTTTGGACAACAGTGTATACTTGTGGAGTGCTAGCACTGGTGACATTTTGCAGCTGCTGCAAATGGAGCAGCCTGGGGACTATATATCTTCTGTGGCCTGGATCAAAGAGGGCAACTACCTGGCTGTGGGCACCAGCAGTGCCGAGGTGCAGCTATGGGATGTGCAACAGCAGAAACGGCTTCGAAACATGACCAGTCATTCTGCCCGAGTGGGCTCCCTCTGTTGGAATAGCTATATCCTGTCCAGTGGCTCACGCTCCGGCCACATCCACCACCATGATGTTTGGGTAGCAGAACACCATGTGGCCACACTGAGTGGCCATAGCCAAGAAGTGTGTGGCTTGCGCTGGGCCCCAGATGGACGACATTTAGCCAGTGGCGGCAACGACAACTTGGTCAACGTGTGGCCTAGTGCTCCTGGAGAGGGTGGCTGGGTTCCTCTGCAGACCTTCACCCAGCATCAAGGGGCTGTCAAGGCTGTAGCTTGGTGTCCCTGGCAGTCCAACGTCCTGGCAACTGGCGGGGGCACGAGTGATCGACACATTTGGATCTGGAACGTCTGCTCTGGGGCCTGTCTGAGTGCCGTGGATGCCCATTCCCAGGTGTGCTCCATCCTCTGGTCTCCCCACTACAAGGAGCTCATCTCAGGCCACGGCTTTGCCCAGAACCAGCTGGTTATTTGGAAGTACCCAACCATGGCCAAGGTGGCTGAGCTGAAAGGTCACACAGCCCGGGTACTCAGTCTGACTATGAGCCCAGATGGGGCTACAGTGGCGTCCGCAGCAGCAGATGAGACCCTGCGGCTGTGGCGCTGCTTTGAGCTGGACCCTGCCCGGCGGCGGGAGCGGGAGAAGGCCAGTGCGGCCAAAAGTAGCCTCATCCACCAAGGCATCCGCTGAGGACCAACTCCTCGCAGTGTTTTGTGGGGTTTGTTTTTTGTTTTGTTTTGTTTTTTTACTTTTCTAATAAAGTCACATCTCCCTCTCTTCTGGCACGACCTCTGTCCCAGCAGCCTTCCCAGAGGCTCCTCTCTACTGTGATCAGAGAGCTAGAAACATCAATCCTGCGGGCACCTTGACCACCCATCCTGTTTGCAGACAGGCTGGCAGGCTTTGTACCCACTTTTTCCATTGACACATGTACACACACACAGCCACCGTGCTTTCCTCTGTCACTTTTAATAAAGACATAAAGGAGGAAAAATAAAATAAAATAAATAAAACTTACTTAAAAACTGAAGTGAATGGGGGTATAATAACTGGATGTAGAGAGTAGGGAAAAAGGAAGAAGTAAACAGTTTTAGCTTGGCAGCTACCTAGATGGTGGTGCCGTTCAGTAATATGGGGAACACAGAAGGTGAGTAGGGTTTAAGGGGGAGCATATAATAAGTTAAATGTAGGATATATTGAATTTGAAGTGTTTGTGGAGTAGCTAAGTGGAGATATTGAGTAGGCAACTGGGCATTCAGATAGCATAAGAGATTGGGTTACACAAAATGTAGGTAGGTATGTATGATGGTCCATTATCTGAGAATAGGATGTTAGGTATGAAATGAGAAGTGAAGACTATAGGAGTGTCCTAAGCTTATGATTTTAAAAAAAGGGCTTGTTCTGTAGGAACCAACGACTATATCTAGGTAAGTAATATAATTTTGGTTTCACTTTTTTCATAGAAGAATATAAAACATTGCATTCATTTCTTTTAAGACTGGATCAGAGATGACACCACAGTCACAAAACAGTTAGGTTGCAGGTGAGTTCTGTTAAATCTTCAAGGAAGAGATAATCTTCAGTGCTGTTTAAACTTTTCCAGGCAATATATATAATGTGAGAGAAATTTCTATATAAATTTGTTTAGGACCACAAGGGTGTTTCAACATTGGTAAATCTATTGCTATAATTAATTACATTAATGGGTCAAAGAAGGAAAACATAGTCCTCTCAATAGATGCCAAAAAAATATTGGGTAGTCACTACTGATAAATGCTTCTAAAATATCCCTATTGTGCTTTAAAATATGTACCTCAGGTGTTCGATCCCTGGTCAGGGAACTAGGTCTCGTATGTCGCAACTAAGATCCTGCATGCCACCACAAAATTGAGGATCCTAGGTGCTGCAACGAGGACCTGGCACAGACAAATAAATATTTTTTAAGAGATTTTTTAAAAATTAAATATATATCTCAAGAAATAAAAATCAAAATCTTGGGTACATGTTTATATGTTATATCCATTCCCATTAATTTCAGAAATAAGGCAAGGATGCCCACTGATACCATTTTTTTAAACCTTGTTCTAGAAGTATCAACCAACGTAACCAGAGAAGAGAAAACAATAAGAGGTTGGAAATAAGAGGAGATAAAAATGATCGTTAACTACAAATAATATAATTGTATCCCTATAAAGCCCTAGAGAAAAACTACTAGAAATAATAAGAGAATTCATCAAGGTAACTGATCAAAAACCAATACACAAGATCAATAGCTTTCTCATTTCTGTGACAAAGGTCACCACCAGAGTAATTAAAAATAAAAAGTTGAAAATTATTGCTTCTGGAAAGGGGATTGAAGGTAGGTATGGGGACTGTTGCTTTTATAATTCTGTATTACTTGATTTTTTGTTATCTGTGTATTTTGAATAACAAAATTTATGAAGCTTGATAACACTGAAATTTGTATTGGAATAGACAAAGGATATGTATAGATGCCAGTCCATATAGGAAGATAGTATGTGACGTTGTTCAAGGGTCAGCTGTATTTGCAGATTTACTTATCATGCTTTTAAATATGTTATACATATTAATAAGACCGTTATGCTATACAAAAGTATTTTGAAATCCTTCAGTATTTCATTGCACATTCTTTTTTCTTTAATATTGTGTTATTTGATAAATGTGTGAGCTTATTAGTGCTGTCTAGTTTAAATTGGAAATTTAAATTGCTGAACTAATATTCATAGTAGCGTTGGAGCCCAACCCAAGAGTCTTAATGTTAATCTGTTTTTCAGACAAATATGGTAGGGCATTCTTTAGGTTGTACTTGGCATTCCTTAAGGAATTCTCCTGGTGAAAAGATCAACTTACTGAAAAGAAGCCTCCTCAGCATTCCAAATACCGATTACATCCAGCTGCTTAGTGAAATTGCGAAGGAACAAGGTTTTAATATAACATATTTGGATATAGGTATGATTTTTTTTTTCCTTTGGCTTGACCCAAAACCTGTTTCTTTTCAAAATATGTTTGATAAACAAAATGTCTATTATAATAGAGGATTCTAACTATATACAATTAGCAGAGTGGTAATATATATTTATTATTCTTATAAATAATAAAAAGAGATAACATCTGTACAGTTGTAATAAAAACAATAGCAAAGATTTACAGAGTTACTGTGTGCTAGGCACTGTTCTAGGGACATTACATATTTCAAGTCACAGAATCCTCAAACTAATCCTATGAAGTACATTCTATTATCTTCAGTCACTCAGTCATGTCCGATTCTTGGTGACCCCATGAACTGCAGCACGCCAGGCTTCCCTGTCCATCACCCACTCCCAGAGCTTGCTGAAACTCATGTCCATTGAATTGGTGATGCCATCCAACCATCTCATCCTCTGTCATCTGCTTCTCCTCCTGCCTTCAATCTTGCCCAGAATCAGGGTCTTTTCAAATGAGTCAGGTCTTCGCATCAGGTTTCAAAGTATTGGAGTTTCAGCTTCAGCATCAGTCCTTCCAATGAGTATTCAGGACTGATTTCCTCTAGGATTGATTGGTTGGATCTCCTTGCAGTCCAAGGGACTGTCAAGAGTCTTCTACAGCACCACAGTTCAAAAGTATCAGTTCTTCCGCCTTCAGCTTTCTTTATAGTCCAACTCTGATATCCATACATGACTACTGGGAAAACCATAGCTTTGACTAGACAGACCATTGTTGGCAAAGTAATGTCTCTGCTTTTTACTGTGCTGTCTAGGTTGGTCATAGCTTTTTTTCCAAGGAGCAAGTGTCTTTCATTTCATGGCCGCAGTCATCATCTGCAGTGATTTTGGACCCCCAAAAATTAAAGTCTGTCACTGTTTCCATTGTTTCCCCATCTGTTTGCCATGAAGTGATGGGACTGGATGCCATGATCTTAGTTTTCTGAATGTTGAGTTTTCAGCCAACTTTTTCACTCCTCTTTCACTTGCAACAAGAGGCTCTTTAGTTCCTCTTCACTTTCTGCCATAAGGCTGGTGTCATCTGCATGTCTGAGGTTATTGATATTTCTCCTGGCAATCTTGATTCCAGCTTGTGCTTCATCCCGTCTGGCATTTCTCATGATGTACTCTGCATATAAGTTAAATAAGCAGGGTGACAATATACAGCCTTGACGTACTCCCTTCTTGATTTGGAGGCAGTCTGTAGTTCCATGTCCAGTTCTAACAGTTGCTTCTTGACTTGCATACAGATTTCTCAGGAGGCAGGTCAGGTGGTCTTGTATTCCTATCTCTCCAGGAATTTTCCACATTCTGTTGTGATCCACACAGTCAAAGACTTTGGCATAGTCAATAAAGCAGAAGTAGATGTTTTTCTGGAACTCTCTTGCTTTCTCAGTGATCCAACAAATATCAGCAATTTGATCTCTAGTTCCTCTGTCTTTTCTAAATCCAGCTTGAACATCTGAAATTTCTATTATCTTAAGTATAAGTGAAGAAAGTAAGACAAAGAAAGGTTGAGAAACTTGCCTGAGATGGCATAGCTGGTCAGTAGAGCCAGGTTAGAAGAAGAGTTCCTGCCGGTATAATATCTGTTAAACTAGCCCTGATGGACAGCTTGACAAATAAAAAGGTACCCACATTTCTAGAACAAATACCAAGTTTGTGGGGTCCAGGCCAGACATCTCTCCACTTTATCACTGTGTTCCAGTTCTGGGAGATAAATGGGGACAATTTACAGCTTTATTTCATCCCAGCTATCAACTTCTATATTTTTTCTAGCCCCCGATCATTCAGATAGACAAATGTGGACAGATTGAAAGCAAGTCAGTGTAGATTTTCTTTTAATGCAGTGGATAAGTGGCTAATTTGTGTGTTCATGTGTGTGTTGGGTATCTTGATTTAACATCAGTATCGTATGTGAGGAATTTGATATCCCTTAGTCCAGACTCAGTGATTCAGGGGAAACCTAGCTCATCAGAGCTACTACTACTGAGAAAATAGGATATTTAGGGGCTGAAGGAACTTCTGATTTTCTCTACTTTGGGATTGAATAATGAGTCAGGTGCAATGTCTTAATATACTGGGAATAATGTAGAACCTGAGGATTAATGTAGAAAGATGATCAGGAAAGGTGGTTGATTAAGAGACCATGCATTCAAAATTGTTTATGAATTTGGGAAAGGGAAACCTGAGATGATTTTTAGATAATGTATTAATGATGACTTTGAAACGCTTCTTACTAATTTTAAGAACTAAATGGTTCTTATGAATAGAGAATAGCACCTGACAAGTGGAGTAGCAAATAAAAAGGTGCTTGGGGAGAGGGACAGTCATAAAAATTGTTTTCACAGAAACTCTGCTTTCTCTGCACGCGGCATTAATCGCCACGTTTGAATGTGTCATTGCAGAAGAGCTGAGCGCCAGCGGACAGTACCAGTGCCTCGCGGAGCTGTCCACCAGCCCCATCACGGTCTGCCATGGCTCGGGCATCTCCTGCAGCAGCGCGCAGAGTGATGCGGCTCACAATGCTTTGCAGTATTTAAAGATAATCGCAGAAAGAAAGTAAACCTGGGACAACTGAGAAAACCCCTCAGTAGCACCTAAGAAGTTCCCCTTTCAGCCTTTCCCAAGTAAAACATTTATTACAATGTTTGAGTTTGTGTGTTGGTTTTAAATCTCTTCATAGATTCCATCAACACTCCAGATTGAATTATCTCCTAGTAGTTGTTACTGAGATGTTTTTAATGGCTTCAACTTTGTATTGGTATACTGTATTTATAAACTTTGTACCATAAGCAGAGTGTAGCACCCATTTTACAATGCCATGTACATAGAAGGGAAAAACTGCATGTTTGTTGTCGTTGATGATGATGGTGAAGTAAAACTGCTAGCAACAGTCTTTACTACTGGTGCTTAACCTCTTTACACAAAGGCTTTGAAAGGGATTTCAAAGGAAGCCCCTTAGAATTAGTGTTGAGGAATGTGCTAACAGGTTTTAATTGAACACAGCTGTTAAATTTCAGAGAACAGGATTGGTCTGTGTATTTGAATCCATGTAATAAAGAGCTGTTGTTATAATGGGTTCTGTTCATTTTATTAAAGTACTACTGACTTGACTGTGGCCCTGCTCTTTTCAGCCATTTCTGTGAGTAACATTATAATGTGGATACTGTGTTCTTTGCATATCTCTAGTTTACTTCTGAAAGTCAAAGGTAAAAAAAACAAGCAAAACTTTACAAATATATATGTGATGAATCACGTCCATATTTTCTCTAGTCATACACAGTATTGTCTTTTGATATAACCATTCATAGATGAATTAGTAGTTGAAAAAGCAGTAGTATTACTAAAAAAACTTTCCAGTGCGTTCAATTCAGTTACAAGAATGTTTTAAACAAAACAGTGAGTGCTTAAAAGGTTAGGAAATAAGTTTCATGAGCCCATTTTAATTTTGCCTTTCATGTTTTCATATATCACCTAACACCTCAAGTCTGGCATCTGTCAGTACCAGCTGGTAGTGCTACCTCTGTAGATTAGGGAAGACCTCAGAGAGGGAGGGAGCTGTCAGTGATGAAGGTAGCTTTTGACAATCTCAAGTGTTAATCCAGCAGAAAGTATGCAACAAATGTTTTTCTGTCTGGGAAAAAAAAGTAATCCTATCCTGAGTGCAATCCTTTGAGAATAATAAACTAATAAAGGGAAAGCAGTATGTGTAACTTATTTAAAGCTCTAAAGAGCATTTCACTTCAAATTGTAAGCCTTAGACATCAGTTAAAGGGTTTTAGGCATTTTGGGGGGTGAGGTTAAGAAACACACAGACTGGAAACAAAGTTTAGCCATAAAGCAGAGCTTATGGGTCATTAAGATTGGATTAGCCTTGGGTGTCCTTCAATGTTCTGGAATATAGAGAGGGCACAATGAACTCACTCTAGAGATAACTCAGACTCCTGCACGGGAAAATGTTCATTGTGGCGAGAACAGGTTGGGGAGAGTTTTCATAAGATGAAGAGGATGAGGTGCAGTTGGAGAAAGAACAATGTAGTTGAGTTCTTCAACAATCAAGTGTATTGATAAAATGAAATCTGTGTAAGTTACCCAAAGTCATACCTTTCCTTCTGCTATGATTTCTCTGCTTCTGGCTCTGGAGGAAGCAAGCATTCTTCAAGATAGTGTTCAAATGTCGCCTCTGTCAGACTGTCCAGTGTTCTAGGGAGTTAGCTGCACCATCCGGTCTTCTTTAACTGCATTTTGTCAAGGCTCTTAACCAATTACCATTAACCATGTAGGTGAGTGACTGAAATAGGCTGACACAGCCAACTATGCCTGTTGTATTAGATGCATCAGTAGTGGGGAGACGTGTGAGTTTATGCCAAGTTCCAATGGGAAAGTCACAATGCAGATGCCATTCTAGATGAAGATCATGCCATCTATAGTGGAGAAATAAACACCTTTCAACAAACAGTTGTGATGTGCTAGTGTGCCCTGGTAGAGATGGAGCACCTGATGATGAGATGCTTGGTAACCATGTAACCAAAACCACCAATAATGAGCTGGGTTCTATCTGTCCCATCAAGTCATAAGGTTGTGTTGAGGCATGTTGCAATCCATTGTAAAATGGAAGCTACATCTAGGATCAAACACAAATATGGCCAGAGGGCACAGAATGCTACACAAGCAGGCAGGCCGGACTCCCGTGTCACCCACCACTGTTGCACCAGTACCTCCCCCTCAGTTCACACCTGTTGCCAAGGATTCTCTATGGCCAACTGATGGAAGAGAAAAATGCCTGAATTTGACTCATGGGTGGGTAAGGCCTGTACATGGTAAAAAACAAAAATACATGATGGTTATACTACAGCCCACAAAGGGGTGGCCTTGAAAGTTAGAGATGAGCGAAAATCCTCTAAAAAGCACAGAGTTTCAGGCAGTACACCTTGCCATCTCTTCATGTGGAAGGTGGCCCAAGATTAGAATACACTTGGGCAGTGGCAACTGGCATGACCAGTTGGCTTGGTGCCTGAAAAGAAATAGACTGGAAGATTGGGCAGCAGCAGATCTGAGATAAAGGTATGTGGACAGGCACAAAGAGGGAAGATCTTGGTACTACATGTTGATCCATACCGTAAGGAATCCATGATGGAAGGGGCCCCAAACAACCAAGTTGACAAAATGACATCAGTGTCTGGGTTGAATAGCCATTTAGCAGGATTGCAGTTGACCCAGTGGGATCGGTGCCCACTTAGCAAGGCTGATCTAGTTTCACTCACTGTTGAATGTTCATCCTACCAGCAACAGAGACCAGTGCTGAGTCACCAATCCTTGAGGAAACCCCTCAGTCACTTGGTGGCATGTTGACTCACAGTGGTATCAGGAGAAAGATGAGGATTTTCAGTTGTAGCCACAAAACCAGTTTCAGTGTTAGGGACTGTAATTTATTCTGCTTCCTTCTAAGGATAAGTGGATTCGAGCAATGCAAGGTATGCGCTGTAGTGAACACTGGACTGTCACCCAGATGCCACTTTAGGGCTGAAGGACTTAGCCCAGTTACAGAGTGTCCTGCGGGCAGGCGGCCCTCAGCTGTCAGCAGAACTGATTGCAAAACGTGTAGCGCCCAGTGCCAGATGACAGCATAGGGCTCCTTGGCCAAAAATCAAGAATTTTAAGACAGAGGCAGCAGAGTGTTAAACTAAGCGTGGGGTCCTGTGTGACTATATGAATTGCATGTATCTGAAGCCAATTCTGGCGATCAACCCTCTTCAGAATGGCTTCACTTGAAAAGAGTCACTGCATGCAAGCTCAGGTCCTCTTTTCTGGGCAGCCTGCGTCCATTGACTGGTCAACAAAAACCTCATCCTCTTGCTCCAATCTGCAACAATTCCAAAGGGCCCACCAGCTTCAGAGTTTCCTAGGGGTCCACCTGACCACTTTGTTGAGACTGTATCACAATCCAACTTCTCCTCCTGTCCAATCCCAATTTATTATCCCTTCCACAGATGGTGGTCTGCAAAGAATCCCCTAAAGAAGCCTCCGCCACTCTCTCTTCCTGAGTCTGCTCCCTACAGAGCCCGACCTGAGATACACAGTTAGAGTTCAAGGTGAAAATATAATAATAGGAAAATAAGATCAATCATGTTATTTATATGTAAAATTACAACTCTTACCTTTCTCTTTGGATTATATATCTTTTGCTTTTCATTACTTTTTTTTTTTTTTTGACAGATTTGTGTGGTTGGTGTATGTATTACTTCAGTGGCAGGGCATACCTGAATTTTGAAAAGACTTTTCTTTACATCCAAAAGGATATATAGGAAATGAAACAGAAATGATCCTAATTGGAGAACAAAGCCTACTGTGAGTAAGGCTACATCTAGATTAACACTGCACTTAAAGAGTCCAAGGACAGTTAAAAATCATGGAAGAGTCCATATGAGTTCTAAAAAGTAGAGAGAGACATCAACTCTGGAAGCTTGTGAGTATTGGAACTAAGGACTTCCCAGTTGGTGTTAATGGTAAAGAACCGTCTGCCAATGCAGGAGACACAGGAGACGTGGGTTCAATCCCTGGGTCAGGAAGATCCCCTGGAGAAGGAAATGACAACCCACTCCAGTATTCTTGCCTGGAGAATCCCAGGGACAGAGGAGCCTGGCAGGCTCCATAGGCTTGCAAAGATTTGGACATGATTGAAGTGACTTAGCACATGAGAACTAATAGAGTAATATTAATAGAATAGAAATGATAAATTTATTTTAATGCATTAAAGTACAGTTTACCTAAACATTTTACTAACTGGACATCTGAGAATTATTGACAGATAGGAGATAATGATGACTTCACCACAGATAAAGCTGATACCAGAAAAGGGAAGTTTGGTCTTGTGGGAAGATAATAAACCTAGTCTTACATTTTTCTACTTAATGTACCATTTCCTGATTTTTGCATTTCCCTTTGTAAATTTGTTTAGGTTCGAACTTATCAATTCTAATCATCTACGGAGAACAATGTGCAATGAATATCTGGCAGCTCCTATTCTGAGAGGTCAAAGTCGATGGATGCGTGTGCTGGTGGGCTTGTCTGATCTGAGGCAAGAGGGGGCGCCATGGAAAGAAGACCAGAATAAGCTAGTTCTCCTTCCTGTGCTAATCAGAGTGCATGGACAACTGCAATGCATTTGTTGCATTTTTTGCTAGTAGATATAACTGAAATTTGGAAAAAATTTGCATGTATCTCAGGGGGGAAAAAATGGCATAAGACAGAGGCAAACTATTTTCAAGTACACGGGCTAAAACCAAAGATAGGTGTGGACTTAATGACACTCCATTATAAATTTTTTTATGAGATGAAAAGTTAGAGCATGTGTAGGTGGTAGATTAAACATTAAGAATTAGTAGATTCAGTGCTAGATGCTATTACAGATATTTGTGTTCCTATTCATGAGCTTGTACCTTCATTCCACTGCAATCTCCTTCATGGCCAGATGGGTGTGTTACTGTACAGTATTTATTGATTTGAAATTCAGAAATTGATAGGAGTATCACCTATGCCTGATTGCTTGGAGTGTGTTAATTTTTGCTCTATATCTCTAATGAATAAAGATTGATTTCAATGGCAAAAGAAAGCCTCTGCTCAGATGCTCAGCCACGTCTGACTCTTTGTGACCCCATGGACTGTATCTCACCAGGCCCCTCTGTCCATGAGACTTTCCAGGCAAGAATACTGGAGTGGGTTGCCATTTCCTTCTCCAAGGAATCTTTCCCACACAGGAATTGAACCTGGGTCTCCCGCGTTGCAGGCAGATTCTTTACCAACTGAACCACCTGGGGAGTCCCAAAAGAAAGCATAGTAAGGATTTAATATTTCCTGTAACTAAATAATACTTGAGAAATAAAGGACTTAAGGAAATGCCCTCTTTTCACTGGCCAGTGGTAGGACAATGATAACGTTTAGTACTAATCAAGAATACCAACTCCTGTGGTGGTGCTTCTGTCCTATCCACTATTTTCTGCTTCTAAGCACTGTGCTAAGAACACATTTACACTGATCTTTAGAATTTTAAAGGATAAAATACCCAGACTTTATTAAGGACTTACTGTGCTTCCTAACACTAGAAAAACATTTTACACATGTATATATAAAACCATTTTTCTGAGAAGCCACATGATACAGTAATTGAGGAGTTCTGAAATCAGACTACCTAGGTTTGAAATGCTGTGTGATTTTGGAGAAGTTGCTAAATCTTTCCACCCTCAGTTTTCTCATCTCTGATATAAAAATAATTGACTTCTGTTTCCAACATGAAAGAGTAACAGATCCAGGTCAGTGCTCCCTCTGTAAATAACTATGAAAATGGACAAAAGACGCAAGGCAGGTGTTTTCCGACACTGGACATCAGCACAGACCATGAACCTGAGAGGTGAAACACATGCAGTGAGCCCAGGGGCACATTCTAGACGGCGTGTGCAAAAAATTTTATTCAACTTACTCAGTAAGGAAGGGCTGGTAAAATGCCCTGCCCAGTTCAAAAAGCATTTATAGAGCTAGGGTATTTCTTTATGGGAGAATGAGATTGGTGGGTGAGATACAAAACTGTTTAAAGCATAACTTTGGGGCTGTGTTTTCCACTAGACAGAAATCTGCACTTTTTATCAGGAAAAAAAGTCTACAAGTTAACATGCATCATCACTAAGTCTGGAACCTTACATCTAGAAAAAGTAACAAGGGACTTTCCTGGTGGTGCAGTGGTTAAGAATCCACATGCCAATGCAGGGAATATAGGCTTGATCCCTGATCTAAGAACTAAGATGCCACATGCCAAGGGGCAACTAAGCCCCTGTGTGCCGCAAATACTGAAGCCCAAGTGCCCCAGAGCCTGTGCTCCACAATAGAAGCCGCAGCAATGAGAAGCCTACACACAGCACCTAGGGAGCAGCCCCTGCCGGCCCCACTAGAGAAAGGCTGCGCAGCAACAGAGACCTAGTACTGCCAAGAAGGAGAGAATAAATAGCAAGTTGAAGGACATTATTCTGGCTAATCCTGGAGCAGCCTTCACTCCCATGTCACTGAAAGGACATGCCACTCACTTTTATTTTTTTTGTCTTATATCCAAGTATTAGATCATTTATCTTAATTTCTATTTCCTCATTTGGAAAAGGAGGCATATTCGTTTATGATTCTCTGAATCCTGTTGTCATTCCTGCAAAGTAATTCTAAATGGAAATTTTGTTATCAGATAAGGGGATCTGTAGAGCAGAGTTTTGGAAAGCTTTTAGAAGGATTATCTCCTGGACTGAAACACTGAAGAACAGTATTAGAACGTAGCTACACCTATGTATTTATCCTTAATTTGGATGATACTAAAATATATAACTTCATGCTACTTAATACTAATAGTTAAATTACCAAGATTTATATTTCCTGGGATTTAGTTACTATGTCAAATGTTTTACATGGATTATCTCAATTAATGCTCACCTCAACCCTCTGTGGAAAATTCCTAAAGAGATGGGAATATCAGACCACATTATCTGCCTCCTGAGAAACCTGTATGCAGGTCAAGAAGCAACTATTAAAGCTGGACATGGGGGAAAAAAAAATCTGGACATGGAACAACAGACTGGTTGTCAAAACTGGGAAAGGGGTACATCAAGGCTGCATATGGTCACCCTGCTTACTTAACTTATATGCAGAGTACATCACGCGAAATGCTGGGCTGAATGAATCACAAGCTGGAATCAAGATTCCTGGGAGAAATATCAACAACCTCAGATATGCAGATGACACCACCCTAATGGCATAAGGCAAAGAGGAACTAAAGAGCCTCTTGATGAAGGTAAAAGAGGAGAGTGAAAAAGCTGGCTTAAAACTCAAAGTTCAAAAAATTAAGATGATGGCATCTGGTCTCATCACTTCATGGCAAATAGATGGGGAAACAATGGAAACAGTGACAGATTTTATTATTTTGGGCTCAAAAATCTCTGCGGACGGTGACGGTAGCCATGAAATTAAAAGATACCTGCTCCTTGGAAGAAAAGGTATGACAAACCTAGACAGTGTATTAAAAAACAGGCATCACTTTGCTGTCAAAGGTCCATAAAGTCACAGCTATGATACATAGGTGCATGTATATATGGTACATGACTACACAGCCATCAGTCATGTACAGATGCGAAAGTTGGACTGTAAAGAAGGCTGAGTGCTGAAGAACTGATGCTTTCGAACTGTGGTGCTAGAGAAGACTCTCTAGAGTCCCTTGGACAGTAAGAAGATCAAACCAGTCAATCCTAAAGGAAATCAACCCTGAATATTCATTGGAAGGACAGATGCTGAAGCTCCAATCCTTTGGCCACCTGATGTGAAGAGCCGACTGATTGGAAAAGACCTTGATGTTGGGAAAGATAGTACGCAGGAAAAAGAAGGAGATAACAAAGGATGAGATGGCTGGATGGCATCACTGATTCAATGGACATGAATTTGAGCAAACTCTGGGAGATAGTGAAGGACAGGGAAGCCTGGCGTGCTGCAGTCCACAGGGTCTCAAAGAGTCAGACACGACTTAGCAACTGAACAACAACTCTCGGAAGCAGGTACTCTGATTTTCCCGTTTTACACTTGAACAAAAATGAAACTTTGGTAAGAATATCTGTTTAAAGCCATCAGTCTGGGAAGAACTGAACTTTCTGACTCCACATCCAGTGTTTTTCCTAGGACCTCGAATATTTGGTCAGTCTCAGTCACTGTTCTGCAGCATCCTTGATTCCAATGTTCTTTGCATCACACCGACTCTTCGAGGCTCAATTTCCTCATCAAAACAGAGATAACCAGTTCTACCTTCCTCCCAGATCGTTAAAAAGATGAAATAATAAATACTCAAGTACTTTGAAAACCTTGAAGATACACACAATATAAAGCATCCTCTTTACAAAGTGATAAAATTGGGGTGACTCACTCAAACAAATTCCTTCTATAACATTTCAACAAGCCTTGTGGTATATGCTTATGAGATCAGCAGAGTACACATTAAAGTCTGGCCCAAAGATAGGACCCAAGTTTATTTACAGCATCGTCTGATTCTCTGCAGCACTTCCTCTTCTTAGAATCTGCACTGTACTGTCTGATGATTGGCCTTTTTCCTTGAATGATACTGAGCACTTTGGTTGCTATTGAACGGTTTAGATCAGCATTGTCCCCCAAAAAAGCCGTATTACAAATCACGTATGTAAATGTTCTTGTAGATACATTACTGGAGGAAATGAACAGGTGAAATTAACTTAAATATTTTTATTTAACCCCACGTATATATAAAATATTATTATTTCAACTGGGGTTAAATAAAAATATTAAAGTTAATTTCACCTGTTTATTTAATAATGTGTCTACTAGAACATTTACATATGTGATTTGTAATATGGGGTTTTTTTTTGGGGGGGGACAATGCTGCTAATCTAAGCTGTTACATGTTTATATACTAAGTTGCTGAAATCTGCCCTGTAATTTACATGTACAGCACATGTCTGTTCAAACTAACCTCATTTCAAGCACTCAACAGCCCCATGTAACAAGCGACTGGACTCCAGGACAGCTAAGGCTCGCCTCTCACACGGAAACGCCAGGCCCTTGAAGGCAGACCTCCTATGCTCCGCTCCTGTGTGCGGTGCTAAGTTGTACAGTCGTGTTCCATTCTGTGCGACCCCACGGACTGCAACCACCAGGCTCTTCTGTCCTGGGATTTTCCAGGCAGGAATACTGGAGTGGGTTGCCATGCCCTCCTCCAGGGGATCTTCCCAACCCAGTGGTCGAACCTGCATCTCTTAAGTCTACCCCTACGCCACCGGACTTCCTTTTATTCAGCCTTCACTACTTCCAAAGGAGTTTGTGCAACAGCTCCTACAGACTTTCCTGTGTTCCTTAGGACTCCAGATAACACTTAATTGCAGATAGGTGTTTCTATTATCACAGAGAAAATTGAAATCCTGGCTGGACTCTTTCCCACCACAGTATATTGCTCTAAGAAAGCGTTTAGTTGTAGTATTAATGAGGTGTCTTAGAATCAACATGTTAAGCAATCATGCTTTGAAATACATGGATGGCTCCAATTACTTACATTTCTTGCACCACCTCAAACTTTATACTTTCTCCTAGTCACTCTTCCTTTGCTCCTGTCTCAGAGGAAACGGTTAAATATTCTAATTGCAATGTTGACTCTGCATCCTACTCTTCCTTCATGGACCTTGTGGCATCAGTAACTCCATTTCCCTTCTGAATCATCAATTCTTCTTTCTCCCATTAGCTGGGTTAGTTAGTTCTCTTCTGACCCAATAAAACAGTGCCTTGTGTTAGTCAAGGTTCTCCACAAAAACTGAATTAACAACAGGAGATAGATGATACACATACATTCTATAAGAAAGGGTAATATATTCTTCTTAATTACATGTGAGACATTCACAAAAAATTTCTAAAGCACAAGAAAAAAAACAACAACCAAAACCCCACAACAAACACCCAATAAATTTGGGTGGGGTGGAGTAAGGGGGGTAGATTTATTTTAAGAAATTGGCTCATTGGGCTGTAGAGACTTCCTGAATGCAAAATTTGATGGGGTTGGGCCAGCAGCCTGGGTGAATCAAGGAAGAATTGCATTTTGAGTCTAAAGGCAGTGTGCTGGCAGAATTCCTTCTTTCTTGGAGAAGTCAGACCTTGCTTTGTTAAGGGCTTTAACTGATTGAATGAGACCCACCCACATCACAGAGCATAATCTGCTTGACTCAACGTCTACAGATTTAAATGTTAATCTCTTCCAAAAAGTATCAATACCTTCACAGAAAGGCTCAGAATCATGTTTGACCAAATAGCTAGATACCATGGTTCAGCCAAGTTGACACATAAGAATTGACCATTACATCCCCTTTAATTTCTGTCTCATCTCTTTCCTTCATTGGGAACTCCTGCTCACAGGTTATAATCTCTTTTATTTCCTCACTTTATTCTTTCATCTTAATAACATTTTAATCCTATCATTTTCACAGGTTTCCTCAGGGTCACTCACTGAGCTTCTTACTGCAATATACAATGGTAATTCTAGAACTGTTTCAGAAAGTCTATTCCACAGCTTAGGTTTAATAGATTTTATACTACTATTACTACTAATAATAATACTTTTTAAAAATTCCACATATAAATACATCTGGTAAACTTTGGGTTAAACAAACTTACTTATTTACCAGGTCCTTTAAAAAATATCACAGCTGGGAGAATTTTCCAAATTTATTTTGGTGTCAGAGTCCTTTAAACACCCTGTCAGATTAGCTGAGAGGAACAGACACTTTGGAAAACACTATCTTACCTCATTCTCTAGGTTTTTATAGCTCTTACTAGCTCATAACACAGTTTTGACACAGTAAATGCACATTTTGATTTCATTTTTCCCCTAGCCTTACTCCTAAGACCGAGTCTTACTCCTTCTTGGAATCTGTATAGTGTGTCCTATCTTTTTACATGTCAAGCTTCTAGAATTGTTGCTGTATGCACGGGGTGTGTTCATATTGGTGAGTATTACCTTGTTGTTGATAACTTAGAATGTAGCAACCACCCTTTTTTTCCAAAAATTTATTTATTTTTTAGTTGAAGGATAATTACTTTCCAGAATTGCATTGTTTTCTGTCAAACCTCAATATGAGTCAGCCACAGACAGCAGCTGCCTTTTACCAGAGGAACCACACTGGTTCCACACTGGTCACTTATGGGAGACACACAGCATGTGGGCCACCCCAAATGGGCCTCCTCCAACCCACTGACCCCATCACTGTTTACTTCACCCATTCACAAACGATACCCCATCTTAGGTGGAAGATATCAGCTACCTTCTGCTTTGTGCTCTTGGGCTCAGCGTGCTCAGAGTGGAATCAGGCAAGGTGGAGCTCATGCCAGAATGACCAAGTCAAGAACAATAAGCTAGGGGCCCCGGAGGGAGCAAAAAACATTGGGGTTTATTAATAAAGCCACAGACAAGCCTGCCATACAGACCTCTGGCAGAATTTTAGAGAAAACAGCAAACAAACCAGGCTAAAGAGAGAAAATGGCAAGAAGCAAAATGTGTGATAAAAAGGGGGAAATAATTTCAGACACAGCGAACTTTAAGAAATAATAAACCGACATGAACAATTTTACAGCAATAGCTTTTTGCCAAGGGAAGGTTAAATCTTGAGTCTGAATTTGGATGTAAAAGCCTGCCTGCTGCAATTTGTCCTTGGTCAGAGGCATCACTACAGCTACGCCCATTGGGTGATATGCTAGGAAAGACTGAGGGCAGGAGGAGAAGGGGATGACAGAGGATGAGATGGCTGGATGGCATCATCAACTCAATGAAGATGAGTTTGAGCAAGCTCTGGGAGATGGCAAAGGACAGGGAAGCCTGGCGTGCTGCAGTCCACGGTATTGCAAAGAGCCGGATCTGACTAAGCCACTGAACAGCAGCAATGCCCTCAGGGTGATACTGGATGATGTGCATGGAGAGAATCTGAACTACATTTAAGGTTTACTTTAGGGCAATATTAGGCATCTGACATGTGGGGAAATATTGTTGAGAACTGCTCAATAGGAAGCCATTAGCAAGGCCCCGATGCCCAAAGGAAAGCTTGTTAAAGCTGTTTCCCTTGGCGGCCAATAACTTGTAATAGTCAGTATATGGGTTACTTGGTCCTGCTGGGTCCCAGTGTGTAAGCTTCTTTCTGATCAAAGCTATGTCCCTGGGTAAGCTGTGTTTAAACACTTTAATCTCTGTCTTCATGAAGTTCTATCATCCTGGTCCAAGAGACTGAACTGGCAGTCTCTAAGATGAGTTTGAGTAAGCTCCGGGAGCTGGTGATGGACAGGGAGGCCCGGCGTGCTGCGATTCATGGGGTCGCAAAGAGTCGGACATGACTGAGCGACTGAACTGAACTTTTAAACACAAGAATATGATTTTAAAAAACCTTTTCTTTGAAGCAATAAAACATTCACAGGAAGTTGCAAAGATGATAGAAGCCCCCTGTACCTTTAACTCAGTGTCTCTCAATGATTACATCTTACATAAATATAAAAGATTATCAGAACAAGGAAATTAATAATGGTACAACATGTATATACAGCTCATCCATGCAATTTTTAAGTATAAGCAGCATAAAATTGACCACTTTAACCATGTTTAGGTGTGCAGCTGAGTAGCGCTAAGTACATTCACACTGGTGCAATCTCGACAGCTCTTTCACCTTGCAAAACTGAAACTTTGTACCCATTAAACACTAACTCCCCATTCTTCTCTCCCCGAGTCTCTGGGAACCACTCTGTACTTTCTATTAACTGTATAGATGACTGATGTCAGTAGAATTACAATATTTGTCTTTTTGTGACTGTTTCAAATCACTTAGCACAATGTCCCCAAGGTTCATCCAAAGCTCTATCACGTATCAGAATTTATTTCCTTTTTAAGACCATAATGTTCCACTGGATGTAGATACCTCATTTTACTTATTTATTTGTCTCCTGAAGGATACTTGGGTTGCTTCCACCTTTTGGCTATTGTGAATGATGCTGCTATTGAATACCCATATTCATGGGTGTACAAGTATCTTTGAGATCCTGATTTCAGTTATTTTGGGTATTGTTAGGGGCAGAGTTGTGCCCCTCTCAAATTCATATGCTGAAGTCCTAACCCCTAGATGCCAGAATGTGGCAACATTTTGAAGATAAGTCCTTTTAAGAAGTAATTAAATTAAAATGACCTTTTGGGGTGAACTCTAATCCAATATGGTTGGTTTCCTTATAAAAAGGAAATTTTGACTGAGAGATTTTCTGAAGTATATATTTTTTAGTATGGTCCTACTATTTTTAATTTCTTTCTTAAATTTCCTATAGTATTCTTTAAGTTGCAGTTTACAGTAAATACATTTATGATTGTTTACCTCTTCGATTGCTTCTTCCTCATAGACCACAGTATTTTTAATTGAGAAAGTACTATTCTCCACAAATGCTGAGGTACTTGGTAAATTTGGGGCAAATTCTAAATGGAAGATATTCTAAAATCTAACACTTTCTGTGAAATGTGTAAAACTTCAGCCCAAATATTTTCAAAGGTACTGTCTGTTTGTCATTAAAGTGCCTTATACAACAAAAAGTTTATAAGACAAAATGTGTCTAATAAATGGTCTCTATAATTATTTTAAATATTTTGCCAAATTTAAATACTGTAAAACCATTGATTGTTCTTGTTCATTCCATTCAAATAAAGAATATAAATTTATCCAGTTAAAAAATATTAATAGGAGTGCCATAAAAAGGCTCTTCTTATAAGGCTAGATTTCCAAAAGCTCAGAGAATTTAAAGATTACATCTACATTGTGTGGAGCTCTCAGCATTCAATCTGGTCAGTTCCTTCCTCATGCTTGGAGGGATAAAACTCATTGTCTTCTTGTTTGGAAATTTTGTTTTCAATAATTGCAATTCACTAAAAACTTCAAAAGCTGAAGTTTTTGGCACTTTTCTACTTATTGAATATTTAAATTAACAATTTCCAATTAACTTTGAGCAAAGTGAAACCAACATTTAGAGAACTTGTTACAAAAAAACTTTGATATCATTGCAAGATACTTAGAATGATTTACGAAGTAGTACTTCAAAGTACTACTCAAACATTTTAAAATTCAATTGATGCTAGTGAAAATAGCATATAACCATCTGAAAACTGTGAATTTTTTATTCAACATCAGTTTTGTTACAAAAATTTTGTAATTTCAGTATTTTGAGTATATAAAAATATTTGTTAAATTTGATAACTTAAATTGGTAAGACAAATCTTATTGGTAAGATTTGTCAGCTTGTTTGAACATAGTTATAAATTAGATTGTACAATAGCCAATTCTTTGCATATTTCTATTCTGGAGGTTTCATAATTTATTAAGAACTTCATTTTTATCACAGTGCTGTACCCACCAATATTTTCATTTTCATAGCAAAGTTGAATTTTTAAACTGAATTTATAATATTATGCACAAAAATGGGGTCAGATACTATAACTGATTCACTTTGCCATACAGCAAAAATGCAACATTGTATATGACCTATACTGCAGTAAAAATTAGTTTAAAAAAAAACCCCAAGTATATTCATAGATAGAGAAAACAAACTTAACGGTTACCAAAGAGGAAACGTCAGGGGCAGAGATAAACTAGGATATTGGGATGAACACATCCAAACTGGTGTCAATAAAAAGATAAACCAAAAAAAAAAAAGATGAACAACAATGACCTACTGGATAGCAGAGGGATGGCAACAGGAGAGCAGAGAGAACAAGCCTAGCAGAGGGAACTATATTCAGTATCTTGTAATAACCTATAATGGAAAAGAATCTGAAAAACAGATAGAGATAGATGTATAACTGACTAAAGTTGCTGCATGCTGAATCAGTGTAAATCAACTATACTTCAGTTTTAAAAAATTGACATTATTTTAATTATCTGCAAAATCCTTTTGCTGATAGAGCCAACACATTGACAGCTATGGCTACATGCTAGTGTGCAGGGAAGATATCTGGACTCAATATGAGTCAAAGTACTTTAGAAGTAGATGCACACGCCCTGAATAAAGTCATGCTTCTCAGAGGGATGTGAAAGTGCACCTCCTACTACGTGTATTAAATCATCTTCAGGCATGACTTTCCTAAAATAACAATTAGCTTTTCAAGTGTATGCTGCCTTTCCAGCGGATTTGAATCATCTGACATTTTTGGTTTTCATAATCTGATTTCCACACTGAGACTGAATGGACAAACAGGCAATGGCCATGCCATTAATGACAACAGAACTCTCGCCCACAATCTCTGCAGCAATTGGCCCCAAACTGTCAGGACCTAGTCAATGGCTGCCAACTTGCCTATTTTTGCCTTGGTTTCCAACTCAGACCAACCAGAGAAAGCCAAATACACTTTCCAAGTTAAGCATGTGAGACACAGTACTTCTAGTTAGCCTGCCTCCATCTTCCCCATGTCAAGTTTCCAATCCAAGCATATCAGAAAATTTTTTTCACTATAGAACATACCCACTCCCCTCTCTGTCTTTGAATTTCTGCCAAAGCCAAGAGATGGTGGCTCCTTTGCTACAGAAAGCTCTGAATAAACAGCCTGTGTGCTCATGTGGATGGTCTTCCCTCATTTCCACAGTGTGGTCACTGATTTCATGGTGGATGATAAATGGTTGATAACATTTTGTGTGTTACTTATTCTTCATCAACTTTCCTGAGAAACAGAAATTTGGTACTTAACTTTCAGTCCTAGTTACTGCTTTACAAATTCTTTTCTATCAAGCTTTGAATTCTGTGAGTGATTGTGCACCTAATAGTAAAATTTTCTTCCTGGTATGGAATAGTACCTCCTAATTTCTCTAAACATTGATAAGTAGCCACAGTAAAACCTGAAGAATCTGTCTCTTTATGTAACATTCCTGAAAATTCCTGTTCATGTTTTGACTCCTCATGAAGGAAAGACAATCACTTGGAATAAAGAGCTCTCAATGAGAAATGCATTAGTACAATTGCTCTGAGCAGTAATATAGAGTGGTAAAAGTAGTGTGCATGAAAAAATGTACAGTTCTACATTCTCTGATATCATTTAGAAATGCTTTTTGAAGTCTCTCAGCTTGCTTGGATTTTTCCCAAAGGAAAATGTGCAAAGGAAAAAAATAAAAACCCATTATCTTTTAAACATCAGCATTTTTATTTGTTTCATGAACAGGTCATCAAAATAAAACCCATTTGCACTGGAAAAAGTGTTCAGATTTCTACTCTTGATGATAGGGACCACACAGCCTTTGACTGTGTGGATCACAACTGCAGAAAATTCTTAGAGAGATGGGAATACCAGACCATCTTAACTGTCTCCTGAGAAACATGTATGTGGGTCAAGAAGAAACAGAACTGGACATGAAACAACTGACTGGTTCAAAACTGGCAAAGGAGTAGTACAAGGCTGTTTATTGTCACCCTGCTTATTTAGCTTCTATGCAGAGTACATCATGCAAAATGCCGGCCTGGATGAAGCACAAGCTGGAATCAAGATTGCCAGGAGAAATATGCAGATAATACCACTTTAATGGCAGAAAGTAAAGAGGAAGTAAAGAACCTCTTGATGAAGATGAAAGAGGACAGTGAAAAATCTGGCTTAAAACTCAACATTCCAAAAAAGAAGATCATGGCATCTGGTCCCATCACTTCATGGCAAATATATGGGGAGAAAATGGTAACAATGACAGATTTTATTTCCTTGGGCTTCAAAATCACTGTGGACAGTGACTGCAGCCATAAAATTAAGATTTTTATTCCTTGAAAGAGAAGCTATGACCAACCTAGACAGTATACTAAAAAGCAGAGACATCACTTTGCCCACAAAAATTTGTATAGTCAAAACTATGATTTTTCCAGTAGTCATGTATGGATATGTGCTGGACTGAAAGATTGTTGCTGAACCATAAAAGACACCGGGATTCTTGGCCTCTGGAGGAGAAGAATTCAATCTGGGGCCAGTGATAATGCTTGATCACTCAGAGCTTTTGTGTAATAAAGTTTTATTAAATTATAAAGAGATAGAGAAAGTTTCTGACACAGACATCAGAAGGGGGCAGAAAGAGTTCCCCCTGCTAGTCTTTAGCCAGATGTTATATAGCTACTAGCAAGCTGTTAATTATAGAAAGGAGATGTCTCAAAACTCAGAGTGGCATCGGGCCCCTGACCTACAACATGCATTTTGAAATAATACTGGCACCAGTGAGTCATTCCAGGCCATAAGACGATTGACATGAATATTGAAGAGAGGCAGGTTTCCAAGTAAATATATAGTTTCATTAACATAGATTAGGAGAACAATGTATGAGTAAAACATACTGGTTTGTTGAGCCCTTATCAGTTCTGAGTCTTAAGTGGAGCTGACTTGAAGAAAAAGAGAGTCTAGGGTAAATACATAGTTCATTAACATAGCTTAAGACAAACATTTCCATAAGAAAAAGGCAGTGGTTAGCTCAAGGTTACAGAAAAGTTAAGTTCAGGTGGAACCAGGTGTCTTCACAGCAACACAGAATTTTAAGAGAAACCTCTTTTTAAATTCGTATAGAGAAGGAGAAAAATTTTTAACACTTGTTTGTTTCCTCCTGCCGCTTAAGATAGAGATAAAAAATGTCTGACACTTGCAGCCTATTTCCTCCTTTTGGAGACCCCTGGCCTTCCTGCCTGTTACCCTCTCAGGACCATAAAAAGGCTGAGCGCAGAAGAATTGATGCTTTTGAAAGGTGGTGCTGGAGAAGACTCTTGAGAGTCCCATGTATATAGCAAGGAGATCAAACCAGTCATTCCTAAAGGAAATCAACCCTGCATACTCATTGGAAGGACTGATGCTGAAGCTGAAGCTCCAATACTTTGGCCACCTGATGTGAAAAGCCAACTTATTGGAAAAGACCCTGATGCTGGGAAAGATTGAGGGTAGAAGAGGGTGACAGAGGATGAGATGGTTGGATGGCCATCCCTGACTTAATGCACCTGAGTCGGAGCAAACTCCAGGAGATAGTGAAGGACAAGGAATGTGCTGCAGTTTATGAGATCAAAAAGAGTCAGAAATGCCTTAGCGACTGAACAACAACTTGTTAAGGCACCAATAGGAAATTAATACAAGAGACTTCCTTGGTGGTCCAATGGCTAAGACCGTGCACCTAACACAGGGGCCTTGGGTTAGATCCCTCCTCTGGAAACTAGATCTCACACAGTTAAGAGTCCATATGAGACTGCATGCTGCAATGAAGGCCAAAGATCACACGTGCCACAACTAAGACTGGTGCAGCCAAATAAACAATTTTTTAAAAAAGAAACTGATAGAGGTATAGACCTAGGTTTTCAATATAACTGTAATTTATACAAGGGGAATCAGGTGTAACTAAAAGCGCTAGTATCATCCATGAGTTAGCAGTTTTGCAAATTTACCCCACTGACTAGAAAAAATAAAAGTTTTGCTTTGTGGTTCCTCAGATCTACTGAGAAGGTAGAATAGTGTCAGATGGCACTTTGGAGACAGGCTTTTCCAGAATCTGTCAGATTTGAAGTGCAAATAAAATAGCTGCACAGATATGTTGTCAGGATTTGTCCCAGATACTAACAAATTACAGATACAACATTTTAAATTAATGACCTAAGGGCTTCTGTTGTGCTGCACCTCGCTGGCTTGCAAGCCCTGGACTTGCCAGGGGAGAAGAGAGAGCTGGGCTGGGGTTGGGGGAAGCTTACCTGTCTGAACCAAGGTCCTCGAACTGACAGCGCACTGTGTGCACAGCCGGCTAGAAGGAGATGATGTGCATCCTTCCTCCCAGCGAAGGAGGCCGGGGTTGCCCCTTATAGGGGACTTGACTTCTGGTTGGCTCATTGCTTACCAGGGAGACTAGCAGAGGGACCCGCCTCTCACTAAGCCTTCCATAACTATCCAGGTGGAGATGTTTTGATTTGAAGGTAAGAACAATCACCAGCTGGGACCTGGGGCAAGTATGTAGGAAATGAATATTAATCATGTGAATTGAGTGCAGGTGAAGTACTGAGCGCACCCAAGCCATCTTGAATGGCCAGATCAGACAGCTTATCACATAACACTAGATATAAGGACTTGGACCAATTCAGCTAGAAAAATATCTTGTTCAATGGACAAAATTTAAAAGCTCAGAACATTTCATTAAGTATTGGTAACTATATTCGGCAAAACTGTGAGAATTTAGAAGGTAACTTTGACCTCTTGGGACTGATACTATGAATTTGAACATTACTGACTGAAGAAGCTTTGCTGGGAATGCCATCTTCCTGTGTGGCCACCTAGGTAGGTGCCTGCATATCTAGGTACCTCCTAGAAGGAAATGTACAAAGTCTAAAAGCTAGTGCAGGGGCTTCCCTGGTGGTCCAGTGGTCAAGAGTCTGCCTTGCAATGCAAGGGACAGAAGCTGGAGCCCTGTTCTGGGATGATCCCACATGTCTCTGGGCAACCAAGCCCATGTGCCACAAATACTGTCTGAGCTCTGGAGCCCGCAGGCTGCAACTACTGAGCCACATGCGGCAACTACTGAAACCAGCACAGCACAGCAACAAAGGCCCAGCCCAAGAAAAAAGAGCTAGTGCAGACCCACATGATGGCAAGCAGACCTACACTGGTGACACAAGTGATGGTGTTTAAAAGGACCACTGAGACCCAGTCTGGGATTCATTACTGGGATTCATTACTAGGGTCCTCAGCATAGGCTGCTTCCCTCCTCTTTATTATCAGCATGACATTATTTCAAGAGCCTTCATTCTGGGCTCCTCTGGCTTTGTCAGGGATTCTTTCATTATGGACAAGAGAAACCACTTCCCAGGGCTTCCTCGGCACTGCCAGCAAGTTCAGAGTTACCATTACTTTAGACCCCAAAAAGATGAAAATGAATTGACTTACATGACTATTTTGACTGTGAAAAACACTTCGTTGTTTTCAAAGTATTTTAAATCTAAAAGTTTTTAACCAACCTAGAACTTAATGAGATCTTTCTCCTGCAATATGTTACTATTTGATGGTGGATACTGAGGTGGGGGCATGGGACGGGGTTGGATGCATATGCACAACAGCCTTCTAGAAAACTTCCAAATGCAATTAATACAAGAAAATATGCAGATTTTGAAAACTGATAGAAGCAGATGGATTACTGCCTCAAGATGAAGGACAGTGGGGTGGAGAAGAGAGGGATTAATAAGAGGCAAAGAAAATTATTAGTGATGACGGATATGTCCATTCTTGTAACTGTGGTGCTGGTGTCAGGATCATATGCATATGTCAAAATGTATCACATTGTACAGTTCAGATATGTAAAGTTTACTGTATGTCAGTTAAAATAAAATAAAGTCAATAAAACTTTTAAAGTAAGCTTGATATGACTGGAAGAAAAGTTTCTATTAACTATATTATTTCCTAAAGAAATAACTTAATGAAGATAATTAAAGGGGCAGGGATTAGCAATTAATACCTAAAATAAAAGAAGTAATCATTTTAGCATCATTTTGTCTTTAACAGTATTAAGTTGTGCTTACCCTATTAACTCAAGGCTTCCTACATGGCGCTAGAGGTAAAGAACCTGCCTGCCAATGCAGGTGACATAAGAGATGCAGGTTTGATCCCTGGGTCAGCAGGATACCCTGGAGGAGGTCATGGCAGCTCACTCCAGTATTCTTGCCTGGAGAATCCCACAGACAGGAGCCTGTGGGGCTGCAAGTCCACGGGGTCACAAAAAGTTGGACACAACTGAACTGACTTAACATGCACGCATGTACCTTGTTAACTAAGAGTAAGAAGAAACAGAACTCAAATAGGATTATACTTTGCTTTCTGAAAGCTCGATATTCCTCTCTCCAAAACTGCCCTAATTTATATTTAGAAGGAAGAACTGAGAGAAAAAAATTTTTTGCAGAAAATTAAAATGTTCCTTTTTAAATATTTTTTTCTTACCAGTCTGGAGATACTGAGAAAACTAATAATATGTAATAATGGGGTAATTTTTAATCCAGAAATATTTAAAAGTAGTGTTCCACAGGAGCTAAATGCAATGGTTGTAATACTGATACACTAGCCTGCAACTGTGCATAAATGCTGCATATTTTACAAACACTCAACGGCATAGTGCAAAAGAACAGGCATGTGTATTCCTGCCCCTCATTATTTCAGGACCAGAGGAAAAGAGAAAATGAATCAAGTAAGATAGTTATTTTGGAAAACAAAAGGGTGCATATGACTAACAGGACTGTAAGCTGAAATTATGGGATAAAGTAACCCATGAAAAATAATGACTTAGTTTCTTTAAAAGCCAATTAAAGACCAGCAAAATCTGAGAGTAAATTTACAAAAATCTGAGAGTAAATGGGTAGCAGCATAGTAGCACCTATAAGCTGCCTTAATCATGAGGCTTCCATTTGCTTAAGATATTGGGAATGCTGACTCATCACAGTCATTTTTAAAGAATTTATTCTTTCAATCTCACTTTGGAAGGGTTAAAACTAGTCCCCTCTTGAACAATTTGCCACTTTCTCTAATAGTGAAGACTACAACAAAGGTTTTACAATTCAGTCACAAGTGTGTTCATATAATTATGTATTAAAGTCAGGTTTAACAGAATGATTCATGCAATGTATAGTTAAAAAGGATCAATCTTACAAAAGAAATTCAATTAAAACTTAGATAAGCTAATCCTAGTTTGATAAACACTATTTCTAAATCACTGGGAGGCTTTTTGGAAAAAAAAAAAAAAAAAGAAACCCAAATAGTTTAATCTTGGCTCCCATGACATTTTTTCCATCTTTCCCCCCAAAGAATATTTCTAGAGCACAAAACAGATTCATAATTGTTTAATTAGATACAGTTTATATATCCTGAACATAATGGCTGCCATAGAAATAAATATTTTGTACACAAGCTTTATTTACTGTGCCACAGTCATATCAACTTGAGTCAAGTGCAAACATTTATTACACCCCCTGGTGCGTGAGGAGCTCTGCTCCCACAAATACTTCATCTCTGGATGACAGAGTACAAGATGAGACAAGATAGATAATTAAAACCCAAGGTACTAACAAAATGTACATTCGATTATGATTATAAACTCTTCTCCAGCCAGAGCCATAATCAGAACTAAGCAAAAGAGTTGGATCAGCTTCCTCTTTAACTCTGTACACCCTAGTGCTCCGTGGGGCAGGACCTATTTGTAATGCTTAATTAGTGGAATCACTGCAAGTCCTAGGGGCCAGATTAATGAAGAGGAGCACAAGGTTTAGAAAGAAAATCAACAACCTGGCATCCTTTGTATGAGAAATTCCTTGATTTCTCTTACCAAAATACATCTGGTAGTTTTCATGTCACATATAATTGATATGTAATATTAAAACATTTCAAATGAGGTTTGTTTTTACAACTGTCTGGAATTTAAAGTGACCCATGAAAAGCAATAAATTAATTAAAAAACCCAATAAAATAATAGCAAAATCTGAAAGTAAATTTGCACCCTTGGTAGCAGCATATGGAAGCAAAATAATTGGTTTCTGGTTGGCCTCTGCACGTGCTGGTGTGTGCCATCACTCTTTTCTGTCTAGCCACATCCACAGGACCATCATCAGTTATTACTGCTTTCCTTAATGACCCGCTCAAAAATATGAAGGAGCTTAGAATAAATCACAGGGGAGGTATAAAGATATATTAAGTCCTCCTCTATCCTAGGCTGCTTTGGGGGCGGGGGAAGTGCCCCTGAAATGAAAAGGTTTATATCAAATTCTAAGTCAAGTTTTATCAAGAAGGATCTAATATCTAGTCTATCCTTTTGCTGTTGAAACTAGTCTCAAAAGCCCCCAAATTATGCAGATGAATACAGAGTCTTACAATTCTGCAATTATCAAATAAAAAGTGAGAACGAAATGAGGGATGGGGCCATTACACTGGTATGACTGTCTGAAGGGAATATTTGTGAATCAGGCACTACAGAAGCATTATCTAAAACTTGATCACTTGAACTGGAATTCTAATCAGTATATCTGAATCTCAAAAGAGTTACAAAGAATGTGGTGATTTTAACTAATTTGACACTCTTCTCATTCTCATCTTGAAATCCTAGTTAGAGTTTCCGGTTAGCTCTGACCAACATTCACCTACCTGATTTGTACCTTTAACTTATTAGGTAGTAAAGGCCCATCCTACCAGCTGGTCTCTTTCTCAAAGCCCACTGCGAGGTATAGCAGTCGCCTCCCTCTTGGGTCACGGGTCCCCGTCCAGCCGCCTGATTGATATCGTTGGTCACCTGGAGTCTTACCTTCCTACTTGTAGTATCTTCTTATTTGCAGTACCTTTATTTTGCAGAGTTCATTCCTTATCTTTAGGCTAAAATTCGGAGACTCTTCAGGGACATGCTAGTAAATACAGACAAGAACCACTGTAAATAGTATCTAAAATTTTACCAATTAAGGGAGAACAGACTTCCTTGAGGAAGCCAACGAAATTCTAATTAAAATTTAATCAAAATTAAAGGCATGTATCTCAGGATGCATATAAAAGGACGTCAAAATGAATAAGCAGAAAAAGAACCAATAATAAGGAACATGTTACTGCCACTGGGGAAGCCAACAAAGACTTAAAATAGGACTTAAAGGCATTGAGAAACTGAGGGAGGGTTCTGCTTACATGCTCAGAGCTGGGAGTTTGCTTGATAATGAGACTGCATTCTGAACCACTGCACGCTGTACATAAAAGGTATAGACTCAGATAACAGGAGGAATGAGTTTCAGATAATTAAAACCTGCTCCACCTAGTGGAGGCTTCGGAGTTTTTCCTTACGCTCTCAGCAGTCTTGGTTGGATAGTGAAATAGCCATAATTAGGAATTCTTTGAGGAAAAGAAACAAAACTAAAATCAACACTTCATAATAAAAAAAATCAGTAACTTTGTCATCAGAGCTTAAAATGACACATAAAATCTGATGATAAGAGTCTAAGAATAAAAATTCAACAGAATAAAATACATGAGATTTTATAATTCTCTAGGAAAATCTCTAAAGAGATTAAAAAAAAATATATATAAGCATTTACACAAATATCTACGTGCAGGAACTCAGAAATACTGATGCAAGTTCCTACAAAACTTCTTTGTTTTTTTCAAACAAATTCTGAAATATGCAAAACACATTTCTGCCCCTCATCTCCCTCCTTTTTCGTCAGGATGGATAAATTCCTTAGCTTAAGTTTTATATTTCTGCCAATAGCAAGGTAAATGTTTAATCTGTGGCTATGTATCATACAGAAACACTTGATGAAAATATGACATGTGGTTTTGCATAGAACTCATTTAAACAATGCAAATAAGCTACTAGTTGTTCTCGCTTCCTTTCCCAGTGGAATTCCACCAGGGTCAATGGGTCAGATACAGGATAGGTGTGGGCTGCACTGTGCTTCACTCAAAAATAGTTAGACTCACAGTACTCCAAAGCCCACAGAGAAATTCTATACGCTTTCTGCCTTTTCCTTCCGAAGTTTTAACACTGATGCCAAGTGTTCAAATCAAATATGGATGTTGCCAAATAATAGGGCACACTGGGAGCTTAGGTGGAAGAGGGATGGTTTATTAACTGTACGCAGGACAGGAAACTGACGAGCAACGTGAATACAGAGATCTACTTAGCACACCTTTTCCTTCTTGCCCTACAGACATATGATATAGTAACCAATATATCAAAGTAAAGCACGTGTTGTTTACTTTTTTCAAGCTATGTGAGTTAGTCTCATAATTCTTCTGATCCCATAAAGTGAATCATGCCGTGATTCAAAAGATCTGTCCTTCACATAAACCTAGGAGTGCACATTTAAAAAAATGATTTATTGTACATCTTTGCATTTCTTAAGGCATGAACAATGGCGTACAGATGGAACAGGTTCTGAGAAGCATCACATCTCTTTTGAAAAGGCCAGCACAGGTACACCACATTAAACAGACAAGCTCCAAGTCTGAGCTGACCAACTGCCATGGCCCTGGAGCTCCTGCAAGGAGGGGATGGCGCTTCTGGAAAAGGACCAGATGCATGGTTCATGTGTCATGTTGCTTTAAACTCTCTGGATCAGCTTTTGAAGCACCTGTTACGGTTTGTTTCTCTTTACAGACTCTTCAGACTTTGGATTTTATATTCTGCTCCTTTTATTCTGCTTTTTGAGGAGGGTGTGGATGTTTTTTAAGGAATATGGTTGCAGCAAAACAGAAAGGATCCAAAAGTGGTTAGAGGCCTTGTCTAATGCACTTCTGAAAGTTCATTATAAAGATGAATAGAAAAGCAAATGGTCGGTTTTCAGTAGACCCAGAAACCACGCGGAGCTCTAAGAAACATAATTGTGCATAGTTATTTATTCATTCAGAGCGTGATATGTCGGCTAGCTCTACGTTTCCAGTTTACCAGAGAACAGGGCTATCTACTTTGCTAAACCCAGGGTCCTTTCGCAGCTCCCAGTAGGTGTCGTTAGAAACCCAGGCTTCTCTTTGATTGGCATCAATCACTTTTCTGTGAAAATACACAAATCAACATTAGATGTAAGTCTCATTCAGGTGACCTGATAATTGGACCCCCTTCTGTAGATAAGGTGTGTATTAGAATCAGTACTTTGTCAGCCAGTGAACATTCTATCTGCTGGCTGATGATTTGACTATTTTTGACCAGAAATAAACTCAATTTTGTTGTGAAATGGAAGTGGGCAGGGTCCTAGAGAGGGGGGCTAAGAGCGGGGATAAGTCACCTCAAGGCAGGACTAGAAATTGAAGTGGCCCAAACAAAGCATGTACAAACACTGTAACAAGACCCCAGACCCACAGGAATTTTCTCTGCTTCACTGATGGGGAAGGGATCAGCCTCAGTAGCTGGAGGAGCCTCTGCAGGGTCCAGGCCCAGTGAAGACACCTTCAACATCTAAACAGCAGGACTGCAGTTCCGCTCCAGGCCAGCCAGGACAGGGCAGCTAAAAAGGGTATGAGGTTACTCTGAGCTGATGTGTCCTGATTCTAAAGGGTGGCAGATGGGTCTGGAAACCACAGCTTAGTCTGTGTGATGTGTATATAATCCCTCAAATAATCCTGTAAATCACCATGATCAGACCACAGAAGGGTCAAATCTGAATGGACACAAAGCTCTATATGACAGAGGGTGTTAGTGTTAGTCACTCAGTCGTGTCCGACTCTTTGTGACCCCATGGACTGTAGCCTGCCAGGCTCCTCTGTCCATGGGATTCTCCAGGCAAGAATACTGGAGTGGGTTGCCATTTCCTTCTCCGGGGGATCTTCCCAAGCCAGGGATCGAACCGGGTCTCTGACATTGCAGGCAGATTGTTTACTGTCTGAGCCAACCAGGGAAGCCCCTCCATATGAAAGAAGTAAAATAAAATACTAATGAAGCCAGAATGACCCTGTGGGCAATAAGGTCCCAGCTTATCTCTGGGTGAGGGAGTGGGAACAAGTTTCTACCATTCAAAAGGATGTAGCTGGAGGATAAGGAGCCTTTTGGGCAGGACCCTCACTCTCTATTGCTGCCCATGAAAAGAAAAGAGCTGTCGAGCAGAATTTATTTCTATGGCTACAAACTTCATGAGACCAAAAAATCTGATTCAGTATTTTCACTGCCAAATACCAGTGACCAAAATCAGTTTAATCTTCTACCTCAAAGTGCCCTGGACATGAAACTATCCCTCATTTTCTTTTTACCCTAAGTTTTTCACTGCTTGTGGCAACCATTTGCAAAACATGAACTTGTTGCGGGAATAAACTGACTTACTTAAAAAATTTTGGTATATGTTCAAGGTTGTTTTCTTCCATGTATCGTCTTCGAGATCTCTGGAGTTCCTCTACTCTTTGCTTCTCTGATGCTGCAGCTTCTAAATTTCCTTCTTCCAAAAATCTAAGCAGAAAGCAGTTTATCTTTTAATATATTATCTTCTTTTCTGAGAAAAAAATCATGCCGTTTGCATAAACTTAAATTCTGGTTGCTATTAACATAACACAATGAACAGTAACACTCTGATAACGTCCCCTTGCCCCTGCCACAGTCTCTGTCTGCCATCAGCTAATGTATTTTCTGTGTGTGTGAAAGTGTGAAAGTCACTCAGTTGTGTCAGACTCTTTGTGATCCCATGGACTGAAGTTCACCAGGCTCCTCTGTCCATGGAATTCTCCAGGCAAGAATACTGGAGTGGGCTGCCATTCCCTTCTCCCGGGGATCTTCCCAACCCAGGTATATTGAACCTGGGTCTTCTGCATTGCAGGCAGAAGTGAAAGGAAAAGTGGTCAGCTTCTCTGTGCTGTCTAGGGTTCCAAAACTTGAGATTTTTCAGGACAACTGGAGAGTCTGAGGTTAGAACATCATGAAGTCCCTGGCTCTGCTCCTTTTCCATGTTATAATGAAGCACTTGTGAAGGGCTACTGCACGGAGGATGTGACCTGGTCGTTCTCCAGATACATTTAGAACAGATTGAGAGGGAGGAGCTCTCATCTTTTATTGGAGAGTAAAACTGATGAAAAAAGAAAAGGTAACAGTTGGGGGAAATTGCAAAAGGCCACAGAAAGGAAATAAGTAGTAAATGAAATTCAGAAAGGGAATATTGAAATAGAATTGAGAAAGCAGACCCAATGGTGACTTGCAAATATTTAAATTTCAAAATGAGAGCAAAGAACAGGGATACAATATGATACACACTGTACAGGAAGCTTATTGACAAGTTTGAAGGTCAAACAGTGATATTGCATGTTCGAGGGAAAGAGGGCGGAATATAAGAAAACTGAATACGAGAACATCCAATACTGGGGACATTTTGGCAGAAGATAGACAAAGCCACAAAGACACTGGAAACAGAAAATCTTGGATGGAATCTGTATGACATAGAATTTATGTAAAGAGTAAAATTAATTCTGTAGAAGTAGACAACATGAGTATAGCAATATGTAAGAATAATTTTTTAAAAATCAGAATGTATTAAAGATACTGTATATTGAGCATATCTCACACTCTAGGGGATTGAAAACATGCTGGGAAAACTCCAATTCTTGACTCGAAGAATTTCTAGGTATGGGCTTCCCTGGTGGCTCAGTGATAAAGAATCTACCTGCCAACGCAAGAAATGTGGGTTTGATCCCTGGGTCAGGAAGATCCCCTGGAGAAGGAAATGGCAACACACTCCAGTATTCTTGCCTAGGAAATCCCATGGACAGAGAAGCCTGGAGGGCTACCGTTTCAGGGGTTGCAGAAGAGTCAGATACAACTTAGCTACTAAACGACGACAATAATGATTTCTAGGTATCCCTGTATCTTCTCTTATTCTTCACTGAGATGGATAAAGGAGATCAACTGTATGATGATGGATAGAAACTAAATTTTTGGTATACATAAGTATACAGATGTATAATATAATTTGCACACATGAAAATTACATAATATTACTATATATGCACGCATGCTAAGCTGCTTCAGTCATGTCCAACTCTTACAGACACTATGGCTCATAGCCCAGCAGGCTCCTCCCTCTGCCCATGGGATTCTCCAGGCAAGAATGCTGGAGTGGGTTGCCATGCCCTCCTCCAGGGGATCTTCCCAACCCAGAGACTGAGCCCACATCTCTTACGACCCCTACACTGGCAGGCAGGTTCTTTACCACTAGTGCCATCCGGGAAGCCCATTAGTACATATATAATGTTATGATTATATAATGTAACACCAATGTTACTTGAATAAAAAAAGATGTTCCGTGTTAAAAAGTAATAGAAGTATAGAAGTACAAACACTGAGGTGAGGAGTGACTGTGTATTTAGTGAAGAGTTCAACAATTTGCAGACTTTTGGTAGACTGGGGGACTGCACTTTTTGTTAAAAAACATCTGTGTTATCTTTTGTGGGGCATTTTTGTTGAGTTAATCTTCTATTATGATCATACTCTGAATACTCTTTATCTAGAGTTAGAAGGCTCAACTATTGCTGAGTGAATAAGGGAATGAATTCACTTACTCAGTGAATGAGTAAAGGATGGTGATCAAAGTATTGATGACTTCTGCCAGCACCATGTCATGACCTACTGTTCATTTTAAACACTACCGCTCTGCTCACCTCTGATCTGGCCGGAATCGGGCATCTGTTGGAGGAAGGAGGTCTTTTAGCACAGGATCTAGCTCGTTGAGCTCAATAGCAAACCTTGTGAAGCCATAGTAGAGCTCATAGTTGGTGGGCATGGAACCTGGAATGAAGCCAAGAAACCGCCGTGAGAGGCAAAGAGGTGTGCAGGGCATGCAGAGGCTGACTTAACCCGGATGTTTAACTAACACTCACATGAACATTAAATCTGTAGTCACAGACATTAGGTTACAAATTTTAAACTATTTTATTTATTTATGTGGCTGTGCTGGGTCTTAGTTGCAGCATGTGACATCTTCGGTCTTCACTGTGGCATTAGAACACTTAGTTGCAGCATGTGGGATTGAGTTCCCTGACTAGGGATTGAACCCGGGCCCCTCTATATTGGAAGCACACAGTCTTAGCCACTGGATCACAGGGAAGCCCCTAGATTACAAATTCAAAAAAAAATTAAATCGGTTTTATTTTGTAAGATGAAAAACTTTCATGTTGACTATTAGAATTGATAGATTCATATATTTAATAAAATCTAGCCTTTAAAATACAACTTTGCACATATAGTAGTCTTCACTGGCTAAACTACACCATAATTTTTCTCTCAAATATCCAACTGGGTAACTAAATGTTTAAGTGATTAACTATGAGCAGCATTAAGATATCACCAGAAACACTTAAAATTTATTTCCATTTAGAAAAGAAAAAGATTCAGATCTAATGTTTACTGGCACTTTTAAACTAAATGAGAAGGTAGAACCATTGCAGGCTCTGCACAGTAATGTACTTCCAAGCCTCCAGAACAGAGCCTGAAGCTTATTCACTACTCAGTACATAACTGACAAATAAATGAACTAACCACTCTACTAGCAGGGAATTCATATACTCAGGTGAGGTCTCTAAGGAAACTAACAACTAATTTTAAAGTTAGGAATTAACTGACAAAATTCCAATAAAAATAAATATCATGTGGATACTTGTTCCGTTTGTACTTGATAGTCAATTATGTGCTAGTGTGTCAGAGCTCTCTTGATGTCTTTTATTAAATGTCAACATATTGTAGCTCTTTGCTGCTCAAGTAAAAAGGTCACTTATTCTGGTTAAATAATTGAATTTCTGGATTATGGATGTTTGCAGCCTTTCTTTTGTTTTTACTAAAACAGAGAATAAATAAACAACATAAGTATTTAAATTTGCATATTTCAATTACTTAAATGCTTTAATAAGTAAACCTAGCTTTGGAAATGTGGGCATTACATTTAGAGAGATTTTACATGAAGCCCAATCTCTGACCACACATCAGATTTGGTCTCAATTCGACAACTCCTTATTATCAAATATTGGACTTATTAAACTTATAGATTAAGTATAAATGTGACTGTAATTGCCTTAAGCATTTATGTTTATGATTTCACTATTAAGGAAAACGTAAGGTGTACCTCAGTAGACAGTGGGACCCTCCCCACTTTCTGCCACTCATGGCGCCCCCTAGAGGCGGGACACTCAAGCCAGTCTCACCTGGTCTCCAGATGCACTTAGCAGAAGGGGCCACACCACAGTACAGCCCTTCGTGCCATTTCCCAAACAGCCGGTGCACCACCTTCCCCTCCTGATCCATCACAACCCCCTGGACTTCATTCACGTTAGAATTCCAGTAATTCACCTGGAAAAACCAAACTCCCGTTAAAACACCTCATCTGTTGAATAACACCAATCCCTATAATTTTCATACGGAAAATTTCCTTAACCTTGATGTTGCTCAGGCAAGCCATTTCTAGACACCTATCTCAAAATGTTTTGCAAGGAAGGGTGGCTTTCTAAGCATTAGTTGGCTTAACTTTTAAGAAGGGGATGCCCCTACTCCATGCTAGAGTATGACAGCACATCCAGAGAAGGCTGAGTTTCTATCTTAACTGAGTATTAATCTATAGATGAGTAATTCTTCCCATCCTCCTGCTTGCATTTTCCCTGGCTCCTGGATTTTAATGATGTTCAATTGGCAACACTTGAGAAAACGGTAAAATAATTTTCATAGTAGCTGTAAATGGCTGAATTTAACCAGGAAGACCTTTTTCTAGCTCTCTTCCAGCCATACTCCTTCTCAAGGGGTCAGAAGCCTGTGAGCACTGACCCATTTGGATCCCATGGCCTCATTCTAGATGCAGTCCCAATTCCTATCCAAGCTTATTCCTGTCCAATTCCTGTCTAAGCTTATTCCACAGCCTGCACAGGCCTTTCCTTGGTTCAACTACTCACAGGCAGATGCCAGTGTGAATTGTTAGGCCAGAGGACTGGCCAAGGGTGGCGGTGTGAAGGGGTGTGGACAGAGTCTAGAAGTGTGGGCTGGACTGTTTGCATATAAGTGTGGCTTCTTGCAGTGCGGGGCAGAGATGGGGTGGGGAGTGAGTGATGAAGGCTGTGGGCCAGACTGGCTCTACGGAGCTGCGGGGTTTCCAGCTTGGCGTTCCCAAGTGTCCAACCTAGACTTGCAGATTTTAGTTTTACAAAAGTACTTTTGTCAGTATAAACATATTTTATTTGACAGCTTGTGGGCTTGGTTTACATATTTTAAATATTTACACATACGGAATGGGGATGTCCATTTGTATTCTCACCCTGAGCTCTGCAAATATTAGAGGCAGGCCTAAGCTGAAGTTTCTCCTAGACTAGAAAACTAAATACACACAGTTACTGTCATGACCCAGTCAGAGCAAATACTGATTCAGGCTCTTCAGTTCTGAGCCACATAATCAATCTATAAGAAAAAAAGGAAAAAAGAAAAATATCTGACATCTTCTCTTGTTAGGAAAGATACTGCTTTTTGTTGAACTTATATCAGATTATATATAATAGTGGCAGAGTTGGATAAGTTTATAGGGACTAGAAGCTGTCATCTCTATGTATCCTCAGAAAACACAACTGTGATATATTTAGTTCCCTAAAATAAGATCACTTGAATATGTTGTAATCAAGCAGGAATATAAATAGAATATAAACCAGGAGACTTGTTACAGGCAAGAAGTACTCTCTGGAATTTTACTTAATGAACTGAGTGACTGCTTAAAAAGAACATTCTTTAAAAAGAATTCTTTTTTCTGTTTCAAGATGGTGCCCTTTGTGACTTCTACATGGTCAGATGTCTGCACCCCTGGGGCAACTCCACCATTTTGTTCTGCTTTCTTAACTAAATGTCCATAAGGATTAATGCTACAGGACTGAATCACTTGCTGCCGTTTAAGGTAATTGCTTTCTTTCTTTCCTAGGAAGCATTTTATGTATCTATCCTTTGTTATTGTATGAAATTATTTACCTTGACAAATGTGAGTTTGCAAATGCAAACACTGCTTTTGGTATTTCTAACGGTTACTTCTCCATAATGCTCTATCCATCTCCTCCCACTCAGGATGTTGTGTATGCACGTGGTGACCTTATTCCACACATAGCAATCTCCATACCTAGTGAAGAATACAACACTGATTAAAAACAATGAAGGTCACGAATATATATTACTGTTTCTAGCAATGAGAATACTTTTCACCAAAGCCTCCTTTTTGAACTTCATCTTCCTCTCATTTCTTTGTTGGAAGTTTCTATGTGGTCAAGGACATTTACCACATGATTCATTAATTTAAGGAATATGTCAGTGCTTTCTATGGGCCAGGTGCTGAAGCTACCAAGTTGAGTAGAGCCTGTCTCCTGCTCTCCTGGGTCCAACAGTAAGGTAGGGGTAGATGGATGCTTATGAGAGCACAGAAGAAGGGTCCTTAGATCTGCCTGACATGTGGGGCGAATGTCAAGGAAGATTTTCTAGAGGAGGTTGGTTTGGTCTAAGCTAGGAGCAAGGACAGGAAGATACTACAGGCTGGGAAAAGCAGAGACAAAGCCACAGAGGCCAAAAGAGCACAATGCATCTGGGAACCTGTGTGTAGCATGCTATAGGTGAGTGGGTGTGGCGGGGGTAAGGCTGGAAGGTGGAGGGGGCAGAGCATGGAAGGCCCTAAAAGACACACCAATGAGTCTGGATTTACCCTGCAGGCAATGTGCCATCAAGGGAAGGGTTTGGGTGGGGAGGGCGAGAGGCACAGCAGGGCATGCATTTAAGAAAGGCTACTCTGAGGATAGGGCTTCATGCTAAGGCAAAATATGTGAATAATTCCTTGGGAAAAGACAGATGAGCATAGATAACAAAAATCTAATGCAATTTCTGGGGAGTAAGGTTATAGAAAGAGTGAAGAAGATGAGTCAAAGCAGAAACGATGCCCAATTGTGGTTGTATTTGGTGGTGAAAGTAAAGTCCGATGCTGTAAAGAACAATATTGCATAGGAACACGGAATGCTAGGTCCATGAATCAAGGTAAATTGGATGTGCTCAAACAGGAGATGGCAAGAGTGAACAATGATATTTTAGGAATCAGTGAACTAAAATGGATGGGAATGGGTGAATTTAACTCAGTTCAGTTCAGCTCAGCCACTCAGTCGTGTCTGACTCTTGCAACCCCATGGACTGCAGCACGCCAGGCCTCCCTGTCCATCACCAACTCCCGGAGTTTACTCAAACTCATGTCCATTGAGTTGGTGATCCCATTCAGCCATCTCATCCTCTGTTGTCCTCTTCTCCTGCCTTCAATCTTTCCCAGCACAGGGTCTTTTCCAATGAGTCAGTTTTTCGCATCAGGTGGCCAAAGTATTGGAACTTCAGCTTCAGCATCAGTTCTTCCGATGAATATTCAGGACTGATTTCCTTTAGGATGGGCTGGTTGGATCTCCTTGCTGTCCAGGGGACTCTCAAGAGTCTTCTCCAACACCACAGTTCAAAAGCATCAATTCTTTGGTGCTCAGCTTTCTTTGTAGTCCAACTCTCATATCCATCCATCAGATGACCATTGTATCTACTACTGTGGGTAAGAATCTCTTGGAAGGAATGGAGTAGCCCTCAGAGTCAACAGAAGAGTCCAAAATGCAGTACTTGGATGCAATCTCAAGAATGACAGAATGACCTCAGTTCATTTCCAAGGCAAACCATTCAACATCACAGTAACCCAAGTCTATGCCCCAAATGCTAATGTCAAAGATGAAGTTGAACAAATGATTCTGTGAAGATCTACAAGACCTTCTAGAGCTAACACCAAAAAAAGATGTCCTTTTCATCACAGGGGACTAGAATGCAAAAGTAGGAAATCAAGAGATACTTGCAGTAACACGCAAGTTTGGTCTTGGAGTTCAACATGAAGCAGGGCAAAGGCTAACAGAATTTTGCCAAGAGAATGCACTGGTCATAGCAAACACCCTCTTCCAATAACATAAGTGATGACTCTACACGTGGACATCACCAGATGGTCAATACTGAAATCAGATTGATTCTGTTCTTTGCCGCCAAAGATGGAGAAGCTCTATGCAGTCAGAAAAAACAAAACCTGGAGCTGACTGTGGCTCAGATCATCAGCTCTTTATTGCAAAATTCAGGCTGAAATTGAAGAAAGTAGGGAAAACAACTAGGCCATCCAGGTATGAACTAAATCAAATCCTTTATGATTATACAGTGGAGGTGATGAATAGATTCAAGGTACTAGATCCTGTAGACAGGATGCCTAATGAACTATGGACAGGGGTTCATAATACTGAACCAGAGGTGGTGACCAAAACCATCTCCAAGCAAAAGAAATGCAAGAAGGCATTTGAAGAGGTTGTTTGAAGAGGCCTTACAAATAGCTGAGAAAAGAGAAGAAGTGAAAGGCAAAGGAGAAAGGGAAAGATATACCCAACTGGATGCAGAGTTCCAGAGAAGTGCAAGGAAAGCTTTCTTAACTGAACTATGCAAAGAAATAGAGGAAAACAATAGAATTGGAAAGACTAAAGATCTCTTTAAGAAAACTGAAGATACCAAGGGAACATTTCATGCAAAAACAGACACAATAAAGGACAAAAATGGCAAGGACCTAACAGAAGCAGAAGAACTTATATGCAGAGTACATCATACAAAATGCTGGGCTGGATGACTCACAAGCTGGAATCAAGATGGCCAGGAGAAACATCAACAACTTCAGATATGCAGATGATATCACTTTAATGGCAGAAAGTGAAGAGGAACTAAAGAATCTCTTGATAAGAGTCAAAGAAGTGAGTGAAAATGCTGGCTTAAAACTCAACATTCAAAAAACAAAGATCATGGCACCTGGTTGTATCACTTCATGGAGAAAGGATGGGGGAAACGTGAAAACAGTGTCAGATTTCATATTCTTGGGCTCCAAAATCATTGCAGACTGTGACTACAGTCATGAAATTAAAAGATGCTTACTCCTTGGATGGAAAGCTATGACACACCTAGACAGCATATTAAAAAGCAAAGATATCACTTGGCTGACAAAGGTCCATATAGTCAAAGGTGTGGGTTTTCCAGCAGTCATATATGGATGTGAAAGGTGGACCATAAAGAAGGCTGAGAGACGAAAAATTGATACCTTTGAAATGTGGTCCTGGCAAAGACCCTTGAGAGTCCCTTAGACAGGAAGATCAAACTAGTCAATCCTAAAGGAAATCAGTCCTGAATATTCATTGGAAGGACTAATGCTAAAGCTGAAGTTACAATACTTTGGCCACCTGATGTGAAGAACTGACTCATTGGAAAAGACCCTGATGCTGGGAAAGATTGAAGGCAGGAGGAGAAGGGGGTGACAGAGGATGAGATGGTTGGATGGCATCACTGACTCTGTGGACATGAGTTTGAGCAAGCTCCAGGAGCTGGTGATGGACAGGGAAGCCTGGCGTGCTGCAGCCCATGGGGTCACAAAGAGTCAGACATGACTGAGCAACTGAACTGAACTTGAAACTGCACATTGTTATATATTCAAATAAAATGCTATTTTAATCTAAAATGCTTCTGGATTTCTGGAAAATCTATGAATTGGTATGATGTAGGCACTATATATACCTGGGAAAACTCTCTTCCTCATGAGTTTGTAAATACTGAAAATTGATTTTGTGGTCCTGAGAATTGCTCCCTTTCCCAACCATCCTCCATATTCAATATACCAGAAAACTCTGTCATTCAAATAGACAAAAACAAAACAAAAACAAAATCAACTGAATGAAGAAAGAAAAACAATGAAACATTTGGCCTCAATGAAGACTTCAATTAAACTTTAAGATGCATAGGCTATATTCAGGGGTTCCCTGGTGGTTCATTAGTAAAGAATTCACCTGCCAATGCAGGAGATGCCGCTTTGATCCCTGGGGAAGGAAATGGCAACTCACTCCAGTCGTTCTGCCTAGGAAATCCTTAAAGGGCTACATACCATGGGGTCACAAAAGAGTCATGACTTAGTGACTAAACAACAATTAACAACAACAAGGCTACATTCTCCAGAAAACAACTGTATAAGGATTCCATCACTTCCTTAATAAAATAACTTAAACATTAAAAACAGTGCCTGGGGCTAAGATGAACTCAGAAGTGAAAGTATAAATTATATAGAAAATAAATGGCTAAAAAGAGAAACTTTCATATATAATGCAAACAGAGACACAGAGAATAGACTGGTGGTTGCCAAGGGGAGGGAGGTGGAAAAGGATATGAATAGGAGTTTGGGATTGTCAGATGCAAACTAGTATATATATATAGACTAAATAAACAACAAGGTCATACTGTATAGCATAGGGAACTATATTCAATATCCTGTGATAAGTCATAATGGAAAAGAATATGAAAAAGAATGTTTATATATATATATACATATATATATATAACAAAGTTACTTTGCTGTATAGTAGTAATTAACAAAATATTGTAATTCAACTATATGTCAACACAAATAAAATAAAAATAAAATGCAAGCTAACATGGTGATTGGGACAGGCAGGTGCTGACTGTTGAATGGAGGATATATAGAGATAAAAAGGAAGCTTTGACATATATGCTAAAATTCTCATTTGCTTTTGAGGGGTTCCAGTCTTAAAACTTTGATGAAAACCAATGCAACATTGTAAAGCAATTACACTCCAATTAAAAAAAAAACAATCTTTGATGAAGCTGACAGAAGCCTTGGCCATAAAGGGCAAAAGCTCCTTGGCACAGTCTAGAGTTTCAAAGAGCTGACACATTCTAAAAGACCCTGATGCTGGGAAAGATCTAAGGCAGGAGGAGAAGAGGGCGACAGAGGGTGAGATGGTTGGATGGCATCACTGACTCAATGGACATGAGTTTGAGCGAGCTGTGGGAGATGATGAAAGGACAGGGAAGCCTGGAGTGCTGCAGTCCATGGGGTTGCAAAGAGTTAGGCACAACTGAGTGGCTGAACAATAATAAACAGGACTTTCAAATGTCCATTTATGATTTAGAAATGCAGATAAGAGACCAAAAGGAAGATGAGAGCAACCTACTTTGGAAGCATGACATTCAGGGTTCCCACAGGCAAGATTTCCATTGACTTGCCCCAGAACTTGTTTTTCCATCTGATATCTAAATGACATAAGGCAGAGGACAAAAAGAATTACACTCTGTATCTAATCATTTACTCTAGAAAAGTGAACTTTTATAATATACTTTACATTTTACAAAGAACTTTTGTAATCACAATCAATTCTATACTGTTGTTCTATCACAACAAGTGCCTGAGGATGGTCCAAGGTGAGAAGATTAACTGGGAACCCCCAAAAATATCTATCTGTTTTTCCATAATGTATTCTCTATATGTGTTTTCAACAAATAACACTGGGAAAGACTTGGAATAATCTATGTGTGCATATTCATATACACATATACATAGACTCTACTCTGCTTTAATGTCTCCACAAATGCTGTTAGAGGATTTAGCTAAATGGTGGAAACATTTTATACATGTGTGTGTATATATATGGTATATGGTAAAAGTAATTGTAGATTGTAGTATGGCAGTAACACTGATTTATATACACATTTATTTGAAAAGTTACATGACTTGGGAAAACCAGTATTAAAAAAAATAAAGCCTCTAACTATAGATGGGTAAGATTTATGAGAAAGTGAGATTAACTTAATAAACATGTTCCTATGCTGGTTGTTAAGATACTACTCAGGGCCCAGAATTTTATCTCACATGATGGATTTTTGTTTTACTTCTGGACACTCAGGTATATCTTTGCTTGTGTATTATTGCCTGGTCTTGTTTTTAATGAGATAAGGAAGCTTAGTGCTCTCTCCACAAAATTTCTGACTCTTTGTTATGAACAAGAAATGACTTACTTTCTTAATCTGCACTAAAGTATAGTCATGGTGCTGCTCTATCATTTCATATCATTTTTAGGTTGAGGAAGTGCATGTGAGAAGAGTCATACTGTGATCAGTGAAGTGCCCTTTCAAATGTGAGGGAATTATTCACATTTAATGGTAAATGTACACATACATGATGGCTGAGATGGTAAAGAACTCGCCTCCAATGCAGGAGACCTTGGTTCCATCCTGGGTCGGGAAGATCGCCTGGAGAAGGGAATGGCTACCCACTCCAGTATTTCTGCCTGGGAAATCCCATGGACACAGGAGTCTGGCAGGCTATAATCCACGGGGTCACGAAGAGTTGGACACAACTGAATGACTAACACTTTCACTTACATATATATATATACTTTTCTTTCTAGAAGGGTTTTGAAACTTTTTATCCTAGGTGAGTCTGCAACATTCTAACTTAACAATGGATATTAATTTAATAGAGACTTCAATTCAAACCCCCAAGCCTCAATGAGTTAAAAAACAGAAATTACTGCTATGCATGTGTCTCTCAATAGACTGTGAGCACAGAGGTACAGCAGAGCTTTCTTTCAGGATTAAGATCTATTTGTACATCTTTAAGAAAAGCGAGAAGACAGCAGATGCAAACTTCATGCTACTGATGCAGGCAATGAGGCACAATGAGGTAAAGAGATTGCCCTGAGCTGGCAATGTCAGCATACAGCTCTGCTATCTCATCGGGCTTTGCTTCCTAGATAAATAATCCCATCTCCCAGGTGACATAGTTTCATATTTAAATCAAGAAACCTAATTTCTTAAACTGAACTCCATGCCAATTACCAACATTTCTGAGTTCTAAAAGAAGAAATCTAAACTGAGCACTTTGGAAACAAGAAACTTTCTTATAGGCTTATCAATTGGATTTTGAAGTTATAATTGAAATACAAACCTTGCCAAAACACAAAATTCTTGGATTCACAGTGACAGGCAGAAATGGGTGGATGATGGCTAACCTGAAAGTTAAAAACAAAAAAAAAGGCAATGACATCAGTGTTAAAACTTCCACAAATGACCATTTTTCACAACATGTATTTGGCTACCCCCAAATAAAAGCTGGGCTTTCCTGGTGGCTCAGAGGATTAAGCATCTGCCTGCAATGTGGGAGACCTGGGTTCGATCCCTAGTTTGGGAAGATCCCCTGGAGAAGGAAATGGCAACCCACTCCAGTATTCTTGCCTGGAGAATCCCATGGACAGAGGAACCTGGCGGTCTGCAGTCCATGGGGTCGCAAAGAGCTGGACACGACTGAGCGACTTCACTTTCTTATCTTTCTTTAAATAAAAGCTACTCAACTCATCCATCTCTGTTACTGCATTATTCTCAAAATGTGTAAGTAAATTGCCAAATCTTACAACTTCATGCTTAAAAACATTTAGAGGATGTAATTATATAGATAAGCTAAGTGAATTTTCTGTTAACTAGTATTATGACCCATCTCAACCAGATGTTTACAAAAAAAAGCTATTTTCATCATCAAACAGCCCTCCTACAGTTTCTACACAGAAACCTGAGTCCAGTGGCACTTACTTGTTCTGAGAAAAATCGGAATCCTTTGTCCTCTCTAATGCATTCATAAGTCTCCCCAAGGACAGGGTTGAATGGCTTACTTCCTGCTCTGAAATAGGTGGAGCAATATCCTGAAACTGCAAATGCAGCAATAAGAACCTGTTAAAACATTTAAGAAAGGAAAATAATATAGGAGAGACTACTTCCAGGTCTGTTTGTCCCTTATTCCTCTAGATTTTATATAACCACATCAATGGGTGCTGATTTGATGATATCTGCATTTTCTATTACTTGCACAAACTCTTCATATACTCATGGGGAAAAAAAAAAAAAAAATGAAAATGCAGTTAAACTCTGCATGGGAAACAGCAGGCAATTGAGGCCAAATAGTCTTCATTCATCTGTCTATCCAATTTCTTGAGTATCACAGAATTCAAAGGTTCTGAAAGCCAGGTTATGCCATTTACACAATCTTAGCAGGAAAGTTTGTGGCTGCTGGTGCTTTTCAGAGGGCAGGTCAAGTTTTCCAGAGTCACGTGGAGTAAAGGCCAGGGCAGAGAACAAACAGGAAGTTTCCTTCTCAGACCCAAGTTCCTAAACAAATGGGCTTCCCTGGCATTCAGAAAAAGCTGATAAAGCAAGGCCAGGCACCTATAAGAAGTGTGATGCCTTTACATTCTAACTTCAGAACTACTCGGACCCAAGAGTAAGTCACAAAGAGTGTATCTTTCAATAGAGGTATCTAGAGCTTTTTTGGCTCTGCCTGGTTTACGCAAACGGATTTCTCTTACCTATGCAGTTAGAGTATTAGGCAACAAGCAGATACACTATCCTAATGAATCTTCCCTAGCCCAGGTCTAGGGTTGGCAACTCCAGAGGGCGCTGCTCTGCTATTTATTACCATGCGCTCGTAGGGACTGTCAGTTTCCGAAGCCTTGTCCAGGAGCTCACTGTATTCCATCTCCTCGCAGAGATGCTGCAGAGTGTTAAGTGGTTCATTTAGCTCCACAGGCATGGAGACTTTAGACAGGTCTTTACCGATGTTGTTCCTCAATATATTCCACAGGTTAATGTTACTGGTGTCGGGACAGGGAGCTGGCAGGCATGTTCGACGTCCATTGCGGAAGGCTCCTCCCGTAAGCTCCCCGTTCAAGACTAGAAGAAGAGGAGAATCACAGTGAAAGATATTTTGCTTTCCTGATTTCCCAAAACCTGGGAGGGAAAGAACCCTTTCAAATAATTCTGACTGTGATACATTTCTTAAGCCTCCCTTACACTCTCTCAAGAGTGAACAGAATTATGTCAATACAAGGTTGCCGATAAATGCACAAAACATCAATGTATAGTTCTTTCTGGTGTTGCTTCAGGACTCGTGGGATCTTAGTTCCCCAGCCAGGGATTGAACCCATGCCCCTTGCCTTGGGAGCTCAAAATCTTAACCACTGGACTGCCAAGGAAGTCCTAAACAAGTCAAAATTTAAAAAACTAAATATAAATATATTTAATTACAAAGGACTCAAAATTTTGGTTTGGGCAAGAACTAAACTTTTTATCTTAATCCTCTCCCTAACAAATTTTTCAACCATTTACCTCACCAGATTATACAAATATAAAATTTGTTGAACAATAAGCTGCAAAAGGAACAATTAGCAAGGGGGCCAAAATGATTGTTCATTGAATCATCAGCGTTGTATTTGGCATGTAGAAAGGACAACCTCAAGACTCAAAGGATGCATACTTTGCCGAGAGATGTTGTCTGCAACACTGGTATTGTCTTCAGATATATTATCGCTCACATCACTGATGTAAGACTCATCATCTGAAGCCTAAGGAAGAGAAGAACATAGAAAGGATCAGAAGTTTCATTCAGTCTTGACATTTCAGAAAAATTAAACAATTAAAGACAACAGGATATTGCTCATGGAAAGCAGAGGTCATAGTGGGAAATATATGTGGCACATGGACAATGAACCCCTTAGAGTGTCCCATGAGCCAGAATATAGGACTGCCAGGAAGCAGCCCTTATCTTTATGTAGCTTTCTATCTTAAGTTGGGCTGAGAAGTTGGGAGAGGCCAGTACATAACGAGAAATGTTTCAATCCAACACGGTAAGAATGTGCAAAAAAGGAGACTCTACAAATCCCTATAGAGGAGTCAGGAAAGGTTGCTGGAGGAAATAATATTTTAACTGGGTGTTGGAGGATGCAGAGTTGCCTGGGGGTTAGAAGTGGGGGAGAAGTACAAGAAGAAGGGATGGTGTACAAAAGCAAGGACCATGAGAAAAACATTCCTTCTTGGAATATTAAGAAGTCAAGTGGCTATAACAGAAGATGGGGCAAAGATGAAGAGGTCTGACTGTGAAGGGCTTTGCATGTCAAAATAAGGTCTCTCATATAATTGTGCATGCGTGCAAGCTAAGTCACTTCAGTTGTGTCTGACTCTATGTAACCCAAAGACTGCAGCCCACCAGGCTCCTCTGTCTATGGGATTTCTCCAGGCAAGAATACTGGAGTAGGTTACCATTTCCTTCTCCAGGGGATCTTCCCAACCAAGGGACTGAACCAGTGTCTCTTATGTCTCCTGCATTGGCAGACAGGTTCTTTACCACTAGCGCCATCTGGGAAGCCCTCACATATAATCGTATGAATTATTAAATGCAAGGAAATGACAGAGTCATATTTGGTTCTCAGGAAGACACTCTGCAACTTGTCCTAGGGAGCGCAGATAACAGGATCCTATGTAGATCTGGATAAGAAACACTGACTGATTTCACTAAGATGCCCACAGTAAGGTTCATTTCAGGCAGTACAGCTGCATTTGGGAACCACATTTAAAGTGTAACAGACAAAATCTGGCAGATAATTTGGGGGCAGGGAAGAAAGATTTAGGGAAACAGAGAAATCAAGAATTAAGTCATTCTCTCCACAAGAAAAATACGGAACTAAAATGAAACCAAGATTCACATAAGAATAAAATTAAGGACAACATATGTACTAAGGGGATTTAGAGAAAGAGCAGATAAGAAAACAGAGAATTACTGTAGAGCCATTCAGAGGAATGGGAAAACCGATGTTTTTACTATAGGCAAGAAAGCTGTTGACACCTACTCACTGTCTTCAAAATGGAAATATGTTATATCTTTTCTGAACACAAAAACAGAACACTCTTGTTGTAAAAAATCAGAAATTACATGAAGGTACACAGATGATATGAAAATCACCCATACTGTGACCTAAAAGAAATCACTTTCAACATTTCGTAGGTTTTACCCCCAATTTCAAAATGCCTATCTGAACACACAGATACATCTATCTTTAGATACTGAAAAAGCAGATGGGTTTACATGCCATTTTATAGTATTCTGAATATACTCCCATTCTAATGAAAACAGCTCTCCATCTTTACTTAATGGCAGATAGTTACGTAACACAAAGAATTTAACCAACATTCACATGGCATCCAATTTTTTATTATTTATAGATAATACTTGGATGAACAATCTTGGAAACAAATTTCTGTGAATCTGCCTGGCAATTTCATTAAGATTTATTCCCAGAAGTGAAATTGCTAGGGCAAATGAGTCACTCTTAGGCTTCAGCCCTACGTCACCAAATTGCTCTCCTGGAAGACTGTACTATATTAGTTTATCCTTACCATCAGCATACGAGGGCACCCATCTCTCACCCACTTAAACACTACACATGATCAATCTACATTGGTATCTATCTACCTAACACACATAAAAGATCTCTTTTTACAGTCTAAACTTCATCTTTAGTGAAACTCTCTTTCACACATTTTTCAGCTCTTCATATAAACAGCATTTTTTTTCTAGTTTGCAATTTCTTTTTAAATGTTGCTTATGCCATTTTATGGTCAGGTAAAGGTTCTAAAATTTGTATATAATAAAAACAACAGTCTTTGCCTTTACAGTTTCTGAATTTACTGCTGATATTTTTAATAGAGTTGGGAAGAGTTGATACACTTAAGGAGATAGAATTATAGGCAGAATGATTTTATGCATAAATTAATAACTGTAGTTTTGCTTTTGTACTCTGAGAAAGGCTATAAAGATGGCAAATTGAGAATAAAGTCTTTTTCTAACTTGTATTTTCCCACTGCAGCAGGCTTCCACTTTCCCATGACTGCAACAAAATGGAAGGTTAAACCTTCAGGCCCATGAAAGTCACACTCTGAACCTTAATAGAAATAAAAAGTTAATCAAACTCTTCCATGTGATTACTATGAATAAAGCTAATCACATCCAGTGATGTTAGAGGAAATAAATGCCTGCCCCAACCTAATTCATATTGCATGTATGTTTACTAGATGAACGTTTAGAAGCTGTAAACAGTCTATCCTCTTCAATTTCTAATTTCACTCAAACTAACACAAGATAGAAATGGCCCAATATCCATGTCCACATAGAAAGATCTGTGTAGAATATAAAATAATTCTACAATTACAGTGGGTCTTGAATAAGATCTATATTATCACATGTGTGAGCAGTAGCTAAGGCTGGGCAGGCTGGCTGTGGTCCACTCATGTTATACTGTATATAAGGATATAGTACTCTGCAGTATTATAATAAAATGATTAATATATATTTATTTTCTCTCCCATGGTCAAGAAGTCTTGGAGCCAAATATTTCTCTTTAAGGGGTTTGGAATTCAAAAGAATTTAGGAAATTTTTTTTCTAAATGTGACCATTTAGAAAAATGCAACCATTCAGCATTGCAGAAACACATTTAACAGTAGAGACAAAGAAGGAGATCATTCTGAAAATAAGAAAGAGCATTTTTTAAAAAAGAGGTTGTACATTCATTAAGTGAAACACATAAAGAATTTTCTCTCAGTCCCAGAAAATGTTAATATAAGACAGCTAAGGCCCAGGTTTCTCAGATTAATCATGTGTAAGGTGCTAAGCATTCCTTCCTTCATTCAGTTAGCAAATACTTTCTGAGTTCTGGGCTCACAAGAATGTTCTAGTGCTGCAGACAGAGTGCTGAAATCTCTCCCCTCACTCCAGTGGGAGAGACATACAATAAACATGAAACACATATTTTGTTGCTGCTAAGCCACTTCAGTAGTGTCTGACTCTGTGCGACCCCATAGACGGCAGCCCACCAGGCTCCTCCGTCCCTGGGATTCTCCAGGCAAGAACACTGGACTAGGTTGCCATTTCCTTCTCCAATGCATGAAAGTGAAAAGTGAAAGTGAAGTCGCTCAATCGTGTCTGACTCTTAGCGACCCCATCACCAGGCTCCTCCATCCATGGGATTTTCCAGGCAAGAGTGCTGGAGTGGGGTGCCATCGCCTTCTCCAATATATTCTGTTAGATGGTGATAAACACTATGGAAAAAAATCAGAAGGGACCAGGCAAGTGAAAAGTCAGGGGCAAGGAGGAAATGGTAGCTCTACAGTGTAGCCAGGGCATCCAGGGCAGGCTTGAAGGTGACTTCTGAGTAGACTGAAGCGAGTGAGCAATCTGACTGCATGGCCCTGGAAGTGTTCCAACCAGGGTGGGTGGCAACACAGAGGCCCAACAGCCCTTACCAGCTGTCATGGAGAATGTGCAGTTGAGCCCATCCTGCAGCTGCTACTAGATTCTCACACATACAGTGAACCAACCAGGGGGGCTGGCCAAGTCTGTGGTATGGAGACTGGAGGAGCCTTCCGGGGGCATCTCATCACAAGGGAACTCAGAAACCTGGACAGATGGAGTTGTCTCAGAAACAAGTCTCAGCCAAAGGGGAAGAGCAACCTTGAGAACACTGAGGTGCCTGTCACTTGGGCTTATCTCCAGCCTCTTCAAATACTTAAGACTGAGTGCTGTGATAAACAGAAGAGATTTGAGTAAAAAACAGTCATTTTATGAAAACCTGTAAGATACAGTTGCAAGGAACAAACACATAGTTCAGTTCTTTCCCATGTGGGTTGTAGCAGATTTACTCTTCTTGTATCAGCAAGGGACATGGGGTGTCTGCAGTAAACTGACAACTCCAGGAAGTACTCCGTTGGCCTCTGGATGGCTTCAAAGAACAGGGGTTCCAAGAGGCTGCAGCTGAGAACAGAGACCAGATTACGAGTCTCTGTATGGTAGCTAAGGAGTTTAGTGTCATCCTAGGAACACTGGGGAATAGAGATACCATCAGATCTGCACTTTGGAAAGGTTAACCAGGCTGCCCAGTGGAAACGGATTCAAGACAGAAAGCAAGCAGGCAGGAAAACTAGTAATGGACATTGACAGGGTAATATAGGTGGGAGTTGATGGAGAATTGAATGGGAGGAGAGGCAGTGAAGCTTTTCTTAGGAAAATATATGTATCTTAGATAATTTAGGTGACAGAATACAGAACGGGTTGCAATACAATGTGGGTGGTGGGTGGTAGTTAGGCATAGGAGTGAAGGGAAATACTGAGGAAATTCGGGTATTTGATGTGAACACTTAAGTAGAAAAGTACTTAGGCAATATGAGAAGTAGAGGTAGGCTTGTGTTTTTTCCCTTGATGTGTGTGTGTGTGTGTGTGTGTGCGTGTGCATGCATGCATGTGTTAGGGGGTTATTAATTACTTCATTTGGACACGCTGAAATAGAGATTCTGTGGAGCACCCAGATGGCAGCATCTCACAGGTCGGTGGTTAGGTGGATCCCAAGCCAAAGCCTGCTTTCTCTTCAGACCTGCTTTCTTCCTGAGCTGTAGACTTGAATATCCAAAAGGCTGCCAGATACCTCCGCTGAGAGGTCTGGTAAGTTCACAGTGCCTTAACATGAATGGATCATCTCCATGCGCCTCTGTTGGCCAATGGGCTCACTCTTTCCCTGTGGTGGCACCACCACCTAGCTTGGACCCATGCAATAACCCACCTCACATCTTCATTTCTGTCTCCCCAGTGGCTGGTGCAAGTGACAAGTGGGCACCCGGGCAGATGTGCCCCCAAGAACTTAGACATAGGGCAATTAGGTTGCTCTCAGGAAGGTATGAGGTCATCAGATGGTGGGTCAAAGCCTAGATAATGTATAGTCAAGTTTGCTTGAATAAGGACAAAGAACTGGTCAGCAACAGGATCCCAGAAAAGGGAGAATCAGAGAAGAAATAAATACTGGGAGCACGTCTCCAGCACTGTGGTCCCTAGGGTAGAGACTGACTCACAGACACTAATTCCCCACCACATGGGAGAGCATCCGTGTAATGGAGATGACATTTTGGAGCAATTACATCCTGGCCCTCACAGCCTTCAGCTCACTTCTGTTCCCATTCCTTCCTTGCTCACCAACCTCCTAACCATAATTAGGCTTCCTGGGCAGATTTGCCTACAGGGAAAGAGACATGACCAGCAAACAGGATTATTTTGTCTATTTGATAACATCAATTGTCTATTTATAATTAAACTAGTTTCTGCCTTGTGAATGGGAATATCTGTGAATCTGTTAATCTATGACTTGGAATCTGAGAGGCAGGTGCTTAGTTTGATGAGGTAACAAATTCAGTACCTGATATAACAATTCTGTTTTAATTTTTCTCCATTATCAAAGTGATAAGTGTTCATTATTTCTATTTTCTAAAATCACTCATAATTCCAAATGTCCAAAAGGAACTACTACTAATTTTCAGGATGTTTCCTTCCAATCTATTTTCTATGCATATGGAAATAACATCTATCAATGATTTCATCTCCTTTTAAACTTCCTTAGTGGCTCAGATTCAGTAAAGAATCTACCTGCAATGCAGGGGACCCAGGTTCTATTCCTGGGTTGGGAAGACCCCTTGGAGAAAGGAATAGCTATTCACTCCAGTATTCTTGCCTGGAGAATTCCATGAACAGAGGAGCCTGGTGGGCTACGATCCATGAGGTCACAAAGAGTTAGACATGACTGAGCAACTAACACTTAATTACTTCATTCCCTTTTTGCAAAAATGCATTACAGATCTGCAGTCTTAAATGACAAAATTAAACAACTGTGTAGGAAAGAGCTTTGGTTGCTTCTCTCACGCCAAAAAAAGAAAAAAATCAAAGTGTACTTGACTAAAATTTCAGTAAAAGAGTTTCTGCAACCTGACCAAGACCTTGCCAAGATTCACGAGCATGACAGGAATCCAATAAATCTTTAGTGGTAGCCAGTGGTGGTGGTGGTTTAGTCGCTCAGTGTGTCTGATTCTGGTGACCCCATGGACTGGAAATCCACCAGGCTCCTCTATCGAGGCAACAATACTGGAGTGAGTCGCCATTTCTTTCTCCAGGGGATCTTTCCAACCCAGTGATTGAACCCGGGTCTCCTGCATTGCAGGCAGATTCTTCACCAACTAAGTCACCAGGGAAGCCTCATGGTAGCCAGTGGTAACCTCCAAAAGCCAAAATTATCCAACTAGATATATGCTAGACATTATGATTCTAAATTCAAATTCAGTCTCTGGCAAAGATGTGTGTTTGTTTGTGTGTTTGTATGTACAAATACGAATGGTATTTTTCTTATGCTCTCATTCTTTTTATATTTATTAGCTAGTCTCCTTCTATAAAGAACTGTTATCACCTATCTGTTTATCCTGAAATATGAACTGTACAGGTAAATCAGAAAAAATCTTGATTCTTTCTTTTTATTCATCAAATTTAAGAGTATTGAGTTGGTGCCCAGAAGGCTAAGGGCTCAGTAAATGGAATCCATACAGTTTGCATGCTTTTGGCTTTGCTACTATTTGGACATCTTATTATGATGTTAAAACCAAGTTCCAAAGTCTTACTTTCTTTTACCCAAACTCATGGTCAGAAGCAGTTGGGGTTGACGCATCTAGGAACCTTACCTCATTCTCTGATGAGCTTGCAGAGAGGAGCACTTCTTGGGCATCGAAGAACTCAGAGACAGATTCTGACATGGAGAGGCGGCTCTCATTGGCTACTTGCTGTGACAAGGGTAGACTGACATGGATTTGCTCACCAGCCTACAGGAGAGAAAAGTAGATGGTGTGATCGCTTTCTTCCCTTGTATGAATGGCTATTTGTTCAAATTAGACAATGAAGTACTAGCCAGATCTCTAGAAAAATTCACAGCATATGTTAAAGGACTGGTGAGCACAAGCAATTTTCACTTGCAACTGAATAATGACCACTGCATAAATTTCCTTCCAATATGCCTGAAGAATCCAAAAGTGCAGACAAAAGGTGAGTAGATTTTCAATCTATGCTCAGTTGACATTTAGTGGATTAAATAACAGATTGAGGCCCCAAAATACCCTGAATTGACTGTGGATTCAAGTTTCTTGCCATATGCTTTGGCCTGTCATTACTAGCCATATTCTAACCAGTATACTACAACTCAAAAAGTATTTGTAAAAAAAAAAAAAAAAAAAGTATTTGTAGTAACCACTAGCAATATGCTAAGAAAACATTCTATAAGACTAATTTTTGAGACCAAATATATTGATATAAAAAGTCACTTTCCAATTTGATCACGAATTTTAGCCAATGAAACATATGATTAGAGTATTGAACCTTATTTCAAACTGTAATTTTATTCATACAATGATAGCAAATGATATTGCTTTCAAGAAAGCAATTTAAATTGCAACAAGAAAAACAGGCAAGAGAACTATACATTTTAAACATCTAGTACTTCTAATACACATTTTAAATTGAAAAGAAGATTCATACTGAGACTGTTGACTAATTTTTAAATGATAAAATTTTAGAAATATTCTAGATTCTGGGCAGTTGAGGGGGCGTAAGTGTCATCAGAGATCACAGGACCCATGGAGGTGAATGGAGACAGGGTCGGTAACTTACATCCAAGAGAAGCTGTCTGGGGATGGTATTTCTTAAGCAGTTAGATAGTAGAACCCTTATACTTACAGATTTCTAGAAAAATGTATGTTTGGTACAAATATGGCCTTAGCATTAGTTAAAACTCTCACCTTGTTACATGTATTACTGTTCAAAAATATAAATTCTCCTGGCTAAAAATAATAATTTTATGAAAGTGTTAGTAGTTCAGTCGTGTCTGACTCTTTGAGACTCTCGGACTCTAACCCACCAGGTTCCTCTGTTCCTGGAATTCTCCAAGCAAGAATACGAGTGGGTTGCCATTCCCTTCCCAGGGGATCTTCCTATTCAGGTATTAAACCTGGGTCTCCTTCATTGCAGACGGATTCTTTACTGTCTGAGCCACTGGAACTATACACTCATGTTAAGTCCAAATACTGAATATTCTCCTATCCTCTTACTGTTTTTTTCAAAAATTCTTCTGAAAAATGGAATAATAATAGCACCTACATCAGAGAGTTGTTGGGGGTATCAAATGAGATAACACATGTAAAGTGGGTTAGCAATACCAAGCACATAGTAAGCATTCGCTTGACACATGTTAACCATTAATTATTAGCATCATCACCAGGAGCTGTAGCAGCACTAATAATATTTTCTTAGCAAGGTCAGGTGATGTCTCTTCTTAGATAGAACTTTTAAAACAAACCTTAAGAAAACTTTTATTTAGCACCTTCTCTGCTAAAAGTGCTTGTTTCAACATTTCATGGACCATTAATGATAATGAATATTTCAAATGAGGAGTGACAGAAAAGTCACAAGCTGGAGTACATATAAATTAAATAATCAGTAGCATGAGATGAACACAGGAATAAATAAAAATAGACAACCGATCACCAACAATAAATGATGTTAAGCTCATGTATATCCTTCACTCCAAAGGACACTGAACTGTCAGCAACACAAGATTTATGCCGGGAATTGCATTAGTAGTGAAAGAAGTTTATAAAAATAAATAAAAATATGCAGTAGGTATAGATGCTACAAAATAAGTATTCTATATCTACTAAAAATGAATCTTACCTCATCAGGGCTAGGAATAATATTTACACTAACAACCTGATCACAAATAATAGATTCTGAATGTATTCTGTTCAACCGGCTCCTTAGTTCAGCATTCTGGTTGAGTGCCTTAAAATAACAAAAACCACACATGTAATTTCAAGTTATTGAGCAAACATAAAGCAGAACCAGCACACAGGTACACTTTAGACAACAAAGTCTATGATGCTTTTAGCTGTAACTTTTGGAGCCACCATAGGCCAGATCCCACCAGTAAGAAGCAAAGAAATGGCTCAGAATTAAGGTATTCATTTTTTGCAATATAAGACTACTGCTTAGTAGAGTAGTGGGTTGAAAAGAGTTCAAGGATTTCATAAAATTGATTCATGGAATTTTCTATCCTTTACAGTCAGGCCCACTATATCCAAGCCCAGTCTACCACCACATACATATAACATTTTATACCCTAGGATAAAAACTATTGATTCTTTAATTTTTTTTCTTTTTGGTTCCAGTTTCTAAAATCTGGGAGTTGTTTCAAAGCCAGATGTTTTATAAATAATTTGTAAATGGAATGAACAATGAACTGGCTTTATGTTTCATAGAGCTATATTTTGACCTGGTGAAAGAAAACAGTTGTTGTGTTTCCATTTTCTAGGAGCACATAATTAGTACCTATGACAGTACAGCAGAACTGATTCAAGTGTAGACCAAAGCTGCCTTCCCTGAACAGTGCAGACATTGACAAGCATAATAAAGACCATATCACAGACAGGAAACTAAGCTCTCTGCATCTCATGATTCTTAACACACCCTAAGTCAGCATCAGTAAAACACCATCTGCTGTATCCCAGTTTAGTGTGTGTGGTGGAAAGGGAACATATTTACATAAACATGGGCTCCCTATAGGGGCCCTGGGGACAGAGGCTCGTGGATCACATCAGTGCATGGAAATCTGTTCCATATACAGAAGACACATGTGGCTGAATAGATTACACCAAGTCTTAAGTAAGAGACCTTTGTGAGGACAGAGCCCAGTGAAAAGCTGGACTGCTCCTTTCCTTCCCATTAAAACCAGCAATGAGAAGATGGAAGTGGATATTTCAGAATGGAAAATAAATGTCAGGACTTACTGAAGAGTGAAGCTGCCCCAGGGAGTGAGGATTCTGCTTTTCTTCATAAGGAGTCAATGAATACACTAAACTGATACACACACAGATACAACAGCCCAACTCTAAATTGGTACCTATTCAATCACCCAGGATAAATGATAAAGTGGCTAAACTTCACACTTGCATTGAGCGGTGCAGAGTCCTTGAGCATGCAGCATAGAATAGTCTCCCCTCTTTCCTTTCTGCTCAGCTTTGTTTTTTTTTTTGGCTACCCTGTCCAGCTTATGGGATTTTAGTTCCCTGACTAAGGATCAAACCTGGCCTTGGGAGTCAGAGTGCTGAGTTCTAACCACTAGACCACCAGGGAATTCCCTCAGTTTTCTCTTTTCAAGGAGAAAATTCTTCACTCACAGCTTTCGGGTTTCATTTAAAGTCTTTAGAACCAGTCTGTAAAATACATGCAAAACAGAATACATTTGGTCTTGTGGGCTGTCAGGTATTGAGGGATTAAAGGTGGACACAGATCCTACAGTCATTACATTGCAGACAGGAGAAAATATGTGTCCAGTTCGCTGAGCAAACAGGAATGTGTTAGTGAGAAAAAAGGTGATTACATTTTTAGTAAATAAATCATGTGTTTCCCAGTACCTTTACTTTCTGCAAAAGTGCTCAGGAACTTTTTCTTGGAGTAAAATCTCAAACAGTTGAAATTTGAAAAAAAAAATACTGCATCACTCCTATGCTTTGCAACTATATATGCTCATTTGCTCTTTCATTGTTTTTCTGTCTCCACAAGGGTACTGAAAGTCATCTTAGTTACTGATATAATTGGACCCAGATATATTTTGCTATCTTGGAAGTAGGAGGCCTTGTTGTATGTTGTTTGATGGTTTTAATGGCAGAATCACATTCACGACTTCAGGGTTTCACAGAAACCTCACGTAAGGGTTTCTTCAAAGTGACACCACCTTCTGTTGCCCCGGAAAAAAGTTAACAGAACAACCCCACAAAAACTCACAGGCAACGACAAGTAATTCCTGCCCCCGCCCCCACCTGCCCCAGCAGGTGGGAGTTTAAAACACAAGTTTTCCATTCATAAGGAAACTTTGTAGAATTGCTTGCCCTGGATATTTAAGAAAGTTAAACTCCCACGTAATCTCTCATCTCATCCAATATTCATTAAATGTGATCCTGCCTACAGGTGTGTCTGAAGGCACAGGAGGTAGCCTCTAGCTGCTAATATCAATAGGACATGAGCTGAAAATTAAAGAAATACTGTGTTAATCATATAATGCAGTGGTAGAAAAATGTTGTTACATAGCACAAAAAAAAAAGCCTGGAAGTAATAAGTACTATTCCAAGTCCGGCGACCCTGAGGGTGGGAAGTGTAAGCAGATGCAGAGCATGCAGCAGCCCATCTGGGCGCGCCTCGGGACACAGACCGCAGTGGGAGGTGGCTGCAACCGGGCCCCATGACTCAGGACCACATTTGCGACTTCCCTCGCTGAACACAGGCAGGAACAACACACAGAAAGCAGCCGAGGAGCCTGGACAGTGGTGAGGCGAGGGGAAAGGAGGCAAGCCGCCAGCCACTGGCGCCAGCCTGTGAGCAAGAAAAGGCATGGAAACTTGCGAGGGATAACACTGCTCTAGGAGGGGCAGATGGGGTGAAGGGCTAGTGGCCGGAAGCAGCCTCGGCTCAGGAACCACGCCTGGCTTCTTCAGTGAGTCTCACACTTGCTCTCATGAGCGGGCTCAGGCCGCAGTATAAACTCTCCACAAGGTATGCTCACTTTCCCACACCTCATACACACTCAAGTGCCATATATCCACGAGACACAGCACTCCTGACCAAGCTATGAAGGAAGCTACCATCTTGAAGCTCTGAGTCAGAATGAATTGCCCAAATCCTCACTTACTTGGCTATTAACTACCATTTTCCCACCCAGGCAGACAATGGGTGAGAATTACCTTAGAGTGGGGGAGAGTCTGGCATAGTAAATGCATTCTACTGAATGGAGTTGCGTGTTATGGGAAGATTTAAACTCTTCAGATAAAAGCAAAACTGGTTCAAAAGGAGTGAGAATGTGAGTATGCCAACTGTCAAAGCTAGAGCTATCAAGAATCAAATCATGGCTGGCTCTTAAAAATCACCTTGTTTTCTATTTTAAAATAAACTAACACTAAGATAGTGTATTTGGAAAATGCTAAAAAGTAGAAAAATATTTCTAAAAAATTCATATCTTGCTACTCAATCAACCGACTTTTGGTAGCTTGGTATACTTCTTTCTAGCTTTTTTCTTATGCATTTTTCACATTAAAAAATGGGAACCAAAAAAAACAGGAACATACTCTATATCCTTCGCTATTTATTCTTGGTACACAAGATATATATTTAATGTTGCAAACTCTTCACAAATTTGATTTTAGTAACTGTGGAATAGGTGGTTATTTTTCTACTATTGGGCACTTATGATGTTGTTAACTGATTTTTATTAGAACAAATAATGCTGCCATGAGTGTTTATGTGCATACATTTTCTACATTCAGCGTTACTCCCTTAGATTATGCATATCAGCCATCAACCAAAGGACCAAAGCATAAAATACTTTGAAGGTTTTAAATAAACATTACCAAATTATGCCCAAAATGACAATGATTTAAAGTTACTGGATAGCTAAAAAAAAAAAAAATGTAAAGGATTCTATGAAGAATATCTTCATAAACAACAAATTTGGCTAAGTCTCAGGGAACTGTGAAATTTAGGAACAAATATATTTAAAACATTTATTCCAACACAGAATATTTATTTTGGATGTATAAAATGTTATAGACAGGAAGGATGGTAAATACTATGACTGGGATTTTAATTATGCTGCCATGTGCCTTAAGCCAATTTTTTGCTTACATTCCCATACACACCACATTTCATTGACTCTAAGATGCACAGTTCTCAAAATTAACACTTCTGAAGCACTGGCCAGTTTAACTGAAAGTAGTGTTTTCTTTCTTAGTAGTGCACAGAATGATGGCATATTGAGCAATGAATGCCATACTGATTTAATGAAATATAATAATTGTAGATGGAGTACGAGAATCATTGTACTGTTCACACTTGTATGAACACAACACCCAAAGCATTTAGCACAAGTTGTGCATAAACTCTGGGGTCAGAAATCAAACCAGTAACAGTGACAAAGTGTAATGTATTGAAGACAGACTCATTCATGCTGAATCTTTTACTATAGTAATCTAGAGTGCTGAGTTTACCATAGTCTTATTATATATTATTTGATTTTGGTGTTTAATACATAAAATTATAGCTGATGTGAAATAAAGTCATTTATAAAAGGAGAGATGCCACATAAAATACCTTGTCCTACAGATGTAAATCCAACACCTATGCTGCCTTTCAGGTGTAAAAGTTTGCTTTTAAAGCTTCATGGGAGTAAAATATCAGAATTATGCATGTCTCTGTATACGTATAGATCAGGGGTGAAATATTACTATAGAAGAGAAATTCATTACACTGTTCAGCCTTGCAAATCATTACACCATCAAGGCAGGTAAAAATTTATGCTGAGCATGTAGTGAAAAATGCTAATTTTATATATTTTATTATGCTATGTGCCTTCTAAAAGGATGATGGAATTTGCCAAGTTGTTATATTTAAAAGTTTTATTGAAAAGCAGCATTTTAACCATTAGACATATGTAAATAGAACTTACATTAAATAAAAAATAAGTTCCAAAATGTTAGACTAATCTAATAAGTTATTTAAATAGTCTCTCTCCTTCCCTTTCTAGGGGGAGATTTGGCTTGGAAATCATTCATTTAAAAAAACCTGGGTTCTAACTGATGACATTTGAAAAAGGATCAATGATGTCTTTAGACTACCTGCAATCACATTGTAATGTGAAATTATATTAATATAAAAACATACTCAGAACAGCTGTCTCAATATACTCAAGCTGTTTCATATCTTGTTTAATCCTAAATCCTATATTTGAAGAGGCACAATGAGGACAACAGAGCTAGCCAACCAGGATGGCTACATCAGTTAACTGTTCCCTCTCTTCAATGTCTCCTTATCTGTCAGTTCTTTCTCTTTATGATACAAACAAACTGAGGCGACTGTGAAATTTCAAGGCTGACTTTCAGTCCATATATCATTTACTGCTAAATCAGATCCTATTAACCTTTTTGTTCTTGAAATTATCAAAACTCTTTCTTCTTTTTTTTTTTTTTTTTTTCTTTCTTCTTGATCTCAGTGGTCATTGCTATCTAAATTCGTCAGTGGTTCCCCCTGGGTTTCCATCGAAGGATTCTCTTTTCTTTTTTCAGCTTGTCCTTTAAATACTAATGTTCACTACAGCAGCACCACTGACCTCTTTTATTCTGACTGAAAACACAATTTATCAACAGCTATAAATTCACCAAGATACTGGGATATCCACATCTTTCTCTCCAGCTTGGGCTTCTCTCCTGACCCCACCCAATGGGAAGGTACGTATAGACACAAGGATGTAAACACAGCCAAAATGCTGAGATAACACAGAACTGGAAACATGGGATTCTCTAGTGGATAGGGTATAACTCTCTTTATGCTGCTGCTGCTAAGTCACTTCAGTCATGTCCGACTCTTTGTGACCCCATGGACCGTAGCCCACCAGGCTCCTCTGTCCATGGGATTCTCCAGGCCAGAACACTGGAGTGGGTAGCCATTCCTTTCTCCAGGGAATCTTCCCAACCCAGGGATAGAACCCAGGTCTCCCACATTGCAGGTAGATTCTTAACCAGCCACCAGGGAAGCCCATTCTCTGCCTTACCAAGAAGCGAATAAAAAGCAAGCAAGCAAGAAACAAGCAAATTTTCTCATTTTTCTTAGTACGAGCTTATTTCATACCACTAAGCCTTTAATCATTAGTACATCTGAATAAAACACTGCAGCATGTAGGGAAACAAAAGTGTATTTGACATGTTTGCAAGATGACATACAAGATGCTTACTAGCCATTATTTTGATCTTTCTGATTTATGATCCTTTTTAGAATCATGATTCAGTAGATCCATTAAGATGGACAAGGTGTTCAACAGATATATGACAGGAGATCAGGCCAGGGCAAACCATTAAAGTGTGCTTGTGAAGGAAGCCCTCTGCAAACTGGCGCCCAGTTATTGCTTTGAATGCGCAGGCTCTTGAGTTTCCAAGCAGCATATGTGCCTCAACTGACAGTGTTTAATGGCAAACAGCAGAAAGTGTGGCCCAGACAACAGCATTCAATAACATGAAACTTAACACTGAAAAGAAGCTGACAGTTCAGGTACATAAAACATGGTGAGACGGTTTAAGTCTAATTTGCAGGAACTGAGGGAAACTGTTCAAGCAGGAGCGGATCCACATGGAAAACCACTTACCCAGGATTTGCTTGCTCCTTCGCTCTGATCCAAGGCACCAGGAAGTGAACAATATTTTATGTAATCACTGAGTTCTCACACAAAAATCAATAACAACATTGAAGTCTTAAAGGAAATTTTAAAGGTGCATTTATAGACGAAGTGAAGAAAAGCACTTTCAGAAGAAGTGCTCAGTTTTAAGAAAGCAGAAGTGTAGTTTTAAAGGATTTTTAACAGAAATTACAACTTTGAAATATATAGGGATTTGATTAGTATTAATAAGATCAATATAATATATATTAAGTAATACATATTGTAGTGTGAAATATACACTGAAATTTTAGAGTCTAGATTCAGGGAACATAGACAGGAAGAAAATCCTAAGAGTGCAAATCAAAAGAATAAAAAAATAAGTAATAGTAATCAGTAGCTTTCAACAGACTAAAATGCATCATAAGTAGGAAAAATACTAAGTGTGGAAGATCTGGTAGATTTTGTCTGACGTGGGATTGGACATAGTCTGGACAGTTTAGATGTGTAGGTAAATCATGTATAAATGCATTAGTTTTTTAAACCAGGGATGGCCTTATAAGACCACAGAGGGGCATTATAATCAGCCAAAATATAAATTATGTTTGCGCAAGTTCAGTTGATTGTCAGTGTTACCTTGATATCTTTTGGAAGAAAAGTAGTACAATTTAATACTGACACTGTGATGGCTTGGGGGAATTTCAGACAGCTGTGTCATTCCCATGATGGACTGTCTCCACTCCCACAGTTGGCCTGGAGGGTTAGGAACATGTCCTGAGAGTGATACAAACACTCTCAATTACCTGAGACAGTGACTGTCGGAGCCGTGCCATCTGCGTGCTGTGGCCTTTATTGTGATCCTGTTCAGAAACCATCTGCTTAAGCTTCTCCTTCTCTATAGCTATGCTGTTAAACGCAGACTTCAAAAGAGAATGCACTGGGTGGGGAGAAAAGTAAGAGAAAAGGATCAAATGGATCCAGAAAAATAAACAGAATTATAAACTTATCAGCACTTGTAACTCATTCATGAATATTTTCTGGAAAGGTTATGTTACAGTCTAATTGAAAGTCAGCCTTAAAATGGAATCTACCAGAATATCTAAATACAAAACAAATATGGGAATGGTAATTAATCAGGATGAAAGTTTTACCATTTCATACCAGATAAGACAATGAAGACCTGGAAGCAGCATATTAAATAACAATTTTTAAATTTCAATACTTAGAAACTAACCTATAATTCCTAGAAGGAAAAGAGAACAAATTTTACTCTGCCACAGTCAATGATAATACTAGGGCAGTTATGTGTACAATGAAGTATCATGCAAATAATTTAGAACTATCAAATTATCACCCCAAAGTATGCATCCAAAAGAGGGCATTTTATGAGTCTTGCAAATATAAATCAAACAGCTGTTTTAGAAGTTGGAGCTAGTTCTCTTTGTGGTGGGAAATGATTTGGTTTTTTTTTTTTAAATATTTATCAGAGTATCATTGATTTAAAATGTGTTAGTTTCTGCTGCATAGCAAAGTAAATCAGTTATAAAATATACACATATCCACTATTTTTTAGATTCTTTTCCCACATAGGTCAATACCGAGTACTGAGTGGCATCCCTTGCGCTATACAGTATGTCCTTCCTAGTTACCTATTTTATATATAATAACGTGGATATGTTCATCTCAGTCTCCCAGTTTATTCTTTCCCTCTTCCCCCACTGGTAACCATAACTTTGTTTTCTACATCTGTGACTCTGTTTCTGTTTTGTTGAAATGATTTGGTCTTAAGAACACTTGCATTACTTTCTCAGCCAAAAACATCATGATATCAAAAGTGCTTTCAATGAATACAAACAACCAGTTATAACATGAATACGTTCTGGGAATCTAATCTGCAGGATGGTTATAGTTAATAGTACCGTATTATTTACCTGAATTTGTTAAGAGAGTAGATCTCGAATGTTCTTACCACAAAAAAGAAATGGTAATTATGTGACGTGTTGGAGATATTAGCTATCCTATGGTAGTAATTATTTTGCAATATATAAGTATGTCAAATCAACATATATACCTTGAACTTATACAATGTTACATGTTCATTTTATCTCAATAAAGCTGGAAATAAAGTAAAACAAAATAAAGGCAACTAAAAACAACCTCCACCCTCATTTCTGCATACCTAACAACAGACATTTGTAAAAATCCAGGGCAGTCTTTAATTTTGAAACATAAAAATGTTGAATTTCCAACTCATCTTTATAGTAACAGTTTCTGCAAAATGTAAAGTCTTCTAAAATAGGGATTTCCTTGTAAGAGAAAGGTTACTTTTAAAAGAAGCGGACAAATTTAGCAGAAAGTAGTGACCTGAATTAAACGGGGAAAAATAAGGGGATCATAAAGAATGTACAATTCACTGATTTATGTGCTACGTTCCAGTTGTCATCAATTTTAAGGTAATAACTTGATAGCTGAAATACATTAACCCAACTAGCAGCTCTAAAAGTGGATTCTCATTCATTTCAAAATCCATAATTTCTCCTAAAGAGTTCACTCAATAGTCATATAAAAGCCACCTTTTTCCCCAAGCATGGCTGAAAAGAAAATATGCTGTTTCAACAAAGGCTTTACAAGTCTGTTGAAACTTGGATTACCTGAAAGCCTCAGGAGTGCAACCAAATACATAAAGCTTTCCTGGGGCTACCTTCAAATTTATCCATCTTCCCTTAGAAGCTGTGCTATATTTAATTCACACATTTGTTGCCTCATTTTACCTGTTCCTACAATCTTGCATTAAAAGTCAAAGTCACTGGCTTCCTGATCATAAATCTATGCTGTTACATAAATAATTTAGCATTGCTCTAGTCTAATGACACGATTAGCATCCGGCTAAGACATAATAAAAATGTACAAGGAGTAAAACAGGTGAAAGAGAATTGGCCTTACAGAATCTCAATTGAAAAATCTGTAGAAAAAAAGGTGGGTGGGGGGAGAAGATTTACTTTTGTTGCTTCAGGATGGTGGAATTAAAGAAACCTCTGGTAGTACATCTTTGCTGATGGTTTGAGAGTATGCATTTTTGTTGACTTCAGCTTTCTCAGAAATATCCTCAGGGTGCACCTCTCCTTTTCCCGAGTCACTAGGCTTTTGAATATTATGGGGGGCACTACTTGAGATGTTCCATTTGACACACATTTTCAAGAATATTTCATAACCTCTTGCCAGTAGCCCCAGAAAAAATATATGCGAAAAATTCATAATAAGGTGTTAGTGACTGAAAACAACATAATGCCTTTCTCCTAAAGATTACAATTTCAAAAAACGATGACTGGGAAGGCACTATTATGAGGTAAAAATGAATGTCAGTGGCTGAAATTTAGATACTTTAGCATTAAGGGGAGGGAATTAATTTAGGAGCTGTGGCTCTTCTTGGTGAACAGTCAGGACTGTCCAATCCTCCTGCTCTCCACTCTCCTGCTTCTCATTTATGATACTGCTCTCTGTGCCTGATGACAGCAGTGGAGCTTCTGTAACATGACTTACTGAACATTTAGCATCAAAACAGAGACTCCAAGGTGGGCTGGATGTCCACTCCCCTCTAATCTGGACTAGCAGTGAAGGGACAATGCTCCAGACCCAGAGTTGGCCACTTCCACTGCAATCCACTCCACTCGGAGCCCTGAGCTGCCGTGGAAGGGGAGAGGAGAGGGACAGAGTTGTTTGCAGCCTCCAAGCTGTCCAACGAAAGTGCCAGTGAAGGCCCCTTGAACCATTCAGCCAGGCTTCCAGCTGAATACCACGGAGAGAGTCCAGCTGATGCCACGGAGGACAGAGGAACTGCTTAGCTGAGCCCTCCTGATTCGTCACCCACAAACTGTAAAGTAAAATCAGTGAGTGCCATATAATAATAAAAAAAAAAGGTTTCAAACAGAATCTGCTAACTCACAAGTATGTATGACATGATAAAAAAAAAAGATGCTGAATAGTATTGTGGGCTCGTCTGCCTAACATAATATCTTATTTTTCTCCCTAAGTGTTTGACTCTGAAAATTCAGAGAATAAACAGATAATCCCATTACTCTAATATTCTCTGAGTGAAGAAAAAGCAAATTTTAATTTATGATGACCTAAAAACCTAGTGCCAGGTCAGAAGGCAAAAGGAGGAACATCATCAAAGACATCAAAGACTTCACCCTTTTAGTCTTTCTGCCTTTTCTCACCCTCAATAATACTTTCTCTCCTCAGTCAAAATTGAAAACCTATGATGTGTGTTTTCCCAGTCATCATATCCAACTGTGTTTTATCTATAGAACTGCAAAAAGTATATAAACCATTTGACCTTGCCACCATGACCACCTAGACAAGGGTAAGAGAACGAATGGCAACTTCCCATCAAGGCAGAGAGCCACTATAAAGGCCACATTACGTTTTTTGTTACCTTTCTGTGCAATTAGACAAAATTCTTCTTGAAGCTTTGTATAATCCGTTGAACTTTCCAGAGGGTCTGTGAGGTGGCTAGGGGGAGTCTGAAATTCAATATCTGCACAAAGGTTGGGGTTGGAGGAATGCAAGCGAACGGGGGACATGGTGGCACTGAAAGGAACCTGAAAGGGAGGACACAAATGATTAAAGAGCACCAGCACATTGTCCTACAATCTCTTACACAGAAATTTACTCTGTTCTCCAAAATAACAGATTCCTCCCTGGCGACACACTTGGAGACAGTACTCATCTATTTTGCAGGTGGTTCGGGTAGGAAGGAATCTCAGTTTCCCATAGTTGAATTAGTACTGCTACGGACTCATGGGCTGTTCACTGTCACAGGGAGAGATGATGGCAAAATGACAGTAAGAAAAGGCATAATCCCAGACAAGCTTCAGCTCTGAACCCACCGAAACAATGCTGGCAGAAAGCAATCTGAACTGTGATGTAGCTGACCTTCTCTCACAAGGTCTGGGTATTCAAGTCAGATGGCTTTTTATGCCGCCTTCTTTCTGAGTCTGGAGCAAGAATTCACTGAACAGGTAAAAATTCAAGAGGTGCATATACAGAAAGATTCACTTGCTCCATCGTCATTAGATAAAACATAAGTAAGTTTAATACTACATATAACAATGACTTAAAGAGACCTGCAATTAAATTTGCAACTGATTTATCAAAAAACATCTGTAAATGAAATATTACATAAATTACTATCATTACTTTTGTATATGACACACAACTCTGTCACATACATGAACATGGCTTATGAACTGGCCAAAAAGCATTAAGTAAAATAAAGTCATACTACTATAGATTTTCCCAAATGGCTAGAGGCACTTCCTTGCCCTTGGATTTGGGCTAGGCTTCTGATGGGTGGAGGCAAAATACTCCTTCTCTCTCCTTCTAGAAGGTTCTACCTGACCATTATAAATGCTGTCAGCCAACCATTCTTGAAGAATGAGAATGCCAATTCCTTTTATAAATCAGATCACCAGTAACCTCCCCTAATTCTTACTACACAGATATGCATTCAATTACCTTCAAGAACCAGACTTAGATACCTCCACAAGCTGAATTTTGTATAAATTAAAAGCTAATTCACCTCCTTTATCTAACAGAAAATATGCTGTAGGAGGAAGGAACCAGTATTTTGTCTGATGTATAGGCATGCTAGACCCTCTTCCTTTCTTCATTTTTTGACTTAGCTTTAACTCTCATGATAGAAAAAGGGAGGCAAAGGGGCAAGAGGGAGCAAGCAAGCATGTGTCTGTGCACAGAGGACATAGAGGATGGGGGGGGGGAAGGAGAGACCCCCCAAAATCTAGCCTGAGCTGCAGTTTGTGGGTCTGGGTGATGGAAGTTGAGACTTAAGAGGGTCCTCAGGATGCAGCTTGGTCCTGGCAAGGAGTTATTTATCTCAAAAGATATTCAGGCTTCCCAGGAAAGAAAGAGGGAATGAAGCTTTTCCCCAGATTCAGCTAAGCTAAGCATGGTAATATAGGATATCTGAAGCATTTGTTATCTGGAAACATCAGAGTAACTCTTCCTCATCCTCCATGGGGCTCTTGGCTACAGTGGGCTGGGAGATGTCAACAACTTGTTTATCTCATTAGCAACTGAATTTATGACTCTTCCAGAGAACAGATACTAAAGTGTAGACAACCCATGTGAGAAAATGGAGTCCTCGGGTTCAATAATTTGCTGGAATCCTATCCCGGCAACTCTGTGACAATAATGATTGAGGTTTTCTAAAACATCTATAAAGGAATGGGATTTATGTAGAAGAATGTTTGAAGACAGGTAAAAAAAATTGCTGATCATGACTATGGTGATGTTAAATCTATTAATAGAAAGAGGAGACAGCCCAAGGCCCTCTAGGAGGGACAGAGAGAGTCCATGGAAATGTTGGTGATGAGGAGGTCATGGGCAGAGACTGTGACTAGCAGAAATAGACAGACCAAGGAGTTTGCAGATTTAAGGATGTGGTTTCAGGATACAAGGAACTAGGAGAGCATTTGAGAAAAAGGAATGTAGGTGTTTGATGGTGGAAAATGAAATGTGTTGAGGATCATGTAAAAGGATCTTACCTGCACTCAGGCACCCTAACACTCCAGGGGCTAGCACTGTGTTAGACACGGTCTCCTCCCTTGGGTGGGTAGGGAGGGAGAGGGGGTGATGGGAGGCCCGGGTGCAGTGGGGGCCTAGAGAGTCCAGTGAGGACCCAGACTTGTTCCTAAGATAAAGGCCTCTCTATTAAAAGTTCAATCAGATGCTGAGAAGAAAAACATGGCAAACAAGGACAAGAAAGAGAGCATACAACAGCAGGTATACAGAAGACACAGCATACACAGCTCACAGAGCCAAAGTGAAGGCTTCTGCTGCTGTTACTCTGCATCACGCGGACAGGGGTGCCTGCGGGGAGGACCAGGGGCACTGGGACTCTCAGGGCTCCCCACGGGCAGGCGCTAGTGCTTCTCTTTCCCATCCCCCTATTCTGATGGGTCTGGCTGAGGGCCTAAGTGGACCATCATGGATGTGAGTGCTAAGAATCAACAAGAACAAATCTCAGAAACATTTTGGGTGTACTTATCTCTGGGAGCAATCTCAGCTGCCCTAACACATCTGCGTTGGGCAAGGAGAACAAGTGACTGGAACCTCCTGGAAAAATTCCAGATAAAAAGCACCGAGCAGGATAGGATAGACTCAAACACGTGGGCTAATTTTCGTTTTGGGAGGAGGAATGACAGGGAGTTAAGGGGAACCACTGCAGTCAAAGAAAGAGGAGGGCTGAGTCGCCAGTGACAGGTCACTGAGATGTGGGTGAGGAGGCCGAGGGAGGCAGAAATGATTCTGTTAGAGCCTGCTAGATGTTGCTCTGCTCCGGTATGCAATTAAAAGTATAGGTCCTAGAGAGTTTAGAATACCCATTCCCTCTAGTTATTCCTGAATATATGACTAAATGTGCCAACATTGCTCATTAGTTGCTTTAAGTTATTCTTAACCTCTGTGGTCACAGTTACCCTGCGGGGAAGGTGAGCATTAATTCTTCCATCTTTCAAAACCTTTTTCTCTGCACTTCCAAATAAAAAAAATATAAACCTATTCTATTCAAATAGGCTCTAATTTCAGTTTTATTATATTCATTATATATTTATCTGCAATTAAAAATGAACACAGTAGACATACAATCACTTCTGCATGCCATCTTAGAAGTATATTATTTAAGGAAACATTTGTATTTTCATAAAATGACTGACCTTTCCTTTCCATACTGAGATACCGTTCTCTAATAATCATTTGGATTTCTGAATTTTGTAAATGAAAGGTTACATTTAAGAATTTTAAAATTGATTTTACATGTATTTATTGTCAGAATCTGCTACCATGTCAGTATAAGATACTTTATTCATCTTATTTGAATACATGTGTAAGATAACCACTAACTATGAAATCAATTTAAAATATTTCTTTGTTCAAATGTTCACAGAACTGTGAGTTTCAGTCACTTCTCTAATAAATTCCAAGTCACTAGTTCATTTCATAATCAAAATCATTTCTGTCTCTTAAACAATCCAGTTAAGTACTCAGATATAAATCAAGAGTCAGTCACTAATTATGAAGCATAAAACCAACAGTCCATACACCGATATCCATTCTCTTGAATACAACCAAAATCTTTTCATATTTTTCAGCAATTTTCGTCTTAAAATATACCAGCAGCAAAAGCAAGACCATAATTCAGGAAATATTATACAACAGCCAAAAAACTAATGTTTGCTATGAACTCAGAACTCTGTATTTATAAAGTTGATAGGATATTATGATTAAGCAAATATTTAGATGTATTTTTATCCAGCATAAGTTTCTTGTGTTTACATATTCTATTTCATATTCCATGTGGATAGTTGACTGTTCTAAGCAAGTTTTGGTTATCTGCCTTATCTATCTCAATACTTCCTCTATCCACCTAAAATCCATACTATTTTCTCTTAAAAAAAAAATCAAATCAACATCTAGATGTGAATTAAACACCATTTAACTTTGTGGTTTTCTCCTTTCCACACTATATTTTCTGATTTTCAGCTCAACATTCTTTCCAGAAAACAATTTTCCTTTGCTAAGTGTAAGTTTGCATAGCCATCGAGAAATAGCATCAAAATTCACCATTTTGTACCCTCTCATTTCTTTATTCTCACCTTTTCAAACAGTCACATTGCGACCAAAAAAGCACAATTTATGTCTGTAGTAACTGACTTTGCTTAGAAAAACTGAAATCAGTTAGCAAAGGTTCTAAGATCAGTATGGCAAAAAGCCAAACCAAACAAAAACCAACCCCACCCCTCACTAGCTCATACCATTTAAGGAAATCCCACACACATCCTTGAATTTAAACTGTCTCTAACCCTGAGAGTGGGAGTAGAGATCTGGATCACATGATGGTTTTCCACTGCAAACCCAAACACCCGTGTGTGTGAGACGCCTGCCACGCAGACAGTCAGAGAACACGTGAGAGCTCCCCCAACCCAGGAGGCTGTGCTTGCTGCCATCCCCGCAAGTGGCACCCTTAGAGCAGGGGCATGAGAGCAGTGCACAGCTTCTCATTCTCTTTAAACATCCACTGGAGATTGAAATCCACTCACTGTTGTGGCCACTGCTGCTGCTAGCCTCTGCCGGCGCCGAGTTGTGCTGAACTGGCCCTTCGCAGATGGCCCTTCCTGACAGTGAATGAGAAGAGGAGGGGGCAGAAAACACGGGGTGGGGAGGGGGAGGATACGGGAGGATGAAAGACAGTCAGACAGGGGAGAGGGAGAATTCTTAACTGAAGTTGACTTTTGCTAAATCTTAGCATTGAAAAGAGCCTGAAAGAGTATTCACGCCATGAGAAAAGTTTATTATGGCAGACCACCCAAACACTTAAATCTATTTGCTGAATATAACCCCTACCCCAAAAGGAGATGGAAAGTTATGAAGCGATAAAGAGCTTACGGTTTCAAGGTAAAATCAATGTACCTTTTGTTTTATTCATGCAATGCCATGTTATACGAAGCCAAAAGGCCATTCAGTAAACGGAAGCAAAGGAAAAATAAGTTCAGGGGAAAGTGACTAAATAAATAAAATGCAAAGGCTAAAACAAACAGGTTGTAATGAGAGCCTCCTGTTGGCCAGGAAGAATTTTTTTGTTTCTTGCTGGGAGGAAAAGTAAGGGGAAGGATACCAGGAATATTCAACTCCCCACTTTCTCTCCTCCTATAAAGGTCTCTGGGATTCAGTATTAAGAATGGTGTTGGGATTTTCGGATTGAAGAATTTTCCAAGGAGGAAGCCAGTCCCCAGAGAATAGGAAGGTAAATCTCAATGTCCTCAGTGTGTTGGGACAACACCTATAAAAATCAAATATGAAAATCTGAAGGCCTATGTTTCATTTAGTGATGTGCACCTATGCCAGTAGAAGAAAGAAGAAGCTTTTCTTTCTTTTTTCTCTTTTTGGTGGACAGGATTAAGGGATAATAATATTTCCTTCTAATCAACTCAACTGTGCCTGCATTTGACAGACCCTGACTCTTCAAGGTTGTGAGAATTAATTTCAGTTCCAATTAACTGAAATGTTCTCAGAGTCACATAACAGTCAGACTGAGGGAAAAAAAAAAACACAGCATGGCTATGTTAGTCTTTTTGGACAACAGGAAAATATTTTAAATTCTTATACCTCCAATTCTCTTTAAATTTTCCAAATTACATTCACATTTCTCTCCCATCTTCACAAATCCTTTGTGTACATACACGTATATGATTATTAAACACAAACACACATACATAATCGGTTTCAGACAAAACATTTTCTATACAAAATCTCTTTATGCCTACTGTAGTTAAAAAAAGAGAGAAAGAATGTAGTTTTACTCTTCAGTGTAATTTGCGCTCCTGTGAGATCCAGGATGAATGAATGACAACAGATCATTTACCTGCTACCCCGTACCTCCAACTATTTCTCATTCTCTCCAATACCTAGGGACCTAGTATTTAATTCATGCTATTACTAACACAGGAAATCTAGTAGTAATCTCTTCTCCAGCAACCCTTATAAAATCATTCTCTTTTTGCCATCCTCCACTCATTTAAAACACAACCAAACTGTTTTATTGCATAATGATGATACCGAGATTTTTATTAGAACCAGAAATTTGAATTTTGAGACACAGGGAATATTTCTCCTAACAGGTAATTCCACAGAGACTTCAAGGCCACCTACTGCCTCCAATGAATTACTCAATGGATTCTTGAGCTAACTTCCCAGTAGCTTCATGTAGAAATGTGGTCCAAATTTTAACATTCACATTCAAATCAATAGTGTACTTATGTAAGAATAAGCAATCAAACATCTAGTTTAACATGTTCTTCATTTTTTACTTTTCTGAGGTCAATTTTTAAAATGATCTATTTTATAATTATTTCAATTACAACTACAGAATGCTAAAGACCAAGTTCCATAAAACAAGATCCATAACAACAACAGAAATAATAGTAACCACTGCCACCACCACCACAAGACAGTTTAGATTTCCTCCATAAATGGCTGGTGGACTAAACGTTCTAAATGACAGAGAGGACGAAAAATGAGCCATTTACTGCAAAAAGCCTCTCATTCAGAGAAAGTGATTCAAGTAGTGAGACCATTATGAGCTCAAAACAAATACTTGGAACCATAAGATGCAGTTCTAATGGTCAAGAAACATTTAAAACAGGAGGAGGAAATCTGCAATATTAGGGTGGGAGAAAGTGGTGGGTATGTTTAATCCATCACAGTGAAAATAAATGCTATGCCTTTCTGTAGGTAAAAAACTGATGAGTAATGACATTCATATTAGTCATAGTCATTGCTGGCTAATTTTTATGGTTCCCCAGTAAGGTATGATGGTGAAGAAACTTCTGGTAACTTCACAGTCATAGAGAATGGGCATTCTAAGGGGTCTTGGAAGGTCGCTAGTTTGAGTGAGCAGAAAAAGTCTAGGGGTTGTACTAAATTCTGTAGCATTTACCCTATGATCCTTTGTTTTACCATTTCAAGTGGAAGTGAGGTTTTTCTGGGAATGACTAACAGCTTACCACCATCCCTTTGTCTATTTATTTCCACTGGAGTTGGAATTAAATTTCCTACTTTTGAAAGTTTAACATTTTCTTTGAGTATGGGGATGAAATGATTTCAATTCTCCCCCAAATAATTAAACTAGAATCACAAGGGCCATTTTGCCACTCTTTGGCAAAACAGAAACAAGGCAATAGAGCATAAATGAAACTTTAAGAACAATCAACCCCAAAATGTCATATAAATATGAAAGAAGAATATTTTCCTGCTTTTTGAACAACTTCTTTGGATGATTAAAAAAAAAGAAAAACCTTCATCAAAGTCTCCACACATTGAAAAGCACAGCCCGTGAATGGGAGGGTTATTCGGAGTGGCATTCTGTTTGTGAGTGAGTGACTGTGGTGGTCCTTGAAACTGTAACAAGACAGCCAGCGGTACTGTGCTCAGTCACTGAGAACCAACCTACTCCAGACCATAGTTGTGAATGGCAATATGCTCAATGGGATATCTTATAAAAACCAAGATCGAAATGGTATCTACCCACATCTGTGCATTTTCCTATGATGCTGGCCTTCTTCAGTTATTCTATTTACAGTTAAGGTTCTCTTTTCCTGCCTATGATAACCATAGATACTATGTTTTAAAAATACACACAAAACTAGACAACCACTTGCTCAAAAATATGGTATTCCCAAAAGCAATTTTAGGCAATTCCTTGTGAAGTCATTTGGCACATTTGTCTCTACAGTATTAATTTTCTGAATAGAAGGGAAAAAACAGAAAAACATACTGAACAAAAGACCACAAAAAATTGTGTTCACACAATGTGGACATTCTAAATTAAAAAAAAATAGATCTTTAATGCTTGCAAAAATCTATTTTCAAATAAATCAGATTAGTAAGCAAAGTAACAAAGAATTGGTTATTTACACATTTAGAATTAAAACACAAAGAATGTTATCAATAAAATCAGAATTAAGGAAGAATTATTGTTCTTATTTAAAAGACACTGAAATATTCTAAAAAGCAGTCCTTCTTTTGTGTTACAGATTGATTTATTGCATAACAAAAAGAAAAGCAAAATAAGAAGTCTAATTCTGATTGTGCAGGGCAAGAGTCCTTTATAATATTAATATATAGTTAGGACTGGAGTGGTAAAATTTCAAGCTTAAAGATCTGAAAGTAACATGAATTTTAACATGAGAGGTTGTAGGCATTTACCATATTTTGTATCATTGCAATGCAATGACATAAGAGGATCTTACTTTAAAATTTTTCAACTATTCATATAACTTATTTTAAATTAATTTTAAGTAAATTTATTATGAATCATGAAGGCATTAGTTCAAATTTTAAAAGTAGCTGTTGATGGCCAATAATATCTATTTTTGTAGAATCACAGAATTTTAGAGTTGAAAGGCAATTCAGAGGTCACTAAAGCAACTCTATCACTTTACCCAGAAGTTAATGGAAGCCCAGACAATTTAATAGAAATAAATGAGATTATACTGCCAGGAAATCACAGTGATTAGACTAGAATCCAAGTTTGTTCATTTCTAACCTATTGCAGTCTTCATCTCATGTATTGATAGATATAAGATTGGACAACACTAACACAGAAAAGGCTCTTTTAAGATTTAGTATATGTAAATGTTCATTACAACCCATTTGATTTTTAGTCTAGATTTTTAAGGTGACTTTTTGTTAAAATAAGGTTCAATGGCCATAACTGAGAATGAAAATGCCAGTAGATAGCTATATTACATAATTTTAAGCTTTCTTTTACATTCTTTTTACTTATGCCACAATAAGAATAGATTTCTCACTATTTTAGGTAATATAACTCAGTCTGAAAAGCACTAGCTTTAAAGCAGTTAACAGTTGCTTTAAACTTTTAAACTTCTAAGAACTGATATATAAATACTAATATTAAAAAAAATCTATAAATATGAATGAAGGAAAAGTAAGGTCTGTACCTGCAGTTGTATTTTTGTATCTTTGCTGACACTTTTTGTTCTCCATCGTCTTGTGACCCGCTTGTCTTTCTTTGAAATATCTACACAGTTAGCCTACATTGCATAAATAGTTAAAAGCAACAAAGCGTTATTAAGTTAACACAGATAATATAGGCATAGACAAAGAGAGCACAGCAAGTTAGTAAAGAATCATTGTTAGATACCTAAAGCAAACCAGCCAGGAGATAAAGGTGCATCTGATGCATAAAGGGTATTAAAAGCAGAGACAAAAACAAAACACATTTTTCTGCTATACAAAATGAAAATAGGATTAGACATCTTTGGTGTTTTTTTGCTACTTGAAAAGATAGCACAAATTCTTACAGGACCCAAATTATACCTTCATAATTATCATTTCTAATGTAACATAAATGTAGAAGAATGACTCAGATATTCACTTATAGTTATTCTGTATTTAAATGTACAACATTTTAAAAAAGACATCTTAACACAATGACACCAAGATTCAAAAATATTAAGAATAACTCCAGAATATAAACTAATCTGTATTATAGTTATATCCCTTTAAATATTACCTTATATATTCATATAAAAGTCCAGTAAAAATTCTGAGTGAATATTTTAAGTTCCTTTGACAAGCAGCTATAATATCTTTACCTGCATGTCAGTAAAGTTAGGTGCTGACTGAGTTCTCTGAAGTATTTCCAAATTTTGCAGGAGTTTGCTAAGTTCCACAAGGTTTGACTGGCAGTGTGCAAGGTCTAAAACAGATTAGAAATAAAAATATGTTACAACTGGGCAGGAAGTGGTGGTGATGATAAAAAAAGGCAGTCTATCCAAATTATGGCAAATATGATAAGGTAGATCTAAGTTTACAGGACGATGATACTGGCAAATGAAAGAAAACAGACCCTTCTCTAGTTTAGAACTATAAAACCATTGATTATTTGCTGCATGAGTTCAAAACCCACTCTTACAGATGAACAATTAGTAAGAAGGCTATTAAAATCTCAGTGAAATTGGGAGATTCTGCTGAGACGGCCGTTGTCACATCAGAAGCACACTCCAGGGAACTTCAGTGGTCATCCAGTTTTGCTTTTAGGAACCTGCCTACCTGCTGTGAATGTGTTCGTGTGTAGGACTCAGAAGGCCTGCACACCCTACAGAGAGCAGGGCAGCAGCAATACACTAGGGGCCAGGCCCCCCCAGGCTCCATCTCTCAGCAGCATCTGCCCCAGGCTGGGGTCTGGGTGAGCTATTCAAGTGCTGCTGTGGCTCTTCCGGGGAACTCTTGGCCATCAGTGACCTTTACATTCCTCAAGAGAGGAAATGACCAGCGGAGGTGGCAGAAGACCATGCCGAGGAGGCCAGGACCCTTCCATCACCCCCTCCTCATTTCAGGGGGGGCAGCACCATTGTACTCCTCCCGTTTCCCCCACAAAGAAAATAAAACAAGTGGCTCAGATGGGTAGGAAATACAAAAGATAAAAGGGAAGAGATGAGAGAGAAAAGCAATACAAAGAAAGAAGGAAGGGGTTGGAGGGAAGACGAGAAAGATGGTGAAGAGAGACCTCATTTTAACTTGCCTTAAAGCTGCATCATAAGCGCCATGCTGACAGGGACATAACCTAACACTACCTATCCATTAAGCATTCTATTTGCTAAATATTACATTCATTCTTCTTAATAACTGTGATTATTCTATACAAATGGTATATGTAGGTAGTATAGAGATCTAAAAATGGGGCTTAAAACCCTTTCTAACAGAAGGGAAATAGAACTTGGTGAATGGATTTGATTGAAGGCAAAAGGATTCAAAACTAAGGGTTGGGAAACATTGATTTATTTTATTTTTCTCAGCTGTAGTTTTCTTACCTGTTGAATGGTAACAGTTAATATTTACTCTCTTGCCTTCTTAATGAAAGTTGCAACTGAGACTATAGATGAGAAAATTTTCTGAAAACTAGAAACTGTCTTTATGGAATATTAATTGCATTATGTTTAATCATTCTTCTAGAGCCTTAATTTGGAATGAGCCTCACCACTTCTTGACACTCCTATCATTTAAAATATGGAAGAAATTAAATCCTTGGCAGAATTTTACTCCTTGCCTAGGTGTCTGGCTGTACATAAGGATTATAAAAATTTACCCAAGACAATAAAAATACCTTTTTAAAAAAATCTCTAGAATTTCATTAAATCAAGATTAAATCTACTTTTAGAATCTGGGAAAAAGGAAAAATTACTCCAAGAAAGGACTGTTGAGATAGTTTATTATGGTAAAAAGTTGAAAACTTAAGTATATAGCAGTTTACTTATTTTCTCATCATTCCTACTTAGTCCTAAAAAGAACTCTATCCAATATTCTGTTATAAACTATATGGGAAAAGAGTCTGGAAGAGTGAATATATGTATATGTATAACTGAATTGCCTTGCTGAAACAAACATAACATTGTAAGTCAACTATACTCTAACATAAAATAAAAAGTTAAATTAAAAAATAAAAAGAAACATGTTATCCAATTGTGCAATGATTAAATAAATTAAGGTTCCCCGATGGTTCAGTGGGTAAAGAATCTGCCTGCAATACAGGAGACACAGGTTTGATTCCTGGGTCAGGAAGATCCCCTAAGAAGGAAATGGCAACCCACCCCAGTATTCTTACTGGAAAATCCCACACAAAGAGGAGCCTTGTGGACCAGAATCCAAAGGGTTGCAAACAGTCGGACACAACTGATGACTACGTACTCAGAGCACATCCAAAGTTATCCATTTACTACTTCATTTCGGTACCACTGGTTAGGAAGATACTATGTAACCAACACAGTTTTAAGCATAGGGAATATAGCAATAAAGTAAGATTTATGGAACTTACATTCTGGTTTAAAGAAAATATATACAATAAATAATCTGTACCTTAACTATTATGTACCTATTTCAGTGATGGCATATACTGGTACACAAGGAAAGCACATAAAATACTAATTTAACATTTTGCATCTGTGAGAAAAAGTGCGCTCCAAGAGCTAAGAAACTCCCTTATATACTTAAGCTCTGGACTGACAGACATCCAGACCTATGAATAGCTAACCTCTTTAAGTACTGGAACTATAAATGTACTGTGTTATGGGTTCAAGAAGATGTTACATGATGAACGTTTGAATTGCAACCAACCTCAATAATGGGACTCTATAAAATAATCAGAATAGACAAAAAAAAAAAGTGCTGTGGTAGTTCAAGAAAGGGATAGTTATTGTGGTTTGAGGTCGTCAGAGTAGATAAGACAGGAGAAACTTTTGTGGGTCTGGAGGATTGACAGAGGATCCAGAAAACTAGGAAGATGGAGAAGGGCAGAGTGGTCACAGCAGGTTGAGAACAGCCTGTGCGAAGGCGTGGAGGCAGGAATGTGCAAGGACACTCTGGAGATAGCACGTAAATTTAATTCAGCCTATGGAAGGCAAGGTTGAAAGGGTAGGCAGGTCTAGAAAGCTGAAAGTTGGATGTTAAATGCTGGGCTAAGTAGTTTGGACTACAGCCCAAGAGTCCACAGAAAACCACTCGAAGAGATGTTTGCAAAAAGTTATTTTAAGAAATAGTGGTCTTAAGGGACTACATATTTTATATAGTGAACAAAGAATTGGCTTTGGGATTACTAAATGTGGGTTGGCTGGAGTCTGTGGGTTGGTTGGAGCCCCAGGCTCTCCATCAGGGCAGTGCATAACTGCGAAGATTCCTTAACCTCCACGCATTTCACTTTCCTCATCGGCAAAGTGGGGGCAGCAGTAATACATATATCTCACAGCCAAGGGCAATGGGATGATGCCTGCTAAGTGCATATCCAAGAAGAGGAGTTCCCCAGGAGCCTCTGAGAGCCATGGAGTCACAGAGCAAGAGACTGAGGGTGCGGGTACCAGTCAGAGGCTGGTGAGCAAAGAGGGAGCATGAGTTAGGCTGGCAGAAATGGAATTCCAGAGGAAGGCAGATGAGGGGGAGTGGTTCCAAAGAAACAACGACCTCAGCCTCAGTGGGATGGACAGGTTGGGTGGGGCAGAGACGACAGAGGTTTCAGGAGTGGTTATGACGGCAGCACCGACAAACACAGGGGAATCCAGCAACTGGGGCCGTTTTCACAGAGGAGACAGAATTGGGTTTTGACAGGCTGAGAAGACAGCGTGACCGAGTGCATCAACAGAAAGGGTCAACAGTAAGGGGAGCGGGTGGGAATGCAGCACAGGCTGGGTACAGAGGACTGAGACACAAAGAGTGTCCCGCCTTTCTGAGGGAGATATGGTACAGTGATTAAGAGCACACGCTCCAGACTCAGACCATGAGTCTGAATGCCAGCTCCACTATCACTAGCTGTGTCAACTTGGTTAAAGTGACCTGACTTCTCTGAACCTATGTTTTCTCACCTGTAAAGCGGCATTGAGAGGATTAAATGAGTCAATGCATACAAAACACCTAGAACAGCACCTGCCGCACAAGACGTGACCCATCCTATCAACTGCCACCACGACCACTGCCATCTTATCATCACTATCATCATCATAATAGAGACTGTGGTTAGAGCATGCCTATTGTTTCCAAAGCACTGAGCATGGTATTAGGATCAAGTTGATCAGGGTTAGCCCTGCAGCTCTGCCAAGTACTTGCTATGTAACATGGACAAGTTACTCGACCTCTCTGAGCTGTGGTTTTCCTATTTATAAAAATATGGCTCACAATTCCTGCTTGGTACTATTCTGAAAATGTATAAAAGACCACATATGTAAAGCACTTAACTCCGTGCCTGACCCACATGAGCACTCAATAAACTAAGCTTATTATTATTGAAGCTAAAAGCAGAATACTCAATCTTGATCATCTCCACAACCAAGGCTGACCAGAGTAGAATCCCAGTGAAATAAAGGAGGAACAACTGGAAAAAAAGGGAAAACTTCACAGGACCTAAAAGCGGAGGCTCATTAGACAAGGTCTTGCAGGGCGGGTCAGAGGATGAGGCTTGAGAACACAGCAGAAATCAGATGGCCTCTTGTTGCCAAGAAGGCTCTGGCCATAGAGTCATAACGGCCAAGTCACCTTAGGGGAGAGAAGCTGGAGTCTGTAGGCAGGAACAAGGAAAGTGGGAGAGACTTAGGTTGTTTCCAAGAGAAGAGATCATTCCTCCGCTAAATCCTGAAGGAGAAGAGAACGGCAGGATGAGGACACATATGGAGACGTCAGGATGGGAAGAAAGGAGGGTCGCCCCCGAGACTGGCCAAAGGGCACAGGGACGGGCCACAGGGTATTCAGAAGCACACAGGGACGCAAAGACATCCCCCACCAGTCAGGGGCTTCTTGGCATCACGGCCAATGTCTGTCTATCTTGGTCACATGAATGCACTTCTGTCCCGGTGGACAGTCTCCATCTTTTCAACAACGTTAGTGGCCAGGTTGAACGCCACAAGCATGTACAAGGAGGCAGAAAGGAGAGGAGACTGGCAGAGCCGCAGAGGTGAGCGAGTCTTCCGTATGTAGGACAGTGAGCTCGGCCTCTTCCCCAACCTGAAGTTCACAAAGGCAAAGTGATATCTGTGTTTTGTGTATACACTCAAGTAAAACCTTTTCAATGGAATGTCAGCTTGACACACTTCATGAATATAACATCCCCCTTAAAGTCATATTTTTCACATAAATACTGAGCTTGGGATGTGGTGAGAACTAATAAAAATGCCGCAGACTTTGAGTTCATACATGTGTAGAGCAAAAAAAAACTTGTTTTGGTCAGGGCATGAACACAGATCACCAAATTTCAATTTTTCTAACTGAGGTCACACAATAATGTAACATCTCCTTTCACCATAACTTTATAAAGGAAAAAATTTAATATTAAAAAAAGAGGCCCAATATTACCTAAAAAATAATTTAAAAATTAAATCAATTTAGATTTACTAAATACCTGTTATTATTATTTTTTTTTTCTTTTCATTTTTGAATGTCAAATGAAAGCCGTCTCACAGACTGGAAATGGTCTGCGGATCCAGTTTGAACCAACATGCTCAGGTTCATGACATGGAAGGAAAAAGCTTCTGTAGGTCAAGAGGCTGAGAGATGGTATAATGAAGGAATTGTGTACTAGTTCAGAGTCTTCAAGGACTAATCCACAGTGGGACACCACACCAGGCAACTGTGGCTATAAGATGCAGTATAACATGGCTGTTTATTGCTGGTAGTTGGGGAACACACACAGTTCTGTGGGCCAGACAGAGCAGCAGAGAAGGCGGCCGTGTAAGTGACCTAGTGGACTGTCAGGAGAGAGGGTGGAGGCTGCTCCCGAGGAAGCACTCAGGTGGGTGATCGCCCCCAGGGTCCAGGGTGTGGGAGGCTAAGGAAGCCAGAGGAAACTGCTGAGGAAATGAGGTGAGAGGGTTGAAGTGGGTGGGAGTCAGCGTAGGGGTGAAACCAGATTCAGTAGTTCTGAGGGTGCAGGGGAATGGACAGGTAAGAAACCTGAAAGGTGCAGGACCCATAGAATTTGCCCCTTTCGTGTCTGTCTTGTTGGCTCACCCTGAGAGCCCACGCTGGGCATGAACTGACCTTCCGCACACCTGTCCATCTCTTCCGAGTCCTGGAGCCAGGCTGCCACCTTGCTCTGGCCGGTCGTGCAGGTTGCAGGGAGGCTGCTGCTACAGGGCAGAGGGGACTGCCATGGAAAGCTGTTTGGCTGCACCTACAGTGAACAGAAAAATGTGTAGGGTTAGGCAGGAATAGTACATGTAAATGACTAAAAAGAACACTAGCCTCCTCAAAGTGACATTAAAAAAAGTGGGGGGGAAGGACAAGCTCAAAATATGGAAGAAGCCTCTTGGTTAAATGTGGTACAAGCTCAGGGGAGTCAAATTTCATAGGTGACCACAACACTTGTTAAGCTGCCATCTCCGCTGTACAATGAAGTGGACAATGTTTATGAATCTTATACTTGCAAGGACCTGCCAACTCAAATTTTCAATGGTTTTTGATTACTCACTAAGTTATGGTTGATAGTGTCCTTCTTGCAGTCCTCAACTCACGACTGAAGGCCTTTACTTTTTGAAAGCTCTCTGTACCCTTATGACTAACTCATGGTGTTATCAGCCACTTGTGATTCTTAAATACATTATGCACCAGCAAGCATCCTTTCCATCAAAATATTGAAAACCGCATATTCAGTATGGCATTGCATATTGAAAACTGTAACATATAAAATGGCAGTCTTGGGAATTCCCTGGCACTTCAGTGGTGAGGACTCAGCACTTTCACTGATGGGGGCCTGGGTTCAATCCCTGGTCAGTAAAGTAAGATTCTACAAGGCACACAGCATGGCAAAAAAAAAAAAAAAAAAAGCCAGCCTTGGCAAGTTATTATTATCTATAGCTGACAGACTTTCTGTTAAAGAGATTTTATGTGAAATAAAGTTGTATGAAGTATGTAGATACTAAAGTGAGTGTAAGAAACACTCCAAGAAAAAAGCAGAAACGTATTCCCCTAAACCTGAAACAACTTTAAAGCTCCGTATCTAACTTTAATATTCAATTACAACTGATTGTGTCTCTTGTAAATCATTATGAAGTGAAGGATGTGCATGCTTAGCAAACCCAGACTTATTTATTACCCACACAGGGCCACAAAGCAATTAACATTCTGAAACCTCATCATTTGATGCCTAGAATGCAAGCAAAGTGATAAAAAGCTCTTTTCACTCTTTATTGCACTTTGATAAATGTAATGGAAATCTTTCACCAAGTTAGATCTTAGCGGTATGTTGTTTGTAATGAGAGCAATACATCTATGAAAACCAGAGCTGAAGCCCTTTCTTATTCCAAGGCAAACAATGGGGAGGATTTGGTTTCAGTTCTCCAGTCTCAGATGTCACCCAAGTGATTTAATACATAACACAAGAGATGAAAATAATACATCTTTTATCAACACTGTGCCAAAGACACAGGCAGAAGCTGGAAGAAACAAATGATTAAATATGTATGTATTTTTAATATCCATCTAGAATACATTTCTTGTTTAATTTGGACTAACTCTGGGATTCATTCCATTTTGTGATGAGAACACAGGAGGCCCAGAGAATCTTGGGGACTATCTTGAACATCCTGTGTGTGTTACTCAGTAAGTGACCTGTTCCCTAATAACATTCATTAGTCCCCTAGAGAAGGAAATGGCAACCTACTCCAGTATTCTTGCCTGAAAAATCCCACAGACAGAGGAGACTGGCAGAGTCCATGGGGTCACAAAAGAGTTGGACATGACTTAGTGACTAAACAACAATTGGTTCATTTTCTTATATTTCAGAAGCAGTTAGTATTAGGGTTAATCTAACACCCTGTTTCTAGGAGAGAGATATTCCAGAATGAAATACGTTTGAGAGCCTTGTGAAATACTGGGTTAGCCAAAAAGTTCTTTTGCGTGTTTCTGTAGGATGTTATGGAAAAACCTGGATGAACTTTTGGGTCAACCGAATATAATTAACAGGATTTAACAAAAATTACTTCAGTGATTTCCATCAAAACAGCAATAGCTAAATACAGCTGTATTTAGTTTAATCTGATTTGATGAGTCTTCCAGTCACCCCATAAGGTTTTTCAATGCTTTGTAAGAAAACTTGGATATATGTTAGTCCATATATCCCTACATAGGAAAACAGAGAAAAGCAGAACCTTCACTGAAACACACTTGAACTCAGTTCCCTGTGGCAGCCAGTTGTTCACAGATGTCTCTATTCTCAATATCAGGTGCCAAGTAAGAAACTGGAAGACTCCTGGGTAGTGCAATGTGGCTATGGTTCAGAAAACCTAATTATTGCAGCAAAGGCAAAAACAGCTCTCTCCCTGTTCCATTGACTTAGCCTTGGTTTTTAACAGGTTAACACCTCTAGTTTTTCAACAACACAGAAAAAAACAGCCCAAAGAATAGCTTCAGTCTCCCTTAATCTGGTACAATGGAAAAGACACCAATTTTGGAAACAAAGATGAAGACTCAGATGAAGCTGAGATGAAGACTCAGCTGATAATGTCTTCTGGAAAAATGCTTAACTGTCTCTGAGCTTTGGCTATATTCAAGATTAGTGATGGATGAATGTCCAACGCTTAACACAGTGCCTAGTCTCAAACATGCCACTACTTATGTTACTATCGCAATCTCTTGCCCACTTGCCTTATCATGGGGAAATTCACTGGTCTCTTTCATGGTCATGTATGTATTACAGCTCAAGGCAAAAAAGCAAGTTTCATTCTGAAAACACTATTACCACCCAGGAAGACATTGATTTCTAGGTGTTGATTAACCAAACGTTCACTCTACTCTCTAATATGCTTATAAAGCCATGTAAAATTAAGATATAGTCCATTCATAGGAAAAGTAACTGTTAATTCTCTTGGTGATCCACATTTCCATCTAATCTACTCTATACTTGTAATTAACTTTGATGCTAAATGTCACTATTGTTTTCTGAGAGTTAATTTACAAAGCCAACCTTTTCTTCCTGGTTTGTCAAATGAGACTCAGTAAATATGTCTGCATAATCTTCCAAGCAATTTCTGGGTTGACTTTTATATAATGAAGTCATACCTTTCCATCCACAACTGAAACATTAGCAGCTGGTGAGGATTCAGCTGTGGAGGTTGAAGGAAATATGTGAAAACTAGCATCTCGTGGGGATCTCACAATTTCATTCTGCCGATACAACCGATGATGGCGCAGTTTGGAGACCCATGCATCAAACCAGTCCTGGGATTTCACCTACAACAATTAAAAAAGAGGAATAGGTAATGGTGAAGCCAATATCCTGTCTAACCACTAGTCTATGCAAATGACTTCCCAGATATTGGCAGAGAAACCATTTTAAGGTGTCTTTACCTTCAAATGATAGATGTGTTCTTCGGTATCAAGGTCTATTCTCCGAGCTTTCTTTTTAATTGACATGACAGAGAGTCCCACATCGATGCTTCCATGGACCTTCCCTTTCTGGATCTGAAATCAAAAGATTGGTTAAAAGGCTGAAAGGATATGTGATCTGATGTGTTTCTGTACTGAAGTGAGCTTAATGTAAACTTAATTTATCTACAGGAGATGGAAGATCACACCTCCTGAACAGAGAAGAAATGGCTAAGGTTCTGAAGTTAAGGTCCTTAATCTGAGGACAGCTGAAGTTGCAGTGACTTCATGCCAATTTCAATTAGTAAGACTATTCATCTCATCTTGTTTCGGCATAACTATAATGTCAATTCTTTGTAACTCTAGATTACACAGTTTACATCCTAAGAGAGACTTTTTCTGGTTCCTAAAATAACTATGGTCCATCTTTGCCCTACAACCCCAAACATACCCAAGTAATCAGCTAGCAGACAGCTGCAGGGTAGAAATGGGCAGTCGGGACTGAGTACACAGAGCAGGCAGCTCATCTTCTGGCTGCCCTCATCTGATCAAGGACACACAGCTGACTCACGAAGGAGCTAGGGTCAGAACTGAAATCTGAGTCCTCTGCTATTTCTCCCACACACAATGATAAGAAGGAGAGTGCTTTCCAGTTTTGCATGCAAACAGTAACTTTTGATATTAAAGAAAGGTAATTTGGAATAATTTTAGAGCTGGGATGCTCAAGATAAAGGAATATATGAAACAGAAATGAAGTCCATAGATAAGTCTTAAAAAAAAATCAGTAAGAACACAGGCTGAATTTCAGAAAAAGCACATAAAGCATAGTTTATTGAGAAATGCAGGGAAAAAATTCTACTTGAGTTTTCTAAGACAGAAAGGGTGATTTTTGTTAGTTGGTGACTTTTAGGTTTAAGCTTCTGTTTTTAACAGCATACATTACAATAGTTAAATTTTCATGCAGCAGTTTGAGATTTTATGCTAGCTTGAGCATAAGCATAAAACACACCTTCCATGCAACATGGAAGTCTGGTAGGTTGTTAAGTCTTACAGGCACAGAAATACACAGAACTGGTAACTGTGGCACAACACTTGTATACTATGGTGTTGACTCACTTCAAGCAGAATTCGAAACCAATCCTTTTGTCTACTTACATCAAGTGGTGCCTTTGAATACTTTAACATTCCATTATCCAGGACAAAAAAACGCTGCAAGAACCAAACAGTCCCCAGTTACTATCAGTATTTTGAATTACATAAAACATTCACAAGTGTGGGTCTAATATTGCTTGGTACTTAGTAATCAACATGTTTGACCATTTCCATGTATTTGAATTTAGTGCACCTGGCCACAGCCAGTCACATGAAATGGTAAGGAAATCTGAGCTCGTGTTCCATACCATTTACCTAGTAGGGTTCTTTTACACATAATCCAATGGGGATGAAATCTTTCACCACAGTTTTCTTTTCTTTTCTTTTTGGCTGTACCGCACAGCTTCTGGGATCTCAGTTCCCTGACCAGGGATTAAACCTGGGCCGAATTCTAACCAGTAGACCACATGGATGCCCCCCATCACCAGTTTTTCTTAATGGGGGAGTGGGGGTAGCAGCCTTATCAATATGCTTGCATCTCCATTTAGAAAAATATTTCCATTTCACTATTAGTAAAACAGATTAAAAATTATTTCTGAACTCTATTAAGGGGGAATAAATAGATATATTTGGAGTGGTTTTTGTCTCTTCCAAGATACTCCTGGTCCAGTCCAAATAAATCTAGCTATTTTTGATCCACAAACCTCAGGAGCTCTTTTGGTTGATTTCCCTTCCATGGACAATTGACAGGAGAACAAACAGCTCCCATGACTCAGTCAAATAATGGGTCCAGGGTCCTCTACTCTCCACAGATGCAGGTAAATTACTGTGGCTGGTAAATTACTCGGCTGGGAAGTTTTTATGTGACTTAGGAACTCTAGGCTGCTGAGGTGACAGGCAGCCGGGCCTGGGGACACCCTATACAGAACTCACAGAAGGCCACTGTAACCCTTTCTTACAGTTCTAGGGGGCAGCAAGTAAGCACTGGAGGAAAGAACCTTTACAGCTGAAAAATACTTGAGTTTTTGATTGCCTATGACTCGGGCAATCAAATGGACTGATGCTTGAATAAATACAGTATCACAGACCAGAAGCAAAGGAGATGAAGGGAGGACCTACTACTGCTCATGTAGCAAAACGTTCTAAGGGATGATCCAGAAAGAGCTGCAGCTGAACCACAGCCAATTTTGCTGAAACATGGATTGAGAGTGCTAAAGTCAGCAATTCAGATAAATGTGTTTTTTTGACCTCTTTCTTCTATTTTTCCATTTCTATCTATCAAAGAATTCTAGCAGAGATAACCTATAGGATGGTCATGGGGAGGAGATAAGCAAGGCCATTGATTTGAGGAATTGAAAAGTGGGAAGGTCAGAATGAAAGGCAAAGGTGCTTCCAGGAAGGTGTAAGGCAAGTTGACCAAAATCCAAGAGAGATCAAGGGTGAAGAGAGATTCCTGGTACGGGTATAATATTATGGGTTCAAGGAGACTGTCAAGGTTTCTGACAAGTGAGAGAGAAGAAGACTGACTGGCTTTCATTCCATCCTCAGAGATAGCGAGTTGAGGCAATATTTCCCATCTGTTAATTTTTAAGTCCTTCCCTTAATTTGCAAAAAATACATTTCCTCAAGGATGTTATAATCCATAACCTCCATTTTTGAGCCAATGGGCAGCCACCACCACTCCATTTGCACCCCCAAATCCATCTGCCTTGAGATGAAATCCATCAGCAGATGTGGCAAGTAATGAACCTGTTCTTCCAGTGATTCTAGATAGATCCTGGTGGTCTATCCAAAGGCTTATATTGAAAACAGAGGACAGCTTGCTTCTCCTAAGTGTCCAGAATTCTTGCTACTCAGGTCATTGCAACAATACAGTTCAAAATATTTTCTTCATAATTAAAACTGGAAGATGGAAAAATTATGTGGAGTTGGGGAGAGAGAAATACACCAGATATACTAAAGGACAGTAGACAAATTTCCAAGAAAGCAATTTTCCATCTTTAGTTTGCACTGGCAAACAATAATTCTAGGAATTTACTCCAAGAACCTAAATGGAAATTCATGTATAAGAATCTTCATCACAACATCATACAGTAAAAATTCAGACACATGTATACACAGCAATAGGAAACTGGTTCAGTAGTGGTGGGATATATAGTATAAATCCATCCAATGAAATACATGCATGCATTTAAAAGCAGCTCGGGTTTAGAAGAATGTTTAATAAGAACATATTTATCCTAATTGAAGTTTATAAAGCAGAGTACACAACAATATGTGTAAACTGGATTTTAAATATCATATAAAATATTTTTTCTCTGCTTACAGACATTACAGAACGAATAGATATGACAGGTTGCAGCCTGTATGGTTAAAATAAGGCTGTATAACCACTTACTGACACCAAGGAAGACCCTCTCTAATTAAGAAGATGATCTGAAGATGAATGTGATGAAAATGGTACCTTGTGCCAGCCTTTTAAAGGCCATTTTCTCTTCTTTAGCATAAAACCCTCATGTTTGTCTGGTCTCTGGACATTGGTTTGGCCTATTTTCAGTCCTTCTATAATTTCCCAGCTGTCAGCTTCCTAAGAGAAAAGAAGAAAAACAAATCACATATTTCTCAGTGTTTGATGACATACTTAGAAGCAAATTCCAAGGTAGAAGTTGCTTTTGAAATAACACTCAACCCATTAGAGGCAGGAACATCACTCTGGCGCGTTCTCTAACATCACACACAGCTATGCACTTATAACCGAAGTGAGAACGCGCTCCTGGGTACACCTGGAGGAATGCAGGCCATCAGAAAAGAGCTGGACAGCGGTGAAGTCTGGGGTAGAATGGTTTTGATTGCCTGTATTCACAAGATTTAAAATGCACTTTTCCAGGCAGTTCATCTCTGCGGACAGAGGCACATTAAAGTTTTAAAATAAGATCATTTTGATGAAACATGTTCAATTAGTGTGTGGGCCTGACTTTCTGTAGAAATAAAAAGGCTGTGGTAGCCTAAGTAGCTCACAATCTGTTAGGCTGAAGAGCAGCACTGTGGGCATCTGTTTCCCCTTGGTGAGGCTGCTGACATTTCTAAGTGAGCATAAAATGCCCCACTTGCCAAATACCCACCAAGAAGTCCATGCTTTCGAAGACACACGTTGTGAGAAAAACACACCGCTGGGAGCCCATGGAAAGAACACCCGACTGCACGGCCAAGAATCTGAGCTTCTAGAGTCCACATCATCACCCTCCTCTGCTAGTTCAGTTCAGTCGCTCAGTTGTGTCTAACTCTTTGTGGCCCCATGGACCACAGCACGCCAGGCCTCCCTGTCCATCACCAACTCCTGGAGTTTACCCAAACCCATATCCATTGTGTTGGTGATGCCATCCAACCATCTCATCCTCTGTCAGCCCCTTCTCCTCCTGCCCTCAATCCTTCCCAGCATCAGGGTCTTTTCAAATGAGTCAGCTCTTCACATCAGGTGGCCAAAGTATTGGAGTTTCAGCTTCAACATCAGTCCTTCCAATGAACACCCAGGACTGATCTCCTCTAGGATGGACTAGTTGGATCTCCTTGCAGTCCAAGGGACTCTAAAGGGTCTTCTCCAACACCACAGTTCAAAAGCATCAATTCTTCTGCACTCAGCTTTCTTTATAGTCCAACTCTCACATCCATACATGACCACTGGAAAAATTTCCTGTTAAAAACAGACTAAATCATGGTTTCCTCTTCCATAAGATACGTTTTGTTCATCTATGTTGTTTTTAAAAAAAGCTTTTAAAATGAATTGTCAATATTTAAAAATCAGAGGATTTCAGACTTTAAAAATCCAAATTTCTAGTGTTGTGGAAGCGTAAGATGCTGGGAGGGATTGGGGGCAGGAGGAGAAGGGGACGACAGAGGATGAGATGGCTGGATGGCATCACCGACTCGATGGACATGAGTTTGAGAAAACTCCGGGAGTTGGTGATAGACAGGGAGGCCTGGCGTGCTGCGATTCATGGGGTCGCAAAGAGTCGGATACGACTGAGCGACTGAACTGAACTGAACTGAAGATCTGGCAATATTGGTCCTGCCCTGGGGGATGGCAGCCCTTCTTCAGTCTGCCACAGTCCCCCTTGGGTCTGCTTCCATGTTGGATAGCTGCTCTGTAGCAACGTCTTGGGTTTTAAAATCCCCGGACCAGGTAATTTCCAAGGGCCCAGGCAGCTCTATAGTAACCGCTGACCTGGTAAACACTCGTGTTTTAGATCTCAGGCTTGGGGCTCACTCAAGCAGAAGCAGAGGCAGGAACAATGAGGTCACATCACGTGCACAACTGCTGCACTCCTGCTCATGGAGCAGGGAAGCAAAATCTCCCACCACAACCTGCTTGGCCACCTCAGCTCTTGAAAGCTGGATGCAGCTTCATGGATCAGGGCAGGCCTCTCTGCAGAATGAACTGACCCAATCTGACTCAGGAAGCTGACTTCTGAGGGGTGTTCTATCAGCAACCTTCTTTAGACTATGGCACAGAGGCTTCAGCGGGAATGGCAAGGGGTTCTATCTTGGGGCAGATGGACTTGCCAGCCCCGGGTCTGGGTGGTGGCTGTCCAGAGTCTGCTGCAGGACTGTGAGGCTCTGACAGAACCCAGGGGCCAAGGGGCCATAGTCAGCTACTGACATCAGCCACGGAGATGGGAGGGGAGAGGGCTGCATATTTGCCATCCATGCCTCTTTCTTCTGTCTTCTTTCATCTCAGAAGCTGCCTGCCTTCGGCTGTGCGTACTTAGTTGCTAAGTCATGTCTGACTCTTTGAGACCCCGTGGACTGCAGCCTGCCAGGCTCCTCTGTCCTATGGGATTCTCCAGGCAAGAAAACTGGAGTGGGTTGCCATGCTCTCCTCCAGGGTATCTTCCCACCCCAGGGATCAAATCTAGGTCTCTCACATTGCAGGCAGATTCTCTGCCATCTGAGCCACCAGGGAAGCCCACTTGTTCTATGGCTGAGTCAAATCTATGTGTAAGTTCAAATATGTGTAAATGGACTGGGATTTTCACAGAAAATTGTTTCCAGGAGATGTGGCTGAACATTGCTTCATGCTAACATCATTAAGGCTAGGAGATACTCCTGGCTTCTGAAGCCAGCATCATGCTTCCTCCTGCCTGAAGCCCAAGCCCACAACCACCACCACCCCTGAGAACTGATCCAAGATCATTGCCATTTCTCCATCTTCTCGGTCATCTCTGAGGGTGCCTGGTGAATGAGCTATTCATACATCCCTCACGGAAATGCAGCTGCCAGTGCTTATCTGGTGACATTAAGAACCTTTAAAGGAGCTGTAAACTTCCTTGTACACGAGAAAACAACCTACAAAGTGATTCTCTACTTAAGTACTGTCAGAAACTGTGATTGATCTGGTCAGAACCATTAATTAGATATGGTAATTTTTTCAAAAATATTTCTTTCTAAATAAATCCACTTCCTACCTAAAAAAAAAAAAAAAAAACACTTCTGATGAGACAATTTCAGGCTCTGTACCCTATTTTTAGGACAGTAAAAGGCACTGTCCTCAGGAGTACAAAGCAGAGTGCCTTGGTATATTCATTTTTTAATACTGAACTGTAATTCAATCCAGGTGAGCACTGTTTATAAACAGTGAGAGAATAATAGAAGAAAATAGCAGGTTCTTGTACAAAGTCCAGTTATCTTTGGCTTTTCATTTCCATCAGTGAAGCAGATAAAAATGATTGATTTTTATTCCATAAAACTAATAGATTTCTTTTAGAAAGCCTTAATGTAATCAAGAAAGTAAAAGAAAAACTCTCTACATATGTGTACCTATATTCATGAGCACTCTCTGGTCCTAGAGAGATATCAGCTGTATTTAATGATATTTCTATTTTTAGTAGCCCCATCGATGGATAGCATCTCCAAAAGAAGAGCATTTTTATTTTTGGCTAGATCTTATCTTATTTGAAGGCTAGTGTTCATCTTTGATTTATTCTCTCCATGTGTGACGAACACTCTGCCTTACTTATGAAAATGGAAATCTTTAATAATAAGTACAAATGCTATTTGAATTTTTTCTTAATTAAATTCAGAATGTAGTAATAGCTTGTCCCTATGGAACTATGACTACTGATCTCTGTCACAGCAGTTTTTTTATTCTTTGGGAATTTAACTACAGAGGGAAAAAAGGGGCGGGGCTGTGTGGATAAGACAGAAAAAGCAAAAAGTTTAAAATGTATTTTGTAAATATACATGCAGCAGTTCTGAACAGGTAACTGCACTCACTCTGATTCAGCATTACTACATCCAGCAAAAGGAATTAGGAAGAATCCTAATACAGTTCTTAAAGTTAAGTAAACTGTCAAACAGACAAAAAAGCAGAGGATAATGCCAGAGCAAACAACTCTATTTCAATTATAAATACTGATGATAATGGTACAAATAAGGTGTGTAAGAAATGAAATATCCTATCTTAGGACTTCGTACAATTCATCTCTATACTTAGTAGACCAGGTCTGTCTTGAGAAAGCTAAAATTGTTTTCTGAAAACTGAATAACTTTTCTTAATTTCAATTAATATCAATTTTCTTCTTAAAGTCACCAACATTCATAGGTTTACACATATTAGAAACAGAGTTAAAAACCCTAACATAATCAGTACTTGCAACAGATATACAAACATTTTTGTTATTACAAAAGTTTTAAAAACACCTTTGATCTAATAACAATACCCCCAAACAGAAATGAACCTGATAACAGCCCTAAGCTGTTCATTTGGAAAAAAAAGACATTTCCTTTCTCAAGAGTATATTCTATAGGCGCGTATGTGTAGGTGGTGGATATGTGAAATGCTTTAGGAGGTGAAAGTATCAAACAAAGCATTTGAACAAATCATGAGACAAGACTATGTGTACTTTAAACAGTGTTCTTCCACCACCAACCAGTACCCAGGGAGTCCATCTTCTCTCAAAGTGGCTGAGGGATGGTGAGATACTATGGTGTCTGGATTGAACGGGACTCTGATTTCATGGGGTCCCAAGAGAGCTGTTATGTATTTGTACAGAAACACAACAAGAATATGAGTCACACAGCAAGATCTAAGAAGGCAGATGCATGGAGAAGAAAGGACAAGTGGATGTTGCCGGGGTCCTACCCAGATCCCAAAGTGGGTGCTCAATCAGTGTGAGCCACCTTCTCCATCACCCCTACATGGGGTTATTTTCTGTCCTTTAGCTGTGTCTTAAGAGAGAACTGAGGTTTCAAAGAGATTTCTGGTCATATTTACCAAGTAGACATTCTCTGTTTGCCATTCAAATAGAAATAAGATTGTTTTTCATTTCTAAGTTGTTTTGTTTGTTTTTTTTTACAGTTTAATAACTCCCTTATTTTAATTTGGCAACCTGCTCCTATCTGACAGAATAAACTCTATGGCTTGTAACACCTTCAAAGTATAAAGAGGTACTATATTCTATAATACAATAGTGTAGTAGAGCATTCTTTTCACAAAGGATTCTGTTCAATGTAGGAAAAGCAACATTGATGAATCAGTTATCCATACTTAGTTAACCTTTTGGGGAAATAAAGTGCCATTTTTGTCTTTGGATTCAAAATCTCCATGCATTCTATTTTTTGAGTTTCTCAGTAGGGGAGCCGGAAAATCTCAGGGAATTGAGCAGGGGATGGGAATAAGTAGGATGGTGTCTCTTCGACTCTTCTTGGTGATTTTTGCACAGGCACAAGTTAATTTAGATGTTCCCGTAGTCTGAGGAAAAGGAAGCCCAGGGAGAGGGAACACTGGCTTCCACGATTCAGAAAAGGTCTGCACCAGTAGTCTCTGTGGCCCCCTCGGAGCTCGCTGCTAGGAAGCCCAGCTGTAAGAAGGGGCCTGAACTCAGAACACAGAGCAGCCCCCCTGGGCAGGGACTCTTACCCTGCAGCTGGGGCAGAGCTTACCCGAGTCTAAGTCTGAGTCCCTGACCTGCGACTCAGCAGCTTTTTTCACTCTGGGCAAGTTACTAACTCTTGGTTCCTGTATTTGTAAAATGTAATAAATACCTACTCTATTTGGAACTGCTCATAGGGATTACAGTAAATGGAATCATCTTAATACAATACCTGGTACCCAGTGCATGGTACCTGCTGTTGCTGTTGTTGTTACTTCGGGGCCCAGTGATTTTTTTTTTTAATTACCTTGATATAGAAATATTAGCTCATCTCTCCAAGAGAGAAGGATGATAATTTCTCTTGCCTTTCCCTTAGAACAAAGAGAAAGTGAAAAGAAATGAAAGTGTCACTCAGTTGTGTCCGACTCTTTGCAAACCCATGGACTGTAGACCACCAGGTTCCTCTGCCCATGGAATTCTCCAGGCAAGAATACTGAATTGGAGTATTTCAAGTTTAATAGTGGACTGGCATATTTCAATTCATTTCCTCCTCCAGGGGATCTTCCGCACCCAGGGATCGAACCCGAGTCTCCTGCATTGCAGGCAGATTCTTTACTTTCTTACCCACTGGGGAAACCCAAAACAAAGAGAATTCTGGCCATCTGTATGTAACCCTGCAAATCTCATCAGCAAATACACGTTCATCTCTTCCCTTCTTAGGGCAAGATAACCTACATACTGGGCGGGTGGAAAGAAGAGAAAGAGCAGTTCTCTACAATGGGCATCACAACCAGTTTAGGGGAGTCAGGTGAAAGAGGTGTCGTTCAACTGGCCCGGGGCCATGCCTCCTGACCTTGGAGAGTGGCACCGGCTCTGGCTCCAGCAGCTGCCGACTTAGAGAGGGTTCGGTGCTCGTGGAAGAAGTCCTCTCCAGTATGTGGATGCTCTGAAAATGCACAGAAATACAGCTGAGGGTTAGAAAATCCATTCCTCATGTGGGTGGACAGAAAGGTGAGATCACACACATCACAGTGAGAGCAGCGAGCTAGGTCAACGATGACAAGCTCCAGAGGGGACCAAAGGCAGCAACGACTGTAAGAAAAGTGTCAGGACAGGATTCTGTCTCCTTCCCTTATGGATTTGATGGTGCATTTCTGCTACAATACTGATTTTAGTCTTAGAGAGTCAGAGAGCACATAAATTAAAAAAAAAACAACCATGGAATAAGTCCCAACATTTTCATAACTTTATGAGAATGGTGGTACACCTACTACCTTAGATGGCTAGCCTTATATAGAAATATTTGCTCATCTTTTGAATGGCAGGAAACAGAGGAAGGTCTACATCAAAAATCCCAGAGCCATAATACTGTTCAGTGCCTAGAGTTTCTTATAATCCTTATAAGATAATTATATAATGGTATAATTATTATAGTTACAATAATATGATAATTCTTAAATGCAGAGAAGAAAATGATTCAACAAGCAGTAGATGTCTTTTACAAAGATTATAAAGAGCATTCACAGACCAGTAACATGACATTCCAGTAGGAAAGTAGGCAAAGTATATGAGCAGAATAGGCAACTTGTGCATAATATTTAAAAAGATGTTCAACTTCAACCACAGAGGTATTTAAAGAAATGAAAACCAAAATAATAATGATTTTTTTTTAACCCATTACATTCAAGAATAGATCAGGGTTGGGGGAAAAGGAGTATATATTTGGTATACTTTTTAAAGAGGAATTTTGCAATTTTATTAAAAAGTCTTTGGAGAAGAAAGTACTGCCTAGTTGACCCAGCAATCTCATACCTAAGTCTTTACTCTAAGGAAGTAATCAGACCAGTATGGAAAGATATAGGAACAGATATACTTACTAAAGCATTATCTTATTATAGTAAAACAAAATCTAATATATATGAGAATGGTACAGATTTTTAAGGAAGTATTAATACCATGCAATGATTAAAAATGGTAACATGAACTCTGGTTTATTGATATGGAAAAAATAGTCATGGTGTTTGGTTAACTAAATAATAAGGCTATAAAGAATATGTAGAATATGATGATGCTAAGCTTACAATCAAAATATGTTCCAGAATGTTACAGTCGCTGTACAGAGGTGGTGGAATTACAGATGATTTTTAATTTTTTTCTTAATTTTTTAGTGCAAAAATATATATTATATTTGGAAGAAATTAAGCACTTTATACAAAGGAATAAATCTGAAAGACATTAAAGAAATAATCCAATGGCGTTAATATTCAGATACAGGCTGAAAATGTAACATTTTTACTCTAGTTGTAACATTTCATTGTTTCAATACACAAAGTTGGATTTTATTTACCTATTAAGGTCTCTATTTTTCCTATCTCATTGGAAAATTGTCAGATTAATGTTTGCTTCTTCATAAAGCACGTTACACTTTGACCTGAGCCAAATTATTCTAATTTCTATTCAGACTTTTGATTATTTCTGTAATCTTGAAAATAAGTAGTCTGACTAAATTTTTAAAATCACATCATTGCTTTTTTAAGTCACTTATTAGAAAGAGAATAACTGAGGTGGAAGGTTTATTTTTCCAATTTGTGAGGAAGCAGAAGAAATAAGAACAGATATCTGGTGACCAAACACAGAGGGGCAGAGGTTAGCAAGAATTTCTAATCTGACAGCCAATGTGTCCAAGGACAATTTAAGCATTAAACGGGACTCTGCTCTTTCCATTCCTAGGTTCACTTCAATTAGCAGGGAAAAATGATAAATGGGACTGGGTATCCACATCTGTGCCTGTGCCTTTTGTGGGAGCCAGAAGCAAAGGCAGACTATGAAGAGAAAAACAGGCGGTGTGTGTTCAGATCTTTCAATGGGAAGAAACGACCTGGGACTTGCATTATTGCTCATGTTGGTATTCTGGATGGGATCCTATTTAAAACATATCAGCACAATATGAAATTTAGATTTATTCTGAGATCATGTATGTAACAGGAACTAAATGAGAATTATTGCTGGGGTTGAAGCAAAAATTGTATTACCCTCGAGGATGCCCTCGCAGCCTCTCATTTGTTTGTGTGTGTTTAAAAATAATAAAAGTAGTATGTGCTCATTACAAAATATTCAAATACAGAATAGAAATATATAAAAGAAGGCAGAGTTCCCACCCCACTGTTAACTCACCCTCCTCATCCCTTTAGCTTCTGTAGCAGTGGTTCTCAAAAGGTTGTCCATGAAGCTTAGAGGCTCCCACGGCCCTTTCAGGGCATATGCAAGTTGAAAACTTTTTATAACCATACCAAAATGTTATTTATTTTTTTACTCTCATTCTCTCACTAATGTATAGTGAAGTTTTTCAGAGGTTATATAATATAAGGACACCTCTCCATTTTCATACATGCAGATGTCTGGGCAATCAAACACACATACATTGCCTTTGGGTCCCCATTGCCTACCCCCCATAACACATACACACAGTAAGAAATGCAAAACTTGGAAAGAAACTTGACCTTCACAGCGATGTAGGCAAGAAATAAAGGACTAACTCAGGAACTTAGCCATGTGAAAGAAACTAAATCACCTAATATTCAAATCAAGCCACAGATACAGAAATCAATTTAGGATATTTAAAGTATGAAAAAAATGAGTTTTGTCTCTATAGAGACCTGGGGATACTTAGTGTAGTTGGGATTCTGTGGGTCAGAAAGGTTAGTGACAAAACAAACCAGGACAGAATTTGTAAAATACCTACTGCAGTACCTGTCACAGAGAACACAATATTAGTTGTTTTCTCCACTCAATTTTACAAAAGTTTGCATTAGGGAAGAAAAGTAAGAGGTTCACTCATTTCAAACTTTTTATAATAAAGAGTTGGACACGACTTAGCGGCTGAACGACACACTCCAACTTAGTGGATAATCCAAACCCCAAATTTTGTTGATTTTCCAAGGTACAGAGAATCATAAAAATGTTTATTAAGATAATTCTTAAATCATTCTATTTAACAATTCTTCATAGGGCCCTGGGGACCCCTTATTCTGGAGGGGCCAGACAATCTCTCCGAGGGCCACAGAGTGTCCTGCTTATCAAGGGACATCTGGGTACACACCTTATCAAAATAATCACAGATGCTCTTAAGTTCTTTTTTGGAAAGACTGTTTAAAGTCACGCTTTAAATTTCAGTCTTCTTCAACTATCACTAACTCAGTATATTTTACTGGAAAAGGCATGATTTATAAAATTACCAACTGATATCTATTACTATAAATGTAACTAGCCCCCAAAATAAGCTATTTCATTTACCTTTCATAATGATAATAAAGAAGCCAAAAGCTCTTAAACAAATTTCTGCAGTATATTGTATATTTGTATATTATTTGAACCTATCATCTATCTTATAATAAAAAATTAATCGACTACCTTAAGAATTGGCTTCAAACTCGTGGTTTTTAAATAAAAGTCAAAAATATATCCCTGAAGTTACACAAAGACACACAATCACTCACTATTTTAATGAGATACCTAAGTACGTCAATGCTATGTTCTTAATATGGGCAGATATGAAGAAGACAGTTTTCAAATCTGTCATACTCAGTCTTGGACTCAAGTTCAACTGTATCCTACATGAAAGTAGGAACAAACTTATCTTCATCTTGGTATCCCACCCCCTTGACCTCTAGCACAAGGCCCTGCATACTGGAGCCAGGCAATCTCTAGAATTTTTTAGATCTCTTTTATTAAGTTGTAGAGAATGGTCTCTCAGCAGTCATTAACACAAGATCAGGTATAAAACTCCCTTCTAGTTTCATTTTGGAATTATAAAAATCACAGATCCAATAAGAAAGAACTTTTGAAAACATTTTAAAATAAGGACTTAACTTTTAAAACGAAAACATCTGGTGAGTTAACATCTGGTGAATTAAGCTCTTGCTTATTAGATTTAAAGCTGTGACAGGTCAATGGAGAACACAAAAAAATGTATTAATAATGTGGCAACATCTTCAGTAACAAAAATTAAATCTTCACGTTTCCTTTAAGATCATACTTGGTTTTCTTCACAAGCTGCCTATTTTCATATTCTTTCACGGTGACTTGGAAACACATCCACCTACCCCCAAGGTGTTATACATATTATATAAGAAGGTTAAATAAAGGATTACATATATCTGTTCATTATTCTTTTAAAATCAAGTCTGCTTTCAAATACTAAAACTACAACTTAATTTCCAGGTTTTTTTTAAGACTTTTTTTCTAGAGTAGTCTTAGCTCCACAACAAAACTGAGAGGAAGGTATAGAGATCTCCATGTACCCTTGCCCCAAGCATGCATAGCCCTCCCCCATTATCAATCCCTCTGAACAGTGTGTTGCCATTTGTGACAAATGATGAACTTAGGTTCATTCCAGGTCAGTGTTTTAAGGAACTTAGAATATACGAGAAGGTGAAAGTACTCACCCATCCTTTGTTCTCCCAGCTCAGAGAAAACTGAGGCAGACTTAGCTTAAAACCAGGAGTTGAGCGCATATTTCACTGCCGCTCTTTCATTTGGTAAAAGTTAGTCCCCTGGGTAATACCCACTAACCTTAATACCTCCTGGGCAGCAAGCAGAAATCTGTTGACGTGACTACAGTCTGGTTTACGTGGTATCAAAGATGTGGGTAAACAGACATACAAAGAGACATTTAATAACAGCTGAATGGTTTAGTCGCAACTCCTGCAGAGAGAAAGACGACTCTCAAAATGAAAGTCCACAGAACTGCTGAATGGGTCTCTTGGCTTGTCTGGCCTGTTGTGTAATTTCATTTTAGAGATGTAAAAGAGCTGCTGGAAAAATGGTAGGTTGTGGCTACCAATTTCTGTATAGACTCACTTTCCATACAAATTTAAAACAGTATTAAAGAGACCATTGCTCTCTGAATGTTAACTCTGTTGAAACTGCTCATCCAATGAGTTTTATCTAAGTTATAATATTTTTCTGTTCATGAATTATATAAACTATTTTCAAAGAAAAATATCCAAAATGATTTATAAACTTCAAAAGTATTTCCTTATTGAAGCTTCTGACGATTAGGCTTGTCTCTCTTCTAGTTCTTCTAATTTTGACATAGCAACACTATTCCAGTGATACTAGTAACCTTTATAGTGTTGATGATGATGACAGTAGTGATGGTTCATATTCAGTGCTTTCTATATCCCTGTCTCTTACACGGATTATTTCATTCCATCTTCATCAAAAGCCTTTAAATAATGGTTATTCAATTTATTTTATGGCTGATTGAACAGAGAGAGGCTCAGTGAGGTTAATGACACAGAGTAAGTATTAGAGTTGGAATGGAAATCAAGATTCTCCTCTGGACTCCAAGCTTTTAAATACTGACCTCTACTAAAGTCAAAGCTACTATTAGATGTCAAGATTGCTGGGACAAAGTGGAAGGAATGACAGATTTTATTTTCTTGGGTTCCAAAATCACTGTGGATGGTGGCTATAGCCATGAAACCAAGACACATATTCCTTAGAAGGAAAGCTACGACAAACCTAGGCGACACATTAGAAAGCTGGGACAACAGGGCTTCCCTGGTGGTCCAGGGGTTAAGAGCCCAGCTTGCACTGCAGGGGACAGCAGTTCCATCCATGATCCTGGAAGACCTTGTATGCCGTGGGGCGGCTAAGCCCATGTGCCACACTACTGAGCCCGAGCTCCGGGAGCTGCAAGCCCCAACTCCTGAGCCCACGTGCCATGACCACCAAAGCCTGCACACCCTGGAGCCTGTACCTCTCAATAAGAGAAGCCCCCACAGTGAGAAGCCCTTGCACCTCAACTACAGGGTGGCCCCGCTCACCACAACTAGAGAAGGCCAGCACGCAGCAACGAAGATCCAGCACGGCCAAAAACTTAAAAAAAACAAACAAACAAAAATAAATAATTGAAAAACAAAACAGAGACATCACTTGGCGGGCCAAGGTTCATACAGTCAAAGCTATGGTTTTTATAGCAGTCAGGTATGGATATGAGAGTTGGATCATAAAGAAGACTCAGCGCTGAATAAGTGATGCTTTCGAACTGTGGTGCTAGAGAAGACTCTTGAGAGTCCCTTGAACTGCAAGATCAAACCAGTCAATCCTAAAGGAAATTAACCTTGAATATTCATTGGAAGGACTGAATGTGAAGCTGAAGCTCCAATACTTAGGCCGCCTGATGTAAAGAACTGACTCACTGGAAAAGATCCCAATGCTGGGAAAGGTGGAAGGCAAAAGGAGAAGTGGGTAACAGAGAATGACGCAATTAGATAGCATCACCGACTCAATGGACGTGAATTTGAGCAAACTCAGGGAGATAGTGGAGGACAGAGGAGTCTGGCATGCAGTCCATGAGGTCGCAAAGAATCGGACATGACTCAGCAACTGAACAACAGCAACAATACAATATTAGATGACAAAAAACTATAGCAATTTCAAGCAGTGTTTAACCTTAAGACTAACTGAACACATCCACCACAACCTTCCATGGAAACAGAGGGGCAGAAATGAGTAAAACAAGTTTACAGCATTCTTAAATAGGGTGCAACTAACTGTGAGGTTTGCTTGCAAGTTTCCAGAACTAACAGCAAGTCAACTAGCTCTACTTCAGGAATGCAGTGTCTGATGAAGAGAAAAGAACGTAGTTTTGCAGTCACATAGACAACCACACAAACCCGCATGCTGCTATTTACCATGTAAATAAAGAGGCAAGTCATGAACCTCTCTCAGCCTCAGTGCTTTCTCCCTCCAAAACGGAGAGGTTAAAGTCTACCTTAGAAGACACTGCAAGTCACTGAGTTGGCACCCAGTGTATGGACAGTTCTACCATACACTGGCACACAGCAGGCACGCCATAAATGGTGGCCAACAGCTCAAATTACAAATGATGTAAGAAATAATGTTTAGGAATCTTGTGCACTCTTATTTCCACAGAAAGATGTGTCCAAATACTCTCCAGGTGTACGACACCTGGGTGCCCTTTGGAAGCAAACAAGCCGTACCTGACAAGGCCATTATGTTACCTGGTCAATCCAGCAACTGGAGTCAGCACCATCTCATGACCGGAGCACTGGAGCTTACTGAGAAAGCTGACAAAGTGAATGGAGACAGATGCCCTTGGATACTTGCCAGTGGGAAAGCAACAGCGGTGGATAGTGATGCACATTCCATATCTTGTGAATGCCTATAGCAAAAGAGGCTCATGGGCTTGCCTGCTGTCTTTTAATCATGTTCTTAAAGGGACTGTTTTTATTATTTTTGGAATAGCATAAAATACCAAAATCACCAAAGCCAGAAGGCCATGACTGAAGAAACAGTTAATTCTACTACTTTCTCTATAGTAATAATTATCTTGCTCTCACTGAAAGACGGCAGAATTACATTAAAAATAAATCTCCATATAAGCACCACTAAGATGAAATGAAAGTAGAAAACTCTAGACATAGTGGCTGGGAAAATTCCACACAGCACATATGGGAAACCCTGAGGGAAGAACCAACAGTCATCACATTCTTGACTCTGGCTGCATAGAAACACAAGCTTGTTAAGAGCCAACAGCTATGGCCCCACAGTGAAGTCGTCTGTTGTTGGAAACCCTGCATTGTATGAAATACAATCACGGCCCATTGAGTGGTCCATTTATAGCCAAGAAGAGTTCCGCAATCTTGACTATGAAGTGGTAAAAAGCGTGTGAATAAACAGTTCTTTCATTCCCATGGCTGCCTTTCAGGAACACTAGAACCAGAACTTACCTGTGGGCTTGCTCCCTGCCTGTACTCACAAACATGCAGCAAAACTACTGAAAACCCAGCAACTATGATCATACCTCATTACAGCACTTACAACTGAATGGCAAATAAAAGGGACAAATACGAAGCCATTTCAAGAGCAAAGGCTCCGGAACATGCAGAGTTAATAAGAGGCAGGAGAACAGTGCTGTATGACTAGAAAAGGACACAACGTCAAGTTAATTTGTACTTTTCTGTAAGGCTATTAAAATGACCCAGGACAGACAAAGGTTTTCCGTATGATAATTGCTCAAGATTCTGCTAACAATACAAGCAAAAAAAATCGTATAAACATTTTTACATGTATATTTAAGGCAGAGTTGGTTTGTTTTCATTACCCTTGTAAACTCGGAGCAGATAGATCTATGCTTTGCCTATATGTACTCATAAATATTTGCTGAAAGAATCAACAAATATTTTCTATAATAATATACAAGTGTCCAAGTTTCCACTTCCTGGAAAACATGCTTAAATTTCTATGAGATAAATATAGATAGTTAGAGGGCAAAGAGGGGCACAGGTTTTGCTCACAGCACCTCAAAAATAGTTTTAAAAACTTGCTTTAAGTGTCCCATCTTGTATACACTTCATATTCATTTAATTTTAAATCTTATGGAGTTAAGGCTTATAATTTTACAATTAAAATAGATGACATTTATACTGTATTTACTATATTCCATATACTATTTTAAACATATATATGTTTTATGTACATATGCACATTAACCCATAAAATATAACCTTTAAAAATAAACATTTTTGACTACAGAAGCAATACATGTCCATTGCATAAATTTGAGGGGAGGGGAAAAAAAGAAACTAAAACCATACACAACCAGCAATAAACTCTTCCACCATCCTGGTATATTTGCTTTCAGCTTTTTAAATGAACATACACTCTTGATTCTTAAAAACAAAATTGGAAATACACTATATTTTCAATTTAATACCTGGGTCTTTTTCATTTAACAATATGTAATTTTCTCAGAGCTTTAAACATTTTTAAAAGCATTTTTAACAGCTGTGCAATAGTCCACTGTATGGCTATGAGTCAGGTTATTAAATGAACTCCTTGTTGAATATTAGATTATTTTTAATTTTTTAATACCATAAACATACTTTGACAAACACCTCTGCACAGAAATCTTTACATGTATCTTTGGTTGTTTCCTTAGAATGCATTTCTTAGAAGCTGGGCTACCAGGTCCTATGGTTTGACTTTTTAAAAGACTTTAGATACATACTGCAAAATTTCCCTCCAGAAAAGCTGAATTAATTAATATGCCAAGTAGCAGTGCATGACAGCATTCATTTCCCTGAAACCTCATCAAACCTGGCTATTCCCATTACTACAAAATCTGCTCTTTAACTAGGATTTGAGGTCAAGAAGGCTGGTACAACATGATGGGGCTTTCCTTTACTTTTGTGAAGGTATTTTAATTACAGTGTTAGGTAGTTAGAATAGAAAAAAGGAGTAGAGAATGGTGGTGGCTAAAAGACAAGGAAGGGAAAAGCCTGCGAAAATAGAACAAAGGAAGGTCCAAGGACTGGAGTGAGGACCTCAGGTAGAATAAACAGCTCTCCTGGCTAGCCCAATTTACATAGGGCAGGCCCAGGGGGTAAGAGAAAAAACATATAAAAAGAGGAGCCAAAGGGCTGGGTGTCTCTCTCTCTCTCTCTCTCTCTCTCTCTCTCCTCTCTCTCTCTCTCTCTTCTCTTTGTGTCTTTTGGGTTGGCATGCCCTCACACGTTAAGGATGCATTTTCCTTTATTTTCGAAATAAAACTGAGCTGTAACACTGATCTGTCCAAGAGTTGTGACACGCCGAGAGCTTTAATGTCCGTTGCTTCAAATTTTTGTTGTGACGAGACAGAACCGAGGAAATTACACACTCTGCTGACACAACCTGGGAGAGTTACTAAGACAGAGGGATGGTAATTTTTTCTATGTGTCCAACTTGAAAGTCAAATAAAGCAGTTTTGTAGATGTATGGTCCTTTGGGATGATGTTTTTACAGTCCTAGTGAAATACCTGAAATGTGTTCTATAGGAGCAATTGTGTCCCAGCCTGGGTGAACAACAACCTCCTGAGGAAGCTTCTGCAAACAACAGATTCCCAGACCTCATCAATGACCTACGAATGAGACTCTGCGGGGTTCATAACTGATCATAATGTGCTTCTCTCCATTTAACGTTATGCCTAAGAACCCAGCAGGCAGTATTCATCTTGGCTCTGACAGACGGACAGACTTGCTTCTATAAACATGCTAACCCAAACCAGCCAGATGAAGGTAATAAAATAATTCCTTAAGTGAGAAACTAAGGCAGGCAGAGGGAACCAAAGTGCTTTGGCAAGCATACCAGGGCAGGCAGCAAACAGATTCTTTCTGGGATAACACTGAGTTCTCAATCACTGGTGGGTAATGAGTTTGTGCCAGGTGGCAAATTTCCTTCCAGTGGTCTCAGTTACAGCACATTTGACACAGGCTGAACACAGGCCGTAAACACCACGCAGCAGTGAGCAATCTCCAAATGGTGGGGACGGCAAGAAATCTGTGGGGCTGCTCATTTCGTTTCATAAAAAAGGCTAGCTGTAGTTTTCAGTAAACAAATAAATGATTGGAACTTTTCACTCCAAAAGCAATACATGTAGTCTAAGTCCAGAAAATATAACATTCAGGAAAGCACAAAGTACAAAAAATCACCTTTAATACCAACACTTCACAATCATTATTAACATTTTCATCTATGTACCTTCTGGTCTATTGTTTCCCAGGCCAACAAGGATGTGAAAAATTACTGCTATTGTTGAGGGAAAAAACGAGGAGGCGATACATAACTCAAGGGCAACTGACAAATGCCGTGTTACAAAGTTCACAGACAAGTACAGAAGGCCCTTTCCCCAGACATTCCTGCTCATCAAGCCCTACTATGGAGCTTACAGGAACAGGAACAGGAACTCCAGAATCAGGGTTCCAGGGAGCAAACCCTGACTTAGCTGCTCATTAGCTGTGGCCAGAATATTTCACCACTTTATACCAAAGTTTAGCTCTCTGAAACAGTGATGACATTTCAGCCTTCCATAGTGAGAACTCATGAGATAGCAGTTGTTGCTGGTATTGTTCTATTATTCATGAACTGTGCCTAACATTTAGACTTCTCAGAACACCCAATTTTAAAAATGCACCTAAATCACAAAAGTTTGGTCATAATGTGACTTTTTGCAAGCAGATACTATTTTTCCCAGCAACATTGGTCCTGCCTTAAAAATTAGGTTCCTTGGGATGACTGGAATCACCAAAAGCCTAACTTGGAAGCAAGTCAGGAATTTAAACTAACCTGGCACCCAGGGCTTTATATATCAGTCTCGCTCTGGTTAAGACACCACTTCCCTGATAACTCAGGGAATGTGGTAAAGAATGTGCCTGCAGTGCAGGAGACCTAGGTTTGATCCCTGGGTCGGGAAGATCCTCCAGAGAAGGGAAAGGCTGTCTGCTCCGGTATCTGGCCCGGAGAATTCCATGGACTATAGAGTCCATGGTGTCGCAGAGTCAGACATGACTGAGCAACTTTCACTCTCACTTTAGTATTTCTCTCTGAACTGAGAGCTGGGTTCCAGGGTTATCTGGCAAATCCCTGGATCCACTGAATTCTAAAATTTTTCTATTTAGATACTGGCAGATTTCAAATTGTCCTCCTCCTCACTGATAAGACTGAAGATGATTTAAACTGGAAGTTAGATATAAATCAAGAATGCTTGAATTTTTCTCTCCAGAATGAGAATATTTTTGTTTGGGGAACATTATATTTTTCACAACCCAAAGATGGAAATAGGTTTCATATTCAGAAAATAAAGATACTATATTTCAAAGCAGTAACTTGGTTAAGCAAAGCTATTTGAAAAAGATACTTCAGAGATTCAACTGGAAGAAAAATATTCCAACTCAGTTCGTGTATATGCTTGGGGATATTTTTATCAATCTGTTTGTCCAAGAATAAAACTTGTTATGAAAACCCCGTACACAAAGTATAGTTGTTAGTGAGGAGCATTTTTACTTTCTGGTTTTCTAGACATCTTCTTCACTAGTAATGGAAGTTGCAAATAGAGCAGATGCTGCTGATATCAGAACTGGGTGGTTATGTGGTGGTAAACCAGACCATGGTTACCTGAGTCCCACTGAATCACTGGTGGGGCAGCCTACCATGCTACCAGAGGACATTAGCTGCATGGGCCACGGTTTGTTTTGTTCACTGTTGTAGATAATGTATAGGAAACTTTTTTTCTTACTATTAATACTTTATTCTGTTTTTTTTTTTCTTTTCTTTTCTGGCTGTTCCACATGGCATGTGGGATCTTAGTTCCCCAACCAGGGATTGAACCCATGCCCCTGCAATGGAAATGCAGCGTCTTTACCAATGGACCACCAGGGAAGTCCCAGAAGACATTTTTAGATATCCATGTAATTGAAATCTTCTATTAGTTGTAATCACTGACCATGATATTGAATATATGTTTTATTAAACACTGGCAAGAAGATTAACTATCAGCCTCTTATGACTTATTAGAATATCAGGAATATTAGGAATATTTTTTTTTCTTAAAAAGTTCTTTATTTTATGATCTCTAAGCTTCTGTAAACTTTAAGTCATTTTAAGGATAGCTGGTATTTTTTTTCTTTGATTTTTCATTAAACAAACAGATTGACTCATATGTGCCTTTCACGTCTAACTCGGTAGAGCTATAACAATTCACTCTAGTAACAGACACTGTCACCTGGTAATTGGACTTTCCTGGTGGCTCAGATGGTAAAGAATCTGCTTGTGATGTGGGATACCGGGTTCTGTCCTTAGGTTTGGAAGATCCCCTAGAGAAGGGACTGGCTACCCACTCCAGCATTCTGGCCTGGAAAATCCCAAGGAGAGAGGAGCCTGACAGACTACAGTCCATGGGAATGCAAAGATTTGGATACGACTGAGCAACTAACATTATCTGATAGTTATTCATTCCAAATTCCAAGTTCTTAGAGCAACAGTATCTGATCTTCTGAAATGGTTTGATGACACAAGTGAAAATAAGCATTGGCTCCAAACAGAGGTTTCACTTTAAAAAATGTAGACATGGGTTTCCCTGGTTGGCTCAGTGGTAAAGAATCCGCTTTCCAATGCAGGAGACATGGGTTCGATCCCTGATCCGGGAGGATCCCACAAGCCTCAGGGCATGCGCCACAACTACTGAGCCTTGCTCTAGAGCCCGGAAGCCACAACTACTGAGTCCATGTGCCACATCTACTGAAGCCCACGTCCCTTAGTGCCTGTGCTCCAAAACAAGAGAAGCCATCACAACGAGAAGCCTGCACACCACAACTAGAGAGTAGCCTCCGCTCGCCCCAACTAGAGAAAAGCCTCCACAGCAACATGACCCGGAACATCCAAAAATAAATAAATAAACTTATTTTAAAAAATGGCCCACATAAACAAATAAAATTTTTTTTAAGGTAGATCCTTGGCTTGATCCTGAAACTGTCTCAACCGGGTGGCTTCAGTCTTGTATACTGCAAAAAGTTCTCTAAAAAATGTAATCATAAGGGTAATTATCAAAACAAACAAACCAAACCCAATCAGCTTGCTATAAGCCAATTACATAATATTACTGCAAAATAAGTAAGATGAAAGACTGGGAAACAACAACTCTTATTTTAGAGTTATCTCCCACCCCACCAATAATTTTAATATCTATGCAGAATGCTCCCATTGCTTTGCTTTTGTTTGATATCTCTGCCTACATGAGCCCCAAGTCATTTATTCTACTGTATGGTTGCCATTAGCAGCAAGCAGGAGGGTCTGTGCCCTCCTGGTATCTTCTGCCACCTTTGGACCACCCCTCCTCTACTTTCAAAGCCCACTGTTTTCGGGAGACTCAGCTCCTGACTATGCTACTTTGTCTCCTTGCTGTCATCTCCCAGTTGCATGATCATTCCTTCACAGCTACCAAGGCCTCTGGAACCTGGTTCACAGTCTTCCTCTCCATGCCAATCTCTCATTCACTTGCTTATTCAAGTATATTCTGAGCCAAATTATATGCCAGGACTGTAGAAGGTGCTAGGGAGACATTATTAGACAAAATAAAACTTCTGTTTCCAGGGTGCCTGCACTGCAGTGATAAGGAGCAGAGGAAAGGGATACAAATGTAAACAGGTGAATATGTAACATGTCAGATAGTGGTTAATGCTCTAAAGACAAAAGCAGGTAAGTGGACAGTGAGTGATGAGGATACACAGGGAAGGGTGGGGGAAGGCTGCCCAAAGAGGGTACGTTTGGAGAATGAGTCAAGAGTGTCAGCATATCTGGGGATACTTGGAGGAAAAGCAAGCTGGTCTGAGGGGGCCCAGAATGCAAAGGCCCTGAGGTTAGGAGCATGCTTGGCACATCTAAGGAAGATGCCGGGGAGCACTAAGTGGAACATGGTAGGAGATAAGACCAGAAGGTATATGCAGATCCAGGTTATGAATGACCCTGTAGACAATGGTCAGCAGTTCAAATATTTGGAGAGCGATGGGAAACCACTGGAGGCCTGGGCGCAGGTGAGAGGCTTGATCTGACTTAGCTTTAAAGGGACCACTCTGACTACTTTGTGAAAAATGACCTGAAGGTTAGTCAAAGGCAGAAGTAGGGAGACCAGTTAGAAGGATACGGCCATAGTCTGAGTGAGGAATGATGGTGGCTCAGACCAGGGCAGAGGGGGAGGAGGAGGGAAGGAGTGGTCAGACTCAGGACATCCTGAAGGCAGAACCCATGGCATTCACTGAGGGCCTGGAGGCGGGGTGTGAAGAAAAGAGAGGCGTCGAGGATGGCTCCTGTAAGGTTTTTGGCCTTACCAGTGGAAGGACAGAGTTGCTGTTTACTGAGATAAGGGGGACTGGGAAGGAGTAGATTTGAGAGAGAAATTAAGAGTTCAGTTTTGGACATGTTAAGTTTGAGATGCCTTCTTAGTATCCAAGTGGAGCTCTCCCTTGGTTACTTAAATATTATTGTTGTCAATTGACTGACATCTCGAATCAGGGTTCATGAATTCAAATGCTTTCAGGGGCCAGGCAGGAAACACAAAATATTGAAATATAATAAGGAGAGGAAGACACTGTGGCTGATGAGAGAGCAAATGCCTCATCTAAAGGGGAAGCCAACCCTGAGCCCAGTCTGGGGTTGCCATTTGGGATCTGGGCCCCAGTGTTCCTTTATCTTCCCATTTCAAAATAGAAAGAAGAATCTGGACTTTTAACAACCAAACATCAGGGAAATAAAAAGCTCCACAATCTATCACACTCAAGAAGTGCTCAGTTAAATCAAGTTCTGGCTTCAGGATTTATTGGTGTCTTTAATTTATTAATTGCAAAAAAAATGACTGGGTTTAGCATTTCTCTCATTTACTTGACAGCAGGACCTTCTTTTCATGCATCATTTCAAGGGACAAGCATTCCTTGGACCATACTTTTGGAACTGCTGGTTATGCAAAAGTCCTAGGCATCTAATCAACCTATTCCCTCTTCTAAAATTTTAGGGAGTATATTTCTCACATTTTCAGAATCATAGTTGAACACACAAACACACATATACACAGATACAGCCAATGTTGTTAGATGTTCTAACATCTAATATCAGTCTAGAATAAAGTGGAGCAGTGACTAAAGTCTTGCAAATTGTTAAATACTAAGTGGGACCTTGATCCCCTTGTTGGTGAAGAAACCAGCCAGGAGTCACACATTCTACCTCCAAACCTCCTCTGATGGATCAGTCTCAGTTCCTCCCTGTTTTTTTGCATACTCACCCCAGAGCTCAGGTAAAACAGGCAGTTCAACTAACCCTGACAGATGGTTCTGCAACAGTCAGCAGTCTCTTCCATTTGCCATAGTTCTCCAGGGTGAGCAGGATCAATCCCTTCCTTCCCTCAGCAGCCAGAAGGCCACACTGCTGAAAATGCCTCTCAATTTAAATGCTCAGGGCAAGGGGAAAATGGAGAAGCCATGAGGCAGGTGAAGAGTAGCATGAAATTGCAAACTTAGAAAGCATCTCAGTGTGCAGTAGTAATTTAATTGAAATGTGTTTTCATTCATAGTACTCTTACTTTTCTTAAACTCTAAAGATGTAATGCGATAAACATTATAACTATGTGTAATCACAGATTCAACTAATGACATAACTGCTTCTAATGAACAGAATGTAGATGTCCTCTCTGAATTCCTCTGCAATTTCTTGCTAGAAATAGGAAAGGGAGTTCGGAGTGGGAATCTGTAGACTGAGGACTCTCTAAAGAACAACTCCAGAAGTGCATTCCCGCCATCTAGAAGAAGGAATTCTCATGTGGAACTGGCATCTCAAGGCCCAAGTCTGTACTATGGAATATCAGATAACTGAGGTGTGCACTTCTAGAAACTAAGCAAAATACTCTGAACATACAAAACAGGAGGGAAAAAACTGCACAATAATGTTTGCTAATTGGATGTCCCCCAAAAGGAAAGCTTTTAGAAAAAGTTAACATCTGCTTATTGTGAAAGTCTATCACAAGATAAGATTATAATGGCAAATAATATTCAGCTAAGTGCTGGGCAAAAAATTCCACCTGTCTTGACAAACAAGCATATTCATATGACTAATCTCCATACAACCTAGCCTGTGTAACAGCCACTAAAGTAGTAATAAAGTGAAAACAGCTCAGTAGTGTCTGATTCTTTGCAACCCAATTCATGGACTATGAATTCTCCAGGCCAGAATACTAGAGTGGGTAGCCATTCCCTTCTCCAGGGAATCTTCCCAACCCAGGGATCAAATCCAGGTCTCCCGCATTGCAGGTGGATTCTTTACCAGCTGAGCCACGAGCAAAGCCCAAAGTAGTAATAAAGTATCCTATAAACAAAAATAATGTACAGCATGGGCTACATGGAGTAATTAAGCAATAATAATTTAATTTCTCTGTTGACTTCAGTTTCTTGATTCTACAGTTATACTTGTAACCTCATTCCTCAATCTGTTACCAGATTCCATGAAACTCCAAACAGAAGTTAGTGCATGGCAGACCAATGAGAGACTTGTAGGAAGATGCCAGGTCTTTCCACCTCCACAAGGGAAGAAGAAATGGCAGAACATTCACGTTCCAGAAGCCACCTTCTGCCCCCAGGAACAGACATGAGGAGAACACTGAGGGCTTCACCTAGCCACTCTTCTGTGGCTTGCACTCTGAAAAAGGATTCTCAATTAAAGAAAAGCAAGAGCAAGGTCTTTATGACATCATCAGGCACATCGACAGAACACAGTGAGTTTTCCTGGGGAATAAAAATCTTCACAACAAAAGTTTCAGACTTAATTAGCAATCCCATCATATCCTGATGGTACCACAGTTGCTCCAAAATAACAAAAGGCACTTTATCCTCTTCTCTTACCTGCCTACTGTCCCTCTGGGAGGACGTGGAAGAGGAGGCACTTCTATGGGTGGGGGTGGATGTTTTATGAGCAGGGGATATGCCCTTCTCGTCTGAACTCATAGCTGCAGTTACAGTCTAGTTGAACGCACTGAAGACCATGCCAGTCGTGTTTCAAATTCACAAAGAAGCAGGTGATTTTTCAGCTTTAGTCCATTTCATGAATCAGGTTTGATTAGAAAAGAGGAGACAAATGTTGAGGATGTCCCAAACACCTAAAAGTAAAGTGAACAAACAAAAAAAACCTCATGTAAATGATTTAAAAAAACATTACATTAAAAATCATTTTATTTAGGAAACAAATATGATAGGAAGAACTCTGACATATTACTAAATATTATTTCTTCTAGATTTTAAGGTAGAGGATAAAAGTGTTAATATGTAACAAACCTCTGTCAACATGGAAAACAGGAAGAGACCGTATGTTAAAGTGATATTTTCCGCTGTATTCTCATTGTTTTAAAGCAAATTACAATGTTATGTTCTGGACCTTCATGCCAAAGTATATCAGTTGCTTCCCCTGAAATGCAATTTCCTCTGCTCAAGGGATTATAATGGGAGCGCCGTCCATATCTGTTGCCGATTTAGTTCAGTCATTTCATACATGTGACAGTTAAATCCAACACAAAGAAGTCTGTGACAAAAGTGAAAAGAGCTGATGCATTTCGTGCATCATATGATCCAGTGTTTGGGAAGGATCAAGGGATACACCAGTCCATCCTAAAGGAAGTCAGTCCTGAATGTTCACTGGAAGGACTGATGTTGAAGCTGAAACTCGAATACCTTGGCCACCTGATGCGAAGAGCTGTCTCATTTGAAAAGACCCTGATGCTAGGAAAGATTGAAGGCAGAAGGAGAAGGGGATGACAGAGGATGAGATGGTTGGATGGCCTCACCGACTCAGTGGATGTGAGCTTGAGTAAACTCCGGGAGTTGGTGATGGACAGGGAGGCCTGGCGTGCTGTGGTTCATGGGGTCGCAAAGAGTCAGACACGACTGAGCGACTGAACTGAACTGAAGGGATACACGTATGCACAGTTATTTGTACTTCAAGACCACAGCACACCTACGCATGACTCTCAACACCAACAGGCTCACAAGCATCTGCAGGCTGACAGGCATGTCCTAGGACTGGGGAAAGGATGGAGTTGCTTCACTTATCCACAGCCAAGAACCACGTCATTTTTCATTTGCATTCATAAAGGAAAAGTCTGCACTGTAACTGCTATGGCTAAAAACTTGTCCCTGTTGTTCAACTGGCAACACAGGTTGCTGGGAAAAATTTTTTTTAAGGTAAGCATGATAGTGTAAGATGCAAAGCTTATACAACAATCTATGTCCCCAAAAGACTGACAACTAAAGTGAACTTTGTCCTCTTCTAAGAAAGTGGAAGGCCAAGTTCCAGGTCCAATCTCAATACCTTGAAGGAAGCATAGACCCTTGGGTAAGTACTTTAGCACAAATCAGAAAAAAACAAGCAAACAAACAAAAACACCTGCTAATGATGAAGAGATATCGATCTTTAGACCAAAGAAAAGTGAGACCTGAACTTTTCAGTCCAGGAGCAGAGACAGTCAATGAAAAAAAATCAAAAAAGGAAGAAGATACATGGGGTACTAGGAAGACACATGGCAAGGGGGACTCACTGGGTCAGGAGGTCAGAAGTATCCCTGTGCAGGTGGGTTTGACCTGAGATCTGAAAGATGACAAGGAGTTAACCAGCTGTCTGGGTGTCCAACTGGGTGTGATCTAGGAATTCGTGCTGGTCAATACGATCAGAACACATGGAGACGGTGACATGAGGGTCAAAGAAGAGCAGAGTCCAATTCCTGTAGGGCATGTTCAGCACTTAGATTTTTATCCTAAGTCTAAGAGACCATAAAGAGGTGAGGTATAACCAGATTTGTATGCTAAAAAGACCACTTTGGCAGCCATGAGCAGAACCAGAATGGGGAAGTAAAGAAGATAAGGGAAGCCCAATTGGAAAATAAAAGATGATGAACCAGAGAGGTGGCGGAACCACTCTGCACCTGGTCCTGTCAGCTGTGTCTCGATAAGGGGGAGGAAGGGCTTCCCTGGTACCTCAAACAGTGAAGAATCTACCTGCAACATGGGAGACCTGAGTTGGGAAGATCCCCTGAAGAAGAAAATGGCAACCCACTCCAGTGTTCTTGCCTGGAGAATTCCATGGACAAAGGAGCCTGGCGGGCTATAATTCATGGGGATGCAAAAGAGTCAGACACTACTGAGTGACTAACACACACACACATGCAAGAAGGGGGAAACAGCAGGGCTCAGGATGATTCCCAGGCCTCTGGTATTCCAAGCGAGAGTTGGCCAAAGGCAGTCAGAACCGACCATGAGTATAGTTTCAGATGCGTCAGCAGTGAGGCACAACAGAGGCATCCAAATGGAGACAAACACATGTGTCTGGAGTTCAGAGAAATTTAGGCTGGAGATGAATATTTAATAGACTACGTTAACAATACAAATATATCGAGCAACTTACATATAGATCATGCAAACTCTGCAAGTGCAAATAAATAATTTCATAAAGCCTATCATTATATGTTTAAAACCTGCAACATTATGTTAACTGATTATGTGATCTCATTTGTAATCAGGATTTTAATTGTCAGCTGGCTATAGAGAATATCTGAAAGAACAACCCCAATAAGTAAAAGGCAAATGACTATAAACTCGGAAAATCGGACTTTACTTGTGGTCCTTTCACAAGATTTCAACACCATTGTCACCACAGGAAAAACAAAATCTACTTATCCCCCAAATTGGAAGAATTTCTCTTGAAACAAAACTAGCGTTAGAACTAATAGACACGTAAAGAGCTGCAGAGCTCGCTCTTTGCCTTGAGATCAGGTTTTGTTTAGTGCTGGCAAGAGGCAGTAATAAGTCAGCACTTACAAGATGATCAGCTAATCCTTCTCTTTTATGAGGTAGTCTAATAAATGCTCTCAAGCCAAGCTCTGGTGCCAGCAAACAGAAAGAACACTGCTCAAATTCTTGATACGAAGTACTTTGCTTACTGGCCCAAGAAGCTTTACAAGTAGATGCTGATACCTGAGCAAAAAGTATGGAGGTTCTGAGATGTGCTCAAGTGCCCCAAGGGATGATGCTGAGACAACCTAACTCATTAAACTCTTATCCTTTTGTAAGTAAATTTAACCCAACCTACATCAAGGGCCAACATTTCCTCTGATGTACTTTTCTTTTTCCCCTAATAGCATCCAACTGCACTTTCCTCATTAACATCAATGCTAACACTTTGGTTTTTGTTTTAATTTAAAATGATATTTTCAGAGTAACTTTTATTCAAAGAAGAAAGGGCAGCATTTTTGGTTGAATTATAATTATGAATATCTCAAATAATGTCAAGAATGAGGAAAATGTAAGATAATTTAATTCATTCTATGAATTGTTTTTGAGGTTAGTGTTGTTGCTGGGCTTCCCTGATGGTTCAGGCAGTAAAGAATCTGCCTGCAATGCAGGAGACACAGGAGATGCCTGGTTGGATCCCTGGGTCGGGGAGATCCCCTGGGAGGAGGAAAATGGCAACCCACTCCAGTACTCTTGCCTGAAAAATCCCATGGACAGAGGAGTCTGGTGGACTACAGTCCAAAGGGTCGCAAAGAGTCAGACACAACTGACCGACTAAGCATGCATACATTACTGTTTCTATTATTTTTAAAAATCTTCTTAAAAAAAAAGTTTCAAGTACCTAATATAAGGTTGAATAAGATGACCTTTAATGATCATTCCAATTTGACTATAAGCCAAGTGTCTGATCAATGTTCTATTTCAAAATGCACTGACAAAAGTCAATGTAAACTCTTTGGTAGGTTGCATCTATTTATTCTTTATTCCTAGAATGTAAGAAATGTTGTGACATTAAAAAATACTTATTTCATCTCTGTCAAAGCACATTTTTAGAAATCACCTAAACAAAATTCTAGCCCTATTTTAGATCATGGATTTTAAAGTCAACACCAACATAATTCCTATACTCAATGAGAAAAGTATTGTGGCTGAAAATAACAGCAATACAAGAACCTAACACCTAATTTTCCTGTCTTATTCCTCCTTCACATATCAGTGGGATCACTACAATTGTTTCTAAGTGCTATAACACTTGAATTTACAGTGAGTGACATAAAAATCAGATTTATGACCTATGGACCTAACTAAAGCAAAAGGTAGCAGGGAAGACTTTTAGAACTTGCTGTTTACAGGTATCATACATCATGCGTGTTCAGAAAAACATCTGAAACTGGGGACAACTTACCCCAGGCTAAGTTGTGATGCGGTAGCAGAGAACTCCAAAATCTCAAGGGTTTACAAGAAAGGTTTATTCCTCACCCATTTGCATGTCCATCAGAGGCTGGCTGCGGCCCTACTCTATATTCTCTTCATCCCAGGCCTAAGAGCCTCATATGAAGGAGGAAAAAAGCCACGGCAAAACCAATAGACCAAAAGTTCTTAGAGCTTTTGCTTGTAGGCAGCACATGCTACTTAAACACAGTTTTTATTGGCCCAAGCAAGTCATATGGACAAAATGAAGTCCATAAGACATGAAAGTATAATTCTCTCAGTGATTACCTGGGCACAATAATATGATGTATTGTATTTACCATAGGGCTTCCCTGATAGCTCAGTGGTAAAGAACTTGCTTGCCTATGCAGGAGATGTGGGTTCAATCCCTGGATCAGAAAGATGGAGAAGAAAATGACAACCCACTGCATTATTCTTGCCAGGAAAACCCCACTGACAGAGGAGCCCTGCAGGCTGCAGTCCATGAGGTACAAAGAGTCAGATACAACTTAACAACTGAGAATGAATGCATAAGGCCACCAGACAGATATAACACAATACATTTCACCATCCTTCTAGTGGGACATTTAGATTGTATTCAGTCTATTCTTAAACAATGAGATTTATCATAGAAGAGTTCATGACAATTATATATTTCTACCTTTGATTATTATAAAGTCACCCTCTGTTTCATCTGATAGCATTTGCTTTTTTTCCTGTTTGTAATTAATGAGATTTGTCCATGCTTTTAAACTTTCTACACTTCTGCATTATGTGTTCCTCTTGGTAATAATCATGTTGGGTTGTTTAAAAAAGAAAAACTAATTTCAGTTTTCCCCATTTCCATTTACTATTTCACTAATAGTTCACCTTACCCCTGCCATACCATTTTACACTATATTTTTTGGTTTGTCTTTGTTTCCTTTAATGCTTGATGGCTTTTCCCATATAATCTGCCTTTCTTTATATTATTGACTTTTCCATAGTTTTAATTGACTTTTATATTTGTCCTTAATTTGGAAGATACAATTCTCCCTTTAAAATTCTATTTATATTCTCCTTTAAGTTTCCCTCTCTCTTTTTTTTTTTTTTTTTTGGGCTGCACCACGAGGCTTGCAGGATCTTAGTTCCTTGACCAGGAATCAAACCTATGCCCTTTCAGTGGCAGTACGGAATCCTAACCACTGGCCCACCAGGGAATCCCCCCTTTCCCCTTTCTACTGTGTACTTAGTCACTCAGTTGTGTCTGACTCCTTGTGACCCCATGGACTGTAGGGTGCCAGCCTCTGTCCATGGAATTTCTCGGGTAAGAATACTGGAGTGGGTTACTATTCTCTTCTCCAGGGAATCTTCCCAAACCAGGGATTGAACTTGGGTCTCCTGCACTGCAGGTAGATTCTTTACCGTCCAAGCCACCAGGGAAGCCTCATCCCCCCTTTAAGTCTCTCTAAATTATAGTGGAACCTGGGGTCTGTAAGTGACAGAGTCGAGTAAAACAGTATCTTTCAAGTCTTCCCTTGCAATATAAGCCTCTCCTCCTCCTGCCGACCCCCCCAAAAATAAAAGATCTCTCCTCTGAGTCCTCATTTCAACTTGGTGATTTAATCTGGAGTGTTGCAGAACTGTACTTAGGATTCTAGAGCAATAGGGAGGAGCTGACATGACTTTTTCTCTCTGGGGCCAACCGGGACCTCTAAGTGTGAGGACAGACTGAGTAAAGCAAAGATTTTTCTTCTCTTTGCAAGTCGTCTCCTTCTCCTCAGGACCAGCTGAGGTTCGTCATAATCAGGCCCTGGCTAGACTCTCCTCAATGTCAGATCCCCTAGAACTGGGGTCTAGTCCTCAACATTTTGACATTAGACTCTGTTTTATGTTAGTGTTTGGGATACGGATAGCTTGCCTTTCTGGATTTGCATGACTATTTATAGAGAATTAGGAGGAGCCTCATTAGATAATTCTAGACACCAGCCACCTGGGGTAGGACATTCTTACCAACTGACCTTATCAAGGTAAATATCATTGCACTGCTGGGTGGAATAAATTAGTTTTCTATCAAGATCATCACCATAGCAACGAATGCCCATTGTCATTATATATCGTACTCATTACAATATCATTATATATTACAGCTTTTGTTTTTCCTTAAAGAGAAAGGGTAGGAAAGCTTTATTTCTAAGGTCATTAACCTACAGATGAGGAAAAGAAAATCGAGGATTGATTTCAAGAGGGCAAGCTGGAGACTTCCAGGAAAGATGGCAATGTGAGATCTGATAAGGGTTTTCCTAGAAAATGACTAAAAGGATTAAAAGAAAAAAGAATTTAGTACTTATTCTAGGGAATAGTGGCCACCACATGCTATAAGATCTAAGGAATCATTTAATTCAGGACAAAACCAGAATATATGAAAACCAACATGTGACTGCCCTTCTCAAGACAGTCAAGTGGTGTCACAGGAAGGAAGTCTGGGAAGCTCCACCAGTTTCCTCCAAACTGAAGAGGAAAGTGGCAAGAGGCCTAGGGGAAAGGCTGGTCACAGATTACGAGAGCTTTCAGAGATCATGGAGGCACAGATCTCCCAGCACAGCAAGGCCATAGGTACTTTGCCCTTTGCTGCTTCCCTTAACCTTGCCTTCTGATAAGCATCATGACATGTCCCAATGCGCCCTGAAAATACAGTTTCCAATCCCCAAGCTGGCCTCTGGTGCAGTCATTTACAAAACTAAAAGGAATGAATACAGAAACAAACTCTCTACTTGTGACCATACAAGACTCTAATCCCTCCCCACACTCTAAAGGCTCTTTACATAGTAAATGAATAAGACAAATCTATGTTCTTCCCTGGTGGTTCAGCAGGGACCACCTGCCTGCAATGCAGGAGGTGCAAGAGACATAGGTTCAATCCCTGGGTTGGGAAGATCCCTTCGACAAGAAAACAACAACCCACTTCAGTACACTTGCCTGAGCCTGGTGGGCTACAGTCCATGGGGTCACAAAAGAGCTGGACACGATTTAGCAACTAAACAACAACAATGTTCTGTGTCACCCAGCTCTTCAAGATAAACATAGAGAAAGTAACTATAATTACTCTTGGATTTATCAGTTTAACTATTTTATTTTATTTATTTATATTTCGCTTTTTTAAAAAGAAAACAGGAAGCATAAATATAGAAACAAGACTATAAAAAGTATATAGCCAAAGAACAGAAGACACTAAATTATGAGTTAATTGTTGCAATCTATAATAAACAACTAAAATAATAAGTCAAAGTTAGAATATTCTACAATCATCTTGACTTAAAAAGAATACCATCCATTTAATATCCATTTCCAAATATTTATGAACTCCTAAAAAATACTGGAACACCTGCTTTTATATGCTTGTGTTCTTCTGTACACACACACACACACACACACACACACACACACACACACACATATACGCCAACCCAGTATCAAGCTTAATGGTAAAAGATGATTACCGTTTCCATTGATGTTAGCAACAAAATAATGATGCTGGCTGTTGCCTTATTGACACTGTGTTCTCAGAGTACTAATTTATGAAAAATAAAACTATCCAGGTAAAAGGAATGAGAGAATCAAATGAAAATCAACCAGGAAAAAAAAAAGAGATTTCATTTAAGTACCTGGTTACAAAACACACACACACACACCCACATGTATCTTCATTTTTAAGTTAAACAAGCCAACCTGAAAAGGCTACACACTGTATAATTCCATTTACATGACATTTTGGAAAAGGCAAAACTATGGAGACAGAAAAAAGATCACTGGCTGCACGAAGTGGAGCATGGAGGATTTTTTCGGGCAGTTAAACTATTCCGTATGACGCTAGAATGGTCAACATGAAGCACGTCTGTCAAAACTCACAGACTGCACAAGACCAAGAGCAGTAAACTACAGTAAACCATGGACTTGTCAGGATAGGTCCACTGACTATACTGCTCTGGTGTGGGACGCTGATAATGGCTGAGGCTATTGTGTTTGCGGGGGATGGGGGAACTCTGTGCTTTCTGCTCAATTTTGCTGTGACCCTAAATGATATTAAAGACCAGCTTTGAATTTTAAAATTTAAAAGTTATTTTAAAAATTTAAAATATATTTCATTTTTTTTATGCCTATCAAGTTGTGGCACATGAGCTTAGTTGCTCTGAGGCAGGTGGGATCCTCCCAGATCAGGAATGGAACCCATGTCTCCTTCATTGGCAGACAGATTCTTTACCACTGAGCTACCAGGGAAGCCCATAATCTTTGTTAAGCTCTAATATAATAATGTCTTTATTTGAGAAACGTAACTTGAGCTGAGGTATTCTCTACTTGGGATACATGTCCCTAGATTTAATAATTATATAATCTTTCTAATCTAGTTTTAATTTTGTACTTGGCATGAAATTTATATTCTAGGAACATAGAATAGGAATAGGAACATAGGAACTTTCTAGGAAAGTTCTTTTCTCCTATTTTAGGTTTTGTTGAGCTTGGGGTATGATGCATTGAATTGTTCTCAGAACTTCCAAAAATTGTTAATCATAAAGAGATTAGGGAATACTTCCTTATTCTGAAGAACCAAATTACCTTTTATACTCTTTCCCCAAGCAATCCTTCTTCTTTGGACATCTTCTAATTAGTAAAACAAACAGCCTTTCAGAAAATTATCAATGAGTAAAAAAAATATATATATATATTATTTGAGGTTGGAGTCCTAAAAGAAAGATCACCTACCTCCTTCCCAGCATTCTCTATCAGGTCAGGGAAAAATACCCATAAAAATATCAGGCTCTTACCACATGCCAGGCCTGGATGCCAAGCACTTTCCATACATTCTCAGGAACTCTCCTGAAAAACGAAGGGCTTTTTTTATTTTTATTAAACAGAGTCCTCATGTTGGTTTTTGAATCCATTTGACGTTAAAGCCCATGCAACAAATTCTTTCATCACTGTTTCCATGTAACCTGGGCTTCCCAGGTGGTGCCCGTGGTAAAGAACCTGCCTGCCAGTGCAGGAGACATAAGAGATGTGGGTTTAATCCATGGGTTGGGAAGATACCCTGGAGAAGGGCATGGCAACCCACTCTGGTATTGCTGCCTGGAGAATCCCAAGGACAGAGGAACCTGGGGGGCTATGGCCCATTGGGTCCCAAAGAGTTGGACACAGCTGATCACACAGACACGAGCAACAAATCAGCCTGGCAGTATTGTTGATGACATACAGCACACATTTACAGAGGTTCTTAGCCTTCGTTCATTAAAGGTTTCAGGAACGATCTGAAAAATGTTGGCTATATGTGCATTTTATATTACTCAGGAGATATTCAATAGTTTGCAGTAGATTAACAAACAGCTAAAATAGTATGTCCTTGGGGGTTCATATTTCTAAAAGCATTGTTATTAGTACAGGTTTAAAAAAAAAAAAAAACATAGGGTACTTCCCTGGTGGTTCTATGGTTAAGAATCTGCCTGCCAATGCAGGGGACTTGGGTAGATCCCTGGTCAGGGAGAATTCCACATGTCCAGGAGCAAATAAGTCCATGTGCCATAACTACTATGTGCCTATACTATATGTGCCTATACTCTAGAACCCTCGAATTGCAACTACTGAGCTGCGTGAGGCAACTATTGAAGTCCAAGTGCCTAGAGGCTGTGCTCGACAACAAGAGAAGGTACTGGAAAGAGAAGCTCATGCACTGCAACTAGAGAGGAGGCCCCACTCTCCACAACTAGAGAAAAAGTCCATGCACAGCAACAAAGACCCAGCATGGCCAAGAAGATAAATAAATAAATAATTTAAAAAAAACATGGCACAAAAGGTGTACAACATATTTAATATAATGAGATCACAAGACATTTGAGTCTGATGGGAGCATATGCTATGGACATTCCTGACAAGGCCACTTTGATACCATCATTTGATAATTTTACCAGTGCTGATTTTTCAAGAATTTTGCCAGCCACTTTTTCCTTCATTATTTGGTTTCTGACCCTTGCTAATCTGTTTTGAGAGGAAGCTTGGTAATGTCATAATTTGTATTTTAATGGAAAAAATAATATTATGAAATGTTTCCCATGACAGCTAATAGGTACTGAGTGAGGGCTTTTTGGCAATAACAGGAAACATCAAAGATTCTTGCCTCTGCTTTGTGACCTTGAATCATGACTCACAAATCCATGTTGAGCGTGTGTAAACTCTTATGGAGGTACCAGGTGACATGAGTGCTCTGCTCATGTCCCGTTCTCTAGAGCAATTTCCTGTCAAAACAAGGTTTGTACTGAGTTGAGGTACGCTAAAGAACTGGCTAAAGCAAACCAAATGACTTAGGTTAAAAATGTTCCCGAATGAACTCTGGTGCGTTGCTACTGGGAAGGTAGAACTGGTGCAACTGCTATTGAATGTGGTATGGTGGTTCCCCAGAAAATTAAAAACAGAATTACCATATGACTCAATAATTCCAATTCAGGGTTATCTGCCCAAAAGAACTGAGAGCAGCAATTTGAATAGAGATATGTATTCCCATATTCGTAACATCATTATTCATAATAGCCAGAAGCTAGAAGCAATTCAAGAGTTCATCAATAAACAGATAAACAAAATGTGGTATATTCATACAGGCATAACTCAGAGAGACTGCAGGATCAGTTCTAGACCATGGCAGTACAGCGAGTCACACGAATTTTTGGTTTCCTAGTGTATATAAAAATTATGTTTACATTATACTCTAGTCTATTAAGTGTGCAATAGCACGGTGTCTTGGATTTCCCTATTAGCTCAGCCGGTAAAGAATCCGCCTGCAATGCAGGAGACCCTGGTTTGATTCCTGGGTCGGGAAGATCCCCGGGAGAACGGACAGGCTACCCACCCAGTATTCTTGGGCTTCCCTGGTGGCTCAGATGGTGAAGAACCTGACAGCAATGAGGGAGACCTGGGTTCAATCCCTGGGTTGGGAAGATCCCCTGGAGGAGGGCATGGCAACTCACTCCAGTATTCCTGCCTGGAGAATCCCCATGGACAGAGGAGCCTGGTGGGCTACAGTCCATGGGGTCGCAAAGAGTCAGACACAACTGAGTGACCAAGCACAGCATGGCACTATGTCTAAAAGAAAGTGTATCCCTTAATTTAGAAATACAAAATAAAAAACAATTACAACAGTGACATTAAAGACCGTTGATCACAGATCACCATAACAAATCTAATAGTTATGGAAAAGTTTGAAATACTGTGATAATTACCAAGAGGAGACACAGAAACATAAAATAAGCAAATGCTATTGGAAAAATGGCACCAATAGCCTTGCTCCACGTAGGATCGTCACAAACCTTCAATTTGTAAAAGACACAGTATCTGCAAACCACAATAAAGTCAGGTGAAATAAAGTGCTGTGTGTCTGCAGAATGAAATACTATTCAACCTTCAAAAGGAAGGAAATTCTGACACATGCTACAACATGGATGAAACTTGAAGGTTATGCTAAGTGATACAAACTGGACACAAAAGGACCAGTATTGTATGATTCTATCTGGGATAGTACTATATGAAATACTGAGAGTAGTCAAGTGTATTAGAGAGAAAGCAGAAAGGTGGTTGCCATGGTCTATGAGGCAAGGGAAATGGAGTTAGTATTTAATAGGTACAGGGTCCCTGTTTGGAAGATGAAAAAGTTCTTGCAATAGAAAATTGCAAGTCTAAGTCCCTTTGGGCTGCTATAACTAAATACTGGGTGGCTTAGAACCAAAAGCACTTATTTCTCACAGTTCTGAAGGCTGGGAAGTTTATGATTGTGGCACTGGAAGACACACTTCTAGTGCACAGGTGGCTTTCTTCTCACTGTGTCCTCAGACGGCAGAAGGAGGCAAGGGATCGCTCTGGGTTTCTTCTAAGTGAACTAATTCCATTCATGACTCAATCATCTCAAAGGCCCCACCTCCTAATACCATCACCTTAGGGATTAGGGTTTCAACATGGACTTTAGGGAGCACACAAACGTCCAGACCTGACATGAGTGTGGTTATCTTCAGATATACTGTGTACATAATTGATCATACAAGAACATTTTTTATTTTTTTAAAACATACATAAAAAAACTCACAGGAGTTTTCTTACAAGGGTTTTTGTTATTTTTAATTCTTTGGAAATCAACAATATCTATGTATAAAATGAATATTTTACATAGTGGGGGTGATGGTTACAGAACAATGTGAATGCATTCAATGCCACTGAAATGCATGCTTAAAAATGATTAAAATGGTAAATTTTATGTATATTTTGCAACAATAAAAATGTCCTTGTATGATCACTGTGGGGCTTCCCAGATGGTGCTAGTGGTAAAGAACCTGCCTGTCAATGCAGGACACACAAGAGACATGAGTTCAATCCCTGGACTGGGAAGATCCCCTGGAGAAGCGCATGGCAACTCACTCCAGTAGTCTCGCCTGGAGAATCCCATGGACAGAAGAATCTGACAGGCTATTGTCTATAAGGTCACAGAGAGCTGGACACAACTGAGGCAACTTAGCATACATGCACATAAGAAAATATAATCAACTATAATTAATAGTATGCAGGCATTAATTTTATATGATTTTGTACTCAGGTTTCATTCTCTTTATAAAATCTTTCCTAATCTGCTAGAGAAAATTGTCACTTCAATCTGTATTACAATATCTCTATACATATGCACACATATTGAACATACACTGCATGTGTTTATTTGTGTTGGTCCTGCACAATCTTTGAGGGTGGGGACTATGTCACTTTCAATATAATAGTCTGATGTCACAGGTCACAAAATCCACTCAGATTGTTTACTGGGCTTATCATTCTATAGTTAAGACTTAAAGCCTCCGTTCTACACATTAAGTACAGTTGACTATGCACAGTCTGTCTGAAGATAACTACCCTCACATCAGTTATTTGACTTTATTATATTTGCCCAAAGATAATTCAAAATAACCCAAGTGATTTGCAGACTGGAGTTCCCTATCTGTTCAGCAGTCAGCTAGAGAGAAAGACTGTACAAAGTTCAACACTCCCAAGAGAAAACCTCCTGGTTGCACTAAAAAAAGACCCACCAGGTTGCTAATGGTGCTCCAGAGGCCTGGAGCACTATTAAGCTCTCTCCTCCCAGGTGCAGAGTTGCACGTTAGAAATAGGGATGGAGGCAGCAGTGTAATTCTTTCAAAGCACTGCCTGATAGGTTAGGTTGGGTACACAGTTTCTCTACCTGCCACCTACCTAATTTACTACCCATTATCTTCCCAATAACAGACATTTCAGAAGGCTTCAGCAGCATTTTTAAAAACTGTTACCCCTCCAGAATACCACTGCTTATGCAGACCTTTACCCATATCTCAGAGTGCCTATAATTACATTTTCCTTGCGCTGGGCATTCAGCATGAATTTTGGTTTCAATTACTGCTCATTCATTGTTACAAGAGGGAAGAAACAGCTGGCAATAACCAAAGATCTACTGCCAGGCCTAGCTTCTTCCGCCTTGTGAATGCAATTCCCTGGAGGGTCGCAATCTCTGCACACATCTGCTGGTTACTGGAACAGGCTTACACGCGCTCAGGAGCCAACAGCATACGCCGCTCCCCACTCAGCCTTCAGAGACATAACCCCTGGAAACCGGGTTCAGCCCCGGTGGGAGTATGGACGCCATACAAATCAGTGCCTTTTTTTTTTTTTTTTTGAGAGCTGAGTTTTAAACATTTATCAGTACACCATGGCCCATATTGAGTGGCACTTTTTCCTTTTATGTTTACACTAAAAAAAAAATCTCATTGATTGCCTGGGTTAGAGATGAATCCCAACTCTGCCCGTTCCAAGCTATGAAACCTTAGACAATTTACTTAGTTTCTCTGTGCCTCAGTTTCTCCATCTATAAAACACAGATAATAACATCCTACTTCACAGAATTGTGAGAAGTAAATGCAATAGTCTATGCAAAATGCTTAGTATTATTACACTACATCCTCTTCTGACCTACCTTCCAGAAGACTCTGTGAGGGGAAAGAGACCTGAAGACACACTATGTATCCAAGAGACCTTTTTCCTCCTCCAAGAGTAGGTTGTTCAGGACACTTCAGTCTCAAGACTTCCCATTTTGAGACTGATCTGACCTATGACGCTATTTTATTAAGAGTCTCGATGTAAAAGCTTTGCCAATTTTCCATCAAAGGATAAAAAGTATTTGGAAGAAAAATGCTAAATTAATTTAAAAATTCACAAAATAGAAAACAACATACCACTGTATGTCTTTAAATGGATTTTCTAGCCTATTCTTATTAAAAATAAGCTTACAAATAAACACAAGAGAACAATCAAATAATGTACTTATTAAGATTATTTTAGTGTCAAAAACACTTGAGATAATGATATGAAGTAAAGGAATGGGGTCCTGATAATGTCAAATTCATGCTGTATTATAAATAACAAAGAAATGGATAAAAAAAAATACCTGACTTTGAACTTTCCTTTTTTATCAGATCATGTGCTCTTACATCTCAGGGTCTTTGCTTCCTCTGCACAGGGAAGATACTTCTGTGCCCAATTTACATTGTGAGATTTTATGAGAATCGAGAAAGGAAGAACTACTTTAAAATACACATACACATCTTATCAGATTGAACACAGGACCTATTTCACTTCAAAACACCACTGAAAAGAACAGTAAAGGGACTTTTTTCCTTAAAGTAAAATTTCGTAAGACTGATGAGGACAAAATTTAGGGGCTGGAAAACAGATAAAAGTGGGAAAATTGTATCTGAGTCATTAGTGAATCCAGTTGAAAAAAACATTGACTAGAAGTTTAAGGAATTCAAAAAAAGGCCTAAAATGTCACTTGATATTGAATTGTGATGAAGAAAGGCTACTGTTACACCAGATCTCAAGTTTGGGAAATGCCAGTGCTATCCACAACACAGAGTTTTGAAAGGTGGTGTCAGGAACATGCCACCTGGGAACTTACTCCAAATTCAAAGTCTTTTTTTTTTTTAATTGATGTATAATTGGCTTACAATATTGCATCAGTTTAAGGGGTACAGCATAGCAATTCAGTATTTTGACAGATTATATTCCATTATGGGCTTCCCTGGTGGTGCTAGTGGTAAAGAACCTGCCTGCCAATGCAGGAGACATAAGAGATGCAGGGTTGGGAAGATCCCCTGGAGAAGGGCATGGCAATCCACTTTAGTATTCCTGTCTGGAGAATCCCAAGGACAGAGGAGCCTGGTGGGCTACAGTCCATATGGTCGATAGAGTTGAACATGACTGAAGTGACTTAGCACAGCACACATAGGTTATTAAAGATAATGGATATAATTCTCTATTCTACGTAGCAAGTCCATGTTGCTTATCTATTCTATATATAGTAATTTGTATCTGTTAACCCTATGGCCCTGGTTTGTCCCTCCCCCTCTTCCCTCTCCCTTTGGGTAACCCAAGTTTGTTTTCCTATCTGTGAGTCTGCTTCTGTCCCATACATGCATTTATTTGTATTACTTTTTAGATTCCACATAGAAGTGATATCTTATAGTATTTGTCTGTCTGTATGACTTAACTTCACCAAGCATAATATTCTCTAGGTCCGTCCATGTTGCTACAAATGGCAATATTTCATTAATTATGGCTGAGTAATATTCCAGTAGATACTTGTGCATGCGCACACGTGCACGCACACGCACACACACACACGCACACATTCTTCTTAATCCAACTGTCTGTTGATGGGCACTTGGGTTGCTTCCATGCATTGGTTAATTCTATGTGTTGGAGTGCATGTCTCAATTTAGTGTTTTTGGTTTTTTTCCAGATACCCAGGAATAGAATTTTCAAATAAAATTCTAAAGAAATTTTTGATGAAACTCATCCATACCAATGAATCAAATACTCTGAGGCTCAAGACTCTGTGTTTTAACAAACCTGTAACTATGCAGCAGGTGTAGATGATTACCAATGGGGCCCTGCTCTTCACAGGGCATAATTATATAGCATTAGACACAGATTCACTCCCAAGGTAAAGACCTAAAGCCTCAAAAATGAAGGGATTTTAAAGATTTTTCTTGCAAAGTTTAAAAAAATAATAATAATTTTAAATGATAACTAAAGTATATGTATTTTAGTATTTCTAGAAATGGACTTTATGTTACAGAACGATTTCTGAAAACTTTAGAAAGCTCATGGAAAAATTTTACTACAAAACAGTACCTCCAATTATGAATAAAAAAGAAAATAAAGCAAAAAGCTCTATCATGAACCAACAGGACTTTGTTGTCTACTAATCCTTGGGATTGCAAAATTTCTTGGATTCCAGATTCAGAAACAGAAAGACATAACCCAGTCACTGCCATTGACTAGAATGGAGGTCAGTAAACTTTTTATGTAAGGGTCTGGCATATATATGACGTTATTGCAGCTATTCAACACTACCATTGTTCAGTAGTTCCCCCATTATGCATGGTTTTGATTTCTGATATTTCAGTTATCTATGGTCAACCATGATCTGAAAAATATTAAATGGAAAATTTCAGAAATAATTCATTTACCTTAAACTGCATGCCGTTCTGAGCAGTGTAATAAAATCTCCTGCCATCCTGCTCTGTCCTGCCCAGGTCATGAATCATGTCTGTGTCAAGCATATCCCACCTGTGAATCACTTAGTAGCTGTCTGGGTTATCAGATCATTGGTTGCAGTATCACAGTGTTTGTGTTCAAGTAACCCTTACTTGACTGAATAATGGCCCCAAAATGCAAGAGTAGTGATGGTGGCAATTCAGATCTGCCAAAGAGAAGCCATAACGTCTTGCCTTTAAGTGAAAAGGTGAAAGTTCTTAACTCAATAAGTAAAGAAAAAAACTGTATGTGGAGGTTGATAAGATCTACAGTAAGAATGAATCTTCTATCTGTGAAATTGAAAAGAACAAAAAAGAAATTTTTGCTAGTTTTGCTATTATACCTCAAACTGCAAACGTTAGGGCCACAGTGCATAAGTGCTTAAGTGCATAAGTTAAGATGGAAAAGGCATTACATTTGTATAATATGTTGAAAGAAACCACATTCACGTAAATTTTATTACAGTATACTGTTATAATTGTTCTATTTTATTACTGTTAATCCCTTACTGTGCCTAATTGGAAGTAAAACTTTATCACAGGTATGTATAATTAGGAAAAAACAGTATATAGTGGGTTCAGCCCTATCAAGTTTTGAGCATCCACTGGGAGTCTTGGAATCTATCTCTCATGGATAAAGGGGGATTACGGAAGTGGGAAAGGAGCCATAGACAATATGGACCTGAATAAGCACAGCTTGTTCCAATAAAACTTTATTTACAAAGCAAGACTGCAAGCTTGTGGGCTATAATTTGCTGACTCCTGAACCAGATTTTGAATGATTAGGAAGCATTCTTGGGACTGGATACTAAAGAGTACTTTCTAAGATTATAGATTACCAAAGAGTTTCCCATGGCAGGCCTGTTAATCTGTACTAAAGAACCCACCTGCCAATGTAGGAGATGCAAGAGACACAGATTCAATCCATGGATTGGAAAGATCCCCTGGAGTAGGAAATGGCACCCAACTCCAGTATTCTTGCCTAGAGAATCTCAAGGACAGAGGAGCCTGGTGGGCTACAGTCCATGGGCCACAAAGAGTTGGACACGACTGAGCGACTGAACACACACACAGTTGGCAAAGTTATTTATAAAGAAGATATTGAATTTACTAGCTTCTTGCCAACTTCAGAATTTTCTGTTTCCTCTAACATGTGAAAGTGTTAGTAGCTCAGTCGTGTCCGACTCTTTGTGACCCCACGGATTGTACCTGCCAGGTTTCTCTGAGCATGGAATTCTCCAGGCAAGAAGAGTGGACTGGGTAGCCATTCCCTTCTCCAGGGTATCTTCCCGACCTGTTGATTGAACCTGGCTCTCCTGCATTGCTGGTAGATTCTTTAGCATCTGAGTTACCAGGAATGTCACCAACATGTGGGAAAAAAGGTACTTTATGCTTAGAAATACATGAATTGAAAAACACTAATAAAGTCTAGAGAAGATTGCTTTGATCAGAGGAAACTTTTACTTCTGATGCCAGTTTTATTAAAAGCCACATGTGAAAAAGATTTGCTAATCTCTACCTGAAGGATAACATTCTAAGTAGTCAAAGAATATTTTAAGAAAAGGAATAAATTTTTTAACAAAAGGAAAAATGTAAACTAACTCTATTTGCAAGGTTTTTTAAGTTTATAAAATTTAGGAAGGTAAAAAGAAACATGAAAAGGGGCAAAATTTGTTTAGCTCAAAAATGAGTGATAAGACAAAAGTCTATAAAGGGCATTCAAGTAACAAATTCTCAGCACCTACCAATCTCCTTGCAGACCCCTCCTCTCTAGTCTGGATTCCTCATTTTTGCCACACTATACTTGATTTACTATAAATTTTGGTATTTCTTCACCAGTTTTTCCTTTTAAATGTTTTATTCTAGAATAATTTTAGATTTTTAGAAAAGTTACAAATACACTACAGAGTTCCCCAAAATCCAGGACTTCCTCCAGTTTTCAGAAGCTGACAAAACAAGAGATCTTCATTTAAAAGTTCAGTTCAACAATTTACAGTGTCAGTTGAAAAAAAAAATTAGACATTTGAAAATAAATCCAAATGCCCAATGTGTAGTTATTGTTTAAATAAATTGGATAGTACTTTCAAATTTAGTTTTCTTAATGTGAAAATTTAGTTGGCAAACCACCCGTCAGTTCTCAGCTTCTGTCACCTCAAATAGGCATACGCCCTGTCACTTTTCTGCATGATACTCTTTTCATTTCCTTCACAGCACTGATCTCACTCGATAGTTACCTTATGTGTTTACTGGCTTTTTGTCTATCCCAGAGACTTCACCTGTAGTGTTTCCTGCTGCTCCTTGTTATAACCTCTGCACTTAGCACGGCGCCTGCGCACGCTGAGTGGAGAGACTCGGCAGACTTCGCTGGATGAATGAATAAATGAGCAAACACTAGATATGGCAGGGGTGATAAAAGGCAGGTGATAAAACACACATCTATTTAAATTGCCATTGTTTCTGAAACGTCTATCCTTTACCACCAGCTATATACAGCTGAAGTTTTGGGGAGACTATTTGTTAGTCTACCACCTGTGTAACCACTTCTTACTGAGGCAAAATCTAGAAATGTTACTTCCAATAAATCCTTGTAGGCTGAAAGCCAAAGCTTTCAAAGTAGATCTGTATTGTTGGTTCACTGCACTCAGGACCTCCTGGCATTATTCATTTGATGTGAAAAGTCAATTAAAAAACATTTAAATCACCCTTAGAGTTAGACTAATTAAAGTCTAATTAATCATCTTTTTGTACCTAAAAATATATTTGGAAAAAGACTCAAAAATACTGTATTTCAAACTTATGGAGGCTTGGAAATGAGACATTTTGAGAAGACAGGTGAAAAGCTTAAAAGACTAACAGTGAGTGGGGGAAAAAAAGCTCTCCTTTTCCCCTCCTACTGTCTATCCCTCAGCTTCAAGTTCAAGGAATCACCTGGTTGCAGGAAAAAGAAAGGAAGGATAGACAGGTGGCAGGAAAGAAGGGAGAGGAAACTATCTAGTCCTGTATTCTCCATGAACACTTACATTTCTCCCAAGATCAAATATCACAAAATGTGTCCAGAAATCAAAGCACTTGATCCCTTACTGAGCAAGGAAAAAGAAAGTCATTTTTTTAAAGTCATTCTAAGATAAGCATCCATAAAATATCCATTTATCAGATAAAAAGAAGCAAGAAGAACAAAACTGCAGTGGCACTTTCAGACTGTTTTATTTTTCTTCTGTTTCTGGACCTGTACTATAATGAAGGGTAGACACTAATAAGTGCATTCAATGCAGCACAAATTGATCCACTATCCAAAAAGCACAATAATACCACTGTCACTTCCGGAACCTCTCCTGCTGAAGATGTAATGAGGTGCAAATTACTCAAATTATTGGTGGACTAAAGATTTAAAAGACTAAATCTCACTGCCAAGAAACATATCAACATCAAATACAAAATGGAGGTGAAACAAATTCAGTTTTTGACAACATACAAAAATTTTGGAAGATCAAAAATAATGATAATGTAAAAGATATATAAAATTCTACATTTTTTTCTCTACAAAAAATAGAACAATTATTAGTAGTAACACTGAGATTATTCATTCGAAGAGAAAAAAGATACAAATCTAAAATCACATAATAGTAAAACTCCATAAAGTTAACTTGAAAAATTCAATGTCAACTTATAATTTTTTATTTTAAAAAATATATATTTCTGACTCTGCTTCCTAAAAAGGCCTGGAAACACTGACAACCGATAAGAATGAATACTCTTAATGACCGGACTACAGTTTCTAAATTCCATTTTCTACTAAAAGGAACCAGAGCTCCTGTAATAACTGATATAGCTGATTCTTAGACTGGGTTATGAAGTGAACAAGAGGAGCTTAAAGTATCTCTTTGAATCAAAAAGTGGGGGTCAAAAAACCTAACGGGGCATGGGTGACTTTGGGATGTTCTTTATCTTGATTGGGTGCATAATCAGCACCCAATTTGAGAATACTGAGTTTGTGAAAACTCTGTGATTCACTTATGATGGATTCTCTTTTCCATATGTATTTACAGGGACCAATTTGAAGGGGTTTCCAAGGAACAAAGAAGTTTTTATTTGAGCATCCTGAAGAAAAAAAAGTCACTGCAACTGATCAAAATATAAAGACTCTTAAAATCCATGAATTTACAACAATCCTCAAGAAAAAAAGGAACTCTCCCCCTAAAAGAACAAAGAAATATCTTTGATCACCTTCTTTTTTTTTTTTTCATTTATTTTTATTAGTTGGAGGCTAATTACTTTACAATATTGTAGTGGTTTTTGTCATACATTGACATGAATCAGCCATGGATTTACATATTCCCCATCCCGATCCCCCCTCCCACCTCCCTCTCCACCCGATCCCTCTGGTTCTTCCCAGTGCACCAGGCCCGAGCATTTGTCTCATGCATCCAACCTGGGCTGGTGATTTGTTTCACCCTAGATAATATACATGTTTCGATGCTGTTCTCTTGAAACATCCCACCCTCGCCTTCTCCCACAGAGTCCAAAAGTCTGTTCTGTACATCTGTGTCTCTTTTTCTGTTTTGCATATAGGGTTATCATCGCCATCTTTGTAAATTCCATATATATGTGTTAGTTTACTGTTTAAAGAGAGGTCAGGCCGAATGGTATCAGTACTGCCAGTTCTCATTGGGTATTCTCTCCATTTCTACTACCAGAGGGAGAAGTCTTGTATCTTCATAACAGGTAAAAGGGAGCAAACATCAACTGTCTTGCTGTACCAGAACTGAGTACTCTTTCTCTTCTTCCAGTTTTTGCCTATGTCATAGTTGTTGATTGGTTAGCTGATTTATGGGCTTCCCCTGTGGCTCAGGGCTTCCCTTGTGGCTCAGCTGGTAAGGAATCCACCTGCAATGCAGGAGACCTGGGTTCGATCCCTGAGTTGGGAAGATCCCCTGGAGAAGGGAAAGGCTACCCACTCCAGTATTTTGGCCTGGAGAATTCCATGGACGATACAGTGCTGAGCGACGGAACTGAGGACGGAGAGATGCGTATGTGCACGGGGTCACAGAGGTGGACACGACTGAGCGGCTTTCACTTACTAGCTGATTTACTGGGTTTACCGTTTTCACCATGTTTCAACCCATTTTATGTGTCAGGAATGACTCTCAAGGACTTTGGTTCCATTCTTTTGCTCCTCGTTGTCCTTTCCTCAGGGAGTTAAGGAAAGTGGAATGTGGAAATGATAACAGGAATGCCAAGGAAAAAGAGATAAAGGGGCTTTCTGAAAGCACTTATGACCATACATGTTGTTATTGTTCAGTCGCTATGTCCTGTCTGACTCTTTGTGACCCCATGGACTGCAGCACGCCAGGCTTCTCTGTCCTTCACCATCTCCTGGAGTTTGCTCAAACTCATGTCATTGAGTAGGTGATGCCATCCAACCATCTCATCCTCTGTTGTCCCCTTCTTCTCCTGCCCCTAATCTTTCCCAGCACAAGGGTCTTTTCCAATGAGTCGGCTCTTTGCATGAGGTGACCAAAGTTTTGGAGCTTCAGTTTCAGCATCAGTCCTTCCACTGAATATTCAGGACTGATTTCCTTTAGGATAGACTGGTGTGATCTCCTTGCTGTAATAGGCACTCTCAAGAGTTGTCTCCAGCACCATAGCTTGAAAGCATAAACTCTTTGGTACTCAGCCTTCTTTATGGTCCAACTCACATCCACACATGACTAGGGAAAGACCATAGCTTTGACTACATGGACCTTTGCTGGCAAAGAGATGTCTCTGCTTTTTAATATGCTATATAGGTTTGTCATAGCTTTCCTTCCAAGGAGCAAGCTTCTTTTAATTTCATGGCTGCAGCACCATCCGCAGTGATTTTGGAGCCCAAGAAAATAAAGTCTGTCACTGTTTCCATTGTTTCCCCATCTATGTGCCATGAAGCGATGGGATGGAATGCCATGATCTTAGTTTTTTGAATGTTAAGTTTTAAGCCAAAGAGTTTTTCACTCTCCTTTTTCATCTTCATTAAGAGGCTCTTTAATTCCTCTTCACTTTCTGCTATTAGGGTGGTAAGTGTGAAAGTCGCTCGGTCATATCTGACTCTTTGCGACCCCATGGACTTCACAGTCTATAGAATTTTTCAGACCAGAATACTGGAATGGGTGGCCTTTCCCTTCTCCAGGGGATCTTCCCAACCCAGGGACTGAACCCAGTCATCTGCATATCTGAGGCTATTGACTATACATGGATACACACTAACTCCAAAAGAGGAATGGAAACAAACCCATTTCCCTAAGGAAATGAGATGCCACTCACCTGCTTTTTCCTTTGAAGAAGAGTTCAATTTCTTTTATATATAGTCAAGTCACAAGCCACAAATGTGTGGAAACAAATTTCTAGTTACTTTAGTCCCGTAAATTTAACCTGACAGTCAAAGGGACTCATGTACACTTCATTTTCATTGATGGTCAAGTATCAAGAGATACTGGGCAATACCTAAGCGATCCCATGAGATAAAGCAAAAAGCAGTGTAGCCAGAGGACAGTAAACTACCAGAAACCAACATCCAGTCCCAGTAGCCTTCTTTCTTATGTGCTTCAACATTAAAAATGAGTATTTTGAGACCTAAAATCTGCTCTAGTAAGAGGCAGTATCCATTTGAAAACTGAGGTGCTGGGATAAAAACCACTGTTTTGGGATCAAGAGAGTTTCCCCCTATCTGTAAACTATGATCAAATAAGTAATGTTTGAGTTTAGCCAATGCAGGCAAAAAAGTACTATGCCCATAAGGGCCCTATAATTTAAAATGTGTTCATGGTTAAGGCTCTTTATTACTACACAACAGTTTGATTCAATATCAAATTAAGAGGAACATTACAGCAAATAATTTAGTCCCCAACAATATACAGTGATCAAAGATGGGGAAAGAGAAATTTGTGATTAACTACAGCCCACTGTGTTTGAAGGTGTATCTGATTCTGATGGAGAGACTTCTCAGTGTCAAAAGTTCCGTGCATGTAGATGGCAGAGTATACAGCTCCGTGATTCACTCTGGTGTCCAGAACAAGTAATGGCGTAGAAGATGGACTCGAAATGCCTATAAGTTAAAGTGTTAGTCACTCAGACATGTCCAACTCTTTGCAACCCATGGACGATAGCCTGCCAGGCTCCTCTGTCCATGGAATTCTGCAGGCAAGAATACCGGAGTAGTAGTCATCCTCTTCTCCAGGGGACCTTTCCAACCCAGGGCTGGGTTGGAAACCTGGGTCTCCCTGCATTGCATGTAGATTCTTAACCATCTGAGTCAGCAGGGAAGCCCAAATGCCTACAGATGTCATCCAAAAAGAAGCCAACCCAATGAATCACTTTATCTCCCTGGACCAAAACAGTCAGATCAGGCAATGGAACCATTAGGCTATGACACATCAGATTCTGAAATGACAATCTCGGGGCTGGAAAAAATGATTCAGACCTTATCACCATGGAAATTAGATTTCCAAGCTAAGAACCATGGGCCATCTGGTTTTGTAAGTTTTCCTTCTTCATAGGCAAGCCTGGCAGGTGTTAGCTTAATCTCAGAAAATCATCATTCTCACAGTGCACAAATTTTATATAAATAATAAAATGCCAAAAGAGAAAGAGAATACAGACTAAGAGAGTGTTATGTGTAAACTACAGGGGAGAGGCTTCATGTAAGGAGAGAAGAAACTGATCTTAAAGCAGAAATCTTACCTCAAAAGCCTACAGACCAGGCAGGTATGATACAAGGCTGGTTGCTTTAAGACCTAGGGAATGGTAAAGACTACCACATTTCAGTCCTTGCAATAGTAAAAAGACCATATTTTTTAATCATCCAAGGGAAGCCAGATGTGTGTGTGTGTGTGTGTGTGTGTGTGTGTATCTTATGTCAAGTATCCAGATTGCCCAATGTTGACAATTAACTCAATTTTTAAAAATAAACTTCTATAGATTAAAAAAATTTATGCCTAAAATTTGGCCAGTAGGCCACCAGTTTGCAAGCTATGCTTTAGAATTTAACTTTAAATAATGCAATAAATAACAAGCAGAGAGCTCCCATCATAACAGTGACTACACTAAATTACTGAGCCTTGGTTTCTGTTCTACCAGGAGGCAGCAGTCCATGCAAGGACAAGGTAAAAGTAATATCAGAACACCCATGAGTATTTTCCAAATTACAGACATCTCAACTATCACCACCACCACCACCGCTGCTGCTGCCCTTGTGCCTCCAAGAAAATAAGGGTTTGAGTAGAGGACCAACACTGCAAAAGATCCCCAAGAGCAATGATGGTACATCCTCCCATTCTGGGGGTCACTGACCTCAGAAAGTAGAAAGCTTCGTATAACTGGGAGGGATGGGTCCAAATGGTGAAGACCCTGGGCCTAAAATGTCAAATAGCATGTCAGGTGGCTCTGAAAACAATAACTGCAAATATCAAAGATGACAAGGAGCCCACAGTGAGCACTGCTGGTTTATTATTTATTTGAGCCTCATGTGCAAAAATAATACAATCAATTGTATATTCACTATGAAAGATTATAAAAACTGGATGCATTTTAAGAATGTGTACACCGTGCATATATAATGAAAGCAAGGATAACCTTTCACCCATTTTCAGGCTTAGGTCTGTAGGCTCATCACTCAAGAAGGGAAGGGACCATCTTATTTTCACATGATGCCAGACAGCAGACAAAAAAAGGTTCAATATTTTGGCATGTTTTTTACTTCCTATCTTTAAGAAAATCACTGCAGAACTTTTTATTAAGATGGCTAAACACGACTAGAATTACCATGCCTTATTTTTACATCTGACAGACACATAAAACAGAAAAAAAAAATGTTCCTGTAATTTGGTAATATTTCACTAATCTTTTGCTGTCATTGAGCACTGACTAATCTAATCCTGCTTTTGATTTTTTTTAAAGATTTTTTTTTAATGTGGAGAATTTTTAAAATCTTTATTAAATTTGTTACAATATTGTTCCTGCTTTATGTTTTGGTTTTTGGCCGTGAAGCATGTGGGATCTTATTTTCCTGACTAGGGATTAAACTTACAGCCCCTGCACTGGAAGGCAAAGTCTAAACCACTGGACAGTCCTGCTTCTAATTTTAAGCTTGCATTATCCTAACTCACCTTGTAACTAGGGGTCAAAGACTTCTATATTGGCTTTAAGGTAAAAGCTGTTTGAAACAGTTTATCCTCAAGTGCCTGTAGCTTTGACTGGAGAATTTGGTCTGTCAACCGAGCCTTCTGGGGTTATCTGGTAAATTATGAGTGGTTTCTCGATTTCCTTTTACAGGAAGGGGCAGAAGCTGAAAAAGAGAGATACTATAGTTGTATAGTACGTCTCCATAGACCTTTCATGAGCCTCTGTGGCCAACAGAAAATTCCTTCCAAGTTATCTTTAGAGTAGGAAGTTCATAAGGGATGGCATTTCAGATTTTTATCTCCTTTGTTCAATCTTATGTAATCTCAAAGACGTAACCACTGGGCTCCTCAGCATAATTTATATCTTACTCAGAGTGGGGAATAAGAAAACTCTCAACTTATAGAGCAAGTATTTTCTAAAAGGAGATGAAGCATATTTTCCAGAAACATGTTTAAACCTCCAATTAAATGTAAACATCAAAGAGTTTTTTTAAAATTTTTATTGGGTTATAGCTGATTTACAATGTTGGGTTAGTTTCAGATGTACAGCAAAGTGACTGTTATATATACATATGCCCAATCATTTTTAGATTCTTTCAGTTTTTTAAAACAGTCACTATGAAGTGGTTCCATTGCACAAAAATGTACAATCCCAATATCCTGATGAAGACCTATTAATGGTCTCTCATTTTCCCTGAGTAGAATTATTGCCAAATTCCTAGAACAATCCTCTAGCAAAAAGAGCTAACTATACTAGCAAAGCATAGTGCTCAACTTGGCATCATATCTCAGAAGGCAAAGAAACCATATTTTATGAGAAGACAAAAGCATGTTCCTTTAAGTTTAAAAAAAAAGAAGGAAAATAAATATCTGAACCTTAAATGTGACAACAGTTTTTTCCTTCAAGTCTCAGACCTCTCTCTAGCAGCCTTGTTTATTCACAAGGTAGCTTTAAAAATGACTCCTCAGGTCTGATTATCTTTCAAGCCTATTCTTTCATTATGCTTTAGTTTTTTCTCATTTTACCTATGGAGAAAAAAAAAAAAAAGGCAATACACATATACTGAAAAACCAGGACTTAAAAGTGCAAAAGATTTCTATCTACTTAGTATCTTGTGTATGGTTGCTCTTTAAGTATCATTTTTATACAAAAAAAAAAAGTGTTTGTTCATTTAGAGCCCCTTTAACTCTACAAAAAAAGCTTTTTAAGTCTCTACTGTGTTTTAAGACAATTCTGCGCACGTTATAATTACTAAATAAAATTAAATTTAAATTTGAGTATGATGATGACACAGAAGAACTAGGGTTAGCATCCATCAAGATTATTTTTGTATGCTCAGCATTATGTGTCTATTTTCTGCAAACATTACTCAATCTATGCTCTTTAATCCCATATAATTACAGGCAGACTGAATAGAATGGTCAGCTATAGAAACTTCCCCATACTGTAGTTCTTTGTGTGCACTTCCAGCCCCGTTTCTCATCCCTAGTCTTATTCTGCATCACTTCTTACTATCCTGTAATAGCAAACAGGAAGGTAAGGGAGAACAGAGGACCCCGGGGAAACAACAAAGTTTCCTCTCTTTCTCTGTGTCCTCCAATCCAGTAGCAGACAAGAAGGAGAAGGGTGGTTGAATCTTGCTAATCGTACCTAAGGAATCCCCCCTCCCTCCCACATCACACACACTGCGTGCATGTCCTGTGTCTAGCCTGTATGGACCCCATCTTGGCCTGGGCGCCATTTTTCAGTTCACTCATCTCTTTCCACATAGTCTTTGCTTATACATCCTTCAAAATCCAGCTCAAAACCACAACTTCCAACTCTTCCATGGATATTCCCAGCTAGAAAGGAGTTTCTCATCATCACACCTGGTACTTTGGTCAATTCTGACTAATGTGAGTCTGTCCTGGTCTTTCATGCTGCTTACACCTCCCATCTCCTTACCAGGCTGCGCTGACTCCAGAAGTAGGGACCAGACCTCAGTTTCTTGTACACTGTAAGTGTGGGAGTTAAAAAATGAATTTTAGAAGGTTTCTACTTATATGTACTTTGCAAAAGGTATGTCTGAGACCATAATTAATGTTTATACAGACATTCTGCATTATTTTCAAAATGACAACAACCACTATATAGTATAGTGTCTTCTATAACCTTCAGGGGGACTGACCGTTCTGCATTAAAAATCACCAATCTATCAAAAAAAAAATTACCAATCTATCAATGCATGTTTCACATAAAATCAAACATCCCTGAAACCAGAAATATTAGGAATAATCATTTTAATTCATCTTCAAAAAGTTCATTAGTGCAGAAAGATTTATATTGTCACATTCAATTTCCAAATTTCTGAGTGACCAATTTATTATGCTTTATTCAAAAATCAGAAAGTTAACCAAGTGGCAACTAAACTAAACTTTATTTAGAAACTATAAAGGATCTTGTTTTACCTTGCACATAAACTGTGTACGGGGCAGAAGTTCAAAGGCTCTAAGCTTACAAAGTTCAAGTCTGATTATTCCTTGTGACAGTACACACTGAAGATTAATTCCTAAAACCCTCATTAAAAAATAAACTCAGAGAAGGGAAGGTGTAGTTTCTTTTTAAAACTATAACCAAAATTGACGCTTTAAAAGAAAACATTATATCTGTTTTTTTATCAAAATACACTAAAGGAATTATGTTCTACCTTAATGATAGCCTCTGCACTTTGACACCCACCTGCTCAGCTCTTAATAAATTAATGGTTGGAAAGGTTGATTTGAACAAAGCCTTTTATGCTAGACAGTACTTGAGTAGGTGTCTCTGCAAAATCTCATCAGGGGAGTTTGGTGACGTGGCAAAGTTTCCTTCTGAATGGCTCATTCAGGAGCCAAATGATCCATTATCTTTGCAACAGAATTTTTGCTGTAAATTATGTGACTAATCCTCCTACAGCCTGTATTTTGCCCACCAGACACCGTGTTCTTGTCTAGCACAGTCCCCACACAGTCTACTCATGTCTTATTCAAGCCCCTCCACTGAGCACATGATGTATTCTACCGAGGACTAGACTGTCCCTCTAGCACTAAGTCAGTGCAGAGAAAGGAGAGGCAAATCCATCACTCTGTAAAATACTAAAGAAAAGATTCTTAAAATAGTGAAGGCAGTAAAGATGACCAGAATAACCAGAAGAGTATATTTACAGAAAGCTAGCAGTCTCCATAGCAAAGTCTATTTTACAACTATTTTCTGTACAACATGTGGCCCATGGTTTGATTCAAAGTGCACATCACTTCCACGAAGGAAGTTTGGTCGTGACATAAGGTTAAAAATCCTAAATTGCTTTCCCAGAAAACTGTAGCCCAAACACCATGTAGTACCCTTCTTCATTATCTCGCTTACCTCGTCTACTGTCTCCATTAAATACCTTAGTTGGTAAAAGGAATTATTTTGCTTGTCTCTCTGGCAGCAATGTTTAGACAAAAAATTGATTGTTCTCTTTTCACCTGTGATAATCTCAATACATCGAGACTTTTTACACTGTGTCTAAACCCCCAGAGAGTACAGTTTTAGTGCTACAACCCAACAGAGTTTTTGGAAACATGTGCTGAGGTAAGTTTCCGAAGAAAACCAAGGCTCCAAGCACTTTCACCTAGCAATAACAGTGGCTTTCTTGGCAATAACTGAAGAGCAGACTTTTAAACTGAAAATTTATTTAACCTCATTAATCCTACCATGTATCACAGAAATTAAAGGGCATTTTAAACAGTAAGGAAAGCGTATGAAAACCAAGCAAAAGGAAGGGACAGACACAGTACTGAGTTTAGAGTACAAAGGACAGTGGAGGAAGAAAAGGCAGAGAGTGGGTTTGATAGGTCTTCAGTGCTGAGGGAAGACCAGATTTCACTGGGTGGGCTGTAGGGGACTGGAGTGGAGTTCAGAGTACAGGACTCATGTGATTACGCTTCAGGCAGGCAGAACCACGAGGACAAATTGGAGGAAAGAGAACCCAGATGCAAGAGAGCATCTCGGAAGATAAAGCTAAAGGGAGGGCAGAGCTACTGAGGACGATGGGCATTCAGGAGCGACAAGTGAAGAGCTTGTATTTGAGAGGGCAGAATGGGGTCCCATTTGTCCTCACATATTTCTTGTTTTTTAACAAAATAATGGAAAATAAAGCACATCTGGAAATACAGCCAATATTTTATAGTAACTATATGTAGAATACAACCATTAAAAATTGTGAAGTGCTATGTTGCATACTTGAAACTTAAGTAATATTGAACACCAAATATATCTCAATTAAAAAAAGAAAAGAAAGCACTTCCTTTTTTTTTTTTTTTTTTTTTTTCAGAAATGTGATTGCAGTATAAGATACGGTCAATATACTAACTAACTAAACTAATGGACTCAACACAAAACATATTTTTTTCTTTCTGTTACATATCTATGATCCAGGCCAATTTTTTTTTTTTGGTTTGTATTTAACTTGGCTGAAATTGAGACATATTTCTCTGAGGGTAGGGAAATGTAACATTTCTGCAAATCCCAAAAGCTGAGCACAAGGAAAGGCCTGGCACCTATTGAGTGCTCAAAGAAAAAAAAATTCTTCCACATTAAACAGCTCTGTTAATATGAACAAAAACTCAGATGACTGATTATACAGGTAATTCTGATTATCGATTACTTAAAGGAATCTTCAATTTTATTATTCCCTTGACAATTTCTGTTATATATCCAAACAACACATATTACAGAAACCATTCAATGGTTCTATTACATGATTCAAAATTTTTCTTTAATATTTTATTTAAAAGAGACCCTCCTTAACTGTAAAGTTCTGGACAGTTCCTAATCTTTGGATAATCCCTAATTTTCCAAAAGTAGTATGCTACAGAGCAAGAGTCAGCATTTTCTCTGTGAAGGTCCAAATTAGGAAATTAAACATTTTAGGTTATGTGGGCCATGCACTGTACCATTTAATGCAACTATTCAACTCTGCCCTTGTAGTATTGGAAAGCAGTCACAGGTAATAAGTAAATGAATGATCATGCTGTGTTCCAATAAAACTTTATTTACAAAAATGTTATAGCTCATATTTGGCCCATGGACTGTAGCTTGCTGACCCCAGTCTAGCAAATTATCCAGCTGTGGCAACCTGGTATGGTTTCATTGTTCTTATCTAACTGGTGTGCAAAATTCTGATGAAGTAATAAAAAAATTAATGGGAAAACAGGCGCCAAGAAAAATCTCCACTGCTGGTGTAGTGATAAAAGGGAAAACAAAATGAAGAGGTTCTAAGGAAGGGATGGATTCAAGGAGACATGAGAGGTTTGGGGTAAATTAAAATAAGAATGTAGAGTTGATGATGTCTCAGATCACTGCTAAGAGAGTCCAACATATATTCTAGGTGGAAATAGGAAAATATGACTCATGAAACCATTTTAGGAAGTATTCCAATTAGTGCCAAACATGCTTATTAATTAAGAGAAAACTTCAGGGAAAACTTACCCTATTAAATAAAAATATGTTTAAGAAATGCATGAATCTTGACAGAATACTCATGTGAGAAAAAGCCAGGGAATTTGGAAATTTATGCAAGTCTCCTATCATACTTTCTTCATGACTTCTGATGATTATACTATATTAACTTGATAGAACAGGGGCAAAAGTAAGGAAATAGTATCATCAAAGCTTACCAATCTCTGTTTAAATCTGTAAAAGAGTTATAACAAAAACTATATTAATTCAATTACATCAGTGAAACGAGGCTACCACTAATTTACCATCGAAAGTGACTTACTAGTTCTATGCAAATTCCTTCTCTGGGCCTCAGGTTCCTCACGTGATAAAATAGAGCCGGTTTCAGGAGGTGTTTGAGGATTAGGCAAGCTAATGCCCACAGAGTGTTCAGAACAGACCCAGCACACAGGAAGTGCTCAAATGCCTCAAGGCTGCTGCTGCTCCCCTGATCCGCCTCCCTAGCCAGCTTTACCAGATACTCCTCCTCTCCCCTTTTCTTATTCTGGGCTCCCCTGGGTGGCCCTGACTCACCCAGAGGGCTTCAACCTACCATTTGCTAGAGCAGCTAAATCTCCCTCCAGTGCTGAGTTCTTTTCCAGACTGCGTTTCCAGCTGTACAGTAGACATCCCCATCGGTATACATCATGGCACCTGAAACTCAGCAGGCCTAAAAATCAAGCCCCAAATCTTTCTACTCTTGCCCCTTTCCTCTCCTTTAGTTTTTGTTAATGACATCACTGTATATCCTTAAACCAAGCTAGAAATGACAGTTACTTTTAACTATTTTATGTGTGACTCTCCCATTTAACTCACCCCAGGTCCTCTCCCTCACTTCTATCTCCTAAACATCTTTCAGAGACATGGCTCTTCTCGCCATCTCAGATAGATCTTTTTGTATCTGCCTCCTGATTTCTCTGCTTCTGATTCTTCTCTCCTGCAAGCCATCTTTCACTGTCATCTTTCAGAGTCATCTTTCTTAAAACATATATTGGATCGTGTTATTCTCAATTGCTTGGGAGGAAGGGGCCCACAGACCTACACGTGAGCTTCAGGGCACCCAGGAAGCCTCTGAAACTGAACACAAAAATCTGTGAGCCCTTGATTCTTTTTTAAAGGTCTCTGTCTGAGAAAATAATTTTTAAGCTGTTTAGCAGGGTACAATCTGCAATCTTAAATCGCACCTTAGTCACTCTCTCCATGTTTTGGATACAGTGAACACCACACGCTCCTACAAACGTGCACATCGAATGCCCTTCATCTCCCCAAGGCTTTGCACGTTTGTTTGCCCAACCTGTGATGCTCTTCTCTGCCTGAGCATGAGCACATGAGCATCCTTTAAGTCCTGGCTCAGGCCTCAAATGTTACCTCTGTGAAGCCTTGCCCTGCTCCCCACCCCGCCCATGCACAACTATGCAAGGACAACAAAAGAGATGCTAAATAGACTCTGGGTGCCTGTGTAAGATACCTTGACCTGAAGCTTCTTAAACGCAAAGCTTCAAACCACACAAAATAAATTGCCTTAAATATTTAGATGCATATTGTGTTTCCTTAAGTGTAGGGACACAGTTAGACTTTAATGAGATCAACAGTGAAGACTGAGGAACCTAAGTGCCTAGGTTCAAATTCTAGTTCAGTCAACCACCAGTAATGGCAAGTTACATAGCTTCTCGAGAGTGCCTCAGTTTCAAGATCTGTAAAGATGGAGAGAGTACCAGTACCTACCCTTCAGGATGATTCTGAAGATTAAATGAGGTTATGTGTATAGTACTGTGTAACTGCTTGTTGTTACTGTAATTATTTTTGAAATCAATGGCCAGGACTAGAGGCTCCAAGAGATAATCAGAGAGCAAAACTAACTGACCTTGCCACATAAGCCTTAAGCTTTGTCTACTGAATTAATTAGCCAGAGAACACTAAAAACAATGGCCCTTTTCACTAACATCTTTATCAGCTGAAAAGTGTTCCAAGTCTGATAAAATTCAGATGCTTTTCTTTGCCTCCAATAGCTAAAAAATATCAGCTGAGAGTATTTCCAAGGCACACACAGGTAGACTAAAATAATCTCTTTGAATAGGACAAAACAACAACAACAAAAAAACCAGGGCTACTCTTTCCTGGGCAGTAGCCGCCCCATTGCTTACAAAGTGCCCAATATGAAGGGAAAATGCTAAGTAGGAAATTCAGAAGAAAGATGCAGAAGCTTAATGACTCAGCTTTCAAACTAGCTTGTCTGCCAGGCACATGGAATATTAGGCGTTACAGTACAACCCACCGGGTCAAACAAACAAACAAACAAAAAGCTGTGAAATATAAATCCTAATATCATTGAACCTAGGGAGGAATCAAAATAAGTGCATGCTGTAGTGATGTAATGACTTTCATCTGAGTGATAGGATTATGTGATATATTTGGCACCGCCTCTGCAGAAAATTTTCAGCCAAAAAGAGCCATTTGACCCAGACCACACACATTGCAGTTGTATAACAGTATTTTTCTGTTCCCAAACAAACTGCCAAAAGGATCAGGTACTCTTATGCATAGTCATACCTAATAATCACATTTAAGGTAAAACACTTGAGTTAATTTTGAAACTCAGGAAAGAGAACAAAGCTCAAATTCCTTATTCCAGTATTAAAGGTCTTCCATGATCTAACTCCAACCAACTGTCCAAATTTATCTTCCATGACAGGCTCCTTGAAATCTTCTAACAAACACTACTCCTTGCAATTCCCCCAAACCTACCCACTCTTTGCCTATTTTATGTGTTTCCTCTAAAGAAAACAGTCTTCCCCTTACACTTCCAAAGTCTAAAACCCATTCTTCCTTTTAAACCCTGTGCAGATGACATGGAATTACTTCCCATGGTCAGCTAGAAGTAATTCTTCAGGTTTCGAACTTTTATAATCCTTGCTCAGTACCTCCTGGACTGTCCTCAGTCCATTTTGACCAGAGTTTTTGACACATGTGTCTTTCATTTCCCAGAATGGATGCATTCTGAGGGCAATACCCACACCTGCTCCATTTCTGTAAACCTGACTGCAACATGGTACATCTACTATTTTGCTAAAGTATGCAAGAAGTATGCTAGAATGTGCTAAGTTCATTGTGACTGATCACGGAGACCAAATGGACAAACATGAACTCAGACAAATTTTGCTGAAAAAAAGGCTACAGTTAACAAGATACACAGTAAGACTTGTTTTCTTGTGAAGCAAGTTGAGAGATGAGAATTTCAGTGCTACTCCCAGGGCACAGACACCCCCTTTACATTTTCCAACTGGTGATTTGTCAACAACAATTAACAGTGATGCATGAAAAGCTTCCCTCCCACTCACGTAACTGGTAATACACCTCCCAAGTCAGAGGTGGCGTAAGACAGCTGGTCCCCTACTTTCCCTACTACAGACTCAAAACACTACCTGCCTCTGGGCTTCGGACAAAGAGCCCTCGAGACCTGTGCAGAGTGATAATTGCAGTCATCATATCTAATGTGCTTTAAAATCTAAATATCCAAGGACCAAAATGCAAAAACTGGAGAATCTGATACATAACAGAACCCACGAGTGCCAAGAGAGGGAAAGATGAAGAAAAGAAGCCTTAAACCCCGCAATCTGATATTGCTTGGGCAGAAGTTCACTTGTCAGACAAGTCACTTGGGTGGTGCTAACTGAAACACCTATTTGGATCACCAAGGAGAGGCTCACTTCACTCTGGGGTGATGCTCTGGGACTCTGCTGATCGCCGTGGCTTTGCCAGGCCACTGGACAGCTGCCCCGTCCACATCTGCACTGTGCATCTATATTCACAGATGACACTTCTTTACATTCAGTTCACAAACTGTCACATTAATGAGTTTTAATACCCACTCCTAAACATAAGTAACTTTCCTAAACTCCAAATCCTGAAAGATGACTTAATGCCCTAAACCCAGAGGAAAGAACATTTTTACAGGGATGTCTGGACTCAGAGTTATGCTCATGGAAACTTTTGTTGAATGCTCTACCTGGGATGGTTTTCCTATCAATGACATTTGGAACATCCAGTCTCCAATATCACATTGCTGGTGTCTCTCAGATTACTGGAATCTTCGAGCAACTGAATCCTTTGAGCAGGTAGCTGGAGAGCCTGTTTTAGCTTACTTTTTAAATAAGTTTAAATAGCTATATGTTCTTTTATAGTACAAATACGCCTACCACATGAAAACTAAAGTCAAAATAATGCTAATATCTGTTAACAAATCAGGTAAACACTGTCAGTGGCATCATTATAAATTATGCAGTGGTCTGAAATGACAAAATAGACCCTATACGTATGGCTGAGTCCCTTCCCTGTTCACAACATTGTTAATCAGCTATACCCCAACACAAAATGTTTTTGGTGTTAAATAATAATAAAAATTTTAAAAATAAGATCTTAAACAAGTATTAGTTTTGTATATGTAATCTGCATTTTTTTTTTCCATACAAGGATTAACTGAATAACCGTGGCCTCATTTCTCTTTTGAGTCCGTCTCTTTTACTTCCTATGCTACTTTGATCGAATTATTTCAAGCTGCCCTATTTGTTAGTCCTCAGGCTGTATCAGTGCATCTAGATTTCTATTTGGTTTCCACAGTGACTTACTTGTTTGTTCATTAGACCACAAAAAAATCTGACAACTGAATCAGGCCTATTAACATTCTTATGACTAAAGCTTCCTGTATTCAGATAGATGATACTGGCAGTAAAAGCAGGATAAATTTTAAAATGCTAAGACAATGAACAATGCCATCCATTACAACTCAAAATTGTTCTTCGGGAAATTTAATTTGATGTCATAGACGGATTTAAAAAATGGATGAATAAAGCTGGGTAGACTATGATATCACATAACAGTAGTTTTCCTTGAAATTCAGGGCTTCCTTTGGGCACAAGTAGAAGTCTGTGACATCCTGGAAAGAGCATGGGTCTTGGAGTAAAACAGACTTACTTCAAATCCAGCAAACTTCTCCAGCTATGAAACTGAGCAGGTTACTTAGCTTATCTGATTCTCAATTTCCTCATCTGAAAAATGGGGATTGGGGCTCTAATAAAACCTAGTTTAAGTTGCTTTGGGGATTTCAGATGATATATATTCAGGATCTAGTACTTCGCATACCCCATGACAGGTGTTCAAATGTTAATTATGGACAGGTTTTTTTAACTCATACATTTTCAGACCTCAGAATTATTGTTTACTTCTTATTACATACAACACATAATTTATTTAAAAATACACAGACAATATTGAGTAGTATGTATGGCTGCCAATTTACATACCTTCTGACACAGATAAACTAAAATTAGATTAAAATTTTTTCTTTTTAAAAATTGAGATCTATGGATCATTCTAATACCTCTATAGGCCATACAGTCATCCCTCCTTATCTGGGGGGCATTGGTTCCAGGAATCCCACTTACTTACAATGAACACCAAAATCCAAGGATGCTCAAGTCCTTTATATAAAATAGTATATAGTATTTGCATATAACATATGCACATATTCCTGTATACTTTAAATCATCTCTAGAGTACTTATAAAACCTAATACAATGTAAGTGAAAAGTGCAAGTGAAAGTGTGACTGACACTTTGCAACCCCATGAACCATAGACCGCCAGGCTCCTCTGTCCACAGAATTCTCCAGGCAAGATTACTGGAGTGGGTAGCCATTCTCTTCTCTAGGGGACCTTCCCAACCCAGGGATCAAACCTAGGTCTCCTGCAATGCAGGCAGTTTCTTTACCATCTGAGCCACCAGGGAAGCCCCAATACAATGTGAGTGCTATTTAAATACAAGCATACTTCCCTCCTTTTACTGCTCTTCACTTTATTGCACTTAAAAGATACTGCATTTTTTTTTTGCAAATCAAAGGCTTGTGGCAACTTTGTGTCAAGTCAGTCTACAGATGCCATTTTTCCAACAGCATTTGCTCACTTTGTGTCTCTGTAACATTCAGGTAACTTTTGCAATAATTCAAACATTTTCATTATTATTATAATTTTTGTCATGGTAATCTGTGATTAGTGATCTTTGATGTTACTACTGCAAAAATGATTAGGACTCACTAAAGGCTCAGATGATGGTTATTAATCTTTAGTAATAAAATATTTTTCTTTAAGATTTTTTTTTATGTGGACTATTTTAAAAGTCTGGAATTTGTTACAGTGTATTTCTGATTTATGTTTTGGTTTTTGGCCACGAGGCATGTGGGATCTTAGCTCCCCAACCAGGGACTGAACCCACACCCCCCCACACTGGAAGGTGAGGTCTTAACCACTGGACCACCAAGGAAGTCCCAATAAAGTACTTTTATTTTAAGGTATGTACATTGCTTTTTAAGACATAATGCTATTGGATACTGAACAGACTACAGTATAGTATAAACATAATTTTTATATGCACTGGGAAGCCAAAAAATTCGTGTGACTCACTTTATTGCAATATTCACTTTACCGCAGTGGTCTGGAGCCAAATCCTCAATACTGCCAAGGTACGCCTGTAGTTGCTGGTGCACCACAAATTCAAGTTTTGCTTCTGAAACTTTCAGAACATTTTTTTCCCTGAATAGTTTCGATCTGTAGTTGGTCGAATCTGCAGATACAGAACCTGCAGATTTAGAGGGCTGACTATATACTTTCTTCAGACTACAAATCTGCCATCCTAGGAGGAAGTTACATGCAAAAATTGTTGAAATGTTCATGTCAAATAGTCAACTTCTATGAGGCTCACAGAAATAAAGACTATGAATTGAAAAGCTGAAAGTCACAAGTAATAGGTAACTGTCACGCAGTAAGCGGCTAAGAGCCCAATCTCCAGAACTATCCACTTTCAAATTCCTCTCTGCCCCTCTCTAGCCATGTGACCTTGGGAGAGTTCTGTCTTTCCTCTGTTCTTTGGTTTCCTAATCAGTGAAATGCAGCAACTAAGAGTATCTATTTCATAGGGTTGTAATGAGGCCTGAACAAGAATAGCTGGTACACAGGAGGCGCCTGATGTCAGCTTTTATTATTATTAAAGCAACTGTGACCAACAGTCACACTGCATGTATATCCTGACTCACAGTCATGCTTTGTGGTTTTCCTTGTTCATCCCCACAAAAAGAAAACAAGAGATCTTTCTTGAAAAGAGGGCCAAACTGAGGAAATTACTAGGAAGCATTCGTGGCCTATTTCCTATCCTACTTGGTGTAGACCTCACCTGAGGCCCAGCCCACCCCACTGCAGGGCCCCATCAGAGGTTCCTCTTATGGTGCAGCCCACAACCTATCCTGAGGAAGGAGCAGAGGGAAACTTTGGTCACAAACACAGCCCCGCACCAGCCACTGTGTTATTATGGGCCTTGCTCGACACCCTTAATTTTATTCATCAGCAACGGTAGGACAGAGTTTCTGGCACAGCACAGACTCTCAATTAGCACAGACTCTGACTGTGGAGTCAATGGCATCATGAAACTGATGATGGGAAGTCTTGATAAGTAAAAGACAGAATTAAGTAACTGGTTGCCACAATGCTCTGGTCTCATATTTGCCTTCTTTTCTGAACTATGGACGTATCTCAGAATCCACTCAAATATTGACTGAATGCCTACATTGTATCTGGCCACGAGAGTTCAGAATCTGGAAATATGAGCAACATTAATATTAGGAAAAACTCATTCCCTCCCTCAAGTTATAATGACCAGAGTCTTTATACATTTTTGAATAAAGTTTACTGAGACATACAAAACAGTTCAGAATCTGTATTTAAATTCTCTTACACTGCTGGTGGGAATATAAATCGATATAATTGCTTCAAAAAAATGTCGGCTAAAGGTAATAATACTCTATGACACAGAAATTCCACTAATGGATATATGTTCAGGAGAAGTGAGTGTTTATATCCATCAAAAGGCAAATCTGAGAATGTTCACAGTGGCTAGCCTCAAACTTGAAACCCAAATGTCCATTAAGAACAATGGACAGAAATGGAAAAAAAAAAAATCAACTATGAATGCAAGCTACTGCAACTGCAAAAGCAACAACAGGGGTGAATCTTAAGCCAAAGAGAACCACTGTCCAATTCCATTTATATGAAGTTCAAAGACAGGGTGAATTAAAGTACAGTGACAGCAATAAGTATGGTATTGTGTGGCACAGACTAGGAGAGGCATGAAAGAACCTTCCAGTGTGCTAGAAATGTTCTGTATCTTCATCTGGAGGTAGTTTTGTGCATAGACATAGATACAGAAAATTGAGTCTACATTCAGAATTTGTGTACTCTGCTAAATACAAGTTATGCCTTTTTAACAAACAAGCAAAAGCACCATTCATTCATTCATTCATTCCAATGAATGCCTACCACTGTGCTAAGCACTGCAAGTATAGTCCTTGTTGTTACAGAGTTTAGATGCTAGTATAGAAAACCTCTTGATTGGCAGTACTAGTCATGTGGCAATAAATCACATACCACCTATTGATAGCTCATCTGTATTACTTTCCTTCAATTACTTGACATTTTATATTTTGTTTAGATTTACAGCTAATCTAACTTAAAATGCAAATTCCTTGGTTGTTTTTTAATCTTTCTATGTCCTTAAACGCCTAGCACAGCATCTTATTCCGAGCATGTGTTTGATAGTTTATTAGACTATCACATCATAGTCCCTCTCTTTGCCTCAGGTTTCCTGCAAATGTCCTTTTTCTCCAGGTTTTTACTTTTTATGCCACACATGAAGCCTGAAAACCCATAAGACACTTAAGACAGTATATAGCTTGTACTTATATATACTATATCTACCAGTAGAGAGTAGGATGGGGATTCTGTTATTCTAAGTTTTCCTTCATTGACCCTTTTCCAACCTATAAGAGAACAAAATTCATCCTATATAATTTCATCTCATTATAGAATCTTATAATAAGAATTAAAAAAAGGTAAAGGGGGAAAGTACAGATGTAATCAATAAACTCATGTCATTGGGGAGAAAATGATAAACTTTCCTTTGACAGCTTGCAATGCACTGGCAAAAACAAAAATAGACACGCTCCTCTGGCTTCCCCATCCTAGACTGTTCATGGCCCTGCTGATGCCATATGTATCAACATGTCCAGAAAATACCTTGAGAATGACATGCTTATTCATTTCCTTAGGATCTTTTCTTATAGGTGACTTTTTGAAGGATCACTAATTTAAAAGACCCAGGAAAAAGCACAAGCCCCACAGCCAAAGGTAGTTAACATAATTACCACTGTTCTCACAAAAAGGGCAAGAACAGCACACTACCTAAGTTTCATAGTTCTCTTTTCTGTGGCCTTGTTAAATATAGCAGGTCTCACGTGATTCTTGAAGCTGACTGCTACCACCTGATGTCATGAGACTCTGAGGGTTGCATCTGGAAGTCTCGGCCTCTCTCTGTGTTCAGACTTCGTGTTGACCTTCCCATTGACCTGCAGCACCCCAGCAGCCTAGCACCATCTGTCCCAGGTGGTGAGGGAGGCCCACTTTAGAGCTGCAGCAAGTTGATCAATCCCAAGTCCTGGAGCTTCCGTGATGGAGCATGCTGACCTAAAGGAATCAGGTTCTGTTTGGCTCTTTCACTGACATTCAAAGGGAGAAGGCCCAGTGCTGCAGGGCTTTAAGGTCTGTCCTCTTCTAAGACACCCGCCCACTGTAAATCACGAGGGATTGTCCTGGACAATCATTAGATGTCACACTCCAGATTGTGACAGGTCAGTGTTGTGTGCTGAATTGTCTCCCCGCCCCCCACCTCATCACCACCAATTGATATATTGAAGCTCTAACCCCCAAATGTGACTATTTGGAAATAGGGCCTTTAGGGCAGTAATTAGAGCTAAATGAGATCAAAGAGTGGGGTCCAACTTGATAAGATTGGTGTCCTTATAAGAAGAAACACAAGATTTTTTAAAAATTAATTTATTTTTTACTGAAGGATAATTGCTTTATAGAATTTTGCTGTTTTCTGTCAAACCTCAACATGAATCAGCCATAGGTATACATATGTCCCCTCCCTTCTGAACGTCCCTCCCATCTCCCTCCCCATCCCACCCCTCTAGGTTGATACAGAGCCCCTGAGTTTCCTGAGCCAGACAGCAAATTCCCGTTGGCTATCTATTTTACATATGGTAATGTAAGTTTCCATGTCATTCTTCCCATAAGTCTCACCCTCTCCTCCCCTCTCCCCAGGTCTGTAAGTCTATACTCTATGCATGTTCCTCCACTGTTGCCCTATAAATAAATTCTTCAATACCATTTTTCTAGATTCTGTATATATATGTTAGAATATGGTACTTATCTTTCTCTTTCTGACTCACTTCACTCTGTATAATAGGTTCTAGGTTCATCTGCCTCATTAGAACTGACTCAAATGCATTCCTTTTTATAGCTGAGTAATATTCCACTGTGTATATGTAACACAATTTCTTTATCCATTCATCTGCCAATGGACATCTAGGTTGCTTCTATGCTCTAGCTATTGTAAACAGCACTGCAATGAGCAATGGGGTACATGTGTCTAAGGAGAGACCCTAGATGTTGATCTTCCTCGCCCCCACCCCCAGCACATGCAGAAGTCGTATAAGGATGCAGTAAGAAGGGAGCTATCTACAGGCCAGGAAAAGAGTCCTCACAAGAAGGCAGCCCTGACGGCATCCTGATGTTGAACTTGAACCTCCAGAACTGTGAGAACATGTTTCTGTTTTAAGCCATCTAGCCTGTGGCATTCTGTGAAAGCAGCCCCATGAACACATACAGTCACTAAAGAGCTATGGGTTAGCACGGTCGCATGAAAATCAGAGAACACATAGTATGTGAACATATATGAACAGTAGCTCATTGGGCTCCATGTGGTCCTTGAATCACTTGGGCACATAAAAGTATCCCATATTAAGACCCACTCTTAGGATGGAAGCCAGAATTCTAAACAGGCAGACCCTACAAACCTTGGTGTGATTTGCCCTCGCCTCATCTCTCAGCTTCCCAGGTGGCGCTAGTGGTAAAGAACCCTCCTGCCAATGCAGGAGACATAAAAGACCCAGGTTTGATCCCTGGGTTGGAAAGATACCCTGGAGGATAGCATAGCAACCCACTCCAGTATTCTTGCCTGGAGAATCCCAATGGACAGAGGAGCCTGCTGGGCTACAGTCCCTGGGGTCACAAAGAGTCGGATATGACTGAGAAATTCACACACACCACACACACACACCCCCCTCAGCAAAACTATCGCTCTTCAACTTAATTCTTTAAGCATTCTGTTTTCTCTGTCTGGAAAACGCATCTTTCTTTACCATCTAGTTAATCCCAAATCAGCCCAACTGTCAGCTCCCCAGGGAAGTGTTGTCTGATCCCGCAGGCAGGGCTGTATCTCTGTCATATTCTCACAGCACCCACATTTTTGCTTCAGCACTTATCACAGTTTGCAGTCAGAGATTTCTGTGATTTCTTCTGAAGCACATGTTTCAACCACTAATCTGTAAGCTTCCCAAGGCTACATGCTTAATATCTGTAGAACAAAGTGGGGAAGGGAAGAAGGGAAAAAAAAAGAACCATGAAAAGAGAGGAAAAGAGTAATGGAGGGAAGGAGAGCAAGAGAAGGGAAGAGAAAAGTTTAAAACTATAGAACACTGACCTCGTGTATGGGGCTGGCGTAACAAAATACCAGACTGGGGGGCTTAGACAACCAACGTTTATTTACTCCTCATGGCTCTGAAGGCTACATAGGTCAAGATCAAGGTCCAAGCAGATTCCCTGCCTTGTGGGGAAAAAACCATCCTGGTTCATGGGCTACCATCTTCTCCCTGTGTCCTCACAAGGCTGAAGGGTGAGGGGCTCTCTGGGATGCCTTTTAGAAGGACACTTAACCCCTTCCATGCGGGCTCCACCCTCATGACCTAATCATCTCCCAAAGACCCCACCTGAGGTTAGGGTTTCAACATATGGGTTTCAGGAGGACACATTCAATCTATTGCACATGTGCTTCAGTCATGTCAGATTCAGGTCAACGGCAGAGGAGAGCATGCTGATTTAGCTCATACTTGCCACTAAAATGGTGCTATGCTTACAAGAGCCAGCCTAAACTTTTTAAGTCAAAGTCGCCAGAAAAGAGTCAGTGACCTCTAATACAGCTGTGGGACAATTATTCAATCCTGGATTTGAAAAATGGCATGAACTAAAGTACATTTTGTAATATTTGGGAGCTGTATTTAGTTGTTTAACACATGTAGACACACTTTTAAAAGGAATCAAATAATCAGTACAAAACCCTAAAAAAGTAAAAATAAAAAATACTGGGCTTCCTTGGTGACTTGCTGGTAAAGAATCTGCCTGCCCATGCAGGAAACACGGGCTCCAACTCTGATCTGGGAAGACCCCACATGTCACAGAGCAACTAAACCCATGTCCCACAGCTACTGAGCCTGTGCTCTAGAGCCCAGGAGAAGCAACTTCTGAGCCATGCTGCAACTTCTGAAGCCCAAGCACCCGAGAGCCTCTGCTCTGCAACCCGGGAAGCCGCTGCAACGAGAAGCCCACGCACCACAACCGGAGACTAGCCCCCGCTCACTGCAACTAGAGAAAAAGCCTGGGCTGCAAAGAAGATCAGCACAGCCAAAAAAACAAAAAACACCCAGTGGGTGCCCCACTCTTAACACTCTTCTTTGAGTTTCACACTCCTTGGAAGTCTACATTGGTGGTTTCCAACCTAAGGTCCAGGAACCCCTTGAAGATTATGCTATTACAAAGGTGGGGGGTGGGGAGGTGGCATTTGCAAATGCACCTATGAGCAAGTATTGCCTGCAGATCGAATACGTTAAAACACAATTATTACCAGTTGAAAGGCATGAAATTCTGTGTGTTTAAAGAATCCTCATAATCCATATAGTTCAAAGTCATGCAGTATGACAATTACACACAATTAGTCCTGTTTCCCATGAAATCAGTGGAATAAATTCACCTGTGAAATGTGCCCTTTTTACTCTGGGCCAAAGCTGTTGCCAATATCCTTACAGAATTCACAGGACATGCAAGGAGGGACTATGGTCAGTACTCATTCATCAACATTTGTGAATTGCTACAAGGTCTTAAAAGGAAGATGATGTCTTATAAATCCACAGAGTTGATGTAATGATCAGTTTAGACATTTATATGACAGAATGATGCTTTTGATCATGTAATTTCAAGGACTTAATTTACTTTTTTCCATGTTTATGGATTTCACTTTCCCTAGATAATTTCAAAAACTCAATAATACTGGAAGATATTACTGAACAAAGCAACTGGCATCCATGAGTTAGGTAAAGGCAAGAACTGTGTCCCAGGCACAGCTGCACTGTGAGTCATAATGAAAGGAGGCCCCACACCTGCTCTGGAGAGCTCCCTGAGCACCACGTTACCAAGTCACAGTCCCCCCTTTTATTTCTAAACATGACTTAGTGTGACTCTGGCCAGCAAAAGAGAGTAAAAGCTCTTGCCAAAAGGCTACAATGTCAGAGGCTTCCTAATATCCTGAAGCCAAGTTTACATTCATCATCATCATTTTAGAAGATGCTGAGAATTTTCTGTCTCTTCTGAATGATGAATCCATACACATATCTATCTCAGTATCTCTGCAAGGCCCTTAAGCTTTCTAACCGAGATGTGGGAATCCCTCAGTCAGAGAGAGAAAGATGCAATCACCAAGCATCCCAATACAGCTGAAAACACACTGACCAGGAGTTGGATGTCTGGGTTCCTAGTCACAGTTCTGCTACTTCAAAGTGTGGCACCGTTTGCAAGTCACTGAGCAGTATCACTGAGCTTGGTCTCTTTATTTATAAACCGAAGGTGTGAGGCAACCGGATCACAGCAATGCTCCTTCTGACTCTGACAGCCTACTCTGTGTACTTTCGTCCAGGATCACGGTAACACTTGGGCTTTTGGAGAAACCTGTTATAGAACTACCTCCCATTTCAGAACATATGGTCCAGCTTTTAAGAAAGAAAAGGTTAAAAAAAAAAAAAAAGAAGAAGAAAAGGTTAGGAAACAAATCTGGGTAAAAAAATGTACTCATTTCCAGTATAAATCTGGAACTATACCTACAAAACACGGAGTCTTGAACCACTAATGAAACAGGGATAATTAAGTTCCAGGTGTTGGTTATGCTGAGTGTTATATGGGATGTGGAGATCCTTTCTCCAACTCTGAATTTCAGTGGTATTTGACTATCTAACTTCTATTTTATATTTTTCCAATTAATTAATCTCAAGAAAGAGTGAGAGACGCAGAAACTCAAGAATTCTAATTTCTTGGTACCACTTTTTCCAAGACCTTTAAAAAATCAAGACAATTTTTTTAGAGCAGTTTTAGGTTCACAACAAAATTGAGGGGAAAATACAGAGATTTTCTCTATTAGCCCTTGCAGCCACAAAGGCGCAGCCTTCCTCATTATCAATATCCCCCTCCAGACTGGTACCCTTGCTACAACAGATGGCCCTGCACTGACACTTCAAAATCACCCAAAGTCCATAGTTTAAATTATGATTCATTCTTGTTGCTGTTCATTCTACAGGTTTGGGCAAACATTTGACATTCATCCACCATTATAGTATTTTTTTGCAAAATTAATTTTTATTGGCGTATAGTCACTTTAAAATGTTGTGTTAGTTTTTAATGTGCAGCAAAGTGAACCAGCTATGTTGCTGGTTGTTTAGTTGCTAAGTCACATCCAGCTCTTGCAACCCCATGGACTGTAGCCCACCAGGCTCCACCGTCCATGGAATGTCCCAGACAAGAATACTGGAGTGGGATGCCATTTCCTTCTCCAGGGGATCTTCCAGGCCCAGGGATCAAACACTAGTCTCCTGCATTGTGGGCAGATTCTTTACCTCTGAGCCACCAGGGAAGTCCCTTGAATCAGCTGTAAGTACACATATATCTCCTTTTTTTTTTAAATTTCCTCCCCTTTAGGTAGGTCTGGAATAGGAAACAGTAACCCACTCCAGTATTCTTGCCTGGGAAATTCCATGGACAAAGGAGCCTGGCAGGCTACAGTCCATGGGGCCACAAAGAGTTGGACACAACTGTGCACACACACCCATTTAGGTCACCCCAGGGCACTGAACAGAGTTCCCTGAGCGATACTAACATAGCTATTCCATATAACTAACGACTGGGAGTTATCTATTTTCATTGTAGTATCTTACAGAGTATTTTCACCACTCTAAAAACCCGTTGTGTCTACCTGTTCAACCCTCTTCATCTTCCAAACCTTGACAACTATTGATCTTTTTATTGTCTTCATAATTTTGCTTTTTCCAGAATGTCATATAGTTGGAATCATACGCTACGAAGCCTTTTCAAATTGGCTTCTTTTGCTTAACAATATGCATTTAAGATTCTTCTGTGTTTTCATGACTTGATAGCTCATTTCTTTTTTAGTGCTGAGTGATACTACATGGTCTGGATATACCAGTTTATTTATCCATTCACCTACTGAAGGACAGCTTGGTTGCTTCCAAGTGTTGGCAATTATGAACAAAGCTGCAATAAACATAGCAATGCAGGCTTTTGTGTAAACATATGTTTTCAAGTCCTTTGGGTAAATACTAAGGAGTGTGATTGCAGGATTGTATGTTAAGAGTATGTTTAGTTTTGTTAAGAAACTGCCCATTTTTGCATTCCCACCAGCAATGAATTAAGAGTTTCTGTTGTTCTACATCCTCAACAACATTTGGTGTTATCAATGTTTTGGATTTTGGCCCTTCTAGTAGGTGTATACAGGTATCTCATTGTTTTAATTTGCATTCCCCTAAGGACATACCTGATGTGGAGTATATTTATCTTCTTTGATGGAGGTATCTGTAAAGGTCTTTGGCCCATTTGTTAATCAAGTTGCTTGCTTTCTTACTATTGAGTTTTTAAAGAATTCTTTGCATATTTTGGATAACAATAATTTATCTTACACATATTTTCTCCTAATCTGTTATTTGTCTTCTCATCCTCTTGGCATTGTCTTCCACAGAGCTGTTGCTATTGTTTAGTCCCTAAATCACGTCCCAACTCTTTTGTGACCCCATGCTCCTCTTTGTAGCCCACCAGGCTCCTTTGTCCGTGGGATTTCCCAGACAAGAATATTGGAGTGGGTTGCCATTTCCTTCTCCAGGGGATCTTCCTGACCCAGGGATTGAACTAAATCCTGCATTGGCAGGCAGATTCTTTACCACTGTGCCACGCTTAGCTTTCCCTTTTAAGGGAAGCCCTTGGAAGTTCTAATTTTAATGAAGGCCAACCTCTTTGGCCTTTAATCCACTGGATCCCATAGCCCTAGAGAGAAGGCTATTAAGCTATTTTTTGTTGAAACATTAAAAAGAAACCTGTCCTTAAAACACTGCATTTAACATTTCCCCTTTGAAAGTGTATATTAAGTTTAAAGAAACACAATGACACTTTATTTATGTACCTTGATTCATGAAATGCTCCCCTTGGAGAAAGATTCTGAATATTAATAATGAAACGGAGTTTTGCTAACATTTTGATACTAACCTTATAAGCTGGTAACATTTGCATTTTTTTCCCATCAAAAACAATTCTCTTTTGCAACATGCACTAAAGAAAATTTAATGCTCAAACAGCTGGGGATATTTATTTCATTTACTGCAGATATTCAATTTGAAAACAGACATACTTTCAAGACTGGCATTTTAAACACATACATGCAGTTTTTGACTCTTCCTATGGACTAAGTAAACTAATTCAAGTTTGCATCTCTATTATGATACCCTGCATACATGCAACATTTTGCTTTTGTGTACATGAATACATATGCCTTCCAGACTGAACGGGGGACACTACAGCTCAGGCTTCTTGCCTCTACCCAGTATAATATTAAATATTATACTAAATATTAAATAGAAAACACTAGTCAAAATGTCCTACACATTGTCTCTCATTAAATAATAACAACAGCAACAATATTAAAGTTAAGATCAGCAGGAGAAATCTGATAAAAATGATAAACTAGAGCTCTTTTGTCCAAAAAGGAAAATCCAGAACCACCATGTGTGTGAGGGGCTTGTTGGCAACTAACTTTGCCCTCCTTTCACATACCAAATTTCTCACTGCTATAGAAAAAGTTCAAAGTGAAAAAACAGTTGCAGGAGGGTCAACTAAGGTTGAAATTTGCTCAATACAAAATTCTCCGTTTGAAATGCTGTAATCTGTTTTCTGATCTCTTCAGTTCACATGAATCACTTCACATTGAGGCCTCCAGTCATTTCTGTCCTGCCGAAGCCAGTGACTAATATTTGAGCTTCACCTTCCTGAACCTCTTCTCTACTCAGACAGCTTGAAACTTAGCTTTTATGAACAGGCAAAGGAGTAGGCAGAAAAACAGACCACGTCTATTTTAAGTTCCCTTTGCAGTTCTATTTTCCGTAATTTCATTAATTATTTCCTTAGTGCCTTTTACATGATCTTACAGTCCTTGTTTATTGACCCCATTATTTTCCACCTAATCATCATTTTTTCTTCAATGTGCATTATTAGAAGTATTGGTACAAACTCATAAAGCAGTTTACGTAAAGATAAAGATTTCTAAGTTTATTCTATAAAAAGACCTGTAAATAATGACAAACCAAGTAGCAATCACCACCATGAGTGTTTATATTGTATCCTGAAATACAATTTCTATTAAAAGGAACCAGAACTCCTTGGAGAAATGGCTAATTTCAGGTCTGGGAACAAAAAAATACAATGAGATAGGAACATCCTGATATCAAAGACTAGTAGAACCATATCATAAATAAATAGAAAGATAGATAAACAGATGACTTATTGATGCAAACACGCATGGATACTTACATACATCACATACACACAGCTCAGAAGCCAACTGGAGGAGGCTCCCCTAGACAAAAATCAGACAATTTGATTGTCAAATGAAATAATTACTGAAATGGATTGAAATACATCAAATGCATTTAAATCCCAAAGTTCATTATGATCCTTAAAAAAAAAAGCACTGGTCCCCTTTAGAGGAGGATACCTAATTAATTCATTTTGAAACTGGTAAATAAAGGGAAAGGGTCAGCATTTATCCTGCTTTTCTATTACAAGCTGTACCTTGGATAATGAGGCCTTGACACAGAACAGTTTCTTTTTACAAGAACTAGTACTTTATTCCAGCTAATAACTGAAGAAAAATGTTAGAAGATTACCATTGCATTGTACATCTCCTAATGAATGAACGGGATCTCAGCAATAATCATCAATGGCTGCTAGGATTACTTCAAAAGTTTAATATGGGGAAACAAGTCATCCAGTATTGACTCAAACTTAAACAGCAGAGGGAATAAAGCCAAAGGTATTTTTACTTTTCAGGCTCTCTTCTTTCCAATCTTTTCTTTTCAGAAACTACAAGTCATTCAGCAACATCAGTGTATAAATTTTCTTTGAGAAAGAAACCACTGCCTGTCAAAGGAGCCAGAGGCAACTACAAATTAGTTCTTCCTTGAGTTCACTGTTCTACTTATGAAACTGCCTTATATAAATTCTTACACATTTCCTCCCTAAACCAATCATTCTGCCTTTTTTTTTTTTTTTTTGGTCTGTGTTGTTCTTTTCTAACCTAAAATAGAGATAATTGAATTAAAGAACTCAAAGAAAATTCCCTACAGAAGAAAAACACATTTGGATCTAATTCTACTTTTGAGTTTTCACTGATTTCTTTTAAATAAAATGAAATGAAAAGCAAGATCTGCATATAGTAATTGAACCACTATGTTGATCATTTCTCTTCTACTTAATTAGCAAAACTGAACCATTAAGTAATCTAATTAAAAATGACGAGACAAGTAAGTGACTTTCTGGATCTTACAATTATCAGCACTTGACCTTAAAAAATCAGCACAACCTCAAATGGAGTTTGAGCAAGAGGGTGCCAAGAACATATAAGCAGATACATTAGGAGAAATTGGTTGAGGGCCTGAAGGGTGAGAATGCATGCCTTAGAAGCAAATGACTAAGTTGGTAAATTATTTCAGGGTGAAGCACACTTTCATCATCAACCCTCAGAATGGAATCAGCTCTGTCACTGAAGAGAATGATGGATCCTCCATATGTAAAGAAAAACTCTTCATGTTTATGTTGCTGCTGCTGCTAAGTCACTTCAGTCGTGTCCGACTCTGTGTGACCCCATAGACGGCAGCCCACCAGGCTCCGCCGTCCCTGGGATTCTCCAGGCAAGAACACTGGAGTGGGTTGTCATTTCCTTCTCCAATGCATGAAAGTGAAAAGTGAAAGTGAAGTCGCTCAATCGTGTCTGACTCTTAGCGACCCCATCACCAGGCTCCTCCATCCATGGGATTTTCCAGGCAAGAGTGCTGGAGTGGGGTGCCTTCGCCTTCTCCGCTTCATGTCTATATGTGCACTCAAACAGAGATGAGCCAGAGCCTGGGTTTTCAAAAGGTATCATTCATAGAATCATCTTTCTATAATTAGTGATGAAGCTATAGCTCCCATTTCAACAAATAGCACTGAATTCTAGGTCAAGAAACTAAAGCTTCACGGCTATGATGCTGAACAAAAGAAGCCAGACTGAGAGATTCCACTCCTATGAGGAGTTCAAGAACAAGCAAACTAATATCAGGTGAAAAAAGTCAGAACAGTGATTATCTGAGATGAGGGGGGAGTTGACTGAGAGCAGGCATGAAGGAACTTTCTGGGAGACAGAATCATCATGATAGGGGTGTAAGTTACACAAGTACATCCATTTGTCAAAACTACATAGCTAAGATGAGTACTTACCAGTGTATGTAGACCTTACTTTAAAAATTATAAAAACCACTATCAATAGCATGTGGGGGTAAGAGCTGGTAAAGGCACAGATGATATAAGATGGCAGTACATTGATCATTGTTGAGGTTGGGTGATGGGTACATGGGGATCCACCAAACTATTCTGTTTATTTTGTATATGTTTGAAACGTTCCAAGAGAAAAGTCTTTAAAAAAAAAAGAAAAAGCTAGAACTTTAATCTCCTCCCACTACTTTGTAGCTATTGGGTCTCTGGATTTTTTCTGAACCTCATTTTATTCATCTGTAAGCTGGAGATAAGGAGTGGTGCCCACCTCACTCAAAACAACCTAGGAATGTTGCTAAGTATCATGGAAGGCAATGGATATAAAACTTCTAAACTGCAAAGTAATATACAGATATATAAAATCAATAATAATAAAGATTGGTAATTACTAATAGACTACATTCCATCCTGGAAGGTCTGAAGAGATCATTAATATATTTCTTTCAGTAGTAACATGAGGTATATCCACTCATTTCTCATTAATTCTTACCTGAAAAAAACAGTAATAAAGCTGGTTAAGTATAAAATATGGATAACACAAATGTTACTCATATTTGGTCACAGAATATACCTATATGACTTATTTTGCATAATAATGCAAAAATTTAGGCCTTTAGGAAAAGTTTGAGTGTCCTGTATACATATCAACTTGATGGCTGAAAGAAGATGCCTAAAACCACACCACAGAAGGAAGATGATTTAGGATTTTAAATGATGGTGATAATTCACATGATCAAAATTGAAAATCCACTCTTATAAAATCCACTGAAGCTTGGCCATCCAAAACAATGTTCATATAAAAGTCACAACATTAGAGATAAGAAACATTAAATTTCTTGAGGCAAACTGATTATACTTTGTAAACTAAACATCTGGCTCTCCAGTCTTAAGGATGAACTCAAGGAAGCTCAGTGGACATCTGGGCTCCGTTTATTTAGTTACTTAAACCTATCAGGCTAACCTTACAACTATGACAAAATACAACTCAAAGAAAGAGGACGGGGGAGAGAGAGAGACTGTGAGTGCTTTCCAGGAGTGATTCTATTCTAATATCCCAGTCTAATCTCCAAGAGTCAGATGTACCCTGAAAGGATAACAGGCTAGGGTGGTGTGCTGTCATGGACCAAGTTTCAAAGTAAATAAGCATGTCAAAGCAATGTTTTAAATAAGCACATTCTTGTTCAAAATATACTTTAATAAATCACTTGGATAAATTCTTTTGCATTAATCTTATCTTCAAATGATAGCTGTACATACCAAGTGCCTACTTGTAGTGTGCCCGTGTCTTTTAAGATCTGGGTTAGGGGAACCTGTTCCTTTCAGTTCGGCTCTTCTTGTCGCCTTTGGCTCTGTATGAAATGACCTGGTGCACTCCGCAGATGGCCTTACAGGCCATGGCCATTTTTTCCATGACATCCCTAAAAAGTGCCAGCCAACCCTGCCAACCCCTGGGTTTTAGGATGGCCCAAGGGAGACCATCTGAACTGCTGCTGATGAACTTACTTAACAAAACATGACTGAAACTGTCCATTTCTTATTTCTTTGTTAAGGTAAAGAACATTATACAAAATCTCAGTTAAAGAACTGGTCAATTCAAGAAAAAGCAAAGCTTGACGCTAAAGCCCTCACTCAGGCTATCACCCTGTGAGCAAAACCTTCACATTCTAGTTAGAGTTAGGTTCTAAGTTCATATTTCCTCTTACAGTTTGACACCTCCTATCCATGAAAGGGATCTTCCCTCTAAGAGGCTCTGCTGCTTTCTCTAAACACTGGCTTTTTACCTTTTTGTTTTTTCCTCTAAAACATCACAGGGCTGTACAGCTTTTCTGCCAAAGAGAAAAGGTTCCCCAGGCCCACAGAACTGTGTCACTGGCCGTGTGGTCCACTGAAGCAAGGAGCTTCACTTCTCAACTGTTTATCCCAGATCCTGATCGCCGCCTCTTGCAGCACAGAAATCACAGACATCGAGGTCAAACCACAGGATGATGTAAACTCCAAACTTTGAATGGATTCATTCCAAGGATTTTAGACCAGATGACTTCCACAGAGGTCATTTTTAACTGTGAAGTTCTATCATTTAGAAGGAAACACTGACAAGTGGGAAAACAGAGGCATTTAGTGAGAACAGGGTGTTTGAAAGGAAGCTCTACAGGATTTTAGACTGCCCCCTTCCTCTGTTCTCTCCCTTCTCCAAATTAGTTCGTTTTATCAAATCTGTGCCCACTTTGCCCCTAAACCCAGGCCTTGATATCACACTGTGAATGAAGGAAATGAGGGTGAGGGGCTGAGTAATTTGGTAAGTAAGCCTCAAGACAACGTCCATAGTAGCAACCACCCAATGAATGGAGCAAAACCCTTAGAGTTTCAGGCAGTGGAGGGTAATGGTGTCAAGACCATAGACAGAGCTACCTCCCCGAAGACTTACATTTCAGAGAACACCAGTGGTGGACAGTGCAAAACAGCAGCCCTCAAAGCTCTGCAAAGTCACCTGGGGACACCGTTCGCAGTATTCATACTTGATCCCCATCCCAGTCCTACTGATTCAGACTCTGGCATGGGCCTGGAAACTAGAATCTTTAATGAGCTCCTGAGGTAGGTGCTAGGATTCGCAAGCTGGCCAGTTCAGGTAGCCATCACAACCAGGCTCTCTCAATTTTCATCTTGTGTGCTCTCAGAGTCGACAAAGTATAGGACACCTAGTTTAATTTGAAACAATGAATCATTTAGTGTATCTCAAATACTGCATTTAATATTACACTTTAAAAGAAAAAAGACTGTGCTCTTCTTTTTTGGCTTCACTGGGTCTTCGTTGGTTTGGAAGGGCTTTCTCTAGTTGCGGCGAGTGGGGCTACTCACCATGGTGTGCAGGCTTCTCATTATAGTGGCTTCTCTTATTGTGGAGCATGCACTCTAGGCACTGGGGCTTTAGTAGTTGTGGCACACAAGCGCAGTAGACGCGGCTGGGGGTCCCTAGAGTGTGGGGTCCGCAGTTCTGGCCCACAGGCTCAGCTGCTCTGAGGCATATGGGATCTTCTTTGACCAGGGATTTAACCCATGTCCCCTGCCTTGGCAGGCAGATTCTTATACACTGTGCCACCATGGAAATCCTGATATTACACCTTTATAAAATTAATTGTTATTGGATTATGGTCACTTTACAAGGTTAAGTCAGTTTCTATTGTAGAGCAAAGTGAATCAAATATATGTGTGTGTGTGAGTGTGAAGTCGCTCAGTCATTTCCGACTCTTTGTGACCCCATGGTCTGTAGCCTACCAAGCTCCTTCGTTCATGGAATTTTCCAGGCAAGAGTACTGGAGTGGGTTGCTATTTCCTTCTCCAGGAGATCTTCCCAACCCAGGGTTTGAACCCAGGTCTCCCGCATTGCAGGCAGACACCTTACTACCTGAGACATCAGGGAAGCCATTTATATATCTCCTCTTTTTTGGATTTCATTCCCGTTTAGGTCACCACAGAGCACTGAGTAATAATACTATACTTTTATATTAAAAAATGATCCCTTGTTTGTCTGAAGTTCAAATTTAACTTAAGGTCTTATATTTCTATTTGCTAAATAATGTCAACTGTCAGGCCCACCTCCACTATAATGATGGATAAAATAAAAATGCACATAAAAAAACATAACACTGTTATATCCACTTTTGATTTGCTAACTAAGAATTTATCTCTTCAGAATATATAGCATGTAGATAATACAGAAAATAAGAAAATGAGTATGGTGATATTACTCAGATAGCCTCAATTTCCCCAACTATGAAATGGAAAGGGTTGGACCAGATCTAAAATTCCTATAAACCACTGAATTATTAACAAATCTTTACCCTTATCTCACATGCTAGTAAAGTAACGCTCAAAATTCTCCAAGCCAGGCTTCAGCAATACATGAACTGAGAACTTCCAGATGTTCAAGCTGGTTTTAGAAAAGGCAGAGGAACCAGAGATCAAATTGCCAACATCTGCTGGATCATTGAAAAAGCAAGAGAGTTCCAGAAAAACATGTATTTCTGCTTTATTGACTATGCCAAAACCTTTGACTGTGTGGATCACAATAAACTGTGCAAAATTCTGAAAGAGATAGGAGAAATATCAATAACCTCAGATATGCAGATGACACCACCCTTATGACAGAAAGTGAAGAGGAATTAAAAAGCCTCTTGATGAAAGTGAAAGAGGAGAGTGAAAAAGTTGGCTTAAAGCTCAACATTCAGAAAATTAAGATCATGGCATCTGGTCCCATCACTTCATGGCAAATAGATGGGGAAACAGTGGAACCAGTGTCACACTTTATTTTTCTGGGCTCCAAAATCACTGCAGATGGTGACTGCAGCCATGAAATTAAAAGACGCTTACTCCTTGGAAGGAAAGTTATGACCAACCTAAATAGCATTTTAAAAAGCAGAGACATTACTTTGCCAACAAAGGTCCGTCTAGTCAAAGCTATGGTTTTTCCAGTGGTCATGTATGGATGTGAGAGTTGGACTGTAAAGAAAGCTGAACACCGAAAAATTGATGCTTTTGAACTGTGGTGTTGGAGAAGACTCTTGAGAGTCCCTTGGACTGCAAGGAGATCCAACCAGTCCATCCTAAAGGAGATCAGTTCTGAATATTCACTGGAAGGACTGATGCTGAAGCTGAAACTCTGATACTTTGGCCACTTCATGCGAAGAGCTGACTCATTGGAAAAGACCCTGATGCGGGGAGGGCTTGGGGGCAGGAGGAGAAGGGGACGACAGAGGATGAGGTGGCTGGATGGTATCACCAACTCGATGGACATGAGTTTGAGTGGACTCCAGGAGTTGGTAACGGACAGGGAGGCCTGGCGTGCTGCGATGCATGGGGTCACAAAGAGTCGGACACGACTGAGAAACTGAACTGAACTGAACTGAGCCCTTATCAAATTTAGTTATCAATGTCTGAAATTCTCATGTCTCCTGGAAGAAGTTTCTTCACAAAAGCAAATAGCCAACCAACTCAATTTGTCATCCATTTCTACTTTTCCAAAAGCAATTTCTGAAACCTATTTTTGCACAGCTCACCAGTGGTAACGTCTCCTCTTATATAGTGATTTGAATGTCCTCTAGTATTTGCTACCTTCTACAGATTCTGTCCACAGTCCACTGCGTCAGAAATGCTCAGGGGATACAGAGAAATCAGCGCTCCCTCACACTGAGCATACCAGGGGCCACAATCACACATGGTAATACCTGATGTACCGCTTACTAAAAACCCATGATTTTAGTAAAGATCCAAAATTATTCTAAGATAGAGATATGCCATGAACCCTTCAAGTCAGAAGGAACAAATAGCAGGCATCTAATTCATGCTGACTAAAGACAGTCTACAGTATTAGCATTAATCATAAGGAATGAGTAGGAATTATGGCTCTCTGTACATACAAATTTAGTTTTGCCCAAACGGCCTTGATCAAGTAACCAATGTTGTTATCTGTGATACTGATGGCATCTAACTTGGTCATAGTTGTTTAACAAAGACCCTTGAGCTCCTCTTGAAAGTCTGAGTGTAGGCACTGATCATATGAGAGCACTCCTACTTTTTGTTTCACTCAAATTATTTCTCCTGCTTTAACTGTTTTGATTTGGGCTGCTGCTGCTTCTAAGTCGCTTCAGTCATGTCTGACTCTGTGCGACCCCATGGAGAGCAGCCCACCAGGCTCCTCTGTCCACAAGAATCTCCAGGCAAGAATACTGGAGTGGGTTGCCATTTCCTTCTCCTTGATTTGGACAGTTATGCTAATTGCAGCAGTAGACTATGATCCATGGGTCAAATCTTGCCCTCTGCTTATTTTGCAATAAAAGTTTTATTGATCTACGGCCATGCCCATGTATCTGTGTAGAATCTATGGTTGCTTTCTCATTATGACTGCAGAGTGGTTGGCAATACATTGCAGGGCTCAGAAACCCTTAATATATACTATCTGGCCCTTCTGTAAACTTTGCCAAATCCAGCTGTAAATGACTAACATTAATCCCACATTTAAAAAAGAGAAATGAAGTGACAGTATTCCAGGCTCTATATCTTTTGGGCAACAATTTTCTAAAAATGAATGGTAGCTTTCCAATGCAGGAGTTCTTTCCAGCACAATCAAGAACTCAGACTTTGCAACCTCTAAAGAGGCCAGGGAACATTTTTGGTGTAGTAGCTCATACAGTTAACTGTAGTTTCAATGGAACACCACTCCTCAGCCTCAGATATTCTTAAGGATCCAAAGGATAAACACACAGGCACAGAAGTATGAGAAAACACATTTCTTTCTGCTCAGAGGCCAGCATTTAAGTAGATGAAATTAAACAATGACAAGCACACGTGTAGAATGGCTGCTGCCACCAGTATTTGTAGTCTGATGAAGGAAATGCAGTCAAAGAGGAATACAGAAGTTGTCCCCATTTGGCGCTGGTGCCTTTGAGGGTATTGTCACTGTTACAGAGATTTAGAATTTAAATCAACATAGTTCTGTGGTTTCACTGCTTTAGGGAGGAAGAGTACGTGATCAGAAATAACAAGCGTCTTCAAAACTGAGACTACTGGGAGCCTTAAAAGATCTCCACACAGGTGCCTTGAAGGACAGACTTGATGGCCAGAAGGACATATTATGGTTTTTGAGAGGTCTTCGCTGAATGCCACCTCCTCCGCAGTAATCAACCATGAAGGGCCCCTCGCAATCTCCTTTCTACTCCCACAGAAAGCCCTTGTAAGCAGACATGACGCACTCACAGTTACTGAAATTTTATGCCACAGAAAATTAAACACAGAAATTCCTCTAGTTGAGAGGAGCAGGAAGAAGAAGAGAAAAACCCCATAGTAACTGTTGCTAAGTTTGGCTTTACGGTATTGACAGAGTAGATGGCTTGCCAAATAAAAACTTTACAAACTGGGTCTAATTCAATCCTTCAACCCCTGTGGGGGATCACACTGGGCTCTCCCACTGGGGTGGACGCAGAGCTAAGGCTCTTTCACCCTCCTTCAGCTCTTCCTCCTCCACTATGGACCATCCTTCACTCCCTTTCTCTTGCTGGTCTAAATGTGTGTCCCGGGCCTTAAGTCCCTGGGCTCCTCCTGGACAAACAAGAGACGCAAATACACACCCACACCCGCAGAGGGAGAGACCTCCCAGCTCATCTCACTTGAGGTGTGGCCAGAGCTCGAAATCCTTGAAGTGAAGTGTCAGTCGCTCAGTCATGTCCGACCCTTTGAGACCCCATGGACTACAGCCCACCAGGCTCCTCTGACCATGGGATTCTCCAGGGGGTCTTCCCAACCCAGGGATGGACCTGGGTCTCCTGCACTGCAGGCTGACTCTTGACCACCTGAGCCACCAAGGAAGCTCCAATATGCTTCTTCTTTCATTCAAATATTTGAAGAATGTCTCCTATCTGCCAGGATGTGTACTTAGGTTCAAAAGGGAACAAAAACAGCCCAGTCTTTTCAGGGCACTGATAGGTGGAGTGTCACCGGGAGGAAGACAGCAATAATAGATAATAATAGATAATCCCCCAGAGTCTAAAATTATATTATAAATGAGTCTAGGACTGTGAGTGTATAAATTGTGTTCAGCATTGTGAGGGTGAGGAACGGGAGTGTGAGAATATAAGGGGGAATCATCATTTTTATCAAGGGATCTGAGGAGGCTTTGGCTCCACCGCAGTACATTTAAAATGAAACTAGAAGGAGGAGCAGGAGTTGTTCAGGTGAAGAAGGGAGCGGAGGAGTATTTCAGGCAGAAGGACGAGCAGGTGCAGAAGCCCTAAGGAAGAGAAGGTCTGGCTCAGTCAAGAGAGGTGAGTGAGGCTGGGAAGAGGAGCAATCCCTTCTAAATCAGAGCAGGGACGTTTACTCATTCTAAGTACAACGGGAGGCCATGAGCAGGGGAGGGAGAGCCCGTCCGAGTGTGAGGACTGGTCCTGAGGGGCAGGAGCAGAGGCCCAGGAGATGATGGAGGTCTGCTTTGGGAAGCGGGGGAGGCGTGCAATAGATGTGCAGAACAGAGGCATTAATCGAGGTGTATCTGGAAGGCATGATCAACAGGGGATATACTGACAAATGAGGGAGAAAGAGGCATCAAGGATGTCTCTTGATTTGCTAGCATGAGCTCCTGGGTAGGTAGCGCACCATTTACCAAGATAAGAAATACTTTTGGAAGATCCTGTAGGGCGAGGCATCAAGAATTCCATTTTGTAAACCACACAGCATATCTGTAAAGAGCACAGTAAGATGTACTGGCTTCTCTGCAGGCTTCTGTGCTTCTGTGCTCATCATCTGTAACACGGGAATTATGTACCAACTTCATGACTGTTGCGATAAAAAAACTGATGCATATAAAGTGAAACACTTAGCATGGCAAACAATAATCTCAATAAAAGATTAGCAGCTATGGTTATTATTCTGGACTTGAAATGTCTTATGGGACATTTCAAAATGTCCAACATTTACTTATTGGACATAGTAAAATGTCCAAAAGGCAGTTAGATAGCTGGGCTTTACAGCTCACAGCTCTCCTGGTGGGAGATAGCGGAAAGGATCCCGCATGTTCGGGGCTCGAGCATGCGGCTGTGAGATTATGAATCAGGCATCTGGTTGGAGACTTCATAACACCAATTGAAGATGTACTTATAAACTGGCTAAAAGGTCAGCATCTGGGTGTCAACAGCACAAAGATGGCACCCGAAGTTGTAGAAAACAGAATTATTTGATGCAAGAGTGAATCCAGAGGAAGAAAAACAGAGTCAAGGAATGAGCCTGTAAGGAGTTCCCTAAACTCAAACACAAAACAAAGGTTGAAAAGTGAAGGAAAGGCAATAGACAGAAAAAGGTTCTGTACCTTTAAATCTATTTCTTCAAACCGAAAAATGACAGTCAATCTTACTGAGAATCAGTAACTCTTTAACTCTTTATATATCAGAAATATATACAAAAACATATTTGCCAGAACATTCACTATAATGCTATAAAGAGCAAAAATGACCTAAAACAACCTAAATCAACAATAGCACACTGATTAGGTAAAGTGTGGCACATCTATGTAAGAAAATAAATGTATAGCTAGTAAACATCAGGTCATAGATAATTTATTGGGAAAATATTCATATTTTATTGGTACCTCAAAAAAGTAGGCTACAAACTAGCATGTACAATGTTTTGTTTTAAACATTGAGTGTTTTGTTTTAAAAAAATACATAATAGAAAAAAAAATCCAGCAGGGCATACAATACCAGAAAATTTAAGTTAATTCTGGATAATAAGATTTTAGGTGATTTTTTCTTTCTTTGTACTTTTTTATTTTTCAGATATAGCATGAGTAGATGCTACTTGCACAGGAAGAAAATGAAACAAGCCAGATAATTTTTACTCTCCCTTAAAAATACCTGACACTCTTTGTCCTCAAATCCCCAAACCAAAGCTCAAGAGAAACACTGAGACGGAAGACTTGGCACAAACTTCTCCACTCTCCTCCCTGCAGTAAAAGGATCCAGACACCACTGCAGGGACAGATAGCAGTAATTCCTGAGCCTTCTTTAATGAAATAGAGCCATGTTCTCCACCAGGGGCTGATCTTTTCTAACCCTAAAACAACTGACAGCAGGGTCATGAATCGGACTATATTCTTTGTTGATCTTTAACAACACACACTGAGAGAAAATCAGAGAAAAAGATTCGTTTCAAAAAGAGGAAGTCACACAAACTTCCAGTTTGTACATATTTACATACCATCACACCCACAACCAAATCTGAAATTTCTTTTAAAGAAACATTAAACATTTTTAGAGGCCCTTCACTTCCCTATAGCACTCAAAATTTATCAAGAAAAATTACATAAATAGGCTTCGCAACAGGGGGTTAAACGCTTTCTGATAGAAGTACAAGAGCCAGGTCTCCTTTTCTTCCAGTACATGGTATCCTGTGCAACCTTGGCTAAGTGATTTCGCTTTTCTTAGTTTTCTTATCTAAAAATGGGAAGAATAAAACTTTCCTAGTAGGAACCTTCAGGTTTGGAGGGCAGTGACAGCTGCAGGGACCCAAATCATGCTAACATCCTTCCCGAAAGACCACAGAATCAATAAGAGGGCAAATGTCGTCATGAGACCCAAACCATTCAGCATTATTAGGAACGGGGAACACCACAAGCTTCAAACTACCTGTGAGTGGGAAATAAACACCGACTTCCACCTCAGCTCCTGCTGCTGCTATAGTCCAGGGCGTGGGAAGAGCAGGGAGCCCTGCGAACAGGAGAAAAGGGACACGGAGATGAAGTTCAAAGAGAATCACCCCCAGAAAGGGAAAGACAGGCCTGCGCGACAGCCCACACAACACACTCAGGCCTGAGACCTGGCAGTTCTCAGCACCAGCTACATGTCAGGAAAGGGCTTAAAGGTGAGAGAGACCCAGGACCCAGGAAACTAGTGCTTCTAGAAGAGAAAGAAGGAAAGAACGGAGTGGGGCCAGGATGGTGAAGGACCTTAGAAGGAGAAATTGAGGATACTGCACACCCCAGATCCTCTCCATCCACCAATACCACCATCATCCCTTAAAGAAACTGCACCTCTGACAGAAACGAGAGCTCCTGAACCAGGAAACATTCATGAAATGCCCAGGAATAGAAAAATGTCAGCACAAAATCAAACAGCTGCTGAAAATTCTCCCCACCAAAAATCATGAAACAGAAGAAAACCATAACACAACATTCCAAACTGAATTGAACAGTCTCACACAAGCACTTGGAGAATTAAAAACACTTAGAATCAGAAATACAAAAATTAACAAGAGAAGTTGACAAAGAACAAAAAAGGAAGAGATGCAAGGAGAGTTGATTGAAATCAACAAAGACAATAAAAGAAAAAGACAAAGGATGCTTTCTTCAGAGCAGAAAAATAACTTATAAGATGCCCAAGAGAAAACAGGTTTGAGCTGAAATTTAATAAGTGGCACAGAAGAATAAAACCAACAAAAGCAGAAATAGTCAAGAAGTGGAGATGTTTGGGAAATGGTGAGAAGTCGGATACACAATAGCACAGGGATGAGTTAACGGAGAGAAAATTGACAGACGAGATTGGAACCAAGTTTATTCACTCAACAAATATTTTTGAGTGTCTACTGCATTCAAGGCCCAGTTGCTAGTCATTGTGAATGGAACTGGTCCTGCCCTGCAGGGAAGACAAATAGGGAGTCAGGGACCTTTCATCAGGAGAGTGATACAATCAGACTATATTGAGAGGACAGTAACTCTAGAAGCAGGATGGCAGACTCTCTGGAGTGGGGCGAGACTGAAAGGTAGGCTAATTAGGAGGCCATAATAAATAATTCTAAGAAAAGAGTATCAGGGTTTCCCGATAACTCCATATAAAGATGCCACCAAGGCTGCTATTTTTGGGAAACTGGGAAACGATTCCATAATAGATGGAAAGAATTTCTGCCCCATTCTGGGCATCGTGTGATATGATACGTGGAAATCGGAACCTCAGGAGAGCACAGGAACTGGAGATGCTGGAGATGGCCATCTTTTGGTTGGCAGGGGCAGCTGCTGGATGTGAAGAGATGGCCACGGATGATTCAGTTCTTCTGCCTCAGAAGATGACAGACCTTCAGTGTCAATACTTAAGGGGTAGAGTAGGGGCAGAGCATTGCAGGACAGGGCTGCAGCTGGTGCCCTGAGTCCAAACCGCAAGAGGAGACATTCAGACAGTGGTGGCTTGTCCACTGAGGCAGTCTCCATGGAGACCAGAGAGGGGAAGGACCGAGACGAGAACTCAGACGCCGCTGGGGATCTTACTGATAAGTAACTTTCAGGTTGAGGGGTGAACGACATTCACACAGATTTAGGAAATGCTCTCGCAGTTGGGGGAAGAAGGGAGGCAGAGGATGGTGACAGGAAGGGGAAGCTGGATCAAGAGAAAAACTTGGAGCAGAAAGATAGGAGAGAACCAGTGGTAAGGTCAGAACTACTGCTGTCAATCGCTCAGTCGTGTCTGACTCTCTGCGACCCCATGGACTGTGCACGCTAGGTGTCCCTGTCCTTCACCATCTCCCAGAGCTTGCCTAAACTCATGTCCATTGAGTCAGTGATGCCATGCAACCATCTCATCGTGTCATTCCCTTCTGGTGGGAACTCCAGAAACACCAAAAGAGGACAGAACTCGTAGAGCAAGAGAGGAAGGGGTCAGGGTCTAGATGGCGGCTTCGAGGTCAGTTTTCGGGGTCTCTTCCAAACCTGTGAGAGCAAGGAGGACGGGGTCTGTGCAGGGTGCCCAGGCATACGAACACGTTCCCCTTCTTTGAACTCCCAGAGGCCTGTTCTATGGAATTTTCGGCTGGGAGCTTAGAGTCTAAGACACTGCTTTGTGTGCTGGTCCTGCCACCACCACCTATATACCCAGGAACATGTCCTAAATCATCTGAAGCTCAGTTTTGCCATCAGTAAATCAGGCAGAACCCTACGAGTCACACACACTCCCACCTACTTCACAGGATCGCTTCGAGGCCCCAAAACAGCATGTACGCAGATGCTCCTTAAAGACAGAACAGCCCCATGGATAAATCGCTGGCTCTTATTATTCCATGTATACTTGTTTTTCACTAAAGGAGGATTAGTTCAACCTCTGTGCATTCCACACAGGGTTTAACAGAGTATTTTGTACCCAGGTGCTCACCATGCACTGACTTGCACTAACACCAGCCCGCTCCTCATGACAGTGAGAGACTGCATTGTTTTCCACGTCCCACGGGGCTACACAGGGACACCACCATCCCTAAACTCAGTTCCCAGCCTGAGTTTTCAGTAAGACTCCTAGCAAACAACAGAAAATGCTTTGTAACAGCATTTTCAAATTAGCAGAAGTGCAATTATGAAAAGGCTTCCATATGTTACAATTTTCTTTTTTAATTAAGAAGAAAACAGTAAGCAATCGTATTCCAAGCATACTCAGCCAATGGATCTAGAAAAGACATCTAGAGAAAATTCAACCACTACCTTGCAGCTGATCAAGGAGACAGCACTCCCCCACACAGCCCCTCAAGTGGCAGAAACCCAGAGGGAGTGGAAGGCACGCTCTAGCTCTGCCAAATCACCAAGTAAGAAGTTGCTGCAGTCAAATCCATCATGTCACTTCATATTTGCATCCCCTTTAGCTCTGAAACGAAGCACACTCTGGAAAAGTATGTTTTAATATGGCTTAGGCTAGAGCCTTACCTACCATTCAATCAAAATATTATTATGGAGATAATACTGGATCTGTTACTTACACTAGGTAGGGGGAAGAAATAACACATGCAGAGACATACATTTTTATTTCACAACCAAAGCAGCAAATTATTTTTGCTGTTCTATGCAGTACAGTAAGGCTCATACATTTTAAACAACCTAGATAAAATTATTTTTTCCATTCGAGGCAAATCTCAGTAGTGATTTAAAATTAAATTGTTAACCAAGTGTCAGGAACCATGAAATAAGCATAAGTGGTAATCTCTCTTTGAATAGAAATACCAGGATATTCAGAATTCCATGAAACTATAAGGCACAGTAGCACCAGCTATTGAATGCCTTCAATTCAAGAGAGCCATCAACTTTCTACCTCTAACACTAAGGGGGAAATGTTAGCAATGTGAGGTTATTACTATCCTCTTTTTACTGAAGACATTCACTTGTTCACTTATGCAATATATTAAGCCTCCATTACATGCCAGACAGTGTTAGGGATAGGGGATATGGTGTTAACACCAAACAGACCTGTCCTTGTTCTCATGGACTTATGGTCTGATGGGAGAGAGAGATTAAAAAATTAAACAGCTTAGCACATGATTATAAATATTAAATACTAGGATGAAAAGATATGTTACTATGAGAAATAAATAACAGGGATTGAATTTAACTCGAGAAGAGAAGAAGGCTTCTTGGAGGAATTAGCAATTTAAGCTAAAAACTGAAGGCCGAAGTGGGAGGGGAAACTCTAGCTAAAAGGAAGAGCATGTGCAAAGGTTCTGAGGCGAGAAAGAGCTGGGCATACTACAGACCTGAAAAGAGACCAGTGGAGCTTGAGCAGAGTATGCCAGGACAGGAAGGAGTGAAATGAAGCGACGCTTGTAGGTAGGCACTGAATATTCAGAGCCAAATAAAGGATCTGAATTTTGCTTTGTTGTTTTCATTTCCTAGTGCAACAGAAGGCAGCGAAAGGCTTCAAACAGGGTATAGACAGAATGGGACTTGTATCTTTAAAAGAATGGATGGAGAAGGATAAGAAATGGGAAAGCTATGGCAGTGGAAATGGGAGAAGAAGATGAGCTTGGGATATATTTTGGAGATGAATGGATAGGATTGCTAAATAAGGGTGCAGGAGAGCAGTGAGCGAGCGAGGCATCAAACAAGATCCCTGGTTTCTGAGTGGAGCAACTAACTGAATGGGGAGCTATCTCATACAAGGACAGAGGCACAGGCTCAGCAGGTAAGTAAGGCTGGTTTTGACCAAAATGTTAAAAAGTTAAAGATATCTGTGGTAGCTCCAGGTAGAAATGTTAAGTAAATGCTGGGATAATATGAAACAGAAATGTAACACATGTGGCATTTCATTCTTACAATCTAGGTTAGTAGCTACATCAGGTAAAGGTTGTCCAGCCTCCTTTGAAGGAGTCATTCCCACCCTCTCACTCACTTCCTGGAGAAGGAAATGGCAACCCACTCCGTATTCTTGCCTAGAGAATCCCATGGACAAAGGCGCCTGGTGGGCTACAGTCCATGGGGTTGCAAAGAGTTGGATACAACTGAGCAACTAACACCCTCCCCCCCCCCCCCCCCCCCCCAACATGCTCACTTCCAGACACAGTCCATTCCCTGCCAAGGAGCAGACCAAGGAGATGGGTACATAGTTCCTTTCTAAGAACTGTGAACAGCGCTCGTTTTCTAGTAGAGCAATTTATATCCTGAGAAAGCAAAGAAGTCTTTGAAATATACCAGCTACATGGGGTTATAGATTTTATAAATGTTTATGTTATCAATTTTATATAGCTTATAAATTATATACTTATATAGTGTGTGCAAGGGTGCTAAGTCACTTCAGTCATGTTCGACTCCTTGCAACTCCATGGACCATAGCCTACCAGGCTCCTCTGTCCATGGGATTCTCCAGGCAAGAATACTGGAGTGGGTTGCCAAGTCCTTCTCCAGGGGATCTTCCCAACCCAGCGAGTGAACTGGGGTCTCTTAAGTCTACCTGCACCAAGAGGCGGGTTCCTTACTACTAACACCACCTGGGAAGTCCCATATGTATATTTATATAGTAATAAAATATTAATATTATTTAATTATTTATTTATAAATAAATTTTATATCTGAAAATACAAGTAACATTTTTGAAGGCTTTATGTGCCCATATATCGTATATATTGTTTCACAGCTGTAGTATACAAAAAACTTAAAATGATAGGTTTTTTTAATGTTTAAGACAGGGCTTAGATGATTAAGTGAGCTCATGCAACATCTCTTTGATAAAAACTTATGGCATTCATTAACATCCTACTCCCATTTTGGCCAACTAGTAGCATTTTGAAAAACCCCACAACATGGTATGCAATCACTGTTTCCATCAACCACTGGTTTATGGTTTCAGGTTATAGGAACTTATAATTCATTCATATCTGATCCCTGGGTTGATTTTTGTTTGCTTTTAACTAAATTTCCATGATTCAAATTTTTTGTTCATTCAAAACTTCCACCGATTGAAATATGAGCAAAAACTGCTGAAGAAGCAGGCTCCTCACACTTGACCTCGGGCTGGGCGACATTTAACACCAGCCAGACGGCCGAAGGGGAAAATGACGTCACCCACATCCGCTGATTCCCGGCGAAAGGGAGGAGAGGACGGCAGACAGCGAAGCCGGGAGTGATGTGGAGAGTGAGATTACATTTTACTGGAACGCGGCTGCTGAGCTAGACCGCTGCTCAGAAAGGTTCCTGGTAGCCAGTGAAGAAAGAAAGAACAGGCAGGTACTTTGTCAAATGAGACTGGAAGAGTCAAATGCCGTTACGCAGGCAAGTAAAACGCGGAGTGTTAATGAGACTTAAGCGTTCCCTTTTCTTGTAGGGAATGCACATGAATTTCCAAATCTAACCTACTTTAAAAGATGGCTGCTCAATCACTCTGTCCTAAGATATATTTTAAAATCATCTGAAAGCCACTTTTATCCAAGGCAATCATGTTAATTTGGCACAATTTTATCAGACATGTTTTTTAAAGGCACAAAATAAAACTTAAAATGACCAATACACAGTATGAAGTAACATAATTTCTGGAGTAAAAAGCCTATCTGTGCTTTATGTGCTTAATTGCCTTAAATATAAACTTCTGCCAAGAGTATATATTCATGCAGAAAGTCATTAGTACATTTAAAGTATCAAATCAAAATGAATTAAATATTTAATCACAAGCCATGCCCATGGTCATAGAACTAGGTCCCTAAAGTAAAAAGAAAAAAGCAAGAAGCAACTGTAATCCATTGCTGTCACATCATTTACTCAATAATTGTTTCTTAAGTGCCTAGTATGTATAAGTAACTTTGTGATCAATTATTGAACCAATGGGTAGGGTGATCAGTTACTGAATTAAAATTAGGACACTGTTTGAGAAGTATGAATGGGCCTATGGAAACAATTAGCAAGGATAGTGGTACAGAAATAACAATAGCAATTATTAGCATTAACTTTTATTATGTGCTTATTATATGACTGGTTCTCAGTTAAGTACTTTTTAAAAAAATTAATTTATTTTTTATTGAAGGATAATTGCTTTACAGAATTTTGCTGTTTTCTGTCAAACCTCAACATGAATCAGCCATAGGTATACATATGTCCCCTCCCTTTTGAAACTCCCTCCCATCTCCCTCCCCATCCCACCCCTCTAGGTTGATACAGAGCCCTGGTTTGAGTTTCCTGAGACATACAGCAAATTCCCATTGGCTGTCTATTTAACACATGGTAATGTAAGTTTCCATGTTACTCTTTCCTTACATCTCACCCTCTCCTCCCCTCTCCCCAGGTCCACAAGTCTATTCTCTATGTCTGTTTCTCCATTGTTGCCCTGTAAGTAAATTCTTCAGTACCATTTTTCTAGATTCTGTATATATGCATTGGAATACAATATTTATCTTTCTCTTTCTGACTTACTTCACTCTGTATAATAGGTTCTAGGTTCATCCACCTCATTAGAACTGACTCAAATGTATTCCTTTTTATGGCAAATTATTGTTTTTAGTTGTGGTAAAATACACATAAAATTTACCTTTCTAAGTGTACACTGCAGCGGCATTCAGGACATTTACACTGTTGTGCAACTATCCGCCTCTAGACTCTTTTTATGCTGCAAAACTGAAACTCTGTACTCTTTAAATAATAATTCCCATGCCCTCCTCCCCAGTCCCCGACAACCATCATTCTATTCAAGAATTATGAGTTCATAAATATAGGAGAAGGAAATGGCAACCCACTCTAGCATTCTTGCCTGGAGAATCCCATGGACAGAGGAGCCTGGTGGGCTACTGTTCGTGGGGTCACAAAGAGTTGGACACAACTGAGTGATTAAGCACAAGTAAAGCTAAAAATATACTTCTTCTATTTGAATTCACATGTATTTGTAGGGTATCTTTTTCAACTAAAACACTAAAATCAATAATCAAAATAAACTGTACTCAAATTTCTATATAACAAGGTATTAAATCTGGATTTTTTAAAATGAAGCATATTAAATTATTAATAATATTTTAGAGCAAACAAAAATGTTACTATTAAAATTTAAAATATTAATTTCATCTTCCATAATCTTTGTAAAATTTCTATTTCCTAAGTTTTATAAGAATATTATCATACACAGATAATATTTATTAACAAATATCATATTTTGGATATAACATGCACAAAACTTTTTACTGTTGCAGTGTGCAACCAGAAACATTTGGGAACCACTGAAATAAAGGACTGTGGGCCCATTAACAGGAATCAGTGAAAGAAGGAAGGGGAAGAAGTTTTACTTACATATTTTTTTCCTATCTTTTGGTCACACCATGTGTCATGCAGGATTTTAATTCCTCAACCAGGGATCAAACCCATGCCCCCTGCAGTTGAATTGCAGTGTCCTAACCACTGGACTGCCAGGGAAGTCCCAGGAGTTTGTTTTCAAATATACATATAGTATGTTTTAAAACATGCTGTGTTTCATGCGTCATGTAGAAGATCAAGCAAGTTAGCCAAAAGGCAAAAGGACACATAAGCCTAGAGTTCAGCTGAGATGGAATCTATATTTAGAAGTCATCCACACAGCAGTGACCAGAAGAGACATGAGAAGGGATAAGAACTGTGAAAAAGAACACAGCTGAGGATTACATGGACGACAGTCCCCGAATTTAGAAAGTATTGCAGAAAGGAGATTGAAAGGAAACAGGGAGATAGGAGTAGACCCAAAAGAATACATCAGATGGATGCAATTAAAGATGAGGCTGCAGTGTCAAAAGCTGCAAAAAGTTAAGGAACTGAACAAAGGCCATTCAGTGGATTTGGCTGTCAGAAGAGCAGTGTGGTCCTCCAGGATATTTTCAGTAATGGGTGGTGTCAGAAGCCTGATTCACGATGGACTGAACAGTGATAAAATGGAGATAAGGAGTTGTGAGAGGCTACAGGGGAAACTTGATGATAACGGAAATGAAAAGAAAAGCAGAATGACAGAGCTTTCTCAAGGTCAGGATTGGCCAGATGGATCACTGAAGGACAAGAGGTAAGAAAACCAGGCAGCCCTGCTGAGTTGGCTCACATGATATCCAAGCTATGGTAATGATGCCAAAAGAAGATGAACTGAGAAGACAGAGGGAGGCTGGTGCCATGGGAAGGACAGACACCCAGTCGGGTAGGAGGAAGAATGAAGGGAGAAAGAGTGGTAGGAAGCCAAGGTCAAAGATAGTAACTCTTTGGGGTCTCCTATGTTGTTTCAAATTATGATGAGGTCCAAGACAAAGCCATGGCTATAGACTAATTCTGACATCCAGTGGGGGCAGGAAGGACTGCATCCTACATTGCACCATCCTTAATATATTCCTACCAGCATCAGTCTTCAGAGATCACTTACTGATCAGTATATCTCTGTTAAGGTTCACCAGTCACACCGTCACTTGATGTCCCTGTGTACCCCACAGCACACATCAGCGACATGGCCATCTGAAGGTAGTGGAGATTGTGTCACCAGGGTTTGCTGGCCCACATGAACTCAAACGTCTCTGACATCAAACTCCCCTGAGAGCTGCACATGCAGGAAGATGGTATCATGACAGAACAGCACATAATATTCCTTATGACAGGATGTACATCATGACCCACAGTTATCACTGCTCTCTAACATGGTGATGACTGGATCCAGCTCCACAATCAAGGCAACATTAGCTTTAATTTCTTGCCTTCTGGACTCTACCTGTCTGAAGATACAAACATCGTTAAGCACTGTTCCCTAAATTTATCATTTTCTTCCAAGATGATGATACAAGAAACAGTTTCATCATTTCATCATTTTGGCTGCTGTCTTTTAGCATGAGGCCTGTTCTAGCATGTCCTAGCATCTTAAAGGGGCAACTTAATTTTTAAGGGATTGCAACAGCTAGAAATGTGAGCAAATGATTCAGAAGAAAACACAAAATGAGAATTTCATTAAAAAAAATAAAGTAGTCTAACCAGTTTAAATTTTTAAAAAGAGCAACCAGACATTTAAATATTACGCTGTTAAGCCACAGAAATACTGATATTCAAGTGTTATAAATTTTTCTCCAAGTACAAAGTGCATCAAATTATCTGCTACAATGAATGGAAGAGGAGGTACAAATCAGTTCAGTTCAGTTGCTCAGCTGTGTCCAACTCTTTGATACCCCACAGACTGCAGCACGCCAGATTCCCTGTCCATCACCAACTCCCGGAGCATGCTCAAACTCATGTTTATCAACTTAGTGATGCCATCCAATCATCTCATCTTCTGGCATCCCCTTCTCCTCCCGCTTCAACCTTTCCCAGCATCAGGGTCTTTTCTAATGAGTCGGCTCTTCGCAATTAAGTGGCCAAAGTATTGGAGCTTCAGCTTTAGCATTAGTCCTTCCAATAGTCAGGACTGATTTCCTTTATGATTGATTGGCTGGATCTCCTTGAAGTCCAAAGGACTCTCAAGAGTCTTCTCCAACACCACAGTTCAAAAGCATCAATTCTTCTGTGCTCAGCTTTCTTTATAGTCCAACTCTCACGTCCATACATGACTACTAGAAAAACCATAGCTTGACTATACAGACCTTTGTTGGCAAAGTAATGTCTCTGCTTTTTAATATGCTGTCAGGTCGGTCATATCTTTTCTTCCAAGGAGGGAGCGTCTTAATTTCATGGTTGCAGTCACCATCAGCAGTGATTTTGAAGCCCAAGAAAATAAAGTCTGTCACTGTTTCCACTGTTTCCCCATCTATTTGCCATAAAGTGATGGGACTGATTGCCATGATCTTCGTTTTTTGAATGTTGGTTTTAAGCCAGCTTTTTACTCTCCTCTTTCACTTTCATCTAGAGGCTCTTTAGTTCTTCTTTGCTTTTTGCCATAATGGTGGTGTCATTTGCATATCTCAATAACCTCAGGTCATTGCTATTTTTCCTGGCTATCTTTATTACAGCTTGTGCTTTATCCAGCCCGGCATTTCACATGATGTACTCTCCATATAAGTTAAATACGCAGGGTGACAATATACAGCCTTGACGTACTCCTTTCACTATTTGGAACCAGTCTGTTGTTCCATTTCTGCTTGTAACTATTGCTTCTTGACCTGCATACAGATTTCTCAGGACGCAGGTCAGGTGGTCTGGTATTCCCACCTCTTTCAGAATTTTCCAGTTTGACGTGATTCATATAGTCAAAGGCTTTGGCGTAGTCAATAAAGCAGAAATACATGTTTTTCTGGAACTCTCTTGCTTTTTTTGATAACTCAACGGATGTTGGCAATTTGATCTCTGGTTCCTCTGAATTTTCTAAATCCAGCTTGAACATCTGGAAGTTCACGGTTCACATACTGTTGAAGCCTGGCTTGAAGAATTTTCAGCATTACTTTGCTATCGTATGAGATGAGTGCAATTGTGTGGTAGTTTGAGCATTCTTTGGGATTAAACTGAAAACTGAACTTTTCCAGTCCTGTGGCCATAGCTGAGTTTTCCAAACTTGCTGGCATATTGAGTGCAGCACTTTCGCAGCATCATCTTTTAGGATTTGAAATAGCTCAACTGCAATCCATCACCTCCACTAGAGCTCAACTGGAATTCTGTCACCTCCACTAGCTTTGTTCATAATGATGCTTTCTAAGGCCCACTTGACTTCACATTCCAGGATGTCTGGCTCTAGATGAATAATCACACAATCGTGGTTATCTGGATCTTTAAGATATTTTTTGTTTAGTTCTTCTGTGTATTCTTGCCACCTCTTCTTCATATCATCTGCTTCTGTTAGGCAAATAACCCCAAGACTATATACGTGTGTGTGTGTGTGTGTGTGTGTGTGTGTGTGTATGTATGTATATATATATATATAATATCCATTTATAGATTTCTATAACTAAACTTCCCCCCAAATATTACATAATTAAGTCATTTCAAACACCAAGAACAGTGCCTAGGCTTTTTGACAGACAATCTATAACTAATAATTATAAAATTATAAGGTGCTCAGTCATGTCTGACTTTGTGACCTCATGAACTGTAGCCTACCAGGCTCCTCTGTCCCTGGAATTTTCCAGGCAAGAATACTAGAGTAGATTGCCAATTCCTAAGATGGTTTTTATTCTACTACATCTTACTCGTAGGGGCCCATCTAACCAATAATCTACTTATTAAAGACTTTCTGTGTACAGTAGCAGAGAGTATCCAGCAAGGCAGCAATTCTGGAGCTCATTAGAGAGGCTGTACAGAAGTTATCCACACATATCTGACCATATAAGAGGTAGGAATGAATGGACAACCTATAGACAAGGTAGAGCAAAAAGGAAAAAACCCAAGGCCAAACTCTGAATCAGCAGTTCTCAGGTTTCAAGGAGTTTCTTAAATTGAACAGACTACCAGACTCCATTCCTGAGAATATGATTCATATTTGGGGTGGGGCCCAAGCAAATGGGCTTTGTGACAAGTACTTCAGATGATTCCAAAGCAGGTGATGTGCAGACCACCTTTTGAGAAACCTGACCCTATATTATAAAAAGGAAAAACTGGTAAATTGAACATTACCAAAATTAAAAATGTTTGCTCTATAAAAGACCCCTTGAAGAGGATGAAAAGACAAGTTATAGACTGGAAAATTATTAATGTTTGCATATATGAATAAACTCTGTGGATTGCCATCAGTGTCATCTCCTGGTTCTGCTTTATACTACAGTAATGTAAGATGGTCCCTAAGGAAAATAGTGACAGATACACAGGACCTCCATGTACATTTTTAGGCAACTTCCTGTAAATCTATCATTGTCTCAAAACAAAAAATTTTTTTTAAATGACTGCCAGTCTGTCTAGCTCTCCCATTGATAACAAGCTGGTGAGTTATACTACAACCTGAAATAGTATTTAAAGAGTTATCATCCAGCAAAGCTTGACAACTCACAACTTATGAAATCTTCAACAATGTTAACCTGAATGGCATAGGCATCCTCTTCATATTAATTCAGATGTTTATTGCTGTTGTCATTATTACCATTTCACTTTCTGAAGTCATATTATGACATACACCACAGAAAGTGGGTAAATGATAGGACTTCAAACATATGCAGCAGTTAACACTAAGGATTGTTATGAAAATATTTCCATTTTCTCCTATTAATGTAATATTGAACAAATATTAGTTTTTAAGGCTTTATGACTAGTATAACCAAAAGCTTAGAGTTAAAGAGAAAAGGAGAAGGCTGGCACTAAGGAACTGTCTCAATATATAAAACAGTGTGCCAGCGAGAGTATTTTCAGTGTCGCAATTACTGTGAATACTACTACTACTTAATTAATAGCAACCATAAGGGAATTACTATGTGCCAGATACTGTGCTAATAATCTCATCATAAGTGGATCATCTCTCTTAATATATACAACCCGTGAGGTAGGTACTGTTATGAAAGATGGGTAAAGAGAGATTTAATAGCTAGTCCATGGCCAGAGCTCCTATGATGTTAGAAGTCATGCTACAACTACTGAATATCCAACCGCCACTGCCCCCACCACATCATCACCACCTTACATTCCCAGATCAGCAGACCCCAGGTCTGCTCTGAAAATGTCAGAGAAATTAGGAGCTCGGGTTTCTGATAAAGTTTTGAATTTGACACCAAACATTCTAACAATCAACTAGAGCATATAATAATGTCCACAGCAATTCCAGTTACTATAGATGGATTAACACTGAAACTCACACCCCACTGAGAAGCCTTGACCAATTCAGAGGAAGCAGCCATGATAAAATAAGGCCAAGCAAAACTGATGGGAATGGCTACAAATTTTCAGAGAGCAAGGCCATTTTACAGGAATTAGAAATTCATCAATGGAAGTGGTTGTTATCTGATTTCTAATTTCACTTCTATGATGCATTTCATTTCTGAAGCCAATTCAAGGATTCCTTCTGAGCATTTTCTCTATTTTTCTTACAGGAGAATCCCTGATTCCAAAAGAAGTATGTCTTGTTACTTTTTACGTGTGTGTGTGCAAAGTCACTTTAGTTTTGTCCAACTCTTTGTGATGCTATGGACCATAGGCCATGAGGCCCCTCTGTCCATGGGGTTTCTGCAGGCAAGAATACTGGAGTGGGTTGCCATGTCCTCCTCCAGAGGATCTTCCCAACCTAGGGATCAAACCCATGTCTCTTAATCTCTTGCACTGGCAGGTAGGTTCTTTACCACTAGCACCACATGGAAATGGCTATAAACTTTCAGAGAGCAAGGCCATTTTACAAGAATTAGAAATTCAATGGAAGTGGTTGTTACCTGATTTCTAAGTTTCACTTCTATGGTGTATTTCACTTCTGAAGCTAATTCAAGGATTTCTTTTGAGTATTTTCTCAATTTTTTTCTTAAAGGGAAGACCCTGATTCCAAACTTAAAGATTGAAGAAGTAAGTCTTATTATTTTTACACTCGGAATATTAAACAGGTTTCTTGAATCAGCTGTTTTAAGGGTGCTTGAAAAATTATAAAATGTGAAAAACAATAATCTACAATTTCTAATGTTATGAAAATGAATACATCCCAGGCAGTACACCATGACAGTTTCTAGTCAAGTCATTAGGAAATCTTTCTTATATAATGATTTGTTATCCAATGTTAGCTGCAATTAAAAAAAATCAGGAGTGCTGAGTCACTGTGAACCTTCTCACAGCAGCTGAACAAGAAGACCTGGGGCAAAGGGGCATGTCCTGCTTCCATTACACTGAACAGAAAGGTTCTAAAGAGGGGTGTTGCTGGGCGATTTTTGAAAGACCAGTCTGAAACTGTTAATCCAGAAAAAAGTATCGGGCTGAGCAGAAACTCAGCATTCTGAAAATAAAGAACAATGCCCCCATGTGATTTAAGACAATAGAAAAACAAAAAGCAAATGTAATATGTTATTTAAACTCTGAGAGTAATGAGCTAGGTAGCTCAGTTTCCTCCTCTATGAGAAAATAATAGTAGCTAATAATTGCTTAGTGAGCTGTGACAAGGGTACTACTAATCTTCATATTTAACCATCACAACCACCTTATAACATAAATACTATATCCCATTTTACATCTGAGGAAACTGAGGCTCTGATAGATTCAACAACTTTTCCAAGATCATACAGCTGGGAGGGGAAAGCTAGGATTCAAATACAAGTGCTTGGCATCTGGAGCCGTTCCCTGCCCTTAGCCACAGTGCCCTATGCCTCTTGGATTAGAGGTTTCCAGACGTATCTCTTTGAAGTGAAGGTACTCGTGAGAAAGCACCATAAAGTACCGATAAAATAAATCTAAGGGTAATATACATCTTTACATGATACCAAGTTATCTTAGGGTAGATTTGAGACTAGGCAAATAGCAAAACATGGTAAACATTTAAGGAAAACATACAGGAAAAACTTCAAATACAGGAAAGCTGTGCTGTGATTTATTTTGTCTGTGAAATGAGAAAAGTTAACTATTGTTTTACCCAGTTTAAGGCTCTGAACCTCAGAACACCAGTGTCCAGTTCACAGGCGATGGGAGCACAGTTTGAGAAACTCTTAAGATGGATGTCAAAGATGTGTAAATTTGAACAAAGATTAACCTCTTATTTGTTTAAATTTATTAAATATGCTTATTCAATTTACAGAGATTTAACAGGATGTTATAGATGGTGAGGAGGTGGGGAAAGGACCACGGATGGATGAATTGTTGTAGGTGGAAATGCACACAGATATTCACTGTGGTGCTAATTATAAAACAGAAAGTACAAACAATGGAAATATCCCCACAACAGGAAATGATTAACTTACAGGATGCTATGTAGTCTTCAACAATGCAGATCTATATTACTGGTACCAAATGTACTCGTGCCATGAGTTAGATGGGAAAGGTAGATTACAAAAGAGCAAGAAAGTATAATTCCATTAAAAATCTTTATAGTCTAGGTAGTGGACACTCCAAAGTGTTAATGGCAATTATCTCTATAGAATGCAATTGGGACAATTATAAATTCATTCTTTGAACAATCATACCTAAGGGTAAGTTCTGCCTTAACACAGCAGTGCGCCACATGAAGCCTTTTCCACTTCAAAGGAGGATGGTCAAGGATAATCTTAGTGACTCATAAGCTCTCTGGCACCTTTCAAGTTTACGCATATTTCATAGTAACTTTATTTTTTTTAAACTTTTTAATTTGTACTGGGATATAGCTGATTAGGGGCTTCCCTGGCAGCTCCTGCTTCAGGAGACCCCGGCTCGATTCCTGGGTCAGGAAGACCCCCTGGAGGAGGGACAGGCTACCCATTCCAGTCTTCTTGGGCTTCCGTGGTGGCTCAGACATTAAAGAATCTGACTGCAATGTGGAAGATCCGGGTTCGAGCCCTAGATCAGGAGGATCCTCTGGAGGAGGATCCTCTGGAGGAGGGCATGGCAACCCTCTCCAGTATTCCTGTCTGGAGAATCCCAATGGAGAGAGGAGCCTGGCGGGGTACAGTCCATGGGGTCATGAAGAGCAGGACATGATTGAGCGCCTAAGCACAGCACAGCGCATAGTCGATTAACAGTGTTGTGATAGTTTCAAGCAAAGAGCGAAGAGACTCAGCCATAGGTACACATGTATATATTCTCCTTCAAATTCCCCTCCCTTCCAGGCCGCCACATAACACTGAGCAGAGTTCCATGTGCTGTATGTAGTAGGTCATTTTTGGTTATCCATTTTAAATATGGCAATGTCCAGGCAACCATAAGTTCACACTCTAAGTCTCTGACTCTCTTTCCATTTGTAACTAAGCTCGTTTGTATCATTTTTTATGCATGCGTGCTTGGTCACTTCAGTCGTGTCCAACTCTCTGCGACCCTGTGGACCATGGCCTGCCAGGCTCCTCTGTCCATGGGGTTCTCCAGGCAAGAATACTGGAGTGGGTTGCCATTTCCTTTTCCAATCATTTCTTTTATAAGAGATTCCATTTATAAGGGATATCATACAACATTTCTCCTTCTCTGTCTGACCTACATCAGTCAGTTCCACAGTACCTTTGATACTTCCCGAGGCATTATATGCTTCCATATTTCATCTATTTGACTTTTCCAAGGAACCCACTCAATATGCCAATGAAATAATAAAACCAAGACTAAGTCCTAGGATGCAAAATAAATCACACTGTACCCATCTGCCATGAGGTTTCAAACCTCCTGCAGTGTCCACTCTCCCCTTCTTTCTTACAGAAACAGAACTCCCTCTACCACTCCACCTCCACAAATCTCCACACAGCAGCAGCCAGCCTGTCTACAATTCCCAGCCTCCCTTTCAGCTAGACATGGCCACTCAGCTCTCTCTACTCAATGGAATCTGAGCAGAAGGATGTGTGCAATTAGGCCTTTAAAAAAAGAAATTGCTTGCCCACTCTATTTTCTCTCCCCAGCTCCCAACCTTACTACAGGTAGAGTGCAAAAGTGGCCCTAATCAGCTAGTTTCTACTCCGCAGATGAAGTTAATACTATAAGTGATTTGGAGAACAAGAAGGTATAAAGCATTGGTCTCTAAATGGCTTGTATACCAATGGTTTTCAAATTTCAGTGTACATCACAATTACCTGCATGACTTGTTAAGCCCAGAGTATTGGAAGTGTTAGACGTTCAGTCATGTCCCATACTTTGTGACCCTATGGACCATAGCACGCCAGGCTCCTCTGTCAGTGGAATTCTCCAGGCAAGAATACTGGAGTGGGTAGCAATTCCCTTTTCCAGGGGATCTTCCCAACCCAGGGATTAAACCCAGGTTGCATTGCAGGCGGATTCTTTACAGTCTGAGTGTTGGGCTCGTCTCCAATTTCAGATTCACAATTTGCATGTCTAAAATGACCCGGAGTGATATAAAGGCTGCTCTTCTATCTAGGGGAGGTCATCTTGATAACTAATGAACTAGAACTGTGCTTCTGTTAGGGTGGCCACTAGCCACATGTGGTTACTGAGCACTTGAAAGGTGGCTAGTGAGACTGAAGAACTGAATCTTTAATATTATTTAACTTTAATTACCTAAGTACCAATATTTTGTTCAGTTAATGGAAAACTTTTAACTATGCTTAGAATATCTTGGGTATGTGAAACTACTTTTTTCAACTATATATTTTATGAATTCTAAACACTGATCAAGTACTTCTGATGAAAATTTAGTGTCTGAGTTGATATGTGCTACAAGGGTAAAATTATATAAGACTTTGAAGACTTATTAAGATGAAAATTTAAACTATTGCATTAATAAATTTTATATTGATTATATACTGGAATAATATTTTTATTACATTGAGTTAAATAAAATATGTTTATGAAACCAATTTCACTTATTTCTTTTTTAACATGGCTACTAAGAAATTTAATATTGTAACATATTTTGCTCACACTGCATTTTTACTGAATGGCAATGATCTAGGTTAGTATGTGAATGAGAAACAGAAAGTGGCAGACAGACCTTCTGTATTGTATGAGCAGTTAGTTTTGTTTGCAGTCTCTTTATAATAGCTACTTAGCCTGAACCCTGTTATCCTCCTATGCAAAACGTACAATTTCCAAAGTCCCAGTGACAAATGTACTATGCTACTATTCTTTCCACTCATTCTAATCCTTTTTTCTTTTTTAATTCAACCTCAATTGCACAGAATTGGATTAATCACTATCTTTGATATGGAACACTTTCATATCTCTAGGCCACACAGGCTTCCCTCATTCACTCATCCTTCATATCTAATGTTGTAATATGGAATCATGAACACATCACCCGAATCAAAAATTAGACTGTGACAATAACTTATTAATACCTACTCAAATAGCCTTCCCAGTCTCAGACTCCCGAGATAATATCAGCCTGAATCCTGTACTCAAGATTCTATTGCTTTCCTTTCTATTTATTATCACCTCATCTACATGTATTCCTAAAAACTATGGTTATGACTTTAGTTGCTTTTAAATTTATAGAAAAGGCAATATATGTAATATTTTTATAATTTTTTCACTTATATTGTTAAAACATCTATGTTGCAACCGTTTCATTATACTGTATTTTGATTAGGGCATGTCTCCCACAGGGTGAATATAATACAGTTTACTCATCTACTCTCTTGTCCAGAGACATTGGGGTTTCCCCAGGTTTTGATGCTGTGTACTGTGCCACCATAAATATTTCTGTATATATGTGCAAGAATTTCTTTTACATATATACTTGAAAGCAAACTGTTAGAAATGTGGTCAACTTTATGGGATAACACTGGAACTATCTTCTAAGGTAGTTGTACCAATTTTCTAGCAGGGTATGAGGGCCTCTGGATCCCCATCTACCCTAGCACTTGACATGAACACCCCTTTTAATTTTTCTAGTCGAGTAGGTATAAAATGGTACCTCATTGTGGCCCTGAGTCATATTTCCTTCCAAATCATAAATGATGTTGAACAGTTTGGGTATATTTCTTGGCCATATGTACATCCTTGTCTGTATCCATGTTTATGCTTTTCTTTTTGATTGGTAGGACTTCTTTGCATATTCTACTAATCCTTTCATCTCTTGTGTATCTGGTAAAATAAACCCCATGTACCCAACACTCAATTTCAAAAATGATCAATTCATGGCCAATTTTGTTTCATCTATCCCTCTATTCCTCTCCATCCCCACAAATTATATTGACACAAATAACAAGCATCATATAATTTCATTAATGCTTGTTTAGATTTTATTTTAATGTAATCCAACTTGTCAATCTTTCTTTTATATTAAGTGTTTTTTGTGTCAGAAGAAGTCTCCTTCTTTGAAGACTAAAAGTTGAAAACACCTGAGGAAATTTCTTCTTATGACCAAGTATGAAGTTTTAAAGTTATGTTTTGTTTTTTTTCTTGGTATTTAAGACTTTGATCCTTCTGGAGTTGATTTTTTTTTTTTTTTTTGATAGGGTATGAAGTAAGGATCTATTTTCATCTTTTCTCCTAAGGATAAGTATTTTTTTCTCAGCTCTGTTTACTGAATAGCCCCTTTTTTTCCCCTACTGATCTGATACATACCAAAGATCTAAACCTGTGTGTAGGCATGTGCTATGGTCTGAATTGTGTTCTCCCAAAATTTATATGTTGAAATCCTAAGTGTGACTGTAATCCAATATAGGGCCTGTGGCCCTAATCCGACAGGACTGGTGTCCTTATAAGAAGAATATACATGCCCAGAGAAAAGGCCATGTCAGGACACAGCATGAAGGCAGTCATCAGCAAACCAAGGAGAAGTCCTCACCAGAAACCAACCCAGCCATCAACAATTTTGAACTTCCAGCTTCCAGAACTGTGAGGAAAAAAACTTCTAATGTTTAAGCCACTCAGTCTATAGTGTTCTGTTATGGCAGCCCTAGCAGACTAATACAGTATTTTCTGGGGTTTTTATTTTATTCCACTAGTCAGTTACCTGTCCCAGTACTACATTAAATTTCTATAACTTCATAACAGGTCTTGATATATGGCAGGGCAAGTCCGTCCTCCTTACTAACCTTATACATATGTTTAAGGTCAAACTCAGATTTAACCTACTCTATAATGGAACACTGCTGACCCCTCTTCTCTTTAAATCTATTGCATTTGATTGGCACCTCAAGCCTCATCCAGTTTTAGATTGTTCCCCATACATGTTCTATGGGTAATGGTCTCATACTTAGTATCAGTTGGTTAATTTTGCTCAGTCATGTCTGACTCTTTGCCACCCCATGGACTGCAGCACGCCAGGCCTCCCTGTCCATCACCAACTCCCGGAGCTTGCTCAAACTCATGTCCATCAAGTTGGTGATGCCATCCAACCACCTCATCCTCTGTCGTTCCCTTCTCCTGCTGCCTTCAATCTTTCCCAGCATCAGGGTCTTTTCCAGTGAGTCAGTTCTTCACATCAGGTGGCCAAAGTATTGAAGCCTCAGCTTCAGCATCAGTCCTTCCAAGAGTATTCGGGACCGATTTCCTTTAGGCTCCCCTCATAGCTCAGTTGGCGAAGAATCTGCCTGCAATGCAGGAGACCACAGTTCGATTCCTGGGTCAGGCAGATCTGCTGGAGAAGGGATAGGCTACCCACTCCAGTATTTTTGGGCTTCCCTTGTGCCTCAGCTGGTAAAGAATTCACCTGCAATGCTGGAGGCCTGGGTTCAATCCCTGAGTTGGGAAGAACCCCTGGAGAAAGGAAAGGCTACCCACTCCAGTATTCTGGCCTGGAGAATTCCATGGACTGTATATAGTCCATGGGGTCGCAAAGAGTTGGATGTGACTGAGCGACTTTCACTTTCACTTTTCCCTTTCCTTTAGGATTGACTGGTTTGATATCCTTGCAATCCAAGGAACTCTCATGAGTCTTCTCCAGCACCACAGTTCAAAAGCATCAATTCTTCGGTGTTTAGCTTTCTTTATACTCCAACTCTCACATCCACACATGACTACTGGAAAAACCATAGCTTTGACTATACAGACCTTTGTCGGCAAAGTAATGTCTCTGTTTTTAATATGCTGTCTAGGTTGGTCATAGCTTTTCTTCGAAGGAGCAAGCATCTTTTAATTTCATGGCTGCACTCACCATCTGCAGTGATTTTGGAGCCCAAGAAAATAAAATCTGTCACTGTTTCCATTGTTTCCCCATCTACTTGCCATGAAGTGATGGGACCAGATGCCATGATCTTCGTTTTTTGAATGTTGAGTTTAAGCCAGCTTTTTCACTCTCCTTTTTCACTTTCATCTAGAAGTTCTTTAGTTCTTCTTTGCTTTCTGCCATAAGAGTGGTGTCATCTGCTTATCTGAAATTATTGATATTTCTCCTGGCAATTTTGATTCCAGCTTGTGCCTCATCCAGCCCAGCATTTCTCATGATGCACTCTGCATATAAATTAAATAAGCAGGGTGACAGTATACAGCCTTGATGTCATCCTTTCCCAATTTTGAACCAGTCTATTTGCCATGTCCGGTTCTAACTGTTGCTTCTTGACCAGAATACAGATTTCTCAGGAGGCAGATAAGGTGGTCTGGTAGTCCCATCTCTTTAAGAATTTTCCACAGTTTATTGTGATCCACAGAGTCAAAGGCTTTAAGGATCAGTAGACATGCTGGTCACAGGAGATGTTCAATGAAACCGTTACTTGTGGCTCACAAGGACAGCAGAACTATTTCCACTGTGGCCACTAACAACGCAGGAGCTTCAGTAGGTAGGGAACCAAGATTCATGAATTCTCCCTATGTTTCACTGAAAAAGAACAGTACTGAAGGCCCAGCACTGGAGAAAGATGATTAACTATTTAACGATGAAAAGCACTATAGAACCCAAGTTTATCTTGAAAGAGTCTAGGAAGAGTCATTCCATCATTTACTTAAGACATAATTCCCTACTACATGCCAGGCACCTGGATAGATGCTGCGGAGACAAAGACAAATAAAAGGAAGTTCATAATCTGAAGGATTCGAAGTCTAGAGGGGGAAAGACACACCTAAAGAAATAACAGCAACTGCAGACTATGCACGAGACTCCACGTAGCACAAACAAGGGCGCAGTTAACTGGGGAAAATCTAAGACTGACTGCTGTTCCTTTTCTACCGCCCAGCTCCTATAATTGGCATCCTTTATAAATAACTTCTCTTCCAAATGCTTATGCTCTCAAAGGGTAAAGGCTAGCCTTACAGAACAGAGATTTGCACATCGTGCTAGTTATTCTCCACTCCCCCGCTCTTCCATTATCCAGTCTTTTCTTGCTCTTCTCTGTGTTCCAGCAAGCCAACCTCTACAGACTGCGTTACAGCTTCCCTGGTGGCTCGGTGGTAAAGAATCCATCTGCGGTGCCCGGCCTGCAGGAGACATGGGTTCAATCTCTGGATTGGGAAGGTGGCCTGGAAGAGGGCATGGCAACCCCCTCCAGTATTCTTGCCTGGAGAATCCCATGGACAGAGGAGCTTGGTGGGCTACAGTCCATAGGATCGCAAAAGAATTGGACATGACTAAAGTGACTTGGCACACACACACACAGACTGCATCACCCAAGATCCCTTACCACTACTTTCCAGATGAATGTGGCTACAAAACTACCAGCAGATCAGAGAAGGTAGGAGAGGAGAGGAAAGGGGAGTCAAAGTATTTACCTTCACCCCCATCTCCCTGCCTGTTTCTGGCTGCAGCTGTTTCACACTTCGTTTCATGGCCAGAGCTTTCACTCACTGGGTCCCAGAAACACTGCCTCCTCCCTTGTTCCTTCTGACCTAGAGATGGTCATGGTTTCCACTGTTGCTGGCTCCAGGGAACCTGGGGGTCCTCATCTGGAACTACAAAATCCAATCTCTTGAAAATATCTGAGTAAAACTTCGGTTTACCAAGGGCCTGAAATTCTGTCACTTTTCAACACTGACTGAAGGTCTGCCTTGGACAGCACATTTTATCAAGGGCTGGATATGCTAGCTTCAGCTGGAGTAAAATCTGCATCTCTCCTGCACCTGGTTTGGGATCTGCAAAAAGGGGGCTCTTAAGAGCAGTTCTGGATATTTCAAGAATGAGTCATGGACCTTTTTAATAGGACAAATTAAGCACCTGACTGAGAATTCTGAGAGTAGAGAATGGTCAACTCACTGGTATCCCCGTCCAGGCTTTCTCCCCAGGACCACACAATGCCTGTTTGCCTGATCCTGCATTCCGCTTATCCGAGCAGCTAAAACACCGCCACCTGTCATGATAACCATCCAGGTATACTGTGGATGTGTTTTGTTTTTTAGAAACCTGCTTTAACTAAACTAGTTTCAAGTCTGTGGTGGTTCTGACTCATGAAAACAGTGAGTAAAATTGTGCCCTATGATTTTGAGTGGCATCATTCTGATTCCGGAAAAATCACTCATGATTTATTCAAGGTACAATGGAGAGTACTGGAAAGAAAACAATATTAGTTCCTAAAGCAGAGTTGACCAAATACATCATATAGGCAAGTCTGTTTCAGTGAAAAAACATTTTTATTGTATACTTCCCAGAAGTCTCCACTATTCTTTTTTCTCCCCAGATATTCATTTATTGACCATGTATTTTTTTCCCTAAAAGTAACCTTCTGGTCTTCATTCTCAATTCCTTTCTGCTCAGTCTGGGCTATACTGTTTTCTTATGCATGAACCATCTGCTCATATTTATTATTTTGATTTCTATCACTGACTTCTATGCATCCTTCTTCTTCCAGCCTCTCTTTCTGTCTCTGTTCTCTCAATTCTCTTTTCTTCGTTCTCTCCCTTCCCTGAGCTCATGTGAGATCATGGCATAACCTCACTTCCCCCAACATTCGTAGAATGTCCTAAAACAGACAAATGCATTGATACTTCCGCTCAGTTCCTCCCTTCAGTGGTAGCATTCCCACTGGGACTTGGGGCATTCGATTAGAAGCAAGCGAGGTTGCCCAGGCAACGGCTCCAAATTGTCCTAGGATGCCTGGCAAGAGTGTTTTACACAGCCTGATGTGAAGGTCATACTAGCCAACCCCGTGACAGTTAAAGGCGCAGTCTCTGTGCAGTCAGCCAAGGGCTCAGGGAGCATCCATCAAGATGACCTCAATAACATTTGCATAATCATAAAACTGTCAGACTCCCAAAGCCATGAGGATCCACACGAACAGACTATTTCAGAGAGCCAAAGATACTAGTTTGGAGAAGGAACAATAGATGAGTGTGCTAAAATCATCAAAATGAACACTTAAAAAACCAACCAGATGGAATCCGATCACTTAGCTGGTGAAAACACTTTAGCTACTTGGGTTTTCTCAAAAGATTTAGGAAGAGTTCTACCCCGAGGCAAGGCAATAAATGGAAGGGTCTGGAAAAAGTAACTCTGTACCCTTTTACTTTTTATAATTTTCTGAGATCATTAGTATTTAAAACATTATTCTCAAATACCAAGACACAACATTGAAAAACATGCTCATATCCACCAAATTAATGTTACATTTGACTAAATCACAATCAAAATTCCAATATAGTGGAGCGAATGCAGAGAAGAAATCCATGTCCCTAATACATGAAGTGCTCTCACAAAATAATAAGCCAAAAACAGTAATACTCCTATAGAAAATGGATAAAGCAAACTAGTCAGTTGACCAAAAAATTCAAATGGCCAATACAATACAGAGAAATGTTCAGCTTGAAAAACAAAGATGCAGTTTAAAACAGTGAGAAACCACTTTTCACGTGACAGATTACTAATGAAGCAGAATAAACTTTTAGGAAAGTAATCTAGTAACAAGTCTCCTAAGCCTTCAATATAGGTTCTGCTTTCATCTAATAAATTCTGTATTTAAGAGTTTATCTTAAGTATATAATCAAGCAAGTGCCCAATCATGTATACAAAGATGTTCATCACAGGATTGCTTATTATAGCAAAAAATCAGGACACAACCTACATCCAGCAAATCTTCACAGCCATTCTAAGTGATTATGTAAATATAGTCACCAATATGGAACAGCAGTTCAAATATTTTCTCTGGTTGGAGCAAGGCTAAGGAAAGGGTTTATAAAGTAGCACGTGTCTATTTCTGTAAATAAATAAATAAATATAGGAATATAAATCCTAGGGAAGAAATATGGGTATTTAAACACCAAATGTTATCTGAGTATTTAACACCAAGTTTGGACAGTGGGATTACGAGTGATCTTTATTTCTTGGGGGAGATTCTATCTTAATTATTTTTCTGGCATGAAAAATACTACCTCCCATAACATTTAGTTTTAAGATGTCAAAATGAATTGTAATTACCTTACATGCATATCCAGATTTTTTTTCAGCAAACTTGCTTTAGGCCAAGATTATTAAACCTCTTTGTAATGTGTGAGTCTCTACAAATTAGAATATAGAAGGTCCTTAGACATCTATGGATTTTAGGTAGATGGATGGACAAGAGATTAAAATGACATCACCAGCATCAATTCCTAGAAGTCAAGATAGTATCTGGGAAAGCTGCAGCTTAGGGTTGCTCCCTGACATAATCACAGAATCAGAACTTCGTGGGGAACATGCTATAAACCATCACTCGTTATAGGCTCCAAAAGAGTGATTTCCTCAGCAGATATCTTGCCTCTTTCCCCTCCAATTCAATGTACACTATAGAAAAAAAAAAAAAAACACAGAAAAAAAGCCAACACCTACAGAGAACATGGGATCTGAGAGTGGGATCTATTAAGAGGATTTTTCAAATACAGGGCCCCATGATGGTTTACTCTAGTGCAGACAGTCTAAACGCTGTGCTTGTGAGAGGTCACTTGACAATACAGGTCTGAGCCCAGGAAAGCAAAATGATTCATTTTTACCTGTTCTGCCAAGTAAAAGTATCTCAAGCTTGCTACTTCACATACCCCCAGTTGTGAAACCAGCTCCCTTCTACCCCGCAAAACATGGCTGGTTGACTGCATCAATTATCCTGTGAGCATCATTCACTAATCAAAGCCACACCTTTGCAAACTCAACCCACATCTCTGTAAGAATACATTGCACTTGACTGATGAACAGTGTTAACTTTTATCCTTAAATTAAAGATCAGCTATTGTCATTGTGGGACTATTTAGAAGTTTATTACCTGGTGAAAATTTTATAACACAAACACACACATGCACAATCAACAAATAGGTTTAGGACTACATAGTCTTAGAATTTACTTTTCCAAAAAAGCATGCTCACAGCCTCATCTACCCATGCAGGGTTCTTTCCGTCAGGTTCATTCAATAATGACAGACTCACTTATTAAGAGGTTATGTATTCACTTTACAATGCAGTCCCTTCAAGTAGCACCTAATGTGCTTATAATAAGCTTATCAGGTGTGCTTGTTAGGTATTTCTGAGTGATGCTTCTACCCAACACTGAAATAGCTGGCAATAGCCCAGGCCCACCTAAACTTCACCAAAGCTGCTCAAGTTCTTTATTTTTATTTTTGTTCAGGTTTATATTTCCTCTTCTTTTACTTTTTCTCTCAATTTTTAGGCATTTAATAAGTGGCAATCACTTGGCTGTGCACAAGCGGGATTTCTAGAGGCTTGTTTTGTGGTGGTGAGAATTTACAGTCGATGTGAATAGTCTAGTTGAGACAGCCAAGCCCCAGAATGCAGGGGAGACAAAGAGGTTCTTTACCACAGGGAGTCCTTGGGTTGCCTCAGTGAGCTCAAGAGTCAATTACCTCTGAGCTAAACCCATAACAGAATCAGCATTCTGGGGCAAGAACCTGGCTTAATGGACACAGTCCAGTGATCCCACAAGAGCAATCTTCAGATGTTCAGCCACACACTAGCAACTTCCTGTAACTGCATTTTCCCATGGAGTGTCTAGGCAACATGCAAAAAAATCCAAAATTGACAGGAAAATCCCATTTCAGGAGATAATCCTGATGTCAGCAACAGAAGCAGAACTACAAGAGACCGTCCAGCTGTATATGCAGCTCAACTGATGATGCTTCTGCAACATCACATTTTACTTCTAAAAATGTTTTCATTTCTTCATTTTTCTCTATAAAATAAGAATATGAAATATGTTTTATAAACAGGTATCAAATTCCAGTTAGAAGTTTACTCATTTTCCAACTTACATACTTCCCATTAATCTGAGATAGTCAATTAGCACAACAGAACTTAGTTCTTAGGTTCTGGCCAAGCCTGTTGTCACATTCTGGCTTTTGATTATGTGTATTCCCAGATTTCCTCAGCACACAGTGATCATTCCATTGAAGGTGCACAGGAGCAGTGCCCCCATGATCTGCCTGCAGACCATACTGCACGACTTGATCCTCTGTCCAAGATCTCCGTCCCCTTTCCTAAGCATTCAAAATCTGAAAACTTTCAGAATTAACTATATTCTCACATTTTTGGAATCTTTGTAACACTAGTTAGGATAATGTCCTGCATTTGTGGCCTTGAAAAAGCATTGCTCAGATGCACTAGTGTGATGGTAGAGGTAGTTATTTAATTCCATCCATCCTGCTAGGATTTATTGACCACAGTTCAGCATATTGAAGATGACATGTCACAAGGTCACTAATTGCTCCTGACATATGAGGTTTACCACTGGAACCTCTGAATATGAAATGGGTCTCAGATTTAATAGTGCATAATCAGTTCCTGTTTCAGAAGACTCTTGCTGGAAAGGGGTCTGATGGGATGGCTTTCAGCAGGAACATGCGCTGATCATACATAATTACTCGCTAAGAACCAGCCATTCAGATGCTGACATAAAATTCAGCTTTCCCTCCCCTCACTACTAGTATTATAAGCAACATAAGATTTGCTATCTGTGGCTTCTTTCTGATATTCCCCTAAATGTCACCCTTGGACCGTAAGGTACCATCTGCAGAACCCAACTGTCATGGAACTAACAACCCCCATGGGCTTTACTGTAGGACTGAAGCACCACAAGTTTATAAATTTACCTTGGATTTTGAAACTGGGCTTTGCCACTTACCATTTTTGATTTTGGGTAAATTGTTCAACTTCTGTACTTCAATTTTCTATTCTGTAATACACGGATAAAAACATCTGCTCCAAAATAATGAGGATTCAAGGTGAATATGGATTCGGGCTTTGTATTCCCAGCAAGAAAACCCCCAAAATGATGCTATGTTGTTCTCAGTGCATCATATTGGGAGGCAGAGGATGTCAGATCATCCCATCACTGATGGTGTTAACCTTGATCACCTGCACTTCGCCATCAAGTCTCTATTCCTTCTTTGTAATTAATGAGTATTTTGTGGAAAATACTGAAACTATGCCAGTATCCACTCTTCATTAAACCTCCACCCCCACACAGACAACTCCTGTCTTTATCAATCATCATTGTGATGTTTGCCAAATGATGACTTCCCTATTTTCTACCCTTCTACATTTTTTGGTGGGCATTCTCCTGTAAGAACTTATTCTCCCCCATTCCCATTCATTTATTGATCAACATAGATTCATTAAATCTTATTTCAGTTCATGCTTTATAATACATTACTACATTATTTACTTTAATGCTCCAGTTTTTCCAGATCTGATCTGTGAGAGCCCCTTGCACTTGTGTTTTTGGAAAGCAGATTCAGTGAATACAATTTCGTGTACCCAGAGGTTTGTTCAGTGCCAAAAAAACCTCATCTTTTTTCAGTTTGCTTTGGGAGTTGTAAGACAACACAGAAATCATTCACAAATGCCAGCTTTTCTTTTTCTTTTCAAGTATCTCCTAGTTTACATTCATCTTTAATTATAAACAGATCTCCTCTTAGAATCAACCATCAGATAGCTTTCAAAAGGGAATACCTATATTAGCCTTAAAAAAAAAAACAGGACATAAGAAAGAATTTTCGACACCAAGCATCTTCCTCAAATATCTGCCTTGGTTCAGGACATTCCTCAGTGATCTCACACTGGCTCCAGGTCACACTGGTATCTCAAATGACATGAGATAATGGGTGTAACTCACCAGACTCAGTATAGATGCTCAGTTAGTGGCAACTGGTAATGTTTGTCTTTTTACCCACCTCAGAAGTAAACATCCATTCCTCCTCTGGTACCATGTACCTCCATCTACCTAATCTTGCCAGATACTCCATCTTTTGACCAATAAAACACAAAGTCATCTTCAAATCTTCTCTCTCCTGCCCTCAGCTGATAAAACTCTGCTAGTGCTAGAATCTAGCTTTTAGCTCAGGCTCCTGCCCTTAACATTCTCTCCTTCCCTCACTTTATCCTCCACACCAGGATCCCCTCCCTAACTATTATAAACATGCCCCTCCTCAACTGGGAGGATCCAATCGAATAAGGCAGGATCCCCATGATTGGTGTGTGGCACCAAACCACATCTCCCTAGCATTCCATACTGCAACCTCACTGAACTCCAGGCCTGTAATTATTTAATTACCTATTTGTCTCAAAAAGGCCTCAAAATACAAGGCAGTATTCTGCCCCTTCTTGTATCTCCACTGCCCAGCTCTGTACCCAGTAATATTGTCTGTGTTAATAAATAAAAAGGTACCTGAGCCTGAGACACAGTTATCCACTTGTTAGAAGCACTGCACACAAAACAGCCAATTTTCCTAGAATTTTATTATTGATTCACATGAAGTAATAACAAATTTGTTTTAGATAGCAGAGTAATGAGGTCATTTGGAATAAGCAGAACACGTAAAAATCTCTTTAAAACAGGCATTAATTACATAGTTAGTAAGAAGCCCAGTGAATAAATATTTAATTACCATTCTTTATCCCGGAAGTGCCGAGTTTGGTTTGTTTGGGTTTTTTCCAGTTAGTTATGTTTTTAAATTGGTGCTTTGTATCAAAGTTTTCTTTGAGAGTCAGCCTGATGTATCAAGTTGGCTTCAGGCTACAGTTTCCAGTTATTCAATTCAATCTAGGTATTACTATGAAGGTATTTTGTAGGTGCAATTGAAGTCCACAATCAGCTGATTTTAAGTATGGGGGATCATCCTAAATAATCTGGGTGGCCCTGCTCCAGTCACTTGGAAGACCTGAAGGGTGGCGCTGGGGCTTCCCTGAAGAAAAACTTCTGCCCATGAACTGCAGCCTTCTTATATCCTAAGCCCAAGAATTCCAGCCTGCCTTTCCTGCCCTCCTGCCTTACAGATGTCATGCTTGCCTAACTGGCCCCTTCAATCACGTGAGAAGGCTGATTCCTGCAACAAATCTTTTCTCTCATACTGCTTCTGTTTCTCTGATAGAACCCTGACAGATAAACAGACTACTTCTAGAATAGAGGGGGAGAGATTATACAATAGATGAACAGTTAACAAGATCTAAATCAGCTTTCACGGTATTGCTTCATGATGAAGTGGTAAGTGTTTGAGTCCTAGAACATGAGATACCCCATATTCCAACAAATACACATAATGTATGCCATGGCTTCTGTCCAACCATATTCATTATACATTCATTTGACAAATATTTGTAATGAGAGGCGCTGCGGAGTGAATGGTGAGCCAGACAGGCATGGTCCCTGCTCTCAGGGAGTTTACATGCTAGTAAGAGAATCAGGCATCAAAACAGTAATTATACAAATGCTCATTTAATTATAATCATGATGAATGCTAGGAAATACAGGATGCTGTTGGCATACTTAGTAGGGGAATCTAACCAACTGGGGAGGACTTTTGGAAATGCCTCCGAGGAATGACACTGCAGCCAGGATTAGAAGGGTCAGTAGGCTGTAGCCACGGGCGTCCCAGGTGGCTTAGAGGTAAAGAATCCGCCTGACAACACAAGAAATGCGGGTTCAATCCCTGGATAGGGAAGATCCCCTGGAGGAGGGCAAGGCATCCCACTCCAGTATTCTCGCCTGGGAAATCACACGGACAGAGGAGCTTGGTGGGCTACAGTCCATGGGGTCGCAAAAGAGTTGGACATGACTCAGCAACTAAAATGACAAACAACACCAGTCACTGCACACTTTAAAGCAGACAGTCACCTGATCAGATCTGCGCTATAATATTTTTCTAGCAGCTGTGTGTAATTTGAAAGGAGGCAAACTGGATATTTGGGAAGAGTGGTTACAAGATTTTCGCTACTGTAAAGAAAAAGACAATGAGGGCATGGGCAAGGCAAGGTGACGGGGATGGAGAGAGATGGCTGAAAGAAATCAACAGGATGCAGGGTTGCAATGGATCATTTCTCAGGTTGAGAAGCCAGGGCGGGGGGAGTGGGGAGAGGGAAGATTTGGGATCTGTTTTTGGGCACACACAAGTTTGCAATGCTTGCAAGATATCCATATGGATACATGCATCTCGAATCCAGAAGATACCTGGCCCATATAAATATATGTGGAACTTGCCAGCATGGAATGAGAACTTGATGAGGTCAAAAAGGGAAGGAGTACAGGGAGGGAATAAGACCTAAGACAGGGCCCTGGGAGCACAGATATTTTAAATGGATGGAAGAAGAGCCTGAAGAGGAACAATCGAGAAGATTCACATTCAAAAGGGTGGACATTTTTCACTGAAAAAGAACTAGCAACCAAGTACAAAGGTAACAACTTAGGGAAAGCCCAATTTAAACCAACATGAATAATTTCCAGCTAAGGTGTTTTCTACAATGAATACCATCTCACTGATTACTGTTTGCAATAGTTATTCAGTCTTTGGGTCAAACTGTACTTTCTGAAGTCACTTCTTATTAACACTAATGACTTGGTCCTTTATGTATAATTAGTTGAGGCAATTAGTTACAAGGTTCACATTAGAACACATTGCTTTAATCTTTTGAAAATCACTATGTGCCACATAATTCTAAGAGTGCCTCACTTGAAAGAAAACACTGAACCAATAGGAAGCACTAATTTTAAAAAGCTGTAAGAAGAGTGTCCCGGCCCCCAAGAGAATCACGCAAATTAGTGCAGGCTCAGTGACTAAAAGAACTTAGGCACCAGGAAAAAACATATTTAATTGAAACTGTACTTTCTCAGACTAGGAACACTTCTTGCCTTAATCTTCCCCATTAATACAATACAAGATATGTCAGAGAAAGCTCTATAGCGTGTTGAGGTTCAGAGGGCAATTTGTAAGGCAGCCTTATTATGGTTTATAAAAACAGGCCCAGCAGACGCCCACAGATCCAGCAGTCAGCACAGCATGGTGCTCAAGTGGGAACTTAATGAATATTTGATGATGACATTTTTCCTCCTTTGCATGCTGTTACAAGGCAGCCCCCATCTTATCAATGGGACTGGGGCCAAGTCTATGACGTGAACCCGAAACACATTTTTCCTTAAAAGTTCTGTTATAAATGGTGGAGCCCAGGCTATACGTTAAACCCAAGAGTTTAACTAGAGCTTCTGACCACCATTTATAACAATGCTTTTGTGAAGAAAATATATCAGGCATAACTTAGTATTCCAAGGATGTATGTTTCCTCGGCAGCAGTCCCAGAATGGACAAAGATGCCACTTTTCCAAAGCAGTGGAAAAAGGACTCATCCGGCTCCAGGCCAGGGATGTGGGCAGAGGGGTAAAGATAGGATGGTAGTTGGGAGTTGGGGCCAGTGGCTGCCATGAGACAGGCCAAAACCCAAAGGTGAGGATGCGGAGGGTAAGTGAGGGTGGGGCAGGACAAAGACACAAGCCCTGGGAGGGCTGTAGGGATAGAGGAGGGTCAGGGATTCCTTACCCAAATGACGTGAGGCTGCGGTCCGAAGTATGCCGCAAGTGCTGGAAGCAACTCTGTGCTGGCAGGAGCCCTGAGGGGAAAAGTGGTTCGCGGGCCAGGGGCAAGCTGAGAGGTGAGTCCTAGACAAGGTTAGGTATTAATCGAAGACTGAAGGCCCGGGCCCTTCAGGACAGTTATCCAAAGTCTCTGAAACCATATCAAAAGTCATGCAGCTACTCCTCTATTTGTACACAGAAAGGTTCTCTGCCCGGCCTTCCCAGGATTTTCTAGGTGATTCAAGACTTCTCTGATGTTATATCCATGTAGTCACGCCCCATTTGGACTTGGTGGCTTGGCTCTATCTTCACCCCAGTCCTTGTCTGAGCCTCTGTTCCATCCCAAGAGAGAGTGGCATTTATATATCCAGTGTACAAAAAGCACATTTTGTCTACATTTATTAGTCTTCCAAAATTGATATCTAAACCCAAAAAACCATCAGGGAATGGTATTCAAAAGTGAAAGTTGCTCAGTTGTGTCCAACTCTTTGAGACCCGATGGACTATACAGTCCATGGAATTCTCCAGGCCAGAATACTGGAGTGGGTAGCCTTTCCATTCTCCAGGGCATCTTCCCAACTCAAGGATTGAACCCAGGTCTCCCACATTGCAGGCAGATTCTTTACCAGCTGAGCTACAAGGGAAACCCCCAAATACTAGAGTGGGTAGCCTATCCCTTCTCCAGCAGATCTTCCCAATCCAGGAATTGAACTGGGGTCTCCTGCATTGCAGGTAGATTCTTTAGCAACTGAGCTATCAGGGAAGCCAAATATTCAAAAGGTAGCCATCAAATTGGTTGAATAATCTAGTACCAAAGTACTAGTCTGTCCTAATTGCAGAGGAAGATGAATTTTAAAGTGTTTGTTGACTTAAAAAACTTTTAATGTACCCACAACTTTTATTTTTAATATAGTTTTATTTTTTTCAGAATATATAGCAATAACATGGACAAAAGAGATAAAAGGCATGTCTTAAAAGGCCTTTTAAGTCACTCAGTAGGTAAGAAAAATGGCAGCCAGGTCTGTAGTCTTCAAGAGGAAGCTTGCTTTTTGTGAAATCTTCCCTGACCGACTAAACAAAACCTAAAGATAGTGTTGTGGCAGTGAGGGTGGGCTTCCTCATGAAACTAGCTCTGTCCGCAAAACCCTCAGCTCAGAAGCCGCCTTGAGTGCTGGGAGCTTCCCAGTCAGCTCCCCCGTGACTCACTCAGAGAGAAGTAAACAGTCAAGGATCACCAGACATCTAAGGAACAGCTCTAACATGAAAGACAAGCTAAAATAAGCAAACAGAAGAGAGGCACTATGGAGGAAACAGATTGTACAAGGGAACAGAAAACATTAATATCCTTAAAGGAGTAAGGAAAGACACTGTATCCATAAAACAAGAAATCTTAAAAAAAAAAAAAAAAAAAAAAACAGGAAATTCAGACACAAGAAAAATCAAAAGAAGGGCTGTGAAATAAGGCTAAGGATATTTCTCAAAAAGTCAGGCAAAAAAGATTAAAAATGAAGAAATATGAGAAAAGATAAGAAAATCAGTGAATCCTAGAAGTCTATTACTCAAATAAAAAGATTCCAGAAAAAAGAATAAAGAGGAGAAAATAATAAAACTAAAGATGTTTCAGATCTTAAGAACCTGAATTTTCCAGTCAGAACTGGCTCACCATATACCCAGAAAAAAATTGGATTTAAAAAGAGAAAATAATATTAACTACTAGACCGAGAGGAAACTTGAAATCAGATTCAAAAGATGAGGTTTTAGAAGAACCTTGGTCTTTTTAACAGACACTGGAAGCTAGGGGATAATGACTTAAATATTCTGAAGGAAAATTATTTCCAACCTAGAATTTTATGCCCAGTCAAGTTATCAGTGAAGAATGAGAATAATGTAAAAATATTTACAGACATGTATGGTCTTAAAATGAAAAAGGACATAGAAATTGATTTAATCCTAGATATATCACTAATCACCTTAAATGCAAATGGGACTAAACATTCAAACAAATACAACATTATGCCTTTTACAAGAGACAAATAAAGAAAGGCTCAAAGTGAAAGCCTGGGTTAAGGAAGATGGCTTAGCTAGAGTAATATCACACAATACAGACTTGAAGACAAAATCATTAACAGGTATTTTTAAAGCATTTAATACTGATAAAGGGATCATCCACCAGAAACACAGCGCAATCAGACACAGTATACAGCTAACAGGACTTCCTGGGTGGCTCTAGTGGTAAAGAACCCACCTTACAATGCAGGAGTTGTGGGTTTGATTCATGGGTCGGGAAGTCTAAAGTTATTTGAAAATACAAAATTAAAACCATAAACAAAACAAACAAACAAAAACTTTGTATAGCACAGTGCAAACACTGAAAACTGGGGCACACAGGCCAAATCTGACCACTGCCAACTTTTGTGAATCAAATTTTACTGCAACACCACCACGTTTATTCATTTACCTGTTAATACTATCTATGGCTGTTTCACTACTGTAACAGCAAAGCTGAGTGGCTGAAGCAGACTTCATGGCCTGCAAAGCCTAAAGTAACTACCATTCTACTCTAAATAAAAAGCCTGCCCAATCTGACAAACAAGAGTATAAACTCTGAGTTCAAATCCTGGCAATACACTATTAACTGCATGACCACGAGCAAGTTACTTTACTTCTCAATGTCTTAATTTCTTTACAGATGAGTCTGTAAGGAGATCATATTCATCTCCTACAGTTATTATGAATTTTTAAATGTAGATAAACAAACAGTAATAAAGTACAATAAATGTAAAGCTAATTAATCATGTTAAAATTATTTAGAACAATTTTTTAAGTGCTTGAACATTTTTTAAAGAGTGTGATAAAAACAAAAACGGATAAGACCAAATAATGAGCAGTGATACTGAAAGCATTCTACTGGACAATGTTTCATTTCTAAAAAAACTGTGCTAATCATCACTTTGATATATACAAGGTCTCCAAACTCAATCTCCACAGTTCTATTACTTATTAATCATCAAATAGCTGAAAGAAAAAAAATATCCTCAATATTAGCTGAAAGCCATGACTATCTCAAAGCATTTACTACAGAGCTTTAGAAAGGTCTCTGAACATTTGGTATCTTTCCTCAACATTCTTTCAAAATACTCACTCCACCTCCATCTTTCTCCCTCCTCACACACCCAGGAGCTATAACCCCAGCCCACCATGCCTGGGCTTCTCACAGGTGACTTCCCCTGCATACTCATGGCATCCAGATGTTCACCAATGTACCTCTATAGGCATCTCCTGAGTGCAGGTGTACTCACAGCTGGAAAAACCAACTGGGGTAGGCTGAAAAATGGCCACCCGAAGATATATTCACTTCCTAATCCCCAGAACTTGTGAATGCTACCTAATATGGCCAAAAAGAAACTACTGCCTTATATACAAAGCAAAAAAAAAAAAAACAAAAAACAAAAAACATACGATTAAGTTAAGGATCTTAAGAAGGAATGCTTATCCTGGATTATCTGTGTGGGTACTGTCACTCAGTCATGTCCGACTCTTTGAAACCCCATGGACTGCAGCCTGCTAGGCTTCTCTATCCATGAAACTTTCTAGGCAAGAACACTGGAATGAGCTTCCTTTTCCTTCTCCAAGGGATCTTCTCGACCCAGTGATCAAACCCGAGTCTCTTGTGTCTCCTGCACTGGCAGGTGGATTCTTCACCACCGTGCCAAAAGGGCCCTAAATGCAATTAAATGTCACCTAACGACAGAGAGGCAGAGAGAGTTCTGACACAAACAGAAGACAGACACAGAAGAAAGAGCAAGTAGAGATAAAACAGATCTGGAGAGGTGAGGCCACAAGCCAAGGACCATCAGAGAATGCTGGCAGACTGGAAGCTGGAAGAGACAAGCAATGGATTCTCCCCTGGGGCTTCCGGAGGGGCAGTGGTCCTACGACCCCATGAGTTCAGCCCGAACTGCTGCTCTACAGAACTATGAGAGAATAAATTTGTGTTGTTTCAAGCTGCAAAGTTTGTGGTGATTTGTTATAGCAGCCATAGGCAACTAATACACCACCTCAGTATAACCCCCCACACAGAGAGGCACCTACTCAGCACCACCTTTATAAGTGGAGCCTACCCGTCAGACCAGTGGTCCTACATCCTTTTTGGCACCAGGGACCAATTTTGTGGAAGACAATTTTTCCATGGACCGAGGGGGGGGGGGATGAGGATAGTTTCAGAATGATTCAAGTGCATGCCACTTATTGTACACTTTATCTTTATTATTATGACATCAGCTCCACCTCAGACCATCAGGTATTAGATTCCAGAGGTAGGTTGGGGACCCCTGAGTTACAGTATATTCTCATTTAAAAACCCAACTCCTGAAAGAGAGGGTTGGTAAAGAGGTACTAAAGCCTTTGATAACTAAATTAAATCCTTTTGCTAGCGATTCAACATGAATCAAATTTTCTAACTCTTTCCTCACCTTGAAAACAGAGGAGAAATAACATCACTAAGAATATAGGCTATACTACTGTGGTCTCATGGTTTTATGCTCTTTCTGTCCCATTGGTCTACCATAAAACTGTCAAGCAGCGACACTGATTTTCGCAGGCAGCTTTGGACCTGGTCTCTTTGCAACATCTTACTTGGTAATCTCTGACCACTGAATATTACACAGTCTTCGAGTTCTCCCATTCCTTTGTGTTGACAAAATGTGCAATAGCTTTTTAACCTACGTAAGAATGCAAGAATCCTCAATCCTCTTTTGTCTCATTCTACCTATTGAAAAACACTATGGGCTTCCCTGGTGGCTCAAAGGGTAAAGAATCTGCCTGTAATGCAGGAGACCTGTGTTCAATCTTCCTGGTCAGGAAGATCCCCTGGAGAAGGAAATGGCAACCCACTCTAGTACTCTTACCTGGAGAATTCCATGAATAGAAGAGCATGGTGGGCTACAGTTCCTGGGATTGCAAAAAGTACGACACAACTAAGCTACTAACTTTAATTCTTAATAGGACAAAAAATAGATGCTGATTTCCTTGAAACAGTCAATAAGAGAAAGCCTAATCACCTGACTTTCATATATTGTGGAAAAAATAGATGCATAATCTGATTAACCAGCATATTGAATAGGCTTGTATAATTGAATGTTATAAACTGACTGAATTGTGACCAACTTTAACAGTTTGAAATGCAACCTTAAAAGATGGCAGAATTAATACTTCTTTGACCAGCCTTGATACTTCTATAGCCAAGAGCCAAATGCTTCTAAAGTGTGACAAATGATCGTTCCAATTAAAACTGATCAAACACTTAGCTGTGCTGCTTAGTGGTATAATGCCCTTAAGAGGATTAGACAAACAATTCTGGAAATATACAAAGCCATGGTGTTTGTTAATGAATTTCTGATAGAAAGAATAAAACATTTTAGTGTTTCAATAAATAATGACATGCAACTTCTCATTCATCTAAGCAAAACTGACCTAAAAAGGATTTGGATATATGTACTGGAGATATCCTCAACTCTGTTGCCTGCTATTTTGCTCTCTGCCAGAGTTTTCAATGACAAGAACTTTAATACATTATCCCTTAATGATGAACACTCTTTATGTTTTATTTTTTAAAATCTTGCTCACTTTTTCTAGAACATTTTTGTTTCATCTTTCTCAGGTCTATGATCTACCTGGAACTGTTACCAGAGAGCCAGGATTCACTAGAAGATCAGGTAAAATTCCGGGGACCTTCCTTCGCCAACGTCACTTTCACTGTCATCATCCAAGACTAAGCACATGCTCCCTTATTTCGTTAAGACCATCACAGCCATTGTCAAACCATAGAAACCTTAAGGCTTCTGCAACATTTTTTTCTCCCCATCTCATCAACCTTCATCTCTGACTCCCTCTTTACCTGATCTAGTTAATCACAGGCTATCCCTTCAACTTCTCCCTTTCTAACACTCTCAACTCCCCAGTCACTCACTCAACAGAAATCTCAGTCTCAGCAAGAAGAAAGTACTTTAGGTTCTGAAGCACTTTTCAATGCAATATTATCATCTGAGTTACATATTTAAAACCTGGGAGCAGACATATGAGTTAATTGGTCAGGGATAACTTTCTACTGTCCTCCAAAAGAGATTATTAATTTCATGTTTTAGTACAGTCATCACATCTATGCCAGAAAAGAGAAATGAAGAAAGTTATCTTATGATTTGTGGGTAGTTGTTAAAGTGACTGAAGAAAAGAACCTTGCTTGTATTTAACTCATAAGCTATTGCTCTGAAGAGAGAAGTCAAATGGCGTGTTTGAAACCAAAAAGAAATCAACTAAAAAGCGCTAGTATCTCCAACTTAAGGAAATGCATTTTAGCTTTTGTTTACTTTATTCCTGGCTTTGAAAAATGTAATCTCTAAAGTGTTATTTCACATTATGTTACTTCACATTATCCTGCTCATAAAGGATAATTGGGCATTCTTCTCAAGGCACTTTTTAAAAATACTTCTTAAATAGCGAAGCAAATAATTGTCAGTTAGCTAACCCATAATAGACATTTAAGAATAGAAGTACAGCAGTGCTCTATCCGAATATGTGTTTCTCCTAAAGTTTAAAGGAAAAACTATAGGTTTTTCCTTCAGTGCTTTGAAATAATTGTGTATAAATACAAACTAAATAAACTTACAATTAGCATGTATAATAGCAAATAATGTACAGTGTAATTTTATATGAATCAATTAGCAAAAAATTGCATATTCAACAACTTACTGAATGCCCACTATGTACAAGACAATGTGATGTGGAAGTTAAAAGGATGACTAGATTGAGCTTTTTAGTTCTATGAAAAGCCCTTTAATAGCATTAGTTTGGGAGATTTAACAAGTGAAAATAAAAAACAACCCTAAGAGTTATCAGTCCCATCAAGTCTCACCCTGACATCTGACAAGTCACTCAAAGACTAAAGGTTGAAGACTCAATATCTTTGTGAGCCAGGGAACCATAGGATGGAGCCTCAAATCCTGGCAGTAAAATCAGTCTGTCCTCTAAAAAGACTCAGAAAAACTTAGCAGCAAATATATAAGCATCATCAGGAGCAAATTAACAGAGAGATTAAATGTGTGGAAGGGGTAATGATTGGGGCTTGGGGGAAACAGCAGAGAGGAGGGAAAAGAATGTTGATTTGTATTTGTCTAAAGCAGAATTTCCTTTGCTGTTTAGTCGCTCAGTTGTGTCCAACTCTTTGTGGCCCCGAACTGCAGCACACCACACTTCCCTGTCCTTCACAAACTTCCAGGAGTTTGCTCAAACTCATGTTCATTGAGTTGATGATGCCATCCAACCATCACATCCTGTCATCCCCTTTACCCATGTCCTCAATCTTTCCCAGCATCAGGGTCTTCTTCAATGAGTCGGGTCTTCTCCAATGAGTCGGGTCTTCTCCAGTGAGTTGGCTCTTCACATCAGTGGGCCAAAGTATTGGAGCTTCAGCTTCAGCATCAGTTCTTACAATGAATATTCAGGACTGATTTCCTTTAGGATTGACTGGTTTGATCTCCTTGCAGTCCAAGAGACTCTAAGAGTCTTTTCCAGCACCACAGTTTGAAAGCATCAATTTTCTCATGCTCAGCCTTCTTTATGGTCCATCTTTCACATCCATACATGACTACTGGAAAAACCATAGCTTTGACTACTCAGACCTTTGTTGGCAAAGTGATGTCTCTACTTTTTAATATGCTGTCTAGGTTTCTCATAGCTTTTCTTCCAAGGAGCAAGCCTCTTTTAATTTCATGGCTATAGTGACCGTCCGCAGTGATTTTGGAGCCCAAGAAAATAAAATCTGTCACTGTTTCCATTTTTCCCCCATTTGTTTGCCATGAAGTGACAGGACTGGATTCCATGATCTTAGTTTTTGAATGTTGGGTTTTAAGCCAGTTTTTTTCACTTTCCTCTTTTAACTTCATCAAAAGGCTTTTTTTAGTTCCTCTTCACTTAGGGTGGTGTCAGCTGCATATCAGGTTATTGATATTTCTCCCAGCAATCTTGATTTCAGCTTGTGATTCTTCCAGCCCAGTATTTCCATAGTAAAGTCAAAAACTGACATGCTGCCTTTACATACTGACACATGGAAGCTTCCCTTTGAGTTTAGGAAACTGAGTTTTATGTTAATGCTTCTTTTAATCATCAATCAGGGTTACTAATTTTAGTTGTATTTTTCTATGTGCTAGATAGTATTTATATGCTGAAGACAACCAAACCAGTGTTAAAAATCCAAAGCATCCAATATACATATGCTACAACCAATTTCCTCTCAGAAAATAAAAAAAAATTCATAAGCTATCACTCAATAGTAGTCACACACAGCACAAACACCAATGATGTAGTAAATGTTGAGTTATTTAGACAAAGTTGAATTTGAAAGAAACTTTCTGTTTGAATATTTATTGAAAAATTAAGAGCTAATATATTCTCTATGATCATTTTAGTTGTCATGTCTTTGATCATCACTTCTGTAACAGGGATGACTCCCTAAAATTACTGGTGACAATCAGTTAGTTTTTCTTTTTTTTTTTCCCAATTATTTTTATTAGTTGGAGGCTAATTACTTTACAATATTGTAGTGGTTTTTGCCATACATTGACATGAATCAGCCATGGATTTACATGTGTTCCCCATCCTGAACCCCCCTCCCACCTCCCTCCCCATCCCATCCCTCTGGGTCTTCCCAGTGCACCAGCCCCGAGCACCTGTCTCATGCATCCAGCCTGGACTGGCGATCTGTTTCACACTTGATAATATACATGTTTCGATGCTGTTCTCTTGAAACATCCCACCCTCGGTTAGTTTTTCTATGGGCCAGAAGAGCACAGAACACTCAACACAACAACTTAAAACTTAGGTCTCAATAGTATCCCTATATTACAATTAAGGAAATCACTTGGGCAAATTTCTTAACCTTCTGCACCTCATTTTTCTCAGCTCTAAAATGGAGCTAATATTAATACTCATAATAGCACTTACTGTGAATACTAAATGAGTTAATTCAAATAAAGTGCTTAAAACAACACCTGATACATATAAATTGCATATATATCAGCTATTATTATTGTGTCAACATTTTCACCATGCTTAGACAATTTTTTTTACTAAGCTTTCCCATACATTCTTAGCAAAAAATGGTTTTTAAAAACAATCTGAAGGGTTAGACTGTCAGGAGATATGTAACAAATGCCTTAAAAGGTTCATTTCCCTTAATCTAGCCACTCTAGGAGATAACTGGAGTTGTACACAAAGATCTCTACACAAGGCCATTCATCAAGTTATTTATAATACCTCACTGCCTAGGTAGTATTTAGTATGGCATGTGCATAAAATGGAATATTCTGCATGTATTAAAAATTAAATTTAGCTAGGGGGACTGTAAAAAGATTAGTGGTTGCCAGGGGTTGGGAGGAGGGAGGGATGAATAGGCAGAGCACAGATGATTTTTAAGGCAGAAAAAGTACTCTGTACAATACTATAATGGTGCATACACGTTATTATCTATTTATCAAACCTGTGGAATGTACAACACCAAGGGCAAACCATAATGTAAATTATGGACTCTGGGTGATGATGATATGTCAATCAATATAGGTATGTCGACTGTAACAAATGTACCGTTCTGGTGGCAGGAAGGGGGTGTTGATGGTGGGGGCTTGGCTTGTTTGGAGAAAGGGGGTACAGAGGAAATCTCTGTGCTCTGCTCAATTTTTCCCTGAACCTAACACTGCTCCAAAAATGAAATTCTATTTTAAAAATGAAGTTTAGGAGAATACTGAATGACACAAGAAATACTCATGATACATTGCTGAGGAAAGAAAACAATTCGTAAAGAATTAAAAGAATATACCTGAATATTAAAATTTACCTTCAGGTAAAATATACTGACTTTACAATATACTTTTCTGAGTTTGCAAGTTGTCCTACAATGAGCTTGTATCACTTTCAACACATAAGAACGTTTTAGGACTTTTCTTTAAAATATCACCATTTTCAGTTCAAAGTTATTGAAAGAAGACATGTAGTTAAATAGAAAAGAAATAATCACTGACATTAATTGATACTTCTAACATCTCCATAAACCAAAAAAATCTCACCAATTACTTAAAATCCTGTAGCTTTGAGACATTATGCATTCATTCCACAAATATTTACTAAAATATGAACTGGGGCCTGGAAATAGAGCAGCACCTAAGCCAGACACTGAATATTAGGAGGCAAACAATAGCAGGTAAACAGCCAAGGAGGGACCTGTTCTCAGACGATCATGCACCAGGGGTGATGGACATCTTTGACCAGAGTGCTGGGGAAGGCTACTCTGCCATTAGAGCTGAAAGGTGAGGAGAAGCCCGTCAGGCAAAGAGGTGGAAAGAGTTCTAAAGAAAGAAAAGAGCAAGTGCACAGGCCCACAACTGGGAATAATCCAGCTTTATTTAAAGAACAGCAAGGAGGCCAAGGTGGCTGGTCACCAGTAAATGTTGGTCTTAACTCTCCATCAAAATGCCTTGAGATTACTAAACAATCATTAGCTAAAACTGGTGAAGAGTTCAGGCTCTGGGGCCAAGCAGGCTGGGTTTGATTCCAGGTTGGTCGCTTATCATAGATGGAAGGACTGTGAGCTGGTCACCTCCTCTTTGGATCATGTCTTGCATATCTGTAAAATGGAAGTAATAATACCTGCTGCAAAAGCAGCTGAAAGGCTGCCGAACTTTGATACGGCAGACCAAAAAAAAAAAAAAACCGCTAAATGAATGCTAGGTAGTCTTAAAAGTGTTCTTTAAGGAGTTAGAAATTAGAACCTCCCAGAAATTTCACTATGTTTGAATCACATCAAACAGACTCTACCTTAACTGATGTGATGTTTTTTCAGTTATATGTCATGTCCTAGAAATTCTGCTATTTCATGCTATTTTGTCAAGAAAAGCCAATGAATCCCCAACAGTCTCTCTGGCCCCAAGGAAGATGAGGAGGCAAATGTTTTTCATGATTTTTCTTCAATTTTCACTCTCCTTAAATAAGTTTTCTATAGTATTTGTGACAGCCCATTTCTCTTCCTAGACATTCTTTCCTCTCTTGACTTAGGGACACGAGTCTTGGTCTCCTGCCTATTTATCAAACTATGCCTTCTCTACCTCAGATTTCTCCTATTCTTCCCATCCCTTAATGATGGCATTGTTCCTACATTTTTGTCCATGCTCCTCTTATCCACAATACCTCCTCAGATGCTTCCCAGCCTCCAGAGATACTCATAGTACGAAATCACATTCTTGGCATGACACTTACCTCATTACATTTCATGTCATACTAAATTATGTCTTATCTCCCCCATTGGATAGGCAGGTTCTTGAAAGAAGGATCAACAGCGTAATCATCTTTCCTTCTCCCTTAAGACCTAACAAAGTCTCTTGAACACAGTCATTGCTATAAGTAACTAAATGAGTAAGCATATAAAATACTTTTAACATTATTAACATTTTAACAGAGCCTTGCAAATTCTGTTGACAATTTTCTTATCTCTCTCAAATTAACTTTTGATGTACAAGAAGGCATAAGAGACACTGACTGTATTTACATTTTACACAATGAGCTTTCTAATTAATGAATATTAATAATCTAATTTTCAATTAACATGCTAAAAATAATAACAGCTAACACAGAGCACTTATATGTGCCCTTTCTAGGAAATATATATGCATTAATTGTATCCTTTCAACAATGCTTTGAGTTAGGTGTTATTTTTATATTTCCCCTTCTACAAGTGAGTTAACTAGGGCAGAGAAGAGTTAAATGATTCATTCAAAATCATACGATTCATTCAAAATTGCATGATTTATTCAAAGTCGCACAGCTGCACAAAACAAAGTTGGGATTTAAACCCAGGTGATCTTCACTCCAGTCTAGACTTGTAATCCTGAACTTTATCTAAATAGTCATTCACCATAAAAATCTATTTTACATAAGCATTTTAAAACTCATTTAGAACTTTTTATAGAAACTTGTTATTCATAAGTAATATATTTTTTCTGTAATATAGACAAATATATCTGTATTAACTACACCATGGGAAGAGTAAGTCTTTAGTCACTCAGTCATGTCCGACTCTGCGACCCCATGGACTGCATCCCGCCAGGCTCCTCTGTTCAAGGGATTTTCCAGGCAAGAATACTGGAGGGGGGTTGCCATTTCCTTTTCCAGGGGATCTTCACGACGCAGGGATTGAACCCAGGTCGCCTGCTTTGCAGGCGGATTCTTTACCATCTGAGCCACCAGGGAAGCCCAAGTTCTGGCTAAAAGTACACATATACAATGTACTGATGCATACTTCATAATGTCAACTCTGCATTAAATGTTACAGTATTTTAAGTTACTTTATCCTACTTTTGAATGCTTAATAGTATAATCAACCCATGTGGAATTTTCTTGAGTGTCTTGGGAAATTTACATTTCCATATAGATTTTTCTAGATTCTGTATTTAAGTTCAACAAAAACTAAGAATTTTCATAAATATGTATCAAAAATCACACTAACGCTACTTAGCATAGGTGTCACATAGGACAACCACCATAATGTTACAATCTTGCTGAAAATGACAATTTAATTTATGATATCAGGTTTTTAAAGAATATTTAGCCTTAATTAACTTCCTACCACTAGAAAATAATCTCCACTATCACAAGTCTGCTTAACTCTCAGATGGTGCAATACTTAAAGCTTTTAGGTTAATAAACCCAAATATAGTGATAGAGAATTATACTATTAAAATGCAAAGTGAACTTCTAATCAACAAAATTCTTAATATGTGATTAGCTACTGCTGGAAGGCCTGGTTTCTCAGCAGTTAATTTTTTTTAAGAAAAACTGTTTCAGTCTTGGCCTGACCAAAAGTTAAAATATCCAAGAGTGCTCAAAAGTAACATTCCTTTGTCTTAAAAGTAACCTCCCCAAACTAGACATTTTTTGCTCCTTTAGGAGTGTAAAACCTAATGTACATACCTTCTACTCCAACAGGCTCACTCCCCAGGTCCTTGCACTTGCTGTTCCCTCTACCAGGAAAGGATCTGCCGTAGACTTTTCCACAGTCTGCCCCTTCCCATCATTCAGGCTCAGCTCAAATGTTACCACCTAGCAAGGCTTTGCTTCATCAGTCCACCCAAAGATGCCCACTGTTTAGGGCTGATTCATGTCCCCAAAAGAAATACACTTAAGTCCTAACCCCCCAAACACCTAAGAATGTAACCTTGATTGTTAATAGGGTTGTAGAAAGGTAGTTAACTAAGATGAGGTCTTACTAGCGTAGGGGTGACTCTTAATCCACTATGACTGGTGTCCTTATATAAAGGAGAGACCCACAGAGACAGAGACACAAAGAAGGCCATGTAAAGAAGGAGGCAGAGACTGGCTACACTTAGTAAGCAAGGAATGCTTACTAACACAAACCAAGGAATTCCTGGGGCTGCCAGAAGGTGGAAGAGGCAAGGAAGGAGCCATCTTGATTCTGGACTTTTAGACTCCAGCACTGAGAAAAAGTACCTCTATTGTTTTACACCAGCCAATTCATGGTATTTTGTTATGACAGCCCTAGGAAACTAATACACCCACCACCACCACCATCAGCACCAAATGCTCCTGCCCCATTGGTCACTTTTATTGTCCTCATAGTTCTTAGTGCCATTTAGAACAGCAATGTACTTTTACTGACTGTCTCTGTCATTATGTCAGTTCTAGGACAGCAGGGACCTTTTCTGATTTCTAAGCACAAATATTTTGTCAAATAAATTAACCATCCTGTTAAGATTACAGAAGGTAAAAATGATAACTCATTGCCAATATTCACAGCAACTATAAACCCATCCATAATCTAAAAACAAAGTCTAAAATCCAGGTCTAACTAGCACTGAGAAAGACTTCATGCCATCTTAATTATCTTGCTCTATCTGGAAAATGAACCCCTGAGCTAAAGAAAAACAGCTTTGGAAAAATAAGGGGTAAGAAGCATTCCCTACTAACTACTTCAAAGATGTGACTAAAAAAAAAAAAAAAAAAAATTTACTTCAGTATTTCCCACATGTCAGAAGACAGACTCATCTCCTGGAAGGGCAGCACCCACAAGTATCAGAAAGTTGACTGTTAACGGAAGGAGAAAGCAAAGATCTAGGGGAGAAGTGGAGACAGTTAAAAGTCAAAGTAGAAGATTTCTAGGGTTATTTGGTAAAGAAGCAATTCACGCAGCACCACAGCCAAAGTCCTCTGTATTAAAGTGGAGAACAATAACATACACTTGTAGGGAGGACTTCCCTGGTGGCCCAGTGGTTAAGAATCCGCCTGCCAACTCAGGACACGCAGGTTCAATCTCTGGTCCAGGAAGATTCCACAAACCGCCGGGCCAACTAAGTCCATGCACCCAACTACTTAACCCCTCTCTCCCTAGAGCCCCTGTTATTTAACAAGAGAAGCCGCTGCAATGTGAAGCCTGCACCCCAAATAACAGAGAAAAGCCTTTGCAGCATCGAAGATCGAGCACAGCCAAAAAATAAACAAAAAAACCCTGTACACTCAGTCTAGAGTTACTACTGTCATTTTATTGGATTCGGTTGTCGGTTGTTTGGGGGGGGGGGGGTCTCCATGTGCAATTTTTAAAAAGTGAAGTATAGAAAACATTCTAGAGAGATTTCTGATCTGGAAAAAAAAGAGGTTTAAAATTAGGAGGGGAGTTCATAATTAATCGGGTTGTCACTTTTTGGAAACACTTCTTTCCTTGATAATGCTAGAAAAACACAGAGTTGCGAAGCAGGGAAGTGTGAAGCAACCAAATGTCCCACAGAGTGGACACCTAAGGAGCTTTGAAGACAGAAAGGAATGAGAAAGAGCTCCAGCCCTAAGAAAAGGGGGTGCCCTTCTAACTTGGGAAAGCAAAACATACAAGAAGGCAACCAAATGCAGCTGCAGAGTGGACCTGGGAGAGAAGAATAAGCTCCTGGGCTGCAAGGAACTCCTACTGCCACGCGGGGTTCAAATAGGGGAGAGAGCATCCCAGGCAAAATGGCCGCACAACGGAGGCTGCGAGGGAACAAAAGGCCTCTATTGCGAAAGGGAAGCACAGCATCCGGGCAAGGACCCAGAGGTGGGCTGACCTTGTGACTGATGACTGCTTTACCCCAGATTGGTCAGAAATTTGGGATTTTTCTACTTTGTCTTTCCACATATAATCAACTAATTTTTAAAGAACCAACTAAAAAAAAAAAAAAACAACAAATACCTGCTGAATATAACTGTGGTTGGTATTTGATTTCCAAGTCACCTCTGAATTTACAGGGACACAGGGCAGGTTGGCATTAAGTCAGGTATCACTGGACAAGTCTAGGGGAAAACTGTAGTTATTTTGGTCTTCTAGTTATTTGGGTTTTAGGTAAATGGGAAATTAAGGTGTGATTAATAATTTTACTTTCTGTCTTCATAAGACTTAATAGTTCTCTAAGTGTTTTCATATACTAATTGGAAATGTGGTCACTCCAACAACCACTGTTTTGCTGTCATTTATCAGATGAAGCTCCCAGGTGTTACTGGCCCAGGGTCAGATGCTTAACAAGCAGAGATGCTGGGAACAGAACTTGGGGATCCATGATATTAATACCTACCCCTGGGCTCTTCCTGGCAAACATATTCTGCTTCTCCAAGTGGGTACTGTGATAAAAAGCACCACAAGATAGCAGGCCATTTTCAAACAGTGAAACAGTAAGGGGGAAAAAAAAAAAGTTGAATGTCTGGCAAGAAGAAGCACAATGCCATGTTTACATGTATTTTATTTAACATATGCTACTGAATCTCTTATAGAAATGTAAACATTCATTCATGTCAAATTAAACCTGCTCCTAAACTCCCACTGGGAATTAGACACATTAGATACACAGATTAAGGATCAAATGCATCCTGAAATTTCAATAGCCCTGGAAAGTTACATAAGGAATCTTCTAGATACTGACACACATGCCCCAAAGAGCCGGCTAGTGCCTCCTCTTCTGTGATAGAGTTTCTCTGACCTCTCCCCACTCACCTCTATCATTCTCTGCTCTTCAAATCACCCTGCTCTGACAGCCAATTCTTCTCAAGGTATGCCACTTCCTCTTCTGTGATAAAGAGCTTCTCTGACCTCTCCCCACTCACCTCTATCATTCTCTGCTCTTCAAATCACCCTGCTCTGACAGCCAATTCTTCTCATGGTACGCCACTTCGAGGCTGCTGCCTATTCCTCCTAGTTTCTAAAAAAACTTGAAAAAGACCATAGCTACTAAACTATCAGAACTTCCACAGGGAAAAGTAATGCATGTATTTAGTTGATTCATTTATCAGGATACATATTTAATCCTAACTTCTAAAGGTTAAAAGAAAAAAAACTGATGTAACATTTCCCCACTGTGTATTTGGTGAGTGTCATTCCTGATTTAAAATGACCAATTCCAAATGAAGGCTGTGTCTATTAACTTCTCATAAACATGTATTAATGGTGATAATTAAAACTATTTTTATTTCTTTTAAGGAAAATTATCTTGCAGTACAATACCTCTGGTAGTTACCAACTTTTTCCCTTTCTTCAGTATAACTCATAGTTATTCACATTACTGCTTTTAAAATCCATATCAGCACATAATTACTCGTCCCAAAGTTATGACCCACTAACCATTTAACTGTTTCCTCATCTTTCTCCTTCTTACTATTCTATAGCTTAGTATTAGATACCCCTTTGTTGGGCATAAGGAGGGTAAAGACAAGATGAAAACATCACCCTATGAATGCATGAGTTTAAGAGTAGAATATCATAAATGGTTTCAGAAGTCATTAGAAAAATATTCCATGAAATGGTTTTTTTCAAGGGATGAACGGAATCGTCTTAGCTATAAAACAAGGAAGGTGGAAGAGACAGTGATTCCCAGAATGGACACTTTTAAAAAATGCATATTCCTGGACACCATACCAAACCTCAAGGGTAGCAGAGGACTCAAGATTGTGACCTATAAAATGACTTTCTCTCCATTTTATCACTGTAAGCTGCATCTTATAAAGTTAGGATGGCTATGACTTCCATCTCTCTGTGTTCTACCAGCCTCAGGCTTCTGCCACCACCTTCTTTGATGTCTGTTCCCCCTGAACTCTCATCTGCACCCTGGTCCTAATCAACTCCCTTGCGTCTCCTTTCCAGGAAGACCTGTTAGCTAGGGCACAGTGGCAAGGGCAGGGCAACTGCAGAGAACCAAGGTGTGCCAACTCTGTCCCAAAGGGCAACCGTTGCCAGTCTCCCTCCTCTTTGAACTTTAGCCTATCAGGGTAGTAGTGAGGGTGAGTCTTTATGACAACTATCATGCTCCTATATCAACACAGAATAGGACCCAAAGGAGGAAAGGAACACTATTGGTTACGACTACTCAACATTCTTGTCAACACAAGGGATCCTCAAGAAATTTAAAAATTATCTCAGCTTGAATACATAATATGTTCAGATATTTAAGAGTTCATACAGTAGTAGAGGTATACTTAAACAGTATGCTAAACAAGTGTCCTTCTCATTCCCACGCCAACCACCCAGTTCTCTTCCTTGGAGCCAATCACTGTTACTAGTTCATTGTGTCACCTTCAAGAGGCAGTCTCCAGAGTCACAAACATAAACACATATTTATAAACACAGATTTAACATCAAGGACCACAAACTGCTCTGCACCTTGATTTGTTCCCTTCTTATATCTTAGAGATCATTCCACATCAGCAAATACAGAATCCACAATTATAGATCATTCCATGTCAGTTTTATAACAGCTCCCCAATAGCTGGATGGCATGACTGACTCGATGGACATCACTTTGGGTAAACTCTGGGAGTTGGTGATGGACAGGGAGGCCTCGTGCTGAGATTCATGGGGTCGCAAAGAGTCGGACACTGCTGAGCAACTGAACTGAACTGAACTGAACTGGGTCTTCTTTCTGCTCCCTATTTAACCAATCCCATATTGATGGATCTCTTGCTCTCTAAATCTTTGTTTGTTGTTACAGACAATGCCACAATGTATGTCTTGGTAAAATTCATTTTGCAATGTACAAATACATCTGTAGCAAAATCTCTTAGATTTCCTGGGATGAGAAGACAGGTGGCTTCTTAATTTTGGCAATATTGCCAAATTGCTATCCACAGATGCTGTGCCATTTTGTACCCCTACTAACAGTGTATGAGCCTGTCAGTTTCTGTGAAGCCCTGCCACCCCAAGGAATTAACAAACATTAAGATCTTTGCCAATTTAACAGGTTAAATAGTTTCAAATTGCATTTCTCATATGAGTTGAGCATAATTTTATATTTGTAAGTGCCACTAATAACTCCTTTTTTGTGAACTATTTCTTCATTTCCTTTGCCCCCTTTTCTATTAGATTAACAGTCATTTTTCTCATTGATACATAGGAACTCTTTGGATATTAATAAGTAAACCCTAGTCTATGACATGTTAAAAATAGTTTCTTCCTGGTATGATGATGTTTTCTCTTTCCTCTTATACATAGTACCTTTTCTTAAATGAAATGAATTTATCAATTTCCATCTTATGCCTTCTTTTTTTTCTTTAAGATGTTTAAAAACTTATTTTTAAGTGTAGAAATAAACATCTTTTACAGTGAAATGAAGTGAAGTGAAAGTCACTCAGATGTGTCTGACTCTTTGCGACCCCATGGACTATACAGTCCGTGGAATTCTCCAGGCCAGAATACTGGAGCCTTTCCCTTCTCCAGAGGATCTTCCCAACCCAGGGATTGAACCCAGGTCTCCTGCACTGCAGGCAGATTCTTTACCAGCTGAGCCACAAAGGAAGCCCAAGAATAATGGAGTGGGTAGCCTATCCCTTCTCCAGCGAATCTTCCCGACCCAGGAATTGAACTGGGTCTCCGGCACTGCAGGCAGATTCTCTACCAACTGAGCTATCAGGGAAGTCCATAATCTACAATAGACCATCTCTTTAGATTTACATGTTTATTTCTTCTGTTGGCATTTTTGGAAACAAAACTGGAAGACAAGCTGGTATATAATATATCCATCTACTTCCTTCCATGACCTTCCTGTTCCATTTTACTGAGTTTCTATAGAATTTGATCTCTTCTTTTCCCTGCTTTCTTACTAAAGTTTCCTACATTTGCTTGACCTACCTTGGAGATCACACTCTTTTTATAGTTCTTGCTCAATTTGAAGTTTATTGAGATCAAAAAGAATTTCATTAATGGCTTTTCATAATCAACATGCCATTCAAATTGCACTACTTTTTCTATTTTAGGGAAATTATACCACAAAAACTGTTCAGATTGTTGCCTGATGGGGTGTGAATATGCAAAAGCTTGTCTAGCTGCTAGAGACAAACAAAAAGCAAAAATGTTATCTTAATTTAAAATAAATCAGACTTTCCTCTTTATCTCCAGAGATGACATGTAACAAAAATTTTTTAATGACAATGTTCTTTTAGATACTTTATTCTTTAAACTATACTAGCTGACCATAGTATGTTACTTGTAGCAACATTGTATTACATATAAAAATATACCAAGGTAACTTCAAATATATGATAAAACTTAAGCACTGGTTTAGGAGCTGTGAAATAAAGCTATTGCTGGAAATTGAGGCCACGTTTATTTTAGATTTGACTTTTCTAAAAATATACTGCTGTTGTTCTCCCTTCTACTTCCACACTTTTCAAAAGGTGGATAGGTCTGTCTCAAGAGTTACAGTAAGAATTGCCTCAATAAGATGCAAGGTAAAAAAGTAAGAGCCGATGTCCTATTCCAGACAATTCCCTCTACACTTTTGTTTCATATTAGCTCATGGAAAGAGAAGGACACAGGAAAAGAGAAGCACAAGGTAATTTAATTTCCCCATCCTTTCCTGTCCATTGAGTTAAAAGTCAAAGCTATGGGTATCAAAATAGCAAACATCGAAAATTTTAAATAATGATATTTACTTAATCCCTCATCACACCCTCAAAAATGAAGACTTTTCTCTAAAAATCGAAGAAAAACTTTGGAGTAAAAGTTCAATTTCACTTCCTATACCAACCACTCAAAGAAAATGACAGAAAAAAGCTTCAAACCCACTGCAGACGTTGCTATTGATTCATCTCTTTAGTCACCTACCGATAATTTAGGGTTTCTGTTACCGCCAACAGAAGTAAATTATTTGGCACACTATCTTCTAATGGAGCTGGCACCTCACTGGGCAAGTCTCAGGGCCTCAGTTTTTCTACTTGGAAAATGGGAGAGGCTGGAATTGGAATAAAAGATTTTTTAAGCCCCTTTCTCTTCATGGCAAATAGATGGGGCAACAGTGGAAACAATGGCAGACTTTATTTTGGAGGGCTCCAAAATCACTGCAGATGGTGACTGCGGCCATGAAATTAAAAGACGCTTACTCCTTGGAAGGAAAGTTATGACCAACCTAGACAGCATATTAAAAAGCAGAGACATTACTTTGCCAACAAAGGTCCATCTAGTCAAGGCTATGGTTTTTCCAGTGGTCATGTATGGATGTGAGAGTTGGACTATAAAGAAAGCTGAGCACCGAAGAATTGATGCTTTTGAACTGTGGCATTGGAGAAGACTCTTGAGAGTTCCTTGGACTGCAAAGAGATCCAACCAACTCATCCTAAAGAAATCAGTCCTGGGTGTTCATTGGAAGGACTGATGTTGAAGCTGAAACTCCAATACTTTGGGCACCTGATGTGAAGAGCTGACTCATTTGAGAAGACCCTGATGCTGGGAAAGATTAAGGGTGGGAGGAGAAGGGGACGACAGAGCATGAGATGGCTGGATGGCATCACCAACTCAATGGACATGAGTTTGAGTAAACTCCGGGAATTGGTGATGGACAGGGAGGCTTGGCGTGCTGCGGTCCATGAGGTCACGAAGAGTCGGACACGACTGAGCGACTGGACTGACTGAACTGAACACCTCTAACACCTTGTGTGTGTGTGTGTGTGTGTGTTGCTCAGTCGTGTCTGACTCTTTGCGACCCCAAGGACTGTAGCCCGTGAGGCTCCTCTGTCCATGGGATTCTCCAGGTAAGAATACTGGAGCGGGTTGCCAGTTCCTTCTCCAGGGGATCTTCCTGACCCAGGGATCAAACCCAGGTCTCTGGCACTGCAGGCAAATTATTACCATCTGAGTCAACGGGGAAGCCCTCTAATACCTTATCTAATATAAAGATCATTCAAGAATCAACACATGAAGCAAATATAAGTATTTTCAGTGTCTGGGTACCTTCTTCATATATTTTATGAATTGACCTCTAGGTTTTATTGAATAGAAAAATATAAAATCCATCATCTCTAAAGGAGAAGATAACGTTTGTATATTAATCATGAATTCTTTGTACTCAGTCTCATAATGCTGGTGATATTAAATGATATGATATTAAATGATAATCTGCCAATATTTTACTTAATTATTTTTACCTATTTAAGCTTATTTTTATGTACTTAAGTTTATTTTTTATTTACTTAAGCTTATTTTACGGGTTAAGTGACATACTTAATGTTCTCTCTAGCCCAGTTATCCCTTAGATAGTCTTGGACATAAAACTAGTTGGAGTGGCCTCCTTGGAGTAGCTCTGTCCTTTGTCAACTTACTATATAGATTTTCTGAGACATTGGATCTATCCATTGGAATTCTCTCACCCAGGGTAGTTTTTACTTTCAAGTAATCTGCAAAACCACTGCAAGAAAGAGTCTTCGGACATTTCCGTTTCTCATAATTCATCACTCTATTAACATTATCCTTTTACAGATATTTGGCATTTGTTTTATACTATATTTTAATAAAAACTACATTCATAAAAACACAATGAAAGTGAATACCCACTTACAAGAAAACATTTCACATAATCCACTAGGACCTTCGAACCATCAAGAGTTAATATACTCTTGAGATTCCTGTAATACTCAAGTTGGATCTCTTAATAACCATTCATCTTTGTCTATTTTCTATTTTTCTCTTTAAAAACCAATTCAACACTGTCATTTTCCATTCCCAACAAATTTGAGTTCAACCATCCGACTATCCCTTCACTGATCTCTGTCTTTCTCTTACTTGATAATATGTGTCTTCGTGACAATAGGACTTAAGCATGAATAAGTCCTTTTAAAGCTTCTGTTTTTAAGAAATCAATAAAACCATATTTAAAGTAACTGTTCTTTGCAAGAACTGCATTTTTTTCCCCCAAAGCACTCTTAACTCAAGGAGGTCTAAACATAAATCTGGAAAAAGTTTAGGGAACAAAAGAAAAAATAGACACTTCATGCAAATTCTAAAACCAAAGCCAGATCCACCCCACACACATGCATACATATTCAACAGTGATTTGTTTCTGGTAGATGCTGTTTTGAGTAGATCCTTAAGGGCAGGCATGTTTTTGACCCAGCACTTAACAAGGCATCTGGCACATACTAGATGTTCAGTAAACGCAGACTGAATGAAGAAGAACATGCAATGTGTTCATATCACTGCCACATGAGACCCATAGGAATGACCGGCCAAGGGTATGGTAATCAAATGGATGGACATAGTATGCGTGTGTGCTAAGTAGCTTCAGTCATATCCAACTCTTTGTGAACCTATGGACGATAGTCTGCCAGGCTCCTCTGTCCAGGGGATTCTCCAGGCAAGAATACTGGAGTAGGTTGCCATGCCCTCCTCCAGGAGATCTTCTCTACCCAGGAACTGAACCCACATCTCTTGGGTTCCCTACCTTGGCAGACAGGTTCTTTATCACTAGCACCACCTCGGAAGCCCAGGAATGGATACAGAACTACCTCCAAAGCTCATGGAGACTCAGAACAACACTAGAAGGGCAGACCACCAAGTTCAGTAACTGAGATCATGTCAGTATCAGAAGTAACGTACATCATGTCAGTTATCCTTAAAATGAACTTTAGTTCATTTTCTTGATCAAAGCTACTAAGTTTACTCTGAATTTCAGATCACTGAATACATCTATTCAGGGGGTATAAGGAATGTATAGCTGAAGCAGGGGTTATTCAACCATCCTTGAATAACAGAGGTTTATAGTCCTTTATTCTCTTATGAGCTTCTTTTTTGACAACTTCTGTCTTTATTGGTAAGCAACAAGGTTTTTCCCTTGGGAGGTCTTTCTTTCTTCTCTCTTTCTGTCTTAAAGATGTTGACACATTGTCATTCAACTGCTTTTGGAACTACCAGCAAGATGTTCTCCAAATCACTATGCCAAGGGAAAGCAATTTAACACACACACATACACGTATGCTTGTTTGTATTTGATTATTTGTGTTTGCTTGTTTCCCTGGCTTTTCTGTAAGTTAGTACAATTTTGGAAAATAATTTGGCAATTTCTGTAAGCTGAATATTCACACATCCTACACAATCAACAATTCTATACCTTGGTATTCACCCAAGGGAAACACCTGCCCGTGTGCCCCAGGAAATATGAACGAGCAAAGTAGAATTCTGCAATCTTCTTAAAAATGAAAAAAGAAATGGGGGAGGCTAGTGGTAGGAGAGCAGGGAAACATTTTGTTACAGATACATGATGGAATATTGTACAGCAGTGTAAGTCAATGAACTACAGCTACATACAACATAGATGAATCACAGTGACATATTGTTGAGTAGGGAAAAAAAGTCTCCCACATCAACAGATAGTACATGACACCTTTTTCTCAATATTAAAAACAAACTAAAAAAAGGTATTATAATTATTACTTAAGTTCTGCTATTAAAAACAACAACAACCAAAAATATCTTCTTTTGAGAATTTGTGCTTTATCCTTCCATAGAGGACCACAAACTTCTATCTACTTATGCATTAACGTAATTCTACAATTATAGAATTATGTATAATTCTATACAATTCTTCAACAATGCTACAGATATCCAACAACAAATATTTCATCTTGGACGGACTTTACCTTTCTTCTTGGAATAAAGTTAACTAACACAAGGTTAAAGCAATCTAAGGACAAGAAAACTTATTTTAAGCAATTCTGTAAAAGTCTAACAATCACATTTTACTAGAGCCAAGAGACAACTGATAAATCATCATAATCTGAAACTAAGATATCCCAAAAGGAATTCATCCACTGATTGTATAATTGAGCTATCAACATCAAAACTGAAAATACGGGCAAACCCTGGATTTTTTAGGCTTTCTAAAAGCAAAAATTTTAATTTCAAATGCTATGTTTCTACTTGGAGAAAAAAAAATGTTATTTTTAGTGGGAAACACATGACATTCTGGGTAAAAGAATGACAGGATTAACAGTCCACCTATCAGGGCCTTCCTTATAACCCAAGGAGGGCTATGCATACATATTCTCTATAGGTGATTATAGCCCAGTTACACTGCAGCTTCCCTTCGACCTTGGGAACTCTGCTCACTCTGAGTTACTGCGAGGTCTTCTGTTTCATTTATTATTAGTCTTTGTATCTGCAATGCTGTAGCATTGGATAGGAATATCAACATTGCGAGGTCGCAGTGCCTAAAACTGTAGAAATGCTTCCAAAAAACAAAAAAGGGAGGAGGGAGAGTGGAAAAAATACTACAAAAGGAAAATAAAGTTAATGATATTAAGATGGCCTATTAAATTTTTTTACTTTTGGAGAGAGACTATATTTGCTAATCATCTCTGTGAAATACAGCTATCCGTTAGCATACAATTTTTAAATTTAAGAAAAGATAGTCAAGAAAAAAAAAATTGGTATTGGGGTGGGGGGATCACAATTTACTAAAACTAGTCCAGGGATTTAAAAATGGAAATTCGTATATAGAAAAAGCCTATAGGACTTTGCATCCGGGAGAAAGAAATAATCTGGCACCCCTGTGGGTTCACTTTAGTTTCCTGTCAGTTGCTTCACGTCCATTATGTAATGCTTTCCCCAGCTTTAAGTCTCTATGTTTAAGCTACCTTCAGGTATGTAACAGAACTGCTACAAAATCAGTATCTGGCCATAACTTTCAAAAACAGCTCAAAAGATGTCATGCAGATGTATCTGTATTCAGCAGAGGCTTAAAAAAAAAAAAAAAATGTGCTGGTGTCATTACTTCTAGCCGGCTTCCTCCCCAGGTCTCCCATCCCTTCCTCCCCGGCATCTCTGGCCACACGGTTTGCGGGCAGCTCCCGGCTGGATGCAGGGGAAGCACGTCTTGACTGCAATGCAAACCCTGTCCCGGTCTGAACCAGGGAAGGCAGGCTCCGGCCCGGCCGGGGGTGTGAACGAAGGCTGCAGGGAAGGCTGCAGGGGACCTAGCAGCGGGTGGGCAGGGGTGCCCCGAGAGGGCAGTCCGCAGTGCACGCGCACAATCAAACCCAATGCACAACTTCCCCAGCCGCTCCTCTCGGCTCCCCAGCTTCCCAGAAAGGTGCGGCGTAGGCGTCAGCTGGAGCTGGCGCGGGCGCGCGGGTTCGGTTCTCCGCCGACAATTACATCAGTCCCTGTCCCTGCCCCAGCTTCCAACCCAGCAGCCGGGGCGCGGGGGGCGCGGGGAGCGCGGGGGGATGCGGGCGGGAGAGCCGGGCGCCCGGAATTCCCCACCACGAGGGGGAGGGGAGGGCGGGGAGCGGGGACCATGACCCAGACGCCCCCTCCCACCACGGCCGCGGGGCGGGATTGTCACCGCCACCTCCCGCTCTCCAGTCAGGGGAACCCCCGGAAGGCTACGATGCCTCGGGGGCCCAAAGCCAGGCTGCCCGGCCGCGCGTCCCTGAGGGTCCTCGGCCCTCCGGCCGCGCACAATGCCCCCGGGCCGCGGTGCGGGCACCGTCGTGCGGCTCCGGGTGTCCCCTCCGCAGCTAGGAGACCTACCGGGAAGACCAGCAGCGGTGCTGCCGATGGTGCGGTGGCAGCGACGGGAGGCGGGAGACGGCCCCGGCGGACGGGCGCGCGGTCCGGCCGGGGAGCCGAGGCGCGGGCGCCGCCTGCGTGGAGCCGCGGTCTCCGGCACCCACAGCGGCGGCGGCGGCGGCGGCGGCGGCGCTGCGCCTCCAGTGGTCCGCGGCGCCGCAGCCCCTCCTCTCCCACGGGCGGGGCGCGCTGGCGGGGCGGTGCTCCCGGCTCCCCGCCCCCGGCTCCCGCTGGCTGGCGGAGCTCGACTGGAACCGCCGCTCGCCGGACCTGCTGGACACCTTCTCCGAGCCTCCCGGAGAGCCGCGGGCTGGGCGCGCCAAACCTCGGGACGCGCGGGGCCTCACTGCCTGGGCTCACCTCCGGCCGGCCCCGGTGGGAAGACCCCTGCTGTCCAGAGACCACAGCCGTGGAGCCCTTGACCCGGCAGACCCGGGCCTGAGCGCCGTAGAAACGACCCGGTTCGCCCTAGCTCCAGCCAGCGGAGGTGGGCCAGCTGGCCCCAACCCTCGGGGCCCGGAGAGCAGCCGCTCGAGCACCGTGGGAGAGCGGATTCGGAAGAGAACGGCAGCCCGGTCACCTCCCCGGAGACGATGCCCAGCCCGTCTCGGGCCTTCATTCAGGTGATCAGTAAACAGACAGGACTGGGTTTGCCTGCTCCCAGGCGTCCCTGACACTGGCGAGCAAAAAGTTCTCAGGCCCGGAGAAACACCTCACTAGGACCCTTGCCACCCTCTGACATTCTTCTACACTTAAACCGTTCGCAGCCTGTGCCAGGGCAGCTTAACCTAAAGGCAAATATGCTAGGAAGGACGGGGTGATTTCTTCTGTAGATGGATGACTGAGGAAATATCGGAAGTATCTCAAGACATTTCTGTTATCACCATCTTCAGGAGAAAAAAATCCCGAGCACACGGATTGTCGCAGGAGCTACTATCAAAGCAGCGCTGGAGTGCTTTGTGGGCTCTCTGGGGATCCGGACTGGATGAAGGAGACTAGCGATGCCTTTAAAAATTTTAAGATATTGCTGCTCACAGAGGCAATTCTGATGGCATTTCACCGTTCTCTGTGCTGATTAAAAACAACCACCACCACCTTGTTTTGCTGCGAAACATAATCATATACACTCATTCTCGCACAATTTCTCTTGACTTTCCCATCTCACTTTTTGGTTTAGCATTTTCCACCCAAACATCAAAAAATAATAGGTGCTGGACCCTGTGACGTGTCCGTTTCACCTTAACTCCTTCCCTATGAAGAAATTCTCCTCAAGGAACAACTGGGGTGCTGACCTTCACTTGACCATCACCACATTTTCACCCCTTTCATCTGGATTCTATTAATAGAAACTCTACTGAAACTGCTCTCTTTCTTAAAAAAAACAAAAAGGTAAATCCCATATATAAGAAAATAAAGTGTGAAAGGAGATCAGAGAGCACACACAGAGTAGTTAGCCTAAAGAAATGCTCAAATATTTTAAGGGAACCTCTAGGAGCAGAGAACCGTAAACTGTTAGGGAGGGTGGAGGGACTATCACACCCTAAATATCATGTTTTACCCTAAGAACACTTGTATGCTTTCAATCTATTCCATAGTATCTCTGTTGTATTATTTTATTTATTCAGTTAGTTATTGGCAGCTGTGCAGCTTGTGGGATCTCAGTTCCTGGACCCTCGGCAGTGAAAACGCAGAGTCCTAACCACTGAACTGTCAGGGAATTCCTCGTTTTACTATTTGAAAATTAGGTTTTAAATATCAGGGGGCAAGTCTCCTACATGTCTTATTGATTAGTGATCAAATAAGCTGTGATGGCACTATACCCATCCATTTGGGGATATGGGTGAAATGGAGAGCTGACATGAAATAATATAAAGGCAGGTTTTCCAGTCTGTGTATCACAATATTTTGAAAACTTAGACTGGTATATGTATGTAAATATGAATAACAGGCTTCTCACTGCTTTCTGAGCTATGACAGGGTTATTGCTCAGAAGTTGCCAGAAAGCAATGTTTTCATTAAATGTACTCTTGTTGAGAGATTAGGTCACAAGTCATATGTTGGCAAAAAGGATCTCTGCTTCCTGATTCAGTCCTTCAGTTTGTCTCAGAAATACTTGTTCATAGACTTTTTCAATGAAAGAAGATAAAGATATTCTTAAATACTACTATTAATGCCATAATTTCAGGACACGGAAATAAATTGGAATCATAGCCCCCACCATCAATTCTTTTCATATCACTCTCACACTTTATTTTCATTGTAATTTTTCTACGTGTATAATTTTAGCTGGGATTTCTTAGGCATACTGAAAAGCTAATGGTTCAGCGAAAGATGCAATCCCAAAGCATCAAGAGTAAGGAAAAGACATGTGCAACAAAGAAGAACAGGAAGCAAATACATGGTGGTGTATTGCCAGCCTGGTCTGTGCTTCATGACCCTGAGGAGATGCAGCCAGTTCCTTAGCCATGTGATGTGTCTATGAACAGTTCAGTTCAGTCACTCAGTCGTGCCCGACTCTTTGCAACTCCATGGACTGCAGCATGCCAGGACTCCCTGTCCATCACCAGCCCATCGAGTTGGTAATGCCACCCAACCATCTCATCTTCTGTTGCCCCCTTCTCCTCCTACCTTTGATCTTTCCCAGCATCAGGGTCTTTTCCAGGGAGTCAGTTCCTCCCATCAGGTGGCCAAAGCAGGCTCTATAGAAAACATTTGCGGAAGCTATCTGTTAAAGCAAGGACCAAAAAAGAAATTTACCTGCAAGCTCCCTCCCAATTCCTATCCCCCACTGGTCAAAAGTTACCCGGCTGGTGGTTAATCCTCCCAGCTTCCGAGTTGAATCATCTGATCCATTTGGTAAAAAGAAACAAACCCCATCCTTTGCAGCCATTGTATGGTATTTCTGCAGGAGTGTTCTACAGGCAGATTGGTTATTCTGGAAACTCCTGTTTTCCAGAATCCCGTTGTAGGTTTGTGTTTGTCCGGGTGGAGAAAGCTGAAGTTGTCTGAGGTTTGAGTTTCATTTAAACAGAAGTGAAGCAGCAGCCATTCAACTCTGAAAGTTGTAATTGGTTAGATGTGGCAAAAGACAAACGCCTGGATGTAAGAAAGTTCTTGTTCTCACTCTTCTCTGTCCTGTGTTCTCCTTGGCCAAACAACTGCGACCACAGTCAGGCTAATGGACTCTTCATAGAGACTCAGAGGTGGGAGTCACAAAGACCCCACCACTTTTCCATAGACATGTATACTGGTCGTCCACGTGGTCCTGCCACAGCAGCTGAATGTGCCTAGCTTCCAGATTTCCCTCCAAGCTCAGACTCCTTTGCTTATGTCAGGGCTGGTCTCTCATCTTTCAACAACCACTTTTCAGTCTCTTAATTACCCACCTCCTCCCACAAGTGTGGAAGTCTAATTCTTTTAATAAATTCTTTAACATTCTCAGAGGGCTTCTGCTTCCCTGATCGAACCACATTGTTGAGGACTTAAACTTGTGGCTGCTCTGCTCCATGAGTCACTTGGTGGTGGGGGGCGGGCAGTTGAAGCAGTTGAGGCGTATCTCAGAGACCCAGAGAAATGTGAGGCCAAGAGAAGCTGGGGAAGTATTCTAGCTGTGTCCTATATAAGCAACACTAATATTTATAATCTGCTTAGTGTTTGTTCGTTAAGTGTTCAGCCTTGAAAATATTTTCAGTATTGCTAAATTATTCACTACTTTCATATTAAATTAACCTAATTTAGTGAATCACTCCCATATTATCAAAATGAACAATGGCTCATTTTACCTTTGTTAAAACATCATTTTGGTTCCTTGAATGGAAAACAATAAATCAAATCTCAGTTAGAAAATTATGACTAGTATCTTTCCCCAGCTATGGAAGCATCCTATCCATGTATAAAGTTGAGCATGAAGATGAGCAATCCCTTTGTAATTTACTCTTTGTAGAGTAAGGGTTTTTTGTTTGTTTTGTTTTTTACAAATACCATTTTACAATACAAAAAGAACATAGTGAGAAAATCAAAAGGCAAACTCTTTGAAATAATGAATTCTTGCAGAAAGGGTGCAATGTTACCTAGCACTTCTAGGGTGAGGGACTTTGATCTATCCTTACCTGAAGTTTGTTTGTCTGTCAGACTTGGTGCTGCTTTTGAATATGTGCATACACTTGCCCACACCTTCAATTTCTACAGTGCTTCATAAAAACCAATGCATTGTTGAAACTTTATTAGTAAGTATATTGCTATCAAGAACTCCTATGTGGAATATAGTGAATATTTTATAATAATTACAAATGCAGTATAAACTTTAAAAATTGTGAATCATTATATTGTCCATCTGTAACTTATATATTATTGTATATCAACTATACGTCAATTAAAAAAGAAGAACTGCTGCATAAACATCTGACAAATTCAGAAGCTTAACCCCCTTGTCCCAAACTCCATTTAGTTCCATACTCTCCTTCCCCACATTGTTGTGATCTGCTCAGATGACTTGCTGATCCAGCCCACAGGATATTATCTCCACTTCAGAGTGAACCATTCATTCGGAGTGTTTATCAGATGCCTAAAAAGGATTAAGAATTGGATTTTGTTGAGATTATAAACTGTAGGGGTTGAGGTGGTTTTGGTACCTGCTTTGTTTGTTTAATTTAATAAGTATTTATTGAGTGTCTGCTGTTCGTTAGCCATTATTTTTGGTGTTTGAGATATGAGTGAGCAAAACGTAGAGCCTGTCCTCATACAGCTTACATTCCAGCAGAGGGAGACACTCAACTATAGATCAAATAGATTAGTAAATTACATGATGCATTAGAAAGCCATCAGGTGATATGAGCACATTAAGACAGATGGAGGTGGCCAGCCAAGTTGCTGTACAGTAAGCGCCCCACATAGGAATCTTCAAGTTGAGAATTTTCAAACATGCAAACGTGTTACTACCAAGACATCGCTGGATCTTTTTTTTTTTTTCCCGAGAGGGTACATAGAATTGAATTCGTACCAGAACCATGCCATTAGCGTCAGGCATGAGTGAAACTGCAGCTTGCCTTGTCTCCTGTTGCTGAAGCCCTTTAGCTCTATCATCTCCTACTTCTTCTCCCTCCTCCAGTCTGTAACTTCTTTCATGTTTCCTTGATGCCAGCCCTGGTATGCTAGCTGTTGTACTGTACTACTGTACTTTTCAAAGTATGGTACTGTAGGATAAAAAATGTTTTCCTTATTTTTTGTGGTTTTTTTAATGTATTATTTGTGTGGAAAGTATTATAAGCCTATTACACTACAGTACTATGTAGCTGACTGTGTTAATTGGGTACCTAGGCTAACTTTATTGGACTTTTGAACACACTCCTGGAAGGAGATTCATTCATATGTAAGTGACTTATTATATTAAAGAAAGTGGTCAATCTAGGTCTCATTGAGTAGATGGCATTTGAGGAAAGACTTGAAGGGGCTGAGGAAGTTAGTCCCGCAGATGTATAGGCATGGGAGGTTCCCATCCCAGTCAGAGAGACCAGCCACTAAAGAACCTTGGGAATGGGCATGCCTGGTATGTTCCAGAAAGGACAAGGAGGCCAGAGTGCCTGGAACAGAATGCGCTTGGAAGGGAGTATGAGGAGAGAGAGATAATGGGGCCCGAATCATAGAGGGTCTGTAGGCCACTCTGAGCACTTTGGTTTTATTCTGAGATGGGTGCCAATCACAGGTGTATGCAGTGGACTGAAATGATTTGACTTGTTTTAAGAGCTGCTCTCACTACTGTGTCAAGAATAGGCGCTAGGGGGCAAGGTTGTAAGCAGGCGGGAAACTGTGCCATCATTCAAGTGGATGATAAAGTGGATCAGGCCAGAAGGTAAGAAGGGGTTGAATTTAATCTGCACTTTCAAGGGAGAGCTGACTGGATAATTTGATGGATCGGATTGTACTTACTGATAAATGTTTGCATGAGTTATGATTGACTTATTTCCATCGTCCTCTTCACTTGTTGGTGAGGCTGTGGGAGGAAACATGGGGTCCTGCAGGCTCCGGATATTGGGGCATGCTGATCACTGGCTAAGACCTTAATGCTTGAGAGTGACCGTTGTCTGTGCTCATACCACTTCCTGCCCAGCAACACAGCAGTGTTCCATTCGCTATGCTTTTATAAAACACACACACACACACACACACACACACACACACACTCAGACAGACTGTTGGGCATAAACACGACAGATCCGTTAGGAGCACAAAAATTGAAAATGAAGTCTCCCTCCAAAATTGTTGAATAAAATCAGCAAAAGGGAATCCACTTTGCTTCATAGCCGAGGGCCTAATTTGAAGAACAAGACTTTCCTGTAATCGAGCTCAGACCCAGAATATACTTTCTCAGCCCACAGACCCTTTGGGAGGACTCAATCCTAATAAAAGTGCCCTTGTTATTATTTGAGGGCTCCTTCCTCTCCAGAGGGGCAAGGGGAACTAACTCAACTTTCCTGATGGACACGGATGCTAAGGAAGTTGAAAGTTCTCTAAGGATAATTAGCATAGTGATGGATGCTGCTAAACTGAGGCAGTTGGTATCCTTCCAGTTCTCTGAGAGGGTCATTTCTCAGTGTTTATCTCTAGATTTTCTTCTACTACAAAGAATAGGGCATGTGCCAAAAGTGTGGTGAGACAATTTAGGCAGTGCCCAGACACGTATTTTAAAGCAATTGAATTACAGAGTTAGTATTGCTTTTTTCTTTCTTTCTGTTTTTGGAAGGATTTACCTCAAGTAGCACGACTCAATTTGGTGCTTATATGTTAATATCTCCCCTTAACACTTGAAAATGTCCTATTTTAACAAAGAGCAAGCAGACCCCAGGCTCAGAGCCTTTGATGCTGGTAGGATGATTCCAGAATTTAATGACATTTTATGTTTGTTGATTTTCAGTGCACTTAATTTTAGAGTTATATTGTTTGTAGCTTGTGATATAAAGTTTGTTCATAAAATGCATTCATTTAAGGATATTTTTAAAAGAAACTCTATTTAAAACATATTTTAAAAAATTAGATAAAAAATACTGTAGATGGTACATCAATATGCCTCTCCCAAAAGTCAGAAAAGTAGTAAAATAACAACTGAAAATTGAGCCAAAAAAAAACCAAACAAACAGTAAATTGGAAAGAGAAAAGTCAGAAATGCTGAGATTCTAAGCCCAATCTTGCCTAGCTTTTGACTTTGAACATGTTTCTGAACCTCTGTCTAAGTCTTGGGTTGTTTTTTTTTATAAAAACATTTCCCAAACCTAGTAAGGTTGTTGTAAGGATTATTACAGTGATATTTTACAAGAGCTTCCTATATAGAAGGCTGTAGGCAAATATTACTTGGGTTATCTCTGTTTTCCAAAAATCTTCCTTGGATATGAATCACAATGTCATAATTTTCATGAAACTTCTGCTGATCCCCACTAGATTTGAAAGCGATCGTAATGTCCACCCAGTGCTTCCTGCGTTCTTCCTACACTCAGCCGGACTTGCCTTGTTCCCTCTATCTTCAGCCAGCTGAGAACCACTCAGAGGCCTTAGACTTACCGGTGCACAGCCTGAGAATCTGTATGTACAGAAGGTATTGTCCCTAAACAGAATCACAACCTCACACATAATATGTATGTATGTGGATGCTCTTGTGGCTAATAAAACAGAATTCACTTAAAAGTATGACTAAGATCATAGTTCAGTTCAGTTCAGTCACTCAGTCATGTCCGACTCTGTGACCCCAGAGAGGGGCAGCACGCCAGGCCTCCCTGTCCATCACCAACTCCCAGAGTTTACCCAAAGTCATGTCTATTGAGTTAGTGATGCCATCCAACCATCTCATCCTCTGTTGTCCCCTTCTCTTCCTGCCTTCAATCTTTCCCAACATCAGGGTCTTTTCAAATGAGTCAGCTCTTTGCATCAGGTGGCCAAAATACTGGAGTTTCAGCTTCAACATCAGTCCTTCCAATGAACACCCAGGACTGATTTCCCTTAGGATGGACTGGTTGGATCCCCTTGCAGTCCAAGGGACTCTCAAGAGTCTTCTCCAACACTACAGTTCAAAAGCATCAATTCTTCTGTGCTCAGCTTTCTTTATAGTCCAACTCTCACATCCATGCATGACTACTGGAAAAACCATAACCTTGACTAGATGGACCTTTGTTGACAAAGTAATGCCTCTGCTTTTTAATATGCTGTATATGTTGCTCATAACTTTCCTTCCAAGGAGTAAGTGTCTTTTAATTTCCTGGCTGCAATCACCAGCTGCAGTGATTTTGGAGCCCCCAAAAATAAAGTCAGCCACTGTTTCCACTGTTTCCCCATCTATCTGCCATGAATAGTAGGTTTTAGTTATAACAGTTTTCTTCTCAATAAATAGTATACTAATTAGTCAATGATTTTTTGTTTGTTTGCTTGCTTTTACAGCAATATTGAGTCTTTGCACTGAAAGTAGTAGGGAACACTAGATTAAATGGTCATCAAAAGCATTATCTGCCCTTGGCTTATGCTGTCAAAGCTGGTGTCAAGATAGGTTTACATTGGTAAGATTCTTAAGATTGTACCATAATAGCTCATGGTAGCTCAAACTAGCTCATGAGATGTAAGGATGTCTTATCTGATATACAATACAGAAAAAAAGAGCTATGTAGTAGTGTTAGGTGTAAGGGCAATACCAAAAGCAGTAGTGGTATGTATTGCTACACAGATTACGTGGTATTATTCAGATATAACATTTCATTTTCTAATTACATGGCCACTTTGTGAAATACACAGGTAAGGTTTTGATTTGACATAAGAGGAAACTGAGGCACTGAGAGATTGTGACTTGCCCACTGTCACATTGATTAATGGAAGCTCTGGAACTCTGTTTTTGGCCTTGAGCATCTTTCCATTCCCTGAGAAGGTACACAAATAGAGGACTGACACCATATGTATTAATAGAAAGAATCAAATATTATAAATCAAACAGTTTAATGAAATATTTTCTGGTCTACCTTGACAACTGTTTTGTTGTGACTACCTGGAAGGTATTCAGAATTTTCAAATTCCTTGCAGTTCTAACCAGATGACTTGGCAGTGCAGGAAGATACACCCAGGCTGGTACCTGCGTCCTTGTCCTCTTCTCTCCCTGCTTCCAGCTCTCACCCATTCTGAGAGGGTCTCCATGCTCAGACAGGAGGACAGTCCAACCCCCACCTCTAAGCCCTGTCCATACTTTTCTCAAGCAGCTGCTCCTTGGCACCAGGGTCCTGGTAATCCAGAGTGTGGTGTAAAAGAGGGGCAAAGGCTTGGTGGGCGTGCCAGCTGGGTCCTGCACATCCTGTGCCTCAAGGGGAGCATGTGGCTGAAGGAGGATCACAAAGGACCTCTAAAGTACGAGGTCCAGAGCTATGGCTCCCTCACCTAACACAAGGACAGTTCTGAACTGTACATATATTTACTGTTCAACTGTTAAGCATTTCCTGGCAAGAAAAACCCATCAAATCAGTTCCTCATAAATATGAAACCTCACAATCTTCTTACTGTATTATTAAGCTCTATTCCATGATCATAAGACTGTAAAAATATTCAAGTCACGATGTATGTCTTAACTTCCAAAACAAAACCAAAAACTATTGCTTTATATTGGTTTGGAGATGTTAATAAACAGTGGTAGTCAAATTCATCAACATAGAGGAAATCAACATTTACAGAGAGGAAATTGCCAGAAGTAATTCATAAGATCTAGATTTCTTTTTTCAAAACCCAAGTCACAAACTAAACAGATGGAGACCAATTTCACTTTAAGGACAGGAGCCTTGACATCTGAAGGCTAAATGTATGTAGATGAGTGAAACAATATACCCTACTGCCCAGGCTTTTACTGAAGAGGCCGAGAACTAAGAGTCAAGACTGGGGGGAGGGCCTGGGTCTGTCTCACAGAGATACTTCTCTAGCTCAGTTCAGTCGCTCCGTCGTGTCCGACTCTTTGCGACCCCAAGGACTGCAGCACGCCAGGTCTCCCTGTCCATCACCACCTCCCAGGGTGTTCTCATTTGGATTTCCTTGACTTATCCATACCTGACTCCCAGGAATTCTGGCCCAAACACAACATTCTCTTCTTTGGTTCCATTCAGCAGAGCTGTCACCCACTGACATTTCCAAAATATCTTCACTAGACAGTAAGGGCAAAGTAAATGAAAATAACTAGACAAAGTTATGAATAACTTAAATATGGCCTTACTTCTAGGATAAGGTTTCTGGTTCTGAATTAATGTACTATATTTTAACACCATAGGTTATCATTTTCCAGGTAGCTTTCCGCAAGGAATTCCTGCCTCTCTCTTGGCTGGGGCAGGGGGTAGGGGTGGTAGTTCTGACACCATTTCACCTTCCCAGCTCACCAGGAACAATTTAATCATCCATTTGTTTCTGCCCTGTGGATGAGTATCACATACACAGAAGCATATTCATAGATTCCTCTGGATTCCCTCACAGAAGCCCTGATTTCAGCTGGAAAGAAAACTTTCTTGAACAATTGAGGCTTTTGTTGATTTATTAATAGATAAACTTCAGTGCTCAGCTCTCTCTGCAGAGGAAGAACTCAGAAGAGACCATTCTCCCTTCCCCGATAGCAGGGCAATGAACTCATCCATTATCAGCTCTCAGGAATATATACTGACCACAGAACAATGTGTGAGCATTAGCAGAAACATAGTGTGGCCCCAGTGAGTGTTGCCTTAAAATAGAAGAAAAGGGAATTCTCTCAATCACTGCAGCCAGGGAAGACATTTAATATTATTATGAAGATAGTGTAATAACCCTCTCTTTTTTTGGCCACTCGGGATAGATTTTTAAAATGGAATACAATTAGAACTGCACTTATCAATATAAAGTATGTGCTAGTCACACTCAAGTTATTTAAATTTTTATCGACATTAATTAAAATTAAAGAAAAATTTAAAATTGAATTCCAGAGTTGTATCGGCCATCTTGTAATGTTCAATAGCCACATGTGGCTTGTGGCTACTCTACTGAACAGCACAGAATGGATCACTTTCACCATCAATGCAAGTTCTATAGGACAATGGTGATCAAGAAGGTATTCTTAACGCTAAAAAGGAATAGAATTTAAAATGCTTTGCCTGGGACCACAGTCTTGGGCAGAACATGAAACACTCAGGAGTAAGATTAAAAACTGCAGGTCTCACAGGTAGAAAAGGAAGGAAGCTTAGCTTTTTGTGTTTGCTTGCTTACTATCTGACAAGTTTCAGGACATTTTAGAACATTTTGGAAGGAAGCACCACAACTGATGAATAAGAAAAAAAATCTATGCTGAAGTGAATTTTAAGGTGCATAAGTGGGGAGCAATAATAAATATCCTGATGTCTGAAGTGGAGTCCAGTGCAGACTGATTTAGGGGCAATGGAGAAGAGAGAATTGGCAGAACCAGAAAATAGAGGTTGAGACTAGACCAAAAAAGATATTATTGTCTTAGTAGCCACATCTGACTAAGAGATCCAGCCAGTTCTCTAGGAGAAGGGATTCTATAAATTAATATCAGAACCCCAGTACATGCCTTTTATAGTTGGCTACTTATGATTTTGCTTAATTATTTAATAAAGTATATAAAGTGAAAAAAATGACATGTGATATCAGAGAGTGTTCAGGATGGTAGAAAATCAGATGAAGGGTCTTCTTTATGAAAACTAAAGGAATGAAAAAGCAAATAGAAAATATAAAGAAAAAAAAGAGGAAAAAAAAAGAAAATACAAAGAAATCTTAGAAAGCATATAGACCTGCATTTGATGCTACCTGCCTCTAATTATTTTCTTTTAATTCACATTACCTTTAAATACATATTATTTATGTTGTATGGTTCGGGTATATAAAAGTTCATTAATTCATTCATCTTTCTCAAGGTTTCTGTCTGTGAAATTGATTCTTTTGAGGACCAGCTATCACTAGTCATATTTTGGTTGCTCTTAAACCATTTATCTGGGCTTCCCTGCTGGCTCAGTAGTAAAGAATATGCAGGTAATGCAGGAGACCCAGGTTTGATCCCTGGGTCAGGAAGATCCCGTGGAGAAGGAAATGGCAATCTACTCCAGTATTCTTGCTTGGGAAATGCCCTGGACAGAAGAGTCTGGCAGGCTACAGTCCATGGGGTTCCCAAGAGTTGAATATGACTTGGCAACTAAACAACTACAAACCATTCATCTCCTATGTATTTGATAAACCTGTTGCTATGGGATGATCAGGCACAAGTCTGCTCCAGAACTAAACCACTCTTGATGAAGGACCCAGAATGTGATTACGTGCGAGAAGCAGAGGAGTGTATATTTTCTTTTCTTAAATAATGAAATGAAGAATTACACATAGACATGTGTGCGTGTGGTCAGTCACTTTAGTTGCGTCCAACTCTTTGTGACCCCATGGACTATAACCAGCCAGGCTCTTCTCATGGGATTCTCCAGGCAAGAATACTGGAGTGGGTTGCCGTGCTCTCCTCCAGGAGACCTTCCAGACCCAGGGATCGGACTGCATGTCCTGCGTCTCCTGCATTGCAGGAGGATTCTTTCCTGCTGAGCCACCAGGGAAGCCCATGTACATGGACACATGCTGTGCTGTGCTTGGTTGCTCAGTTGTGTCCGACTCTTTGCGACCCCGTGGACTGTAGCCCACCAGGCTCCTTTGTCCGTGGGGATTCTCCAGGCTAGAATACTGGACATACTTGTACACAATTAATTTTGAAGCCACCCCCACTCCATGATGTAGCAAGTTTTATAACATATTTTGAATGTTCTTGTGACTTCCTTCCTCAGTTATAGGTAGAATTCAACAGAACTATTTTAGGCCATTTCCTTCTCCAGGGAATCTTCCCAACCCAGGAATCGAACCTGGGTCTCCTGCATTGCAGGCAGATTCTTTACCGACTGAGCTACAAGGGAAGCTCATTTTTGGCCTACAGTGAAATGAAAATATTGTACAAAGTTTAGTTTATAGCAGCCTAGGTGTCCAAGGGAGATAAGCAGAGTTGAAGAGAAGAAAACAACAAGTGTGCGCCTAATTGCTGGGAAGGACATCCAACACAGGCTACCATTTCCATCCACCCCACCACTGTCTCACTAGTCTTTGGTGCCCTTCTGCTCTTCATGTCTCTTTTTGTCTAGTCTGATCCCGGGGAACACCATGATAATTCTCCAATAAAATACTGGTAACTTCCATTTCTGCACTGCGTCTTCTGATGGGCTAAATTCCAACCGTGTAAGAACCAAACTACCCTATTTTCTCTTGTCCTGCATCTAAGGAGCTGAACACTGATGAAGAAAATGACACATTGGCCCCACTTTATCTTTGGAATCTTAGTCCTCAAAAGTGCTTGTTATATAACACGGCCATCATGCTACTTCCTTGATAGCTTTCTTTCTGTGGCTCTTGAAAATACTATGTCATGCTTTCTTCTCCCCCCTGCTCAAATCTGCTACCTCATGTCACTTCCAAACTTTCAGCTGACAATCTTACAACAGTCTTTGTTGAGAATATAGACATCATTGAACAGAAGCTTTGTGCTTTCCATTTTCAGCTTTGAACAAATGTGGATTCCTACTGCCCCCCACCCAACCCCCATCAATGCCAAAACATGTTCTCTGGATCCTAGCTGCTCTAGAAACCTCAAGGACTTTGCTCCTTGACTTACCCACTTGATCTCCCAAGTTATCAACCACTCCTTCTCCCTGGGATCATTTCCAACAATATAAAAACATGCCCTACTGTCCATTCTAAAAAGCTTCCCTTGATCTTATCAGCATCTCTCCATCTACTGTACATTTCTCTATCAACCTTCATAGCAAAATTTCTCCACTTCCTCTTCCCTCCACAGCACTCTTCAGTCTGGCTGCAGCCCTGCAGTCCACGCAAACTGCTCTTACTGAAATACCATAGGCTGTTCACAGTGACTTCCATGTGGTGAAATCCATTGCACACCTTTTTATCGACATCTTACTGGACCTTTTAACTGCACTTCTCTCAACTTTCTCATGGTTTCCTCTTCTACCAACTTCCAAATGTTGGGGTTCTCTGAGCTTTCATCCAGGGCCCTCGGTGCTTCTCTTCTCTAGGTAATTCCTCCAGTCTAAATCTATTCTCTGAGTTGTGAACATAGTTTTCCAAGTTCTTACTAAAACCTTTCCATTTAATGTTTCACAGGCATTTCAAGCTTAACACGTCAATGATTTTTGTCCTATCAAACCTCTAGGGTTTTCCTTATTGGTGAATGATACCACACTCCACTTAATTGCTCAAGTTAGAAATCTCACTTCTCATATCTAATTAATCGTCAAATCCTGTTCTACCTTCAAAATACACATAAGGAGTCAATGTGAAGTTGCCACTTCTCTCTTCTCTCACTGGAAATCATGCAAAAGCAACAAGAAGAAAGAAAGAAAGGAGAAAAGAAAAAAGGAAGGAAGGAAGAAAGGAAGAAAAGAGAGAGGAAGAAAAGAAGAGAAGAAGGAGAAAAGGAAGGAGAAAAAAGGAAAGCTAGAAAAAAACTCACCAGCCATTATTTCCCATTGTACTAAGGAAATAGCTGAAATCCAAAACCACAAAAAAAAAATGGGAAGAGTAGTTCTCCCAAAGCAGTGGAGATAGCGCAGGGGTGCATTTAGAGAGGAGGTCTGTGAATGTAAGTCTTAGAGGAGGCAAAGAACATCTCTTAAAGGTGACAGGTACATCTTCATTTCCCAAATTGAAAATCCTTGTTTATAATAGGAAGGACAAAGTACATATGCTGGCCAGGATCTGTTTGGTTATGAGTAGCAGTGCAAGAGGATCTAAACGAGGAAATATTGTGACAAGCTATATTTACAGAAAGCAGTCTGTCTCTATGGCACAGCAGAAAAATGCATGGTGAAAATCCACTGCCTGAGTCCTCTGGCTGAGCAGAAGCAAAAGTTAAACAGAATTACACAAAATTAAGGTTATAAAGACATTTAGGCTAGCCTATGATTGGCCCCACTCCTTCTACTACATGAACCTCTTGCAAATAGTGGCATAGGAAAAATTCAGCTATTTCAGAGATAAGTAATCAAGAAGGAATATTCATAGTATCCATACATAGATACTACACAAAGAAAAAAAAAGAGGGTTAATAAAGCACACTTACCAGAAAAATTTCCACAGAGCTGCTGAAAATTATGATCAAACATTTTACTGTGAATCTTAAGAATAGAATAAATGAATCTCCTCTATAAGTAAAAACCATAAAGCAGAGATAGAAGAGTACATGAAACAGATATTAACACAACAGGGAAGAATGAGATGTGAACTGACAGGGTACATGGAAGAGTGGAAGAAAAAAGTATCCATTGTGAAAACAAAAGGTGAAGAATACATGGGCCAACAGATCCTGGTGGGAATACAGAAAGGGACAAATTGGACGGAAATGGGGAGGTAAGCAACATGAAATGGAAATGAAAAAAAATTTTAAAGGATTAGAAAGTAACGGTAGATCAACTGTATATAGCACAAGGAACTCTACTTAATGCTCTGTAACGACCTATCTGGAAAAGCAATCTAAAAACAGTGTGGATATATGTATATATAACTGACTCACTTTGCTGAGCAGCGAAGAACAGAACATTGTAAATCAACTATACTTCAATAAAAATGTTTCAAAAGAGTGTAATGGCAGATATAAAAGGCAAGCAAAGGAGAGCCAAATGTGTCATTGATGTGTGAGGAAAACAAACAAAAGTAATTAAATAATAATTAAAGATATAATAATGAAAATTTTTCCTAAAATAAAATAATATTTGAACCTACATCTTGAAAGGACCCAATATATGTTCAAGGAGAAATTCACCCAAACATAGCTTACTAAAGTTGCTGAATTTCAAATATCAGTAAAAAAAAAAAATTGAGCTAGCTACAGACCTCTCTCCATAGTAATAGAAATGCTAGAAAATCTTTAAGGAAAAAAAGATGTAAGCCAAAGATGCTACCTAATTGTTGCTCAAGTGTAAAAATATAAAGCAAAGTTTTGAGCATGCACATTGTTCCCTTGAGCCCTACTTAATGATTCAATCTGATGACAGGTTTAACAAGAGATGACCTGAGAAACTGCTACAGAGGATTGTCAGGGAGCAACAGATGTATTTATCTAAGAATAAAACAGTACAGGGATCAGGGTGACAGAACAAAACATAAAGCTTATATGCCTGACAATGCAAAAGTGAAAAACTAATAAGGGTTACAAGGGGCAGGGGAAAGAAAGTAAATTGCACATAAATATGTTAATTTCCTTATTTTTTTAAATAACTGAAAGCCAATTATAAATAAAATTTTTAAAATATGTAGTAGAAAAGGAATAGGAGGTGGAAGAGAAAATATTTAATCAATGCTTACAGTAGGAAAATAGATATGTCTGATAAATAGAGGATTGGGGCATTCTATAAGGTTGTAATTGAGAAGAGAACAACTAGAGCAATATCAGCTTTCTATTTAGCATAAGAAATACACAAGGAAAAAAAATCAAAGAACACTGACTACTAGTTACATCATCTTAAAAATATAAAACAGTTACAAAATAACATGAAAAAACTGAAACCAAACGTCTGTCCAGTCAGTCAATACACATGGGTTAAACTCACCTGTTTTTAAAAACATATATTTTGTTTGTATCACAAAGTGAATTCAGTGCTGAATTCAAGAGATATACCTAAAACAAAGTAATTCAGTAAGAGTGAAAAAAAAAGATGAGCCAAAGTAAATTGGGCAAATACAAAGAAAAAGAAAGCAGAGATTGTGATCTTATACCAGATGAGGTTGGATTCAGGGGAAAATCTATTAAAAGAAAAAGTAGGGCTCTTTATAACATTCAAGAGTACAATTCACTAGAAAATATGGATAATTTATATCTGTTATTAAATAAAATAGCATTAACATTCATAAAGCAAAAATCCAAGGTGATGCAATAAGAAATAGAAATGCATCAATGAAGGGAAATTAATCACTTCAGCCCACAATAGATCACGAAGACAAAAAATAAGTAAAATTTAATAAATAATATAGTGAATAAGACAGTCCTTATTGTTAAAACAGAGAATATATCTTCAAGTTTCCAAAGGAAATTTATAAAAATTGACCATGGATTAAGCCATAAAGAAAATTTCTACAAATTGTGGAAAGGAAAAATGTGAACAATATTGTCCAATCACAATACAGTAAGAATAGAAATTAATAGCAAAACCAGATTACATCAAGTTTCTACCATTATTACCTAGAAACTTGAAAAGCAGGCACTCTCAACTCTTGGGTGATACATGAAATTTAAACTAAAATTTGAGACTATATAGGAAATAAGGACAATGAAAAACTGTATTAGAACCGAGTTACAGGTAAAGTACTTCACAGAGGTATCTTATAGGACTTCTAATAAAAAGGAAAGAATAAATATATATGAGTTAATAAGTTACAAAGTAAATCACAAATTAGTCTTAAGGAAAGAGAAAAAATTAATAGAGATAAAACAGAAATCAATAATTTAGAAAGTTAAAAGTAGTGAAACTAATAAATACATACAAAAACTATCTTTTGAGAAAAACACGGTAACAATATAGCATAAACTTAAATAATCACAACAACAAAGAAATGTAGAAAGCACAAATACACAGAATAAGAAACAAAAAGGGAGAAATAATCACTTAGGCAAAGGAAATAAAAAGAATCACGAGACTGTGCTTAATCCTGCCATAGATAATTGTATCTATGAATATAAAGTTGGACACAGGGATGCAGAAATAAATAGACACTTGAAAATATCTATAGGCCTCAATTTAACAATACCTTATATATGGTATTATTTAGGTGTAGTATAATGAGGTAAATATAATTGCCCCAAATTGACTCCAGAAGAGAGAGAAAATATGAATAGATCTATCACAGAAGAAAAATGTTGTGTAAAACCTAATTTGTTTTCCTCTCTCTTGAAGAAAAACAGGCCCAGAGGTTTCACATGAAATGTATAGGGGAACAGATAATTCTAATGTTATTTAAAGTGCTTCAGAGCATATTAAAAGAAGAAAACCACTTAAATTACTTAAATGAACCCTAATAACAGTGTTTAAAAAAAGTGCAAACCAAATTCACTATGACTATGACTGTAAAATTCCTTTAAAAAATTGTAAGAACATGATGAGATGGATGAAACTGGGGCCCGTTATATAGAGTGAAGTAAGCCAGAAAGATAAAGACCAATACAGTATACTAACGCATATGTATGGAATTTAGAAAGATGTTAACAATAACCCTATATGCAAAACAGAAAAAGAGTCACAGATGTACAGAACAGACTTTTGGACTCTGTGGGAAAAGGTGAGGGTGGGATGTTTTGAGAGAACAACATCAAAACATGTATATTATCTGGGGTGAAACAGATCACCAGCCCAGGTTGGATGCATGAGACAAGTGCTCGGGCCTGGTGCAATGGGAAGACCCAGAGGAATCGGGTGGGGAGGGAGGTGGGAGGGGGGATCGGGATGGGGAATACGTGTAAATCCATGGCTGATTCATGTCAATGTATGGCAAAAACCACTACAATATTATAAAGTAATTAGCCTCCAACTAATAAAAACAAATGAAAAAAATAAAAATAAAAAATAAAATATATAAAACATTTAAAAAATAAATAAAAAATTGTAAGAAGAATTCAGTATCACATTGAGACTGCAATATACCAGACCAAGTAAAATTTATCTAAAAAATATAAGGATAATGAAATATTAGGAAATTTAACATAGAATAATTTATTATGTCAATAGATCTAATGAGAAAATAATTTTTATATATGCTATTAAGAGATTTGATAATGTTCAATATTTATTATTGGTTTAAGAAAATAAACCTCCCAATCACATAGGATTAGGAGAAAACTTGCTTGACATGATAAGATACTCATACCTAAACCCTAAAAACCAGCACTATGCTGAATGGATAAATACTGGAAACATCTTGTTAAAGTCAGGAACAAGTCAAGGATGTTCTAGAAGTTAAAACTAAACTTTATTTAACACTTTTTTGAGGTACTAGCTAATATAGTTAGAAAAAAGGGGATAAAATGGGTACAATTATTATAATTTGCAAATGATATGTTTGTATATTTGAAAACCCAAATAAAATTGGGAAAAATGATGTGATTGCATATTTGGAAAATCCAAGGAAATCTTACAAAAACTGTAAGAGAATACAATAAAGTTGTTAGTTACAAAGTTAGCATACAGCAATGAACACATAAACCACTCTTCCTAAACCAGTCAAAGTGGCCAAACATGGAGTTACGGGCCAGTCAGGTCCAAAGACCTGGGGTTAGGGTAGAGGTAAATCCCGTTCAAACAGAAGGGGAAATTTTCCCCAAAGTAAATCTAAATGCTGTTTGAAAGGAAAAGGAGGAATGAATGCTGGGTAAACAATAAATAAATATCTACCTAACCAAAGTAACCAAAGGAGGATTAGATATATTAGTTCTTAACATTAGTAGCTGTTGCTAATCTCCTCTCACAAACTGGGACAATAACAAATAGTATTGTGGTTACTAAACATTGTTTAATAAGAAGTTAGCAAAAATGCTAACAGTGCTAGGTATATTATTTTCTTCAGCAGTATTTAAAATGAAATAATGGTGTCTCAAACCTTGATAAATCATAAAATGCTGTGTTACCCCTTACATCTTCCTGCCTCCCCTTCCTGTAATTTGTTTTCTTTTTTGGCACATAAAATTATCCAGATGAGCTAAGAAGGGGACATTAATTTATCTGGGCATATGTGTATTAAGGGCTTCTGGTACATGCTGTTATATAAATGCTGGATATTTGTATGCTGGAATCCATGTATGAGGTCAGCAATTTTTAAATACACATCACATGGTTTACTGTAGATTCAGTTCAGTTCAGTTCAGTCGCTCAGTTGTGTCCTACCCTTTGCGACCCCATGAACCGCAGCACACCAGGCCTCCCTGTCCATCACCAACTCCTGGAGTCCACCCAAACCCATGTCCATTGAGTCGGTGATGCCACCCAACCATCTCATCCTCTGTCGTCCCCTTCTCCTCCTGCCCTCAACCTTTCCCAGCATCAGGGTCTTTTCCACTGAGTCAGCTCTTTGCATCAGGTAGCCAAAGTATTGGACATCAGTCCAATCTTGGAGTCCAAGCTTCAACATCAGTCCTTCCAATGAACACCCAGGACTGATTTCCTCTAGAATGGACTGGTTGGATCTCCTTGCAGTCCAAGGGACTCTCAAGAGTCTTCTCCAACACCACAGCTCAAAAGCATCAATTCTTCGGTGCTCAGCTTTCTTTATAGTCCAACTCTCACATCCATACATGACCACTGGAAAAACCATAGCCTTGAATAGACGGACCTTTGTGACAAAGTAATGTCTCTGCTTTTTAATATTCTGTCTAGGTTGGTCATAACTTACCTTCCAAGGAGCAAGCATCTTTTAATTTCCTGGCTGCAATCACCATCTACAGTGATTTTGGAGGCCCAAAAAATAAAGTCCGCCACTGTTTCCACTGTTTCCCCATCTATTTGCCATGAAGTGATGGGACTGGATGCCATGATCTTAGTTTTCTGAATGTTGAGCTCTAAGCCAACTTTTTCACTCTCCTCCTTCACTTTCATACTGGGTACCAAATGCCTTACTTATTAACAGAATACTCAGATATTTCAATTACTCTCATTTTCTTTGGATAGTTTAAAAGAAATGTTTATGCCTAACTAAGCTATCTCTTGTCTTTTTATCCCAAACAGAAGGCTTTTACAATAATAGTAATTATGTCAAATTGACCATATATATTCATGATTTTAAGTATAAAAATATCATCTTTGCCTTTAGAAGTATACATTGGAGAAGACTTAAAAAATTACTTTGGGTGTCTGACAGATGATTGGGAATGCCATTTTCAGAATGAATTATTTTCACTAAATTTCATTAACTGTTCAAATTAGACTAAAAAACAGAACATTCATGATTCATAACCAATTTGACTGAATTACAGTAACATAGCTGTGGAATGATGACAGGTATCATTTGTGTGTGTGAAGAACAACATGAAGAAAAACATGGCAGCATGTTTTGATGGATTTCATTGTGACATTTCCTTCTAGTAAGTATTACTGGAGCTGGGATGAAAATCTTAAAAGTTCTCCCCCGCCTACCTCTCAGTTAGCTTTATTGAGATATGTTAGATGTATAACATTGTGTAAATTTAAGGGGTATGATGCTATAATTTCTTATATATATATATATATATATATATATATATGATTGCCACAATAAGGTTAGTTAACACATCTATCATCTCACACAGTTACAATTTTTGTGTGAATGAGAACTTTTAAGATCCATTCTCTTGACAACTTTCAAATACATGTTACAGAACTGTTGACTTTAGTTACCATTCAGAAGTTCTATTAAGCATTTTTCAAACATAAAAGGGCTAAAAGAAATCTTGCATTAACAATAATTAGAGAAGTGAAATAAACACATTCAGAATTTGTGAAAGCATATAATGTAAATGTTGTTTGCATTTTAATGACTCAAACTTTAAATTACAAATATGTAAGTTTCATAGAAAATGCATTTGTATCATATATTTATAATGCAGCTAATGTATATACCAATTAAAAAATTAAAATGATTATAATACTGTTTCAAATGCAGAATATAGAAAATATTGCATACCATAACACGTACTGATATGATTGAAACTCAGATTAAATAGTTGGAGACCCAGGTAAGTGCTGATGCTGTAGTTCACTTCCGAAGGCCATCAGGCTGACGATCAGGGCTGCTATGCTGCTGAATTTCAAGTTCAAAAGCCATCTACTGATAAAATTCCTTACTATATGAGGTAGTCTTTTGTTACATTCAGTCTTCAGTGATTGGATGAGGCTTACCCACATTAAAGGACAACCTGCTTTTTCAAAGTCCACTGATTTAATCTTATCAAAAAACAAGATCAAAGAAACATCCAGAATAACGTTTAACTAAATACCTGGGCACTATGGCCCAGGCAAACTGACATATAAAATGAACTGTTATCACAGTTCCTTGATGATGACTATTTAGTTTGTTTATAATTTTTGGCTGGTATGTGTTCTAATATATAAATTACTTCACAGACATGTATATACATCTATAAAATTCCCATAGTGGAATTGCTGTCTATAGGTATATGCTTTTAAATTTTTGATAATGTTGCCTAATTGTCTTCCAAAATGTTTGTACCAATTTGTATTCACAAAGGATGAGAGTGTTTGCTTCCCAAGCTCTTCACAACACAATTTGTTAGGGAACTTTTTGCTTTTTGGATAAGTCTGATATGAATCTGATAACTAATGAGAAAGCATTGCATGCAACTTAGTGAGGATGGCATTCCCCATCACGTACACAGATTCAGGATGGACTCGGTAGTTGTGTTATCACAATCATGATAAAATGGAAATGTAGAATACACTTTATTTTGGTACTTGAATTAATGCTAAGAATGCTTAGCGATGAACCTTAATCCTGCATTTATTATTAAGACTCTGATGAAAGTGAAAGTGAAAGTCACTCAGTCGTGTCCGATTCTTTGCGACCCCATGGACTTCACAGTCCGTGGAATTCCCCAGGCCAGAATACTAGAGTGGGTAGCCTTTCCCTTCTCCAGGTGATCTTCCCAACCCAGGTCTCCCACATTGCAGGCGGATTCTTTACCAGCCGAGCCACAAGACTCTGATGGGGGCACTTAAAAATTTCAGTTACATGTTATGGGAGAATCAATTAATACCTACTTGAGAAGTACTTATAAATTTGGAGATTCAGCAAAGTGTTCAGGATATTATGTCCTGTTTTAACATCAAAGACCCAAGATTAGAATTGAAAGAGGTGTGATAGGCACTTGGAAACAAAATTCAATAGTGAATGATCAGATTTGGAGGTGATGGTTGGTGTCGGGGGGAGGAATTGAGAATGGCGCCCTCTATTCTCTCTTTCCTGGCTTTGAAAACCCTTGAGAATTCAATGTACAAAGCAGTCATTTCAAAGGAAGACCAAGAGGTGGACAGGTTTAGACTCCTCAGGTTGTCCTGTCAGTAGTTATTTACACAGTTGTCTTCAGCGGAGATGTAGGAGGTCCCAGCAGTAGGATTGTGGTGCCTTCTGGTATCTGGTCCTCTAGAATTCCCCTTTCCCCTGCCTCCAGGTCTTAGGGACTCTGATGCGCTTTCTCTAATCAAGTGACATTAGACCCACAATGAAACTGAAAACAAAAAGTTTAAAATCTTCCTCCCCTCTCTCACCTCCCTCCCCACTTTTCTTTCTGTTCTCTCTTCCCATATTTTTCAATCCTTTTAATTTTTTTCCAGTTGTTATCTTCATTCTTCCTTTCATTCAGCACACATTTCCTGAGAGCCTTCATAAGCCAAGTACTGTGCTACTGCTGATCATACTGAGATGAGTAAGATGTGAAAGTCACAGTTCTTTGAGGAACTGACAGTTTCAAAAAGAAAAGTGTAAATTGATAATTTCTCAGCTCCTTTCATTACTTGCTTTGTTAGAGCTGCTGATGTATTTTATTTTAGTAGTCTAAATTTGTTTTTGAAATATAGAAGTATAAATCATAAACACAGTGAACATGTTTGCAATAACAACAAATGCTCAAAGCTGGCCTTATCCCTAGTCAACTGTTTTATTACATATTATTTTAGACATTTCAACTCACTTTCACCAGAGGTCTGATTTGTGATTAACATAGAATCTTAAGTAAGAATATGCCAGTTATGATATTATTTCAATAATCATTTATAATTTATTTATAATTAAATAATAAACATTGACTACTATACTCATTATCACCATAAATTAGTTATCTTTCCTTTATCTGGGGAAGCATTATTATATTTTTATGCCAATGTGTAGTTTAATATATTGCTCACTTAAAATCTCATGTTAATTTTGTCTTATATTTAGAGGAAGTACAATTTCTAATAATACTGTAATGAAACTTATCCAGAGCAGAATGGAGACATCAAGAAAATCTGACTTTATTCTCCTGTTCCATTATAGGCACTCTGTGAGACATGACTGAGCGACTTCACTTTCACTTTTCACTTTTATGCATTGGAGAAGGAAATGGCAACCCACTCCAGTGTTCTTGCCTGGAGAATCCCAGGGACGGGGTCGCACAGAGTCGGACACGACTGAAGTGGCTTAGCAGTAGCAGTAGGAGCAGTGAGATGCTGGAGTTTTTTTCCTGTATCTCTTTTTCCACAAGTTAATTTATATTAATCATTATCACTGGCTATTATCAAAGCTATTATATCATTATTAAAGCTATTTTCTGGCTTTGAAGGTTTACAGCCTCAGAATCAGGAGTTAAATAATTTGATGTATTTTAAAAAAAGAAAAGCAAGTTTATTTCTGATATATAGAAGAGTATTAATATCAAATTATTTTAAAAATTATAAGCACTTGTTAAGTGCTTAACAAGGTAACAGAAATTTCCTTGACATAAATTAAATTTAGTTTCACTTTTAAGGAAGTAAATTAATGCATTAAATTTAAATATAACATTTATTTAGCAACAGCAGTAGATGAACCTCTATTTTATTTAACACTAAATTATATAATTTGGTTTCCTACCACAGGGGTTTAAAATCATGTTACTTAAAAAAAAAGTCTGATTTTCTTAGTGACAAAGAGCTCTGTTCATCAGGAAACATACTTTTTATTCACAGAAACAGATGGTATGTAATATTTGAGCTTCTCAGAGATGATAGAATTAAAAAGTACATGAACAAGAGTATAAACATAAATTTTGAAATGCTGCAGGTGAATATACAATTCCTAGTTAAAAACGCTTTTCAAATAGAGTACACCCCTCATCAAATATCAGGCTTTGTCTTTAGACAGTGAACCTGAAATAAGATAGGCAGCTTGGAATGAAGAAAATCATTTATCAGAGTAGTCTGCTTCTCTTTCATATCTCTTTTGCAAAAGAGGAGAAAAATAAGACATCAGGGAATGAAGAATTTAAAATCTAGTAATCAAGGTTTCAAATGTATATCAGATACAACTATTAAGGCTTCCTCGTGTAGCAGACACTCACTGAGCTGGCTACCCAGTTCACAGTGATACTACACATGGTTGAATCTGTCCTACTCACACCACTCCTCATTTGGGGGAGGTGTTCATCCTCTTTATGTGCTGAATGGGCGGTGACATATGGTTATACAGTAACCCCCATCTCCCCAAAGGACAGGCATATGGAACAAGAAGAGTTAATCACACTACACCCTGTTGGCCATTGTGACTGGTCTAGGGGATGGGTGTATGATTTAATCTGTGCCAATCAGGGTCCTTTCCTGAGATTTTCCAAGTAGGGGTTAAAAGGAAGCACTATTTCTGTTTGGTTAGTAAGCTATAAGGATGAGCTTGGATGCATCAGGGATACGTTTCTAGTTTTATGTGTAAAGCATAAAAGCAGGCCCCAAATCATATAGCTAATGATTAAAGAGAAGCAGATTCAAGATGTGGAAAGAGGAAGAGGGGGAGAGGCAGACAGAGAAAAATAATTTATCATCTCACACTCATCAGGATTGTTACCATAAAAAACAAATAAAACAGAAAATAACAAGTGTTGGCAAGAATGTGGAGAAATTGGAACTCTTATGCACTGTTGATGGGAATGTAAAATGGTGCAGCCACTATGGAAAAACAGCATGGCAGTCCCTCAAAAATATTAAAAATAAAATTACCATATAATTCATTAATTCTACTTATGAGTATACACCTCAAGGAGCTGAAAGGCTTCCCAGGTGGCTCAGTGGCAAAGAATCCACCTTCCAATGCAGCAGACACAGGAGATGTGGGTTCAATCCCTGTGTCAGGAAGATCGCCTGGATTAGGAAATGGCAACCTGCTTTAGTATTCTTGCCTGGAAAATTCCATGGACAGAGGAGCCTAGCAGGCTACAGTTCTTGGGGTCCCAAAGAGTAAGACATGACTAAGAGACTGCACACACACACATATACATACAATGGAATATCCAGCCTTGAAGTGGATAGAAGTTCTGACATGTGTCGCAACACGGTTGAACTTGAAGATCTTATGCTAAGCAAAATAAGCCAGTCATGAGAGGGCAAATACTACATGATTCCATTTATATGATGTACCTAAAGTAGTCAAATTCATAGAAACACAAAGTGGTTGCTAGGGGCTGGGGGAAGGGAAAAATTGTATACTGCCAATAGTTTGTTTTTCAGGATGTACAAGTTATGATGATTATATGCAAAATGATGTGAATATAATAAAAAATACTGAAATGTACACTTAAAAAGTGGTTAAGATGTGAATTTTATATCAGCGTTTTATCACAATTAGAAATTTGAAAATTAAGCAATTCTTAAAATTATTAGAAGAGAATATAGGTACAAATCTATCTAATGTAAGCATGATGTAAAAAGTAAAAGACACAACAAAATGTCTGTATATACAAAGAATGTGTTAATGCTGGTTTTCTGTTACTCTTGGCATTATGGTTATTTTTTCAATCTTTAATAAACTATTTCTCTGTAATGAACATTATTGATTGGCATAATTAGAAAATCTGGTAAGTAATTTTTAGTTAGGAAAAATAAGATACCAGTTTTTTTCCTCCATTTATCAAAGATTGTAAAAAAATTATGAAATTCAATTTTGGGGAAGGTATGGAAACAGATACTTTTATACATTGCTCATTGGAATATCATTTGGTACAGCCTTTCTGGAAGCAACTTAGTGACATATATCAAAAGCCTGAAAAACATACACATTCTTTGATCCAGTTAGTCCACATCTGAGAATTTATCTTTGTGAAATATGCCTGTAGCCCAAATGTTCAGCTACAAACTTGTTCTCTGATGATTTTGATGTCGTTCATAATAAGAAGAAATTGAAGACAAACTAAAAGTCCAACAAAAGTTAATGGTTTTAAATGAATTGTGGTTGTATACACAGTAGAATACTTGTTCAAAATTTTGTATTGCTTTACAAAGTTGTGTTGCTTTCTGCCATACAGTAACATGAATCAACACAGGTGTAGGTACGTCCCTCCCTCTCGAACCTCCGTCCCACCCCACTCCCATCGCACCCCCCTGGGCGGTCACAGAGCATGGGGTTGAACTCCCTGTGTTGTAGAGAAACTTCCCACTAGCTCTCTGTTCTATATATGGTGACGTATATGTTTCAACATTACTCTGTCAATTTGTCCCACCCTGATCTTACCCCTGCTGCGTCCACACGTCTATTTTGTATGACTGCATCTCTATTCCTGCCCTGCAAATAGGTTCATCAGTACCAGTTTTGTAGATTCCATTCATGTGTGCTAATATATGATAATTGTCTTTCTGATTTACTTTAATCTATAACAGGCTCTAGGTTCATCCACGTCACTAAAACGGACTCAAATTCATTCATTTTAATGGCTGAGTAATATTCCATTGTATATATTTACCCCAATTTCTTTACTCATCCCATTCATCTGTCTATAGATATCTAGGTTGCTTCCATGCCCTAGCTATTGTGAATAGCGTGGTACATGTGTCTTTTTGAATAATGGTTTTCTCAGGGTATATGTCCAGTAGTGGGATTGGTAGTTTAATTCCTAGTTTTCTTTCAAAAAGAGATCTCCATACTGTTCTCCATGATGGCTGTATCAATTTACATTTCCACCAACTATGCAAGAAGGCTCCCTTTTCTCCACATCCTCTCTAGCATTTACTGTTTGTAGATTTTTTGACAACGGCCATTCTGACTGGTGTGAGGTGATAGCTCATACTATCACTATTAGGATGTGTGTGCTAAAGCCGCTTCAGTCTTGTCCAACTCTTTGCGACCCTATAGACTGTAGCCTACTAGGCTCCTCTGTCCATGGAATTCTCCAGGCAAGAAAGAATTCTGGAGTGAGGTCAATGCCCTTCTCCAGGAGATCTTCCCAAGCCAGGGATCAAACCTCATCTCTTACTTCTACACTGGCAGGCAGTTTCTTTACCACCAGCAGGTTCTTCTTTGGGAAGCCCCATACAACAGGATACTTCATAGCTCTTTAAAATTATGTTGCATAAGAATAATAAAAACATGGGGTAATATTCATGTTACATAGTCAAATTAAAAGTAACCTTTAAAATCGAATGAGTGGTATGATATCATTTGTGTAAAAGTATAATAGAAGCCTGGGATAAAAAGACAAAAAATAAAGACTAAAAAGTACGCATTAAAATGTTAACTGTGCTTTTTTCCAACGGAGTTTAGATTATTTTTGGCATAGGTGAAATGCTTATAGATCCTCCAAAGTCAGCATTCCCAGATGAATGGTGCAGTATTGAAGAAAAAGATCTAAAATCATAAAATTTATACTGCCAATTTTTACAATATGCTCAAAATGTTAAAGCACCAATATCCTTTTGCTTTGGTTTTCTCCTTGAGACACAAAACATATGAAAGAAATAAAGGAAAATGAAGCCATTTTATTACCTAGTAAAATGCACTGACATTACTGACATTTCTGTTAACAGAACTAAGATTTAAATGTGACTTTCATGCTCTCTACTAGTGAACAAAAACATGAACAAATTATAGAGTTATCTGAAGGCAAACTTTTATTTTCCACTCTATTTCAATAATCACCACGTTTCTAGAATCTCTACCCTATTTCGATTATCACTTTTTGTTTTTGTTGTTGTTCAAACCCCTTCTTAATCCTCACCTGATCCTCACCTGAATTCCAGTCTAAACACACGTTTTACTACCTTGTAATCTCCTAAAAATCTTTTAAAAAGTGACTCACTTGGTTAATGAGAACTAGACACTACAAATTAATTTTGTGCTGTACATCTGATTCTACTTACATGAGTAGATGGAAACTCTTCAGGGAAAGGTCTTTGACATTTTTCTTTAAACTAATTAGAACACTACATGCATAAATCACTAACAGAGGAGGAAAAAAGCTATGTCAATCTTTAGCTGGTTTCTTTAGAATTGTCCTAAAAATCAATCTGACACCTGAGATTACATGAATAGATCTAAAATCTCACAGAATGAGGAAGATTAAGTAACCCCAATTCTTAAATAGAACCAGAAATATAGTTTTTAAAATGAAAGAGCTGAGGCTAATTCATATTTTAAACTAAAACAGAGTTTTATACAACTGATTTCCGAGGTCTATGATTTGACAAAACTCATGTCCTGGTAACCAAAAATACACAAGACAGGGGGATGGGGGGCGGGGAGGGGGTGTTTTCCCCCTGAGGTCAGGCTGGAGGAGCTGAAGTTGCCCTGCCTCAGCCCACCTCTCCCTGTTCAATAAAATGATCTTAAACTACAAAAAAACAAACACCCTCCCTCCCTGCAAAAAAAATCCACATAAAATACTAATGGTGGAACCGCTAGCTATCACTTTTGTTGTTGATGTTTAGTTGCTAAGTTGTGTTTGACTCTTTTGCAACCCCATGGACTGTAGCCTGACAGTCTCCTCTGTCCATGGGATTTCCCAGGCAAGTATACTGGAGTGGCTTCCCATTTCCTTCTCCAGGGAATCTTTCCAACCCAAGGAAGGGACCTGTGTCTCCTGCATCGGTGGGTGGATTCTTTACTACTATGCCATCTGGCATATTATTAAAAAATAATGGGACTAATGGAAAAACTGAAAAATGATCAATAAATGGCCAATTTAAAAAACAGAAAAGAGATAATTGGACAAACACAAACCAATAAGCTTAGTGTTCTGTCTAGACAAGACTTTGAAGCATCAAGATGCAACATTCAAATAATACTTTGTCTTAGTAAAGAAAAAAAAATGGAAATGAAGGTATTTGTAAAACAGATAGCATATCACATTTATTTAACTTGAACCGTTTAAAAAATACTTAGAGACATCCCAAACTACCTAATTTGGGAGAATTTTAAATCTCACTGCTCTAAACATAAATTATTGCTTTCTTAACCTAAACATTGACTTGTATTGTCCATGGTCCACTGAAAATAGATGTTAACAAAGGAAATATGTCTCTAAGAATTAAACCTCACTCTGTTTCTGCAAAAAATGTTTTCATCTGCTAATGCTTGTGGTAAAGAATTATCACAATTTTTCAAATAGAAGTAGCTCCAAATACTATTTTTCCCAAGATATTTCCCCAAGGACTTATTATACGAAAACTTCAATCAAAGTATAAATGGAGAAGAGGATTGCTCTCTGTGTGGATGACTCAGTAGGGTACCAAAAACATCCATCTTATTAATGCTGACAGACTAGTTAGTTACCTTCCTTCTGCCACTCTCTGGGAAGTGCTCTGAACCATAGTAAGCCTCAAAAAAAAAAAAAAAAAAAAAACAACCGCTGGATTCTTTCCACTGCAAACTCTTTGAGGAGCAGGACACACAAAGTCCAAACACCTCAGTGAGAATGAGTTAGTCTTTGGAGAAAGGAAGAGCCATCCAATAGGAGTACACTGGACACAGACCACTGGGAGGCCAGGACTGAAAGGGAAAGAGGGCAGCTGAGAAAACGGAGGCAGAGGCAAAACACACTTGTCCTACATGTCAATCTGGCCTTCCAAGACAGACTTTGGCTTCTGCGTGTGTTCTTTCTGAGCCATTCTTGGTCCCTGCCTCTCCTCATCATATGCCAGCTAATCAAGAGCACAAAGTAGATAGGGCAAGAGGGCAAGTCATAAAATTTTAATGCTAAAAAATATCGCCTTGTTTAATAGTCAAAAAATTGAAAAGTAATGATCCTTCCTGACTCCAGAGGAAAATCACAGAGAGAGATTGGCACAGGTTGGCTTCCCTGAGCAGACTCTGAGAAGATTAGCAGACAGGAGGTTCATGAAGCGCATCCTAGGGTCATTGCCCACGCAAGGGGAGGCAGGGAAGGGCAAAGGACTGGCAGAGGGGGCAACTGGGCTGTGATGGGTTCTCACGGGAAACAGCCCTTTGGAACTGTCTGAAGATGAGACAACCCTTGGAGATGCTTGAATTGGAGTAAGGGGGCCAGGCCTTCATACCCTTCCATTGACCAGTGACTGGATGCAGACCATCCTGGGGAGGGCACATGGACTGAGGGAAGAAAACACTCTTCAGTTGAGGCAGTCCCTGAAGGGGGCTGACAGCTGAGGGCCGTCTTGCCCACAGCAGCCCTAGCAGCTGGGGGAATAGGCCTTCAGTCCCGCAAGGGGATTTGGATAGTGTTCACAGTGGCTGCCACAGAGAGGACATTCCTACCTGCCGTGGAGCTTCTTGTGTGTCGTCGCTCAGCAAACAGCTTTGAATAGATGGATCTTATTGTTCTTCAGTTGCTCGCCCCTTCCCAACGGAAAAACAAATGTGGCATTATTAAAGCTTTTACAGACAGTTGCCTTCAGACACTAGTTTCTGTCATGTAGAAAGCCTAGTAAGAAATCTTTACAATAAAGAATGTGACAGGGACTTCCCTGGTGGTTAAGACTGAGCTTCCAAGGCAGAGGTTACAGGTTCAATCTCTGGTCAGAGAACTAAGATCCAGCATGCCACCGTCCCCCCCCCCCCCCCAAAAAAGAGAGAGACAGATATATCTGTGAGAATTTGCTGTCACTTAGTGTGCATTTAAGTTTGTATTTTCATAAAAAATCATTTCATTTTGAATCAATGTCAATCATACAGGGTGCTTGAAAAAGAGTACTAAGAATTTTGCTATTTGAATAATTTGGGAGTAAGTTCCCAACCTACTGCCCTGTTACCCTTCAATACTATTGTGTGTGTTTCCTATGCACAAGGACACTCTCCTATCTCACCATAATGCAACCAATCAAGATGAGGTTAACTAGCATTGACACATTACTACCATCTGATCCTTAGACCCTGTTCAAGTGCTGCCAAATGTTTCAGTGGCATTTATAGCACACAGGACTAGTCCAGAAATAAGTGTTGTGGTTAGTTCTATGTCTCTTTAGAAGTCTTCAGTCTGGAACAGTTCCTCAATCTTTCCTTGATTTTCATGACTTTGACACTTTTGAAGATTATAGGTAAGCAATTTTTAGAATGTTCCACTGTGGCTTTCATAGATGTCACCCTAAAAGATTATGCCCCTTTGGCAGGAATCTTATAGAAGTGACAAAGTGTCATCTCCTGCTGGGGGAAGGGGTGTTCTACATTTTTAGTTTGTCTGATTACTTGATTACTAGGGTGTCCACTTTTAAAATAACATCTTCCAGGCCTCTCTATTATGAAATAACCCCATTTCCCTTTTTAATCCGTATTTTATAGGCAGGTACTTTGAGGCCATGTAAGTATCTCATTCTTTTCAAACTTACAACTTATTTATTTATATCAGTATGACTCAGATTCATATTTCACTCAATGGGTTATAACTTATTACTATTATTATTTTGGTGCTCAAATTGTTTCAGACTTATCTAGGGGCATTCACTTCAAGTTGATTTATGTGTTCTTTTGACATGGTCCCCTTCATCATTTTGAAGGGCATTTCCTTAGTTTCCAGCACAAAAAGATGTTCCAGGTTTACTTGTATTTCCTCTGCCCTAACTGTGAAATGAAAGTGAAGTCGCTCAGTCGTGTCCGACTCTTTGCAACTTCATGGACTGTACCAGCCAGGCTCATCCATCCATGGGATTTTCCAGCTAAGAGTACTGGAGTGGGTTGCCATTTCCTTCTCCAAGGGATCTTCCTGACCCAGGGATTGAACCTAGGTCTCCTGCATTGCAGACAGACTCCTTTCTGTCTGAGCTGCAAGGGAAGCTCTTGGGGATCTTCCCAACCCAGGGGTTGAATCCAGGTCTCCCGCATTGCAGATGGATTCTTTACCAGCTGAGCCCCCTAACTGTGAAATCAGCCACTTTTCTAAGCCTCTAAGGGGGTCTTTTCTAAGACCCCCCCTCTCTATTAGTACCCTGGACCCATCACAAGCATGTACAAGAAATGCTAAAGAAGAATTTATGAAAACTGTGTAATGGATTACTTTTTGCTCTTTGAATTTGAAAGATACACGCTCTGTGCTTGAAATTCTAAGCTCCTAAAATATGTAAAGGTTCATAAGAGTTCACTGCAATATCTTCACTGTACAGATTATCTTTAGCATACCTAAGAAGCAATGCAGTTAATAATACCATGCATAGCATAGTGCATTTATAGTAAAAAGGCCTATAAAAGGTGATAAAACCTGTTTAAAACTGGTCTATGTAAAATTTGTGACTGCCAGTTCAGCAATGTGGTTGGTGGACTTTAAGCAGACAATATGGGTTTGTGTATCATTTAGTGTATCATTTAGTATGAAAATAATCTCTATCTTATTAGGTTGCTATAAGTATTAAATGAGATAGCTCCCATAAAATTGACATGTAAACAGTAAAAAGCTATTTTAATATAAAATGTTACACAGAAATTCTAATAATCACTTACATGTTAAAACTTCTAAAAGTGAACTCCTTAGTCTCAAGAAAAGAAAAACCAGTGTGGCAAAAAAAAAAAAAAAAAAACCACTCTTAGCCTTTTAAAAATGCGAGATTGCTTTGATATGCCATATCTTTTATAGGACCTTTAATATATCTTAAATTGCAATTTTGTTGAAATCTGATGATTGTGCTATTATTGCTTATCAATTTTCTCACATGCTTTGTTAAATTCAGAATGTTTTATTCTTTGGGATCGACAGATTAAGTGCTTGCTAAGCTATTAAAATTGAGAATAAACTACTAACAAAATACAGAAAAGTCTGTAGCTCTTTCAAAGCTAAGAAAGTAGCTTGTTAAAACTGAGTGGACCTGGATAATGAGCTAGGAAAAAAAGAAATATTCAAGAATTCCCGCTTGTTGTTCAGTGGGGATTTTGTAGAAGAGATAAGACTAATGAATTGCTGAATTTTTAGTGTGAGAGTGGTATTACTTTTTAGAGTCCTTCCCTTTTAGAATGGGCTTCCCTGGGGGCTCAGACAGCAGAGTCTGCCTGCAATGCGGGAGACCCAGTTTCGATCCTTGGGTTGGGAAGACCCTCTGGGAAGGAAATGGCAACCCACTCCAGTAATCTTGCTTGGAGAATTCCATGGACAGAGGAACCTGGCAGACTACAGTCCATGGGGTTGCAAAGAGTCAGACATGACTGAATAACTTACACTTTTTCATTTAGAATACATACTGAAATATTTTAAAATGAAATATGGAAGATATTTTTTGCTGAGGGAAGTGGATGAGAGTGTAATAGGCCAGCAGTCAGCAAATATTTTTCTTTTTTTGGTAAGCTGCTAGATGGTAACATTTTAGGATCTGCCTTTGCAGGCCATACAATCTCTACTGTAACTACTCATTTCTGCTATTGTGGCATGAAAACAAGCATAGACATTTAAACAAAAGAGCATGACTGTGTTCTAATAAAACTTTATTTATAAAAATAGCCAGTAGGCTGGATTTAATATGGGTCATAGTTTCCCAACCCCTGCTATAAATGAAACAATATTTACCATGACAAATAATTATGAAGCTCAGTCATGGGTATAAAGAAGTCATTACACTATTCTGTGTATATTATATACTTGAATTTTCCTATAATAAGTTTTATATAACAAAAAGTCAAAAAAACAACAGATGAAAGCTTGGATAAGAGAATGGGATAACCAGGTTGTAATAAAATATACTATTTAAAATATGCATTTAAAAGTAGTCATAGTTTATTTTAGTGATCAGATTTACTGGCAAGAATAGAGGACTGTTTTCTATTTTTGCTTTATATAATTTTCCTGATCTTTTTTTTTTTTAAATGTACTGAACTTGAACATCTTGTCTATCTTTCAAGAAACTGGTTATTTTTTGTAGCACACTAAATTTAGGCATACTTAAGTGCTATGAGATTTTAAAACACATTTTATGTTTAAAGACCATCACAGAAAATAAAAGAGAAGCTTCACACAGGATTCTAGGACTCTGAGTGGTAATGCTGTTGAAAGTTCAAGGTTCAGGGTTATCTCCTTGCTCCAAATTCAAAGCTGTAATATGTAATATGTGAAAGAAAACAATATACACAGCTTAGAAAAGAAAAAGACACAACTTTGTTTAATAAGATAAACATTTCTGTGAGCCAAGAACAGAAAATAAACGCAATTAAGAAAGTAAGGAGGTGGAGTCATGGGCTTGCAGGCCTGTAGGTGGTGAAGAAGGTAGAAGCAATTGAGAGTCTGTATCCTTTTGAGGAACAGAGAATAAAAGTGCACTAGATGAGATGGAGATAAGAGACAAGCTCACTGCCTAAGAACTAGGATCTGGGCTAGGTGACCCTCACTTACCCTGACCTCCTTATGAGGAATCTTTAAAAAGCTGCTGCTTACTCTGGCTTGGCACCACATTCTTGGAAGAAGCTGTATATGTCTTGAAGGAGAAGGACAGAAGTGCAGCCTGCCAACCAGCATCTCACATATTACCACACAGGATGTGATAAATTCCTTGCCCCAGTTCTTCTCCCCTCCTTGTATCCATATCCTACACCATTCTAACTCTGAAGTTCTTTACACAAGAGGGAGTGTACTTTTCCACACTCTGACCTTGGGCTCAGTTGTGGGCCTTGCTTTGGCCAGTGGGACATTAGTAGATGTGATGGAAAGCAGGGGTTTTGAAATGTGCATGCCTAATGGGGCTTATAGGACTTCCCAGGAGGCTCAGTCGTAAAGAATCCACCTGCCAATGTTGGAGACATGGGTTAGATTCCTGGGTCAGGAAGATACCCTGGAGAAGGGAATGGCAACCCACTCCAATATTCTGGAAAATTCCACAGAGGAGCCTGGCAGGCTACAGCCTATGGGGTCGCAAACAGTCAGACATGACGTAGCGATGAGTACAAATGGGGCTTGTGCTTTTACACTTCTGTCACCTCAGTGAAAAGTTTTCCCCCAGGGTAGCTGCTACCCTCAAACTGGAACCCAGCTCAGATGAATATTTGTGGAGAAGAACTGTTCTACTTGTGCATAGACCTGTGATGTGGAGCCGAACTTCTCTAGCTGACCTGTAGACTCAGGAGAGAATGTAAAGCTTATTGCTACATGCCACTGAGATTCTGTGGTTGGTTGTATTGCAGCATAGCTGGCTGATATGGGAAACCTAATACTGGGATGCTATTGTATTAAGAACGTAAAATATATGCTATTAGTGTAGGGAACAGGTGGCAGATAGCATGAACAGAAGCTGGAAAAATGGCAACCTGTGTTTGGTAACATGAAAGACTGAGGGTGGTTTCTAGGCTTATGTTGAAAGTTAGTAGCATGTTACTTTTAGATCCATTTTAAAAGGTGCTGTAAGAAAGAGATTAATTCAGGAAAAACAAAAACAAAAACCTTACAACTTGCAAGAATTCAGAGGGGTTTAAAGAGCCCTGAACTTGTGCATCTGGAAAGCAAAGTTCTAGATTTCCAGTCAGGAAGAACCTCAGATTCAGCTTGGGGGAAAAATATAATTAAGGACTTTGCTGTAACTTCCTTTAGTAAGATATCTGAAAGAAGGTGATGCCTGGAAGATCCCCTCAGCAAGATAATGGGACTTCTAAAAAACCTAAGGGCAGGATCTCTCAGAAGGCTAATGGGTGGAAGTTCCTTTTAATAGTCTAGTATGTCATGTTCCCAAAGGAATTGTGGGTATGGCTTTGTAGAGTTTACACAAAACAAATACATTTTTAAAAATCCATGTTTTTGAGAGAATTGTACTGGAAAAAATAATCACCAGATAGGATTAAAAGGTAATGAGACTGATATAAAAAGATCTCTGAGCCAACAACATTTCATAGGCAGGAAGTAGCTGAGAAACCTTCTTAGCATGAAAAGGGGCATATTCTTCAATGCACTCTCTGGAAGTGATCAATAACAGTGGCAGAAATCTAAGCTTCCTGAGAGCATGAAATCAACAGCAGCAGAGAACAGACTGGACACCCACTACCAGGGAGAAAAATTACAGTCTAACCAAGAAAAATTCCTTACTCCCAGAGTAGGGGGACAGGTTATATTTTCCCTAGGGTATTTCAGAAGAAGTGAATGCTAATGCCTTCTGATCTTCCCCTTTTCGATTAAGAGTATTAAATGCACCTAATATATCCTTGTTCCATCATTCCATGTAGGGTAAGGGTGAGGGGTGAAGGAAAGATTACACACACACAACACACATTTTAGTTCATGGGTTTATAGATCAAGGAGAACCACATTCAAATCTGATATATATCATAAAATATTGGATTTTGATCCTGAGTCCATGATTAGATGAGGCTTTTGAGGGCCTTGGGTTAAGGGTGCATTTGTTTTTATGTGAGGCAGATATAAATTGCCTTCTTTAAGGATTTTTTTTTTTTTTTATTAGTTGGAGGCTAATTACTTTACATCATTACAGTAGTTTTTGTTATACATTGATATGAATTAGCCATGGATTTACATGTATTCCCCATCCCAGTCCCCCCTCCCACCTCCCTCTCCACCCGATCCCTCTGGGTCTTCCCATTGCACCAGGCCCGAGCACTTGTCTCATGTACCCAACCTGAGCTGGTTATCCGTTTCACCCTAGATAATATACATGTTTCAATGCTGTTCTCCTGAAACATCCCACCCTCTCCTTCTCCCAGAGTCCACAAGTCTGTTCCATACATCTGAGTCTCTTTTTCTGTTTTGCATATAGGGTTATCGTTACCATCTTTCTAAAGTCCATATATATGTGTTAGTATACTGTAATGGTCTTTATCTTTCTGGCTTACTTCGCTCTGTATAATGGGCTCCAGTTTCATCCATCTCATTAGAACTGATTCAAATGAATTCTTTTTAATGGCTGAGTAGTATTCCATGGTGTATATGTACCACAGCTTCCTCATCCATTCGTCTGCTGATGGGCATCTGGGTTGCTTCCATGTCCTGGCTATTATAAACAGTGCTGCGATGAACATTGGGGTGCAAGGATTTTTTTTTGATGCGGACCATTTTTAAAGTCGTTATTGAATTTGTTACAATATTGCTTCTGTTTTATATACATGCCTTGAGGCATGTGGGATCTCAGCTCCCTAACCAGGGGTCAAACCTACCCCTTGCACTGGAAGGTGAAGTCTTAACCACAGGACAGCCGGGGAAGTCCCTACCTTCTAACTTTGAAATGCCTCCCACAAAAGGCAAGTATACTTACACTCACCTGCTCCTTGGTTTGGGGCTCAACTATGGATTTGCTCTGGCCAGTGAGGGATCTGTGGATGTTATATAAGCAGGGGCTTGGAACGCTTGTACAATGGGTCTTGCCCTACTGTGCTCTTGCCTTTATCAGGAGATGACCCCCCTCCCCCCCAGAGAGCTGCTTCTCCCTTAGCCTGACCCCAACACTGAACACACTTGGAACTGCCCCAGGTGACTGCAGACCGCAGTTTAAATCAGCGCCACCTCACAGACTGGTGAGCAAGAGAAATGCTTATTGCTGTGGACTACTGAGCTTTTGGGGTTGTACTGGCAATAACTAATGAACACAGGGGAGAAATTTCAAATTGTCAGTGGAAGATCTGGTTTGGGATTGGAGAACCCTGGAGCTTGCTGGCCAACTGCAAAATCCTTAGATAGGGAGATGTAGGTAACAAAACCACTCTTCCCCACTCAAAACGAACACGAAAATCAAAGCTCCAAAGCACATAAATCTACCATTAAGAAACACTGCCACAAAATCAATAATCAGAAAAATAATCTGAAATAATAGGACAACTTAAAAAAATGTTTCATATTCTCAGAGATGAAGCAATACATACATTTTTCAAAAGGATAAGACATTAGGAAACAAAATCAGACATGTTTCAGTAATGGGTAAAAAGAGTAGAAAAATTAGAAAAACATAATCATTGAAATAAAAAACTTAACAGGCAATCTAGACTGTATACAGTCTTTATATTAGAAGGCATTATGAAAAAATTACTCCAAAATGCAACAAAAAGAGATTAAAAAAAATAAGAATGAGAACAACTAGTGACAATTTTGAGGGAGTATAGTTGTCAAGAACTCTGAAGGGTCTGAAATTTTACCCTGCTTGCAAAATAACCAGTTAACCTGTCACAGTCTCATGGATGAGAGGGTCAGAGGCAAGGGACTTTATTATCCACAGCACAGTTGGCAGTCCGAGCTCCGTGTCTGCACGGCCTCCTCTCACCTCCTAAGTGTTACAGGAGGGGACAGTGAGGGGCCCAGATGGGTGCTGGGCACATACTTACTTAGGTTGATGACGGAACTGAGGAACCTCAGGATTAGGGAACCTAAATCTTTTATAAAGGGCAACAAGTCTGCCTGTCCTTTGCCCTGGAAGGAGACATTATTATACCGGACAGTAAACCAATCGCCTTTTGCTCCAGCAGACTGTTTTCTAGGCCTGTTCGCTGTATACAGCTTCCTGATAAGAGAGACAGTACCTCTGCTTGCACGAAGTGGAGACTTGGGAGTTCGCTCACCATGTTTTCTCACAAGACCTTCAAGATCAAGTGATTCCAAGCCAAGAAACAAAAGCAGAATTGTCCCATTCCTCAATGGATTTGAATGAAAACTGGTAATAAAATCAGGTACAACTCCAAGAGAAGACACTGTAGAAAAACCAAGCTGGCTCTATAAAAAGCCTCCTATATAAAGTGGCACACATGCTGTGTGTTAAGATCACTTGTATATTAACCACTCAAGTCACAGTGAGAACATCACTACTGTCTGAACAGCTTATGGGGGAGATGCAATGCTTGGCTCCTGATGTTCCCTGTTTCCTCACTAGCAGTCTATGAGGCTCAGTAATAAATATGTGAAGCTTAAAAAAAAGAAAATGTAGACTTATAAGGGACCTATGGGAACAGTCTCTTACAGTGAGTTACACGAATGTATGCATCTGTGAAAATTCATTGAACCCTACATTTATGACTTCTGCACTGCACTGTAATTTAATCTCCAAAACAAGGCAAAATGATCTTGTAAAACAAACAAAAGAGAATAAAGTGTGGACAAATTAAGGGGGACAGAAGAGGTGAATTCTTTGGTTCTGGCGAATCCTTTGAAAGTAGTAGATTTGGAAGGAACCAACCTGCTTTACCCAAGTGGCATCTGACTCCATGTTACAACATTTTTTCAAAATATATAATAATTAGACTAAGCTACCTAAGTGGAAGGAAGTCTTCTCCACTTCATTGTGTCCCTTGAACCCCAAACCACTGAGTCATTCACTTTTTCCTGCCACCTGTAATCCTTTGCTTTCTTGCTTTCTTCATCTCAGTTAGGCTTCTCTATTTTTTTCCCACCCACTTTCTCAAAGGGTCGTAAACAATGGAATAAAGTTCCCTGTTCATGCTCCATTCGTACAATAAAGGTTTTACATGTCATTCTTAAACAAAGAACAGTGGTTGAATTAAACAGTATGTAAACTTAAATTAGAACATGGAATCATGCTTCCTGAGTGTGAATCCAAGCGCCAATATTTTTTCTTGTGTCCTGGCAGAAGTCAGTTCATCTCCCTGTGCTTCACAGTATTAATTTCATAGAACTGTTATGAGAACTAAGTGGGAAAATGTTTACAGTTAGAACAGTAGTGACATAGAGTTCAATATATGCTATTATTTTTAAATACCACTGAGATTTGTATGTAGATTGTTTAGTCTCCAATAGGAATGCAAAAAAACAACAAAAACATAAAATTGAAATTAAAATTAGCAGAACCTTTGAAAATGAATCTCATAAGTAGGGCCCTAGTTTTTAAAGAGGCATATAAATATTAGAATATTTATAGAGAATATGGACTTGTTTACAGAATCTCTAGGAAGAGACACACACAGGATTCCTTTATGTGGTATTCCAGGGGGACAAAAATTTTGTGCCCATTATGTGTAAACAGGATAGCTGGGCTTGAGGTTACAAAAATAAGAGTTTGTTTACAAAAACTTATGATCTTATACCCCTATAAGATCAAACAGTATACTTTTACCCTGTATATACCCTATATACAGTATACATTTTAGATTTAAAAAAAGAGTTGGGACAATAGTGAAAAGCAAACACACACACGTTGGGTTTTTTTCAAACTCAATCTAGCTTAAAAAAAATTATAAATCACACTATGTATATAGTTTTGTATCCTGCTTGCTTTCACTAAATGTTACACATTATCCCAATGCTATTCCATAATTTTAGAAGGATTTCCTGTTGCTGCATAAACATACATTTGTGTAATAGTTTCTGAATTCTTTGTTATAGCCATTGATACTCATCGTAGAGGTTAAGAGCAAGGGTTTCGATGTAGACTGGCTACTTAGGACGACCAGCTTCCCCTCTTGTGATTTTGGAAAAGACGATTCCCCACTCATCTCTTTGAGTGTACTTCAGCTTTTATGTAAAAACAGGAATAACAGTACCTACTTCACAGGTTTTGAGAAGTGTGTAAACCAATTAGCCTGGCAATTTTGCCAGTTAAAGAGTTCAGTAAATTTAGCTATTTTTCTAAGAAATAGTTTTAGACACTTTCATTGCTTCACCAATATCCATTCTGTGCCTTCCTATTATACAGGAGTCATACAGTTAGAGATGAAGATTAGGCATTGATTTATTTAAATAAATCAGGCTAATCCTACCCCTCTAGCCAGTGATTGTTCCAAGTAAACCATGCATATCCTAAAAAGTCTATGGCGTTTGTATGATCACAAAAATGGACAAGCAACCAACAGGTCAACAGATCTCATTATGGCCCTGTTAAACTATGTATTATATAGTAACTGTTTTGATTTTTAAAGCAAGCTGCTTTTTCATCAAAAGATAAACCCTACATAGAAATGGTAAATTGTTCTTTGGACATATTATTTGTACTTTCTAGAATTCTTAGGTTTGTATCTGTATCTCTGGGTGAACTCAGAAGCTGTAACTTTGATACTAAATTGTCTAAGTTTTGGTGTCAGAGGTCAATCCTATCTTTGTTACTTTTGCTTCTAGTGCTGTAGGTTTAATCCATTCACTCTGAGTGACCATCAATTTGCCTTTCAGCATTACACATTATCCTCTATTTTTGCTGTTTTCACTGTATTTTAGTGTGTTTTTCTTGACAAAATAGCTGTTTAGAAGACTTTTTCAAAATTATTATGCAGGTGCTTGTGCTTTTATTATTTTCTATGTTTATTATCCTGTGATCAAAGAACATGCCCTGCACAACTTCTGCCCTTTAACGTGCACTTCAGGGAAATCTTGCAGCTCCAAGGATTGCTTTCAGCTTTTACACTCCACTCAGATGTGATGTCATATGGACACCAAACAATGATCCACTTCATTCCTCTGGGAAATTCAAGGAAGCTCAAAGGATCTAGGCTTAGTGTAGAAAAGGGTGATTTCCTTGCAATTTGTCTTTAGGACAAAGAGGCTGAAAAGAACAAGTTTAAGGATTTTTTTTCCCCATGTTGTTTTTAATCCTGCGGTTAAATATTCTAAATCAGCTGGTATTCAGAAGTTATCTTTCTGGGTCTCCTCTGCTGGCTTTGTTATTTGTCAGTATTACTATCTGATCAATTTGTAAACTATCTTATTTGAGACAATGTAATTCTCATCACCATACATATCTTTTTTTTTCTTACTTTTTAAGAGTAATTTTTCCCTTCTATTTGATTAGTGTTACGATTCACAGACCATTGTGATGTCTTCAGCACAATCTCTAAACCATTTTTGTACTTCTGTATTTTAACCCTATGTTACCCTGCATATAAATATTAAGGTTTGCTGTCTTCACTACTGAGTGTAACTATATTAGTGTACATGTTGTTATTCAGCCTTATACCTCCTCCTGTACATTGTACTCTGAGATACTTTTTGTGCCACATGTACATGACAAGATTTGATTTAAGTCTCTTGGAAGAAGCAAACTATTTCACTTTCTTTTTAGAATTTAAATGATCTAAAATTTTTTATCTTAAGTGCTCTTTTTGACTTTTATCTCATATAGTTTCATTCATGTTTTTTTCAAGGACTTTGACAAGAGACATTCTGTTATTAATTTTATTGTTATCCACCTTGACAGATTTCACTGTTAAATTTACACTTAATTTTCCAAGTAAAAAACACAGTAACTTTTTTCTTTACAAAAGAATTTCTCTTCACTTAATTCCCCACCTCCCACACAAAAAAAGGGAAATTTCCATACTTTCTTGGCCTTCACTCAAAGACTGAGATTATTTAATAAATCTTGCTCTCAATATCAGATTTACAATAATTATCTGTATTATTCTAACTGTTGCATTGATTTCAATACTCACCGGCTTGTCTTTCCCCATTCTTTTATTCTGAATATTGATTCATTCTGGGAGTGTATTGATTATATTCAAGTACTTTTTTCCTATGTAGTGTTTTTTTCAAAATGAGCAGTACAATGAACATCACAGAATCCTTTTCTGTTACCTTCACATTTGGAGTAAAGAAATCCTGAACTACACAACCCTGTAGACACTGTTCCATTCCAGCTGGCATCTAATGTGCAGATGAAGATCTTCAGACTTGAGCCCTTTTAAAAATCAAGGTTTCTTCTATCAAAACTATTTTTTTTTTTTGTTTAATTCATCTTGCCTTCTTAGGGAACATCTATTATTCACAGGATAAATCTTCATCATCAGCCTTTTGTATCTCCACATTTTCTCTCAATACATTCCTGTATCGGTGCTTTGGATTTATTGTAACTTTATTAAGTTGCGGAATTCCTTACAGGAGAGCTTATTAAGCACAGTTTAGAACACAGATGAAGACAGCTTTAATCTGGTTGATACCAAGTTGGGGGAACCTCTCTGTCTTCCCTTTGCTGGTTCATGAGAATCCGTAACATTCTGCAAGCAGCGTGGTAGTTACTGTTCTTCACTATGGGTTAGATTTTCTTTAATCTGTGACTATTTACTATTTCTGACACAACTTTTAATTTAGCTTCTCCCTATCTTTTCCTCCTCTCTGGCTCCTCTGTGTCCTTGTCGTCATAATGCCCTGTCGTACCAGAGCCGGGGACGCAGGTATTTTCTAACACGTCCTGCTTTAAACGCACTGGATGGATACAGAAAGCCCTTCCCTCTGAATGCCTCAGGCTACTGCTGTTCTCTCACACTGCAGGAGTGTCTGTTTCATTAGCCTCATGTTGATACTGTTTAATGCATTAAGAAACCAAGACTTTGAATGATGTGTAAGACAAATACAAAAAATGCATAAAACATAAAAAGCACAACTCAAAAAGGTTTTCACAAAGTTACCACCACGCAGATCCAGAAAGACAAGATTACCAGTATACCACAAGCCCCCTTTTATCCCTCTGTGACCCCTCCCCAATTAATTCTGCTTAAGTTTTGTTTCTGAACCCTTTCACAAGTGGGAATCATATAGCATTTTCTTTTGTTGGCTCCTTGGTCAGTATGTTCATAAGATTCATCCAAATTATTACATGTAGCAAGCAAATTAGCTCATTTCCTCACTATAGAGTACTTCACAGTATCCATTCTGCTGATGGCCATTAGGGGCTGCTTCTACTTTGAGCTACCAGTAAAGTTCATCTTCGGGACATGTATTTTCTTATCTTTTTTGGATACACACATTAGCAGTGGAACTGCTGAGTTGAGGGTGGATGTATGTTTTAACATTAACAGGTATTTGTCAAATATTTCTCAGGTGGTTGAACCAATTTACACTCCCATCAGCAGGTTGAGAGATCCTGTTGCTCCACACTCATACCAACATCTGGTATTGTTGATATCTTAATTTTTGCTGCTCTTACCAGTGGAGGGGTATCTTACTGTGGTTTTAATGTTTCCTTGATGACCAGCATTACTGAGCATTTAACCGATTTTAAAAAGATTCAACTTACATTAAATGTCAAAGTAAAAAATGTTTTAATGAGAGAATGTTTTAATGTTTCTTCATAAAAGCTAAAGAATGTACCCAATCCTCCCTTCCTCTGCCAAAAGAAACTGTAATCCTTTCTCGGCCTTCTTTTGTGAAATGCCAGTAGCGTAAATCTCTTGCCCATTTCTCAATGAGGACACATGTAGCCAGGCTGATTTCGGAATTGGCAGAACACAGGGACTGCTTTAAGCTCTTTCAGAGTTCACTAAAGTGCTGATGTAATATCCAGCACATTGTCTGAAATGTCAGGCCCATTCCATTTCTCCAGGAAACGCAAGGATGTCTGTTAGATCTAGGCTTAGGGTGGAAGAGGCTAAGGGATTTTCATGCAATAAGACCAAAGTTCTTAAGACAGAGGATGAGTATTTTAAAAAATCTGCTCTAAGTGTTCTAATCTGCTGATGGGCGGAAGATCTCTCTGGGCTGCTTATGCTGCCTTTGTCATTCAGCACTGCTCTTCTGCTCAGAGGTGGGATCTCTTCCACAACTCTCCACCCCAAGGTGAATGTCAGCTGTGGTTCTCTTGGTTAAGGAAAAGCTCCAAGACAGTGCAGCTTCAGTGCCACTAGTTAAGAAACGCAGAATGAAAGCCTTTTCTGATGGGACTCTCAATAGCTATCGCTCCAGTTTCATAATGAGATGGATGAAACTGGAGCCCATTATACAGAGCGAAGTAAGCCAGAAAGATAAAGACCATTACAGTATACTAACACATATATATGGACTTTAGAAAGATGATAACGATAACCCTATATGCAAAACATCAAATTATTAGTATAGCCTTCTTATATACAAGTTAATAAGGAGTGTTAGAAGCTGGGAAGCTAAGGTATCATCTTGTTTCATGTGACAAGTTGTTTCAAAGTGGGATTTGAGTCAGCTATTAAAGAAAATCCACCTCATTACTGCTTTATAGTAAACATTTCTCCTAGTATCTACTATTCTTACCAATGTATCTACTTAGTCTTATCTATTTAAGTTTCAATGAATGATACCAATTTTTTTTCTTAAATGTTTTCAAGGGTATTTTTGCAGAAAGTTGGGAGAAGGGGGTTATAAGTATCTGTGTTTACACAGCCTTTATCTTATGTTCTAGATGAGGAAACAGGCCTCAAAAGGCCATGGTGATATCACACATGAAATATGCTCTTGGGAGAACTAAAGACAAAGATAATAACAAGACTTAGAAGACATGATACATTGTTATATTACAAGTAACTGAAAGCTATTGAACAGAAGCTGGGTATTATTTCAGGCACACTGCTCATCTTGCAGGATGTTGTAAGGAGATCTAATTTCATTCTACTTTATGAAATACTTACTCTGAGTCACTGCAGTAATTTAAGACTGGGCTGGGTGAAAGATGGGACCACATTACAGTGTCTATCTACAGTTCCCACATTTGGGGTGTAAGTGGTAGAAAGTGAACCCTGCCAGAATTCTGATGAAAGGATTAAGCCAATATGGTATTGATGGGAGATGAACCCACTACTGCAAACCCTCACAGGGGTTTGCAATGGCAAAGAAAAGATGGGTACTCTCTTCAAGTATACTTTTTCTTTGCCATCGGTGGTCCAATTTTGATACAGCCAAAGCTGGTCAGTCTGTCCGTCCCAGAGCTCTCCTCCACTGCTACAGGTTCTTCCTAAAGTCAGTCCTACAAGTAACAAGCTGTGATCCCTTCCCTACCTTCCCCCAATGTCAATGGCCACTTATGCTTCTTAAATTACTAATGTACTAATGTGGAAGAGGAAGAAAGCTTTTTGTGCCTAACTGGGGCCCCAAACCAAAATAACAGAGTTTGTCAATGATGAAAGGAACATTATGTATTTTTATATATCAGATCTTCCTGTATATTAGTAGATAACTCTATTTAGATGACTTTAAATCTCTTCTTTTAGCATTAAAAAAAAACCCCACAAAAATAAAAGAAACAAAATCCCTAACAACTCTGTGCTAATAAATGCTGAGACCTATAAATTACTAACACTGGAAAACAGTAATATCTGAACAAGAAAATTACTAGTAACACCATTTACCTTCAAGATCAGAAACGGAGAGAGAGGCAGGAAAGTTCAGAGTGTAGATTAACAGGAATAGCTGTGAGTAAGCACTTTGGTTATCCTACTGTACCCAGCAGTTTCCCAATTATTTGTGAAAAACAGTACTTGCTTTTTCACACATTCCTGATTTTTGCATCTCAAACATTAATAACTTTCCTTAAACAGTCTGCTAAAGCCTTCCTCCCACCACTTCTGCAGCAGTGTGGTCAGAAAGGCAGTCTCTAGGATGCCATAGGAGCTGCAGTCGTGGTTAGCTTGGAGTTTAGCTAGCTCACGTGGACCTGGACGTTTAGATAGTGGCTACAATTCATAGATGACAGTCATTGGACTTTCTTTTCCTGTGATAACCACTCAAGTGGATTCTCACAGGACCTGTTAACTTTCTCAGAGTGTAGTGGGACCTGCGTATTCTCCTGAGGACAATTCTAACTAAATACAGCACAGTCATTGTAATGAATGAACTGCAATTTCATATTTTAACTAAATATTTCTGTTTGACCCCCTAGCAATACCATACCTTCAGTTCACAGGATCCACTGTTCTTGAGTTACTGTTTCTAGAAAAGGAAATAATGCAATCCATTTATTAGAATTCAGATATTAAAATGGAACTTCTTACCTAGTAAGGATGACCATTATGTTTTCTTTCTTTACTGAAATCATATGTAAAAATAACTGCCATGACTTTTACTAGAGCTTACCACTCACATATGGAAGAAATAAGACTTGCATGTGGCTGTATTGCTGGGTGAAAAGGCTATATAAATATTTCACTTGTTTCTGCCTTTACTGCTATTTGGTTTTATGTGGTCATAAGAAGTTATTGACAGGTAAACTGCACTTAACATATCAAAAGATTTTTTGGGTGCACCAAAAAAACATTCATTTTATAAGATTCACTTTAGGATTGTAGTAATACTTACATACATAGACATGATTTCTGTACCCTTGTGATTATTCTACTCCAATTTTTTAGATACTAATGATATCACCTTCAAGCTCTTTGCCATTTAAAAAGAATGACACAGATTTAGGAATTTCTTCAGAGCCAAAATCTGATTCACTTATTAACATAATTCACTTCAAAATAAATGTAAATAGAAAGTAAAATTAGGTAGAAGCTTTCAGTGACATAAAGCAAATAATTACCATCCTTCAGAAACATCGAAAAACATCTGCCAACAGGAAAAAGCTGGCCTGACATTTTGCTATTTGTGAGACGGCTTGTGTTTTTCAATTTCTTATGGTAATTCATATGTATTGATAACAAATTGAGGGAAAGCAGATGCTTAATTCTAAAAAATGCTCAAGGTAAACAACTTGGCAACTTCTCAGGGTCTTACTTTTACAACAGTCCAGCCTAAGGTCCAATATGTGGGATCTCTTTAGGTCAGTATGCCACAAAGTCAATGCCAATGACTACCTTATCAGAATCACTCAGAGACCCTGACAAAAAACCCAACCCAAACCTAACACAATCAGTGTACCTGCATTCTAAACAAACATATGAGGTGACTCTTGCAGACACCAAAGTATAAGGACCACTGCTCTAGACAATACAAATTCTATCATGTCAGGCTCAATACCTTAGATACCACTGGAATGCTGTACTTTCTGAGAGGCAATTTTACCACCACCTAGTGGTAAGGTCTCTCATTTCTATTTTCTGTTCATTAATATTGAGTAGGTTGAGAACACACTTCTGGGAAGGCTAAAATTTTTGAGTAAAAGTTCCCTTAGTATTTTGTATTAATTTTTAATCTAGGGTTGGATAAAAAAGTTTTTAAAAAAAAGCTTGTAAATAAAATGACACCATACCATATGAATAAAAAAGTTTACATTCCAGAAGAATCTTTCCTAAAAATTACTCCTTCTAATACTAGTGCCCTGTCTGTAGTATGCCTCTAAAAACACACTTAATTCACAGCGCAAACTATGGTCTTTTTTAGAGTTACAGGGCTGGGGTACACTAGCAAATTAAAGGCTCTGGAAGCTTCATGGTCAAAAATACCTGTGAACTAATAATAACTGAACATTTCCTAAACATACCGGACCATGAAAACTTCTTTCCAAAAGAAATACTTCTTGACTTCTCTCAAGACAATAGTGTTTCCAGGAACATAGTTTGGAACATGATGCTCTAGAAGCAGCAAATCTGAGAGCTGCTTTCAGTATGTGATGGACCATAAAAGATCTGACAATGAATTTACAAAAAAGTCTGATCAGGATTTATTTTAAATGTTATTTATTATGCAAACCATATATTTGAAAGAGAAGTTTATTGCTCTATATTGCTTAGCATTTTCTTTGAAATAAAAAAGCACTAATAAAAACCACACTATGTTGGCAATTGCATGGTATCAAAATGTCTATACATTTCATTCTTATACCAAAAGTGCAATTGAGAAGTAAACATTTAGGTGAAGACATAAGCACTAGCTTATTAAATGCTATTTTTTAGGTTCTAGAATTTCCTCATTTTAAGAAAAATGTGACATTCTGGCTTTTAAAGTTTTAGGGATCAACGGCAAGAGACAGGAGAGCGGCAACAAGGCTAAACGATTGAGAGGATTAAGATTAAATGCATATGGAAGCCAAAGTAACAGTTATTCACTGAGGCATGCAATTGGGAGAGAAAACACAAGAGAAAGTTGCACTGTAAAAGCAATGAAGTGTTTTGCAGGCAGAGACTACTATACCTTTTTTTTAAAAGAATTTATATGAAGAATTCAAATAAACATGGACAAGGCACCTTACTGAAATCACGACTGTTTACTGGAACTGGCTACATCACCTTAAATGAAGAATAGAAAACATGGAGGGCTGGAGGGTATATGATAGCTCCCATGTGAAAGAGTCAATTTCTACAGGGTCTAGTGAAAAACTTCAAGAATAATAAGTAAAATAGCAAGAAATGAGGTTTTATGTCAATAACAAGGATTAACCAAACATGCAATGGACTCAGTTAGGCAGTAGGGAGCTTCCTATTTTTACATTATTTGGATTAACCATCTGGCAGGAATATTTGGGGGAAAATTCAAGCATTAATCGAGTGGTAGAGCTAGATAAACTTCAAGACACAATTTAATTCTAATCTGTGAAAATGGAACTACATGTGCAGTAAATGAGTTTGGGATGAATAAATCTATCTATTGGTAATTATTCCCTAATTCTCTTCGGTTAAGTTTTTCATTTCTAAAGACATCACTGGCTTTCTTTTTAAAAGATGGCCTTTGGCTAACAGAAAGATACTTGGTTCAATTCTTGTTCAGTAAGTCTTGCCTGGAAAGATAAGACAGGATATTTTCTTGTCTAAATTCGTTAAAATTAGTGATTCAAAAAAAGGATTTTAAGTTTTTAACAGAAAGATGTCCAAGTATGAAATATATTATTATGCTTAGTGAATTTAATCTTTTCACTGTTTTTAATTTAACTCAGGATGGAAGAAGCATGAGGAACCAATTAAGTGGTATTTAACAACTGTATACCACTTAATGTCTTTTTTAAGGTGCCAAACTCTCAACTTTATACCTTTTTTGATATGTATCATTCACCTCAAGAGAAGATAAAATTTTTTTCTTGCATTTTCAAAATAGAAGCAGAAAAAGTTCATAATTTTTAATTTTTTTTTGAAATGACTGTTCTTCCTATCATAGTTTGTTCTGAAAATTGCTTACATGTCCTATTTTTGGAGCAGCCATTACATTTTATATTTATAAAGGAAAAATGTCCACTTACCAAAGCCACTGGTATTTATTTAAACTTATCAACAATAACTTAAAATTTTTCCTTATCATCTAAATTGCTGTAAATCTTAAAATCCTAAAAGATCTGTACAATATAGCCAACAAAGTATTCTGGTATAACTACAAAAAAAGTATAAAAATATTTCTAATGACACGTCTTTTAGCCCTTGCTTCAGAGTAAGTGTAAGGAGCCAATCTACATGTGTAGATTGAGTAGCAATTACCATATTTCATTGAATCTAAGATGCAACTGACTGAAAAAAGCACCTTTATGTTCCACTGAGAAAGAAAAAAAAAAAGGCTGTTAATTATTTACTGATTGATATCAAAATATTTCCAATTTCAGAGTGTAAAAATGTGAAAAAATGTGCATCTCAAAATCAATGAAATGTCATTTAATAAATTTCTAAACACTGTCTATTAAGTTTTTCTCATTCTTATCTTTCACATAAATAAGGCATGATTTAGTTAACCAAAGAAAACTTTATTTCTGCCACACATAACAACATATTACTCTAAGAAACAACTAATATATTAGTTTTAGCATTAATGTGTGGTTGAAAAACACATGTCAACAATCCTATTCCCCAGACAAAACAATGCTGCGTACAAACTATCAGGTATATGAAAAAAAAGCCGTCAACTGTCCACAGGGAGTGCGTCCAGTCACATTTTCAGTCAGTCAGCTGAGGATTATGTCATTATTTAGTTTTTGTTCTGTAGAAAGAACACAACACAAGTATGAAAATCATCACCTGGAAGGAGAGAGCTGTTGTATATAGTATTCTTAAAATGTTAGTTGTTCCCGTATTTCAATATACCCAATATTATCTGCTTACTTAATCACAGATGTCCCCAAATAAGCAAAACCAAACTTACTGAGAAGGATGATGCAAGTGGGTACTAAATTTTTGGAGGGAAAATGCATACAAAAATCATGCATGATTTGAGGATGACACCTTTGGGTTTTATCCCTACACACCAGGCTGATTGAGTGGGTGCTTGTATTTGTCTTCTTAACCATGAGTCCAACTAGAGCATGTATGCTAAAATATTTTGTTCTTTTAGGTAGCTAAATTTAATTTAACCATAATTGTTCAATAATAATTGAGAAACAAGGATAAAGTTAAGAGGGATTTCCCTCAAAACAGTATGTCAAGATACAAAACAGAGGAAGTGAAAAAAGCAACAGTTGTACAAACTGTTTTATGTGACTAAAAAAAGGAAATGGACCTATACACACACACACACACACACACACACACACACACACACACACAGATTAGGATGCTCTAAAATACTAAAATTCGAGTTTTCTTCAAATAGAAAGAGAAACATATTTTGCACATCAGATCTATCTCAAAATAGAACTCAACAACTTTCAAAGTGATATCCTTAGACCAGTTTCTTCTCCGATTTCCTAGGCACAATTCAGTTAAGCTTATTTCTCAGACTAAAAGAACTAACCTTCATAAGCAGTGTTTGTGTTCTCTTAAAATTAAAGAAACAACTGAAAAAATGTCCCCTCCTGTCTCCCAAAATCTTCAGTGGCTACAATCATGTAAAATTTAGGAAAGTCTTCATACTATTTCATGGAACCTTAAAATAATATATTTAATATACTAACAGAAGAGGTGAATTTCATTATGAAATCCACAGTAAATGAGGATTCAAAGGAAAAATAAATAAAAAAGCCGTGCTACAACTAGAAGACATTCAAAACCAGCACAGTTCATTATGTCCTACCATTTTCAACTCATCTGACCCTACTGTATCTTTGCGCTGAATATGTATAACTGTTCAACAAAGGGAAAAAGGATAGACTTGTATTTCATGACTAGTCATGCTGAAGAATACGCACTTCCTCTAATTAGGGAACTGGATGAAGTATAACCCTTAAACATGGTATTTTAAAGCTTCATTCTCACACACCTGCTGGCCAGAAGGCGGTTTTGTACCATTAAACTTAATTTCTGACCATTTTTGATGATATGACATAAAAAGTTTCTTTTTTTTTTTTTTTTTAGCTGAATCTGTGATGTTTTATTTTTTTAAATATCTGAAACAAATATGCTAAAAGTGTAAAATCAGTTACATTTAGGTGGTATAAGTGGTACCAGTTATATTATTTTTTATAACTGGTATTGTAAGAGTTATTTTTTTGTAACTCTTCTGTATCTTTGCAATATTTTGTATTTTTTTTTATTTTTATTTTTTCCATTTATTTTTATTAGTTGGAGGCTAATTACTTTACAACATTGCAGTGGTTTTTGTCATACATTGAAATGAATCAGCCTCATAAAAAGTTTCAATGAAGTCACCAATACATGAGTTTTAGCTCACACTTGCAAAGTATTTTAAAATTTTATTTTATAAGGAATTTTGCTGACTCATTTTCTCTCAATAATCCTGTGGAGAAACTCAGCCTCAGAAAGGTGAAGATAACTGCCAAATCACAGTTAAGTGTCAGAGCTGGAATCCCAATTCCAGATCTTCTGATTTTAAGTCTAATATCCTCTATACTGTATAAATAATTATTGTATAAAAGGCTCACTCATAGGAGTAATTTATATATTTTCCTCATATTAAGAAGTTAGTATTGTCCTCTTTTAAGGACAAAGATTCTTTGAATAAGAGTAAGAATTACTACCTATATTTTGAAAGAGTCAAAGACATGAATAAGCAACTTTGCATGCTATTTTAGAAGACAGCTTGTCTAAAGAGAATTCAGTTCTTAACATTTTATTTGTAAACACAAAAAGCTGCTTTAAGAAAGACTTGTTAATTCTTCTTCACTGGCAAATTTAATATTTCAACACTGTATGAAGTAATGGGAGTGGATTTTATAACACTTGAAAATATTTCTAAATTGAGATATTCATAATGGCCCAATGGGCACTTCTATCGACAAGTGCCTTCTGCAAGAAGGAAGTAATCATGTGACTTGCTTCAGCCAAGGAAGAGTCATCTGCAGTAAGGACCCAGACAATTCATTCTGATACTTGCGAGTTCTCATAACTGGTCAGAAAAGAAAACCTCATGAAAAGAAAACTGCTTTTGAGCCAGTAACTTCAAACTGAATCGGATGTGCTTACCAGCTGCTGTTATTTGACCAGCAGTGGACTTGGGAAGCGGGTGTGTATGTGGAAACAGGGAAGCACTCAGCTTCCCCAGAAACTCAGAATTCATTTCCAGAATAAAAAAGTGAAAGAGTTGAACAATGCTAACTTTTAATAATGTTTCCCCAAACCGTGGAGATGTGAACTGTCCTATATATAGAAATTTAGGTTTGATTTCTTAATAGTAACAAAAAAGGCATTCAGAAGGCTGTATGTAGTATTATGTATAATTGACAAAGAGTTTTTGGTAAACTGTCAAGGTTATTTTTGAAATTACACATATGTACATGAATGTGTAGTTTTAATGCACTTATTTCTGAATGTGTAGTTTTAATGCACTTATTCACAAATATGAGTCCAGAAAAATACCATTTAGGTCCAAAAAGATGCCTTATAATTCACTCTTGAACAATGTGGATGTTAGGTGTGGTGACCCTCTACACAGCTGAAAATCTGCATATCACTTATCGTGAACCCTTTTATAAATGTGGATCTTTCATACCCACAGTTCTACGTCCACAGATTCAACCAACCTTGGACCCAACCAACCTCAGATCTAGTGTTGTATTACTTACTACTGAAAACATCCACATGTTCACAGTGGATACATGCAGTTAAAACTTATGTTGTTCAAGGGTCAACTGTATTAGATATTGCTTTTTAGGCATTTCACTAATGCCTGTCAAGACATACTTTATAAAGACTGTCATGGGCATGCTAAGTCGCTTTAGTCGTGTCCGACTCTTTATGACCCCATGGACTGTATAGCCCATCAGGCTCCTCTGTCCATGGGACTCTTCAGGCAAGAATACTAGAGTGGTTTGCCATGTCCTCCTCCAAAAGACTGTCATAAATTACCTCAATTCATAACTTAAGATGTTAGCTAAAAAAATCTTTAGAAGTCTTCTAATCCTAGAGTTTATGTAACCATACAGTGAAGTCCAATTCTTAATATCTAAAACATTCACACACATACACAAATACTATTTAATCTTCTAAATTGAAATCTGATTTTATTTTACAGAAGGACAAAAACATTCTCCCAATAAACATAAAAGACTTTTTTTTAAGTTTAAAAAGCCCAAGTTTAAAAAATATATTGTAAAAATTTTCAGCAAACTTTTAAGTCACAGTGTTTTTAACCAACAACTTCTAAATCCCTAAAAAGAAATTCTATATGTATTCCTTTCATTATACTATTTAGCCAATGTGTTTTAGAATTTATATTATAAAGACCTTACCTAAAGAATCAGTAAGTTCTTTGTCGTTTGTTAGATTCTTCTCTTGGGGAGTCTGCCAACATAACTTTGAGTCTGACTCCATTCAGGATCTTTCCATGTAAAGTTGTAATGGCATCGTTAGCACTTAGTCTATCAGCATACTTGGCATACCCCACATTTTTTCCTGACACAAGGTAAACTTCAATCAGGTTACCAAATCGACTGAAAGTTAAAAAAAAGAAAAAGAGATCAACTGAAACTGTTAAGCATAGACACTCAGGTCTAAAAGTCAGGATCCATTCTGGACTCCTTTTTCACTCCTTTCCGCACATCCAATCTAGCATGTGTCCATTTTTCTTGTTAAACATTTCCTCTATCAATTAATCTCTCTTCACTCTCACTCAGGTCTTTTTCCTCATTGTGAGCATCATTATCTTTTTCTTAGTTTATTCTAATACCTTCTTCAACAAAGGTCCGTATAGTCAAAGCTATGGTTTTTGCAGTAGTCATGTATGGATGTGAGAGTGGGACCATAAAAAAAGCTGAGCACCAAAGAATTGATGCTTTCAAACTGTGGTGCTGAAAAGACTCTTGAGAGTCCTTTGTACAGCAAGGAGTTCAAATCAGTCAATCCTAAAGGAAATCAGTCCTCAATATTCATTGGAAGGACTGAAACTGAAGTGGAAACTCCAATACTTTGGCCACCTGAGCTGACTCACTGGAAAGACCTTGATGCTGAGAAAGACAGAAGGCAGGAGGAAAAAGGGAGAGCAGAGGATGAGATGGTGGGATAGCATCACCGACTCAATGGACGTGAGTATGAGTAAGCTCCAGGAGACGGTGAAGGACTGGGAAGCCTGGTGTGCGGCAGTCAATGGGGTTGCAAAGATTCAGATTGGGCAACTGAACAGAAACAACAACAAATACCTTCTTCACTAGTTTCCCTGCACCCTGGGCTTATCCCTCTCCAACCCATTCTCTACCCTGTCTTCTGAGTGATTTTTCTAAAACACAGAAAGGATCATTTCCCGCCACAGAGTCCCTCTGGCCGCTCTTTCTGCCTCCAGGGTAAGGATGAACTCCCTAACAGCTTGTGGGCCTTTCTTGACTTGGGTCCCTGAGCTCTTCCTGCTCCATCTTTCCTCATCTCCTAAATCCTATATTCCCACAACCTCTTTTCATGTTCTCTCTGGCAGGAGTAACCACCCACATGCCCAAGTTTCTTCCTTGGCTAAATTATTTTTATCCTCCAAAGAAACCTTTCTTCTTCCAAGAAGCATTCTCTGACTTTCTAAAGCAGTTGCCCCTCCCATATATTTCATAGCCTGAACATTCCTTTTCACAACACTAACCTCTCTAGTTGTAATTTCCTATTCACTTATCTGTCTCCTACATGTGATCAGTTCTAAGAGGATAAGAACTATTATGTCTTGTTTACATAATATTGATATAATGTTTACACAATGTCTCTGGCACTTAGCAGGTACAGAAGAGAGGTTAATAAATGAAACAGAATCAATTAGTTAGATAAAAATCAAAACACTTGAACCACATTGCTGATATTTTCTGAAACTCTTTAACAAGTTTTCTATCTATCTTTTAATTCACTAACATTGTTGTAAGGCAAATAGGAAAAGATCAAAAAGAATATGTTAAGGTTAAAGAAGTTATACTGGAAACAAGTGTCTTCCCTTTTTTAATACTTATTATATATAACAGTAAGCATTACAATCAAGTAATTTTTTACTCAATGTAATTATATTATCCTTAAGGATCCAATAGCGTGCTGACAAAATAGAAGATGCTTAGTAAACACTGTTTAGTTGATTACAACTGCAAAGGAAAAGGAAAAGAATTCCATAGGCCAGATCTATACACATGTATTTTCTATCAAGAAACAAATGATTTGTTCATTCTATGTATGTAATTTGCAAAATAATACTATATGTTTTATGTCTTCAAAACAAAATAGAAGGAAATTCTGTGTGGGGATTTAAGACATATAAATAACAAAGAAAAGGAGATAACTAACTATGTATTTTTAAAGGTGATATAAAACCACAGACTTTTTACAACCACAGAACAAATCATCTCCACCTGAGAGGTACTGGACACAGGAAGTTTCCAGATTGCAAGAATGCTTAAATGTCTAGTTTACATAAATTATATTATTTTAAAATATTTATTAAAATTAAAACAAACTTTGTTTTGGCTGCTCTACACAGCATATGAGATCTTAGTTCCACACCAGGGATCGAACTTGCATGCCTTGCATTGGAAGCATAGTGTCTTAATCACTGGACCACCAGGTTAAGTCCTGGTATGACTCTGCTCTTCCAATGAAGGTGTGGGTTTGGTCCCCAGTTGGGGAACTAAGATCCTACATGATGCGTGGCCGAAAAAACCAAAAAAGTTTTAAATAATAAGGTAAAATAAAATATAACTCTATGGAACTGAAATCTTACCAGAATATATCTTCTAGTACATCTAAAGGCAAAGGATGTGGATTAAACACGATAAAAAGTCTTTCCTTCACAGGAGTGTCAGGAGGAGCTTTTTTTTTGCATGATGGTAGTGCAACATCCGTCTGGATTTGAGGCAGCTGTGATCCAGAACTTCCTCCAAATTGCTATTGGAGAATTAGGTTCAAAGTGAGAAAAAGAAAAAACCGCACTTTAGGGATTTTATAGTAAGTCAAGAGCTAAAAATAGATGTGTTATCATGGCACCTATGTGGTCTTGAGAAACCTGTATGCAGGTCAGGAAGCAACAGTTAGAACTGGACATGGAACAACAGACTGGTTCCAAATAGGAAAAGGAGTACGTCAGGGCTGTATATTGTCACCCTGCTTATTTAACTTATATGCAGAGTACATCAAGAGAAATGCTGGGCTGGATAAAGCACAAGCTGGAATCAAGATTGCCGGGAAAAATATCAACAACCTCAGATATGCAGATGACACCACCCTTATGGCAGAAAGTGAAGAGGAACTAAAAAGCCTCTTGATGAAAGTGAAAGAGGAGAGTGAAAAAGTTGGCTTAAAGCTCAACATTCAGAAAACTAAGATCATGGCATCTGGTCCCATCACCTCATGGGAAATCAATGGGGAGACAGTGGAAACAGTGTCAGACTTTATTTTTTGGGACTCCCAAATCACTGCAGATGGTGATTGCAGCCAGGAAATTAAAAGACGCTTACTCCTTGGAAGGAAAGTTATGACCAACCTAGACAGCATATTAAAAAGCAGAGACATTACTTTGCCAACAAAGGTCCGTCTGGTCAAGGCTATGGTTTTTCCAGTGGTCATGTATGGATGTGAGAGTTGGACTGTGAAGAAAGCTGAGCGCTGAAAAATTGATGCTTTTGAACTATGGTGTTGGAAAAGACTCTTGAGAGTCCCTTGGACTGCAAGGAGATCCAACCAGTCCCTCCTGAAGGAGATCAGTCCTGGGTGTTCACTGGAAGGACTGATGCTGAAGCTTAAACTCTAGTACTTTGGCCACCTCATGAGAAGAGCTGAGTCATTGGAAAAGACCCTGATGCTGGGAGGGATTGGGGGCAGGAGGAGAAGGGGATGACAGAGGATGAGATGGCTGGATGGCATCACTGACTCGATGGGCATGGGTTTGGGTAAACTCCGGGAGTTGCTGATGGACAGGGAGGCCTGGCGTGCTGCGATTCATGGGGTTGCAGAGTCGGACATGACTAAGTGAATGAACTGAACTGAACTGATGTGGTCTTTTACTATATCTCTGAACATTTTCTTACACAGGTAATAAACAGAGGCCACATTTATTTTATACCCTAATGGTGTACTGTAATGTTAAAATTCTTACCTACTTACCAGAAATTGCTGCTGACTTGGGTTATTCCACACCATTGATGCAAGCTGTGCAGCTACCATCTGCGTTGCCATTTTCCTAAGGAGACTGGAGATAAGAACAGGTAATTTACAGAAAACTAGAAATACTCAAGTCTCTCAACAACAACTTGCTTTGCATGACTTCCTCACCTGAGAGGTCAATTGTTTTCTATTTAGTCATGGCAAGCACACCCAAAGTCTGGCTTTAGACTAGCTCCTGGAATGGTACTTACTCTGTTGCATTACTCCCATCATCAGTGAAGGAAACACCTATCCGATTCCCAGGAGGGTACTGAAATCCATGTAACTTGTATTTTGCATAAATAGCTGATGCTACATTAAAATACTGAACCACTCCATGACCTAGAAAAAAGCAGAGAATATATGGGAATTAAAAAGAAAGGAGACTTAAAACCTAGAGTCTGTGTTGTCACAAAGATAAAACAACATAGAAAGACACAATATCACAACATTAATAATATATAATCAAATGTATCAGAAAACAAAATTCTTTTATATTGATACATGTGTTCAACAGTCATGTTCCTATAAAGCAAAATATGAACCAGATTTTCGTACAAACATGAATATGATATTTTTTTTAAAAAGAGTATCATTAGCTTAAGTTCTATCCAAAGAATTTAAAGATGCTGGCTTTTCTTGTATGACAGAGATACACCTTAAAAACCAACGAAGTTTTCTTAATGTTTCAATTCTATGAAATAAACTTCAAAATTCTAAAATTTTCCGTATCATACTGAGTAGGAAATGAAATGAGAAGTGATATACGAAAAGAATATACAGTCATCTTGGCTAGCTGAAATGACATAGAGAGAAAAAGTGATAAATGTATGAAAACCAAAAAGTAGGGAATAGATAGAGGGTTTCGGATCAGACTCACATATTTCACATTCTTTTGAAGAGCTTTTTGGGGGGGGTGAGGATAAATTGGGAGACTGGGATTGACACGTAACACTACTATATATAAAACAGATAGCTATTAAGGACCTACTGTCTAGCACAGGGAACTCCACTCAGCACTCTATAGTGACCTATATGGGAAAAGAATCTAAAAAAGGGTGGATATAGGTACATGTTTAACTGATTCACTTTACTGTACATCTGAAACTAACACAAGATTGTAAATCAACTGTCCTCCAATAAAAAATTTTTAAAAGTGCCACTGGAGAAAAGCCATTTTAACAGACCACAGTACATTTATAAACAATAAAGACATTATTTTACCATAGTTAGAATAAGGATCTCGTTGGACTTCACAGTATTCCAAGCCTGGTACTATATCAAAAATGCTGAAAAGCTGCTCTTCAGTAAAAGGAACTCTTGATACAACTGACAGGCGTTTGGAGATAGCTTCCTGGCCTCTGTTGTCATTCTTGTCAAAACTTGAAAATTCAGATTGTTGTTCTCCAACAATACAGAAAAAAAAGCAGATCTTTACATTTCTATTCAAAGATTCATTTAACATTTTAAGTACTAGAAAATAAAATGAACTGTCATTAAGTCCTCTGCATTGATCTAAGGCACTGTTTTCTGTAGGATGCTAGTCATCAGCACTATCAGCAGAGACAGGATGAGAAAACAGACAACTGCCCCCATTTCCTCGCCTCTGTTCAAAAATGTAAGCCGAAATGTGTAGTCTAACTTCACAGGAATATGCTTACTATGCAAAATGGCAAAATATGGCAAGTATTTCCCCTAAAAGGATGTTTATGCTAAATAACAGTTACAGGTCTCACTATCATCATACATTTCCCCCCTTTTTTTAACTTTTACTTTTATCATTCTGCTCTTTTCTCTAACCCTAATTTTAAAGCATCAGTAATTTAGGCATAAAATTTTAGGATTCATACTGAGGGGATAGCTATGTAAGTTTTCCAGACTTCTTGATCAGCAACTCAATCAGATACGTAGCAACTCATCGTCACATAATGACAGTGACATAGTGTAACACTTAGATAATGCAAAACTAGCCATAAAAAAACCCTAACTGGAAATAAGTTAAAATAAATGTTAAAGAATAAGGACATTAGGGATCATGACCAACTTAAAAAAAATCCTATAAATTCTCTTATGTACTGTGGGAGATTTAGACTGCTGATAAAAGAATATTAAAAAAAAAAATCTCCAAATCAGACTTAATATTTACTACTTATACCATTAAAGTAAAGATAGCCTACTTACCAAATGAAAACATATTTACCCTAGGTTCATGTCCCAAAGTCTCCTGCCTCATATTACTATAATAATCTTGTTCTGACGATTCAGATGATTTATTTTTAGGTTCAGCCAAGATTGCCCTATAACCTGAAAAAGACAATCTATAAATTTCAAACTTTATAGCAAATTTAACACACTTACAAATATATTCAACTGCTACTGCTTGATTTAGTTTTATAATTGTATAAAACAAAATCTATACAAACAACCATATCCACCAGACTTACCTATATTTTTGTTTTTTTGAAAGATAGAAGAGTAAATGAGAAACAGCAAGAATCCCAAATTATGGGTCAATAGAGACATGAAAGACCAGCGATTCTATCCTATCCTTTCCAATCAATCAATCAATCAATCCCTACTACAGATGACATCATCATCATCATTCATTCACTGATCAATCAATCCCTATTACAGATGACATCATCATTCATTCCCTCAGGCTTCTCAACATCAAAATCTAACAGTGCTTCTTCACACCCAACTGCCATCAAGATTCTTCCTTTGAAATGTACTTAGAGGATGCTACCTTTTACTCCAATTTCCCTGCCTGTTTTAAAATTATATTCTCTTCAATTAATTACAACAATCTTTCGACTGATCTATTTGCCTCTGGGTTAAGAGTTTTAACCAGGTGTCCAAAAATGAGCTTTATGTGTATGCGCACGTGGGCGTATTTCAAAGGGAGAAGGTTCACAGCTTTCACCATATTATTCAGTGGCTCCAAAAAGGATAAAACCACCTTTTGAATTCTTTCTCTGGAAATTCACTCTTGATACTGTGTTTAGATCACTGATCCTGAAATAGTTTTTGCTATTTTTCTTCTCTTGAAGCAATCTTCAAGGGAAGTTCTAATGTGGACTAAGCTTGAACTTTTCATAACCTCCTGAATATGGTTCAATTGTACCTAGATTACTTTTTCAACAGGAATAACAAGGTTTACTCAGATTGTTGCCTTCACACTATAAGGCAAAGATATTTATTTCTTAGATATTTTATGTCTTTACTAACATTGCTCTCATCGTCTGTCCTGGCTACTCCACACCAAATGCAAATTCTACTCCAGATGTATTTTCATGCTGTACTGGTGCACTTGTTTTTCACCACTGATAGGCAATATCACACACTTTTAAACATTTTTTCATCTGGCATATTTTTATTGAGACTACTCTAAATGACAAAATCTTTGCTAGAGATCTCAGTAAGTCTTAACTGAGGGCTCACTACTATACTGAGAACTACTAAGAGTAGGACTAGGTACTTGGGGTGACAGACACTGATAAAGAAGACATATACCTTGCTTTCAAAGAGCTTAAAAAAATCCTCTAACTCTTCAACTATTTTTTGCTTATTAGATCTTGGCTATCCAAGATAATTTATAGCTATAAATTTTAATTTATGGCCATTAAATTTATAGCTATAAATTCCTTAAATGTCAGGATTGCTATATAAATTCCAGTTGTATCCCTCTAGTTATATTGATGAATATACCATAGGTACTCAATTAATGCTGGCTGGTTGATAAATTTAGAAGGATCTAAGAGAAAATTTTGGTGTGTAACTTAGGATTATCTAAGCGCTCTACTGATTAACAATAATTATTTCCAGTATGTATTTATTTTATAATATCCTGAAACCCACTAACTGAAATAAATATTCTACATCTCATTTCTAAAGCTCAATATAATCAGAAGTATGACAACAAAGAATATCTTCCTTGGTCTCTAAAGTTCTAATTCTTCAGAATGTACACCAATAACAGTAATGTCACTCTAGCTTCAAATTAAGCCAATGTGCATTTACTTTCCAAAGTTATCAAATCTTGAAAACCCTATCTTTATTAATTATATATTTATTAGTATACTTACTTCTATTTAGGGTTTAAGTCATACACAAACAAATATTACAGACTACTTGAATTTCTTTAAAATACAAAGAATAAATATTAAAAAAAAACAAAAACAAACCCAACCTGAAAGGGCTAGTCAATGTTTTTAATTTCTAAAATTCTAAAATAATTTAATAAACCCAAAGCCCTGTAGGAATACTAATGAAACTAGGACAACAGCATTTTCACTTAATGAGTTAATGCAGTTGCTTATATTTTTCAAGACAGTGCCTCAATGAATGCTTAATAATAACCCCCAAATTATTTTCACCCTAAGACTGTATATATTTAAATTACCATTGCTGAGATTAAATTAGCAGGTATGGCTATTAGCACAAACAACTATTCAGATAATTAGATTAGCACTTTTTCAAATAACAATGATAAATGAACACATCCTTACTTCGATCACAGTTTTCTATTGCTTGGGCAGCTTGTGATGGTTTTAAGTATCGAACATAGCCCAAGCCTTTACTTTCTCCAGTTACTTTATTCTTAATAATGCTGCAATACTCGATATCTCCAAACACCTATGAGAGTTAAAAGAAATGATCTTAGAGGAGTCAAGATTAATAAACTGAACAGATTTCAGAACTAACTTAAAATCTGTTTACTGATCTTCTTGCTTGCTAAAAAAAGAAAACAGAAACTTTTTAATAATGGAATAAGTATGTCACAAACTAATAAGGTGCTAGAAAAATAATCTTAATGATGATAAAAACCAAATAATAACATAACCAAAATAATGATGCTTTTTATTTACTGAACATTTGCTTTACATATATCACTTTATTGTTACAACAGTCCTTCAAGGATATATATGTTACATTGCTTATTTCACAGACAAGGACACTGGGCCTTAGAGAAATCAAATAACTTGCCGAAGCCATGGAGGTAGAATAAGAATTTGTTCATGGTCTGGACAGCTTCAAAGCCTTACTCCAGAGACTCTGGAACTGAATCTTCTTTATCCAAATCAGCCACTTAAAAACTGGGCAGCTGAGTTGCCCTCTCTGAGTCTATCTCCTTACCTGGTAAATGGGGCTAATAGCTGTACCTACCCAGAGGGTTGTTTTAAGGGTTAAAAGAACAAAATACACCTAAAGTGCCTAAACAGGGGCTGGGACATAGTCAACACTCAGTAAATATTACCTATAATTATTTATCTGCCTTTTAACATAAACATAAATAAATAATTATGTATTCTTTTGAAGCAGTGCTTCTCAAAGTACATCTTTAAAATATCCTGGTTCACTCAAAAAGTTAATACGCTATGTAAGAAATATGTGGTAAGTGTTTACTTTTAATGTTGGGAGAAATACGGGGTATAAATTCTGTTTATTATTTATTTTACAGACACCAATTAGTAACTTTACTATATATAAAAATGCCATATGTGCTCACTCAGAAAAGGATAAAAGTTTGTCAGTATAGAATGTATGAACTGTTTTCTTACTATTGGGAAAAAGTATGGAGTATATATATTTAGTATTTGTTATTTTTCAAGTATTTTATCCAATCCTCATTTAGGTAGGACAGAGGAAGTTTTAAAGTTACTTTTTATTACTTGTTTTCCTTCTTGCTTATTGCCCACAGTGATTCAGTAGTTGGAAAGGCACTGAAAAATAATAAAAAATTACAACTCAAAAGACAATTTTAAAATTACTTTTGAAATAGTTTTTATGAAAGTGTATCACTGCATATAAAATTCAAAGGCTAAAAAGAGATTTTAAGTTGTCTCCAAATTACACTGACTACAATCTAGCTAAAGTAGGTAAACTGAGAGCTATAGGTAATTTTTTTTTCTTTCAGTATAACTCCTTCAAAGGCCTAATTTTAAAACATAAACTATAAAGGATAAGCCTTTATGTGAATAAGTACATCAACACGTCACAAGCTTACAGTAAATGTGAGATAGTACAGTTCAAACACTCAGTTCATACACTGATGTACCTCAGTGAGAGGCAATAGAGACTAGAGTTAAGAGGGTGCTTCGAAATCTTCAAGACCAAGAGCAGATTCTGGATTCAGACAGCCTGGGCATGAAAAATGGCCCCACTGCATAATCAGGTATGTGACCTTATTTAAAACTCTGAGCTTTACACTTCAATTTCCTGAATCTGTATTTTTGCTAAATGGGGGAGAAACACCATCATTAATATTTTCCAGGTTTCATATATATTTTCAAAAAAATTATTTTAGTTTTAACATTTAAAAGCTAGATTGAAATAAGTGACTTAAAAAGTTATTTAATTCTCCACCACCAATCTAATGATCTAACTCAAACAACGTAAGATTTAGTAATTGTACAACCAATTTAAGATTGTAAATTATCACGAACGTCAGCTATTAGAAGCACCTTAAATTTTTCCCGTAGATCTTCTTCTGTGTAGGACTTTGGTATCATAACAAATATTCTTGTAAGTTCTTCATCTTCAACATCTCGGTGACTTCCAGATGATCTGGACTGAGCAATGAAAACCTAAGAAACAAACAAACCCCAAAGAAAAATGCAGAAATATCAGTCAACTGTTTTTCTATTTCTTAAGAATACTTACTTCATTATTAGTGTAAGATTCTTGTTAGGTTACATATAATGTGATAGGATCTCATCAAACAACATTTTAAAGTAAATTTTATTGTAGTGACTTTTTATGAGATGACACTAATCATCACATTATGGTTTTTTTCAAAAATTTTTTCCTTTTGTATTTAATCTGTCCGCAATGTGGAGACCTGGGCTCAATCCCTGGGTTGGGAAGATCTCCTAGAGAAGGGAATGGCAACCCTCTTCAGTAATTCTGCCTGGAGAATTCCATGGACAGAGGAGCCTGGTGAGCTTCAGTTCACAGGATCGCAGAGTCAGACATTACTACACGACTGAGCGACTCACACACACATATACCAAGAGCAAGAGGCAGTGCAGAGAGAGAATGATTGTGGGGTAGTGGTCAACAAATGTCAGTTACACAATTGATTAAGTGTTACTAAAATGTCACACATACTTACTTTGTTTCCTTTTCTATCAGAGACTGAGTGTCAAAATATGATTATGAATTTATCTTTCCTCCTTTTAGTTCTATTAATAATGCTTCATGTATTCTGAAGTTCTACTATTGGCTGCATAAACATTTGGAATTATTTTGTACTTTTTGACTGATATTTTTATTTTTAGGAAATTATTGTTAATACTCTTCCTGTTGAAAACCATTTTTGTCTGATACCATACCAGCTTTCTCTATCCTTTTATCAACTTTTTCTATTCTTTTAGTCAATATTTTCAACCACTTTGTATCTTTATACTTAAACTGCATCTCTTGTAAACAGCACTTAGTTTGGCCTTTAAAAAAATATTCTGACAATCCCTGACTTTTAATAGGAGCCAGTTTATGTTTAATATTGATATAGTTGGATTTAAGTCTAGATGGCCATATTTTTGCTTGCTTTCTAATATTAATCCTTAAAAGAGATAACCCAACTATATTCTGGATCATCTCAGTTACCACCTGAATGACTTATGTGAGCAAGAAAATGCACACAATGAACTGAGGCTCTGTTTCTCTATTAGCAATTTAGATCTACTGAAATATCATCTGTGACATTAGGTTATTACTTGGAGTGTAATTTGCTTTGTGGTATTGCTTTTATTTTTAAAATTGCTTTGGTTTTACACTATTCTAGAAGCATGTGTTAACTACGGTTATGGATTTGTTTATAGAGCTACGAGCATATGGCTACGTTTATTTTTCTTGAAGAAATGTAATAGAATTAATGTAAATCACCATAATACAGGGCCCTTGAATTTCTTGTCTTCTTCTGTCTTTGAAGAGGGGCTATATACCACTCAGTGGGGAAAACTTGAATTTCAGAGGTAGGAGGCAGTAACTAAAAAACCAAAGAATTTATAAGTATTTTAGAAATCCTGAAAAAGAGGGTCATTATATTTGCTTGGAAAGCAGCTGTCACAGAGGTGTAGAACCTTGCTTACAAGATATAGCTGGAGACATCTCTAGAGAACATCTACTTCCATGTTATTCCTTCAATAAACATACCAAATGCCATCAATAAACATACCAAATGCCAAACACTGTATGAGGTATTAAGTATAGAGTACTGAATAACACAGAAATAGCCCACTAGAAAGTTAGTCCAGTGGATATATTAAGTAATGGATGGTCTGTAGGGAAATACAAATAGGGAACCTTTAAGTATATGAGAAGACACTAGGAGAAAAAAAGTCTCAAGTACTCTTTGTGACTGGAGTTGCCATCAGATCACAAGTTTCTAAATTTTAGAAGACTGGAGCATTTCAAATTTCTGATAGAGGAGACAATATCTAAGTAGATATGTATAATAATTAACCACCTACTTGATGATTTCGCCTAATATTTTATTCTTCCAGTTTCTAGGTTTTACCCTTTTCCTCAAGATAATATAGTTGATCACTTATTGGACTCTCATTTGTACAATCCTTTTTGGCTGTAGGCCTGTTATTAAAATTTTCTTATTTATCTTGTAGGACTTTTGAAACTTTGCAAAAGCAAAGTACATGAAGAAAACTGAAGCTGAATTAATTTAACTGGAAATACTGAAAAACAGAAAAAAAAAAAAACACCCCACAACAATGCAGTGGAACACGGTGGGCACTGTGAAGAGTGAACTTAGACTGTCCAGCTAAGCACTGTAGCCCAAAAACCCTCTGGCTGAAACTGAGTGGGCAATATGACAAACAAAATTTAAACTTTATCTTTGGGAACCATTTAATTTCTCTGTGGCTAAAAGGGAAGGATACATTTTAGTGCTGAGACTTTTACTTTTCTTGTAGGAATTTAGTCAAGGAAAGAGGGGGTCTATATGTTTCAAATTTGGGGCATTTGGGAAAGCTTCCCAGGAGACCACTGTGGTTATATTCAAAGTACAGAAATTCTCTCTGCTAAGATCATAGTTGAAAGAAGATGAAAATTATCAACCAAGTGCAGGAGTCAACAAACTTCAACTTCCTGCTTTTCTATAGTCCATAATCTAAGAACTGCTTTTACATTTTTTTGAGGGTTGTTAAAAAACAAAAAGAATGTGTGACAGAAACTGTATGTGAGTCACAAAGCCTAAAATATTTATTGACTCTTTGTAGAAAGTTTGTCCCCTCGATTTTATATGCTGTGGCCTTACACTTAACTTCATTAATGATCTGTTTTGACTTATTTCAGACTGTTTAGAAGGTGGGAGGAGATGGAATGCCTATTGTCTAATGTGTTTGGCATTTCCCCGCTCCTCTGTTTTCTGCTAAAGGAACTATAGGGAAGAGGCTGTTACTATGGACAAACATGGTACAAGAGGGCTTACCTTATACCAGGCACTGTGCTAAAAGGATAGATTAAATCAGATAACCCTCAAAATCACCCTTCCTGCCATGTGTCAGTATACTAATTTTACAGATAAATTAGATGTGGAAACTAAATATAAATACCACCAAAGTGAACTAGGAATATGCCAAGAAGCATTTAATAATAAGACAATTTACACTATCATCACAATGATTTGGCTCGTTTTCCGCTTTTTTTTTTCTTAATTTGGCTCTTTTTAAGGCAGTTTACTTTCAAAGAGAAGTGACAGTAACAAATAATATGACATTAATACCTTCACAAAGGGGCTTATTTATAATCGTAAAAATTACAAATTTTTACATAAGTGTGATAAAGAGTCAATAGTAGTAGTTTTAATTAAATATTATATACATGTATACTTTTGTTTGGTACTGGGAAAATGCCTAACTTCAGAGGGCCACAATTAAATCTACTTTTATCAAGTTGTTAAGCACCTTACGACGTGGGGAAAAGTAGAGTTAACTACTTTTATACGTGGTAAACCAAGACGTCTGAGAGAGGAGAGTAACAAAAGTTCTCATAGCAGGTCACGGTCGGAGTTGGGAGCTGAACTGGTGACGGCGGGAGTGGGGCAAGGCCCAGCCACCGCAGCTCTCCGCCCGAGTAGCCGCAGAAACCTGGCCCGACCCGGAAGAGGGTGTTCTCTCCGCGTCCCTCATCTCCCGCACCCTCTTGCAGATTTTCGCGCAGGGAGGTCCTGGGAAACCCTCTTTGCAACGCGGTCCTTCCCTCGCCTCGCCCCGGACCGCTCCCGCGAGCGAATGCACTGCCCTTCCCGCACCCCGAAACCGCTCCCCTGAGCCCCCCAGCCGGGACATCGCGTCCCGGGCACCCGCACCTTGATAGGCTTGGTGTCGCTGGGGGTGAGGCACTGGCCATGCATCTCCTCCATGGCCCTACAGGCCTGCGAGCTGCGGGCAAACTTGACGAAGGCGATGCCCTTGGACTCCTTGGTGTGCCTGTCCCGCACCACCCAGATGTCCTGAATTTCCCCAAACGGCGAGAAGCGCTCCCTCAGCACCGACTCGGAAGTGTACTTGCTGATCACCAGGAAGATGCGGCTGTTGGGCGGCTCGTCCAGGTTGTCCACGCCCGGGCGGAAGCCTCCGCCGCTTGCACAGCTGCCCGCTTCGTCCATGGTGCTCCACCCCGGAGCGGAATACAGGCTCGCACCCCTTTACTCCTCTAGCTCCAGCCGCGCCAGCCACGACCGTCGCACCACACCCAGCCGTTGCCGGTCAGGGGTCCGTTTCCGGAAGACTGAAAAGTTTGGCTCCCGGCGCAGGCCGGACGCGCAGTGAGACGGCTTCCGGGGTGGGGGGTGCTGGGCAGCCTTCAGCGCCCCCTAGCGGCCCGGGGGAGCCCGACGCAGTCCAGGCCCCCAGTCCCGTGGAGCCAAGGCCCACACTTCAGGTGTGCAACCCTGGTTCCCTGTTGCTAGAAGAGCCCTGTCTGGCGGGAGAGCTTTCCTGTTGCTGGCTCTGCCCATCCTTTACAGCCCATGGACTCTTCCACCAAACCTGCCATTTTGGCCGTAAGCTCACAAGAACAGCTCCATAGGACTAACTTAAAACTGTTCAGCTTTACTGCTGATCATCTAACTCCAGTCTTATTGTTGAGAAGATTGAGATGAAGAATTGGGGCCCATCGCATAACAAAAGGCAACAGAAATATTAATACAAACAGCAGAGCCCTAACCAGAAGACAACTCCATCTTGGTGTGTGCTAAGTGGCTTCAGTCATGTCCTACTCTTTGCAACCCTATGGACTATATAGCCCCCCAGGCTCCCCTGTCCATTGGATCCTCCAGGCGAGAATACTGGAGTGGGTTACCATTTCCTACTCCAGGGGATCTTCCGGCCCCAGGGATCAAACCCACATCGTTTTTGTCTCTTGCATTGGCAGGCAGATTCTTTACCATCAGAGCCGCTGTACTCGATTCCCACAAGCGACCATGGGTGGTTTGAGGGCAGAAAAAATGCAACACGCAACTGTGGAGCTAGGAGAAATGTGAAAGCTAAAGTGAAAGTGTTAGTCACTCAGTCCTGTCAGACTCTTTGCAACCCCTCGACTCCCCTGTCCATACAATTCTCCAGGCCAGAATACTGGAGTGGGTTGCCATTCTCTTCTCCAGGGCATCTTCCCGACCTAGGGTTCCAACAGGGATCTCTTGCATTGCAGAAAGATTCTTTATCCTCTGAGTCACCAGGGAAACCCTAAGGTTCAGATTAAGTGGGAAATCGGTACTGACTTCTAAAACTTGCTGTTAATGGAACTTGAAGACCTGGGTTGCTCTGAATGAAAACATATAAATACTGTTTATTGTGTACCAACTATAATCCAGGATCTATATCTGTTGCCTGGAGAATGCCGTGTACAGAGGAGCCTGGTGGGTTATAATCCATAGGGTCACAGAGAGTTGAACATGACTGAAGCAATTTAGCACATAAGCAAGCTTAATTAATTCATCCATTCTATTAGCTCAGAAATGTTTTTGACTGTCTGCTATGTGTTATGAGTGATATGTGTAAATGATTCTCTCCTTACTTCATGAAATTAATAGATTGGGCTTCTCGAGATAGGATTATTTGAGATAAGATATATGGGACTAATAGCCTAGTGATCAAATGAGACGTGTACAATGTACGATAGACATTTAATTTCTTATTCCATTTGTCTATGGTGTACACTCTTCCATTCTTAATATTGTATAGTTGTATGATGGCAACTGAGTTAGGGATTCTGGGTTCTCACTTAGGTTTTAGCACAAAATTGGTACAGTTTCTCCTTGCATTACATCCTACGTCTGTAAAATGAGGAATCTGTTTACATTGGAGCTTAACAAGTTAAGGAAATACCTTAATTTTCCACTTCTGTTTATCTTGCCCAGACCAGTCAAAGTGGATGAAAACAATGTTGTAATATAATATTTTTTTTGATGTAAAGAAAGTGCAGTATTCCAGCAATAGTATTTGAACACCAGTGCCATCTAGTGGAAAATGCATAATTTTTTTAAACAGCATTTTCTGGGAAATCTCTCTTCTTTGTAAAACAAGATTACTGATTGATATCCTGAGAATTTTAGAGTAGTTAATTTTATTTTAGAAGGAATGAAAGATTGGAAAGAACAAAGCCAGAATCAGAAATATTGGGTAATACTGAGAAAGCAAAATTTCTTTACCATTTAATCATGTGAAATAATACCACATATTCAAGGAAAATAAGAAATTTACCTATATTATAAATTACAGTAAATAAATTTTTCTTTGACTTGTCTATTTTAAACAGATTTATTGCTATATAATTCAAATATATGATTCACCCATTTAAAGAATTCAGTTAATTGCTTTTTAGTATTCCCAGAATTGTGCAACCATCTCCACAGTTATAGAACATTTTCATCACTCAATAATGACAGATTTTTTTTTATTTTTCAAATCATATAAAGTCACATTTGACTATAAATCACATGGAAGTAAAATAGTTGAAAATTCTGAGATTTTAAAGAATGATTACTAATTTGTCTTATATTAGAGAAAAGATATGCTAGGCCATTGCCGATTAAGTGAAATAAAACATGTAGCCTACAATGCACAATTATTAGAGTGATAGACACTGAATTTCACATGAAATTCAGATTTGCCTTGAAATTTTTAATAAGTTCTTACTAATCTTTTTTAAAAGTGATGATATTATAACTTATTTTTGAAATGCAAGGATAAAATAATAAATTCTTGTCATTGCATCCCCAAATTTCTCTAAACTATGATCTAATTACAGGAAGGCTTATTGGTTATTGACATTAGTCTTTGTGTGCTAAGTCACTTTAGCCATGTCTGAATCTTTTTGACCCTATGGACTGTGGTAATGACCACACATATGTGAACAGGCTTCTCTGTTCATGGGATTCTTCAGGTAAGAATACTGGAGTGGGTTTCCATACTCTTCTCCATGGGATCTTCTTGACCCAGGGATCGAACCTGGGTCTCCTGCATTGCAGGCAGATTCTTTACTGTCTGAGCCACCAAGGTTGTATAATTATAATTATACATTATATTTAATTAAGTAAACATGTTTTGCCTTATTTGCAATTTTTTACTGGATTTTACCACTGATATTTATTGGTGATCAATTAGTAACTTTCAGATTGTTCTGCATGAATATGGTCCAGAGTCTCCATTTTACCATCTACAAGTCTACTGATAATGTACGTAAGCGCCTAACTTGGCATGTGGTATGCACTCAAGAAATGGTAGTTTCCTTTTATTTCCTGAGTTTGGTCATCTTTGAGTTTGAGAATAATATTTAACACCAGGTTTTTTTCTCTTTTTGATTCAATTTGATGACACACATCTTTTAAATACGTGGCTCACAGGACAGACACATAGGTACCACTTAGAGTAGTTTCATTCAACCATCTGTTAGTTGTGGCTATTTAATTTAAAATTAATTAAAGTTAACTCTAATTAAAATAATAAAAAATTCAGTTAGTCACATGAGTCACACTTAAAGTGCTCAAAGCTACTTGCAGTTAGTAGACAGGGTCCACACTGAATATTTCCATCATAGTAGAAAGTTCTATTGGACAGCACTCCAGAGAATATGGGTAAATCTTGCACTTACCTAACACAAAATTTAATAAGCTATATTATTTTAATATTTTTATTTCTCTGTTAATAGCCTTTACCACTCACATCTCACTCAGGTAATCGTGTAACCACAGGTGAACTACCTCCCCCCTCACGTTTTCCTAAACATAGCTTTGACTTTCTCACCTGTCTGCCTTCAGTACCCTCGTCTTCTTAAAGCTTTCTCACTCTCCTTTTTATCTCCCTCCCTTGCCGCTTCAGGACCCATTCTCCGTTTCTATTCATACTCTAGTCTGCTGTTCTTTTGGAGATGAAACAGGCAGCTTGCAACTTTGCTGTCAGTTCTTGTTTATTGCACTTTTATGTAGCTCATTTATAGTGATTTAACTTTTAATGTACTTTAATCTTGCCCCAGCTGGATTATACCTCATAGAAAATTGGAACTTCAGTTCAGAGTTTGTCCTTCCAAGTTGCCTGGCACAGCGTCTTGCCCCCAGTAAGCACTTGCCTTGTTCTTTTATTGACGTGATTTGATTCCCACAGTCACATTAATGAATCATTCATAAAATGTTGAGTTCCTACCTCAAACAAGAACTGGTATATACTGTGAATATACATAGATAACTCTTAAGTGAGGTAAAAGTTAAACAAATAAACATTTTGTCACGTTTAGACTCAGTCAGTGACAGCTCTGCAGTGCCAGGTTTTTTTGCTCCTGCGAGAGTTGGGTTCCTGCGGGATTTGAGGACCAATCAGCAGTGCCGACGGGGCCCCGCCTTCCATTGGCTGGCGTCGTCCCGGAAGCACATGCTGGGCTGGGCGAGCAGTACAGTCTTCGAGGCGCTGCTGCGGTTTCGCTAGCATTGATATCAGGACAGACTGTGGCTCAGCCGCTGCAGGTTGACGCTAAAGGTTTTGCAGGGAAGCGGAGGACGGAGCCGCTGGCCCTGAGGTAAGTATGGGAATAGCTAGGAGGGAGTGGCCTGCGAACTCATGTGATCTGAGCACCGTTATGGACCACGATACAATTTAGGCCTGGGTTCACTCAGAGAGGAGTATCCCAACCGTCCGGGTAGTAAGAAGCTCTCCCTTAGCTCTAGCCAGGTGGGGCCTGAGTAGCCCTAAGTGCAACAGAAGACTGTTTCTGCCAGGGGCCTCGCTGCAGCCTTTCTGATTTCTGGATGGGACTGATTTTGAGTGGAACCTTCGGCCCATATTTAGCAGCAGTCAGCCTCCAAAAGGAGGTGGTGGCATGCAGAGATTCAGTTCAGTCGCTCAATGTCCGACTCTTTGCGACCCCATGAACCGCAGCACGTCAAGCCTCCCTGTCCATCACCAACTCCGGGAGCTTACTCAAACCCATGTCCATCGAGTGCGTGATGCAATCCAACCATCTCATCCTCTATCCTCCTCCTCCTCCCGCCTTCAATCTTTACCAGCATCAGGGTCTTTTCCAAGGAGTCCGTTCTTCGTATCAGGTGGCCGAAGTATCGGAGTTTCAGCTTCAGCATCAGTCCTTCCAATTAATATTCAGGACTGATTTCCTTTAGGATGGACTGGTTGGATCTCCTTGCAGTCCAAGGGACTCTCAAGAGTCTTCTCCAACACCACAGTTCAAAAGCTTATCTGAGCTTACTGATACGTCTTCAGGCAACCTTGATTACAGCTTGTGCTTCATCCAACCCAGCATTTTGCATGATATACTCAGCATATAAGTTAAATAATTTGGAACCGGTCTGTTGTTTCATGTCCAGTTCTAACTGTTGCTTCTTGACCTGCATACAGATTTCTCAGGAGGCAGGTCAGGTGGTCTGGTATTCCCATCTCTTGAAGAATTTTCCAGTTTGATGTGATCCACACAGTCAAAGGCTTTGGCATAGTCAATAAAGCAGCAGTAGATGTTTTTCTGGAACTCTCTTGCTTTTTCGATGATCTAGCAGATGTTGGCAATTTGATCTCTGGTGCCTCGCTGCCTTTTCTAAATCCAGCTTGAACATCTGGAAGTTCACAGTTCACCTACTGTTGAAGCCTGGCTTGGAGAATTTTGAGCATTACTTTGCTAGCATGTGAGATGAGTGCAATTGTGTGATAGTTTGAATTTTCTTTGGCGATTGGGAGTTTGGAAAGCTGGATTCTTGTTCCAGGTCATAGGTACAAGTACAGAAGATTAGAAAGGAGAAAGGCTATAGAAACACCTATGCATGTGGTTCATAGACATGAAGTAATTTACCCAGGGTCACATCTTTGTGATACACTCCACTCCAGTGCTTTTCCCCACTACAACATGCATAATCTCACTTAATTAAAAGTCAGTGTAGTATTCATCCTTAAAATATTCTAGTGAGCTTCCCTTTCCTCTTTCATCACTTCAGTTATATGGACTTCTTAGACTTTAATGGTATCTTAATTGTTCTTACCACATTCCTCTTTTTATGGGCGAAATTAGAAATGTCAGTGGTATGTAGCAGTATTAAAAAAGTTTTTCACTTTACTCCTCGTTAAGTATTTTCACTCAGTTTAGCATCTGCAGTGTGTCAGGCATTATGTTCAACACAGAGTTGCCTCAATCACTCTTAGAAGGGAATCGTTGAAATTAAAAAACCTAGGATTATAGATGTAATTCTCTCATCTTTCACCATCTCTCTCTACTTTTCTTCAGCTTATGACTTGAAATGAGCTCTATGTGCTTCATTTTTCTCATCCATAAAAAATGGAGATGTTAATAGTATCTATCTCACATGGCTGGTGTGGAGATTAAATACATTAATAATGTGTACAGGCTTACACATTAGAATATGCTTGGCATTAAGTAAGGATGTGTAATTGCTTGCTACTCTTATCTTGGTCTATTTAGCTTTAGAATTCATTTTTGGATGAGTGATCATTCTCATACCAGATGTCATATCTTTGTCTATTTCAGTGAGATATTTCTTCTTAGTTACTAAGTACTAGTAGAGTGCCAAATGATTATAAGACAAAATGACTTCCCTTGAGATCCTTCCTGGTCTTCCTATGTCCTCCCTTGCTGCCATTGCTGAATCTACTGGTTTAATGCACTTTGAAGAGGGATCTTAGATACTTGTACAGCAGTGATTAAAGATGGCAGCAGTGTTTTGTGTTAAATACCGGTAGTTTGAACAGTGACAGTGTATATTTTCTTAGTGACTTGCATGTAAAATCTGTGTGAATAAGCAATATATTTTGTTTTATCCTTTTTTTAAAGTCTAGTTTTCTGAATTACCAGTAAAATTTAATTGGTATAAAAATCAATCTGATCTTTCTGCTTTATATAAAAACTGGAAAGAAAGTTTCTTTTAGTACTGAGATGACATTTGGGTTTTCTTATTTATTTTAGATTCTTTTTTTAAAATTTATTTTTAATTGGTGGATAATTGATTTATAGTGTTGTGTTGATCTCTGCCATACAACAGCATGAACCAGCCATAAGTATACATATGTCCCCTCCCTAATGTTTTTATATTACACAAGCTTTACTGGTATCAGTTCAGTTCAGTTCAGTTCAGTCGCTCAGTCGTGTCCGACTCTGCGACCCCATGAATCGCAGCATGCCAGGCCTCCCTGTCCATCACCAACTCCCGGAGTTTACTCAAACTCATGCCCATCGAGTCGGTGATGCCGTCCAGCCATCTCATCCTCTGTCTCCCCCTTCTCCTCCTGCCCCCAATCCCTCCCAGCATCAGGGTCTTTTCCAATGACTCAAATCTTCACATGAGATGGCCAAAGAACTGGAGTTTCAGCTTCAGCATCAGTTCTTCCAATGAACACCCAGGACTTATCTCCTTTAGGATGGACTGGTTGGATCTCCTTGCAGTCCAAGGGACTCTCAAGAATCTTCTCCAACACCACAGTTCAAAAGCATCAATTTTTCGGCACTCAGCTTTCTTCACAGTCCAACTCTCACATCCATACATGACCACTGGAAAAACCATAGCCTTGACCAGACGAACCTTTGTTGACAAAGTAATGTCTCTGCTTTATAATATGCTCTCTAGGTTGGTCATAACTTTCCTTCCAAGGAGTAAGTGTCTTTTAATTTCATGGCTGCAGTCACCATCCGCAGTGATTTTGCAGCCCAAAAAATAAAGTCTGACACTGTTTCCACTGTCTCCCCATCTATTTCCCATGAGGTGATGGGCCAGATGCCATGATCTTAGTTTTCTGAATGTTGAGCTTTAAGCCAACTTTTTCACTCTCATCTTTCACTTTTATCAAGAGGCTTTTTACTGGTATAGTGAATCCATTTTACTAAAGGCCATATGTTTATTTTTGTGACTCAGGTTTTCCTCCCTATGTCCTTTGTTCGAAGGTTCAGTGAATTCTGTACCTATACAGAAAGTTGATAGAACTCACCTAATTACAAATTGAATGCAGTGTTTTGGTTTAAGTTTGGAATTTTAAAGTAATCTTCTCTTGGATAAAGTGTCTTCTTACTTCCCTTTTTATTAGACCTAAAGCACTGATTAACAGTTGAATTGTTTTGGATACTGCCCAAAGAAAACTGTCTTCCCTTTAAGTGGATTATTGACCCTGATTTGGGTTTCTACATAGATTAAAAAAAAGAGTAGTGGTATTTTTAGTAGTGCTGGTAGTGGTAAAGAACCTGCCTGCCAATGCAGGAGCCACATCTCTTGCCGATGGAGAGACACAAGTTAGATCCCTGGGTCAGGAAAATCCCCTGGAGTGGGGCATTGCAGCCCACACCAGTATTCTTTCCTGGAGAATCCCACGGACAGAGGATCCTGGCAGGCTGCAATCCGTAGAGTCCCACAGAGCTGGACACAACTGAAGCAACTCAGCATGAATGCACATAGTACATACATATGAAATACTAGCTTCACTTGTAATTGTTACGTTGCGTGCTAAGTCATTTCAGTCGTGTCCGACTCTTTGCTACCCCATGGACTGTAGCCCGCCAGGCTTCTCTGTCCATGGGATTCTCTAGGTGAAAATACTGGAGTGGGTTGCCATGCCCTTCTCCTGGATAGTTACTTTAGTTAAACAATATTGTTTTTTCAATAGTGTCAGAATAACACAAACATTTTCTATTTCTCAACTGAGCTATGAAGGTAAAAATGTGCCTAGAACCTGTCAAAGAATTAGGAATTTTCATGATGTCTGTAACAGTAACTGTTATGTTGGAATCCATCCCCACTTCCACTGCCCCAGCACCCATTCTTCAAAGAACACAAGCTGCAGGAAAACAAAACCAAGGTACTGCAGTCATTAGCATTTTAAGCTACACTTGTTCAATAATTCAAATTATTTTAGTTTTTATATCATTTTAGATGGATGAGGCATTTATTTAGGTATACAGTAGAGTTTTTTTGCAGTCTTAACAAAAATATCTTTGTACAGAATTTATTGTGTATGTCTATCACTGTAAAATCTTTCCTACTTAGGACCACATATTTTCTGCTATGAATACTAATGCTGACTGAACTCAGTATTGTTATTTGATTATTTTCAGGTAATGCTTGATTTAGGCTTGATAGATTTGTTTACAGCTTAGAGTATAAAGTAAACATGAAATTATATAATATATGTATCTTGCCTCATTCCATATGTAGCCTCATTCTGCATGGTATTTTATAGTTTTGTCTATTATTGCAGGCATATAAGTACTTATAATAAATATTGTATTTAATCATCTTTCCAACTTGTTCTGTCTTTATTTTTAAATGCTGCTGCTAGGAAGTACCAATTTAGACATATATGCTTCACATAATTTTTTATGCACATACTTTTTGAAAGTGAAAAGAAAAATAGGATATAATTGATTTAGGTAAATCATTGTAATTGTCTGAAGAAGTGAAGAAGTGAAGTTGCTCAGTTGTGTCTGACTCTTTGCGACCCCATGGCCTGTAGCCTACAAGGCTCCTCTGTCCATGGAATTTTCCAAGCAAGAGTACCGGAGTGGGTTGCCATTTTCTTCTCCAGGGGATCTTCCTGACCCAGGGATCAAACCCAGGTTTCCCACATTGCAAGCATATGCTTTACCATCTGAGCCACCAGGGAAGCCCTTAATTGTCTGAAGGCTGATGTAAAACCAGGTTTATACCAATAGCAGTTTCTAAAGTAGCTATAGCTAGAAATTAAAAGTAAATCTGTAAATGAGATAATTCTTTATAAAACTGAATGCCATATTTGTGTTTTTGAGCACTCAGAATTCAAAGCACATGCTTTAAATTATATTTTGGTTTAATATCATTAATACTTCAGTCAAAGTATTGAAATTTCTTTTCCTCCAGCTTTGGAAATCTGATATTTTCTTTGGTCTGTGGTTTAATATTTAATTGCAGAACAAAATGGCAGATGCTGAAGCAGGCAAGAAGATCTTTATTCAAAAATGTGCTCAGTGCCACACAGTGGAAAAAGGTGGAAAACACAAGACTGGTCCAAATCTCTGGGGCCTTTTTGGCAGAAAAACAGGACAAGCGCCAGGATTTTCTTATACCGAGGCAAACAAAAGCAAAGGTAAAAGCTAGGCGGTGGTTGGAGCGAACCAGAAACTTCGTAGTAAAGAAGAAAGCACAGGATTTGATATTATAATAATTTCCTAATTTGCAGTATTAAAAATGAAATCCACATGTTTATATTACAAAAATATTAATGTATATCAAAAGGTCTGTGTTTGGAAAACTGGTCATGTTTTTATCAGCTAAATTAACAATCCTCTGTAGCATTAATTTTTTTGCCTATACAAGGCACTTCATTTTATTTAATACATTTATCTTGAAAAAGCATAAGCTAAATTTAAAAAATCAAATTATGTTTTAATGGCATAATGGTAATTTTCTATTTGTGTTAGTGATTCTTAGCAGGGTGAAAAAGTATATTCAATTTAAAAACATATATTCAGTTATTTTTCAGCTTGAAAATGTATAGTCAGTCATTTCTTTGTTGGTAGAAGGTATGTAGATGGCAGTTAGTTTTATGTTGAAATTAAAAATAGTTGCAAAAGACTGTAATATGTTTGCAAAGCAATCTATTACTCCTGGGGATATCTATATCTATATATATTTATAAATATAGTTAGCATTCACTTAAAAAATAAAGTACTTCTGTGTTTTGAACTATTCTTGGGATCTGAGCATTTCTTACTGGTCCAAATTTCAGATAACTACTATACTACTGTTTGGAAAGATTTTTATTTTACTTTATTTTATATTTCTTTTTATTTTTCTAGTAGATGAAATTCACATAAATACAATTAGCCATTTTGAAGTGTAAAATTCAGAAACATTTACTGTATTCACAGTGTTGTACAATCACCACCTCTGTAGTTTCAAAGCTTTTTTGTTATCCCAGAAAAACCCTTGTACCCATTAAATAATCACTCCTCATATCTAACTACCAGCCTTTGGCAATCACTTATCTGCTGTCTCTATGGATTTGCCTACTGTGGATATTTCATATGAAAGGAATCATATAATATATGATCTTTTGTGTTTGACTTATTTTGCTTAGCATATTTTCATTGAAATTGAAGCATGTATCAGTAGTTTATTACTTTTTTATGACTGAGTAATATTCCATTGCATGTATATGTGCGTCTATGTATATACGTATATAATTTTTTTATTCATTCATCAATTGATGGACATTTGTATTGTTTCCACCTTGTACCTATTTTAAACAGTACTGCTGTGAACATTTGTGAAAAAGTGTTTGTTTGAGTCCCTGTTTTCAGCTACCTTAAATCTATACCTAGGAGTGAAATTGCTGGATCAGTTAACTACACTTAACTTTTTGAGGAAAAGTCAAACTATTTTCCACAGTGGTTACACCATTTTTCTTTTCCATCAGCAATGGAGGAGGATTCTTATTTCTCTATATACTCACCCACACTTGTTATTTCCTTTTCTTCTCTTTTACTGCCATCATAGTGGATATGAGGGCTTCCTGGGTGACTTAGCAGTAAAGAATCTGCCTGCAATACAGGAAATGCGGGTTTGATCCCTGGGTTGAGAAGATCTTTGGGAGAAGGAAATCACAACCCACTTTAGTATTCTTGCCTGGGAAATCCCATGGACAGAGAAACCTGGTGGGCTACAGTTCATGGGGTCTTAAAAGAGTTGGTCACAACTTAGCAACTAAAAACAACAACAGTGGGTATGAAGTAACGTTGGTGACTTTGCTTTGTATTTCCTTAATGATCCATAATGTTGAACATTGTTTCCTGTGCTTGTTGGCCATTTGTATATTTCCTTTGGGAAAATATCTGTTTATATTCTCTACCCATTTTTTATTTGAGTTGACTTTTTGTCAGGTTTTAAGTGTTCTTTCCGGGTGGTGCAATGGTAAAGAATCCACCTGCCAATTCAGGAGACACAAGAGACATAGGGTCCATCCCTGGGTTGGGAAGATCCCCTGGAGTAGGAAATGGCAACAAGGCTCCAGTATGCTTGCCTGGAAAGTTCCATTGAAAGAAGAGCCTAATGGGCTACAGTTCATGGGTTCACAAAGAATTGGACACGACTGAGCACACATGCGCTGCACTGTATTCTGAACATTAAACTCTTATCAAGTAAGTGACTTGCAGTTTTTTTCTCTTATCCTGTAGATTGTCTTCATTTTTAAAAATAATGTCTTTTGATGAACAGTGGTTTTTAATTTGTATGAAGTCTGTTTATTTTTATTGTTGATGTTGCTTGTGTTTTGGATGTTAAATCTAAGAATCTATCACCATATCAAACGTCATAAAGATTTACCCTATATTTTCTTCTAATAGTTTTAGTTCTTACATTTAGGTCACTGTCTTACCTCTAATTAATTATCATTAACTTTTTATATAGAGTGAGGTAGTGGTCCAACTTTATTCTTTTGCATGTGGTTATTTATTTGTCCTTGCACCATTTGTTGAAGAGATTCATTCTTTCACAGTTGAATGGAATTTACTTGCTTGTTGAAAATCAGTTGACTGTATATGTTAAGGTTTACTTCTGGACTTTTGGATCGCTTCCATTTGTCTGTATGTCTGTTCTTGCAGACATACAGAAATGCAGCCTCTTGCCTTTCTGTTCTTATACTAGTGCCACACTGTTCTGGTTGTTGGAGCTTCCTAATAAATTTTGAAATTCGGAAGGATGAGACCTCCAACAGTGTTTTTATTTTTCAGTATTTTTTTCTTTTCAGGACCCTCTGTAACTTCCTGAGTTTGAAGATCATTTTTCCATTTCTGCAGAAAAAGGCCTTTAGCATTTTGATAGAGATTGCATAATATCTGTAAATTGCTTTGGCAAGTATTGCCATTTTAACAGTGCTAACATTATATTCTATGAACGTGGGATGCCTTTCCGTTTTTTCACATGGGTGCTCAATCCATCACGTCTGACTCTCTGTGACCCCATGAACTGTATCCCATCAGGCTCCTCTGTCTATGGAATTTTCCAGGCAAGAATACTGGAGTGGGTTGCCATTCCCTACCCCAGGAGATCTTCCTGATTCAGGGTTGAAATTCGTGTCTCTTGTGTCTCCCGCATTGGCAGATGGAGTCTTGACCACTGCACCACCAGAGGAGCCATGTTGATCTTGTACTGTGCAACTTTGCTAAATTCATTTATCATCTCTAGTAGATTTTTTGTGATTCTTTAGTATTTCCTTTATAGAGAATTATGTCACCTGTGAATAGAGACAGTTTTACTTCCTTTCCAACCCGAGTAGCTTTTATTTGTTATTCTTTGCTAATTGCTCTGGCTAAGACTTCTGGTAGAATTCTGAATAGCTCTGGTAAAAGTGAGAATCTTTATCTTGTTCCTGATCTTAGAGGGAAAGGTTTCCATTTTTTACCTTAATATGGTGCTAGCTGTGGGTTTTCCATAAATTCTGTTTTTCATGTTAAGCAAGGTCCTTTCTGTTGCTAGTTTGCTGAATGTATTTTTCATCATGAAAAGGTTTTGGATTTTGTGAAATGCTTTTTCTGTGTCTGTTGAGATAATCATGTATTTTTTTTCCCTTTTGCTCTGTTAATGTTTTTATTATATTATTTTCCTATGTTGAACTACTCTTGCATTCCTGGGATAAATCCCCCTTGGTCGTAGTGTGTAATTCTTTTAACAGTACTGTTGAATTTAACTTGCTAGTCCTTTGTTGAAGATTTTTACATAAGAGATAATTGGTTTGTTATTTTCTTGTGATGTCTTTACTTGGTGTTTGAAGAAGTTTTAAATATAGATTATTGGCAGCTGTGAGTCCTTTCATTAGTGATTTGAATTTAGTATTAAAAAATTTCTTAATAGGTTTTATACTGCTTATATAGACCAAATTGGGCTTCCCTGGTGGCTCAGTGGTAAAGAACCCACCTAGCAATGTAGGAGATGAAGGTTCAGTCCCTGGGAAGATCCCCTGGAGAAGGAAATGGCACCCACTCCAGTGTTTTTGCCTGGGAAATCCCATGGACAGAGGAGCCTGGCGGGCTACAGTCCATGGGGCCGCGAAAGAGTCAGATATGACCTAGCGGCTGAATGAGAACAACAACATGGACTGAATTACCTTCCTTGATTGAGCTTTGCAGACCATGTTGTAGGACAAAGGCTTTAATATGGGTAGTTGGCATCTCGTGTACTATTTTTTATTTTTGAGTGCACATGTAATAGCATGCTTTTTGCTGAAAAAGAGATTCTACTTATTTCAGCCTGTATTAATGTTTCTAGTAAGATAGTGTTTGGGGTTGGTCTCAGCCTATTGCATTTCTTATTATGATTGCAGGGTGCACTTTACTTTAGCAACAACCATCAGGAAACTGGACAAAACAAAGTTTATTACTCACAGATCCTTGAGGGTACACAGCATGCCTGGGGCCACACAGTGTGGTTGCAGGTAGAAAGAGAGAGCACGGGCTGCGTGTTTTGCTTTTGTTGGGGTTGAGGATGGGTTGCCTAGGGTTTTATGGGTTCACTCTTTGCTGGTGAATTTAAAATATAAAAGCATGAATTAAAGCCTGCGAAGGGGAAAGCAAGCAGGTCCGTCAGATAGGTGTGTGGGTCCACCAGAGCTTTCCGAAGAAAGGGGACTTCATGGGCGGGCAGCCTGGCTCTCCATCTACTTGTCTAGTTGTTGCTCAGTTGCTCAGTCAGGTCTGACTCTCCGTGACCCCACGGACTGCAGCATGCCAGGCTTTCCTGTCCTTCACCATCTCCCGGAGCTTGCTCAAACTCATGTCCATTTAGCCGGCTGATGCCATCCAGCCAAATCGTCCTCTGTCATCCACTTCTCCTCCTGCCTTCAGTCTTTCCCATCAGGGTCTTTTCCAGTGAGTTGGCTTTTAGAGTCAGGTGGCCAAAGTACTGGAGCTTCAGGCTCTGCATCAGTCCCTCCAATGAATATTCAGGATTGATTTCCTCTAGGATTGACTGGTTTGATCTCCTTGCAGTCCAAGGGACTCTGTGTAGCTGGCAGTGCATTTATTTAAAATGTGTATACTTGAAGGAGTTGCCTCAGCAATTGAAAGCTTAATGTTCAGCACTTACATTACAATCAAAAAGATTAATTGTGAGTTACTTATACTACAGATAGATAAGATGTAGTGAAATTTTTGTTATCTGGAATTTTGAAGAAAGAGACCTTATGGATAGCCAAATGGTTTGAGTAAAAGAAAATTAACACATCTAGATTACCAGCTTTTTCTGTGCATATGTGAAAGTAAGATACTTTTCATTTTCTCAAAGCCTTGAGAGCAGTGCCATTAAGTAGGATGGAGAAGTGGCAAAGCCATTTGTTCCTAGACTTGGGTTCCCAGGCAAACCCTGATGAGGCGGGAAGTACATGCTCAGTCTGTGTTAGAGCACTCCTGGTACATCTTAGCCTTGGAGGGCCATAATAGTTTCCCAGGGCTGCTGTAACCAAGCACCATAATTTAGGTGGCTTAAAACAGTGGGAATTTATGGGTTCAGAGCCCTGGAGGCTAGAAGTGTAAATCAGGATGTCAGCATGATCATGCTGTTTCTGAAGCCTGAGGACAATCCTCCCTTGCTTCTTTCTAGCTTCTGGGTGTTTGCCAGTAAACTTGGAGTTTGGGGCCTTCAGTTGCATGACTCCAGTCTCTGCCCTCATTGTCACATTGTCCCCATGTGTCTGTGTTCATATGGCCTTCTAGTTAGGATACTAGTCATATTGGATTGGGAGACCTATCCTCCTCAGTGTGGCCTATCTTACTTTTCACTTGTGATCATTACTAATCACAGCTGCAGTGACCTTATTTCCAAACAAAGCCACATTCTGAGGCACCAGAGGTTCGGGGTCTCAACACAGTTTTATTCAGGGGACACCGACAATTAAGGACCACATACATATAAAATACATATACAGACAATTGATAAAAATTCTTATATTAAAGCAACATAAAGTTTAATCTTTGTCAAGTCAAGGGTGTTTATCATCTTTTAAAAACATCTATGTAGTTGTTACATTACTTACTTTGGGCTAAGTCGCTTCAGTTGTTTCCGACTCTTTTCAACTCCATGGACTCTAGCCTACTAGGCACCTCTGTCCATGGGATTTTCTAGGCAAGAATACTGGAGTGGGTTGTCATTTCCTACTCCAGGGGATCTTTCCAATCCAGGGATTGAACCCACGTTTCCTAGGTCTCCTGCACTGGCAGGTGGGTTCTTTACCACTAGTGCCACCTGGGAAGCATAGTTGTTATAATACAATATCATTGTATTTAGTATATGTAGAAATGCTGGTTAGTAGATTTTCTTTAATAAAGAATTTGTCTGGTCTTTATCTCAGGTTCTTGGGAGGGCCGTAAAACATTGGAATTTCCCAGTGATAAGAGGGTTTGCCCTGGTGGCTCAAATGGTGGGAAAAAAAAAAATCTGCCTGCAATGCTGGAGACCTGGGTTCAATCCCTGGGTCAGGAAGATTCCCCTGGAGTAGGGAATGGCAACCCATTCCAGTATTCTTGTATGGAGAATTCCATGGAGAGGGGAACCTGGCAGGTTATAGTCCATGGAGTCACAAAGAGTCAGACACGACTGAGAGACTAACGCACATGTGCGCGCGCACACACACACACACACACACACACTCATGGGTGTCTTTGTTGTTCAGGGTTGGGCCTTGCTATTGCAGCCTGAATTTATGCTAATGAGAAAACGTGGTAGGGCTCCTTGATAGGGCTGGGACTGGCCAAGCTGGAAAGACCACCTCTTTGACTGGAGAATTGGGACTTTGGGCTAGGTGATATCAGTCTTATCTCCAGGTATAGGGGGTAGGGGCTGGGGATTGAGTTCAGGCCCATGGTGAATGATGCAATCAGTCAAGTCTATGTAATGAAACCCCAATCAAAAACTCTGACCGCTTTAAACTGGAAGCTCTGCTTGAGCTTCCTGGTTGGTAAACACATCCGTGTACTAGAAGGGTGATGAGTCCTGATTCCACAGGGCCAGGACCCTCTGTGTTTGTGACTTCCCCAGAACTCACCATATGGGTCTCTTCACTTGGCTGATAAACTTTGATTTTTAAGTGGTGCTTTTCTGAGTTCTGTGAATTGTTTTACTGAATTATCATACCTGAGGGGGTCCTGGGAACCCTTAAATTTATAGCCAATTGGTTAGAAGTTTGGATGGGCTGGGGACCCTGAACTTGCAACTAGTCTAAAGTGAGGCAGTCTTTTTTGTTAGTAAGATGGAAGTTTGGTTTTAAATTTTTTTGATATAAATTTATTTATTTTAATTGGAGGCTAATTACTTTACAGTATTGTAGTGGTTCTGCCATACATTGACATGAATCCAACATAGGTGTACATGTGTCCCCCATCCTGAACCCCCTCCCACCTCCCTCCCCACCCCATCCCTCAGGGTCATCCCAGTGCTCCAGCCCCGAGCACCCTGTCTCATGCATCCAACCTGGACTGTCAGTCCTTTTCACATATGATAATATACATGTTTCAATGCCATTCTCCCAAATCATCCCACCCTCGCCCTCTCCCACAGAGTCCAAAAGACTGTTCAATACATCTGTGTCTCTCTTGCTGTCTCGCATACAGGGTTATCATTACCATCTTTCTAAATTCCATATATATGTGTTAGTATACTGTATTGGTGTTTTTCTTTCTGGCTTACTTCACTCTGTATAATAGGCTCCAGTTTCATCCACCTCATTATAACTTATTCAAATGTATTCTTTTTAATGGCTGAGTAATATTCCATGGTGTATATGTACCACAGCTTTCTTATCCATTCGTCTGCTGATGGACATCTAGGTTGCTTCCATGTCCTGGCTATTATAAACAGTGCTGTGATGAACATTGGGGTACACGTGTCTCTTTCAGTTCTGATTTCCTTGGTGTGCATATGCCCAGCAGTGGGATTGCTGGGTCATATGGTAGTTCTATTTCCAGTTTTTTAAGGAATCAAGTGAGGAGGTCTTGTTGGAAACTTCAGAGTCTGTGCTAACTCTAGACAGTTAGTGTGAGAATTGAATTGCATTTATTACAGTAGGTCTTAAACTTGCATTTATTGTTTGCATTTATATGGCTCTTTAACTTTTCAAGTAATATTTTTCTATAGTGTCTTTATTTTATTATCCTCTTATAAGAACAGTCAACTTTTAAAGTCCTGATTTTTAGAACGGTTATTATTGTCCCTCTAGTTGCCAATGTTTTGAAGATTTTCTTTGCTTATTAATATCAATTTGAAATCATGTTAAAATTTATTACAAATATATCTTTTATTATAGGCTATTGTCAAAGATAAAAGGCTTACAAGGCTTGGCTTTAACATTATTTAACAATTAGAAATAAAATTTTCCTGAGTGAGATTGTTTAAGTGGTATTTGTAACTTATTTGGGCATATAAGTATTTGTTAGTTTTACTAACGAAATAAGAATGATAAGTAGCAGAATGAAATTGGACTCTATTGTATATTACTGACAAAAAATAATTTGAAATGCATTAAAGATTTAAACATAAGACTGGAAACCATAAAACTCCTAGAAGAAAACATAGGGGAAAACACTTCTATATTGGTTTTGACAGTGGTTTTCTGGATATGACATCAACGGCACAAGCAAGAAGAGCAAAAATAAGTGAGACTATATCAAACTAAGGTCTTCCCTGGTAGCTCAGCTGGTAAAGAATCCACTGCAATGCAGGAGACCCTGGTTTGATTCCTGGGTTGGGAAGTGCCCCTGGAGAAGGGACAGGCTGCCCACTCCAGTATTCTTGGGCTTCTCTGGTGGCTCAGCTGGTAAATAATCTGCCTGCAATGCAGGAGGCCTGGGTTTGATCCCTAGGTTGGGAAGAGCCCCTGGAGGCGGGCATGGTAACCCACTCCAGTATTCTTGCCTGGAGAATCCCCATGGACAGAGGAGCCTCGTGGGCTATAGGCCATGGGGTCGCAAAGAGTTGGACACAACTGAGCAACTGAGCACAGAACAGCATATCAAATTGAAAAGCTTCTGAGCATCAAATGGGACAGTCAACAAGATTACAAGGCCCCCTGCTGAGTGGGAGGGCATGTTTACAAGCCATGTATCTAATAAGGGGCAAAAATCCAAAATATATAAAGAACCCCTACAACTCAATAGAGAGAAAACCAAACAGCCAAATTAAAAAATTTACAGAGGAACAGAACAGATATTTTCCCAAAGAAGATACACAGATGGCCAACAGATACATGAAAAGGTGGCCATCATTAGTAACCCAGTAATGCAAATGAGATTGTCACCTCACACCTTTAGAGTGGCTGTTATCAAAAGACAGGAAATAACAATTATTGGCAGGGATGTGGAGAAAAGAGAACCCTTTGCATTGTTGGTGGGAATGTAAATTGATGCAGCCACTGTGGAAAACAGTATATAGTTTCCTCAAAAAGTTAAAAATACAACTACCATATGATCCAGTAATCCCACTCCTGGGTATACATCCAAAGGAAATGAAAATAGAACCTTGAAGAGGTATCTATATCACCATGTTCATTATAGCATTATTTACAATAGCCAAGATACTGAAATGACCTAGAGTCCATCAATGGATGAATGAAGAAGATGTGCTATTTATACACAATAGAATACTATGCAGCCATGAGAAAGAAGGAAATCCTGCTATTTGCAACAACTTGGATGAATCTCGAGGGCATCACATGCTAAGTGAAATAAGTCAGACAGAGAAAGACAAATCCTGTATAATATCACTTACATGTGAAATCTGAAAAAGCCAAGCTTAGAAAATAGAGAGTAGAATAGTAGTGACTGGGGTGAGGAGTTAGGGTAATGGAGAGATACTGGTCAAAGGGTACAAATTTCCAGCTACAAGATTAAAAGGTTCAGAGGATCTAATGTATAACATGGTGATTATAGCTAATAATCCTGTATTATATACTTGAGAGTTGCTAAAAGAGTATATCTTAAACGTTCTTACTATAAAAAAACAATGGCAATTATGTGATGGGGTGAGTTTTTTGCTCTTGCTATGGTGGTAATGAAAACCCAATATATAAATGTATCAAATCAACATACTGTACACCTTAAACTTAGGGAATGTTATACATCAATTATATCTCACTGAAGCTGGTAAAACTTAACAGGGTTTTAAAATAATGTTATTTAGAATAAAATAAAGATTTGAAAAATACTTTATCGAAGATAAGGTGACCATAGGTTCGTGGATTTATCTCTGGGCTTTCTATTCTGTTCCATTGATCTATATTTCTGTCTTTGTGCCAGTACCATACTGTCTTGATGACTGTGGCTTTGTAGTATAGTCTGAAGTCAGGCAGGTTGATTCCTCCAGTTCCATTCTTCTTTCTCAAGATTACTTTGGCTATTCGAGGTTTTTTGTATTTCCATACAAATTGTGAAATTATTTGTTCTAGTTCTGTGAAAAATACCGTTGGTAGTTTGATAGGGATTGCATTGAATCAATAGATTGCTTTGGGTAGTATAGCCATTTTGACAATATTGATTCTTCCAATCCATGAACACGGTATATTTCTCCATCTGTTTGTGTCCTCTTTGATTTCTTTCATCAGTGTTTTATAGTTTTCTATGTATAGGTATTTTGTTTCTTTAGGTAGATATACTCCTAAGTATTTTATTCTTTTTGTTGCAATGGTGAATGGTATTGTTTCCTTAATTTCTCTTTCTGTTTTCTCATTGTTAGTGTATAGGAATGCAAGAGATTTCTGTGTGTTAATTTTATATCCTGCAACTTTACTGTATTTGTTGATTAGCTCTAGTAATTTTCTGGTAGAGTCTTTAGGGTTTTCTATGTAGAGGATCATGTCATCTGCAAACAGAGAGAGTTTCACTTCTTCTTTTCCTATCTGGATTCCTTTTACTTCTTTTTCTGCCCTGATTGCTGTGGCCAACACTTCCAAGACTATGTTGAATAGTAGTGGTGAGAGGCAAGGATATACAATGGAAAAAAGACAACCTCTTTAACAAGTGGTGCTGGGAAAACTGGTCAACCACCTGTAAAAGAATGAAACTAGAACACATTCTAACACCATACACAAAAATAAACTCAAAATGGATTAAAGATCTAAATGTAAGACCAGAAACTATAAAACTCCTAGAGGAGAACATAGGCAAAACACTCTCCGACATAAATCACAGCAGGATCATCTATGACCCACATCCCAGAATATTGGAAACAAGAGCAAAAATAAACAAATGGGACCTAATGAAACTTAAAAGCTTTTGCACAACAAAGGAAACTATAAGCAAGGTGAAAAGACAGCCCTCAGATTGGGAGAAAATAATAGCAAACGAAGCAACAGACAAAGGATTAATCTCAAAAATATACAAGCAACTCCTCCAGCTCAACTCCAGAAAAATAAATGACCCAATCAAAAAATGGGCCAAAGAACTAAACAGACATTTCTCCAAGGAAGACATACAGATGGCAAAAAAACATGAAAAGATGCTCAACATCACTCATTATCAGAGAAATGCAAATCAAAACCACAATGAGGTACCATTATACGCCAGTCAGCATGGCTGCTATCCAAAAGTCTACAAGCAATAAATGCTGGAGAGGGTGTGGAGAAAAGGGAACCCTCTTACACTGTTGGTGGGAATGCAAATTAGTACAGCCACTATGGAAAACAGTGTGGAGATTTCTTAAAAAGCTGGAAATAGAACTGCCATATGACCCAGCAATCCCACTTCTGGGCATACACACTGAGGAAACCAGATCTGAAAGAGACACGTGCACCCCAATGTTCATCACAGCACTGTTTATAATAGGCAGGACATGGAAGCAACCTAGATGCCCATCAGCAGACGAATGGATGAGGAAGCTGTGGTACATATACACCATGGAATATTACTCAGCCATTAAAAAGAATTCATTTGAATCAGTTCTAATGAGATGGATGAAACTGGAGCCCATTATACAGAGCGAAGTAAGCCAGAAAGATAAAGACCATTACAGTATACTAACACATATATATGGAATTTAGAAAGATGGTAACGATAACCCTATTTGCAAAACAGAAAAAGAGACTCAGATGTATAGAACAGACTTGTGGACTCTGGGAGAAGGCGAGGGTGGGATGTTTCAAGAGAACAGCATCGAAACATGTATATTATCTAGGGTGAAACAGATCACCAGCCCAGGTTGGGTGCATGAGACAAGTGCTCGGGCCTGGTGCACTGGGAAGACCCAGAGGGATGGGGTGGAGAGGGAGGTGGGAGGGGGGACCGGGATGGGGAATACGTGTAAATCCATGGCTAATTCATTTCAATGTATGGCAAAAACCACTACAATATTGTAAAGTAATTAGCCTCCAACTAATAAAAATTAAATGGAAAAAAAAATCCTTTAGCACAGCTTGATCAAAGATAGACTTGATAAGAATTACTATTGTCAAAATAATATTTTTGGGGGGGCAATGATAATTGAGTAAATTTTAGAAATAAATTAACTCATGATTTGCCTAGGATTCTGTGCCATTGAGTGATATAACTAAGATTCAAACTCAGTTCTTCTTGGACCTTTAATGAAGTCATATCATGGGGTTAACATATTAGCTAAACTAACTTATTATTAGAGATTAATCTTATTCCTTTTATCATAAAGAGACAATAGGACATATCAAATCATAAATGTACTAATAATTTAATAAATAGTTTGAAATCATTTACACTATCTGAACATTCAAATAGTTCAACAGGATAGTCACCATGTAAGTGATGTTCATGTCTCCCTGTCCTCCCCTATTCCTTTCCCTTCACCAACTAATTTCATATGGTAATCATCTTCATAATTTTAGTGGTCATAGTCATACTTTTAAGTTATATCACATGCCTCTATTATTTTATTTAACTACTTACAATAATATCTGTCTATTCTTCACTCTGGAGGATGAGAAAATCAATCAATCAATGGGAGGTTGTACAACCTCCCATTTTTTCCATATTGTCTCTTAACTCTTGCTACTTATGTTTTTATTTCTGCCCTGACATGATATATGTAATTTATATCCTATGTGATTATAATGACCATAGTTGCTTTAACACTTGTCCTGTGTTTAGATTGCACTTATTCCCAGCTTTTACCACAGTGTCTGTATTTATCTTTTGATTGGTAGAAGGTTATCTATCAGTAGTTATGCTAAGAAAGAATTACTGGGGCCATATTATCTTAGTTCTTAATGTTTGAAAGCATCCATGGATTCCTGTTACATTTGAATATTTTGGCCAGACATAAAATAATTGGATGATTCTTTTAGTTCCTCAAGATTTTGTATGCTTTGTGTTGAATTATTCTTTGAAGAAATCTGAAGCCAGCCTGACTGTTTTCCATTATAAGTTAATTGGTTTTATTTTTATTTTATTCTTTCCCCCCTAAGTTTCAGTAAAATTCTTATTAAAATTTAGTAACTTATTGAGTTGTGTGTAAGCCTTGGTTCATCTGTTTCAGGTTTTCCTGGGATATGTGTTCTTTCAGTTGGTAGACTCAGAACTTTTATTTTTGAAAGTTTTCTTGCACTACATGTTTTAAAATTTTTATACTTTTTCATTTGCTTTTTAAAGAAATATTACTTGGGGCATCAGTTGTATATGTTTGGGATATTTTTGTCTACATATCTTCTTTAACTTATTTTTCCTTTGACTGTTTTAAACTTTTTATTTTTTTTCATTTTGTTTCATATCAATACTTTCAAGCCTGAATGTGCTATCAGCAATATCTATTCTTTTCACTGCCATTTATGTCTTCTGGTTTATCATTTTCTCCTTGACCCTTTGTAGCTCTGCTGTAAACCTTTTATTTGTAAAGATCTTTTTTGAATCCATGGGAATGTAGTCATGATTTTTCTGATAATTTCTGATGTGTATATTTCATTTATCTTTTGGTTTTTGTATTTTTTTCTGCTATGTGTGTGCATGTTGTGTGTTTGTGTTTTTAGTACTCTTTCATGCTGATTCCTTTTTGATTACTACTCATCTTTTGATGAGGATGATTCATCAGGATGGGTATTTGCAGAAGGTCAGTAAGAGTGAGGGTCTGAGCTTTCCAGTTGGTTATGAAGTCTTCCTTACCCACAGTTATGTTTTAGAGATATATGTATGTGTGAATGTTGGCTGGGGGTTATTTGGCTCTTCAGCTGACCAAGTCTGGTAGTTCCAGGGTTACCCAGTACCTTTCTCTTCTATCCTGTAACAAGGTAGAGCCTTTCTTTTAAAGATGTGTTTTCTTCTTTAATCCTGGCTCCTCTGGCCCTCCATGATATCAAACTGAATTTAGACTTTCAAAGCCAGTCGATATATACTACACTCTTTTTGGGCCAGAGGGTTATGGCTCTGCCCCTTAGGATTTGTCACCTGTTCTGGAGAACTTTTGTCTTGAAATTAATGACAAGTGTCCTTTCACTCTGGTCCAGGTTTTATGTCCATGGTAATTTTCTAATTGTATCAAATTTGGTGATAGAGGCACTCCCTTGAGAATTTTATTAAAAGTAGAATTAGCATTCCTATTTCTCTTTGTTCATGTTCTTTTCAACTGGTTTCAGAAAGGAAAAAAAGTTAGAGGCAACCTTTTTCTCTGGTTTTAAAACTGGATTCCTGAAGTCATTAAGTTTTTGGTAGAGATCTAGACAGAGGCAGCTTGCTATGATTGGTAAAAAACCAACCAACCAACCCCCCACCCCAAACATGGAAATATGAGTTACTAGTCATAGATTCTTGACTCTGTGTAGCCTTGTCATCTTAAGGTAAGTTATTATCCTTTCTTTGGGTCATCATTTACTTATCTGAAAAATGAGGATTTGGGTTAATTGATCTCTAAGATCTTTTCTAGAATGAACTCTGTAACTCTAGGAGGATGGCATACTGCTTAGGCACAACATGTCTCGCTTGGTGGTTCATTGGTGTACCTTAGATAATCTTAAACAGCATTGGATTTCTATAAGAAACCCAAACAGTAGATCATCAAAGGCTAATTTTGGAATTTTCTTATAGGTCAGAAACTATAAGTATTTTCGGTTATAATAGCCTTCTATTGAGTCCAAAAGTAAGCTTTTGTGCACAAATGTAGATCACATCAATAAGTTTTATAAATGTAATTATGCAAACTTAAAACTTATTTTCACCTTTATAGGCATTATCTGGGGAGAGCAGACTCTGATGGAATATTTGGAGAACCCAAAGAAATATATCCCTGGAACTAAAATGATCTTTGCTGGTCTTAAAAAGAAGAGTGAGAGAGAAGATCTTATTGAGTATTTGAAACGGGCAACATCTTCATGAAATGTTCTTGCAACTTAAAAATTATTAATTATAAACCAAAATTTTCCAATTTCAAATACTACATGTTTAAAGAATTCATATTAGATCTTTCTTGATCAGCCTGTAGTAAGTTTAATATTTTAAAATAAAAGTTGATATTTTTGATTGTGTGTAACCTACTGATCAAATGCCCTTCAGAGTCTGAACTTGATTTTGTCTGGTTGCTAAGGATGTGAACGAGGTCAGGGTGGAGGAAGAGAAAGGAGGAAACTGAAGCATGCTGTTCTTCAGTTGTCTCTACAAGCACAAAATATTTTATAAATCTAGCAACTACAGGTGATAGTGGAAATAGTTTCCACATACTTATTTCTCTGCGTTTTAAATGTAAATATAGCAGACATTAGGTTTAATTTTCATTAAGTTGTTTTGGTTATATTTTTGCCTTTTATTATAAACAATACTTAAAATAACTTTAAGGGAAAAAAAGTAGGGAAAATGAAGTCAAATATATGATCTTATCTAGGAATATTATTGGGGATAAAATTACAATTGTTGACCATAGGTGACATAAAATAAAACCTAGAGAGAAGGAGAAAAGCATGTTCCATGTTAATTGACATTTATATCCATAACATACACATTTTCTGCATTTATCTTTGGGCATTACAATGCCCTTCTAATCCTGAGTAATGTAAGGCTGGACTGTAGGGAGGGGATAGCAGAGTCCCTGAGAGACAGGGAGAAAGAATAACAACCTTCACCCTAGATGTGACAGACCTCCCACCTCACAGTAAGTGGGAGTGAGGCCTGGTGGGGCAGGCGCACAGCAGGCCTATGTAGAAGGGAACAGAAGGCTCTGTGTGGTGTGAAATGACCCTTGTCATCTCCAGTACTCTGTCACCCGAATGGTACGGCCCCATACAAGGAGAAGCTGTTTCCTTGTTGATGGCATGGATAATGGACTTGTTAGGTTCATGATAGTTGAAGATAGGATATCCGTTATCCCATTTGCACTTCACAACATGGAAATTTCCATCTCATTTCCACTCACCACCACCCACCCCGCGCCCCAGCACACACACACCATAAGGAGAAGTTTACCTTCTACAGTGAGACTTGGAGAGGTCTGGTGACAGAACCAAAACTTGGGTCTTCTACTCCAGTTCTTAATAACTTTTTGCCATATAATAGGGATGTGTTAGCTAACATTAATAGATGTTACTACTAAGAAGATATTCCTGTCAGAGTGGAATACGGTTGAAAAGATGGTGATTTCCAGAAGGTTCCATTAAATCCTTTAAGTGCCTGGGACTACTCTTAATGCTTCTAGCAAGTGGGAAAGGATGTACTCCTCCTGGAGCCCAGGTCCACTACTGAATAGGAGAGTGTGTCCCTGGGGGCCAAGAGAAGGCCTTAGGCAAAGCTGACCTTGTGACTGTCTTCCTGGAGGAGTTCTTTGATGAGTTCAGAGACATCTGTAGGGACTCTCAAGCGTATATTAAGGCTGTTGCCAGTGTTAGAGCTGAGTTGAGTTTGCAGTGATGTAGAACTGGGTGACATACCCTCTGTTCTGATCTGCATGAGACATAGAGCTCTGTGAGAAAGAGCTTGAAGTCAATTCATATTCATAGTCATAGTTCAGATTTATACAGTCCTGATAGATAAACTTGGTGGTACTGAGAAAAAGCCAAGTTGCATAGGAGAGTGAAGGCCTCCTGTTTGGAGTTTAAATACTTTTTGACCTAGGAGTAGTAAAAAGACGGTAGTATGAAAAGAGCTGAAATGATAAAAGTCATTTGGTGGAAATGGAGAAGTATTAGGTGGACCTTTTCCATTTCAAAAATTATCAGCTAGTGAAAAGTTGTTCAATGTTGATTTACATTTATGAGTATCCAGGTAAGAGCAAAATAAGTATCTCTTTGCTGGTAGCAATGTTTCTAATATTAGGGAAAACATTTTGAGGAAAATTTTCAAATAAACACATTGATTAAAATTCTGTATTGTCATAGGCTTTACTACTGAATGAATATATGTGGACTTTGAGAGGCTTAAGTCCATCTTAGGATCAATTTACATGAAAGAACTTTTGGGCACTGTGGTAATTTAGCACTGTGCCAACTTAGCTAAGTTGGAACTGTTTTCCAGAAGTTTCTTCTCTGTATGACTCCTGGTTAGGACTGGTCACATGAGAAGTCTGCCTGAGATTTGAAGAGCAGCAGTTAGATGGAAGCCTTTACACCTGTATAGTCAGTGCAGGGTCCCAGGTGCAACTCATAATTGCTGTCACTACTGTTGACAGCAGCCTTTGGGTGGTGGGGCAGCCGCCGGGCTCTGGGCTCCTCCAGCTCCTACTATGTCCCTTTCAGCTCTTCTGAGTCCTGGGCCAGGGGCCAGGGTCTGGGCTGTTTTGAGGGAAGAGACTTAGGTCAGGTCATCCACATAATCAATGTGCAGAATGGTGAGAAACAAACCACACCGGTTCCAGTTTGTCACAGGTGTTTCCTTGCTCTCCATCGTTTCTCCTCAGCTCTTCTTCCCGACTACCTGTCCTGCTGACCTACAGCAACTTTAGGTCGGTCACCAAGATGCAGAGCCAGTCACCTCCTGTCATCTTCTTTAGCTCTGTTTTGTGGTCTTAGGAACTTTGATTCTTTAGCAAAGAATAATTACCTTTACAGTGATCTAATGAGGTCTCCAGTCTTAAAGATTCAGTAGAAGAAGGGTTCATGTTAATAAGAACACATTCTTGTTATTATGAAATCTAAGAGAAAGTATGTATCCTTGCTTTATAGCAACATTAACAGGACCCGGGAGACTTCAGTGACCAGGAAATCTTATGCTGTTTGCATTCCAACACAAAGATATTTGAAAAGTATTGTAGACAGTTGGATGATTACATAAGATGTGCATTTATGACTTTTAGCATAGACAGTTTTATTATATATCTTGAGGATTTGGAAGAATAAAGTGTTACTTAATTAGAGTAAAAAAGTGAGATCATTTAACTTGGCAATTATTTGTGTGTCTCAGAAGGAACAGAGAGAACTCATCAGACAGCAGTGGAACATTGTTAGTTCTTAAAATTTTTTACACTAGCGAGTGAAGTACTTCCCAGATGTAAACCTCTAGTCAGGGGTTCTTGTGGGAAACAACATACCATTTATTACTTAAGAAAAGTAATTTTTTGAATTGTACGCTTGTGTCCTACAAGATGTCATATATAATACAGCATGATTTTGAGAATATTTTATTGGCTTATTCTCTCTCATTATCACTTCTAAAATATTAACATGGGTAGGAATTTAGAATCAGATTTTTTTCTCTGTATTTTTCACTCAGTAATCATTGTCATCAACTTGTGAGTTTGACATCACCATCCCATGCAGTTCTTCATCTTGAATTCCTCATTCTCCACAAAGTTGGGCATCATATGAGACAGGTGCTCAGGACTGGTGCGCTGGGAAGATCCAGAGGGATGGGATGGAGAGGGAGGCGGAAGGGGGGATCAGGATGGGGAACACATGTAAATCCATGGCTGATTCATGTCAATGTATGGCAAAAACCACTACAATATTGTAAAGTAACTAGCCTCCAACTAATAAAAATAAATGAAAAAAAAAAGTTGGGCATCATTTAACACAGAATACTATGGTTGTAGGGCAGCTGAGGATAAGGAGCCACTGTCGGGGTCGGGTGTTGTCCAAAGGAACAAGAGCTGATGACAGGCATGAAGAAGACAAAGGGAAGGGTGTGGAAAGGGACAAAATCTATAAAATTCCTCATCTATAAAATGGGGGGGAAAATAAAATGGGAGACTTGGGCCAGATCTCTCATTTTCAAATACATTTTATTTACAGAACCATTTGTTTAAATGTACTCCTCCAAAGAAAACTGAGTATGTAAAATAATGGTACTCTGACTGAGTAAGAGCTGGACACATCCCTCCTCCCCCATACCTTTTTTCCCTACCTCCAACTGCTTTTGAATAAAGGATATAAATGCTAGAAAATGTTTGAAAACTATTAGCTCTCATAATCTCATTTTGCAGTTGAGAAAACTGAAGTTAGAGACTTCCAAACTCAAACATTCAGTCAGTGTTGTCTTCAAAGCTAGATACTTTGCTGCACATCTGAAATGGGAACGACACTGTAAATCAACTATACTCCAATAAAAATTAAAAACTAGGACTAGAACCTGGGTCCTGATTTCCAAATAACTGATTTTTCAATTTTTTATGTGGGATACTTTTAATTACTGTTATCAAACATACTTCCTCACATTTAATTTTCCTTAAACTACAACAATGATATGGAATCAAACTCTATGAAATAAAATCTTTATTAATCCTGCCAAGAGCTTTATTTTTGGTTCATTTTCCTTTTTTGGAATAGAGTGCAAAAATTATAACTATGTAAATGCTGTTTGATAAGGAAAATAAGGGGCTTCCCAGGTGGCTTAAGTGGTAAAGGATCCATCTGCCAATGCAGGAGCCACAGGAGATGTGGTTTTGATTTCTGGGCCAGGAAGATCCCATGGAGGAGGAAATGGCAACCTGCTCCAATATCTGGCTTGGAAAACTCCATGGACCAAGGAGCCTGGTGGGCTACAGTCCATGGGGTTGCAAAGATTCAGACATAACTGAGTAAGCACACAATGAAAACAAGGGTGATAATCTTATTAAAGCATTGTGTGTCCACAATAAGAATATAGTCTGCTACAGTGGAAGGTTATTAATAAATAAGCTTACTTAATAAATATTTATTGTGCATCTTGGCAGCTGATCTCCAAACATGGCTGTCAATAAACTGGCTTGCAGGTGTTCATGCCTTTGTGTAGTTCCTTCAAATGTTGAATCTGGGCTGACCTTGATTCATTTCAGTGAATAAAATGTGGTAGAAGTGATGCTATTCCAGTTCGGGTCTTAAGTCGTAAGAAGCCTGGCAGCTTCCACTTTTGTACTTTTGGAAGATCTAAGCCACCATGTAAGAAGTTTGGCAATCCTGCTGAAAAGACCACATGGAGAAACCTTATGACTAATGAGAGGGCCAGAAACTGTAGAGAAAGAGAGAGGAGAAGGAGAGGAATTGATTGATTGAACTGGGGGAGTGAGAGAGAAAAATCAACAGATTGAGCTGTTTCAGAGTCCCACTGAGCCCAGACTTTAGATGTCTCTGTGAAGGGGCCACACAGAGTGAGCCATCTAGTCCAGCCAAGCCCCCAGATGACTGCTGCCCAAGGATTGTTTTATGTTTACTGTTTTTATGTTTAACAGTCACAGTTCTTTTTAACACTGTCCTTTAAAACACACTCCTTTTTCTTTTATTTATTTTCTAATTGAAGAATAATTGCTTTACAGAATTTTATTGTTTTCTGTTGCGCCTCAACATAAATCAGCCATAGGTATACATATGTCCCCTCCCTTTTGAACCTTCCTCCCATCTCCCTCCCCATCCCACCCCTCTAGGTTGATCACAGAGCCCCGGTTTGAGTTTCCTGAGACATACAGCAAATTCCCATTGGCTATCTATTTTACATATGGTAATGTAAGTTTCCATGTTACTCTTTTATACCTCTCACCCTCTCCTCCCCTCTCCCCATGTCCATAAGTCTATTCTCTATGGCTGTTTCTCCATTGCTGCCCTGTAAGTAATAAAACACAGTCCTTATTTAAAATACAACCATCTCCAAGCATCTCTTTGATTTTTGTTCTTTTTGTTGATTGTACTTTGTACCTATCAGGGCTTTCATGGAGTCTTATTCTTTTTCTGAGCCCTTTCTTTGCCCCAAGACTATCTTATTTGACCTGTGTTGCAGAGTATTTTCAAATTTCATTTGAAATTGAGATGAGAAACAGTTGTAGCTCTCAGGATGGCAACTGTAGGATTTCTGGGTTCTCTATTTTCCCTTGCATCCTGCTTGTAGATAGGCCTGTTATTTTCATGAGCTTACCTCTTTCCTAGAATCTTGTTAAATATAGCTAGGAGTGACCAAAGTACACTATTACCATTTTGTTTTAGATTCTCTTCACCCAAAGCCATAAATTTATTAGGTTTATTACCTGTTGTTTACATTATTGCAGGTGAAAATTGTACCAAATTTTTGATACTTGTATAACATGATTCACCATTTTTCTAGCTCCAAATTATATAGTTTCCATGCCACCTGATATCTGGTGCAGAAGGTAGAGCCACAGAGCAGCACCCTACTTCTAGGTGCCAATTTCTCTTTTAGTCAACTTTGCTCCAGTAACAAAATCTTAGGGGCTTGCAACAACAAAACATTTCTTTTCTCTACATCCTTGCCAATACTTTTTGTTTCTTGTCTTTTGATAATAGTCATTTTATCATGTATGAGGTAATAGTCTCATTACGGTTTTGATTTGCATTGCCCTTATGATTAATGGTGATGAGCATCTTTTCATGTATCTGTTGGCCATCTCTATGTCTTCTTGGGAAAATGTCTATTAAGTTCCTTTGCCTCTTTTTAAATTGGGTGGTTTTTTCCCCCCTGTTGAGTTGCATGAGTTCATCATATATTTTGGATATTAACCCCTTACCAGGTAGATGATTTGGAGATTTTTCTTGTATTCTGTACGCTGCCTTTCATTTTGTTGATGATCTCCTTTGCTGGCAACTTTGCTACATTCTTATTTCTGGTTTCTGTGCTTGTTTGCATTTGCTTGCTCCCATCTCAGGCTTGCTCAGTTCTGCATTCTGGCTTGTGAAACCATCAGCTTTGCTCTGTCTTGGCTCTCCTACTACTTCTCCAATTCTGATATGTGAGGGGAAAAAAAAACAACGCCTTTGAAAATTCCAATTTTAGATTAACTGTATACTCATTATCAAATTATTGAGCAACTTTACTTGAAGCATGAAAAATTAGTTAATTTTGGTAGCTAGGACTAGACGATTCTATTCCACTATTATATCTGAGAACACTGGTGAACCACTCAAGAAGATAATTTATCATTAAAAGTCAAGTTCTGATTTGGAAGAGACAATCACTTCTCTTATACTTCTAGATAGAATAAACATGGTCTTTCTTCTTGAAGTGTTAATTTTGCTTAAAGATAAAAGCCTTTTTTGAAGTTTTGTTCTTGTGAAAGGTTTTATATTTTCTGATTTGGAAGGATATCTTTGATACACTGTTGAGTAAAGAAAGCAAACTTCTGATTAATGTTATAGAATTGTTCAACTTTATATACAGTTTTTTTTTCTGTGTACATGCAAAAGTATGTATATGTAAAGGTATCTATACAGCTACTTGATACATGCTATATGATAAATGTGTTTCTATGGAACAGGGATGGAAGGCTTTTACTTTTCTTTTATATAATCTTGCTATATTTAAGTTCTTATGAGTATATATTTTTCTAATAAAAAAGAACAAAAGGCACTAAAATTCTGTTACAGATATAAAAGTAAAATCTGCAAATTCTTTTTGTGTGCCAGTAAATTTAAGTTTATAAAAATTTAGAAAGAAGGACATTTCCATGCATAGCGAGCTATTGGGAAGCTTACTGTGTGTGTGTTTCGGGAACGTGGTGTTAGCCATGCCGCCTCTCAGAAGGCATGGTGGCTACTGTGGCAGGGAGTAGTGATGCAGACACTTCCTAAGAGGGCTGATTGTGTTGATCTGCAAGACTCCCCTGAACGTGTGAGAGACTGGCACAGCCAGTTCTTTTGAAAAGCAAGCATGTCATCTTTCTAAGCAGTATTTTTTGTTTGTTGTTTTTTGGCTCCTTGAGTTGGTTCAATTTCCTGCCACAATTGTGCTCCTTCACATGTTTAGTTCTGTTAAATTCTCTCTCTCTCTCCAGTGATTTTTTTTTTCTTCAATTACTCCAACTAGCAGAAATCGTGGTTTTAAAAATAATTATTAACATCAGCATTTATGTTCTTTAAAAATAGTGTGTTCACAAATTATATTTTCTTAAGGAATATGGATTGGTGGTTCAAATAATGATAACAACAACAATAATAGAATAACTAACACTGGCTGAGAGCTTACTAAGTGTCAAATACTGTTCTAGGTGCTGTACATGTATGAACTCATTTCATCCTCCAGACAGTTCTGTTAGGGAAATGATTCACATTTTATAGATATAGAGCCTGAGGCATAGAGAAATAAATTGCCCTGTCATAGCTTGAAACTAAGGAAAATATGCAAAATAGAAATTCTGACCAACCTAAAATCATAAAGGGCAGTGACACAGATGGTCCTGTGCTCCCCACAATGGCCTTCACTGTGATCATGATGGTGACAGGTAGCACCACTTCCACTTCACCAGGGAATTGGCTAAACGAGAAGAACCAGCCTACCAAGCACATAGTTAAGACATGAGTTTGCAATTTCAGAGAAAAAAAAAAGGACCAGGTTAGAAGCAATACAATGAAATTACTCTAACAAGCAAACAAACTAACCGAAACTGATGTAAATTCCCTCCAAGGTCACTGTCAGAGTATCCTTGGAGGGTCATTTAATAGGGAAAATTGGAGAAGCCCATTAGAGAAGCCAAAGAGCAGATGGATGAAAGAGTGCAAAAAAAAAGCAGCCAGGGTGAAAATGACACGTTTTACTTTGCTCAAAAGAGTATTTGGATGAAAGACTGAAATTAACTTCATTCTTTATTTTATTATTATATTGTGGCATGAATTTAATTATTTGGCCAATTTTTTGTTTTTTCTTTAATATATCTGTTATGTTGATATCTGGTAAGACATTTAAATTGGCTTACTTCTTGGTGGTAAAATAACTGTTAAAGAAATTTCCTACACATACAAGAGTCTCATTAAGATGCAGGTTTTATGCTGGAAAAAAAATATACACAAGTGAGAAAATCTTTCAGAGACTAAATTTCAGGGGAAATATCCAGCATCAGGTTCCATCTTGGATTAACTGTTTCCATGATGGCACAAGGCTTCCCAGGTGGGGCTAGTGGTAAAGAACCCACCTGCCAATGCAGGAGATGTGGGTTTGATCTCTGGGTGGGGAAGATCCCCTGGAGGAAGTCATGGCAACCCACTTCAGTATTCTTGCCTGGAGAATCCCATGGACAGAGGAGCCCAGCAGGCTATAGATCTTGGGGTTGCAAAGAGTCGGACACAATTGGAGTGACTTAGCATGCATGCACGCACCAGGCTACACTCATTAGCTGTTCTTAAAGCACATAACAGTGATGTAATTCATTTCTGGGATGATAACTAATTATGTTAGCTGCTATTTCACATTATATAAAGAAGATTAATTTGGCAAGAGGTTCATAGTTTCTCGAAGTTCAAATTGTCTTTAATCTTCATGTATTTATTTTGGGGAAGGTAAATTCTAACATTAAAACATTTATAATGTTTTATGGATAACATATGGTATATTTTCAAAATACATTAGAAACTTATAGCTTGACCTTACCCTCATTTATCATAATCACTTGAACAATAAAAAATAATTAAGAGTTGACATGTTTGCTTTTTTGTGTTAGTTGCTGTTAAAGGTACTGGGGAGTAATATTTCATCTTTGAATCAAACCATAAATAACAGATGAGACAAATGGAGGCTGCCTTTTAAATGATAAGGCATCCTCATTCTGTTCTTATGGTGTTCTTCCTGTAAGACATGTAAAGCAATAACTGGAATGATTGATTACTTTTGATTTAGTGAATGAAGGCATGGCAATTAAGAAAAAGGGCATCAGTGGAATTCCCTGGCCGTCCAGTGGTTAGGAGTCCATGTTTCTTCAGGGGGCATGGGTTCTATCTCTAGTCTGGAACAAAGATCCCGAAAGCTGCCCTGAGAGGCCAAAAAAAAGAGAGAGAGAGAGGAAAGTCATCATTATTTAATATTTATTTCTATCCTTCTTCTTATGTTAATTCCCTAAATGAAAACTAAACCATCTATTGTTGAATTTTCCTTCAATTTTTACCTCCTTTGTTCTGGTATTAGTAGGCCTATACTTTCAATATTAATACTAATTATGAATTATTATTAAATATAAACAATACCATATGACACTTAAGAATACCTCTGATTTCTTTTCTTGATCTCTTTGTGTCTCCTACTCCATCAATATTATCTTGTATCGTCAATTGTACTTCCCTGGTGGCTCAGATGGTAAAGAATCTGCCCGCAATGCAGGAGACCTGGGTTCGATCCCTGGGTTAGGAAGATCCCCTGGAGAAGGGAATGGCTACCCACTCCAGTATTGTGGCCTGGGTCGCAAAGAGGCAGATACGACTGAGCGACTTTCAGTGTGTAAATATCTTATCTCTCTAGCTAGATTATAGGTAATGTTCTTTGAAGAAAGGGATGAACCTTTGACTGTTTTTTTTTTTTTTTCTTTTTAACACTATGGCAGGCAAAGTTTATTTTAAAGGGTATACAAAGCCCTCAGCATAGACACTGAGAGGGTGTGAAGAGTCACTGGAGGTGGGAGTAGCAGATGTTTTTATATCTTTATTGGCCTTGATCTGTTTGTTTTTGGTTAGCCTCGGGCTGGATATGTGCAATTTCTTTCTTTTTTTTTTTTTTTTCATTTATTTTTATTAGTTGGAGGCTAATTACTTTACATCATTGCAGTGGTTTTTGTCATGACTGTTTTATATTCTCAGTGTTTAACTAAATATTTGATTGTTTAAGATATTTTTGCAAAATTACCTTTGTAAAGATTCAAGGAATTTTAAGAATATTGAATTTGTCCACATTCTGCTATCTGAGTCTCCAAATGCAGAGGAAATACTTTGAGACAGTCAAAAGCCAATCAATTTATTTTACCAACAAATCATTCTTTAGCAAGATACTTTGATTATTTCTGATTTTTATTCTGAGATAAAATTCTCAATTGATTTTAAGGAGATGAGGAGAAAACAGAATATATAAGTATTTATGGCATGATATGGAATATTTTTCTGTTATTTTCTGCATATTTTTCAGTTATTCTCACTGGTCATTATTGTTCACCTAGGTATCTTTAAGTTTCATCTTCTAGGTAATTATTACTCTTTAAAACAGTTATGAATGCACGTAGACTTTTTGCTTACAGTGTTTTCAGTTTCTAAATTGACCCCCCAAAAAAAGAGAAATGAAAGAATAATAAAATGTGCTTTGATGTAAAACCTTTTTAAATGGAGAATTAAATGCATCACATTGGGTTAAACAGAGACCAACTATTGAATGATTTATAGCAGATATATGACCAAAATGTATGAAAGCAGGAGGACAGATCACACAGGAAGATAGAACACTGCTTCTCACTGTGGAGGCAGGTAAAACTTCATTTAGGATGTGACATTTCAAATATAGGTCTTAACAGAACAGAGAAGTTAAAGAGCAAGACAGGGGAGAAGGACTTTTCGGGAAGAAACAAGAGGACAGAAGGCATCTGCTTGGAGACTGTGTGGTAGAGAGCCGCAGAAGATGAGAGCAGAGATGACGCATAGAGATACAGTGATGAAGATCTTCTACTTATCTCCCAGGGTTGGCACAACAAATTACCCCAAACTTGGTGGCTTAAAACTATAGAAACTACTCTCTGACAGTGCTGACAGCCAGAACTCCAAAATCAAGGTGCGGGAAGGTGTTTATTTATTTTTTTGGAGGCTCTGAGGGAGAATCCACCCCTCATCTCTCTCCTAGCTTGTGGTGGCTGTCAGCAATCCTTGACGTTCCTTGACCCAGAGAAGTATCATTCCAATCTCCACTCACATCTTCTCTCTACTATCTCTATCTTCTCTTTGCTATCTTATAAGGAAGTGTCACTGGATTTAGGCCTAAATCCAGGATACTGTTATCTTGAGATCCTTAATTATATCTGCAAAGACCCTCTTTCCAAATAAGGTCATGTTCATAGGTTCTGAGATGACATATCTTTTGGAAGGTTGTCATTCAATCCTCTACATAGCTTTGACAAGGACCTAGCTTTGACAAGGACTTAAGTCTATAAATCCTTCCCAGGTGGTAAAGAACATGTCTGCCAGTGCAGGAGATGTAAAAGATGTGGGTTTGATCCCTGGGTTGGGAAGATCCCCTAGAGGAGGGCATGGCAACCCACTCCAGTATTCTTCCCTGGAGAATCTCGCGGACAGAGGAGCCTGGCAGGCTACAGCCCATGGGGGCGCAAAGAGTCAGACATTACCGAAGCGACTTAGCATATATGCATGCAGAAGTCTATAAATAAAAGAGTTTATAATCAAGGCTGTGCCATTATCATACTTGTTATAAGACAGTACTGTTCAGCAGAGAATTAGGCAGTTAATGAAGGCTTGGATTGAGGCAAGTAGGTTAGGAGAAGAGAATCTGGTTTCAAAGAGAAATTTCTAAAGTAAAATATATAGAGTTGAGTGATTTAAGGTAGAGAGGGGTGAAGCGATGTTGGAAATGATAACCTGAAGTGCCTGTAAGACATTTAGGAGTGCATGTCTTGCAGCAATTGACGATGTGGGTAGGAGATTCTGGGGAGAGCTGGTGGCTCCCAGTGTCCCCCACCAATAAAGATGCACATTCTTGTCCCTCCTCTGCAGTTAGCTTGACTATATGGTCGGCTTTGGCCAGTGGGACATTAAGTATGACGCGAAACTTAATAAGCTCTTGCACACTGGGCTTACCCTCTTGAAATACTCTTTCTTGAAACCCAGTGGCCACACAGTAAGGAAGGACAAGCTGTCCTTCTTGAGAGACAAGCCCTATGAAGAAGAACTGAGGATGAGACACTAGGTGGAAGGAAGCTTTTGGAGGAAAACCGATTAGCCCCAGCACTGAGGTCCTGGATGTGCGCAAGAGGCCTTTTCCTGCCAGTTAAATGCAGCCACAGGATTGACTCCTGCTGATTCCAAGTGGAACAGAAGAACCACTGGTTAACCCACACAACTGTGATAAGTAAACAAACAAACAAATCCTTTGTATTAAGCAACTGAGTTTTGAGGTGGTTTGCTGTACATGTTTATGGACTAAATGTTTGTGTCCCTGCAAAGTTCATCACCTCCAATGTGATGGCGCTTAGAAGGGGGGCCTTTGGGAGGTAATTAAAGTTAAGTGAGGTCTTAGGAGCCCTGGTTTGAAGTGATTAGTGCCTTAATCAGAAGGGACACCAGAGAGCATAGGGCTCTGCCATGTGAGGACACAGTGAGAAGGTGGCCATCTGTAAGCCAGGAAGTCAGCTCTCACTAGAATACAACCATGCTAGTATCCTGTCCTTAGGCTTTCAGCCTCCAGAACTGTGAGAAAGTAAATTTCTGTTGCTTAAGACACTCAGTCCATGATATCTTGTTATGGGAGCCCAGCTAAGCAAGATAGCATCCACTGATAGAAAACGGAATCATCTTGTAGCATAATATACGGATTGGAGACTGTGAAAACAAGAGGTGGTAACTACAGTTGCGGGAATGGACCTTAAACGGGTAATTGCAGCTGTTAAGGAAGGCCACAGGAAGTGTAAAAACTAGTGAGGTAAACTGAGAAACGATGGTTAGTCACTCTTTTGAGAGAATGTGATGCAAGTCCATTCAAATAATACAGAATTGGGAAATGGTGCTGTCAAGAGAAAGTTTCATGAACAGAGGACGATCATAAAACTAGTATGAAGATTAAAATGGGCCATTATATCTGACAGCTGGGAGGCCATTGAATGACACTGGTAAATAAACACAGAATCTTAGCACTGCAGATGGTCTTGGGACAGCACTCTCAAATAGAACTTTCTTAAGGTACACACAATCCAACATGGTAGCCACTAGCCACATATGGCCATTGGGCACTTGAAATGTGAGTGCCCAAAGAACTGACTTTATAATTTTATTTAATTTTAATTAATTAACATTTAAATTTAGCTAGCCACATGTGTCTGGTGGACACTATATGGGATAGCACAGTGTTAGGAGCACTAAATCTAAGGAAACTGAGGTCCTTGTAGGTTAAATATGAGAGCAATATTTTGTTCAAAGAGAAGTTTTGGAGAAATAGCTAAAAATGTTAATAGTGAAGGGAGAGGGAAGAAACAATTGAAATGGAGTAAGAAAGAAAATTTAACATTAAAATATTTTAAACAATAAGTGTACCATTGTAATTTACTGTCTTTGATTATTGCTAAGAGTATATGAGTTATTGAGGGCAACCTGTTAATTTGATTAGTGATATAGGAATTAAGTCAATTATACTTCATAAATACAGCTATAATTGTCCAGTGAAAGTGAAAGTCACTCAGTCATGTCTGACTCTTTGCGACCCCATGGACTTAGTCCATGGAATTCTCCAGGCCAGAATACTGGAGTGGGTAGCCTTTCCCTTCTCCAGGGGATCTTCCCGACCCAGGGATCAGACCCAGGTCTCCCACATTGCAGGCAGATTCTTTACCAGCTGAGCCACAAGGGAAGCCCTAGAATACTGGAGTGGGTAGCCTGTCCCTTCTCCAGCGGATCTTCCCAACCCAAGAATCGAACCAGGGTCTCCTGCACTGCAGGCGGATTCTTTACTAACTGAGCTATGAGGGAAGCCATATTTGTGCAGGTGGTGTGTAAATCCCAGGTGGCGCTGCTGATAAAGAACCCACCTGGCAATGTAGGAGGCATAAGGGACGCGGGTTTGATCCCTGTGTAGGGAAGATGCCCTGCAGGAGGAAAAGGCAACCCACTCCAATATTCTTGCCTGGGAAATCCCATGGACAGAGGAGCTGGCAGGCTACAGTCCATAGGATCACAGAGAGTCGGACATGACGGACGTGACTGAAGTGACTTGGCACGCTAGTGTGTGAATACATGCTTCAGAATTTACATGCACAACTTCTTCTTCTTCAGTAAAAGAAACAGACTTCATTCCCAGATGCCTAGCTGGACAGGGCTAATCTAATTTACCCTGCCTGGTGTATATAAACCCACACTGTTACTTTATATACTTGGCATTCTCTTGTGAGTTACTGTGGGTTATAAAGTTTCATGGATTAAGGTGAAATCACTACTAGGATAGAAAGTGACAATTTAAACAGCCACATGTAGAGATTCTACACAAACAGAATAGGGAAAAGGCACTTACAAAATTTAAAACCAGGTAAGGTTCCTGTAATGGTTAATTTTATGTGACAACTTGAGTGTGCCATTGGGTACCCAGATTAAACATCGTTTCTGGGTGTGCCTAGGAGAGTATTTCTGGTTGAGACTAACATTTGAACTGGTTGACTCGGCAACGTAGCTCTTCCCAGTGTGGGTGGGCGCTGTCCATTCCATTGACGGCCTGAATAGAACAAAAGGTGGAGGAAGAAGCAATTCACCCTTTCCTTCTGCCTCACTGCTTGAGCTGGGATGTTTAATCTCATCTTCTCCTGCCCTCTGACTAGGATTTACATCATTTTCTCCTCTTGTTCTCAGGCCTTCAATCTCAGACTGAATTATACTGCTGGCTTTCCTGGATTTCTGCTTTGCAGTCAGCAGATTGTGGGGCTTCTCAGCTTCCATAATCATGAGAGCCAAGTCCTCCTAATCAATCAGTCTTTTCCTCTATCTCTGTCTCTATCAACATCTCTGTCTCTCTTTTCTCTCTCTGTGTAGGCTTCCCAGGTGGCTCAGTGGTCCAAGACTCTGCCTGCCAAGCATGAGACTTAGGTTCGATCCCTGGGTCAGGAGATACTCTGGAATAGAAAATGGCAACCTACTCCAGTATTCTTGCCTGGGAAATCCTATGGATAGAGGAGTCTGATGGGCTACAGTCCATGGGGTCTCAAAAGAGTTAGACGTGACTTAGTGACTAAAACTAAACCAAACAGCATAATCCTGTTGGTTCTGCTTCTCTGGAGAACCCTGAGTGATACAGCACCTCAGGTTTTGGATTTGGTATAGGCTATGACCACTTACGATGTATAGATTTCATATAGATTTGATATAGACTATGACCACCTACGAAATTTCTGTAAACATCTCTGTGGAAGTTTTCATCTTTTTCGAAGGGGAATAACCTATCTTCTCTTTGATCCTGTGGACTCCTATTTCCTAAAAGAATATGATGCCAATTTTATTTTTGAAGTGAAGGTTTCATTTTGAAAGTTGGATCAACCTATCTGATGACGTCTAACGGTCACAAAAATGAAAGTCTGTTTTAGGAGATGGAATGATTAGGAGACAAGTTTAGGTAACAGAAGTTCGTTGACTTCAAGAGGTTGGTATTGAGTTCTGGATGTAGAGGTGGGATGGGACCAGGGGCAGATCAGAGGTTGGACTTGGATGGTGACTGTGGATGAGTTAGATATCTGCTCTGAATCTCAATTTCCACAGGCGTGAAATGAAAGGGAAGTATTAGAAGGTCTCTAAGGTTTCCAGGCTTCAGCAATACGTAAACCGAGAACTTACAGATGTTCAAGCTGGTTTTAGAAAAGGCAGAGGAACCAGAGATCAAATTGCCAATATCCACTGGATCTTCAAAAAAGCAAGAGAGTTCCAGAAAAACATCTATTGCTGCTTTATTGACTACACCAAAGCCTTTGACTGTGTGGATCACAATAAACTGTGGAAAATTCTGAAAGAGATGGGAATACCAGACCACCTGACCTGCCTCTTGAGAAACCTGTATGCAGGTCAGGAAGCAGTCAGAACTGGACATGGAACAACAGACTGGTTCCAAATAGGAAAAGGAATACATCAAGGCTATATATTGTCGCCCTGCTTATTTAACTTATATGCAGAGTACATCATGAGAAACGCTGGGCTGGAAGAAGCACAAGCTGGAATCAAGATTGCTGGGAGAAATATCAATAACCTCAGATATGCAGATGACACCACCCTTATGGCAGAAAGTGAAGAGGAACTAAAAAGCCTCTTGATGAAAGTGAAAGAGGAGAGTGAAAAAGTCAGCTTAAAGCTCAACATTCAGAAAACTAAGATCATGGCATCTGGTCCCATCACCTCATGGGAAATAGATGGGGAAACAGTGGAAACAGTGTCAGACTTTATTTTTCTGGGCTCCAAAATCACTGCAGATGGTGACTGCAGCCATGAAATTAAAAGACGCTTACTCCTTGGAAGGAAAGTTATGACCAACCTAGACAGCATATTAAAAAGCAGAGACGTTACTTTGCCAACAAAGGTCCATCTGGTCAAGGCTATGGTTTTTCCGGTGGTCATGTATGGATGTGAGAGTTGGACTGTGAAGAAAGCTGAGCACTGAAAAATTGATGCTTTTGAACTGTGGTGTTGGAGAAGACTCTTGAGAGTCCCTTGGGACTGCAAGGAGATCCAAGCAGTCCATCCTAGAGGAGATCAGTCCTGGGTGTTCATTGGAAGGACTGATGCTGAAGCTGAAACTCCAATACTTTGGCCACCTCATGTGAAGAGTTGACTCATTGGAAAAGACTCTGATGCTGGGAGGGGTTGGGGGCAGGAGGAGAAGGGAATGACAGAGGATGAGATGGCTGGATGGCATCACTGACTCGATGGGCATGAGTTTGAGTAAACTCCGGGAGTTTGTGATGGACAGGGAGGCCTGGCGTGCTGCGATTCATGGGATTGCAAAGAGTCGGACACGACTGAGTGACTGAACTGAACTGAACTGAAGGTTTCATCCAGTACTAAAATTTAATGGGTCTGCTTCGGAATAACAAAAGTTACCTTGGAAGTAACCCAGGGCTTTGCATGTTGCTCAATAAATGCTAATTGATAATGACAGTGATAAAGTAATGAATACTTGGATCAAGTTATACTTGAAAATGAGTTATTCTTGAAAGGAATAGGAAGGGAAGACCCCTTGATCTACTCCAGGGAGGGGCTGCTTGGTCAATATTTCTAGTCTGGTGGAAGTATAGATGGGGAAGGAGCCTGCAGAGTTTCTCCCTTGAGATGACTGATCTATCTTCATGATATCATATCTTTTCAGGGTGAGTACCATAGGGGGTTTTATTGACTGCAAATGTGGGTGTAGGGTATATTATAGACAGTTCTGATGGAATTAGCAGGGAGCAGAAGAGGGCAGAATTATACAGAAAATTCTTTGGAGTTATAGCATCAGTATTTCCTAAAGGGACTTCCTCCAGGTTCCATATTGGGCCAAGTATTTGTCCTCTACCCCTCCAGATATTACTCAAATCCTGCTCTATTCTCTGCCCAGGAGGGATGACATATGGATTCCATCAACAAGCTCCTCACCTCTAGCTGGGTCTGGTCAGGATAGGAGGGAGAGGGAAGAAGGAGATCAAGTTATTTATTCCTGAGATCCCTCCTTTGAGGTCAGCTTGAGCTGTCCGTGTCATTTGACAGGCTGCCACTGCTTCTCTCCCGGCTTAGTCAATGCACAAGCCTCTCTCCTGCTCTCATCAGATCTAGGGGAGGTGACTTCCTTGTGGCTGTGAGTCCCAGTTCCTTTACTATCACTGTGGTTTACCTATATATTTCACCTTTATAATTAGTCCCTTTGTGAATTTACCCTCTTAGAATTACTTTGAGTGCATTCTGTTTCCTGCTGGAATCTTGAGCAGTGCATATAGTGTTCTACAAATGGAGTATGAAAAGGAAATGGCAACTGGGGCCATATTGCCACACATCTTACTATGTAGCCCTCCACCACAGCCTCTGGACCATATTAATTGTGCTGTCTGTCACCTGTGCATTGTCTTCCTCAGATTGCCTTCTTTAGTGACTTCGTGAGCCAAGCAGGGAATGAGGCTCCAGCCCATTCAAAACCAAGCCAGAAATGCTCAGATTTGCCCCTACCCTTCCCAGCATTCTACTCCCACTGCTCTTGGCAGAGGAGACAGAGATTCTTAATCAAAGGCAGAGGTTTCATCTTGGTCTTCTTTTGTTCCCAGAGCCTGGAACATAATACATGCTAAGCAAGCACTTACATAATGAATACATGGAGGATGGAATTGAGGAAACGTCCATTTATTAAGCCCTGTTTCCAGGCAGCCCAGGGGTGGTCCGCTTCTCTCCCTTCCTTGAAGAAGCTCATTGCTTCTCTTGCCTCTTGCCCAGCAGTCATGTGCTGGTAAATGGCTTTTGTTGTTGTTTTAATAACAGCTTTAATGAGATATAATTCACACGCCATACAATTTTTCACCCTTTTAAAGTGTACAGGTCAGAGGTTTCAGTATATTCACAGATCTGTGCAACCATTACCACATTCAGTTTCAGAACGTTTTGATTACTCCTGCAAAAACCTTATACTCATTAGTGGTTATCCCCCAACACCCAACTTTCCTACATCTTCCCTTGCCCTCATCCCCTGGTAATCACTAATCTATGGATTTGCCTATTTTGGACACTTTATATAAATGAAATCATACAGTATGTGGTCATTTGTAAGTGACTTCTTTCTTTGCACACTATTTTAAAGCTTCATTCAAGTTGGAGCATATTTTATTTTTTTTTATTTTTGGAGCATATTTTAGTACTTCATTTGTTACATATACTTTTTTTCCACTGTATGGGTACACCATATTTTATTTATCCATTCTTCAGTTGGTGGGCAATTGAACTGTTTCCTCTGAAGTCTAGCAGGTATTTAACAACTAGCAATCGGGGGTTGGTGGGGAGGGGGGTAGTCCTGATTCATAGCATTTGTTGATTTCATGGTGTATATACTCCCTATTTTATTTATCCATTCTTCAGTTGGTGGGCAATTGAACTGTTTCCTCTGAAGTCTAGCAGGCATTTAACAACTAGCAATCGGGGGTTGGTGGGGAGGGGGGATAGTCCTGATTCATAGCATTTGTTGATTTCATGGTGTATATACTCCCATCATGGCTGACTGCAAGCTACATGATGTCACTGAACATGAAGTTGGAGAGATGCTAAAACAGGCTCTTGTGAGCCCCTGCAAGCCAGCTCCAGTGTCCCACTCTGATCATGTTTACTGATGAGTCACTCAAGTTACCAGAGACATGGCCACACACTATTACTTTGTGGGTGTGTGTACTCAGTCACTTCAGTCATGTCTGACTCTTTGTGACCCTGTGGACTGTAGCCAGGCTCCTCTGTCCATGGATTCTCCAGGCAACAATACAGGAGTAGTTTACCATGCCCTCCTCCAGGGGATCTTCCCGACCTGGGGATCGAATCACATCTCCTGCGGCTCCTGCATTGCAGGCAGATTCTTAACCCCTGAGCCACCGGGGAAGCCCCAATATTACTTTCGGAAAATAATAATGATAATAATAAAAGTAATACAACAAGGGACTTTATTGAGCACTTTATTTGTATCAGGCACTATGTTAAGAGCTTTACCTCATTTAATTCTTGGCCACAACTCATCCTCTTAGCAGTCTGCAGCTCCAACTACCAATATTCTATGCTTGCTTCACTGTCTCCTGGATGATCTCTCTGCTGTCTCATAAATGCTCCCAACACATTACATCTCACAACTTCAGCACCCTTCCTCTTTCTGGTACACTCATTTCCACAGATATTAGCATAGCTCATTTCCTCATTTCTACCAGATCTCTACTCAGGTAGAGACCTTTTCACCACCTCATCACTTTATTTAATACTTGGCCAAGTTATGTTTTTCTTCATTGCACATATCACTGAAATTCTGCTTTTGTATACAGTTGACCCTTGAACAAAGTAGGGGTTCGGGGTGCTGACCCCTGTGCAGTTGAAAATCTACCTATAACTTATAGTTGGCTCTCTGCATCAGTGATTCTGGCTCATGGATTCAACCAACCCCAGACTGTGTAGTACTGTAGTATTTACTGCTGGAAGATAACTGTGTATTTGTGGACCTTCCATTCAAAGCCCTCTTCTTCAAGGGTCAACTCTATGTATTTCATTTGTTGACTGGCTGCCTCCCCAGCATAAGGTAAGCTCCATGAGGGCAGAGTCTTTGTTCACAGTTGCACTCCCAGTGCCAAGGCCGTACCCTTAATCACAGCACTAAGCTGGGGTGTTTGGAATTTTTGAACAAGTGCCTCTCTTCTCCCTCTCTCCTCCTCCCATGGCTGTCAGAGGAAACTTCAGGAAATGTTTAGAGAACATTCTGCGCCAGCCCCTGCATCTCTGTTACCAGCAGAGCTAGGAGTCCTCTTACACAGGTGGGAGACAACCCACTGATGCGGCTGAGAGTGTGCCTCACTCTGGAGCCAACCTCAGTAGATCTGCATCCTGGCTCTGACACCACCTCACTGTGTGCGTTGGGGACTTTACGCAACTTCTCAGTTTCCCATCTTTAGAACAAGATAATAAGAGTCCCCACATCATAAGTTTGTTGTGAAGGTTAACATGTTAGTTTAAAGTGATCAACATAGCAAGTGTTCGGTACGCTTGTCGTTTTAGCTGTGAGGACATCATCTGGAGCAAGCGTTACTTACTGTGGAAGTCACCTGCCTGTCCCGCCACGTGGAAGCCCCATAAAAATGTCATTACCTGTTCCCTCTGCAGCTTTTCTGTTACCCTCGTTGCTGGCATCCTGTAAGAGCTCGTCTAGATTGTCCTGCTGTCCCAGGGAACTGGATGATTCTCCAGCTGCTCTTGTTTCTCACAAAAGAGGAGACCCTTGGGCTTCAAGAAGGGGTCATCAGGCTGTGTGTCTTTGCCAGGAAATTACCCAAGCTTAGTAAGTAGGCTGGAAAAGGCCCAAGGGAAACCTGGTGTCATTCTTAGCCTAACTAGCGGAGACTAGCCAGATCTGGAGAATCCATCGGGCTGGGGAAAGAAAAGCCTCCTACAGAGGAGAAACCTTTACCCACAGCCCTTGGATACCGAAACTAAAGGAAGCCTTGCCTTTCTTGCCAAACTGAGTGGAGAAAGAAGGAGATGGCAAGTGGTTCAGGAAAAGAAGACTAGGCACCCTGTCTGTATGCAGGAAGCCCCGAGGCTCTTAAGTCTACTTTACTGCGTGCTCCTGCTAGGCAAGGCTCCCAATCCAAGGGACTGTGTTTTATGGCCTCCTTCCATGTGCCACCCTCCTGTACCCAACCCCAGGTCCATGAATTTGGTTCAAGTCATGAATTGCTCAGACGGGGTACTTCATTTAGTAATTTCCGTAAATTCAGTTCCGTACCTATTTACTGAACACCCACAAGGAGCTGGGCAGTATTAGTGGGCAGTCCCAGGAATCCTAGGAGCCAAGAATCCACAGTCACATCCCAGAAAAATAATCCTCCTGTCTCAGAGCATCCTCATTTCCTCGGAGTCAGCGTCTGGGTCTGATCCCTGCAAAACATAAACACTTCCTAGTACTTGGGCTCCCACTGGGCTCCCGCGGGGCCTCCGTGAAACGCTGGAGGATTGAGGGGCGGGGAAGAGGGAGGGCTGGGGAGGTAAGGAAGGAAGGAGGGGGAAGGAACGAGGTGCGTCTCCCCTCTAATCTTGTCCCAGTCAGGAGTCTGCGGGTCGTGTTCCCGGGCGCCGATTCCGGCCGGCCAGAGACTCTTCCAGGAACCGCCTGGCATCCTGGCCGGGGACTCTGGCGGGGCTGGAGCTCGCGTCTCCCTCCTCCCGCCCTGCTCCTCCCCGGGGGGCCCCGCGCCCCGCTCGGGGGCGTGTCCTGCCCTACCGCGCGTCCAGAGCGGTCCACTCATCCGGTACCGGCAGCCGCGGCGGCGGCGGCGGGCGGAGCGAGAGCCGCGCTCGCTCGGCTTTTGCGCGCGAGCTGTAGCCGCGGCGGCAGCGCCGTGCGGGCACCTGTGCGGCGCCCAAGTAGCGGGACCAGGGTGTGGGGTTCCTGCCGGCCGCCGTCTGAGCCCGAAGGAAGGGGCGCCTCCCAGCCCCTCGGGGTTCCGCTGGTCGGCAGAAGCTCGGGGCCGGGATCCTGGTGGGGTAGCCATGGGCAGGACCAGCTAGAGGCCGGAGCAGGGGCTCGTTTGGTCCCAGTGTAGAGAGGCAGAGGGAAAGCTGAGTCTGGGACCATGACGGCCTCCCGCCTGGACTTCGGGGAGGTGGAAACTTTCCTGGACAGGCACCCAGAGTTGTTGGAAGATTACCTGATGCGCAAGGGGAAGCAGGAGATGGTGGAGAAGTGGATGCGGAGGCACGGGCAGGGTCAGGGGGCGGTAGGCCCGAGGTCCCCCCCGGCCGCCGACACGAGCGGTGGCGGAGGCAGCGGCGGCCTTGGCGGTGGCCCGAGACCCGACGGCCCTGCCAGCAGCCAGCCCACCCCGGGCGGTGGGGACTGTAGCGGGGGGCCCATGGGCCCCAGCTGGGCCAGTGGCAGCCGGGGCGATGGGGGCCTGCAGCGGAGAGCTTCTCAGAAAGAGCTGAGGAGGAGTTTTGCCCGCTCCAAGGCCATCCACGTCAACAGGACCTACGACGAACAAGTGACCTCCCGGGCCCAGGAGCCCCTGAGCAGTGTGCGGCGGAGGGCGCTTCTCCGGAAGGCCAGCTCCCTGCCCCCCACCACCGCCCACATCCTCAGCGCCCTGCTGGAGTCGCGGGTGAACCTGCCTCAGTACCCGCCTACGGCCATGGACTACAAGTGCCACCTCAAAAAGCACAACGAGCGGCAGTTCTTCCTGGAGCTGGTCAAGGATATCTCCAATGACCTTGACCTTACCAGTCTGAGCTACAAGATCCTCATCTTCGTCTGCCTCATGGTGGACGCAGACCGCTGCTCTCTCTTCCTGGTGGAAGGGGCGGCTGCTGGCAAGAAGAGCCTGGTCTCCAAATTCTTTGATGTGCACGCAGGGACCCCACTGCTGCCCTGCAGCAGCACGGAAAACTCAAACGAGGTGCAGGTCCCCTGGGGCAAAGGTATCATTGGTTATGTCGGGGAGCATGGAGAGACGGTCAACATTCCTGATGCCTACCAGGTAGGACTTTGCATTGTCCCCTTCCAGAGCCCCATTGGTCTGGGAGTCAAGCCTTCTGTTACCCTTTGGCATCCGCCAACACATTAACTTCGATTCTTTACTATATGAATTTTGCTATTTAAATTCCTTCTGAGTTTAGATTAGTTTGAATGTTACTATACCTTCTTTGACAGAATGGTCTTTTACTAACACACAGTGACTTGTGGAAAATTCATATAACACACATTTTTGTATCCAGTAATACCTCATGTTTCTTTGTCAAGATACCTTGTCTTTAAGAATATCAGTGTGTGGTTTTAGAATGCATTTTTTTTTTAGGTGCTGGAAAAAGATGTCTACTCCAGAATTCCAGTGTTAGTCTGGAGAAAATGGGTATGTTGGTGTCTCTAGTGTCGTTTGGGGACCATAATGCATTTCGTTCTCATTCCAGATTGGGAAGGGGTCAAAGTGCCTAGCTATTTCCTTAGCCCCTTCTCTTACATGAGTTCCAAGGTAAGGAAGACGAAGAAAAGAGGAGGAAAGTCAAGGGAAGAATGGGCCTCTGACCCATTTATGTCTTTTTTTTTTTTTTTTAGCATCTATTTTAACTGCTTTTGTTGTGGAGTTGAGAAAAGTTGGACAAATTGAAGAGTTATTTATGTTTAAATCCAGCATTATCTGCAGTGGGCTCTTGACTGAGCAAATAGGTTTTTAGTTTGTGAAGCAAATGAAAAATGGATAATTTTCTAGCAATTCTAAAGGCAATGAGCACAGTGAATGTGCTGGATTCAGGTAGAAAAGGAAGCCCATCATGCTGTTGTCTGGTATTTCTAAGCCTTTCATTTTCACAGTGATTTGAACTTGCTATTAGATCCTGGTTCTGAAAGTCAGTCCATTCTAATTTCTTCGTATCACTTCCCTGAAAATAATGAAACTGGATGCCACTTTCTAGGAGACTTCCTTGGGGTTCATAATAATGGACAGTTCTTTTCCTTGGTCATGAAAGTTTTGTTGTAATTTGATGAGCATGTCCAGTTGTCTAGTAAAGCTGCAGGTTTCTCTTGAGCTTGATGCTGCTGCTCAGGATAGCAAAAGTGGTGGGAAGGACCCTAAAAGTAAAATTTTCTCTGTTTCATCTGAAACTTGGTAATATTACATAGAAAATTGAGGAGCTTGTCTTGAAACCAAGTTTCTTGTTTTTGTGGGATGTCTATCAATATCATGTTTTAATGTTAAGGAATGCCTACCACAATGTCATTTTTGTTAACTTGTTTATTGATTAGATTCATTATTCATTATATCCTTCTTAAAGACTTTGGTCAGTTTAGGACAAACAAGCAATGAGTGATCTTTAATAGGTGTCTATTTCTCTATAACCCTAGAAAACCATGGGAAGAAATAAAAACATTTATTAATTGAAATGTTGAAGATTCTGTAAAAAGTTGAACAATCACAAACTTTTCTTTCTCATTATTTCCACATCTTTATTGTGTGCTTGGGTGGAAAAAAAAAAATCCCTTCTTGCTAGGATGATGCTTGTTATAGCCTGGAATTGCAGTCTGTTCTCTCTATTGCTTTTACTTTTCTTATTCTTCCCCAATTGATTTTCTCCCATTTCTGTAGTTTTTATTTTTTACTCCCTTCTGATAGTTCCTAACTTTTATTTAATGCTGTTCATACATACTGTCTTCTCTTCAGCAGCATAATTCTCAGCTTCCTCAGCAGTTAACTCGTCTTCCTGCTGCTAGTATTGTGCTAGAGGTGTTATCACAGGCATAGAAAATCAGGCTTTCAGAAGCTGATGTTTCTTCTGGCCCTACTCTTATTCTGAAGACAGAGGGTAAGGCAGAGTTGCCTTTTAATATTGGAAACTGACATTTAGAATGAAGAGTTCTTTTTAACTTCCCCGGGTAGTAATGATGGCTGTAAAGACTGGGTTGGTGAGAGAACTGGCCAAAGGCAGGAAGGGAAAGAGTTATAGAATTATAGAGTTTGAGATCTTGATCCACTCCTTGTCTTCATTTTGATCTGCTTAGGAAATTTCTCTGTCTTTCTTCAGACAGAGAAATTTGGTTTCTTTCTTTGGTTTCTTTCAAAATATGTATTTTTGACCTGGTGTGTTTTGCTTCATTTTTATTTCACTACTTTTCCTTGATAAAATTACTTTTTTTCTTTATTATGGTACACTAGTCACCACTAGTGTGACTCTAGGAGAATTTCTTGATTTCTGAGTCTCAGTTTACTCAAATGTGAAGTGGGAATAATAACACCTCTGTAGTAAAGATCATTGTTTTGAAAGTAAAGTGAGATGCTGCACTAAAGCCCCCCCAACAGTACCTGGCACAATCCAGTTATTCAGGAAATAGTAACAGTTTATGATGACAACAATAATATCTGGTTTACTAGTGTTCTTCTTTTTCCTCTTTCTCTCATTTTTAATTGTTTTTCTTCTTATCTGGGGCTGAGATATGAACTCAGCACATATTGACCAGCCTTATCTTTCCCTAAGTCATACTTCATCCTTAAATTAAATATTTTAGAACTAACTTTTCATTCAAGGAATATGGAAATGTCTACTCTTTCACCCTTTGCTTAAGATTACTCTGTGATTGAAAATTCTTGACCATATCTTATCCTATCAAAAGTTCTACATTTTGTTCCTTTTAGAACTCATGCAATTTAAAACTTTTTATAGTGTTGTATTAATATTGCATCCTTCCTAAGTTAAAGTATTTTCCCTTATCCTTTCCATTTCTTGCTATTATAGATTTCTCTTAGTGAAAACTGACCACCTTCCAAATGCATGTTCTCTTATCACAATATTGTTGTAATTCTGATCATATATGTAAACATCTTGAAGTTCCTATGTGAAAATATAACTGTTCTCTCGGATTTTTTATTAACTACTATATTTTTAAGGCATTTCTTGCTTAAGTTCAACTAGTGTGCTTTTTTTCTTCAGGGGATGAACTTACCACATGGAGTTTGAAAATTTAATCATTTAATAAGATTGATGATCCCCTTAGAGGTTCAGAATGTGGGTGAGAGAAAGGCACTGAAAATGCTTATGAAATTACGATAATAAGCATGGCATCCTGAAGTCAAGAATAGACTAATGTGGTACTAAAGTCGAATAAAAGTTTTGAAAGCAAAAATACTTCTTAGTTTATTTCATTATTTTTCACTACTTTCCTCAGTTAGTCCTGAAAAAAAGACTTGAAATTAGGAGGCAAAGAATTGCAAAAAAAAAAAATAATTCCTTTTACATAGTTAGTGTAGCTCACAGTGACTGCAAGCTACCTTTTCCCCTGTCAGCTCTAAGTTATTAAACAACCCACTTTAATATAGTAATGAAAAAATTGCCCTCAAGAGGTTGAAAATAAGAGCCCTCAAATAACAGGTGTTCTCTTTGAAGTTATTCTAAGCATTCAGAGTATAGCACTTTAAACATTAATAGAAAGTGTGAGATGATATTTTAGTTAGTGTTGGTAATGATGATACAGGTGTTTGATAGGCTTTGGGTTTGAAAAACAGTCAGGATGTTTTGTTAGGTGAGCTGAGAGGAGTAAACGGGATGACGCAGAAGGGTTACGGGTGTGCCAGGCTTTCAGAAAACCTGATCTGTTTACACAACAGATTCATTTATTCATCAGTTTCAACAAATATACACTGCGTGCCTATTATACCTAAGCCCCAGCTAGGGAGCCTGTGGGCGTACAGAAGTAGAGGACTTGCTTCTTGCTTTCCAGGTACTTCCAAGTACAAGGCTGTGGACTATTCATGAACAAGTAATGCCAAGCGGTACTAAATAAATGACACGAACTGAATGGCATTAGTCAGGAAAATGGAGTCACACTGTGACTTGGCTCATTATAGAAGACTTCATGGAGGAGGTGTCATTCAAACTGGGACAAAGGTTAGATTTCACTGTTGGAGATAGTTGTGGAGTGGGGAAAGGCTTCCAGGTACAGCAAAATGACCTCAGCAGAAACACAATACAGGCAACCCAAAATATGTATAGAGGAGAGCGAGTGGTTTAATTTGGCTAAAGTATTGCATATGCTGTAGGGTGAGTATGCAAGAGTAGGATGGCGGCAAAAGAAAGAATCTTGAGTACCCGACTAAAGAATTCCAGCTTCCCTAACAATAAGGCGTGGGGCTTCCCAGATGGCTTCGTGGTAATGTATCCCCCTGCTAAGCAGGAGACATAGGTTTGATCCCTGGAGAAGGAAATGGCAACCCACTCCAATATTCTTGGAAGACTGGAGAAGGAAAGACCCCCCCTACCCCAGGAGAAGAAAATGGCAACCCACTCCAATATTCTTGGAAGACTGGAGAAGGAAAGACCCCCACCCCCCCCAGGAGAAGAAAATGGCAACCCACTCCAATATTCTTGGAAGACTGGAGAAGGAAAGACCGCCCCCCCCCCCCCCCAGGAGAAGAAAATGGCAACCCACTCCAATATTCTTGGAAGACTGGAGAAGGAAAGACCCACCCCCACCCCCACCCCACCCCCCCACCCCCAGGAGAAGAAAATGGCAACCCACTCCAGTAGTCTTGTCTGGGAAATGCCATGGATGGAGGAGCCTGGTGGGCTATAGTCCATGGGGTCACAAAAGAGTTGGACACGACTTAGTGGCTCAACAATGACAACACTAAGCCACAGGAAGCATTGGAGAACTTTTTAGCATGGTCAGAGTGGTGTTTTGGGTAACCTGGTGGTAGTGGCTGAATGGATTGAACAAGGAAAGGCTCAAAACTGTGAAAATAATTTGAAATCTATGATGATGGCATGGTGGAGTCAGATGAACTACTGCACTAAAGCACGAAAAGTAGGAATAGACAGCAGAATTATGTGGGGATGTCCTGCAGGTGTGAATTTGGGCAAGGAGAGAGGGAAGTCGGTGATGACTCAGATTCTACACCTGGGAAATATGGAGAAGGGTAATGCTGTCATTAAAAATAGAAAGAGAAGCTTGAACGAATAGAGATTTTAAGTGGAGCCAGCTACATAATTTGTGGAGCTCAGTACAAAATGATTAAGCAGGAGCCTGGCTGGAGGTGGAGAAGGCAATATTGCCTTCTCAAGGGTCTGCTGCCCCAACCCACAACAGATGTGTGACCCTCAAGTGGTTTCAACGTGCATGCTGAGAAATTCTCAGTACCTGGACTGTGAGCAAGAGGCCCCTTTGAGTGGCCTGCTGAATGCGCCATAGAGCTGCCAGCTCTGGGTGGGGATGACCACCGCCTTGTTCCTCTTCATGATGGAGTGGGGCATGCACCTGACCCTTGCCCCATCCCACCCAGACCCCAGCCAGGAGCAGAGGGCAATGGCAAATCAGTTGGGCCTCACCTCCAGCTGCTTGCAGCTCTGGTCTCAGGGCAGGGCTGACAAGGGGTATACGGGTGGGGCTTGGGGTACCAGGCAGTAAGAATCAGTGGCCGAGAACCAGTCCTAGGCAGGCAGTGGGATGGGAGACCGACTGTGAGCTCTGGACTCATATACCATTGTCCTATTGGACTTCATTTACAAAGCATGACTTCAAAGATAAAATTATTGAGAATTTCACACAGCCACAGCATTAAACCTCAAGCGGGGAGCCCCCCTGCAACTGCACCGGTTACATGCTTATGAGGCCAGCCCTGATTCTGAGTCACACTGGTGGAAGAGTTCAATTTTATTCCAGTCTAGTGTTTACTGCTTTTGTATGGCCTCAGCTCCATCCTAATTAAATTCTGTGCCATTTTAAATGCCCAGATAGTGCTTTTCTATTTCTCTGTATTTCATCCTTTCTGCCAGGACGCCTCTTTCCCCATCTTTGCTCATTCAGGTCTTGCTTTGCTTTCTCATGATATAAGAAAGGAGAGCTGATTGCTTCTCCTTGAAGAGACAAAAAAAAAAAACAAACAAAAAATTATGCAGAAAGTTATATTTAAGAATGCATTGTACTATACTGCTATTATTAACATATATAAAATAATAATACAGTGATTATATAATAACTCATTTTCACAGAATTTCACTGTTCACTTTATTTTAGAATAATTTTCATTGAAATAAATACATTTAAAAATGTTTGGTTTCAGAGGGGATCAATTTCATGTGTATAGAAAGTTCAATGGTGAATATGCTTCATTTCCTGATAAGCCAGTGCTGATCAAAATGGGTCTATAGCCCTGTGATTGAGTTGCTGAGATTTGCTCAAAAGACAGATGTTCATCTCACCCCAACACTAAAATTACAAAACAGTTTCATGAAATCTTGTTTCAGCTTTCTCCATAGTGTTTTAAAAATTCCCTCAAGCCCACAACCATGTTCACTAGCCCAGAACGAGAATTGATTTTGTGTTTGAAGCAGGAAACATTTGCTATTTCAGCTGCTCTTCCTGACAGACACATGATCATGATAAACACAGTGACAAATTGCATTTGCTGCTTTGAACATGAGGAGAGATTACAGAAAAGTACAGTTCCTACAGAATCATGGAGAGGTAATTTAAGGCTAACTTAATTTTTTTTCCCCAGTCCATAAGCTAAATGTTTACTAATCTGACCAATTTATTTTGGTTCCTAAGGTTTGGGTCACCTGTTTATTTACAAGCTGGCTTAATTTGGAAGTCAGTGTTTCATGTTTAATATAGTGTTGAAGAGTCATATGAAGCTTTCCACTGAAAAAAACTTTGAGTTGTTTCATAGGAAAGTCAACAAGATATTTGAGTCCATTACTTGCTACTTTAGTCACTTATTTTAAGGGTGGTTTTCATTTAACCACATTCTTTTGGAAAGAGGAATTTGAATCATAAAAGAAGTAGTTTGCTCATAAATAGTGGGTTGGATTTCTAATATTTTGGGAGAAACTTTGGTTTCCAATCATTCATAGGCATTCAGGCTAAATTTATTTGTTTATTTATTTATTTTTAGGATTAACATAGTAAAGAAATTTTCCTGATGTAAAAAGCTGTTTATTTTCTATAACTCCAAGAGTTTCTTATTAATTGGTTGTTTCAATGACTGAACAGTGTTTCACACATTAATGATAAATTCAGTTTCCTTTCCTAAAATATAGCTTTAGACTATTGCAGATTTAGTCAAAGAGATCTTTTTCACCTGAGTGAAAAAAAATGAGGAAGCTTCAATATGTTTTTTTAGGGTGTCAACTTTTAAAAAATGTAAACATGATAGAAGGGAAAAGGAAGTCCTGCTGTTGATTAAGAAGAACTCTATTTATGCAGCACTAACTATGAACCTGGCATTAGCTATTGAACAGGCATTGCCTCTTTTAATCCTCTCAACAATCCCCAGAGGTAGCTATTACCACCCCCATTTTATAGAAGAAGAAACTAAAGCTTGGAGAGGTTAAGAAATTTGCTGAAAGTCACTCAGCTGTTAAGTGAGGGAGCTGGGATTCAAGGTGAGGTCCTGGGACTGTAAAACCTTCATGCCCAGGTACTCTTAGTGTGGTCTCTATTGACCATTGACTGTTATGTGTCTATTCAGATCTGTCCCTTTGCCTTTCCTTTTTCTCGACTCATTTAAATTCTCTCATCCTTTAAAGCCTATCTTTATGAAACTCTTTCTGATCCCTGGCCCAGGCCACCTGAATTGGATATAATCTCTTCCTCCTTTGAACTTCTGTAATGCTTTAAATCATGAGAAATGCTGGGCTGGAAGAAGCACAAGCTGGAATCAAGATTGCTGGGAGAAATATAAATAACCTCAGATATGCAGATGACACCACCCTTATGGCAGAAAGTGAAGAAGAACTAAAGAGCCTCTTGATGAAAGTGAAAGAGGAGAGTGAAAAAGTTGGCTTAAAGCTCAACATTCAGAAAACTAAGATCATGGCATCCGGTCCCATCACTTCATGGCAAATAGATGGGGAAACAGTGGAAACAGTGGCTGAGTTTATTTTGGGGGGCAAAATCACTGCAGATGGTGATTGCATCCATGAAATTAAAATATGCTTACTCCTTGGAAGGAAAGTTATGACCAACCTAGATAGCATATTAAAAAGCAGAGACATTACTTTGCCAACAAAGGTCCATCTAGTCAAGGCTATGGTTTTTCCAGTAGTCATGTATGGATATGAGAGTTGGACTATAAAGAAAACTGAGTGCTGAAGAATTGATGCTTTTGAACTGTAGTGTTGGAGAAGACTCTTGAGAGTCCCTTGGACTGCAAGGAGATCCAACCAGTCCATCCTAAGGATGATCAGTCCTGGGTGTTCATTGGAAGGATTGATGTTGAAGCTGAAAGTCCAATCCTTTGGCCACCTGATGTGAAGAGCTGACTCATTTGAAAAGACCCTGATCCTGGGAGGGATTGGGGGCAGGAGGTGAAGGGGACGACAGAGCATGAGCAGGTTGGATGGCATCACTGACTCAATGGACATGGGTTTGGGTAGACTCTGGCAGTTGGTGATGGACAGGGAGGCCTGGCGTGCTGCGGTTTATGGGGTTGCAAAGAGTTGGACACAACTGAGCAACTGAACTGAACTGAATGCTTTAAATATGCTTCTTTCTGGGCACATAAATGACTACTTGACTGTGAACTCAGTATCATGACTTTTTTCATTCACTGCAGTGTAGGGCTTAGTACAAGGTTTTCTATTCAATTGAATAATTACCACTGACACCTCCTTATATGCTTAGTTCAACCACCTCTAAGCAGAAATTTTAGCCTATTCAGCTGATATAACTAATATTATTCAGCTAATGTGGACACTTAAACCAGGAAATTCATTTCCTGAGCACATCTTTTAATTGTTTGTACCTTATTTTATAGATAATAAAAATAGGAGCTTATCAAGCCCAGATAACTGGTGAAATTATCTGAACTGCTTTTCTGCATTAATTGATTTTTATGTTAATTGCTGGACCCCACCCCCCCATCTTCTCATCCCCTCCATTGTTGTTTTCCTTTCACTTCATTTCATGTGGAGACCATATTATAGAGAAAGTGGACTGCCACTGACCAAATAGTAGCAACTAGCAACAGCCTACTGCCAACTTCTTCAAAGCAAAAACAGGCTGGGGCATGACCATTCCAGCTAATTGAACTTTCTAGTTTTCTTATGATTACCTCATTCGTAAGAAATGAGGACGACAGAGGATGAGATGGTTGGATGGCATCACTGACTCAATGGACATGAGTTTGAGCAAGCTCCAGAGCTGGTGATGGACAGGGAAGCCTGGTGTGCTGCAGTCCATGGGGTCGCAAAGAGTCAGACATGACTGAGTGACTGATCTGAACTGACTGACCTCATTCATACAGTATAACTTATTGAAGATAAAACATCCCTTCCAGGATTAGGAAGTTAGGATTGAAAACATTAGAATTTTTTCTTTGAAAATATTTTCAGATATGAGGGATTATATTGACCAACCTTATACTTACTTATAATGTGCTTATGGAGCTCTTTATTATATTGACCAACCTTTCAGGAACATTGAACTTTCCAGGTTTATTGATTGCATATCTTATGTTTCATATGCTCAAAAGGTCTCATAAAAATTTTAACTTCTGAGATGATTGCATTTTACATCCTAGTCTTCCCAAGATGTAGTTATTAGATGTCCATTGGGCATGTCTAAGTGAAAGTCATCTCTTTCCCTTCTGTTCCTTACAGTTACCTTCCCAATAAATTTAGCTGTTTGCTACACCTCCTCCTCAGCACTCCTGGTATTTAAGGGTAAACAGTACAGATACGCTTGCTTTGTAGAAATGAACTGCTGCTCCTAGATCTGAAGAGGAGGGCGCAACTACCAGAGTCCTGTGAGAGTTACAGAGCTCTCTTTCCCACAGGGCTGGGAGACGAGCTCAGCCACTGGCAAACCATGACCTGGACCAGAGGGGCCAGGGGAACATTAGCCTTCTCACACCCTCTATGGCCTGCCAGTGCCACTCACTGGTTGAACCCAGGCTTGGTTGAGGTAAAGGGGGCCCTGGTCTTTGGAGTCAGCCTCCTGGCACAGGACAGGACAGTGAAAGGTGGCAAGTGCATCTGGAGAACCAAATGGGGACTATCCAGGGTCACCAGGGATATTAGTTTATTCACCAGGGATGTAAATATGTAGGGACACCAAGTCAGGTAGGAATAGCCTTCACTGAAGACTGAGTTTCATGAGTCTAGTGCACAGAGATTGAAATCTGTTGAAAACAAGTTCAGAAATGTTCTCTTTGGCGCTCTTATTCTCTCCAAGTAGTTCTTGTTACTCCTGATGTCCTGTTTCCCAGAAGAAATCCTATAGGAGGCAACCTGGGCCAAAGACACTCTCAGGGAAGAGATGACCTTGGTCTAGTTTATGGAACTTCTTCCCTGCAATGCCTGATTAATCCCACTTGTTTGAGAATTGAATACTTAGATCACTAATTGTTAAACTGTAAGCCACATCAGAGTGTAAGAGAACATGTTCTAGACTTGGCGACAGGAATCTTGGATTCTATTCTCAATTTTGCCTTAGTTTTTTTCAGTTATGAGGATAAAATGTTCAGACATGTCTACCCCATATGGTATTTTGTGAGGATATAATCATTTGATTCTAATGAGATAGTAGTTGGAAAGCATATTCAAAAGGATAAAGTAAGAAATGTAGGCTTTATTAGTATTTTTAACTGCAGAGTCTAGCAACATTTGTTCACAGGCCTCGCTCTGGCAAGGACCTTGCACATGAAAGAACTTTGACTTAAAACATGGTAGTACCTGTATTTTCTTTCTTTTTTCATTTCTAATTTGCTCCCATCATCTTATTTTGAATTAAAAACCTTTAAAAATTTATTTTTTAATTGGAGGAAAATTGCTTTACAATGTTGTTTTGATTTGTGCTGTATGACAAGGTGAATCAGCCACAGTGATACGTGTATCACCTCCCTGTTGACCCTCCCTCCCTTCCCTCGTCCTACCTTTCTAGGTCATCACAGACCACCGGGCTGGGCTCCCTGTGTTATGGAGCAACTTCTCACCAGCCATCTGTTTTGCACACAGTACTGTATCTATGTCGATGCTACTTTCTCCATTTGTCCCGCTCTCTCCTTCCCCGACTGTGTCCACAAGTCCATTCTCTATTTCTGTGTCTCCATTCCTTCCCTGCAAATAGATTCATGAATACCATCTTTCTAGATTATAAATATATACATATATACATATATATATGTTAATATACTATCTTTCTTTTCTCTTTCTGACTTACTTCAGTCTGTATAACAGGCTCTAGTTTCATCTACCTCATTAGAACTGACTCAAATGCATTCTTTTTTATGGATAAATAATACTCCATTGTATATATGTACCACGACTTCTTTATTCATTCATCTGTTGATGAATATCTAGGCTTTTTTTCTTTCTGTATTATTGGTATTCTTGGCATTTGGGACATCAATCCTGGAGAGACTGCCCATTCGAGGGTTAGCTAATACCTGGTCATAGCAAATGACTCCCCTTTAAGTGCACCTTTAATCTGCAAAGCAACCAATCCAGAGCCCACCTCCCCAGATATCTCTTTTACAAACTCTTACCAATAATCTATTAAACCAATAGCCCCCACCCTAAGTCACTGCAGGATCAGGTCTTGGACAACTGGGAACCACCCTAGGGACCACCCCTAAAGTCCAGAACCTGTTGACTTACTCAAATCATCCCCTGAACCTGCCTTGCACACTCCTTCCAGAGAGAACATCAATAAAGATGCTTGGCCATGCTCTACCCTCTCCCCTTCTGCTCCAGACTGACTCTGGTCCATCCCCATGTGGCCCTGCCTGTCTCCTATTTCTAGGGATCTGGGAGTATAACCCTCCTCATTCATGACAGTCATTTCTGTATCTGCATGTCTTACCATACCTGATTAAGATGAATCCTGGGCACATTTTAATACACATAGTACATGATGCCTTATACACAGGTAATGATTACTTTGAAATATAAAGCAATCAAATGCTTTAAATGAATATTAGACTGTCAGGATTTACTGACCATAGTACATATTCTGTATTTAACAACCATAAAAAAGTTGTGTTAAATATTTTTTCACAATTGATCAATATGCTTATTTTTCTACTTTTGCTATGCCAAAGTTATCCACTGGATTTCCAGGCAGTAAATTCTCATGTGAAATCTCCAGATTGATCATTTGTAGCTTTATTCTCAAAATCCTAGGGATCTGACAATATTTGAATCCACTGTACATATGTGCATGCTACTCTGACTCTTTGTGACCCTATGAACTGTAGCCCGCAAGCTCCTCCGTCCATGGGATTCTCCAGGCAAGAACACTGGAGTGAGTTGCCATGCCCTCCTCCAGAGGATCTTCCCCACCCAGGGGTCAAACCTGCATCTCTTAGTGCCACCTAGGAAGCCCCTACTTCTGAATGAAATAAGCTCTAGCACCTGACATTAAAGGGTAGATGAACATTAAATCTCACTGCTTGTAATCAAGCTAGGTAGAATCTATGACATAATTTTAAATGTGTTGACTATTCACTAAATAAAAGATAGAATCTATCTTGTGGTTTTTTTGGTTAGGACTTGGTGTTAATTTTAGTGCTATGCATTACCCTTTTTGTACTTTTGCTACATATGTTACTTTGTCAGATTATCAGAATGTTTTAACCTTTACTTTTTTTCAATTAGAAAAAATTACATGATACTCATTTTTCATTTAAATGACTACACACAGTTTAATGAGCTAATAGTTTCCATGGGTATTTGGCAACTTAATGTGTATGATTACATATTTAAAGTTTTAATAACGGCTGTGATGGAATTAAGAACTGTAGGTTTGGGACCTTGTGGACAAGATTATCCCAGGGTTGCTAAGGAAACCAATCTAGATTTCTATTCTTTTCTGCACAGAGTCCTCTGGAAAAGTGAAGCTATAACCCTGTCTCTTGGCCACCTTTTATGGAGTAGCCACTTTCCCCCTTAGCCTCCTCCTCCTCTTGCTTTCAGAGGAGCGCTCAGTGGTGGAGTGTGCCCTCTGTGCAGTGGGCAAGTCTGGCTTCTTTTTTCCCACCTTCAGGTATGAGTCTGGGGCCAGATTCTTCTCTCATCTCCTCTGTTTGGAGCACTAGCTTTGAAAGCCCAGGCCAGCTGCAGCCTGGAGACCGTTTATCGTAGCCTGGAGATGCTCATGCAGCAATGCCAGGAGGAGAGGAGCCAGGGGCAAGGAGTGTGCCAGACATTGACCAGGCAGGCGGAGGAGTGCAAAATCTCTGGAGAGGAGGCTGATGGTGCAGCTGGGAGCCCAGGCATCTCTAACTTCTCTCATTTGTCAACCACATCTTAAATGAGCAAATGAGAGGAACAGCTTCTGCTGATTTGGTCCCTCCTTCTTACCGTGCCTGCTGTGAGTCTCATGGAAAAGCCAGAAAGGAACCGGCACACAGGGAGCACCTACTAATTTAAAACAGAAAGGGCAGGAAAACATTTTTCCACCTCTGAATTAATCAAAATGAGATCTACTATGTTAAATTAAAGAATGAAAAGATCAATTGAGCAAAGAGGAGCCACTGTCATCATAGGGATGTTTTATACTTAAAATCTTGGGTTTCTTTTTCTTTTTCATTTATTTTTATTAGTTGAAGGCTAATTACTTTACAATATTGTAGTGTTTTTTGCCATACATTGACATGAATAAGCCATGGATTTACATGTGTTCCCCATCCTGAACCCCCCTCCCACCTCCCTCCCCATCCCATCCCTCTGGGTCTTCCCAGTGCACCAGCCCTGAGCACTTGTCTCATGCATCCAACCTGGGCTGGTGATCTGTTTCACCCTTGATAGTATACTTGTTTCAGTGCTATTTCTCAGAACATCCCACCCTCGCCTTCTCCCACAGAGTCCAAAAGTCTGTTCTGTACATCTGTTTCTCTTTTTCTATTTTGCATACAGGGTTATTGTTACCATCTTTTTAAATTCCATATATATGCGTTAGTATACTGTATTGGTGTTTATCTTTCTGGCTTACTTCACTCTGTATAATGGGCTCCAGTTTCATCCATATCATTAGAACCGATTCAAATGAATTCTTTTTAATGGCTGAGTAATATTCCATTGTGTATATGTACCATAGCTTCCTTATCCATTCATCTGCTGATGGGCAAGATCTTGGGTTTCTGTTAAAGAAACAACCAGTTTTATTCTATAGAGATTGCCTCAAAATAATTAGGATTGAGCATTCATGTATGTAGTAATATAACAATATTAATCATTTCTTGTAGCGACCTTGTGTGTGTAATTTAATGCGGGATTATATGGACATAATTTAATGCAAAATGATATGAAAAAATATGAAAATATAAAATGATATAGATGTGCTTTCTGTCTAGCAAGTGAAGCCAAAATTGACGTCCAAGCCACTTCTTTCTCTGCTCATGGGTGTTGATCTGACCTTCCTCCTCAATGCTACTTGAGCACCTACCACAGCATCTGGCACATAGGGAATATAGTAGGCTCTTTGTAAATCATATTTGAATGAATAGAAGAGATGTTAGTACAACTTTTATTTAACCTTAAGGGTGACATGGACTGAGGGGACCACTCTGTCAGTTCGGGTGGCACTGTTGGCATTTTAGACTGGATAATGCTTTGTTAGGCAGGGAGAGGGGCTCACCTGTTTATAGTAGGATGTTTAACAGTATCCTCTGTTTAACTCTGGCTTCTATCTGCTAGATGTTTGCTTGGTCTTGACAATTAATAGTGTCTCTCAGTTCAGTTCAGTTCAGTCGCTCAGTCGTGTCCGACTCTTTGCGACCCCATGAATCGCAGCACGCCAGGCCTCCCTGTCCATCAAACTCCCAGAGTTTACTCAAATTCATGCCCATCGAGTCAGTGGCGCCATCCGGCCATCTCATCCTCTGTCGTCCCCTTCTCCTCCTGCCCCCAACCCCTCCCAGCATCAGGGTCTTTTCCAATGACTCAACTCTTCGCATGAGGTGGCCAAAGTATTGGAGTTTCAGCTTCAGCATCAGTTCTTCCAATGAACACCCAGGACTTATCTCCTTCAGGATGGACTGATTGGATCTCCTTGCAGTCCAAGGGACTCTCAAGAGTCTTCTCCAACACCACAGTTCAAAAGCATCAATTTTTCAGCACTCAGCTTTCTTCACAGTCCAACTCTCACATCCATACATGACCACCGGAAAAACCATAGCCTTGACCAGACGGACCTTTGTTGACAAAGTAATGTCTCTGCTTTTTAATATGCTGTCTAGGTTGGTCATAACTTTCCTTCCAAGGAGTAAGTGTCTTTTAATTTCAGGGCTGCAATCACCATCTGCAGTGATTTTGGAGCCCCCCCCCCCAAAAAAAATAAAGTCTGACACTGTTTCCACTGTCTCCCTATCTATTTCCCATGAGCTGATGGGACCAGATGCCATGATCTTAGTTTTCTGAATGTTGAGCTTTAAGCCAACTTTTTCACTCTCCTCTTTCACTTTCATCAAGAGGCTTTTTAGTTCCTCTTCACTTTCTGCCATAAGGGTGGTGTCATCTGCATATCTGAGGTTATTGATATTTCTCCCGGCAATCTTGATGCCAGCTTGTGCTTCTTCCAGCCCAGCGTTTCTCATGATGTACTCTGCATAGAAGTTAAATAAGCAGGGTGACAATACACAGCCTTGACGTACTCCTTTCCTATTTGGAACCAGTCTGTTGTTCCATGTCCAGTTCTGACTGCTTCCTGACCTGCATATAGGTTTCTCAAGAGGCAGGTCAGGTGGTCTGGTATGCCTATCTCTTTCAGAATTTTCCACAGTTTATTGTGATCCACATAGTCGAAGGCTTTGGCATAGTCAACAAAGCAGAAATAGATGTTTCTCTGGAACTCTCTTGCTTTTTCGATGAGCCAGAGGATATTGGCAATTTGATCTCTGATTCCTCTGCCTTTTCTAAAACCAGCTTGAACATCTGGAAGTTCTCGGTTCACGTATTGCTGGAGCCTGGCTTGGAGAAGACCGAGCCAGGTCTTTAGATAATGTCTCTAGATACTGACAAATGTCCCTTAGGGGGCGGTTTCTCCCATTTTTAGAAACCACTGATGTAGAATGATTTGGGAGTAATCATGTACTGCCTTAGGAATATTTATAACTTTTGATATAGCAATTCCAGATTGCCCTAAGGAAATTTTTATGGATATGTGCAAAGATTTGTTTATATGAATGCTCACTGCAGTCTTATTTATAATAGTGTAAAAATATCAACTCAAACATCCAACTAGAGGGTTGGATAAATAGACTGTGGTACATCATATAATGGAAAATTTAATCAGAGAAATTGCTCACAAACTATTAAGTGAACAGAGCATATTTAGCGAACAGTAGCATCCCAGTTATGTTAACAATAATAACAAAAGCATGAGGAAAGGGATTGAGTTTGGAATCAGACAGACTGGATTCAATTCTCAGCCCTACCACTAAGAGTTGCATCCTATTTCACCTCTCTGGTTGTTAGTTTCTGCAGTCCTAATGTGAGAATATTGATTCCTGTCTTAAAAGGATGTCAAAATTAAATAAAATTATATATGAGAAGTGCTTAGAATTCTGTTTGTTACCTTTTGAGGATTCGGTGAAAAGAAATTGGAATAGCGCCTACAGAAAGGAAAGCGCTATTTGGAAGATGATAAGCCAAAATATTGACAGAGTGATCTCAGGGTCGTGGACTTATTTTTCTCTTCTCCTTTGTATTTTTAATTTATTTTCCCCCAAATTTTGCATATGTATTAATTGATAGAGAAAGTGTTGTTGCTTTCGTGGATACACCTCCGAAGCTCAGTGGCACACTGGTAACATGACAGAAGCTTATGTCCCACTCCTCCTGAGCTCTCCTCCTTATTGATAGGCTGCTCTCCTCCAAGGATTCCCTCCTTCCTAGGTCTTCACACCTTCAGCATGGGACTTCCAAGGTTGCCCTTAGCATCAACACGGCAGATGAGGGGAGAAAGAACTGGACAAATGAAGTGGGAGGATGTAGTGGGTCAGGTCTGGAAATGGTCCACATCATTTCCTGCTCCCATTTCACTGATTTTCTAGGCTCTAGCACTCAGGCAATCCCTAAAGAAAGGCAATCCCAAAGAATGCTCAAACTCCCGCACAATTGCACTCATCTCACATGCTAGTAAAGTAATGCTCAAAATTCTTCAAGCCAGGCTTCAGGAATACGTGAACTGAGAACTTCCAGATGTTCAAGCTGGTTTTAGAAAAGGCAGAGGAACCAGAGATCAAATTGCCGATATCCTCTGGCTCATCGAAAAAGCAAGAGAGTTCCAGAAAAACATCTATTTCTTCTTTATTGACTATGCCAAAGCCTTCAATTGCGTGGATCACAATAAACTGTGGAAAATTCTGAAAGAGATCGGCATACCAGACCACCTGACCTGCCTCTTGAGAAACCTGTATGCAGGTCAGGAAGCAACAGTTAGAACTGGACATGGAAAAACAGACTGGTTCCAAATAGGAAAAGGAGTACATCAAGGCTGTATATTGTAACCCTGCTTATTTAACTTCTATGCAGAGTACATCATGAGAAACGCTGGGCTGGAAGAAGCACAAGCTGGCATCAAGATTGCCGGGAGAAATATCAATAACCTCAGATATGCAGATGACACCACCCTTATGGCAGAAAGTGAAGAGGAACTAAAAAGCCTCTTGATGAAAGTGAAAGAGGAGAGTGAAAAAGTTGGCTTAAAGCTCAACATTCAGAAAACTAAGATCATGGCATCTGGTCCCATCACCTCATGGGAAATAGATAGGGAGACAGTGGAAACAGTGTCAGACTTTATTTTGGGGGGGGCTCCAAAATCACTGCAGATGGTGATTGCAGCCCTGAAATTAAAAGACACTTACTCCTTGGAAGGAAAGTTATGACCAACCTAGACAGCATATTAAAAAGCAGAGACATTACTTTGTCAACAAAGGTCCATCTGGTCAAGGCTATGGTTTTTCCAGTGGTCATGTATGGATGTGAGAGTTGGATTGTGAAGAAAGCTGAGTGCCGAAAAATTGATGCTTTTGAACTGTGGTGTTGGAGAAGACTCTTGAGAGTCCCTTGGACTGCAAGGAGATCCAACCAGTCCATCCTGAAGGAGATAAGTCCTGGGTGTTCATTGGAAGAACTGATGCTGAAGCTGAAACTCCAATACTTTGGCCACCTCATGCAAAGAGTTGAGTCATTGGAAAAGACCCTGATGCTGGGAGGGATTGGGGGCAGGAGGAGAAGGGGACGACAGACAATGAGATGGCCAGATGGCATCACCGACTTGATAGGCATGAGTTTGAGTAAACTCTGGGAGTTTGTGATGGACAGGGAGGCCTGGCGTGCTGCGATTCATGGGGTCGCAAAGAGTCGGACACGACTGAGCGACTGAACTGAACTGAACTGAGCACTCAGGCAGGTAGCCATACCTAACTGCAGGAAGGCTAGCGAGTATAGCATGTCCTTATCCCAAAGTGGTTCCCAGCCATAGGTCTCATCTAACTCATGCAGGCAGCTCAAACTGCAGTACCTTCAAGTGGGTAGCCATCTCCTCTAGCAGATCCTTCTGTTTTTCACAGGCTGGGACTCATGTGCATGATTAATTGTCCACAGCAAGATCTGAGAGGGAAAATGAGCTGCGCTTTGGAAAAGGGACTTGAGAGTTGTGGGGAGAAGATTTGGCTATTTTATCTGACATTGTTGAGAATGGATTTTATTTGTTTATTTATTTATTTATTTTTTAGTGCAAAATGTATGCTTTTATTTTTTTTTCTTTTTCTTCTCCGTTTATTTTTCTTAGTTGGAGGCTAATTACTTTACAATATTGTAGTGGTGTTTGTCATACATTGACATGAATTAGCCATGGAGCCACACGTATTCCCCATCCCGATCCCCCCTCCCACCTCCCTCTCAACCCAATCCCTTTGGCTCTTCCCAGTGCACCAGGTCCGAGCACTTGTCTCATGCATCCAACCTGGGCTGGTGATCTGTTTCACCCTAGATAATATACATGTTTCGATGCTGTTCTCTTGAAACATCCCACCCTCGCCTTCTCCCACAGAGTCCAAAAGAGACACAGATGTATAGAACAGACTTTTGGAGAATGGATTTTAGAATAGGACTCTGCAAGCAGGAAGTTTTGCCAAGGAGATTGTTGCCTCTAAACTCAAAGGTCTGAGGGTTAAAAGGTCAAGGAGTGGGGCCGGACCTGGGTACATAATTTCTGGGACCCAGAGAAAAATTAAGATGGGGGTCTTGGCAGAAGTCAGGGAAGTCTGTCTCCCCAGCCCAGCCACCAGATTGCAATCTCTGTTAGAACGTGCTCTGTACCTGGATCATGGGTGGGTGAGAGATCACTACAGAGGCTTACTATCAGCATGGGATGGGGACAGCCAGCCCCTTGCCTCTACCATGTGATACGGCAGGGCCCTTGACCCTCCTGGTATCCATGCCCATGACCTCAGTGGGAATGGAAGGCAACACCAGAATGTGGGCACCCTCCCTCCCAACACATCCCCCGGCAACCAGATCCTGTTATGGTCCCGGGTAAAAGAAGTAGAGGAGATGGGGCAGAGAGGGGGAGACTGGGAATCTACCGATAAGCCAGATAGTGTAAACCCCTGGGGCATGCTCCATCAGACTTCACCTACAAAACACAAATTCAGCTTCAGCTTCAAGTGGTGGGGCAGGAAGGGGGGATTCTCACCATGGGGCCCTGTGACCACATTGGATCATACCCATAAAGCCATTTTGCAGCAGCAACTATATTTTGACTTTAAGAATAAATAATGAGGGGCTTCCCTCGTGGCTCAGTGGTAAAGAATCTGCCTGTCAATGCAGGAGACATGGGTCTGATTCCTGATCCCAGAAGATTCCACATGATGCATGGCAACTAAGCCTGAGTGTCACGACTATTGAGCCTCTGCACTAGAGCCCAGGTTCGATCCCTGGGTTGGGAAGATCTCCTGGAGAAGGGAATGGCAACCCACTCCAGTATTCTTGCCTGGAGAATCCTGTGGACAGAGTAGCCTGGTGGGCTACAGTCCGTGGGGCTGCAAACAGTCAGGCACGACTGAATGACTGACGCTGACTGAGAAGCCGGGAGCTGAAACTCCTGAAGCCCATGCGCCCTTGAGCCCATCTGTGCTCCACCACAAGACAAGCGATGACAGAAGCCACGACAGTGAGAAGCCTGCGCCCCACAGCTAGAGAGTTGCCCCTGCTTGCCGGAACTAGAAAAAAAGCCTATGTGGCAATGAAGACCCAGGACAGCCAGAAATAAATAAATAAAATTATATGAAAAAAGAATAAATAATGAGGATGGCAAACTCCCCATGGAAGTTTTTTTTCCTACCTATTTCCATGGCACTTTGCCCATATGACTTTTGCTATTTAGTCCATTTTTGATAATTTCAATTTTGGCTATCCTGTCTTTCTTTCCATTAAGCTATGAGTGCCTTGGGGGCAGATGCTATGACTTCCACAGCTTTGTAGTGCCCCTGTGTGTGGCACAGTGCCTAGCAGGTAGTAGAGAACCCTCAAATACTTGTTCTATAAATAAACGAAGAAAAGGAATATAATTGAGAATTTGGTTTACAAGGGCAAGTCGCTTAGGTATTGTACTAGTACCAGGTTACAAGGTCACTTACGACCAGGGGTTTAGCTAAGAATACTGAAGTAGGCCACTTATAGGCCAAGGGGCCTATCATATCTTAGCAGAGGGAAGAATTAGGATCCCCAGGTCAAGTGGTCAGGTACAACACTCTAGTGGTCCAGGCTATGAATATTAGAGAGAGGAAGGCACAGGGAACCAAGAACTGCATCTATTATCAGTAAAAAAAAAAAAAAAAAAAGAGGAATTAGCAGATTTGGGAGGATAAATACAAGAGAAAAAAAATCAGCTATGACTAATATAGTAATCCTGGGGCTTTGAGAAAATAGTGATTATGTTGTGAGAAATGGCAGTGTTGAAGCAAGGAGGTATAGTCTGTTTTTCATATGTTTATTTAAATGCCAGCAGTGGACTTCCCTGAAGGACCATTGGCTGACTCCCTGCTCCCAAAGCAGGGGGCCTAGGTTCAACCCCTGGTCATGTAACTAAGATCCCACATGGTGCAACTAAAAAGAAAAAAGGATCCCACATGCTGCAGCGAAGACCCAGTGGAGTCAAATAAATACATAGTAAATATTTTTAAAAATAGCAGTAGTGATGTCTTTTAGGCCAGGCAGATCATTTGCTGGGGAAAGTGTAGAAGGTGAGACTGGGATCTCTCAGGGTGATAATTCACACCACATCCATGTGTGTAGGGAGCCCAGCACCTTGGGTGTGAGCAGTGCACACCACCACTGCTTGCACCTCCCCCCTGAGAACCAGAAATATTTATATTTCTTTAGCCTGTACGCCTTTCCAGGAAGCATCCTCCAAGATTGTCAGCTTCTTTTTTGGACTCTAAATTTTTTTTTTCATTTTTATTAGTTGGAGGCTAATTACTTTATAATATTGTATGGCGAAAACCACTACAATTTTTTTTAAGCTATTATCTATTATTACCTTAGAAAAGAGTCAGTCCTTGGAGAAGTATGTAATTCTTCTAAAGTCATCTGTGACCAGTTGTGGTGAGTAGTTAAATGACATTTGCAAAGACAGGGATCACAACTGTTATTGCTTCAAAGTTCAGTGGAACAATATTGTCAACAAGCGTATTTACAACATAGTTCAGAATCCTTTGAGCTAATGGCTTGCCTCAGCCTCTTTCCTTTTCCCCAATTTCCTTTCCTCTCTCATTTCCTTGTCTTATGCTCTCCATTTCCTCTTTTTCTGACACCTCACACCTGTCTTTTTTGTGTGTAACTGCTTCCCTTTTCCCCTCTCAACTCTCCTCCTCCTTATCCTGTCCTTCCCTCCCCATCCTTCATATTGCCTGTGTCTCTTTTTCCTTATTCTTTATTCCCTGTTCCATGTCTTCTTGTCCTCGCTGGTATTACTGACTTTAACATAAAACAGATATAACATGGAAATAGTTTTTTGTTATCATTTCCAAATCACAATTTAAAATCTCATAGATCTCCCTCAGAAAACAACTCTTTTGTTTTTTACTTCCATGTGACCTGTGATTAGTATCTTTCTTTTGAATTTTAAAGTCAGATACATGAAATATTGGCCTTTCTGTTAAAACACACAGATTTTAATTACATTTCAAACTGCTACCCCGTGGGCCCATGATTATAATTTAGTTCCTGCAGATCAATGCCTTGCAATGTAAAAGACTTTGCCTCTGAAGTACATTATAAGTAGAACAAGCAACGGGAAAATTGGTATTTAAACACTTGAAATAACATCTAGGCTTTTATTAAAGTGAGAACAATGATAAATACTATTTTTTTTGACATATCTCTTAGCCTAGTATCCACCAGGAATTCTTAGCAACAGCAACACAGAAGTTACCATGCCAGCAATTCTCAGGCTGACGGATTATTTGCGGTTTTGCCTCTGTTAACCTAAAATTCCTACTGGTGAATGTCCCCTGCAGGGTTGTTTTTTTCCCCCTTTTTGTACATTGAAAAGAAATATTTTCCATCCTCCTGAATCTACCAGGAAGCATGTGGGATTTAATCACCTCTGTTATTATATTGCTTCTCCCTCAGTGTATTAATGCTCTGGAACTTGCTTAGTCATTTGTAAAATTCACCCACAGCACTTGCCTCTGCCCTTCTGTGGCAATCCATCAAAGGCAAAGTCCACCAAACTTTGTGTCCACCAAACTTTGTGAGCTGTGTGACTCTGGTTCCTAGAGCTGATGTTTTCTCTTGATTGAAAACCACGTTGAACCTCAACATCTGCCTCTTGCTTCATTATTTCTAGCAGAATGTAATGTCTGGCTTGTGTGTGTGTGTGTGTGTATTTTTCTTAATTGTCATTCTAGCTTTATGAAAGAATTTTTTCCCATCATTGATAAAGGAATCCATTCGTTAGGAATGTGTTTCTAATTCTCAAATTCTGTATAAATGTACAAAGCTAGAGAATAGGGCAGGTTTTCAATATTTGAAATAGGAAATTTGAATAAATAAGCATTAGGCTACTTTTCCTTTTTTTAACTACATGGCCTCACCTTTGGTAAACTGCCATTTGCTTAAGGAGACATATGTAATAATATGTATGTAATTATTGTTACAATGTAAATGTTGATTTGTCCATTTTTGTATGTTGCAGAAATCCCATTTTTAAGGTCCTTAGTCAATGCCTTTGGAACTAAAAGTAATGTTTCCTGTATCTGAATGTTAAATTGAGCCTGGCATTTTTACAGAGTTATCTCATCTGATCTTCATAGTAATCTGGTGGTAAAGGGAGACTGGCTGGTGTCCTCTCCCTTTTATAGCTTAGGAAACAAGCAAGCACTGAGGCCTTTAGTCCACAGGGCCATAACGGTTAGATTTAGGATTCTCCACTCCTGTATCACTGTTTCTTCTACTCCTGGCTTTGAGAAGATCCAGTAAACAGCATCTCCCTTTCTGACCGAGATGAGAAATAAGGCAAAAGAGGAGATAGTCTTCCAGTTTTGCCCTGCTCTCTTGTGAGGGGCACCGTCCCTTCACACCAACCTCAGAACCTTCGTATGTAACATGAGGGATGAAGAAGCTAGGAAAACAATTTCTAAGACTCTTCCGGCTCTAACATTTCATCTTAATTATGGATCAAAGATCAGAAACCTTACAAAACAGTTCTGCTTCTGAGTTGTAAAATTAATAGTTTGTAACAAGATGTGCTTAGTTTTGAATGGACCTCATGTCTGAGCCTGGAGAAGGAAGTGGCAACTCACTCCAACATTCTTGCCTGGGAAATCCCATGGACAGAGGAGCCTGATGGGCTAGAGTTCATGGGGTCGCAAAGAGTCAGCCACGACTGAGCACACACGCATGCCCGTGTCTGAGCCACTCTCCGTGTTACCAGCTGGCTGCTCCAGAATGTTACAGGAGAGAGGCTCGGGCTGCCATCTGGCTGGCAGTGTAGTCTAGCGGGGTTGTAATAAAGTTCTATTTGCACAGCTACACATTGCCTTTATGTATCTTTGGCAAGTCTGGAGATAATCCATTCCTTGGTATTGTCACTGGTTGATATCTTTAGGAAAGAAATGATTTGGTTCCAGGGTTGCTTTCTGGGTCTTCTGATTAATTGCAATAGAGGATGTAGCCAACTATTATGTAATAGGATATGAGTCTCTTTGTCTCCAAGTCCAAAATCAAAGAAAGTTTTTCTGTGTAATTATTCTGATCTAAGAACTCTAGTGAGTCCACAGGAACAAGATGGGCCTAGACAAAGGAACAGTGGGCCAAAAAATATCAGGCAATGATATTTCCTCCAAACTGACAACTTCACAACCTATACTTCTACTATTATTGCTTAATTTCCCTCAGAATTTCTGGTTTTTCCAACTGTAAGAATCTCCAAACATCTGAGAGCCCATCAGCTGTGAACAAGTTAATTAATAGTTAACACAAACAAAAATAAATTGACCGCTCGGTAAGAAGAAAAATGGGACCAGGATAGGTTTGAAGACTCAGAAGAGTCGAGGAAAGCCACTGAGGACCCAACACTGGGCGGGTTAGCTCAGCTCTGCTGAAGACCAACCGCGGTGGAGTCATGTCTGCCTGACGGGAGTGAGGCGGTTACCAGCCCTCCCTGACTAGACGTCCTCTGAGCTTCTCTAGGACCCTATCCTTCTGAAGTTCTGAGCCAGTTCTTACATCACGAAGACAAACAAGAAACATTAGAAGAAAGGAAGCATGGATGATTCTATTCTATTAACCACCTTCTCAACATGTTTCTATATATTTCTTAGATGAATTCTCCAGGATTGTTAAAGTTTATAATGAACGTTTCAAAAATGCCTCTTCATGTGAACTAAATCTGACATTATAACAGCACAAGGAAAGACTTCTGTTACTGTTGCTAGTAAAACTTCATCTTTACATTTTATCCTTAAAGTATCAGCTGCTAAAAGAATTTTTTGATTAGTTCACAGGCAAATAACTAATTTTCAACTGAACTAGCCAGATTAAAAAAAAATGAATAGCAATAGCATATAATATATGCTAGGCACTGTGCTAAGATTTAGTTTTCTCTTATATTCCTCAAGAGTTCTGTGAGACAGATATTGTTTTGTTATTGCTCGGTTGTTTAGTTGTGTCTGACTCTTTGTGACCCCATGGACTGCAGCACACCAGGCTCTTTTGTCCTCCACTATCTCCCAGAGTTTCCTCAAATTCACATCCATTGAGTCAGTGATGCTATCTAACCATCTTTTCCTTTGCTGTCCCCTTCTCCTCCTACCCCTAATCGTTCCCAGTATCAGGGTCTTTTCCAGTGTGTTGGCTCTTCACATCAGGTGGCTTCAGCTTCAGCCTCAGTCCCTCCAATGAATATTCAGGGTTGATTTCCTTTAGGATTAACTGGATTGACTAGGACAGCAGGGAGACCAAATTCTCAAGAGTTTTCTCCAGCACCACAATTTGAAGCATCAGTTTTTTGGTGCTCAGCCTTCTATATGGTCCATCCATACATGCCTACTGAAAAAAACATAGCTTTGGACTTTTGTCAGTAAAAATACCACTACTTCCCACATTTTACATCTAAAGAAACTGGACTTTGGGAGATTTAGTAAGTTACCAAGGTTTTCACAGCTAGTAAATGGGAGAACCAGGAGGCAAACCCAGGTTATCTAATTTTTTCAGGTCTCTATACTCATGCCTTGATCATATATTCAAGGTTGTAATAGTCCTTTACAAGAAAGAAGGCTCTTTGATAGAATAAGAAGTTCAAAAATGTGTTAGAATGCCTTCCAGAAGGTTTGTCAGCAGTTCACATTCATTGACATGAGGTGTTGATTATTTATAGGCAGAGATCCCAGGAACTGTATCATGTTTGGAGAGTTTGTGACAAGATGCCTCAGAAAATTCCACTGCCTGCAATAAAACCCATTAATGCCTGTGAAGGCAAAGTAGTAATAATAATAAGAGGTAACATTTATACGATGCCTGTTGTGTGCCAGGCATTATCTTAAGCACTTTATATAGCCAACATAACGATTTGTAAGACAGATCTGTTATCAGTCCATGGCACAGTGGAAGTAACTGAGGTACAGGCAAGTCACCTGTCCAAGACCACACTGCTAATAAGTTGGAGAGGCAAAATCTGAACCCAGATTTCTTGGGGCCACAATTTGTGTTCTTAAGACCCATGATCTGTAGCCTGTTGTGGTGTAAACAAGTAATGAGCTCTTCAGCAACATCTTTTCACAATTGTTGTTGTTGTTTAGTCACTAAGTTGTGTCTGACTCTTTTGGGACCCCGTGGACTGTAGCCCACCAGGCTCCTCTGTCCACGGAATTTCCCAGGCAAGAATACTGGAGTGGGTTGTCATTTCCTTCTCCAGGGCATCTTGTCAACCAAGGGATCAAACTCACGTCCCCTGCATTGGTCAGGGGATTCTTTACCAACTGTGACAACTTTGACATGGAGCACACAGTTGGTATTTCTGGAAGCTGGGTAGTGAGTGTACAAGATGAACAGTTCCTTTAGGATGAAATGTTTAAAAACATCACAACTGCTCAGTACCAAAACCTACCGAGAAAATTTGTTTACATCATTAGGATTTAACTGGAGGACATTTTTAACAGATCTCCTATGATATTTGAGCAATATTGATAATTTTTAAAGCAGAGATAGAATTATTCTCTGAAGATTTTGAATTGCATGTGTGCATTGTAGAGTAAGACATGTACCCTTGTTTCTGAGAAAAGAGCTGGAACTTTGGAGTATATAAGCAAAGAAATTATCCTAGAGTAAACTGCTGTGAAACTTTTTGGAAACTATAGGTAAACTGTAAGTAGGGCATTGGCGTTATAGCCATAACAGTGATTTATTGATCCAACAGCTCTTTCCTGTTTGACTAGAAGGCAAGTCCTTTGGCGGCATTTGTTGCTTTAGTCATGGGTTGGTTTGATTGCTGGGGAGAGACACCCACTGAAGCAATCAGAAATAATAAGTCACGTGACGGATGACATCCAGAAATAACATCTAGGGAAATCTCACAGAACTCGAGACAGAAAGTAAGTCAAGCCTTATGGGGACAGAATTCGCAAATTGGAGAGTTCTTAATGCTTCTGGTTGGATTCCTGTTCTGTATTCTGAATGTGGGGGTATATTTCTGTGGAATTTATGATTTATAAAATGCTTCAATCTGTACTACATCAGTTCACCCTTACTGCTGTGAGAGGTCGGAGTCATTATCCGCATTTAAAAATTGAAGAAATGGAGGCTTAGGAAAATTAAATGGCCTAGAAGTTTGGCTCTAAACAGTAGCCAGACTAGGGAATTCAGGACTTCTGGCATCACACCAACGGTTTTCAGACTTCCTGAGAACTTCCGCGGTCAGGAGAGATTTCCAGAGCTTCCGTGGTGGCTCAGATGGTGAAGAATCTGCCTGCAATGCAGGAGATCAGAGTTCAATCCCTGGATAGGGAAGATCCCCTGGAGAATGGAATGGCTACTCACTCCAGTATTCTTGCCTGGGAGATCACATGGACAGAGGTTTAACTCAGGGGATATATCAGGCAATTGTACTTACATATCAACCTTCTGGTTTTAGAAAATTAAGATAAGGATTCTAACTCCACTTTCTTTGGTTATTTCATCATATTTATGAAATGGGCTGCACCTGGGGAAAGATATTTGCAGTTATGATGTGCCTACTTGTCATGAAGCAAGAGCTTCAAACTTTACAGAGATAAACTTAATTCATTCTGTGTTTTCCTTCTGCAGAAGTCAAGCTTTGCTAATATATTTAATTATAGACTAGAAAAATTGTGGCCGTGGCATTGAGCTGGCCAACAAGAAGAAAGACAAACAGTATTAACTTCTGACTCTGTTCTAGTACATTAAGTTGAACATAAACTATTGTTTATTACCACTGACAGATCTTTTTATGGTTTTGGAGCTGCATTTAACACCATGGGCAGTGGCCCCAAACACAGATGGCTAACTCTTCGAAGTAACATAGTATGGTAAAAAGAGTCCAAGCTTTCAACTCAAGCGTCCCTGAGTTATTAGCACTTTAGTTCAGTTATTGGTAAATTACTTACATGGTGTTAAGTTAGCTGTGTTTTCACCTCAGGTTCCTTGAATGTATGATGGGACCAATCATACTCACTTGGCGTGGCTGTTGTGACTATTACATAAATGTGAAACACCTGGTCCAGGTACTGGGTCCATGGGAGGCTCTTGGTAAATGATAGTCATCATTTTTATTATCTGAAGAATCAATTAATTCCATAATTACCTCAATTCCTTTATAATTTAAATAGATCACAAGTCTTGTTTAGTAGCTCTGTTAAAGGCTAACCTAGCACATGCAATGCCGGAGTAATTGGTGTGACACTGTCTACTGTATGCTTGTCTGATGGCTTAGAAGACCAAGGTTGACAGTCAGAGTAACGAACTGCCTGCTGCTGCAAAACCAGATTGCTTTGCAGAGCTGCTGTCTCTTGAGTCAAGTTTAGTGTCAATAGAATCCTGACTTGTCTTTTCTAGATGGAAAAGTGTGTGTGTATACACACACACACACACACATGCACACACACACGGATAGATATATAATGTATATGTTTGTGTGTGTATGTGTGTGTGTGTTTATACACTGGATTTGGCTAAATCTTGAACTTAGTGTGAAGGGAGGGACCTGTGGAGAAATTTCCTAGGGAATTCATGCTATTGATAAGGCATCAATGTGAATCATCTGCCCACGAAGATACTATTTGTGAGGAAAATAGCATTAGTTCCTCTCAAAGCCATGCCATTCCTTAAATCCTACTTCACAAATGCATACCGAATATCTAATGTCCATCAGGTATGATTATAATAGTATAAGGCGACTTTGCACGAACCACAACCAGAAATTGTCTGTATGACATTAGTTAGAATCTGTCTAAAGTTTATAATTCATCCTTATACTGTAAAAGGAAAAAAAAAAACAACTATAAAATCTTTCTCTCCAGCATCATGAATAGGTTCCTCACCACCCACACCAAGGGGGCCAGCATCTCAATTTCTCACCACAGGGAATTGTTTCAGGAGTTGCTTTCCACTATTCTGTGCCTCCCACCATATGTTGCGAATGTGTGAATGTGAATCCAGTCTTCTTTGCGAGTGTATCTAGACTGTTCCTCTTTTCCTTGTCCCTCTGATTGTCTGACTGACTGCCTTTTACACGCTCCTCTCAGGTTTCTTATTTGGCCCTTTTTTTTAACCCCCCTTTTTTTTACCTGTTCCCCACCCTCTTCTGCCTTTTGATCTCAAGAAAGCACACAATACCCATCCCTACACTTAACCAAAACTTTTGCTGTGTGCCACACAGCTCTAGATCCAGTGTCCTGAGCCCTCAATTGACTGTTGGAGGAGGTAGGGATAGAGTTTAGACTTCCTGTCATGAACCATTAAAGGCACTTACCTTTCCTTGGGAATTTATGAAGGAACCTTGGCCAAGAGGCATTGATTTTTGCATGATCAACCCATGGAAGATTATTTTAATAGTGATTATTCCATGTCATGATGGCTTTAAGGAGATTGAATTATCTCTGATTATTACTGTGGGAAGTATACCTTTAAATCAGTTATTTGCAAGAATATGATCTGTAAGAATTATTTCTCATCTGCTTTAATCTCAGTTGAATTTAAGGGATCTGTGGCTAGGAAATTTATACGCTGTCCTGATCCTATTTCATGCAGGAGGCCAGTCTGAAAAGATGGTGTCAAATATTAGGGATGCCCTTGGGTGGACGGTTAGAGATGACAGGTCAAGGAGATTAGGCAGGTTTCTGTCCCTCATATGTCACTCTATGCCCTACGATTGGAATTAATCAGGATGAATTATTAAGGGCCTGAAGACCTCCATCAAGACTAAATTGAGGAGCATAAGACAAAAAAAAAAAAAAAAAAAAAAAATTTTTATTCCAACTGTAAATGTAAGTCTTTGTTAGCTGCTATGGATCTGTACCAAAGTTGGTTCAAGTTTCTCTTCAGACCACATGCCATATAAAATCTGAGTACACAAAGTGGATTTTGAAAATCATGCAGTCCTCTATTAATATCCAGGCTCAGTGCATTGGGTGCATTGCTTAGCTGCTGATTGCCTCAGTTTTTGTATATGTAAAATCACTGCTATGTGGCTCTGATGGTGTTCTTCCCAGCTGACAAGAGCAAAGCCATTAAAGGCATCAGGGTCTTCTGTCATTGGTATTTTGGGTGTATTTTTTTTGTATTCTGAACATCGAAATGGAGACAGGTGTTACGACTGCTTGGAAGCTCTGGAATCCAATGTTGGTGAATTATTTGGATGTTTTTATCCCTCGTTGCCTGCTTTGGTGATTTAGCATGAGGTTGATACAGAGCAGTTTTTCAGGAAAAAGCTGCGTCTGGCTTGGATACAGTTTTCTTTCTCTAACTGTTGTTTTAAAAAAAAAATTCTATGTGATATGATAATAATTTTAGAGACTGCATAGCAGAATATCTTATATCATTTCAGGATTTTAAAATCATTTTTACTATTCTGAATATTACTTAACAGAATCACATACTGAGCCCCATTATGGAGAGTGAAAGATACATCATCTAAAATGGATTACCTATACTTTAGTGTCTTCCTATATACATACAAGTTTGTTTATTTTGATTAGCCATCTACCCTTCAAAACTGGATTTGTAGAAATTTCTGTTAGACCTTTTATAACATAAAATAGAATATATTAGTAGTATGGATTTTAACTATATGTATCTTTAGAATTATTGCATATTTATGTTATATGTGAAGCCAGCTGAGCCTCTGTGAGAAAACTACCACCTCTACCAATTGTCCCCTTTGTTCACACAAGAAAGCATTCTCATCATTTGGATCCCTATAGAAACATAAGAAAAGGATAGTGATATTTATACTATTTCTTTAAAATTTTTTTGAATAAAAGCAAAAACTTCTTATGTGGGAAAATTATTTTTGTGTGTTCATCTGAAGTTATTGTCAGATGATAAATATGAGTCTTATAAGAAACTTATGTTTAAGGGAGTCTTTGAATTCCCAAGCTGGCTCAGCTAATTCTGTTGTAATATCTAGGGGAATAGTGCTTGAAAATATTGTCTTTTCTTAGAGAAGAGGATATAGGGCAGGTGTGAAATTGGACAGGTAGTACATGTAAAAGGGGAATTAAGTGCTTTGGTAGTATGACAGTGACATCTGTCATACAAAGTATTATGGAGAAACTGGAGAACTATTGCCATGTGGACTCCAATATTGGGTTTTGCCACTTTTGACAAACGTTTGCTTTGTGTGTGAAAATAGCTAATTGTTGGTTTTATCCAGTTAGTGGTTGAAGAAATAACATAGGTAAAAAAATTATGATTGCTCATTGTTACCAATCTATATTTTTGATTAGATTATTAACTTAAAATTACATATCAGTAGTATCAAAGTCATAAAAGTTATCAGAACAGAGCAATGTGGAGAGAACCACAGAAAAGGAAGGCAGTTCTGTTTACTAGGTTCAGTTCAGTCTCTCAGTTATATACCGCTCTTTGCGACCCTGTGGACTGCAGCATGCCAGGCTTCCCTGTCCATCACCAACTCCCAGAGCCTGCTCAAACTCATGTCCATCGAGTCGGTGATGCCATCCAACCATCCTATCCCCTGTCATCCTCTTCTCCTCCCGCCTTCAATCCTTCCCAGCATCAGGGTCTTTTCCACTGAGTCAGCTCTTCACATCAGGTGGCCAAAGTATTGGAGTTTCAGCTTCCATATCAGTCCTTCCAATGCATATTCAAAATGTGGTCCACTGGAGAAGGGAATGGCAAACCACTTCAGTATTCTTGCTTTGAGAACCCCATGAACAGTTTAATAGGTTATCTGTAACATATGGTAATGTCAGCACACTAAACGAATGAGAAAAGTGAACAAATTGAGGTGTGTAGTTCTCTGAATAAACATTCCATTTTAGTACCAATAACTCCATGGAGTGAAGTTTTAGTTTAGTGGTTTAGCTGCAGTGTTCCCATTAACATAGTGAGAGTTGGGTTGTTAACTGCTCATGTGCATTGCTAAAGCATACCCCCTGGACCCCTGTAAATGAAAGTAAAAACAAAATGTGTGCTGAACATACTGGCAATGACAACAGCTGTGGATATTCAGTTTTCATTTTTGTCCATTGCTTTTCTTGAAAATTGTGAAATGTATCACATATCCAGAGGGGAGAAAATACGTATGTACAGAGTAAAAAATAATTATAAACTGGACATCCTTCCTATTTACACCAGATTAAAACATAAAATGCTGTCATTACTCCTGAAGTCGTGTGCTGCCCCTTCACAATTTTATTGCCCTCCCTCCTGAATCCTACCCCTGTTATCACCATCCTGTAATTATTGCCTTGCTTTTTTTGTTTTATGGCTTCACTGCCTATGTATGTTTTAAAATAAAATATGCAATTTTATTTTCTCTGTCTTTGAACTTTGTATAAATGGAATCATTCTATGTACATTTTTGTTTATTGCTTTTTCTGCCCAAATGCAAAGTCATAATACCCACTGATGTGCAATTTCCCTCTGAATAAATATATCACAATTTACCTATTCTATAATTGATAGACTTTTGAGTTATTTCTAAGGTTTGCTGTTGTTGTTTTTTCTCTTATAAATAATGCTGTTATAAGCATTTTGTACATGTCCCCTAGTTTACTTTTGTAGTATGTTGAGTAATGGCTTCTCAAAGATGTCCACATCTTAATCTTCAGAATCTATGAATATCTTACCTTATAAGACAAGAGGAACTCTGAAGAGGTGATTCAGCTAAGGATCTTGATATGGGGTGATTATTGTGGATTATCTGGGTGGGCCCAGTGTAGTAACAAGGGTCCTTCTAATAGAGGCAGGAGGGCCAAAGTTTGGAAGATGCTGTACTGCTTTGAAGTTCATTTGAAAATGGAGAATTGGGCCGTGAACCAAGGAGTGCAGGCAGTCTACAGAAGCTAGAAAAGGTAAGCGGAAGAATTCTCCTCAGAGCCTCTAGAAGGGATGCAGCCCTACTGACCTTAATTTTAGAACTTCTGACCTCCTGAAACGTAAGAGAATAAATTTAAATTGTTTTAAGCCACTAAATTTGTGTTAATTTTTTACAGCAGCAATAGACAACTAATACATGTGAGTGAGGTTTCTTTGGGAGTATATACCTAGAAATAGAATTTGGGGGATCGTAATTTATGCACATGTTAAAATTCCCACTAATGACCAATTATTTTTTGTGGGCTTTCCAGGTGGTTCTAATGGTAAAGAATGCACCTACCAGTGCAGGAGATATAACAGATGTGGGTTCGATCCCTGGGTCAGGAAGATACCCTGGAGTCAGAAATGGCAACCCACTCTGGTATTCTTGCCCGGGACATCCCATGGACAGAGGAGAGGGTTCAATCCTTGAGTCAGGAAGATCCCCTAGAGTAGGAAATAGCAACCCACTCCAGTATTCTTGCCTGGAGAATCCCATGGACAGAGGAGCCTGGTGGGCTACAGTCTATAGGGTCACAAAGAGTTGGACACAACTGAAGTGACCCACATAGCAGATTTTCTGAAATAGGGTTGATCAACTGCATTCCCTCTAGCAATGTATTGGTTTCTGTTGCTCCACATTCTTGCTAACATTTGATATTGTCAAACTTTTTAAAAAGTTTTTGCTGATCTGGTACACTGAGAATTGTATCTTATTGTGGTTTTAATATGTGGTTTTCCTTTTCCTGGTGATTAAAGATGTCAATCAATTATCTCTTGCCTTTTTTCAGGAGATGGTGATACCATCAGCATGATTTATCTGTACTATAAAAACAGAAGCACTTAAAATCATGCACATTATTTCCATTTCATGAAACTTCTTTTCACAATTACATAAACTTTCCCAGTATAAAAGACTCCTCACAAAGAGTTTGATAATATTAAACTGAAGAACTAACTTTGTAAAAATAGTGAGTTGTTTTCTAATTTTGGCTTTATTTTCCAACCTATTTAAAGAATAAAGAGTGTTGAGAAAGTAGAGACAAGAGTTTCCAGCTGATGGATCCGGCATATTTGAAAACATAGAAGTAACAAAGGAAGAACTTCAGAGCAAGATGACAGATGAGCAGTTCATGTATCAATTTCTCCTATGGAAGAGATGTGTTCCTAAAAAATATTTGTCTACAGAATCTTCTGTAGGATAGTGTTGATTACCTCCAATGAGTACTAGATTATACTAAACCAGTATTATAAGAGCCCATGTACTTTTCTAAAAGTTCACCCATTCTATCATTTAAATATTTAGTTTTTGGAATGTGTTCAGTATTGGTTACTCCACTGCTATTATTAAGTGTCTTTGAGAGTCTTAACAGAATTATGTTGCTGTTGTCTTATTGTGGATTGAGATATTCTATTTTTGTTAAATATGTGTATTTATTCCCCTTTACATGCTTTAAAAAAGCTACATCTTCATAAAAATCCAAATCCATTTGCATAACACTAGTTTGACAAATAAGTACATCACCTATGCAGTACAAAAGTGCAGGGATCTCATGCTGTTGGAGCTTATCAAATAAATTCTCATATCCTTCCTTGAACATGTTTTCAGATTCTTCCATAATATTTTTAAATTTAGCTTTTGAGGAAGCTTGTCAGCAAGCAAACTGTGACTTATTATACTCTTCAGCCATGGAAAGGTGCTTCTCACCTCTGGTAAGAACTGATCAACTTCAAGAGAATATCTTTCCTTCAGTTGAATATCTTTTTTTTTTTTACATTTATCTGTAACCAGTTTAGAGTTGTCAGTAATATTATGACATCCTGGACATCTTTTTCCTTGTATTTACTTAGTGTCATATCAAAGACTGTTAGTGTCTGAAGTATCACAGCTTCTCCTTTGACAAGACCACAGATAATTTCCTCTATCTTTGTAGAATTCTTGATGTGAGCTGAATGTTTCTGTAGTTTTAGCATCTTTTTTTTTAAAACGACAGTGGACTCTTGATTAGTCATTTCTTAGCTATCCAACATTCATCTCAAAGACCTTGATCTTCCACTGTGTCTTCCTCTTCAAGGTGAATGTGTCTTGGGTCAGCACCACCAACTGCCACCAGATTGCAAACTCTGGCACTTCCTACTGAGTCTGCTCCCATCATAGCCACCTGTTTCAGGGCCTCAGTTGCCTCCCAACCAGGAAAGAAGAGGCCAGTTATAGCAGGCAGCAAGCCATACACATGCTCCATAGTGAACCCTGTGGATAGCCCCTTGAATCATCTCTTCATATATTTGTGTTTTGTATTTCCTTTTCTTTGAATACTTGTCCATGTCAGTTGCCTATTTTTTCTACTAAGTAATCCTTTTTCTTATTGATTTGTAGGAGTTCTTCATACATGTATATATGCATATATCTTTCAAACACCACCACCCTTACTGGTTATGAAAGTGTATTAGTTGCTCATTTGTGTCCAACTTGGCAACCCCATGGACTATAGCCTGCTAGGCTTCTTAGTCCATGGGATTCTCCAGGCAAGAATACTGGAGTGGGTTGCTATTTCCTTCTCCAGGGGATCTTCTCAACCAAGGGATTGAACCAGGGGACTTCTCTGGTACCTCAGCTGGTAAAGAATCTGCCTGCAATGAAAGAGACTCCAAGTTCAATTCCTGGGTCAGGGAGGTCTCCTGGAGAAGGAATAGGCTACCCACTCCAGTATTCTTGGGCTTCCCTTTGTGGCTCAGCTGGTAAAGAATCTGCCTTTAGTGCAGGAGTCCTGGGTTTGATGCCTGGGTTGCAAAGATCCCCTGGAGAAGGGAAAGGCTACCCACTCCAGTATCCTGGCCTGGAGAATTCCATCGACTATATATTTGTGTGTAGCATATTACCTTTTAAATTCATCCACATTGTTACAGATTTTCTTCCTTTTATGGCTGAGTAGTATTCCATTGTGCACATGTGTACTCACACACACACACACACACACACACACACACACACACACACATACTTACACACACACACACACATCTTTATCCTTTCATCTGTTGATGGACACTTAGGTTGCTTCCATATCTTGGCAATTATAATTAATGGTGCTATGAACATTGGGGTGAAATTTTTACTCTTTAAAAATTCTTTTCCCAAATGACATTGATACCTAAAAGTAAATTTTAAGGGGAAGGAAATTAGTATTAACAAAATTACTACTGTGCGCCAAATAGTCAACATAGGTTATTTCACTTAATCCTCACAACTGTTTTATTGCTTATCTTTCTCAACATTTATTAAATAACCCCAATGTGTTAAGCTTTGTTTTTTGAGATTTTCTATGTAAGGTATCATATCATCTGCAAAATAATGAAAGTTTTTGTTTCTTTTTTCCTAGTCCTTTAACTTTCCTTTTTCTTGATTTACCATGCAAGGACTTCCAGAACAGTGTAGAATATGATTGATAAAAACAGGCATCCTTATATTGAAATTTATCTTACAGAAGATGCTGTTAGAGTTTCACTGTTAGTTATGAGATGTCTGTGGGTTTTTTGAAATGCCCTTTATCAGGCTGAGAAAGTGTCTTCTATTCCCAGTTTGCTAAGGAGATTGTTGCTGTTTTTTTTTCACATCATGAAGAAAGTGAAAGTGAAAGTCACTCAGTCATGTCCGACTCTTTGCAACCCTGTGGACTGATACAGTTCATGGAATAGTCCAGACCAGAACACTGGAATGGGTGGCTGTTTCCTTCTCCAGGGGATCTTCCCAACCTGGGGATTGAACCCAGATCTTCCGTATTGCAGACAGATTCTTTACTAGCTGAGCCACTAGATAGCTGTAAAATTTTACCCAGTTTTCCTACCTTTATTAAGATACAATATTTTTCACCTTAACGTGTTAATGTGGTGAGCTACTTTAGTTTATCTTCTCATGATAAACCAATCTAGGATTCCTAGAAAATACCAACTTGGTCATAACAAATTATCTTTTTATTCACTGTCGGATTTGTTTTGTCAAAATGTTTATTTTTAGAGGCTTTGAATCTGTATTCATTCATTAGTGAGATTGGCCTATATTTTTCTTTGCTTATAATATCCTCATTTGGTTTTGAAAGCGAATCTATATCACAAATGATTTTTTTCCGCAGTGTGGAATAGGTTGCATAAGATTAGAATTTCCTAGTGCTCAAATGTCTTGTAGAATTTCCTGGAAATCTGTCTGGTTCCTGTGTGTATATGTGTATGTGTGTAATAGGACTATTTTGAACTGCTAATTCAATTTCTTTAAAGCTTGTAGAACTCTTAATGTTCTCTGTTTTTTTATGAGTTTTTAAAAAACTGTATATATTGTTTACTTCATAAGTTTTCAAGTTTATAGACACAAACATGTTCATAATGTCTTATCTGTTTAATCTCTGTAGCAACTATAGCTTTGCCCTTTTTATTCCTGATTTAAAAAATTTTAATGTCTCTATTTTTCCCCTGTGATTATTTTCTCCAGAGATTTTTTTATGTTTTGTTACTTTTCTGACCTCTGTTGATCCTCTTCATTATATGTTTATTTTCTTTTTCATTAACTCCTGCTGTTATTTTTATTATTTTCTCTCATCTTCTTGAGTTTGTTTTGCTGTTCTTTTTTCTAATTCCTTATGGTTGGTTGATCACTTCAATAAGTTGTGCTTTGCTTTTTAACGGAAGCATCTAAGATGAAATTTTTAAGAACCTCTTTAACTCTGTCCTACCATTTTGGTACATAATCTTTAGTTATAATTTCCATTTTATTTATTTTTTGCTTGATAGTTTAGAAATGCATTTTAAATTTTTAAATATTTTTCCTCTAGTTACTTTTTTTCAAAATAAAGTGCATTGGGATGAAATGATATATTCTGCACAATACCAATTATTTCACATAACTCTTTCAAATTGGCCAGCTTTATCACCTAGCTCGCAGTCCGTTTTCACAAATGTTCAATGTCAACTTGCCCACTTATATGAAGTGTCCTGTTGTGGGGTTTAGTGTCTCCAGATGTATCAGATGTACTTATATATGAGCACAGGAGTGGGTGGGTTATGGTGGGGGACACAATTCCCATTGATGCCCATTGATAATCTTTCTTTTTAAGTGAGACAGAGGGACTTACTGAGACAGAGGGACTCACTAGTAAGTTTTAAAGTTGAAGTTTCCATAGATGTCAGAAGTGCATTATTGCTCTGTCTAAAGGAGCATGTCGAGGGCTTATAGATCCAAGCAACCAAGGATTTGTTGTGGTTTCTGCTTTTGTTATTCCACCCTATGCTGTTCCTAAACCAAGGAAGAATTGTAGTTGGATTAATTGATTGCTTGTTTTATTGAAGCATTTCAGAAGTAAATTATGATTCATAGAATGGTCCCTGATCCTGTTTCTCCTGTGAGAGTGAGTGCTAGCCGATACACCCAATCTTTCTAACCCAGCAGAACCCAGACCTGCAAAATATGATGAATGGTATAACTGACTGACTCTGCAAAGGGCTTGATCCAGTTCATAAAAACACCAGTGTAGCATTCTGCCAGGTGGCCTAGGAAATATTTGGAACAAGGCAGTAGGCAGGAGACCAGTTCTAGGAGGCACTAACCAACTCTGTCCAACGTGGAGTAACTTAAGACAAGGCTGCCAAAAATCAGACCGACTCAGTTCTCCAGGCAGTATGTCTGATAGAAGACTCCTACTTGCAAGCTTGTCTTAGAGAGAACAGCATTGAAACAAGTGTACTATCTGGGGGTGAAACAGATCACCAGCCCAGGCTGGACGCATGAGATAAGTGCTCAGGCCTGGTGCACTGGGAAGACCCAGAGAGATGGGATGGGGAGGGAGGCGGGAGGGGGGATCGGGATGGGGAACACATGTAAATCCATGGCTGATTCATGTCAATATATGACAAAAACCACTACAACATTGTAAAGTAATTAGCCTCCAACTAATAAAAATAAATGAAAAATGAAAAAAAAAAAAAGAAAGTATCCTGGCACTTTATCCGGGAAAAGGCATGCTGGGTGCTGAGTCCACTCCTGTGTCTCTCTTGGCTATTTGTGAATGAGTCCTGCTGATGAAAACAGTCCTCTGGTGGAAACAAACCATGTGTGAACACCTTCAGTTTGGTCCATTACTCTTCCTCTCAAATTTGAGGGCTAGAGATGCGTGCCCCCAGTGTTTCGTGGAGCACATGGCCATATACCTTCTGGAGCGAATCTGGGTACTCTCAGCAGAGCTGCTTGTTGGCAGCCAACCTAGGTGAGCACCAGGGAAATAAAGCCTGGCATGGGAACAGGAAAGAAAGGCGTCAGGGCCACAGTGGCTGACAGTGGGGACGGGCATGTGTATGGAACCAGCCAGGCCCAGGGACTAACCTAGAAGATTAGAGGGAAGTAGTGACATGCTGTTCCCAAGGCCTTTGTGCAGTGAGTGATGTGGCTTTTTCTAAATGGGGTTTTCAGTGGTTGAACATTCTCTTGTGGCTAGAAGATTTGTTCTTATCATTTTCTTCCAAACTTACATCTCCTGGTTCAATAGTTTGGTGAGAATTTTGTTTTAGAAACCAATATGAGGCTACTGGTTTTTGATTTCTGATATTCAACCGTTTTGTAAATCAAATGTTTTCCATCATTTTACTGTTTATGCTATGCTGCGTTAAGATGTTGTGATGTTTACCAGTTAAATGTGGAGCGGGTCAGAGTCTGAGAGAGTTGAAAGATCCATCCATTTCACATATTAGAATATTGCTCAACTATAGTATCTTGGCAGTCTTTTTGTTCTCAGTTCTCTGTGATTTTCAGAAAATATCAAATTCCTTTGATATTCTGTGTAGCAATTCAATTGGGCTTAGTTTTTATGGCAAAGAGCTTTATGGCCAGGATGATAATGACTTTAAAAAATAACAGGGTGCTATGCTATTTTTCACATAATTTATTCTTTGTGAAGATTGACCTACTCCCATCTTGAGAGTTGTCATCTTACCTATCTATTTTACCTGCAACCCAATAATATAATGACTTCTGTTTTTTTCAGGGATACTTTTGAAACCATAGTGTGGTCCTGAATAGTAATCCCATCACTTTGAGGGAACTGTTTTTAAACTTTTTTTCCTTTGTCACTTTCCCATGTCAGAATAAAATTATATATATCATGTATAATAACCTATAATACATTTTTATAGTAGTGCATATATACCATAACAATCAATTTCCTGTTGAATATTTAGATATTTTTCATTTTTTACTTATGAATTTCAAGAATAAAACTACTGTATTGAAAAGTAAGAAAAATTGAAAGGTTTTTATTACTTATTGCTATGTGCACACATGCTTAGTCCCCCAGTCGTGTCTGACTCTTTGTGACCCCGAGGACTGTAGCCCACCAGGCTTCTCTGTTCATGGGATCTTTCTGGGAAGAATACTAGAGTGGGTTACCATTTCCTCCTCCAGGGATCTTCCTGACCCAGGGTTCGAACCCATGTTTCCTGTGTCTCCTGCCTTGCAGGTGGATTCTGCTGAGCCATGAGGGAAAACCATACTTATTGTCCTCCATGTGTATTGCACTAATTTGTATTCTCACTGGCAGTGTAGTATACAAAAGTATTTCCAGAAAAACTTTTGATTAAGTTATGTATCTTGACACTTTACATTTTAAATCTTTGCCAATTTTATAGAAGAACTATAACTGTTGTAACTCAACAGTTTTCATGTATTTATATGAAATATGAAAATTTTTTCCCATCAGTATTTTCTCTTGTTAATTTCCAATTCCTACCTATTGCTCATTTTTCCTAATTAATTTGTAAGAATTCTGTATGTTTAGGATTTAACACTTTGTCAGCCAGGTGTGTTTATATTTTTTCAACTTTATTTTATTCTTAATTCTTTGTATTATTTTTGAGATCTAAAATTTTTAATTTCTATTAGTCAAATCTCTCAGTATTTATGCTTCCTTCTTTTGGTATTATGGGTTGAGAGACTTCCCCTTAAGAGATGAGATAAATTTTCAGTTATATTTCTTTAATTCTTTTATTATTTTACTTTTGACATCTGATTTTTTAATTTTAAAAATATTTGAATATAATTTTCAAGTGAAGTAAATGATGATTTAGTTTATTATGTCATTCATTCTCATACTGAAACTTTCCACCATTTTTATTTCTGATAAGAATATTAGCCAGAAAAAGAAAACAACAATGTTAGCTGAAATGAACAGCTAAAAGAAATAGAATTGATCTTACTTTTACTGATTGTTTTGGTTAAAGGTTTGGTAGAAAAGAAGACCAACATTTGAACATAAGGCCACTGACTTTTTGAGTGAAAATTTAGGATTTATTTGATAATATGTGGGATCTGTGCATTCTCATATTATTGACTATTATAATTAATATCCAGACTTTTTTCTCATAGTATTTCGTGTTAAAATAAGAAATGTATCTTGGCAGGGTTTGAGTAATCTGTCCCACATTTGCAGTTCATCAAGAGATGAGTATATTTATCTCCTTATTCAGCTTGCAATTAACTTTGATGTATAATGTGAGAAAAGAGTCTTACTTTCTCCAAATATGTGACTAATTGAATAATTTATTATTTTGTGACTTATTTGAAATTATATTCTTATTAAGTACATTTATTCACACACATCTATACATATGTGTATATACACATATAAATCTGACTTTCTACTCTCTTTCATCAACTTTATGAACCAGTATCATACTTTTAATTATTGTAGCTTTAAGACATATTTTAATATTAAGTAATCATGTATTTATAATCATGTTATCACAAGAAAGAATGATTCAAAATATTTTTAAAACATTTAAAAATGAGTTTAAAAGTATTTTAGAACTTTTAGAACATTTAAAAGCAAACTTTAAAATTACTTTTTAACATTAAGCTTTTGTCATACAGAAACAGTCACTTCCACTTATTACCAGTAAAACCTAATTAAAATTTGTATTAAAATATAACACTTACACTTTATACTAGAAATTACTATATTTTTCATAAATGTGGGAAAGTCAGATTCTGACTGATACAGCTGTTTACAAATCAGTTACATTTAGAGGCCACTTTCCCTTTGTCTCTGTTGCCCAGAGCGGGAAGAACAAACAGGCTTCCTATTGGAGGCGATCCTTGTTGGTTGTTTTTTTTTTTTTTTTAACCCAGAGCTTTTACTTAATTTTCCTTCCAGTTTTATCCAGATACAATCGACATATAGCACTGTATACGTTTAAGGTGTACAGCATAATGATTTGACTGAAATACATCATAAGATGATTACCACAATAAGTTTAGTGAATATCTGTGATCTTTTATTGAAGGCAAGAGGAAAAGGGGATGACAGAGAATGAGATGGTTGGATAACATCACCGACTCAAAGGACATGAGTTTGAGCAAGCTCTGGGAGGTGGTGAAGGACAGGGCAGCCTGGTGTGCTGCAGTCCATGGGGTCTCAGAAAGTCGGACACAGCTGAGATACTGAACAACAACAACAAATGATCTTGTATAGGTACAGAAGTAAAGAAATTGAAAAAATATTTTTCCTTTGTGATGAGAACTCTTAGGATTTACTCTCTTCACAACTTCCTTATTTAACATACAGCAGTGTTAATTGTTATGTTGTACATTACATTCCTAGCACTTACTTGTCTAATAACTAGAAGTTTGTACCTTTTGACCACGTTCCTCCAATTCTGCTCCCACCTCCCACCTCTGGTTGCCACAGATCTAATCTCTTCTCCTATAGTCCTTGTTAAACAAGTGAATGAGGCCAAATCTCTAGTGTGCCACTGTTAACCTTGACTCCTGATTTAGACCTGGCTTTCTATGCATCACTGTTTTGACCTTGGCTTTTCCTGTAGTCCCTGGTTCCTGACTGTTTGGTGTCTGAACCACAACCCCATGTTGACAGTCCTTTGTCCATAGTCACAGACTTCTTGGCTTTCTTGGTTCTACCTGTAGGCTCACCTCCCTGATTCACCAAAGTCCTTAGATGGCTCCACTGTGCCAGGAAGAAAGGTACTTCTAGCCTGCTGACTTACCATGCCTGTCTCTTCATATGGTGATGCTTGGCTCAGACATATTAATTATACACAATAAATGTTATAGAACATGGAGTTGCCTTTTAACTCCACATACAATTTATCTGCACACTTACAATGTATCTTTAATAGCTACCTGTCCCATCTATTAAAGAAATTTAAGATTTCATCATTTTGTTTCATCCCCTACCACCTCACCAACTTTGGTTTCAGCTGTGCCGTGGTTCTTCCATCTTCCTGTGTCTTGAGATATATTTGTATCTCTTATAAGAAAGATAAATAATAATAGCCATGATGACAACAATAAGACAGGACCAAACAAAAATGCCAACTAAGAGAAAGGAAGAAAAGGGAAATAAGATCAGCAAACTAAGTTGACTTTAGCAACACAGCTGAAGGAGAGTAACTTGGTAATGTGTGTATACTAAGTCACTTCAGTCATGTCATACTCTGTTACCCTATGGACGGTAGCCCACAAGGCGCCTCTCCATGGGATTTCCTAGACAAAAATACCAGAATGGGTTGCCATGCCCTCCTCCAGGGCATCTTCCTGACCCAGGGATTGAACCAGGATCTGCTGCACTGGCAGGCGAATTCTTCACTGCCGAGCCACCGGGGAAGCCCAACTTGGTAATAACAATGGCTGTTTCTAAACCTCATATTAAGTTCTTTTATAGTGTCTGTTAACCACTAATTCAGTTTGGAAGACTTAGATGAATTTAAGGGTGTCCTTCAAGCATTTACCATACCACTTCAGGTCCTTAGAAGAGTAACACTTCAAAAACATACATATTTTTGGGAATATTTTGTAGTATTTAAAACTCTACACTTTTGTGTGTGTGTGTGTGTGTGTGTGTAAAAGAATTCAGAGGGAAGATTTTTGTTTGCTGTTGAGCAATGACATTCTGTGAATACATATTAAGAACAACAGTGATCATTTTGCACTTTTTCTTGGCAAGTATCAAATTAGGATGCTCAAAGCATTAGCTATCTAGTTACCATATGCCATGTCTTTGTTTTTGTGCAGTATATCCTCAAGCCTTCCATCAATTCAGAACAATTAATTATACTTCTTTGTATGGAGAAAAGCAGAATAGTACACTTCAAATCGTTAAAGACTAATCAAAATTTTTGAAAGCTTAGCTTTCCAAGCAATTTTGGGAAAATAAGTGGTGTTTATGATCAGTCATAAATGTGAGGAGATGCTTCTATGAATTGGAATTAAATGGGTGTTACTAACTGATGTACCAATAAAAGCAGTTTTCTTTTAAGCTTCAGACAGTTGGTCAATCTATTGGTTTGCATTTCAATGGCTTATTCATTCTATATTTTATATTTCCATTAGCTTCTCTTCATTGCAGCTCCATAAGGCATTTGAAAGAGGATGTAGATGAGATGTGGGACTGAACTTGGTCTTCAAACCTTTTGTTGTTGGGAGAAGGGCAGTAGGGTTCTGGGTAAGATATGCAGGCCAGTGCACTAAGCCTATGAGGAAAGTGGGTGGAAAATATAACCAACCTAACCAAAACAAAAGCTAACAAACAAATGTTCTGAAAACTCTAAAGTAGTAGTTCACAAGACCCCTCAGATCCCTTGTGGCCTTGGACTTATTAAAGGACCTCTAATTCTGTGGTTCTTAACCCTGACCAACAGTTAGAAGTCAGATCCCCTGCACAACCCCTCCTCCCACCAATTATGATTTAATTGGTCAGGGTGGGGCTAGGGCATGAGTAGTTACCTAAAGCTCTGCAAGTGATCCCAGTGTCAGGAACAGTTGCTAGCAACTGCTCTGTTCTTATGAACACCTAACAACATCTGTAGACTGAAGTATTACTGTATATATACATGTGTCATGTATTACTTTTGCTCTGTAATCTATGGAAACAATAACTCAGATACAAATTCATTAAATGTTTCATGGAGTTAACAGACACTTTTTTGTATTTACATGCTTTCTCATCTATGTCCCATCATGTGGACATTTTCAAACTTGAAGAGTTTGATAACCTTGGCTATGATCTTGGCTATGAAGGGCTCAGGGTAGAGTTGAGATTGTGGTTAAAACAATCACCCTTATAGGTGGTCAAGACTATTTCTTGGCTAAATCACAAGCCCTGGATAATCTTACTTTAAAGTGTTGGGAAGAGAGCTCTTAAACACAGAGAGGGTAAAAGAGGTTTGTGTGATGCATCCTTGCTATGATTCTGAGAACTGAATGAGATTCTTAGCTCTGGCTCCTGCCTTGGGGAACCTGGAGTGGCTTCTTTGAGAAAGTGAAGAGAAGACAGGATAGATTCCCTTTTGCTTTGAGGCTTCTTACGTGCCTCTGAAATATGTCTCCCCGGGGCAGGCCAGGTTTCTTGAGTGCAGTAAACATAGCTCTTTTTTTCAAGGACCTGAAGGCTCAGACTGCAGAAGTTAGTTCTGTCTACAGCTTAAGTGGACCTTGTGGGTGGGACCTGCTTTCTGGGTGTGTTCTGTGGCATCACGTTCAACCCAGGAATGTGCAGAGGAGGCTGCAAGCCCGAGATCCTGGCTCAGAAGTATATCTACCTATGGTTCTCTCTGTAGCGGGCACAGGTCAGTTCCATTGCTAAAAAGACAGAATTGCTTTTGGCCTTATGTCTTGATCTTTTTAAATATTAAAAATCATAGCTGGGTGTCAAATGCAAAAGGTAGTTCTGTACAGAAGGCACTGGGATCCCTGCACTTCTCAAGAACAGTTACACTTAAGATATCTGTGGTAGGAAAAATATTATGACATAAAAATACTCGAAGCAAGAAGAGTCTGCCACAATCATAAGAAACTCATTCCAGATTTTAACAACCTTATTAAAGAAGCTCTTACTTTAATTTATTAGAAATCTCTCCTGTTGTAGATCATTTCTTGTTTTTTATCCTCAGGGAGATGAATACAAATTGAACATCATTCTCCATGTGGTATTTCATTATCGACCTGGAGGCATTTGTTAATTTCCTATTTAAGTTTCTGTCTCCAGCAATAAATAGGCCCAGTGTTTTTCTCTTCTTCCTTCCCCTGTCTCCTCCTTACCTGGCCTTCTGTGAAGCTTTACTGGTGTGTGTGGTGAACTCCTGAAGACCTCTGGTAAAGTTATTGAGCAGAGTCCTTCATTCTTATCTAAGTTCTCCCTTATTGGGAACTTCCCTGGTGGTCCAGTGGTTAAGACTCCAAGCTTCCACCGCAGGAGGCATGGGTTTGATCCCACATGCTGAGTGGCCAAAAAAAAAAAAAAAGAAAAAGAAAGAAAATTAGTCTCTTCTTTGTACTCCAAGTCCATTTCCTGAAATGAGAACACTTTCCTATCTACCTATCTATGTCTCAAACATGGCGATGCTACCACCATGTGAATGGCCCATGGTTCAACCGCAAAACAGCCACAAGGGAACTCTTGTTTCCCGCTCAGAGTTTGTCCTCTTCCTGTGTTCATCACTCAGTGAATCTCTGCACTGGATGCATGGAGTTATTTTTTTACTCCTCTATTAATAGCATTGGCAACCTACATCAAATTAATCAGCAGGTCCTATTGATTCTACCTCCTAAATGTCTTTCAACTCAGTCCTTTCCATCACCCCTCCCACCAGCAGCCACCATCCCAGTCTAGAGATAGTATCTCTCTCACCTGGATCTCTTATTTCCTGTTCATTCTTTACATTTAAGCCATAAGAACTCTTTCTAAAATGAGGAATCAGTCACATTACTCCCTTCTACCTTCTTAAAACCCTCTAGTGACTCCCCGTTCCTCTATGGTAAATTCACAATTCAAAAACCTGGTGACTGAGCACCCTTTCCTCAGCCTCGAGCTGCTCAGTTTTGCTCCATCTCTGGCTCTTCCCTAGAGGACCATCTTCAGCTTCTTTCGTTTCCTCAGATTCCCCAGCTTTCTATTGCCTCCGAGTCTTAAATACTATTCCCTCTTCCTGGGACACTGATCCTTTGGCTGACAGCTTAAAAATTTCACTTTCCTTGAGAGATCCACCCCCACCCCCCACCCCCACACTGTGTGTTCCACAGTGTCCTGAGTTTCTCTTACTACTGTACTCACCTGTGATCATTGCTTGGCTAGCAAGATCTATTTTTCGCTATCTTCCATTTTTAAGCTTTCATTCCTTCTATAATATCAGAGTAGTATGTCCCTTTATCCAGTTATTCTTAATTCTCTTTATCTCCTGCCATTAATTTAAACCTCAATTTTGGGCTCAGCTTTCTTAATTTTCTTAAGTTGGAAATTAATCTAGAGGATTAATATAATTAGGGAAGTATGCAATTGTATCAACTCTCCTGATCTCTCATTAGATGAATTATATCAAATTTTGATTTAATTTGGGAGAATATTCCCATAAATAGTGTGATGAAGACATGGACAAAGTATGCTTTACCATGCGTTATATTTAAATAACCATTAAGACTTAATGAAATGAATCATTCTTCTCAGCTTTTAAATTGGAAGGTTAACACCACATATATCAATATAATTATCTTTTTCTCCTCTAGTTAAAAGTTTATCAGGTGAATGTAGAGAGTTGAAAAGAGGGTGAAGAGGGTTTACTGTATTTTTGTTCCCCTTGGTCGTGACTGAGCATCCCTATGTCTGTTGTTTTCTTGTGGCTTTGATTGTTTTGGCAATGAATACCCCGTAGTCTTGGTGGCTGATTAACTCAGAGTTGAACTGTGGTGGATGAGGCCCTTCTCCAGAGATACAGACCATCACAAAGATAAGAGCAGAAATGCTTGCCTATTCCAGAGTGGATTTTCAAGTCCAGTCTCACAGGGTCCACATCACTAATATATAACCACCAGAATACATGCCATGATATTCTCTTTCTTCCTTCCCATTTTAAGGCTTTTTTCTTATTTGTGAACTGTATTGATCTTACTAGTGACTAAGCTCTTCATCATTTTGTACAATTGGTCTCATATGAGAATCATTTATGAGCATTTAAAACCAATTAAAAACCAAAGCTTCATACTGATTGATTCAACCTTCTCAAGTAATTCTCACCTGTAGCCAGAGTAAAGAACCACTGATTTAGGTCACAGGATGCACTCATTGATTTATCAACCTTCTTTTTTTAAAAAAATTTTAAATGTTTTTTTATCAACCTTCTTGACTTTCTTTATATGTAGACTTTCACCTTCATCTCACCCTTCCCCATCCCAGTAAATGGTGCTTCCATCTGTACAGTTTCTCAAATTAAAACCTGAGATTCTTTATCTTTCTCTAGTTCCCCATCCCCAACCAATGCGTCAGGAAGTACTGCCAACTCAACATATCCATCTATTTCTCCTTACCGCCATTGCTTTCTTTTAACCCAGACCATCGTCTTGCCTTACCTGGACCACTGACATTTCCTAAATGGTTTCTCCTAATCCAACCCTATCTCATCTTCCACAAGGTTCTTAACTTTTAAAAAATAGTCTTAAACTTTTATTGTAAAATATTTCAAACTTTTAGATAAGAATAGGCAATCAAGTTTTATAGAGTCTTAACATTGTACTATATTTGCTTCAAAGTTTTTTTGTTGTTGTTTGTTTTTTAGCGAGGAAAAATCGGTTGTTAGGAGCTGAAGCCTCACCCTCCCTTTCCCTCATGCCATCTCCTCTCTTCTTCCCTGCAGCTAACCAACCATGCATATCAGTTTAGAGTTTATTATTCTCATGCATGCAGTGTACTTTGCTATATAATATTTAGCATTGTTTTTAAATATTGGTGGTATTGTATAGATGGTATCAGATTGTAGCACTTTGCTTCATTTAACATGTTTTTGATATTTGTTCATGTTAATACAAGAACCTTTAGTTCACTCATTTAAATTGTTCTAGAGTATATCAAAACAAGACATCATAATGTATCTTTCTGTTGGCCATTCAAATGATTTTCAGGTTTTTTCTTTTCATAATTGATGTTGCAGTAAACGTTTGTACATCTCTCTCTGGTGCATGTGTGATAGTACCTCTAAATATATGTCAAGAAGTGAAATGTGGGGTCTCAGGGCCTTTTTAACTTTCTAATATTTTGCATAATTGCAATATAGTTTTTAGAAAAAAAGTTCTATTACTCAGGAAAAATGTGGAACACCTCCAGTATGCCAGTATGAAGTAGTAAATGAGAGACAAACGCTTTTCTGTCTTAGATCTTATATACCAGTGGCGGGAGAACAAATAAACTAAGATGATGCTTTCAGAGAATACTGAGTGCTGAAATGAATCATAGCATCCTTCTGCTTCAAGATCTTTGGTGATTTTCCATTAGGAACAGTGCAGCTCCTGCCTGGTCCTGTTAAGACTTGGCACCACCTGCCTCCTGCCTTGCTCTTCCATTCTCCCTTTGGCTTCCTGTTCTCTTGCCTTTGACCTTTGAGTGTGGGGAAACTACGAAGCTTTTTCTTGCTTCTGGACCTTCACATGTGCAATGTTTCAGCTTCCTGGAAAGTTTTCCCCACCATTCTTTGACTGACAAATTATTCCTCATGAATCAAGTCTGAGCTTACTTGTCCTGTCTTCAGAGAGACCTTCCTTGATCCCCAGAAATTAGATCCCTTCTTCTGAGTCTGTCTCATGGCACCTTGCTCTTTTACTGACTATCAGTTACCACAATACATGGTGTAGATTTATAGGCCTGTCACCTGCCTCACCTGCTACACTGCATGTGCCATGACGGCAGGAATGATGCAGCCTGACGCATGGTGGCTCCTAAGTGAATGAAAAACAAAAAATAATAATGCAAAGTAGTGTTTTTCTGAGAGTTTGGTTGCAGGCTCATTTTGAGCAGGAGATTTGGTTTTGCTTGGCTTTTGGTTTCTGTCTCTCCTTTAGGGTTCCACTCTTCCTAACTAAGGGTTTAGAATGGCCTCCAGAAGTTCTGGACCAGAATCAGGTCTTCGTAGGGGAGGGCTCCAGTTTTTTCAATTATGGGGATAACACAACCCTCGTAGAAGGCCAACAGTGTTTGCTCTGGGGGCGCTCACCTCATCCACAGCCAGCCTCGGTAGGCCCTCAGTCAGGTGAAATTCGTAGTTCTAGATGGTGGTAGATGACAGTGCTTTGCTTCTTATTTTTAAGTCTCTTTCAATGAGGAAATGCCAAGAGCACTGGCACTGGCATTTCAGCCAGTTCAGCCCCTAGCTTGAAACAGTGAGCCTGGATCCAGTTTGTCTTCTTCCTTGGAATGTTTTTAGCTCCCATTACCCTGTCAGAAGCCAGTCTTTGCTCTCTCTCTCTCACTCTCTCCTTCCTTCCTTCTCTTTCCTCTCACCCTCCCTTCCTTCTCTTCTTCCATTCCTTCCTTTTTCTTGCTTTCCACTTGAAAGTAAATTGAAGGCATTATGACATTTCATCTCAAAATACTCTAGCATGCATATCCTAAAGATAAGAACATTCTCCTACATCATTACAATATCACTATCACACCCAAGAAATTATATATTGACACATGATATTACCTAATATATAAAGTTCTCATTCAACTTTCTCTAGTCATCTTCCCCCTAAATTGTACAACACTTTTCAATGTCATTTAGGTTTCAGATCTCTTCAGTCTTCTTTAAACCAGCACAGCTCCCATGGCTTTATTTCATCTCTCCTGATACTGACATTTTTGAAGAGTCTAGGTTAGGCTTCCGACAGAACGACTCATGATCTGCATTTTTCCTAATTTTCTTTTCCTGAATTGATCAGATTCAGAGGTTGGACAAAAGCATTCCACATTCTTGATGATGTTGTGTCTTTCTTACGGCATCACATCAGGGAGGCAAATGGTGCTATTTCGTCTCATTAATGGTGATGCTAAGTTTGATCATTTTTAAAATCTTATGTCCATCAGATCTTTTAATAAAAAAGCATCTTTTCCTCTTTGAATTTAATGAGGAATCTGTGGGATAGCCCTTTGAGACTAAGTGAATAACTTGTTTAACAGTATTTTTTCACCTAATGGTATTGGCATCTATTGATAAATGATTCTTGCTTGTATCCATTATTGTATTGGTAGTTGCAAAATAGGTATTATATAATTTTATCAATTCTTCTATGTTTTTAGCTAACATCCTGTAAAGAAATCTGTTACCTCCTTCCTGCCCATTACATTAAAAACATTTTTTAAAGTATTTAAAAAGTATCAGTATGGGCTCATACATTCTATTTTTTTCCACAGGATCATTTTGACTGGAAGAAAAGTGGTGCTTTTCTGCATTTTTTTTCATAAGGCTTAATATATTTATTATGTATTTTTCTGATATAATACTTTGTAGCCAGTTGTCTTTGTGAAATAACATATTTTAGTAAATAGCATAGTGTGAAGTTCTACACAAAACACTTCCCCCTCCGCCAGTTTTGCTATGCTGTTGTGGTGGGGTTTAAAGTTTCTCTTTTCATTTACCGTGGTTAACAACTATGGGGGTGATTTGTTTTCATTTATAATCCTTTGGTGAATTCAACATGCAATCAAATGTGTTGTTGTTATTAAAAATCAGTGAGGTGAGGTTCCCAATGATAAGTTCCTATACACAGAAATAGACAAAAATACACTTCTTTCTCCTTCCTCTTGACAACCAGGCATAGGTAACCAATGCCCTCTCTTGTCTTATTTTTAGGATCGAAGATTCAATGACGAAATCGACAAACTAACTGGGTACAAGACGAAGTCGTTACTGTGCATGCCTATCCGAAGCAGTGATGGCGAGATCATCGGCGTGGCCCAAGCCATCAACAAGATTCCTGAGGGAGCCCCGTTTACCGAAGATGATGAAAAAGTAAGACTTCATGAACTTTGTGCTTTGTACTCTCCTTCTTGATTACTGATTGCTATTCTCCCTGAAAAGGACAGGAATTATGTGAATAGCTGTTGGATTAGACCATTCATGGATCAAAGAACTTTTTCTCCTATGATATGAAATATAATGGGAGCTTTTTATTCTATGTCATATCATAGAATGTAGTATAATTGAAAATAATTACTTCATCTTCACCTTAACTTGCTTTTCATTGCAATCCCCAGTAGTTTTCTTGTTATTCCATAGTCTTTATATTTCTTATAAATAAGCTTTTTAATTGAGGATCATAATACCAGCACACACAGCCCAAGGGAAGATAGGGGAGATAAAAAGATTACTGTGTTTCTGAAACTCAGCCCTTTTCTTCTATTTTTATAACTACTGTGAAGAATTATTTTCTCAGTCCTTCAATAAAAATCTCAATAAAATGAATGTTATTTAATTGTTATTCCAAATTGCTAATAAAAAGGACATTATTTTTGTCCCTGAAGAGCAGTTGACCTTGGCAGAAATGATGTACTCTTTGCTCTGAAATGTTGAATTCTCTCACCAGTATTTTATCCACCAGCTCGTTTTAAAAGAGAGAGCTTCAAAGAGCTGAAGTTCTGGCTTCGAATCTCTTTCCATTCCTGTTGAATAGAACCTGGTGGAATATTTATAAAATCTGTGGCAAAAGCAAATCTCAAGTTAATTTGTTTCAGTTTATGATTGCCATACTCCTGTTTGATTCTAAAAAACACTTTATAATTTAACCTTCTAGCTGTGAGATTGCTGTTTGCCAGTGCAGATTACTAATGCATTAAATTAATACAAATGTTCTGGTATAAAAGGTCAACATAAAATATGATTATAAGGAAAAAGATTTTTAAGAGATTCTTTTATTGAGAGGTCATTTCTCTAGTCAGATTTACATAGCCCAAATCCCAGAAAAGGTTGATAAACTCTTACTCTGTGATAGGACCTCAGGCAAGGTCTTACCCATTTAATAGTCAGCTATAGTGTGTAAGGTACTTATGCGGGGGCCATGAGAAACAAAGGTAAATTCCAGATGTGCTACGCTGTGTGGTCTGCACAAGGAGGAAGGGGAGGAAGCGATTTAGATATTCTAGGACTGCTGTGAGTGCCTAGGAAAGGGAGTGCGAGGCTCCCTTGAAGACTCTGAAGAGGCATCTTGGAGGAGATGACCTCTGATCAGACCTCTGAAGAAAGCTTTTTAGGACAAAGCTAGGTGAGAAGGTGACGCTGTTTAGGAACACAGAAAATGTAGTCGACCTCATTCACTATGCAAATATTTCCATGGAATGTGCAGATAGAACAAACATTTTATTTTGCTCCTTTTGTACCAAATATGACAGAGTCTTATAATAATATACCTCCTATAAGGACTTACGGGCTTCGCTGATGCTTGGATGGTAAAGAATCTGCCTGCAAAAGCAGGAGACACAGGTTCAACCCCTGGGATGGGGATACACCGTGGAGAAGGGAATGGCTACCCACTCCAGAGTCCTTGCCTGGAGAATTCCATGGATAGAGGAGCTTGGCAGGCTACAGTCTGTGGGGTCACAAAGAATCAGACACAACTGAGCAACTTTCACAGGAACATAATAAGGACTTATAGAAGGATTTGAGTTTGGTCTTTCCAAATGTAATAGCATTTCCCAAACAGTTGAGTTTATCTACAGATATTAGTCTTGCCTTGACTCTGTCTCCTTCATTTAAGAGAATTCCATTATATATTTAATTTTCATCTCTGATTGCATTTATGTTAGATTTATTTGCTGAACTTTTCTCAGTGGATTTGTACTTAGAATCTACGACTTCATAAACTCTGGATGATTGAAAGGGAAGGTCTGCAGAGGGCCTTGTTCCTGCCTTGAAGAGCATCAGTGCTTAGCTCTGCTGAGAATGAGGGCTAGGCCCAAGCTTCAGCTTGGCTAAGGACAAACAGCCTGCTTTGGGTGAGCCACTTAAACTCTGACTTTCAGTTTCCTCTTTGGTCAACTAGACTGTCTAGCATTCTACAGCATGAGAGTTTAATAAGGTCATCACTAGCAAATACTATGCAAAGTATAAGAAACTAGGCAAATGTAAACATAAATTTTTTAAAAAACTAACATTTTCCCCAAAGAATTTCAAAGTGTTCTTCTATATTTGTCACTTATTCCCAGGCAGCTTATTTCTTACATTAAAATGTTAGAAATTTACTAAATTTAAAGACATTTAAATGTAAGTAACATTTTATTTTCCAGGCTCCACAATTTTCTCACCTGATTAAAAAACCTTACCCTAGTCTCACTTCTTGGAAAGAAACCTCTATCACCTAGGGCACATAAGTTATATTATTACAGGTGACACCTGGATGGAGAGTATTTTTTATCTCAGATGCTCTATCTGGTGATTGTTCTTTACTGCAAGAACTCTATAGTAAACCAAACAGGAGCTGGGAGGAAGAAAAGCAGAAAACAAATTCTAGAAATGATTAACAGGAAAGAATAAGATCTAGATGCTTTTTTTTTTCATGTAAGAGAAAACTGTGGCACAGTGGGCATACAGGCCAGGTAGGGAGTATGGTGGTGATTTGGTTGCTCAGTCGTGTTCAACTCTTTGCAACCCCATGGACTATAGCCCACCAGGCTCCTCTGTTCATGGGATTTCCCAGGCAAGAATACTGGAGTGGGTTGCCACTTCCTCCTCCAGGGGACGAGTGTACTTGGGTTGAAATTCCAACTCTGCCGTAGCCTGTGTAACCTTGGGCAAGTTACTTAGCTTCTCTGTGCTCCAATTTCCTCCTTTTAGGAGAGAATATAATAAAAATACTCATCTCCTAGGACAATAGGGGAATTAAATGAGAAAACACAAGGAAAGAACTTGGAAGAGCACCTAGCACTTAGTAAGTCTTCATAAAAGATTAGCTTGTACTGAAGCCACATTAGTATATGTGAGATACAGTCAGGTCTCAGTTAAAGAATTACCTTTGTATAATATAAGTCTGTAAGTTTTTATTAAGCATAGTCTATGTGCCAGTTCCACTGTCAGAATTTCAACAACAAAATTAGGGCTATACTTTGTAAATTTACAGTTCTCTTGTGTTTATGATTGTTTATGCACATACTGTTTTACTTGATTGTACAAGATTATACTTATACCAATTTGTATTCTACTTTCTAATTTAAAGTTATTTCTTACATATGTGTCCACATATAGCCTTCATTTGCCATTTTTAGGGATTAGAAATTTTCTTCTTTGTCTGTATAATCTAGCTTGCTTAGTCCTTGCCTTATTACTGGAAATTTGGGTTGTTTCTAGTTTTTCACTAATACAAATAACTCCTGAATGAGCATCTTGAACAAATTACCATTTTCTTTTGTGTTATTTCCTTGGGGTGTATTCCAGAGGCTGAAATTACCGAGTCAAAGAGGAAGAAAAGTTTTATAGCTCTTTTTCCAAGTTATCAAATAGCTTTCAGAAATATTGAGCCCATTTATAACGGTAGCAGCATACCCATACCTCTCTTCACAGAGACCTGCCAACTTTGTTCAATTCACATTTAAAACTCAAATTAGTTTTCCTTAGTCTGCCAGGCAGGCTTCAGAGAACCTCCTCCCACATTTACCAGTATCAACTCCAGCAACAGAATTTTCATTGTTGCCTACAAGTAAGGAAACGAGGGCGGGGAATGAAAGTGCAGTGTTCAGTGTCGGTGAGGGGCACCAGACCAGACAGCCTTCAAGGCTTGTTCAAGTCTTTGCCTGGTGTGGATTAGCAGAATGACCTTCTGCTAAGGTCAATTCCTCCTAGCCTTGGACCTCCTGGGGCTATTGTGAGGAGTTAAGTAGATAATAGATGTAAAGGTCTTATCAATAATGAGCTGAAATCTTACCATCTACTCCAATCCAAATGAATAAAATTTGAACTATATTTGTTATTTTACTTTATACATATAACTGCTATGTCATCATTCATATGGATAGTGATAAATTTATTGCACATTTAGCATAATGTGATTTGTATATCCTGATATCCTAAAATGTCAACTTCTGGAGACTATCAGCTGTGTTATGTTTGGTGTAATTCCAACACATTTTGCCATATGAGAATTGGTAAGTTATTTGCCTGGGATAAATTAAAAATTAAATGTGTTACATTCATTTCTAGGCTATTTACATCTCTAACATAATGTGCATAGGATCCTACTGTGTTTCTTAAAAACTCTATACGTATGTATGTTTTGGTGACTGTGCCATATCATGTAATATTTGATGGCAGCCCCCAGAAAGGTCATCAAGTCCTTTTCCTACAAACCCTGTCCTCATCCAATGCAGAAATCTACCTGACAGATGGTTATCCTGGCTCTGCCTAAAAATTTCCCTTTCAATTATTTTAAATCATCATATTATTTAAAGTTCTTGCATAATTAGCAATAATTTTATCAGTTATGGTCAGGGTTTGTATGAAATATAATCTACCACATGCACATAATTTAATAATTTAAGTTATATAATGACAAATTACTAGTTTGGCAATTCATGTTGCAAGTGCACCTAAAGGTGGATCATACCCAAGAGGTGAGCAGAATTTCCTGGTTCACCTCATGATTTCCAGCATACGTTCCTGTTTTCCTGTGATACATATACACTAGCTGCTTGAGGTGGTATGATTAGACTCCTTGCATCCAATTAATTGATCACTTCATTATTCCTGACTGAAAGGAGGTGTTATCTTGCAAAATAAAATGAGACCTGGATGGGAGCAAATATTTGGGATCTCTCAAGATGTATGGGCACAGCAGGGGAAACCTGGGATATGGAAATAAGCATGGGCTCTTATCCACCCTTCCTAGCTTGTCATTACTTGAGCCCCAAAAGAGCTGTTTATTATGTCATTGTTGAGTGAGGACTATGTCCATTGCAGTTACTTTCCATAACCATCTTATAAGAAGTTGTGGCTTGAAGTTCTTCTCTGGCTTATCGCAGAGGGTTTCTTTAGCCTGTGATCACCTCTCTCCAGCTCACAGTTTGGAGTGTTCAGCTACCCTGCCTCTCTCCTTTGTGCGAGCATGTTCAGACACCCTGCAGAGCTGGGATGCAGCCAACCGAGGTAGGCTGCCCTGGGACTGGACACATTCCAAGAACTTATTATGGTTGATGCTGCCCTGCCAGTTGGTGTTGAGGATGGTGCACGGATGATGCTAATGAGTCTTGCAGAAGCTGGAGTTTTGTTATCTGCAACAGGCCTGAGATAGCCACAAAAGGGAGGATTTCCTAAGCTCCTGGTCTTACATTTTTAAATTGTTCCCGATTTTATGAAGGCTAATGTTTAGGATCCTGGTGAGATATCAAGGGTGCTATAGATACTAAAGTTCACATTAGTGGGGCTGAAGGATGTTGATACATCATGCTGATAGGGGTAACAAATTAGTGGTCCCAAAGAGTGGATGCAGCTCACAGATGTTTGTCTTGCATGGAGTTGGTTTGGTATAGAATTTATTTATTTATTTACTTTTTCAGAAAGCCTTTAGATGTGCCTGTAAGCTCCAATTCTGCCATAATAGACAATCCCCAAATTACTAGTCAATTTAATAAAATCAACTTAAGGAAGCGAAGATGGACAGGTTTCTTCTGTCATCTTATGAAGTTAGTTTCTCTCTGAAGGTACTTTTCAAAAGTGCTTTTCAAATCATTATGTTTAAAAACCTTGTTACATGTGTGGCTAGTGGTATTATAACGCTGCTGCTGCTGCTGCTGCTGCCAAGTTGCTTCAGTTGTGTCCGACTCTGTGTGACCCTATAGATGGCAGCCCATCAGGCTCTGTCCCTGGGGTTCTCCAGGCAAGAACACTGGAGTGGGTTGCCATTTCCTTCTCCAATGCATGAAAGTGAAAAGTGAAAGTTAAGTCGCTCAGTCGTGTCTGACTCTGGGACCGCATGGACCGTAGCCTACCAGGCTCCTCCGTCCATGGGATTTTCCAGGTGAGAGTACTGGAGTGGGTTGCCATTGCCTTCTCCATAGCTCTGCTAGTCAGGTTTATGTGTTTTCTCCTAATACTGCGCTGTCTTTTAGATACCCAAATACTAAACAAACAGTGGGTTAACTAATGTGAACATGTGGCCTTTTTGTCCTCATCTCATTTTCCCCTCTTTCCTGTCTATATTCCAATTAAGTTAGATTTTCAAAACTGTTGCAATAAAATTAGAATTAAAAAATCAGTGTTTGATGAAAGGTTTAAAAACTTCTGGAAGACAACTCTTGATTTCAAGTTATAGTTCATTAATAAGATTTCAGACCTGGAAAAATTTGGATTGAATATTGTAACTTGTTAATTGTAATGTCTTATCTACATTCAAGCTGTTTGTCACTGTACTATTTGCCTTTTAACGTCTATTATCCAGGTCTTATGTGATCACAGTGAAGCTTCAGAGCTTCAGAGACCTGTTTTATGTTCTGTGTATTCCCTGGACTATATCTGACTGAGAATTTCAGAAATAAGCAAGGTTTACAAGAAAAAACTATTACTAACAGAGTATCTGTCAGAACTCTGGTTAAACTTCCAGGATTTTTTTCCTGTTGGAGAACTGTCTCTGACTTTGAGCACTATTCTCTGCCTCGTCCTTAGGCAGGATCTAATGGTGGGGTAAGAATGGGAGTCTGCCTGCCAGGGCCCAGGTTAAGGGTTATTGCTCTAAAAAACTGGTCACTCTGCCCCAGTGTGGTCATGTGCTTCCTACTCCCACAACTTTACTTGTATTCTTATCTGACTGCACGAAATTCTTCTCTTCTTCATCCTCTTTCAAGGTTTAAGTCAAATCCTGTCATCTATTCCAAAAGCGATTATTATTTTTCCTTAATAGTAGTTCCTAATGTTTTATAGTTTAACATTTTTTTCAGACGTCCCCTATGATTGCAGTTGGATTTTGACTAACCATTTGTTGAGCAAAGATATTGCGACTAAATATTTAGGGACTAAGAAAATCAATGACACACCAGTTGACAAAATGAAAGGCAATACCTACATAGTGTATTTTGTATTTCAGATGCAAATGATGTTTGGTATGTTGGCAGATATACATGTCCCTTGCAAAAATTACAGTGTCTTTTGTTGGCTTTTGTAACTTCCTGCTTTTTGAGCTTCTCTTTTTATATTTCTAAGGGTTCCCAAGGAGATGATAAATGCTTGGCCTGTCTCTTTCCATATACTTTGCAGAACCTTGTTCAGTAGTTTGCACTAAGCAGGGACCTGAACGAGCAGGAAATAAATAAATGAACCAAGTAAGTTACAGGGCTGTAAATGTTACAATGCGGAATCAGAGGGATTTTGAATGATCATTAATCTGAACATCATTTTTAATGGCCAAATGATGTTTCATTGTGAAAGATCTATGCATTCATTCACTACTTATTGAGTCTCTACTTAGTAAATACTACTATGTTTGAGGCACTGTTCCACGTATGGGGGTTAAACTGCTTAATGAGAGACAAAAATTCCTGCCCTTTCAGAATTTGCATTCTTATGGTATACACAGACAATAAACAAAGTAAATATCTGAGTATATAACTTCCAGTAGTGATTAGAAATAGAATTCTTATAATTTAGGTAATTCAGCCATTTTTTTTCTGTAACTTGTATTCATACAACTGTGCTTAATTAAGTTTAGGTAAGATTAAAATGTTTACAGTACAATAGGATCTTTCACTAGGCTGGAGCAAGATTTGAGCCAAAGCTTTCTCCTCAGTACCATGTTAAATGGTGATGGACTCCTCAACTGAATCTCTTTTCCCTCTAAACTTCAGGTGTTCACACAAGATGCGTGTCCCTCTAGGCTGCCTTAAGCACTTGAAGTACAAAAAGTGTTGTCCATTATGTTCACGTCAGATATCTTGGTACTGCATCTTCTCATGGGTATTGAGCTGTAAGCGCAGTACCAATTTACCATCACCTGAATTGGAAAAGTTAAGAAAGCCTGATGATCCTGACCTGACGTGGTCAGGCTGCTGACATATAGTACTGGACAGACGGGACTCTGGGGCGAATGGGAGGAAAAGGTGGAGGGCTGAGAGAAGTTCAGGGTATTCTGATTTTCAGAGACCAGTATGTCCATGACTTTTAATATTTGGCAGGTTATGAAACAGCTTATAGTGAAGTCAGTTCTAAAAGTGCAAAATGACACACACACACACAAAAACCCAAAACTGTCTCGTAAACTCTGTCTCAGATTTATACAGGGCTTAGATAAGGGAGAGTGATATGCAATCACAGATTAGAAATAAATAAGCATTTGTTGGGAAGAAGAATGATTATTAAAGAACTAGAACAGGGTATTATGGATTCTTGTTTACTGGAGATTTCAAATTAAGACAGATAATATCTTATTTGAATAAGTAGTGTTTTGTTGTCTGAATAAAAGCACAAGTTTACTTTTTTCACCTTAGAATGGTGAAATACTTGAATTGGAATTTTGAAAATTTAAGTCAAATTCTTTTTTAATTTAAAGTAGAGTATAATTCCAAACGACTACCTTTGATCTGAGCATATTTGTCTTTCTTGGTTTATTTTCATTTCCTTTCATGATAATATTATTTTCTAATTATAAAAATAATACAAACTTACTACATTTTTAAAATACAAAAATGAAAAAAATAAAATCGCCTATAATCCTAATTTGCAGAGGGAATATTGTTCATATTCTTGATATATTTCCTTATATTTCTTTATTTTTACTTACCAATAAAGATATATCTCCAAATTTGCATTATAAAGTATGCATGATTGTGCTTTAATTTTTCAAGGCACAATTCCTATGTGTGCATAATCTTCTATCATGTAATTATACAATGATTTATTAATCATCCCTCAGCATTTAAGTTTTTTCCAAAATTATGTTACAATAAAATTATAATTAATGTACTTTTTATAAATAAATCTAGGACTTCATCATAGGATAGGTACATTAAATTGCTATTTTGTAGGTCAAAAACATTTACAATTTTCTGTGGTTCAAATATAGGATTACTGGTTCAGGCAGTTTTTTGTTTTTCTTTTTTGAGTGTGAGATTTTTTTTAAATTGAAGCATATTTGATTTACAATTTAGTTTCAGGTGTGCATCATAGTGATTCAATGTGTTTTTAATAGATTATACTCCATTTAAAGTTATTACAAAAATAATGGCTACATTTCCCTGTGCTGTACAATATAGCCGTGTTGCTTATTTATTTTATAATGGTAGTTTGTATCTCCCAGTCTCAAACCCCTGTCTTGCCCCTTCCCCCTTTTTTTTCCTTTTGGCAATCACTAATTCTCTATATCTGTGAGTTGGTTTCTGTTTTGTTATATACATTCATTTATTTTATTTCTTAGATTTCATATATAAGTGATACATAGAGTATTTGTATTTTCTCTGTCCGACGTATTTCAGTAAGAATAATTCCCTCTAGGTCCATCCATATTGTTGCAAATGGCAGAATTTCATTCTTTTTTATGGTTAACGTACCGCATCTTATCCATTTATCTGTTGATGAAGAGTTAGCTTGTTTTTGTATCTTGGCTATTATAAATAATGCTGTGCATGTATCTTTTTGAATTATTGCTTTCATTTTCTTTGCATACATATCAAAGCAGTAGAATTGCTGGGTCATACAGTAGTTCTATGGTTTTTTTGAGGAGGAAACTCCATAGTGTTTTCCACAGTGGCTGCACCAATTTATAGTCCCACCAACAGTGTACTCGACTTTCCTTTTCTCTACATCCTCACCAACATTTGTTATTTGTGGTCTTTTTAGTGATGACCATTCTGACAGATGTGAGGTAGTAACTTGTGGTTTTTCATTTCTCTGATGATTAATGAATGATGTTGAGCAGTTTTTTCATGCACTTGTAGGCCATTTGTATGTCTTCTTTGGAAAATTTTCTATTCAGGTCTTCTACCCATTTTTATTAATAAATCAGGTTATTTGTTTTTTTCAATATGGAGTTGTGTCAGCTGCTTGTATATTTGGATATTAACCCATTATCAGTCATATCATTCACAAATATTTCCTTCCATTCAGTAGTTTTTCTTTTTCATTTTGTTGATGGTTTTCTTTGCTGTGCAAAAGCTTTTAAATGTTAACTAGGTCACATTTGTTTTTTGCCTTTGTCTCTTTTGAACATTAATTTTTAATAAAAACTTCAGTCAGTTCAGTTCAGTTGCTCAGTCGTGTCTGACTCTTTGCGACCCCATGAATTGCAGCACGCCGGGCCTCCCTGTCCATCAGCAACTCCCGGAGTTTACTCAAACTCATGTCCATTGAGTCTGTGATGCCATCCAGCCATCTCCTCCTCTGTCGTCCCCTTCTCCTCCTGCCCCCAATCCCTCCCAGCATCAGGGTCTTTTCCAATGAGTCAACTCTTTGCATGAGGCGGCCAAAGTATTGGAGTTCCAGCTTCATTGAGATGTAATTCACATACCACACAATTCACCCATTTAAAGAGCACAGTTCAATGGCTTTTAGTATATTTTCAGAGATCTATGACTATCACCACATTCAAATTTAGGATGCCTTAATCACCTCAAAAGCAACCCCATGTCCATTTGCTCCCAGCTCTTTTAGTCTTAGGCTACTGACAGCCTACTTGCTGTTTCTATGGGTTTGCCAATTTGGGGCAAGTTATGTAAATTGAGCCATACAATATGTGGTTCATTTTGACTGGCTTCATTCACTTAGCATAATGACTTCAAGATTCATCCATGTTGCAGCATTTATCCGTACTATTACTATTTCTTTTTGTGACTAAATAATGCTCCGTTGTATGAACATACCACATTTTACTTATCCATTCATCAGTTGATGAACATTTGAGTTGTTTCCACTTCTTGACTGTTATGAATAACGCTGCAGTGAACATTCACATACAAGTTTTTGTGTGAACATATGTTTTCATTTTTCTTGGAGACAAATCTAGGAAGAGAATTGCTGGGCCATATGGTAACTCTAATGTTTAACCTTCTGAGGAACTACCAGACACTTTCCCAAACTGGCAGCACTGTTCTACATTTCCACCAGCAATATATGAGTATTCCAATTCCTCCAGATCCTTAGCATACTTTAAAAAAATTAATTTATTTTAATTGGAGGATAATTACTTGACATGTTGTGATGGTTTTGCCATACATCGACAGGGATTAGGCGCAGGTGCACTGTGAACCCCAACCTTGCTTCCACCTCCCTTCCCACCCCATCCCTCTTGCTTGTCCCAGAGCAACGACTTTGAGTGCCCCGCTTCATGCATTGAACTTGCACTGGGCATCTATTTTATTTTATATATGGTAATGTACATGTTTCAATGCTAATCTCTCTCAAATCATCCCACCCTCATCTTCTCCCACAGAGTCCAAAAGTCTGTTCTTTATGTCTGTCTCTTTTGCTGCCTTGCATATAGGATCATTGTTACCATCTTTCTAAATTCCATATATATTTGTTAATGTACAGTATTTGTGTTTCTCTTTCTGACTTACTTCACTCATTGTATAACAGGCTTCAGTTTCATCCACCTCATTAGGACTGACTCAAATGTGTCCCTTTTAATAGCTGAGTGATATTCCATTGTGTGTATGTACCACAACTTCCTTATCCATTCATCTGCCAATGGACATCTAGGTTGCTTCGATGTCCTAGCTTTTGTAAACAGTGCTGCAATGAACACTGGGGTACCTATGTCTCTTTCAATTCTGGTTTCCTTGGTGTGAATGCCCAGGAGTGGGATTGCTGGGTTGTATGGCAGTTCTATTCCCAGTTTTTAAAGGAATTTCCACAGTGTTCTCCATAGTGGCTCTACCAGTTTGCATTCCCACCTACATTGTAAGAGTATTCCCTTTTCTCCACACCCTCTCCAGCATTTATTGTTTGTAGACTTTTTGATGGTAGCCATTCTGAACGGCGTGAGATGGTACCTCATTATGTTTTTTATTTCGTTTTCTCTAATAATGAGTGATGTTGAGCATCTTTTCATGTGTTTATTAGCCATCTGTATGTCTTCTTTGGAGAAATGTCTGTTTGGTTCTTTTGCCCACTTTTTGATTGGGTTGTTCGTTTTTCTGGTATTGAGCTGCATGAGCTGCTTGTATATTTTGGAGATTAACTCTTTGTCAGTTTTTTCATATGCTATTATTTTCTCCCATTCTAAAGGTTGCCTTTTCAACTTGCTTATAGTTTCCTTCATTGTGCAAAAGCTTTTGAGTTTATTTAGATCCCATTTTTTAATTTTTGTTTTTGTTTCCATTACTCTCGGAGGTGGGTCACAGAGGATCTTGCTGTGATTTATGTCAGAGTGTTCTGCCTATGTTTTCCTCTAAGAGTTTTATAGTTTCTGATCTTACATTTAGGTCTTTAATCCATTTTGAGTTTATTTTTGTGTATGATATTACAAAGTGTTCTAGTTTCATTGTTTTATATGTGGTTGACCAGTTTTCTAGCACCTGTCATTTTGATTTAGTCATTTTGCTGGGTATGAACTCGTGTTTCATTGTGGTTTTGATTTGCCTTGTCCTGATGGCTGATGTTGAGTCTCTTTTCATGTGCTCATTTGTGGAACTATTTTTTTTTTAATATTCTTGATAAATTTCACCCATTTTCCCCCAGAAAATTGTATTAATACTTAATGCCAATAGCAGTATATCGACTCACTGAAATTTTACCAGCTTCAATATTATAATTTTAAAAGATTGCTTTCCTTTGATTTCTGATTTCACTTTATTTCCACTTCTCTGATTTATTCTGTGTGTGCATGTATTTCATAAGAATTAATTAGCCATTGGTCTCAATGAACATATTTTTTTAACTAGAAGAAAGATTATCATAATGCAAACTGACCTAAGCCAATTTGATCACACACAACTACTAGTTTATTTGTAATAGCTTTTAAGTACATCATAATAGCTGCCTGAAAGCTTTCAGTTGATAGGAGATGACTGCTTTCCTACAACGTTGCTACTTGCTTTTAATGAAAGCAGGTCTCAGACCAAAATCTGCTACATAAAAAGACATTTATCTAACAAAATGTATTGGCAAGTTGGGTCAAATAGTTCCTATACCCTATATAGTAAGTTTCATGAAATCCAAGCTCTCTTTGTTTTAGGTGATCTAAATACCCCTGGCACTGTGTCAGAAGCAAAATCTGGTAGCTCTTGTGGTAGGTATCAGGCAGCCAGACCCTTTGACCCAGTGGCAGGATTGGACAGCCTCAGAGTCTGCCCCTAAGGATACATCACCTTTGGAATTTGCTAGATTTTTACATCTTATTAATAAAAGTGTTGAGGGGTCTCTAGAATATTATTACCAATATACATATCTTGAATACGACTAGTTTCATAATTAGAGTCCATATCTAATACCCATTGTGCTGATTAATAAGCTAGTAGTTTCACCAGTGAAAGTCCATTTCTAACACTGGTAAAAGCCTCACATTCTTTTTTTTTTTTTTGTAAATTAAGTTATTTATTTTAATTGGAGGCTAGTTACTTTACAATATTGTAGTGGTTTTTGTCATACAGTGACATGAATCAGCCATGGGTGTATCTGTGTTCCCCATCCTGAACCCCAATCCCACCTCCCTCCCCATCCCATCCCTCAGAGTCATCCCAGTGCACCGGCCCTGAGCACCCTGTCTCATGCATCGAACCTGGACTGGCGATCTGTTTCACATATGGTAATATACATGTTTCAATGCTATTCCCTCAAATCATCCCACCTGCACTATTGATGGTAGGTAAAGATCTCTGGAGGGGCTTCCTTGATGACTTAGTGGTGAGGAATCCGCCAGCCAATGCAGGAGACACGGGTTTGATCCCTGGATCAGGAAGATCCCCTGGAGAAGGAAATGGCTTCCCACTCCAGTACACTTGCTTGGGAAATGTCATGGACAGAGGAGCTTGGCAGGCTATGGTTCATGGGGTCACAAACGAGTCAGAAATTACTTAGCAACTAAACAACAACAGCAGAGATCTCTGGAGCACTTATGGTAACCACATTTGAGTATGGTTTTCTGATTACTCCTGAAGTGTAAATTCTTGAAAGGGCAACTGTCTGTTCCCTCATAGCATTTTAAACTTAGTCTGCTCTACATGCACACATAGTTTCACAGTATCTTTGCTAAAGAACTTAAGGCAAATTATAGACCTTGAAAGAGCATGCATTGTCTCTCAGTGTTTGGTTTTCTTCTTAAACAAGACAATAACAGAAACTATTTAGTAAGTGCCTACTCTGTGATACATAGTTTGTATTCACTATCTCATTTAATCCGCAGCAGACCTTCAGGTAATTATTATTACTGTCATTTTATGGATGGCTTTCCTGATAGCTCAGTTGGCAAAGAATATGCCTGCAACCCAGGAGACCCCAGTTTGATTCCCTGGTCAGGAAGATCTGCTGGAGAAGGGATAGGCTATCCACTCCAGTATTCTTGGGCTCCCCTTGTGGTCAGATGGTAAAGAATCCACCTGCAATGCAGGAGACCTGGGTTTGATCCCTGGGTTGGGAAGATCCCCTGGAGAAGGGAAAGGCTATCCACTCCAGTATTCTGGCCTGGAAAATTCCATGACCATATAGTCCATGGGGTTGCAAAGAGTTGGACGTGACTTTCACTTTCACTTTTTATGGATGGGAAAACTGTGAGAGATTTTAATAATGTGTCCAGGGTCACCTGATTTGTGTGCATGTCCACATGGCATGTGGAGATTCTTGGTGGGTGGTCATTATTTTCTTATTGTGTCATCTTCACTTCAGAGACTCATACTCACACAGATTATGCTATATCTGATGCATGTGTAGGGATGTTTAATAAATTTGAGATCTGCATACTTAATACATTTGAAGGAGACTGTGTTACTGAGTAAAACATTACTTCTAAATTACATTGCCTTGTGGCATTTTAGCTTTTCATGAATACCTGAAACAAAGTTTGAGCTTCATATCTGTAAGAAATATAGAAAACTAACAGGCTAAGAGTTACAAATTATTATTATTATTTTTATGATTACTTTGAATACATTCAACTCTGAAGTAGATAATGTAATATTTTCCTTTTATCCCATTTTTATGTTTTCACTGACAAATAACAAAACATTTTAAAGTTATGGCTTTTAATGTATTTCTCCCCCACCCCAAGGATGAAAAGGAGCTGAGGATCAGTTCTCATGCTTTAAAAAAGTTGTGCTTCAAGCCAGAATTTGCAAATACAGTAGTGTTCAGTTTCAGTGAGCAGAGAAGTGAGGTGTTCCAGAGTAAATTACCCTGCAGCCTACTTTAGAGGGTTTTTTCTATGTTTAGCAAAATTATGAAATATTCTGTTTAAAGAAGCTACGTGTATTCCTTGTTGGAAAATTTCAAATAGAAGATGACTTTGTAGCATACTTCATGGTTTTTAACAGTATATTTCGATTTTTAAAATATACCTGGCTGTTTATTTTTTCCCTTTTCTTCTTTTTTGTATTGGAGGTGGAAATGAAGCCATTTCTTTTTGTCATTTTCCATTATTTCCTTTTATTTCTCCCACATGCACCCTGGATAATATCCTGGCTAGATATGATTACAGGCTATTTTCCCTGGCAGATTCTGATTCCATTGCCAATCAACAATGTTAAGGAGCATTGTCCCCACCCCTTTCATATTCTGCACACTCCATTTAGAAATGAGAAAAAATCTCAAAGGTAAGTCCTGCTGTATTACCAAAGCAGGCAGCAAAGTACCCCCTGGGAGGCCCCGGGTGGGAGTGAGAGCATGTTAAGAGGGGGAGAAAGTAATGAACAATTTTGAAAAATGAGGTTATATAAGTTAGAGCTGCCCAGAGATGCTCTGAAGGTCTATTAGACACAGTTCTTGAAAAGGGATTTAAATGAACTAAAATGCAATAATGAAACTCTCTCACTGGAGAGAATTTAAAATGATTCCTCAATAGAATTAATTGACATCATCAAAAGGCCAAAACATGCTTTGTCTGTCTGAAAAATGTTTGGTGTTTTGGAAGATTTAATTGTCTGTAGCGTATACTGAGTGACTGGGAAATCAATATCTTTTCTTTAAAGGTGCCACCCAGGGTTTAATTGCACCTGTAATTGTATACCCCATAGCATCTGAGAAGTCTTCACTCCATCTTAAGTGCTTGGTGATTTGGTTAATTTCATTTCCATTAACATATCCATATCTGTTTTTTTTTTTTTTTTTTTGTCTGTCTCTTAAAAAAAGTGTTTCTGAGTAATTTTACAAATCCTTTCATATTGACTCAATTTTGTCGCAATTTCCCAGTGGTATTTTTTGTTTAATATAATTGAAGTTTCTTTTAGGTATTTTGTACACATTTCTACTTTCAAATACAGGATGAGTCTTCAAAATAAGCCTTGAATTATTCTCCCCCATCATGAAGACAGAGAATCACAGCCCTTGAGGAACCTTTAAGTGTCCATTGCTCCTTTTCAATGTTTGACTAAATGTAAAGTCTCAACTTAGTAGTTTGACATGATACCCTTGTACGTTGGATAATCATGGAACATGATGGAGGTTTTGCAGTTCCTATTCTCTTAACCTGTGAGACAGGGTGACAGGAATTATTGTTTTCTTAAGCCTGAAGGCACATTCATTTTGCTCTAGATCCAAAATGCCAGTTGTTTTAAGATTTGATCCTGATGTTTATGACTTGTTACCATGGATGTTTCCATTGTTTTACACATTAAGGACCCATCCAGTTATGAAAAAGAAGAGTGTACAAATCATGGCAAACTTCTGATCTAAGTATGAATTTCTTAGGTAAAAGAAAACTGGAAACTAAACTGCTTATTTCTTTCTTGTCTTCAGATTGTTGCCAGGGGGAAAATTATGCACAGATCATTGGGTTAAACAAGGATTATTGTTCCCCCTGCCATTCACAAAGCAATAAGTCATTCTCCTTCTTGAAATTACATCTTCTCTAGGACCAGTATATAAAACATTGTTCTATTTGTGCTGGAAGTACAAGGTCACAGCCATTCACTTGGAAGATGATCCTTTACAGATATTCCCAGAAAAATACTTTGGAGAAATACTCTCTGCCCTTCATGGTTCAATGATGTAAAATGTTTGTACTGCACTTGTTATGGGCTCAAAAGGCAGAGAGCTTACTCAATAGATAGACCTGTGTGTCTGGTGCTATATTTAGAAAGATAGTCATCAACTGGAAGATGGTAGAATACATGCCAGGCATATAGTTTGTTACATTTACTATCTTAGAAAGCATCAATCATTATAATAATATCAAAATTTGCATTTACAGAGACTTTAATCTTTACCCATGTATTAACTCGTATGATTGATTCTGTCATTATTCTTATGAGATAGGTAAGATTACTGTGAATCTTTTTCTTATTGTTGAGGTAACTGAAGCCTGTCGTGTCTAGTAAGAAGTTTTAATGTGGAATTGGGAAGTCAGTGTTCTTTCCTCTCCTTTTGCCTGGCTTTTCATTTTTTGTAAACAGCAAATTGACTACTAAGAAAGGGCTTCCCTCATAGCTCAGTCAATAAAGAATCTGCCTGCAGTGCAGGAAACCTGGGTTCAATTCCTGGGTTGGGAAGATCCCCTGGAGAAGAAAATGGCAACCCACTCCAGTATTCTTGCCTGGAGAATTCCATGGATAGAGGAGCCTGGCAGGCTATAGTCCATGGGTCGCAAGAGGCGGACATGACTTAGCGACTAAACCACCACCACCACTACTAAGAAAGAGGAGAACTCAAAGCAAAGAGTACAAATGGGTTAATTGTAGCAATCGTGCCTTTTCACATGCCAGAATATACCACTTACCAATCAGTAGGAAAGGGAAAACCATAACAATGAAATCAGTTTTTCACATAAGACATGCAATGAGCTTGTTAAAGAGATAAAGGTGACATGAGAATCTTCCCTGGTACATTCTTACTGGAAAATAGTTAAGAACCATCTGCTCTGAGTGTATGAAAATCACAGAAAGTAAAGATACCTCAGAAATTGTTTTTGTTTGAATTCTTATTTTACAACTTAAAAAAGAAAATGTGAGAAATTTTAAATGATGTGCCCAGATCACACAATTGAAAACAGTAGAGCTGGGAGTTGACTCTGAACTCTAGTGTTCCTGGGCCTTACTCTGTACCATGCAGATGTTCAGCTGCCTTTGGGCAGAAGGTCAGACAACAGTGGGGTCCCCATTCAACTCTGTGGTTCTTTGGTCAGCAGCATCCCATGGTGTAGCCCCATTTTTATAGGTAGGAAAATCCAGGTTGAGGAGTGTCTGGAGCAACAATTAGCAAGTCAGTGGAGGTGGCTCAGTGGTAAAGAATTTGCCTGCCAATGCTGGAGACGCAGGAGATGTGGGTTGCATTCCAGGGTCGGGAAGATCTCCTGAAGGAGGGTATGGTAAGCCACTCCAGTATTCTTGCTTGGAGATTTCCATGGACAGAGGATCCTAGTGGGAAACAGTCGATAGAGTCTCAAAAAGTCGGACATGACTGAGTGCCTGAGCACGCACGCGTGCACGTACGCACGCACGCGCGTACGCACGCACGCGCGCACGGTGTGTCTCCCAAGTGCTTCCTTGCCTGTCTTCTCACAGATGTTGGAGCCTACAGTGTTTCTGCTTCCACAGTAAAAAGGGTTTGTGAAGAATCTATTTCAGCCACAAAGGTTGAGAATGAAAAGAAGAAATTAAGGAAAAAAATCTCTATTCTGTAGTCAATATTGAAGTAAATTACTTATTGTCATGTTCTATGATAATCTCAGTCATGCTGAAATTATGTCAAAATGCTCAGGGGAGATTCTAGGTTGGCATATTTCTGATGCTTTTAAGCTGATATTTGGATAGATGCAGGTTGGATCATGTCAAACCGAGGATTCTTCAAAAACTGTTATGGGAATCATAGCCTGCTTGCCTCAAAAAGTTTCAGAGAAAGCTACAATTATTTAATTGTCTACTGATGATTGTTGATTTTTGATGGTTAACACAATGTATTTAAGAATAAAATGAGCCATTGGAATAAAGTGGGTTTTCCTGATGACTCAGCAAGTAAAGAATCCTGCAGTGTAGGAGATGCAGGTTAGATCCTTGGGTGGGGAAGATCTCCTAGAGGGGGAAATGGCAACCCACTCCAGTATTCTTGCCTGAAAAGTCCCATGGACAGAGGAACCTGGTGCACTACAGTCCATGGGGTTACAGAAAATAGGACATGACCGAGCATGCAGAGATGCTGACAAGATGATTGGAATAAAACTCGATACGAATGTACTGTTAAGAACCATGAGAAGTAAAAATTTTGGTACAAATAGGTTAAGAGTAAGTAGGAGGCAAATTTTTATTGAAGAGGCAAATAGTATGAATGATAGGAATATTTTAGTAATTTCTCTTTATTAACTGTCTATACAGAACATTTCAATTCAGGTGTTTTTGATGCAGGCATTTTGACAGAATTATAGCCAGCAGACACCCTGGCATATAGTTCTACCTTAATCCCCTTCCCAATTCTGGGAACTGTTTACTTTCCACTTTATTAATTTATTTTTTGTTTGGAAGCTTTTAAGCTTCAGGTTTATACTGCTTTTATTTCTGGTTTGAATCTGTTTGGTAGTGTATTAGAGTTTTGTCATATTGCTGGATTTAGTTGACACTTGATAAACGAGATTGAGCTCTAACTTTTTCTCTACTATTTTTATTATGTTAGGCATATTATTTTGGAATTAGGAAAAAAGTAGTAAATATTGTTTAGTCTACTATAATTGGAAAGCCTCCAGAGGGTATCAGATACTCCCCCTAAAGCATTTCTATAAATGAGTTTTATTATAAGTGTAAATGTGTTATTTAGAGAAGAATTAGAAATTTAATTAAGGTCTTGTGCAATCTGAAGCTGGAAATAAGAGATTTCGTTATGGTCCAAGGATCCTCCCTTTCCCGTGGCCCCTAATATATACTAAATTAAAAAAAAACACAGGATACTTACAGGGAGAAGATAACGCTTTTGCTTTAGATAGATGTCTTGCAGCATTTAAAAACTCAAGCCTTCATAAGCATATACAAGAGTCCTATCTTGACTGGACAAGAGGATGTTTTTCTGACTAGATATTCTGCAGTTTGTTTTATGGAAACAGTAACCAATATTTCCATTTCCAAATATAAACCTGTATTTTAAATATTTTTTTCAAACTATTCCCCCAGGAACTTATAACTGAAACTTTCTGCTGCAAATTTTTAAAATAAAAATAAGAAGTTCTGTTATTGATCAGCATCATTATTTAAAACGCAAAAGTAGATAGAATGTCACAATTGTGACACAAAAGGTGGAACTGTAATGTCTGAGATGCAGAAAACTCAAGATACTAGTGAATTCTTGTTGTCGAAGCAGTTATTTGATTGGAAGAATTTATGTTTCCTTCTGAGATGTGTGCATGAGTTCTAACCATATGTAGTTTGTGCAAGTGAAACCAAGTTGGCATGGAAGACTTTCTGCCTTCCATTTCTTGTAGGCAAGACTCCAGCCATTATAACCTTCCATGAGTTCCAAGAGGTGATTGGAACAGTTGCTTATCAATGCAGGAGCAGCCAAGAAGTCACTTGAGGCAAGATTAAAGGGACCAGAGAAGTTCATCAAGATTAGGAGACCTGCGATGAGACTAAGGGAGTACAAGCCCTGCTCACACCTCAATCTTGCCAGAGATCCCACCTTTGACCCACTGTTATAAAAACCCTCATCAAGTTCACTGGAGTTAAGAGACATCGTTTTTTGAGGCAGAAGCTGAGTCAGTGTGTCTCCCTTTACCTGGCAAAACGAATAAAGCTATCCTTTTCTGCTTCACCCCAAACTCCACCTCTGGGGTTTGATTTGGCACCGGTGTACGGAGAGGCTGAGCTTTCAGTAACACTGGATGAAGGCTACTCCCATCCCCACCTGTTTTCTTTGGTGCTAGGGTGAGGTTTACCAGAGAAAGAATGTCAGTTTTTGCCTATGGTTTAATATGTGCGTGTATGCTTTGTTGCTTCCATTGTGTCTGACTTTTTGCAACCCTGTGGACTGAAGCCTGCCAGGCTCCTCTGTCCATGAGATTCTCCAGGCAAGAATATCAGAGTGGGTTGACATGCTCTCCTCCAGGGGATCTTCCCGACCCAGGATTGAACCCGAGTCTCCTGCGTCTCCTGCATTGCAGGCGAATTCTTTACTTCTGAGCCACTGGGGAAGCCCATTATTTAATACATATATGTATCAAGTATGTATACTATATATATTATTTGATATAAATATATACTATGTGTATATTAAAGCTGAAACTGTAGCAGTGGATGTTTTGTTGTCATTATTGTCACTAAGTTGTGTCCTACTCTCTTGTGGCCACATGGACTTCAGTCTGCCAGGTTTCTCTGTCCATGGGATTTCCCAGGTGAGAATACTGGAGTGGGTTGCCATTTCCCTCTCCAGGGAATCTTCCCATCCTAGGGATCAAGTCCACAACTCCTGCACTGGCGGACGGAGTCTTTACCACTGAGCCACCAGCGAAGCCCAGTGTATGTTTTAGGTTGAATCAAAATTCTCTCTCTCCATCCTCCCACCCTCCCTCTTTCTCCATTTCATTCCTTAACGGATTTGAGATAACTGATGGGAAATATTGTGGTATGTGTTAAAGTCTCATGGCCAGATGAGACGACAAGCTGGGAATTCTCAAAGGTTTTTGTTTTGAATGTAGATTTTGGGAAATATAAGAATCTCTAGCTGCTAGGATGTGATGGTGATCTGAGTACATTCGGTCTTAACCAGAGTGTGTCTTGATCCACCCTGTCTCTCTGGCATGGGGGGAAGGCTGGAGGATTCCAGTGGACTCCTGGTATTTAGATAGGTGCACCCAAGTCTCAGGTCAGAGGAATTTGGACCAGGGGCAGTGACTCACTGAGAATTCACAGAACAAATAACACTATTCAGGGAGCTAGAACAGTTTGTGACCTGTCAACTGGGAACACTGCTGTCTCTCAAAGTGGAGAAATTCATCAACTATAATGAAGGATCTTGCCAATGTACCAGTATAACTGTTAAGATTCTGGCCCCAGTGGATCAGTTTGTGGATTCATTTCCCCATTGTGTAAATGGCATAACCCCCCCCCCCCCCCCCACACACACACACACACAGAGTTTGTGAGTAAAGAAATTCACAGAAAGAATATCCTCTGTTTTACAGAGGAAATGAGTCTTCATTTCTTTTCTTATTTGGGGCTTGCCTCAAGGTGTGTTAGGAAGATTTGGGCCTGGGTAGAATATTCCTCTGAACTTCATTCCTTCTGTTCTGTGACTAATAGCTTTTCCTTATAACCACATAAAAAATTGATACTGCTTTAGAAAAGAGCATTCCATGCCTCTTTGGTTGTTCAGATGCTCGGGCATGTCCTACTCTGAGAACCCCATGGACGGCAGCACGCTAGTCTTCCCTGTCCTCCACCATCTCCCAGAGTTTGCTCAAACTCATGTCCATTGAGTCGATGACGCCATCCAACAGTTTCATCCTCTGTCGTGCCCTTCTCCTCCTGCCTTCAGTCTTTCCCAGCATCAGGGTCTTTTCCAATGAGTCGGCTCTTTGCATCAGGTGGCCAAAGTATCGGAGCTTCAGCTTCAGCATCAGCCCTTTCAATAAATATTCAGGGTTGATTTCCTTTAGGATGGACTGGTTGGATCTCCTTGCTGTCCCTTGGATTCTCAAGATCTTCTCCAGCAACACAGTTTGGAAGCATCAATTCTTTGGTGCTCAGCCTTCTTTATGATCAGGCTCTCACATCCATACTTGACTACTAGAAAAACCATAGCTTTGACTATTCAGACTTTGGTTGGCAAAGTGATAACTCTGCTTTTTAATATGCTGCCTAGGTTTGTCATAGCTTTTCTTCCAAGGAGCAATGTATTTTAATTCCCTGGCTGTAGTCACCATCCACAGTGATGTTGGAGCCCAAGAAAATAAAGTCTGTCATTGTTTCCATTGTTTACCCTTCTATTTGCCATAGTGTGATGGGACTGGATGCCGTGATCAAAAAATGTTAATTTTTTGAATGTTGAGTTTTAAGCCAACTTTTTCACTCTCCTCTTTCACCTTCATCAAGAGGCTCTTTAGTTCCTCTTCTTTTTCTGCTATTACAGTGGTGTCATCTGCATATCTGAATTTATTGATATTTCTCCCAGAAGTCTTAAATCCAGATTGTGATTCATCCAGCCTGGCATTTTGCATGATGTACTCTGCATAAAACTTAAATTAGCAGAGTGACAATATACAGCTTTGATATACTCCTTTCCCAGTTTTGAACCAATCTATTGTCCCATGTCCGGCTCTAGCTGTTGCTTCTTGACCTGCATACAGGTTTCTCAGGAGGCAGGTAAAGTGGTCTGGTATTCCCATCTCTTTAAGAATTTTCCACAGTTTGTTGTGATCCACACAGTCAAAGGCTTTAGCGTCGTCAATGAAGCAGAAGTAGATGTTTTTCTGAAATTTGCTTGCTTTTTCTATGCTGTAATGAATGTTGGCAATTTGATCTCTGGTTCCTCTGCCTTTTCTAAATCCAGCTTGTACATCTGGAAGTCCTCATTTTATGTACTGTTGAAACTTAGTTTGAAGGATTTTAAGCATAACCTTGCTAGCATGTGAAATGAGTGCAATTATGTGATAGTTTGAACATTCTTTGGCATTGCCCTTCTCTGGGATTGGAGTGAAAGCTGTCCATGTCTCTAGTGAATTGCTTATCTTTCTTAAAGCAGAGTGAATTGCTTGCATTGTCATTCTTATATATTTTCTGACATAAGTGAAAGTGTCAGTTGCTCAGTCTGTCTGAGTCTTTGCAACGCCATGAACTGCAGCCTGCCAGGCTCCTCTGTCCACGGAATTCTCCAGGCAAGAATACTAGAGTGAGTTGCCATTCCCTTCTCCAGGGGATCTTCCCGATCCAAGGATCAAACCTGGGTCTCCTGCATTGCAGTAAGACTCTTAACCATCTGAGCCACCAGGGAAGCCTTGACATAAGAGCAACACTAAAGCTATCAATTGCTTTAGACTGTATGACAGATTTTGAGGACCACTTAAAAGAATGCTGTGCAAAACAATGAAATAAGACTCTGAGCTCACCAAAAAGTTTAGCATGTGCTGGGGGCTTTTGGCCCAGTTAATAGACAAACCTCTTTTGCTGATTTAGCCAGGCTATCTCTCAGAAGTAAGCAGAAATGATACATTTTTATGTTTAACACACATACCACTGGTGCACCTGGAAGATTCTTGTTAGTTTTGAGCAAAGGAAAAATAAGGTGGTTATAGAAAATGCCAAGAAAGTTTCAGAGGCTCTAATTTCAGTGTATATCTCTTATTACCAGTACATTAGCTGTGGGAACAGGCTTTCCACAGCTTCTGTCTGTGGATCTCGGTTCTACTTGTCCTTTTGTCTTAAAGAATTGATTCTTGACTTAATCCCAGAGGCACAGCAGTGAAGAGAAAAATGGATTTTCACATAAGAATAGACCTAGACAATTCAGACTCTGTGGAACAACTGGCTACATAATTTGTAGGGTCCAGTGCCAAATGAAAATGCTGGGTTCCTTGTCCAAAACTTATTAAGAATTTTAGGCCTGTGACAGTCGGGCATTAAAGCAGGCTCAGGACCCTTTGATGCACAGGGAGCTATGTGACTGCACAGGCCACATGCCAGGAAGCTGGCCCAGCTCTCTGGCCTGGAGATAGAAAGGTCAAGGAAGATTTGCTTAAATCTGAGCAGTTTAGAAAGCAATAACGGAACAGGTGAATTTTGTTTGAGGCATCGCACAGTATTAAATTTATGGAAACCACTGTAGCTCCCAGTAGATGTTATCAGCTACTCCTTCTATGCGAAAGAAGCAAACGTCCTCTTGGAGAAGCTGCACGGGGTGGATCTGAGAGTTTCTTTATTTGTGGCAGCCACAGGTTCAGGTAGAGCCACAGAGGGCTGAGTGGTGGCCTCCGAAGGCTCAGTCTGGGTATAGTTGACATTCTTGATTTCCTGGGGTAATCACAGAAGGCTCATGGTGAATGTTTTGTTTGTGGAACCAGACCTGGGTCGCGTTTATTCTCCACATAAAGTGAAGGTTCTAAAAAAGCTTAGAAGAAACAGGAAAGCATTGCCTCGCAAGGTTTTGTGCGTGGCAGTGATGGCACCCGGTGACTTCTTGCACTTAACTCACTGTGTGTTTATAGCCACTCTTCTCACTGATTCTCAGTTTACACAGCTGGTCAGCTTTTACTGGATGGACTGTAATAATGGAGGAGAAAGCATTAACTCTGAGGAATGTTTCAGAGCCATTGGAAAACTAGTAGGAGACTATTGCTTGGTTCTTTTTGTTATAACACGAAGTATTAAGCAAAACATAAACAGATTTTAATAAATGACAAAAATCAAAACATAACAGAAATTTCTTCTGTGCTTAAATCCATAAGAAAAGAGTAGATGCCATATTTTTCATGCAGTAGTCACATATAAATATTTGTTTCTAAACAAATCATTCTTAGAGACAACATCTTACTCATCAAGATGTTTAATAAAACATCTGTTTCTGATGAGAAAAAAAATAACACATGCAGGGATATGAAAGCAACATTCATGGAGTGGCTTACTGTATTAGGGGTTTCCCTTGTGGCTCAGCTGGTAAAGAATCTGCCTGCAATGTGGGAGACCCAGGTTTGAAACCTGGGTTGGGAAGATCCCCTGGAGAAGGGAATGGCTACCCACTCCAGTATTCTGGCCTAGAGAATTCCATGGACTCTGTAGTCCATGGGGTCGCAAAGAGTTGGACACGACTGAGTGACTTTCACTTCACTTCACTCTAGACACCTTCGTATGTAGCATCCTTAGTTCATGTGACTACCACTTAGAGGTAAGGAAGATGTAGTTCAAAAAGCAAACATTTCACTAACAAAGTGCTTCTATAAGATGTCAGTTAATAGGTGTTCCACAGTAGTCAAATGCTTGAGAAAATACTTCATGTTATCAAGCACTCGAGAAAGTTAGGAGACTTGGACTATATAATTGACATTCTAGGCCCTTTGCTCTTTGCCTTTTTCCCTCTTCTTCCCCATAAGGGTTAGAGGTTTCTTCTGGCCCTCAGTTCTGACAGTAGGAAAAGCTGCTGTCAAAAAGCAATAAGGAAAACAATATCATCTGTAGCCTTGTAGACATCTGCAGGCTGGTGGGGGTATACTTGAGGGACAGAGAGTCTTCATGGAATCCCTGAAATTTTACTGTAAAGTTTTGCTATGTAAGCCAGACATCAGTGGCTGAATCTTCTTCTGTTCCCCAAAATACCCAGAGGGATGTAGTCTGGAATGTTTGCTGAAAAACTCTGGACACTCAGTACTGTAGTCAGTCTTTGGAGTTAGCATTTCAATTTCCAAGATTTGGATCAGTTATCTAAATACAGTTCTTTGAGTGAAACAGATTTAGTTTTAGAGGTACTGTGTACTCTGTAAAATCTGAAAGACATACTAAGTTAGGTTGAAATAGGATCACAATAATAAGAGAAGGCTTCTTATCTGATCTGATGGGTAGATGGTGCAGTGGTAAAGAATCCACCTGCCATTGCAGGAGATGCAAGAGACCTGGATTCAATCCCTGGGTTGGGAAGATCCCCTGGAGGAGGAAATTGCCACCCACTCCAGTATTCTTGCCTGGAAAATTCCATGGACAGAGGAGCATGGTGGCCTACAGTCCATGGGGTTGCAAAGAGTTGGACATGTTGAGCAACTAAGCATGCCCCCAGGTAGCCCCAAATTCATTAAAATCACGAATTATTTAAAAGCAGTACATATACATCTTAAACATTTTAATTAAAAATGTTAATGTACATCCATCAGACAATTTGTTATTGTCAGGCAAGTGTTTCCTTTGATTGAGGATCCATTAAGTAGAGAATCACTTTGTTTTCTTTATATAAACCACACCCATAATGATTTATCTATGGTTGATAATTTAGTTTGATTTAAGATGGAGCTAGAGTTAAAAGGCACTTGTGAAAAAATCTAGAATCCTTCTAGACTTTTATGATTTTTCTCCAATTTTTTATGATTTTCTTTCCTACATCTAATTTGAGAGCTTTTTCTTTTGATGACATAATTTTGTCTCTGTATTTCAACTTAATTTTCTTTTTTTATGTTGTTCAAGTATTGTAATAAAAATATATATGTACCCAAACTTACAATAATAAGTACAATGGACATAAACAGGCTTGGGAACAGATACAGTTAACGCTTGGTAAACAAACACTCTCAGCTAGTAGGGCCAGGTGTATGCATGAGTATTGGTCTCCTAGTTAAACCTTTCAGCATGCTATAGGTATATCGCTGTATTTTACAGAGGTCATCAATTTAAGCTGCAGGTAGAAGTAGAAGTCATTAATGGAGCTTATGCTGTGGTCACATTATATTTTTCTACTTTTCAGCTACCTTTGATACTGTGGTTCTTCAGTTCTTCAGTCCTTTCTATCTACTTCTGGGAAGCCCCAGGGTGATGTTTGACATGCATTCATAAGCAAGTCTTTTTATTTTCCTTAAACGTTGTGGGCATCTGTTGGTCTAAGCCTCATGAAGGCAGCATCTCTTAGTTGACAAAAGCTGGGTTGCCTCCTACCAGACACTACATCATGGCTGGAAACTACTGTTACCCTGGGAGTGAAGAACTTTCATCCCCTAATATAACAGGCTCTTTACATGTTCTATTCATGTCTTTCTTTGTTGGAAATCAAACATCAGTATATGGAGGCGAGGTCAGCCACAATTATGACTGTCAACAAATAGGATATCCTGCTAGTCACTCCCTTTCCCCCAACAACTGCGGCATTGTTACAGGACTAAGGCGTGGGTCTGCCCTTCGCTTTCCTTGGTTTAGTCGCTAAGTCATGTCCAACTCTTATGACCCCATGGACTGTAGCCCGCCAGGCTCCTATGCCCATGGAATTCTCCAAGCAAGAATACTGGATTGGGTTGCCATTCCCTTTTCCAGGGGATCTTCCCAACTCAGGGATCGAATTTTCTATCCACTGAGCCACCAGGTAAGCTTATTTCCCATGTCTTCTCCATGGACTTCTCCATGTCTTCTGCATGGTCTCCATAGACTTCTCCATGTCTAATGCAAATGGACTCCCAGCAAGTCCAGGCTGCCAGACATAGTGCAGACATGGGCCCACAGCTCAGACATTTCTTGAGTGTCCCTATTATATCAGTTCTCCATTTTTTCTTCTGTTAATTGCTGCAATTGTGGTACCATGGTAGGATAATCTAGTGAGGTATTAAAACCCCCATTTTCAAGAAGAGGAAACCAAGGCCCAGAGAGTAAGACATACAACTGGGAAGCAGTGAGTTGGGACTGGAACCAGCTCCTTAACTCTCCCCATGTTTTTCTAAGAGAGAATGCAGAGCACCCACCCCATTCATGAAGCAGGGTCTGTAGTGGGCAAAGCAAGCCCGAGGGGGCTGTGACAAGGCTCTGATCCACTGGCAGGGATGTGCCTGCTTGTCGTCTGCGCTGTCCAAGTACATGGCTCCCCAGGCTGACACTGCAGCAAGGGGAAAAGACGTAGCTGAGGAATAGGGAAGGGAGTCAAGGGTGTATTAGCCTGAAATCTTGAGCTTCCAATGCAGGGGGCCCGGGTTCGATCCCTGGTCAGGGAACTAGATCCCACATGCTGCAACCAAGACCCCACACAGCCAAATAAATAAATCAGTTGGAAGAAAATAGAAGAGTGTATTGGCCTGATGGGAGGTGCTGGGACTTCACTTCCCTGAATGTCTCAACATAGAAGATGATGACAGGTGTGTTCCCACTCCCAGGGACATGATAGTTCAGTGCTATTATTCTTTTATTCCTTTCCATGTCTGTAGTTGCATGCAACAGGGTGGGGTTAATCTTACTCTAGTTTTGGACAAAAAAATTAAGACTCTGAAAGTTAGAGTCCCTTTTTCCCTTTTTATATTTTTCTTGCTAATTGAAATAGTTTGTCAATCTCTTGTTTGAGAAACTTGTACTAGAGCAAAAGGCTTTTAATCTAAGATTATTTGGCTTATGTTTTTTAGGTAACTACTCCTTTTTCCAACATAATGTTTCAACTTTTTCATTTTTTGGGGGGAGAAGGAAGGACTTATTGGATCTTTTCCAAACCAATGTCTCAATGTGTCAACTTTAAAGAAGCAAATATAAGCCCTGGACACTCCTCTGGCTCTTCGTGTAAAGAATGAAGAGAACCCAGGACTCCTGGGTTCCCACATAAATAAGTATTTTTGTTTTTACACTATAACAGTTCTTAAAACTTTAAATTTCAAGACAGAAATCAGCAACTTAGGGACTCTCCGAGTCTGCCCGAGTGTCTGTCAACACATACTGTACTCTTTTGTTCTCCTAATAAATACTTTACTAGTCTCACTGAAAAAAAGAACAGAAATTGTCTTACTTTTACAGAGCAGGAAACTGAGTCAGATAGAAGTGATTTGCCTAATGAGACACGACTGGTTAATAGCAGAGCTTGGATTAAACTCAACATTTCTTAACATTGAGTTCAGACTTCTTTCTGCTACCTTGTGTTGCCTCCTATGCCACTGATGAATGGATTAATGAATTGCTCTGTATATGGTGGTTGAATGCCCCAAATGCCTTTGAAAGTAAGAAGAGAGTATTATTCCTTACTGATTGTTTGGTTTAAATGAATCACCAGAAAATTATAGGAACCTCTCTTAAGCTTCTATATTCCCTGATTTATGTAATTTTAGCTCAAATCACAGGTTCCCCAGTACTCCCAAAAAAGTATGGATATTTGGAAAATGAAAGCCACATATAGATTAAATTAAACAAGGTAAAATTGTGGTAATCCTTCAATACGATTTAGTAATGTTCAGACTCAGTAGTACTCCAAATTATAGTTTTTCCAAAGGTTTACTGTTCATCTACACTATTCATTTCAATTGCCAACCCTGCTTGACATATAGACATGTAGTAGATTTGTTGGAGAAAGCAAGCACTGTTTTAACTACAATAGCCTGAAATGCTAGTAGTCACAGCACAGTGTCACTTGTTAGAAACCCCCACGTTCCGCTACTGGAAATCAGCTACCCACCTTATTTCAGTTCTATCAAATGCCAGTTGATTGATTTATTAGTCTATTAAAGCAGCTGGAGAATATTTCACAAAAGGATTTATTTGTTTGGAGGTACCTGAGAGAAACTAGAAGGTTCTTAGTAAGAGATTTTGAATTTCTACTTTATGAGCTGCTGGCTGGTATAATAACTAAATCGGGACACGGAATGCCTGAGTAATATGCCAAGACCGTAAGCCGGTCAGCCTGGGAGCCAGAGAGACTTCAGGCGATGTGCCCTTAACCACTGTGCCTCTGCCTTCCCGCTGTGAGGTGAGCCAAGGGCTGTGGCATAAAGTCATTTTTTTTTTTGGATTCAAAACTGGGCTCCGCTACTCAGGAGCTGTGGAAACTTGGCAAATGAACTTACACCTTTGTCTCCCCTTTGTTAACAGACAGGGCATTAGGACTAAACTCCTGGGATTTTTTGGTGAGGTTTATGTGAGGTGACACCTACTTACCACAATACCTAGCATCTAATAAGACCTTAGCCAATAGCAGCCTTTATTATATTATTGTTGTTATGACTGTGGGGGACTTAAAAATTAAGAGGTATTTTACTGAATCCAAGGAACTTTTGATTTAGTTGGGGACTGAAAATATAAGTAGGTGCCAATTAATGCAGAATCAAGAATAAAAGCATAAGAAATTAAACCCCATAATTTGAAAATGTTCAAAGGAGGCAGTGGTATAAACAACGTTTACCTCCTTTCTGGGTTTACTTTGGCTCAGTTAAGAGTGTCCATGCAAATTTTTCCATTTGCAGTAACGCAGATGGACTTGGAGGGTATTATGTTAATTTAAATAAGTCAGACAGAGAAAGACAAATACTGTCATGAATCACTATATATATGATGAAATCTAAAAAATAAAACAAACCAGTGAATATAATATAAAGGAAACAGGCTCACAGATATAAAAATATAAAGGTGGGGAGGGGCAAGATAGGGGTAAAGGATTGAGAAGTACAAACTATCAAGTGTAAAACAAGCTACAAGGATATATTATCAACACAGAACACAGCAAGTATTTTCTAATAACTATAAATGGAATATAACCTTTATAATTGTGAATCACTATGTTGTTCACCTGTAACTCATATCATATTGTACATATATATCTCACATTTCTAAAAAGTGTACATGCGCTATATACAAGTATTGAATCATTCTGTTGTGCACCTGAAGCTAATATAATGTTATATCTCAACTATATCTAAATTTTTAAAAAGTGTACTTATGCCAATCATACATACCTTCAGCAATATGCCATTGACTTCATGAGCAAAATTCTAGATTTTTTTATGTGGACTAACTTTTTATTTGCCCTGCTGTTACAGTCTGTTTTAGATGAGCAAGCAATTTCGTGCATTTTTGCTATGCATCATTTTTAGCTCTTCCATTCAGCACCAATCTAAAATCAACATAGTATTAAGTAGATCTTTTTCAGTAGTTGGCAAATTTCAAATTTTTATGTAAATCACTTCTTTTCCTAAGTCCTGCAACAGTTATACAACAAGAGACAGTCATTTTGGTGTAATTGATAGGTTAAGTAGAAGTGAGAATTTCATATAAGGAAATATGAGTACCAGGGCATTAAAGAAAAGATATGTTACTGATTTGTTTTATTAATTGGTGCAACTTTGGGAGTTGAGTTTGTCATATACTCCTAAATAACAGCCCATCATCAGCTTCAACATTCTTGATCTGGAAGGTCACTTTTCTAACTTGTCAACACCAGTTGCCATGCTTGCTTGACTGAAATAATCATATTATACAGACTTGATGACCAAACTTGTTTACATTATGGCTATAACTAGTGAACTATTAATTCTTAGTTTTCAGTCTGTCTTCCAAGTCAACTATAAATTCACTGGTGTCATGTTTTTCAAAATAAAACAATCAAGAAACCCATAACATATGAAAAAGTTTCCTTCAGTCCATCAAGTAACAAAACCCTCATGAATTTCTGTTTCATTTTTTAAGTAACTAATTCTTTATAGTGAATAAGAGCAGTCTTTTGAATAGCTTCTTATGTGTACCAGAACTGGATTGTGTTTTTGATATGATAATTATAGTCAGTTTATTCTATTTATATAATCTTTTCTTGTCTCCATTCTTCACTGTAGTCTTAAGAGTTTTCCAGTTTTCTCTAGAACCGCTTGGACTGGATCAGCTTTTAGACTAGGCGCTGATTACCAGTAGCCCATTGCTTGTAGTGCCACCTGGTGGCCTTCATCTATTACTACTGCTGATAGCAATGAAGCCAACCCTCAGCTGGAGTCAGATCTGAAATTAGCAGTTTTAAAAAATGTATCCCAAGTGCATACATTTTCATATGTTATCCTGAGGGTATTCATTTTCAGATTATTAACTACTTGAGAAAACTGAGGTAAATATAAACTATAATTAAGGGTTCTGTTAGAGAAGATCATTAATGCATTTGAGAGAAGGTGGATCAAAACAGCCCTGAACAAAAAATAAAAGGTGCTGGATTCACTACTGAATTTAGTCCTCAGATATTCCTATTTTTATTTCTTATGTTAATTTGAAGCCTTTGATAGGTGTACCCATGGTTGCAGTGTTAATAGATCAAACCTTCACAGCAGGGTCCAGTTTTTTGGACAAAAATATATGTCATTTTGTAAAGCATATAAACCAGGAATGAATGTGTAGTGTTTTGGCATTATTTTTCATGATGAAAGTGGGGTTAGAATCAGGGTCATGGCAGGAAAACTATGTAAAAGTCTGTATTACTCATTAAAAACATTTAAGAAGACAAAAAAGAAATTGGCTGAGAATTCATTTTGATTGACAAGTGTTTAATTTACACTCATTTAAATTCCATTGAAGAGCCATTCTCTTCCAATTGTGATGAGTACAGTTGAGGTTGTTAGGTGATTAACTAATAGTTCAGATGGCAATACATGCTCTTTTTCTGCAGTATGTTCTTCTGCAGCTCTGGATGCCTAGGCCTATGGCTATTTTCCTTTCCTCAAGACCCAGAAACCATAGGATGACAAAGAAGTTACACCCAGCCATCCCAGACTCAGCTAACTCTGACTCCATACAGAAGTCATTAGTGAAAAAGATCAAGAATTCCTTCCTTTAAAAAGAAAAAGAAACAGAAGATGATTCACTAGAGACGGATATTCTACAGTTTTAATGTCTTCTACTAGCTTATCTCTTGCAAAATATCTCTAGCAAGACAATTTAGTGAGTTGTTATTAGTCAAATTGTGTTCCCTTCAAGAAGATAGGCTGCAGCCGAAACCCCCAGGACTTCAAATGTGACCTTGTTTGGAAACAGAGTCTTTACACAGGTACTTAATTAAAAATGAGGTCATAGGGTGGAAGTAGGGATGAGGGGCGTCTTCCCTAGCAGCCCAATAGTTTAGACTCTGTGCTTCCATTTCGGGGGGGTGAGTGAATTCAGTCCTTGATCAGGGAACTAAGATCCCACATGCTACAGGGGGGTGCCCCCCCACCCAAGTGAGGTCACTGGGGTGAGCCCTGATCCCATATGACTGGGGTCCTTATTAAAAGGGGAAATCTGGTTACAGAGACAGACAAGCTCAGAGGAGAGACCACATGGAGAAACACAGGGAGAGCGCCGTGTGGGAGGAGGAGTCTCGCTGTCACAAGCCAGGCGTGGCGGGGCCCCAGGAAGCTGGAAGAGGAAGGTCCTTCCCCAGCAGGTTTCTGAGGGGTTAGGGCCCTTCCCTGGCGGCTCAGCAGGCAAAGAATCCGCCCTCAATGCAGGAGACCTGGATTTGGTCCCTGGGTTGAGGGGATCCCCGGGAGGAGGGCATGGCAACCCACTCCAGTATTCTTGCCTGGAGAATCTCCATGGACAGAGGAGCCTGGTGGGCTACACAGTCCAAAAGGTCACAAACAGTCGGACACGACTGACCAGGCACACAGCATACAAGGTCTTTCAAATGCCTTGCTAGGATAAAGCACTTCCGTTGTTCGAAACCACTCAAATTGTGCTACTGTGCTATGGCAGCCCTAGGAAATCAATGGAATCATAATATTGAAATAGTACTTACCACACTGCCCTGTGAGCACATTACAGGAGTTGTCTTATTCCCACCTGATAACGACCTTGAGCAGTCTCTTATCTTCCCAAGATACCATGAGATGAAGTCACTAATTTACTGAGGTTAAATGACTTGCCCAGCGAGTGAGCTGGGATTTGAACCCAGGCTGGTTTAATTCTAGACTCTCCTGTGTGTGTTGCAGCCACTGTCACATTCCCCTCGTGTCTCATCTAGAACCACCCACCTCCATTTCAGAGGAGAATTGCTCTTGGCATTAACTGGAAACCCCATTCTTCATCTTCAAGGGCATGGATGCCTCTTCATTTCTCTGACAAGATTCTCTGGTCTCTTTGTAATTCAAAATTTATAACCTTCTTGGCCTCTCCCCCCATACCTCTCCATTTCTTTCCATCTCTTTCCATCACCCAAATCAAAGTTTAATATGTGTAACAGAGTGGAAAAATGACATTGAGTCAATTTTCTGCTTCAAAAGAATTTCTTTTAAAAATCTGCTTTGAACTGTGTGTATATCAGAGATACTAAAAGCTGGGCTAGCACTTAAAACTCAGTGTTTTGTTACTGAAACTATTTTATTACTGAAAATTCATTCTCAGAACATAATTTTTTTTCCTAAATAACAGATTATTTTTGCATTTCAGTTTAACTCTGCTAACTGATCCAGAAAAAGTCAAGAAATTAGTTTATAAAGGGCCATGGGTTGAAGCAGTTAAAAAAACAAATTCTACTTAAACCAATAGTTAGACAAAACAGTTGATTGTACATGGACTTTTAACAGCTCAAGCCATCAGATTAGATTTCTGTTAGCTCATTAGAGAAACAAAGAGGGAATTAGGAATCTCAGGTATACCTGAAACTTCTTATTTATATTTTTGGTCTCGATTTAGTATGTTCACCTTCTGCTTAGTGTTCCACGCTGAAGTGGTAGGTTTCCAACTTTTTTGCCTACAACCCATAGTCAGGGAAGCCAGGGGAGGAGTTCAGGGAGGAGGGATGATACACACTGTCAGCTGCTTGGGGCGGCGAGGGGGGTGGGGAGACCTGATTGAAAGGATGACTAACAATGCTCCATAGTTGGGAGATCAGTATTTATTGAAGAAAATGTGTTTGCTCTTGTTCGATCAAACAGTCATCTAGGAAATATTGGAGCGGCATGAGTAATAAAGCTGCCAGAGGAGTAAAAGTCACTGGACTTGATAAGATTGTGAAGCCAAACAGCAAGAAAATCTGCCTGCCTGGTAGGTGTCCCATGCTCCAACAAACACTGCTGGAGAGACAGCCATCCATTAGCAAGGCCTCAGGCGACTCACAAAACCACAGTCAAGCATGCTGGATATTGGGCCGGCTATCTTATAACAACACAAAAGTAGCCAGCAACCGTCTACAGCACACTTCCTTTTACTTTTCAAATTATTTTATTTTTCTTTTCTGTAACACATTGTTTATAAAGTAGAAAGAAGTTGGCAGTGTATGTATCTGGAGATTAGAATGCATGAAGATTAAATGACTATCTCAGGGTCCAACAGCTAGTGACTGGCTATTCTGGTGAGACTGGGAAGCTCAGAAGCCACCAGCAATGGTCCTGCCCCTGCTGATCCTTTCTGTTTTCAGAGGCTTTTCACAAAACTCTGGACCTCAGCCCTTCTACCTTGCCTGACTAGACTAAGTAAACTACACTAAACTAAACTTAATGACTAAAGCACAGATTTGTCCTGACTTGAAGAATGGCAGATAGGGACCCCCTTTATTGGCTGGTCATGAAGAGGAAGAAGAGAGGAAGTGGTAAGAGAGGCATCAATATTTTATAAAGTCTCATTGCTTAAGTCCACCAGGGTATTTCTATTCCTACCTATTAATAAAATGAAGAAAAAGGACAACAGTATAGTCATTCAACTTAATTGAGAGCTAGTGGGTAACACTAAGAAAATTCAATGAGAAAATTCTAAAAGATAGGAATCTCTAAGAAAATCAGGGATGAAAAAGCAGTTATATAAGTAAGAGGTGATGTTACTATTGAGTAGTGACTTTTCGTCTGGACTGTTGGAACTAGAACCATCTAGATGTCAGTGAGATTCTCACAGGAAAGTAAGTAACAAAAAAGTAAGACTTTTTTGCATCTTTCTAACTTAGATAAAAGCAGTGTTAGCTATAGATATAAAAGCTAAAGCGATCAAAACTATATTTCTATAATAACTTATCAGAGCTACAATGAGAGATTTAGGAATTTTAAGGTAAAAGTGGTAGGCAATGCCATGGAAATGGAAAAGATCATTTTTCATAAAAATGCGTGTAGACCAAGACTAGAAGAGACTTATGTAAAGAATCCTAGTACTGAAGAATAAGCAAAAAAAAAAAAAAAAAAGAGGCAGAGAAGAGATGATCTAGAGACCAGAAGACAATAGTGAGAGAAGGAGGATAGAAAGATTCAAAGCTGTATCTATTATGGCCTCCAGATCAAGAAGGACTGATATTCAAAGTATACCTTGGGATTTGATATTCAAATTTGCCTGCAATGCAGGAGACCTGGGTTTGATCCCTGGATCAAGAAGATCCCCTTGAGAGGGAAATAGCAACCCACTCCAGTATTCATGCCTGGAGAATCCCATGGACAGAGGAGCCTGGTGGGCCCCAGTTCATTGGGGTCACAAAGAGTTGGACACAACTGAGTGACTCACACACACACAACATCCTCAAATCAAATAATACTTAGTCTTGGTGAAAGCTTTCAGTGAATGATGGGGAGAAAGCCTAATAAAACTCAGGCAGAGAATAAATGGAAATGAGTGGAGTGGTCACATTAGAGTAAAGCCATCTTTTAAGACGTTTGTCTCTGACGGGAAGTTGAATTAAAAGGATATTTTATAAAGAGGGAGAATGATCCAAGGGGATGAGTCCAAGGAGAAGGAGAAGGGAGAGCTGAGAAAGCAAGGTTTGGGAAGAATGGGTGGGCACAGGGTCCATTATGGATGTGATGGGCTTGGCTCCGGACAGGAGGAGGATATCCCTGGGATAGAGGCTAAGTTAGAAGATTAGAGGTTGGAGCTTCTGCAGGACACTATCTATGTCACTGGGAAGCCAGTTACCAACTGAGTGTGGGGCCTTGAGAAGTCATTTAATCTTCATGAGTTCTAATCTCCAGATACATAAAACGGCTAACTTCTCCTTTCTGTTTTATAAACAAAACGGCTAACTTCCCCTTTCTATTTTATAAACAATGTGTTAGAGAAAAGAAAAGCAATACACTTTGAAAACAAAAAGTAAAAATGTCCTGTAGAGGGTTGCTGATTATTTTTGTGTTGTTTAAGATAGCCGGCCCGATACGCGGCATGCATGACCGCTTGCTGTTTTGAGTCGCCTGAGGCCTTGCTAATGGATGGCTTGTCTCTCCAGCAGTGTTTGTTGGAGCATGGGACACCTACCAAGCAGGCAGATTTTCTTGCTGTTCAGCTTTACAATCTTATCAAATCCAGTGATTTTTATTCCTCTGGCAGCTTTATTACTCATTCCTGCCCCGATATTCCCTAGATGACCATTTGAGCAAGAGCAAACACATTTGCTTCAATAAGTACCAATCCCCTAAGTTTGGAGCATTGTTGGTCATCTTGCAATACCTCTGAAGCAGCTCCCAGTGTCTACCATCCCTCCTCTCTGAACTCCTCCTCGGGCCTCCTGACTGCCTGCGGCGCTGCTCTGGTCCACCTCCTGCCTCTGTTTCCCCTGTTGTACCTCCTCTGCCCCATTTGCTTTACCTGGTCTTGAAGTGGCGGCAGCTCCAAAGGTGCCATATTCTGCTCTCTCTCCTATTCTCCACTCTAACCCTCAGGAGTCTCCCAAGTGCATGCAAGTACAGCTCTAGTTCTTGTGCTAAATGTAGGTCGGTTGGCTTATTTCACTTCTGAGTCTCCAAGGGTTCCACAGGTCATTCTTCCTTGAATCTTCTGCTCTCTCCCCCATGCAACAAATCCCAAACCATCTATCTCACTGCCTTTCTGCACTGGTGCCCCAACTGTAGTCTTCCTCTGGAGTTTTCTGCGTTACTCCATAGTATCATCCTTCTTTTAGCCACCTGGCTAGCGATGTAGCCATCATCCTTGACTCTACTTTTGAATCTCATGTGCAATATCTAATTGGTTGTCAAATTCCATCAGTTTTACTTACAAGAGACTCTTGGTTCCATAGCTTTCAGAAGAGGTGGTTTATGTCTCACTCTTGATTCTTGCTCTTTCTCCTCTCGAGTCCTATTGCCAGAGTTCTATTTTTACAGTCCTGATGTGACTTTGCTACTCCCTGGAAATCTCACAGTTCTCTATTGTTTCCAGCATAAAACCCAGACGATGGCATTTGAACCACTTCAGGATTGAGTCTCAACTACTTTTTGACTCTTATTTCTAGACGTATTGCCCATACTTATTTCACACTTAAGTCATGTTGAGATTCTTACCATTGACAAGGACACAAATGCATCTTTCCAACTCCTGATTTTTGCTTATTCAATTCCTTCTGCCCAGAGTTCAGTTAATATCACTCAGTTTTATTAAAAGTTTCCTGTAATACTACTCAATAAATTTTGTTGGATTGAAATATAATGATTAGCCTCTCTCCTGAACATAAATATCAAAGCAGAGATCAAATCTTTTTCATCCTTGTATTTCTAGCAGTTAACAGAAATTGATAGTAGATACTCAAGAAATATTTACTTGGAAACAAAAGCTGAAGAATTACTGATCTGCATGGTTATATGTATTTTTAATACCTATGTTTCCCTAAGAGGGACAATGTAGTAAAATAACCAGTTACAGATATAAAATACACATTCTTTACTACCCACCAGCATGAATTGTTATTCACTGGGGGAAAATAGCTGTTTACAAGATTGGTACTGACATAAATAGTTGCAAACCACTCTTTTAGTCCCTAAGATCTGATGTGGATAGTAATGAATATTTGTAGTAAAGAGCTTGTTTACAACTTTTCTCTACATGAAATCTTACATATATAGGACCCTCAGGTTTCAGTATTATAGAGTATTTCAGGTGAAATATCTGTTCCCTGCTTTCTAGTAGCAAAGCTTTCCAACATGAAACATTGGGTGTTTAAATATGTATCATAATTAACAATGAAATTATGGCTATGTTGCAAACACTGGAGAGTTTTAGTAACTGAAAAGTTGGTTCATCCTATAGGAATTCACTTGACTGTGTATGAATATAATATTTTGTTGCGGAAGTTTATTTTTTGAAACAGTTATATTCCTAAGCTTCAGTTTATTTAGCTTGTATACAGTGATTCTTTTTATCTTTTCAACCAGTCAGTATTGATTGGGAAAGCACCAGAATTCAAAATCTTTTTTAGTTTACTACAGAAAAAAACAATTTCTTCCTTAGGATAATTCTATGATACAGATTAAATCAGAGTCAGTCAAAGATGATCTACCAAGTCAGACAAATATTTCTCTTCTTAACTAGGTTTGTTGCTGTTGCTGACAAGTGCTCAGTCATGTCCAGCTCCTTGCAACCCCATGGCCTGTAGCCTGTCAGGCTCCCTGAGTGAATTATTTTATTATTTTGAGAACCTTGATTCGTTGGTGTTGGTATAAAAGTAAATGCATACCTTGATAAACCTTGTGTTTTTTTAGGAGACAAAATGACCTCTTACAGTTAAAGGTTAGGATAAATATGGCCTCTCTGTCTTTTCAGTCTGTGGTACCAAGTCTAGGTGGGATGACTCAAAATGAGCACTTTGTCTGACTAAATTACCAGTCTCCTCTTTGAGAAGGGTGGAGAGTGCTTCAGACTGGGCATTGGCATCGGGCAGACTGTGTCTGGAATTCTACCTTCACCATTTAGTAACAGGATGACATTGGGCAAATGACTTGGTCTCTCTCAGCTTCCATTTACTCATCTGTAAAACAGGTATTCATCCATTCATTTGTTCGTCTGTTCGTTTAGTTATTCAATAAATATTTGTGGAGCAACTATGATGTGCCAAGTTCTGTTAAAGGAATCTGGGTAGCAACAGTGAACACAACAGGAAAAATCATTTTTTTAAATTGAATTATAGTTGAAGTATGCTATAATATAAATTACAGGTGTATAATATAGCAATTCACAATTCTTAAAGGCTGTACTCCATTTATAACTATTATAAAATACTGGCTATATTTCCCGTGCTGTACAATATATCCTTGTCGCTTATTTATTTATAATAGTAGCTTGTAACTCTTAGTCCCCTACCCCTATTGTGCTCTTATCCACTTCCTTCTCCCCACTGGTAGCCAGTAGCTTGTTCTCTATGTCTGTGTGTCTGTTTCTTTTCTGTTATATTCACTAGTTTGTATTTTTTAGAGTTTGAATATAAATGCTACCATACAGTATTTGTCCTTCTCTGTCTGACATATTTCACTTAGCATGATACCCTCTGAATTCATTCATGTTGCTGCAAATGGCAAAATTTCTTTCTTTTTTATGACTGAATAGTATTTGATTGCATGTAAATACACACAGACACACAGACACAGACACACACACACACACACACACACGTCTTCTTTATCCATTCATCTGTTAATGGACACAGGCTGCTTCCATATCTTGGCTATTGTAAATAATGCTGCTATGAACATTGGGGTACATGTACCTTTTCAAATTAATGTTTTTGCTTTTCTCTCTCTCTCTCTCTCTTTTTTGGTATATATCCAGGAGTGGAATCACTGGGTCATATGGTAGTTCTATTTCTAGTTTTCTTGAGAGACTGCCATATTGTTTTCCACAGTGTCTGTACCAATTTACATTCCCACCAACAGTGTATGAAGTTTCCCTTTCCTTTACATCCTCACCAACATTTGTTATTTGTGGTTCTTTTTGACGATAGCCATTCTGACAGGTGTGAGTTGCTATCTCATTGTGGTTTTGATTTGCATTTCTCTAATGATTAGCAATGCAGACCATCTTTTCATATCAGTTCAGTTCAGTTGCTCAGTTGTGTCCGACTCTTTGCGATCCCATGGACTACAGCTTGCCAGGCTTCCCTGTACATCACCAACTCCAGGAACTTACTCAAACTCATGTCCATAGAGTTAGTGATGCCATCCAACCATCTCATCTTCTGTTGTCCCCTTCTCCTCCTGCCTTCAATCTTTCCCATCATCAGGGTCTTTTCCAATGAGCCAGTCTTCGAATCAGGTAGCCAAAGGATTGGAGTTTCAGCTTCAGCACCAGTCCTTCCAATGAATATTCAGGACTGATTTCTTTAGGATGGACTGGTTGGATCTCCTTGCAGTACAAGAAACCCTCAAGACTCTCCTCAAACACCATAGTTCAAAAGTATCAATTCTTCGGTCCTCAGCTTTCTTTATAGTCCAACTCTCACATCCAGACATGACTACTGGAAAAACCAAAGCTTTGACTAGATGGACCTTTGTTGGCAAAGTAATGTCTCTGCTTTTTAATATGCTCTCTAGGTTAGTCATTGCTTTTCTTCAAAGGAGCAAGCATCTTTTAATTTCACAGCTGCACTCATCATCTACAATGATTTTGGAGCCCCCAAAAATAAAAGCCTGTCACTGTTTCCATTGTTTCCCCATCTATTTGCCATGAAGTGATGGGACTGGATGTCATGATCTTAGTTTTCTGAATGTTGAGCTTTAAGCCAACTTTTTCACTCTGCTCTTTCACTTTCATCAAGAGGCTCTTTAGTTCTTCTTTGCTTTCTGCCATAAAGGTGGTGTCATCTGCATCTCTGAGGTTATTGACATTTCTCCTGGAAATCTTGATTCCAGCTTGTGCTTCATCCAGCCCAGCATTTCTCATGATGTACCCTGCATATAAGTTAAATAAGCAGGGTGACAATATACAGCCTTGACATACTCCTTTTCCGATTTGGAACCAGTCTGTTGTTCCATGTCCAGTTCTAACTGTTGCTTCTTGACCTGTGTACAGATTTCTCAGGAGGCAGGTCAGGTGGTCTGGTATTCCCATCTTTTTAAGAATTTTCCACAGTTTGTTATGAGCCACAGTAGTCAAAGGCTTTGGCATAGTCAGTTAAGCAGCAATAGATGTTTTTCTGGAACTCTTTTGCTTTCCTTGATGATCCAACGGATGTTGGCAATTTGAAAACAGGCAAAAATCTTGGCTCTCATAGAATTTACCTCTAGTAAGTCAGTATTAACAGTACCTGCCATCCATGGTTGCTGGGAGTTGGCTGATATAAGGTAGGTTAAACTGCTTAGCACAAGTCCAGCACCTAGTACACTCACTAAGCTTAGGAAAGTGAGTGGTCTGGCTTGACAGGCTTCCTGAGGAGGGTTTGGGAGCACGTGTGGCCTGGGGAGAGGGCAGGTTGGGGTCAGGGTATGTTAGGGTTGTAGAGGCCGAGGTTTTTTGAGTACTTACTATTTGTCAAACTCTGTACCAGGTGCTTTAAAACTTAGAGCAACCATATGAGGCAGATACTGGGAATAAGCTCATTCATTCCTTCAAAAAGCCTTTATTGAGGGTCTTCTTTACACTAGGCGGTGTGCTGGGCACTGGAGATAAAATACGTAAGGAGCAGGGCCTTCACACTAGAATGCTCTCACTAACTGTGAAGGGTAAGTGCAGAAGATACCGTTGTAAAGCACAGAGTGCTTCCGCAGCACCTACGCAGTCTGAAGTAATAGGGCTGGAAGATGGAGACCCGTGGAAACAGCACAAGCTTCAGTTACAGAATGGCTCCAGCTTCTGTCCAGCAGCCCTGCCCAATCACTAACTGTATTTTTTGCCTGCTGAGATCCTCTCCTGACAGTCACCCTGAACTTGTGCTTTATGGTAAGAGCTGGTTTAGATGTTGCATCTCTGAAAACAGATCTGGAGAGAGGAACAGAGCAAGAATGAGTTGGATGTTTCCATGGACCCGCTCTCTTACCTTTTCAGTGGACAAGTGGAGAAGGGCACTGAGGTAACTAACTGCGGCCCAAGGGGGCCTGTTAATGTCACTTGACTGGCCCTCATCTGCCAGAATCAGGTAAAAATACTTCTTTTCTTTGGGGTCGTTTTTGGTACTTGAAGCAGTTGTGCTGAGATAGCTTTCTGCACAGACGTTTTCTGATTCGCCGGCTGAAGGTGGGTCCCTGTAGAGTCACACATCTTTGTGGGTGTGTGGAACACACACCAGCACAATCTCATGCACCATCTTTGTCAATGATTCCCCTAAGCATCCTTGGAGAGCTCGTCCTGAGGATCCAGGAATACTTGTGTGGCCATGGAGTGACTGATGGAATTGAGCGGGGACTCGTCAAAATAGAGCAGAAGATAATTGATAATTTCGAAGCAGTGTTTACTTTATTTCTTTTTTTCTGTGTCTGAGATAATTAAAGGACAAACACAGAAAGTTCATTGACTGTTAAGTTTTATTTATTTTTCCAGTACAAATCATAGGGAGCTGGAATAAGTCCCACCACCTCAAAGAGTTTCCCTATTTAATTTCTTGTAGGCAACTTTTAAAATTGAAAATGAAAACTTTGGCCTTTGGGAAGTAACAATTCAAAACTTAAACAAAATATTTGGATATAATATTATCATAACTAAATCTCCAGTTCAAAGCCAAAAATTCCTGGGATTTTTTTGTGTGTGTGTGTGTGCAATAGAGTTTATTAAAGTATAAAAGGGATAGAGAAAGCTTTTGACATAGACATCAGAAGGGGGCAGAAAGGGTACCCACTTGCTAGTGTTAGCAATGGAATTATATACCTCCAATGAATCCAAAGAATGTATGGAGGTTGTAAAGACCTCACCAGACCTACTCCCATAATTTACATTTTAAGATAACAGAATTAGCCAAAAGGTTTAATCCAGAGACTGTCCTCAGGCAGGATTCATTATGTTATATAATCCTTGTAAAGACCAGACCTACTCCCATAATTACATTTTAAGATAACAGAGTTAGCCAGAAGGTTTAATCCAGAGACTGTCCTCAGGCAGGATACATTATTGTTATATAATCCTAAGGAATGTAGAGGAAAGAAAAAAAAGTTTGTCCTTTCTTCCTCCTTGAGAATTCCAGACCTCTCTCTCCTTGGGGACCCCTGGACTTCTTATCAATCTGCCGAGGAATTGACTTTCTCATTTCCCCCTTTTGTTTAAGGAGGATTATGTTGCCAAGGGAAAGGGGCATTGTTTTCATTTCATAAATACTTCCTGATGTCTAGGGGCATGGTCCCTAAATTGTTAAGGCAACATATTCTCCTAACCCTAAAAATGAGGGTCTCTGATCCAGGGGCCCCAAGTAATAGTTGGAGGAGGCTGTGGCACGCGTAGGAGCTTAGACAACCATTTGTAAATTAAAAGCTTTTCGATGGTTAGAAAACCCCATTATACAGTTACAGAGGTAAGGCAAAATAGTCATGAAACCAAGTTAAAATCAAAACGAAAAGTCACACTATGTCCATAGTTACATCAGTCCATCTTAAGGTTGTTAGAAGAAGCATCACATATGATTGTTGTTGAAGATATTTGCAGACTTGGAGAAAGTCTTTTCCTTGAAGTGGAGGTGTCCACCATGGGAAGCCTTCCACTGATGAACAGGGAAGTACTCTGCAGACCCAGCAGTTAGACCAATTATGAAATGCAGTGTAGGAGTGAGCCCAGGACAGGAAGGCATTGTCTTGAGGATCAAACGGCAAACTCAGGATTTCTGGAGTCAGCAGAAGTAGGCTCACATAGATTATCAGGCCCATCTTTTGGCTCATCCAGACAGTCCCATTATGGAAGCGGATCGGGAAGAAAGTGGGCCAGGGGCTTCAGTAAGCACGGAGTAAGTTGCCCCAGTATCTAAAAGGAAATCAATGGGTTGGCCCCCCACAGTTATTAATACCCGGAATTCTTCAGGTATAATTAGGACTGGAGCTTGTGTGGGGACCGCCGGGCACCTTCATCCTGATTGTCTTGAGAGTCTGACCCCTGAAACCTACGCCTCTGGGGGCAGTCTCTCTTCCAGTGTGGTCCTTTGCAGAGGGGACACAGAGCCGGGGGCGGCTTAGATGCCTGAGGGCAATCCCGCTTGAGGTGCCCCTCTTTTCCACAGTAATAGCAAGCCCATCCCTTTTCACCTGGGTCCCTCTGGGCATTTCTCTCAGGCTGTTTAAGAATGGTTCTGATAGCCATTGCGAGGGCTTCTGCCTGTTCCTTTGTCCTTTTCTGCCTTTCTTTCTTTTCCTCGTATTCCCTACCATAATAGACTGTCTGAGCCATTTGCAACAGATTATCTAAAGACTGATTTGGTCCATACGCCCATTTTAATAGCTTATGGTGGATATCTGGAGCCAACTGAGTGAGAAATCTATCCTTTAAGATCATTTTTCCCTCTTCGCTTTCAGGATCAATCTCAGTGAATCTGAGAAGGGCTTCTCTCAGTCTATCTAGGAATTTACCAGGAGCTTCCTTCTCCTCCTGTTCTATGCCAATTTGGCATAGTTTAAAGGTTTAACACACGCTTGCCTGCCTGAGTCCTTCAAGAATACATCTGACAAAATGACTCTGATCCCATTTTCCTTTAGCTGTGTTGTAGTCACAGTCTGGTTCTGTAATTGGGACCGCCTGATTCCCAGTGGGGAGGGTGGTTATCTCTATCCTCTCTCTTCCCTACTGATTCGTTACCAAACCATTCATCTCCACAAGCAACTGCTTTTCCCAAAATTCGAGTTTTTGAGTCGGGAGTCGGCGTTTGTCCCAAGATATACATCACATCCTTCCAAGTAAGGTCATAAAGCAGAGCAACACCTTTAAAAGCTCTAATATATTTTTCTGGGTCCTCTAAATAGTCTCCCAGATCCTCCTTGATTCTTTGTATTTCTTGATAAGAAAAAGGCTTACTATCTCTCATAGACTGATTATTTCTCCCGGTGGGTGGTTCATTTAGAGGCACCAGCTTGTGTGGCTGTTCCTCAGTCTCTCTGGCTGCTCTGCACATATGATCCCAGGAATATATTGGAGAAACCCGCTTTTCTTTATCTCTTTGTCTCCTGTCCTCCATCTCATCTAGTAAAGTAGGAGGACAGGAGGGAGCTGAAGGAGTCACACCCAAATCTATACCCTTGGACACAAGTCTGGCATATTTCACAGCGAGAAAAGGGGCAACACATATGCTACTTCTACCCATTTCCCTTGTTTTCTACAGAACCAGTCTAATTGTAAAACAGTATTATACTTAAGAGACCCTCCAACCAGCCATGTTTCACCATCCTCCAATGGATACCATGGCCATGCAGTATTACATAGGAAGACCAGGTGTGTCTTCTTCAAGCCCTGGGGATCAAATCTATCCCAGTTTTTTCAGGATACAGTTCAAAGGAGTGAGGCTGGAGTTGTTAGCTCCCATCTTGTCCTGAAGAATCCCGGTTGAGCCCCCAGGATGAAAGGTTGTTGCTGAACCTACAAAAAGACGCCAGGATTCTTGGCCTCCAGAGGAGAATTCAATCCAGGGCCAGAGATGAGACTTGATAGCTCAGAGCTTTTGTGCAATAGAGTTTATTAAAGTATAAAAGGGATAGAGAAAGCTTCTGACATTAGACATCAGAAGGGGGCAGAAAGAGTACCCTTCTGGGATTTCTTTTAAAAGTTTTTCCTCTCCCCCTGCATCTGTGTTCATTTTTAGGATAAAGCACACCTTAATTTAGCTAATAAATATGTTCTCAAAATAGGAAATCAGATCAGATTTAAAATGTAGTGAGGATTTGCTATCTAAATGGCTTCTATTGTAAATTTATTTGCAGTATAAGTCATTTGACCTTAATTTATCTTTGATGTATGCTTGGATTTTAATCTATTAGGTTTGTCTAAATCAAAGCACATCAGTTAATCTTTGGATCTATTCCTGTTTATTACTCTCATAAAATCTAGAGCTATCACTTTGAAAACTTAAAATCCAGAATCTCCTGTGGTTAGCACTCTTACTTCTCACAGTAATATAGAGTTTTTCTTATTTACAGTGTATTTTATATCCAAGATAGTACTATATGTATAAATTCAGTATATAATTAAATGGTCTCATTAAGTTTAACTGAAGGATTCAGTATCTTCATTTTTCTGATTATATAACTACAGATTATGACTAGGAATATTGATATATTTGTGGTCATTTATTAACTGAACCAAACATTTACTTAATGTGCACCATGTGCCAGGCACTGAGCTAAAAACACTGGGAAATATATAGTATGTGATCTCCTTTAGAGACTTGCAATTTATTAGGGGAAACAAGATATAAGCACATAAAAAGTTACATGATATAAGGAAAATTGCAATATGAGACAACAACATAAAGTAGCATCTCTCAAATTGTGGTATGTGAGATAATTTTAGATAGTAGACATGAAGAAACACTTTTTAAATTAATGGTTATATGTACATTTATATAATGCAGTATATTGGAGAAAGGAATGGCAACCTACTCCAGTATTCTTGCCTGGAGAATCGCATGGACAGAGGGGCCTGGCTACAGTCCACGGGGTTGCAAAGAATCAGACACGACTGAGTCACACACACACACACACACACACACACACACACACACAGAGTGCTGTGTATATATTTACAGTTGCCCTCAATATGTGTGTAAAGTACTGTTGGCTTTCCATTATGATTATTACCTAAAATTTCCTATAAAATTAAATGTACTTAATTTAAAATATGGGAATTGGTTTTAGAAAAATGTTAAAGATGAAAACATAATAGGTCATATGTGAATATGAAAAAGACAGTGGAAGGATATGTGAATACTGAGATTTGAGAGACTGATGAAGCAAATGATCTGGTAACAAGGTGCTATCAATGCTATGTGCTAGAGGAGGGAAAGCTCCCGGCAGGCTGGAGGGGTGGGCATGTTCCATGGAGAAGAAAGGACTTAAGACTGGATGGAGAGGAGGGAGGGTGTCAAGGGTGTGGTTCTCACAGTGATAGAAGAACCTGGAGGCTAGAATTTACAATATATTAAGGGGCAACTGGGTCTTAGGAAGCTCTGCTGTTAGTAAAGCTAGTGGATGTGATGGTCTATAGGATGATGCTGTCAAGTGTTGCACTCAATATATCAGCAAATCTGGAAGACCCAGCAGTGGCCACAGGACTGGAAAAGGTCAATCCTCATCCCAATTCCCAAGAAAAGTAGTACTAAATAATGTGCTAACCATCAGACAATTGAACTCATCTCCCATGCTAGCTAGTAAGGTCATGTTTAAAATCTTGCATGCTACGCTTCAGCGTTATGGAACCAAGAATTTCCAGATGTCCAAACTGGTTTTAGAAAAGGCAGAGGAACCAGAGATCAAATTGCCAATGTTTGCTGGATCAGAGAGAAAACAAGGGAATTCCAGGAAAACATCTACTTCTGCGTTATCAACTACCCTTTATTGACTAAAACCTTTGACTGTGTGCATCATGACAAACTGTGGAAAGCTCTTAGAGAGATGGGAATACCAGACCATCTTACCCGTCTCCTGAGAAACCTCTATGCAGGTCAGGAAGCAACAGTTAGAACTCTATATGGAACAAATGATTGGTTCCAGATTGAAAAAGGAGTATGACAGCACTATCTGCTGTCACCTTGTTTATTGAACCTTTATGCTGAGCACACCATGAGAAATGCCAGGCTGGATGAGTTAGAGGCTAGATTCAAGATAGGTGGGAGAAACGTAAACAACCTCGGATATGTGGATGATACCACTCTAATGGCAGAAAGCAAAGAGGAACTAAAGAGCCTCTTGATTCGGGTGAAGGAGGAGAGTGATAGAACTGGCTTAAAACTAAATACTTAAAAAAAAACCCAAACAACTAAGATGATCACATCTGGCCCCATTACTTCATCACAAATAGAAGGGGGAAAGTTGAAAGTAGTGACAGATTTCCTCTTCTAGGGCTCCAAAATCACTGTGGATGGTGACTGCAGCCATGAAATCAGAAGACAATGCTTCTGAGCAGAAAAGCTTAGACAGTGTGTTGAAAAGCAGAGACATTACTCTGCTGACAAAGGTCATATAGACAAGGCTATGGTCTTCCCAGTGGTCACATATGGTGGTGAGAGCTGGACTGTAAAGAAGGCAGAGCACCAAAGAATTGACATCTTCAAACTGTGGTGCTGGAGAAGACTCCTGAGAGTCCCTTGACAGTAAGGAGATCAAACCAGTCAAGCTTAAGGGAAATCAACCCTGAATACTCATTGGAAGGACTGATGCTGAATCTGAAGCTCCAGTATTTTGGTCACCTGATGTGAATAGCTGACTCATTGGAAAGTCCCTGATGCTGAGAAAGATTGACGACAGAAGGTGAAGAGGGTGTCAGAGGATGAGATGGCTGGATGGCATCACTGATGCAATGAACAACTTTGGCAAACTTCAGGAGATGGTCAGGAACAGGGAGGCCTGGCGTGCTGCAGTCCATGGGGTCTCAAAGTGCTGAACATGACTGGGCAACTGATCAACAGCAAAGAGGCAGGGAGGGGGATTCCCTGGTGGCTCAGTGGTAAAGAATCCACCTGCTGATTCAGGAGATGTGGGTTCCATCTCTGGGTCAGGAAGATCCCCTGGAGAAGGAAGTGGCAACCCACTCCAATATTCTTGCCTGGTAAATCCCAGGGATAGAGGAGCTGGCAGGCTACAGTCAGGAGATTGCAAAAGAGTCGGACATGACTTGCAACTAAACAACAACAACAAGGGGCAGGGAGAGCGTTTAGAGTGGAAGGTCTGTGTAAACGAGGATGGGAAGGGAGACGGAAAATGTAGGCTGAAAGAAGAAAATGGTTGAGGGCATTGAACATTATGCTGAGAAATCTGGACTCTTCCTGCGCTTTATAAGAGGAAGTGTTTTATTCTTCTTCCAGCCTCCAGGAGGAATGATTGGGAAAATCTGAAAAGACTTTTGTATCATGTATGTTTCCCATCATGAGATTCTCAAGATTGTCAATACTGAAGGATTTGCTATCTGGGATTAATATCACCTTTACCACTGACTACATGGACAAACCTAGACAGCATATATTAAAAAACAGAGACGTTACTCTGCTGAGTAACTAGACAAAGGTCTGACTAGTCAAAGCTATGGTTTTTCCAGTAGTCATGTATGGATGTGAGAGTGGAACCATAAAGAAGGCTGAGTGCCAAAGAATTGATGCTTTTGAACTGTGGTGTTGGAGGAGACTCTTGAGAGTCCCTTGGACTGCAAGGAGATCAAACCTGTCAATCTTAAAGGAAATCAGTCCTGAATATTCATTGGAAGGACTGATGCTGAAGCTGAAGCTCTAATACTTAGGCCACCTGATGCGAAGAGCCAACTCATTAGAAAAGACTCTGATGCTGGGAAAGATTGAAGGCCAGAGGAGAAGGGGACAACAGAAGATGAGATGGTTTTATAGCATCACCAACTCAAAGGACATGAGTTTGAGCAAGCTCCGGGAATTGGTGAAGGACAGGGAAGCCTTATGTGCTGCAGTCCATGGGCTCTCAAAAGAGTAGGATATGACTGAATGACTGAAAGACAATGTGGTAAAGAACCTGCCTGCCATTGCAGGAGACATAAGAGACAATGTGGGTTCAGTCCCTGGGTCAAGAAGATCCCCTGGAGGAGGGCATGGCAACCTACTGCAGTATTCTTGCCTGGAGAATCAAATGGACAGAGGAACCTGGTGGACTACAGTCCATGGGGTCACAAAGAGTTGGACACAGCTGAAGTGCCTTAACAGCACATGGCTCTGTAGCAGTAACTTGAAAGGTTGGCAAGTCAGAAGGCAGCGTTAGGATATGGGTCCATTTAAACAGGGATGTGTAGAGCAGTGCTAGAACTGCTTCAAAAATATGGGACGCTAGGCAACCCAAGATTACTTTTTCTCAATAATTTTACTTGGGGCTGACCCGTCTTCCCCATACTGCAATGTAGTACACGGAAAAGAATTCCAGTACTGTGTTATTGGATTTGTCATAACATTATAATGCATTTTCTACTTTCTTTTAGACTCAGCAGCTTTTCTGTTTTAGACAATTATACATGACTGTGGCAAGTCTCAAGTTCCTTTACAAACACAATTTGCCCTAGTTCTCTCATGTGATGTTACTTTGGAAAAACCTGGGAGTTAATTTTCAGCATCCTGGGTGTTCCCCTAAGTTTATTCTCAAGTATGCTTAAATAAAAATTTTACTTGAAAAAAATAAACATGAGATGACTCTGGTGTTTCATTTAAAAATTTAAAAATTACTGATTTTGCTTTTCAGCTGAAACCTTGTCATTCGAAATGAGTTCCAAAATGGTACTTTTAGCTTCTTGATAACCTAATGATATCAAAATGGTACTGTTTCAAGTTGTGTTCTGTCCTCTAAAGGCACTTTGAAACTCTAAAATAAAGATGAAAAAAAAAAAAAAACTCATTCATAAGGTACTTCCCCAAGTGGTCCAGAGGTCAAAACAATAATGACAGTGATTGCCCATTACCCCTGCCAGGAGGTGATTAGATAATTACTAAACCTTTTCTGATATATTAATAAACAAGGCCATGGCTACGATCAAGGCTGGACTACTTAGATAAAGAAGAGAGTGTTTTTACTCAGTTACCCTGTTAGAAGTATGCTCTAATGATTTATTCTAATTGTAAACATCAACCAGTATTCCTAATATAAAAAAATTAAATCCATTATGACCAGAGTAAAATTTAGTGAAATAAAAAATATATATCTAACCTCCTCACTAATACTACTTGATAAATTTGTGTATATATTCCTACCTACCTATCCAGATATCTACTTGATTTGACTTTTGGATATTTAATTGATATATCAAATGTAATATGGTACAAACCAAAATTTTGTATCCTCCTTGTAACCTGTTTTCCCCCAAGTCTTCCTTGTTTCAAAAAATCACCCCACCATCCACACAGTTACTCAATGCCCAAAACTTTTTCTCACTGCTCAAACCAAAACAACCCATAGGCAAGTTCTGCTGGCTAAAAATATACCCCAATCTCTCCTTTCTCTCCATCTTTACAACTACCAACCTGGTCATGATCATTTCTTGCCTAGACTCTTGAGATAGTATTCTACTGGGTCCTTCTGATTACTAATGCTCCATAACAATCTGTTTTCTCAGTATGGTAGCCAGAAAGTTCTTTTAAAAATGTATACCAGATCATGGCACCTTCTCTTTAAAACCTATCCCTTCCTTTTCACTCTATCCAGATTCTCAGCCTTGGTTACAAGGTCCTACACCATCTGTGCCCAGTCTTCCTTTGAGACTCTTTTCCTACTGCTTCCTTCCAAGTTTGGTACTCCCCAGCCTCAGGGATTTTTCTGTTCCTGGTACTTGCCAAGCTCATTCTAGTCTTGGGTCTGTTAACCTCTTCACCCCTATTCTTCGAACACTTGGTCCTCAGATCAGCTCTTCTTGTCACTTAAATGTCATTTCAAAGTCTCCATGGGGAGACCTTTCCTAAATTAGTCCCTCTGTCCTCAAGTCACTCTTTTTACAAAGCAGGAAAATTATCACCTTCATTTCCTATTTGTTTATTGTCTGTCTCCCTTCCCTCCCTATTCTTGAATGTAAGCCACACGAGAATAGCAACCTTATCTTCATGAGAACCACTTATTCCCACTAATTAGCGCAGTGCCTGGAACATAACAGGGGCTCAATAAATTTTGTTCAGTTAGCCAGTTTATGGATTCAGTATTTTTTTTCTTCCTTTTATTTAGTGAATTTAAGGAGAGAAACCTTTAGTTCTTTCTCTCAATTTCTGTGTGCCCTTACTATTATAACAATTGCTAACTCTCAAGTGAAATTATATGAAGAGACAGGAAAAATATAGCACCTACTTCTTAACTCAGCTCTGAGAGTTGCTCAGTTTAGGGAATTATGTGTTTTCCTTATGACTTGAGTCTGTTGAATTTCAGCAGAGATTTTAGCATTTTCCCTTTGATAACTATTCTTTCTACTTCCTTCATGAGGCAGAAACCAAAAGAGGGAAATTAATTATTCCCAGTGTGTGCAATAGTAATATTCCATGATTACCTCTTTAAAATTGCAAGGAATAATTTACCCTCTCAACTTTATCTCATTTTACTTTCTAGATAGAGTTTTGTTAGTCTGAGTTTTCTCCTTCCACATTCAAAATAAAATATAATTACCCAACAAGTAGGTAAAATTGCACAAAAATTTAAAGTAGGGATAGAATGATAGTGGTGTCTTGAAGGGCTGGGTTTTGTTCTTGGGATGTGATTGGACTGCCCACCTCTAGTCCTCTCTGCTGTTACTGCTAACTCACTTCAGTCGTGTCTGACTCTGTGCGACCCCATAGACAGCAGCCCTGCAAGCCATTTAATCAAACTCTGCTTTGCCCTTGCAAGTACTGAAGGGAAGAAAGCATGGTGTGATATTTTATGTACTCTCGGGTTCTAATATGTTGAAAGTGTATTGAAAAAACAGAGGCAGGGAAAACATAGTATATAGGTCCTCAATATCTAGTTTTAGAATGATGGATTTTTTAATATCTTTTAATATTTTGTGAACTTAAAAATAATAGCATGTATTACTTTATTATTCTTATGATCAGAAAAAAGAATACTCTAAAAGAGAGAATTATTGGCACTAAAATCTCCAGGTAGGCTGTGAGCTGCCAGGCCTCTAGAACCTTTCTATGTGACTGTCGCTGAACTTCCAAGACTGGTCTAATAACCTGGAAGATCATGTAGCTCAGTGGGCTCTTGTGTTATTTCTGGTTCAGAGAAGCTGGTTTTAGGTTCACAATCGGTTTGAAGTATAATTCTTTTCCAGACAAAAACTGGTTTAAAAATCTCATTGTTATTTCATTTCTTCCTGAACAACATCACCCAGGGGAGTTTTTTGGTTTTGTTGTTTTTAGGAGTTAAAAAAAAAATTGCTTCCACTGAATTGATAATGTTTGGTTCCATGAAAAGAAACACTATTGAATTTAACAGTTCTAACAATTGGAGTCCCCAGACCTTCAAAAATAAAGAATTAAGTTTGCCATCTTCTTTATCACTTTTTGTTGAAAGAAATAGCATGTGTTATACACAATATTAGATTTTCAAGAAAGGTAGAAATATTTGTACATTTATGATCTTTGGCACATGGGAAAGCCAGTAATGTTGAGACATACTTCCAATACCTTGCCATTCTAAATCTGATGTATAAAGCAGCTGATTTAGAACTGCAGACTCTTGGGCCCTCTGTATACCTACTGAATTGAACCAGAATCTGAGGTTCTTAGATGATTCATTTTTTTTTAATTTTTAAAGTTTATTTTATTGAAATATACTATTTTTTATGTTGGCCATGTCATGCAACAATGTGGGATCTTAGTTCCTCTCCCAGGGATCGAACCCATGTTGCCTGCATTGAAAGCTCAGAGTCTTAACTACTGGACCACCAGGTTAGTCCCTATTGAAGTGTGACTGATTTACAGTGTTGTGTTAATTTCTACTGTACAGCAGAGTGATTCAATTATATATATATATATATATATATATATACACACACACACAGACATTCTTTTTCATATTCTTTTCCATTATGGTTTATTACAGGATATTAATATAGTTCTCTGTGCTCTACTGTAGGACTAGGACCTTATTGTTTATCCATTCAATACATAATGTTAGCATCTGCTAATCCCAGACTCCCAATCCATCCCTCTTCCACCCTGTCATCTTGTCGGTTTCCTATGTCTGTGAGTCTGTTTTTGTTTGGTAGGTAAGTTTATTTGTGTCATATTTTGGATTCCACATATAAATGATAATCATATGGTACCATATCTTCTTTATCCATTCATCTGTAAATGGACATTTACATTGTTTCCATGTCTTGGCTATTGTAAATAGTTTCTATATGAACATAGGAGTGCATGTATATTTATGAATTATATTTTTTTCTGGATGTATGGCTAGGAGTGGGATTGCTGGAACATATGGCAACTCTATTTTTAGTTTAAGAACTTGCACACTGTTTTCCATAGTGGCTACACCAATTTTACATTCCAGCAGTGTTGGATGCTTCCCTTTCTCCACATCCTAACCATCATTTGTTATTTTTAGACTTCTTAATAATGACCATCCTCACCATAGTTTTGGTTTGTATTTCTCTAATAATTAGTGATGTCAAGCATCTTTACGTGTGCCCGTTGGCCATTTGTATGTCTTCTTTGGAGAACTGTCTATTTAGGTCTTCTGCCTAAGTTTTTCAGTTGGGTTGTTTTTGTTGTTATTGAGTTCTGTGAGCTGTTTGCATATTTTGGAAATTAAGCCCTTGTCAGCTGCATCATTTGCAGATGTTTCCTCCCAGTCTATAAGTTGTCTTTTTGTTTTGTTTGTGGTTTCTTTTGCTGTACAGATGCTTCTAAGTTTGATTAGGTTACATTTGTTTAATCTTGTTTTTATGTACATTGGATGCTTTAGGCGATTCTTAGGCACATGAATTAAGAGGCATAGTCCTAGTATATTTTGGGAATTTCCAGGTCCTAATTGCTTCATGTACTGCCCTTCCTCCCTTTCCTTCTCTCCAACCCCTGGTGGAAAAGTCCATAAAATAAGAGTTCTAAGCTGGGGTCTGTGGACTCTTAAAGAATTGTAGGTAGTAGTTAGTGAACCCATTGAAATTCTACGTAAAATTATGTGTCCATATGCTTACTCATTCTTCATTAGATTCTCATGCAGCCCCACAAAGGTTATCTATTCCAGACTGCAGAAGGATAGATATCATGTTATGCCTCAAAAGATGGACTAGACTAATGCTTGTAATTACGGGATTATTTCCCTAGAATAACACTTGTAATGACAATTATTTCCCTTGCCTAGGAAAAATCTAGGAGACAACATCAATGAGTCTTTTCTACCGTTTTAATTAAAAAAGTAAAACTGACTGGAGAGTTGATCATAGAGACGAGGAGCTTGTGGAAACAACTTTCTAGTTCCCCCAAGCTGAAGTCCACTCCACTGTTGCTGATGTGTTTAGGTTGGGAGAAAATTGCCTGTTCAGTTCCCATAGGTCCTGCATACATTAGAATAGTTAAAGGAAATTAACTTCCCCATAATATGAGTTTTGGGCCTTTATCTTTTTGATTATTATTTCTAAGGGCAGTGCTCTTCAGCCTTGGCTGAATATTAGATTCATCCCATGCCAGATGAATTGAATCAAAATCTTAGAATCTCTGGGGTGAGGACCAGGCTCACTGGGTTTTGTTTTAATTCTCCTTGGGTGATTTTAAAGTGTAACCAGGTTATGAACTGTTTGCACAGAGCAATGTGTTAGATAAATTCCAGAATGGCTTTCTTGGAGAATAGTGCATCTTTCATATCTAAGAAACACTGATTCTGTTTCCTCTGGACAGTGAAGTTCCTTTTTCTACTGGAATGTTGTTAAATACATGCCCTGCAGTGCTGTCTTCCTTCATGTCCCTGAAGGCTATATACAAAGAAGTTGTTCAAACCTGGAACTGATTCTAAGAACTATTGTATTTTCCAGTTTTTTATCTGCTGCTCTAATTACCAGCCCATCTCAGAAAAGCTCCCTGATTTTTTATAAGTGACTTTTCAAATACAGTAAATCTGAAAGGGTCCTCTCCTAAGCTTCTTTGTGGAGAACACTTGATATGCTATTAGAAATGTTGGAAATGAGTAATTGTGCTATAACTAAATAATTTAATTGTACGTAACTTTTTTTCCTCCATGTAGGAGTACTTGGCTAATACTGTACTTATGAAATGAATAATTGCTGGCATTTTATGTCTAAGAACAAGTAAGAATCTGTAGGATTCAAGATTTCAAAGAGAACAGGAAAGAGCATATAGACTGGCAGTTATTTACAGTCACTAGTAATGTCTCTCATTAAATATAGGAAGTGAACTTCTATGATAGAGTTCCCATTTAAAAGATTGCCCCTAAAACACATTCACAGATTCATGTGGAATTTTACATATTCACATTTTTCTATTTTGTACCCCAAGCGTTTCTAGCATTATTAGATTTTTTAACCAGTCCTCTGAAAAATTACCTAAGAGTTTATTTGTGTATTATCCTTTTCTAAAGGAGATTTCTGGCAGTCTGAGTACTCGCCTTCTCACTCTTTTGGGAATTTTCATGAGAATTAGTGGGATTTATGCTCAACTCATGTTCACCTCTGGGATGGATTCACCAAGGGTTTATTTAATTGCAGTTTCCTTGAAGATCATGAGAAAGCATGCCTGAGAATGATAAATCAGCTTCAACATCATTTAGCGGGATGGGAAATAGGGAGTGGAATTATAGAATAATTCAAGTCTGATGAAGATATTTTTGAAGTAGCAGCTTATACTCAACATTAATGAAAAAAATTGAAACTGAGTACTTTCCTAGTATTAATGCTTCAGTGTTCTCTGTAAACGTTCAGGAGGATATCATGTAACTTGTATGATATTAATTTTTCTTAACCTCCTTCTAGTTAAGAGATTGCTCATTTGTCTCCTAGTAAATGTATATAAACAAAGTGATTTCGTGTTTGAAATGGAGAATGTATGTAGATTATATTTATGCTTTTAATCTTTACATATGACTGCTTAATTTTAGGAACCTCAACAGGAGGCTTTGTGGTAATATTACTCTTCTTCCTGATGGGCTTTAGTATCAGAAAACTTTTTTTTCTTGGTGGAGGCTATGGTTTTAGCTATTACAAAGAAAACAGGTGATAACAAATATTACCAAAGATACGCAGAAATCAGAACCCGTGTGTACTGTTGCTAGGATTGTAAATGGTGCAGTGATTGTGAAAAGCATTATGGTAGTTCTTCAAAAAAATTAAAAATAGGACTACTGTATGATCTAGCATTTCCACTTCTGGTTATGTATCCAAAAGAATTGGAAGCAGAGTCTTGAAGGGATATTTGCACGCCCATGTTTATAGTAGCATTATTCACAATAGCCAAGTAGAAGCAATTTAAATGTCACCAACAGATGAACAGAAAATAAAACATGCTATATACATATAGTGGAATATTATCCAGCCTGAAAAAAGAAGGAAAATCCTATTACATGCTACAATGTAAATGAACCTTGAAGACATTATGCTAATGAAATAAGCAAGTCACAAACACCATATGATTCTACTTATGTGAGATACCTGAAATAGTCAGATTCATAGAAACAGAAAGTAGAATGGGTGGTTGTAGGGCTGGGGGAGGAGGAAAAGAGGAGTTGTTTGATGGGTAAAAAATTTCAGTTTTGCAGAATGAAAAAATTCTGAAGGTCTGTTTCAAAGCATTTTGACAAAGTGAACATACTTAACAGTACTGAACCATACACCTAAAAATGGTTTAGGTGGTAAATTGTATATGTGTGCTTTACATTGATTTTTAAATTACCATGGTCAATGGTAATCATAATATACAATTATGATTCAGAGCAGTCAATGTTTTGGAAAAAATGTGAATCTCTACACCTGGAATATTCCAGGAAAAAGTTGCCCTGCTGCTAAATAAAACATTTGCATCAGGAAAGCAGGATTTTAGGGATTTGGGGGTTTAACTGGTGGGAGAATTTAGAATTAGAAGGAGAGTTAGAGAGGAGAATTAGAAGAAAGTGTGGGGCTGGATCTGGTAAAATCTCAGCGTGGCCACTAACTAGGTGGAAAGGTTAGGGAACGCTGCTTGGTGTCTTCAAGGCATGGCTTCCTGGTCTGTTAAAATGAGTTAATGATACTCAACTCAGAGGGTCTTTGTGAGGATTAAATGAGATATCTATTCAGAATGCTTAGCACAGGGTCTAGCATGGAGCAGGCACTGGACAAGTGCCGGCAGGAGAGGTGCAAAAGTAACTCGTTACCTGGAGGTCAATCTTGGGGTTGTGAAAATTAAGAGCCCTAAATGTCTTGGCTGGTGCTAATTTTTACCACCTAGCCCCCTTCCAATATGTCTTCCAGGTTGATCTGGTCCAAAATAGGGTCACTCTAAGCTAGTTTTGACTTTGATTAAGAAATGTATAAACTTGGAAATGTTAGTATGTATCATAAAACACCATTTCCTTTAGAATCTGTGGAATAGTGGCTACCGTGTGTAGAGCTGTGAAGCTCCAGGAAGTATGCCCAGCTCTGGTGCCTGCTCACCAGAGCAAGGTATGATAAGTACTGCTCAGCATTCTGTTTGGTTCAGTGATTCCTAAGCTTATTTGACACAACTCTTATTAACATCACGCAGGACAAATTTTTGAGTAATTTCTTGATTGTTGTGATTCCTTATTGTTTGCAAAGAGAATTGCTAATATTTAAACAATAGTTTTTTAATGTATCAGAATGTTTTCGAAATGAAATTGATAATGGTACTAGCTAGGAGCACAGCAGGCTAATAGGAAGGCAAATGATTATAAATAGGACTTGCATCCTTCATTCAAGCAGCTGCTGAAATCTCGCCTCCTTTATTAAGCTTTTCTGGAATAAATAAAATAGCATAGATTCTCAAGACCCCATTCTTTCCTAATTATCATTTCATGTACTTGTTCAAATATCGTTCCAATATAATCAGCGCTGCCTTTTGGTCCAAATACCTTTGAAGAAACAGCCCAACAAGAAATAGGTGGCTTGAGTTACTTCAGATATTCTGTCTCTGAAGAAGACATTAAATTGGAGAGAATATTCTTAATGTATGCTGCTGCTGCTGCTGCTAAGTCGCTTCAGTCGTGTCCGACTGTGCAACCCCATAGACGGCGGCCCACCAGGCTCCACCGTCCCTGGGATTCTCCAGGCAAGAATACTGGAGTGGGCTGCCATTTCCTTCTTCAAGCATGAGAGTGAAAAGTGAAAGTAAAGTCGCTCAGTCATGTCCGACTCTTCGCGACCCCATGGACTGTAGCCTACGAGGCTCCTCCGTCCATGGGGTTTTTCAGGCAAGAGCACTGGACTGGGTTGCCATTGCCTTCTCCATCTTAATGTATAGAAAAATCTTAAAAAAAAAAAAAAGAAAACCTCTTTATTATGGAAAATTTCAAACTTGTACAGATTAAACAGAATAGTATCAATTTAATAAGTCCATCACCCAGTTAACACAACCATCTAATCTGGACCCATTCTGCCTCATCCTCCCCTCTCCCCTTCTCCCATCTTATTCTAAAATATCAAACATTACTCAATTTTTATATAAATATTTCATTTATATATCTCTAAAAGAAAAGGATTCACTCTTGTACAAAACATAGTAATACTATTATCACTCTGAAAAATTAAAAATACTTCAGTCAGTTCAGTTCAGTCTCTCAGTCATGTCTGACTCTTTGTGACCCCATGAATCACAGCACGCCAGGTTTCCCTGTCCATCACCAACTCCTGGAGTTTACTCAAACTCATGTCCATCAAGTTGGTGATGCCATCCAGCCATCTCATCCTCTGTCGTCCCCTTCTCCTCCTGTCCCCAATCCCTCACATCAGGGTCTTTTCCAACGAGTCAACTCTTCGCATGAGGTGGCCAAAGTATCGGAGTTTCAGCTTTAGCATCAGTCCTTCCAATGAACACTCAGGACTTATCTCCTTTAGGATGGACTGGTTGGATCTCCTTGCAGTCCAAGGGACTCTCAAGAGTCTTCTCCAACACCATAGTTCAAAAGCATCAATTTTTTTGCGCTCAGCTTTCTTCACAGTCTAACTGTCACATCCATACATGACCACTGGAAAAACCATAGCTTTGACTAGACAGACCTTTGTTGGCAAAGTAATATCTCTGCTTTTTAAATACTTACTTGCCTCATAACATTTTTTACTAGTTCATTAATTTGTTCAGAATAAGGCCCACATATTATGATTGGAAGATAAGTTTTTAACTATTTTAATGTATAGATTCCCTCTCCATCTCGTCTTTACTGTTGCAGTTTCTTTGACGAAGAGATGGCTGGGATGACCAGCTTGTCCTGGTTTGCCCATGACTTTCCCTGTGTTAATGTTGGAAGTCCCATATCTTGGAAAGTTCTTCAATCCAAGAAGTTTGTCCTACAGTTTCTCACAATGTGGGTTTGGCTGATTGCATCCCTGTGGCAAACACATTCTTTTATTTCTGTAAATTTGTAGTCTAATGTCTTGGTTAAATTCAGGTTCAATTTTTCTTTCTTTTTGGGAGGCGAGGTTGCCTTATTGGTTATACTGTTTACACTTCCATTGGGAGGTACACGATGTCTGGTGCTCTCTCTTTTTGTGATGTTAACAGTTGTTGATAAACAATGTCCAGATTAGCAAGACATCTTAAAAATGCTTTCCCAGCTCTTACTTCTTCCTGCATTGCAAATGTTCCCAATTGTGTGTGTTACTAGTCAGCCCAGGCTGCCATAACAAAATACCATAGACCAAATGGATCAGACAACAGAAATTAGTTCTTTCCGTTCTGGAGGCTATAATTCCAAGATGCAGGCACTGACACATTGTTTCTTGGTTGCTCTCTGTGGTGTGTTAGTGGCCGTCTTCTTCCTGCACTTTCATATAGCCTTCCTTCTGTATGGATCTGTGTCCTCATCTTCTAAGGGCACCAGTCACACTGGGTCAGAGCCCACCCATATGACCTCATCTCATGTTAATTACCTCTTTAAACACTAACAGTGGTTATGTTTTGAGGTACTGGGAGGACATACAGATTTTGGGAGGACACAATTCATCCCATAACACAAACCACTCTTTGTTCCTCCTCATTTGTTCTAATAGGAAACCCCCTATGCTTCATTCCCGTAGGTTTCAGAGCCTTATTCTGAGTCTCAGGAGGCTGAATTATGGTTGATCTAAGCCATATGGTGGTCCTATTCTCCTTGCCCAGAAATGGTTTAAATATGGGTATAATATGCCGTTCTGGCCAATGAGATATGAGAGTCTCCTGGGACTCTTCTGAAAATAATTTACTCACTTAGTAAAAAGATGACACGTGGAAGAAATGGAGCTGCTTTTGCTGAAACATAAGGGGAGCAGGTTGAACTGACTGGTTGACAAAACATTCAAATTGACCTGGATGACAGAGCACCAGGGTGAAGTCCTGGAAGGGACTGTGGAGATTAGATTCTGTTGCTGTTTTCAGATGCATCCTAAGCAGCATATCCCTGAACTCTCCCACACCTTCAACAACCCCAAACCCAGCTGTGCTATGCTTCCCTCCTTCCCTCTCCTTCAGACCTCCCCTTCCCTTCCAAGAGTCATTTCTTTTTATCCTAATAGTGATTTTCCCCCGTCCTCTCTTACTTTCCAGCTTCTCCTAGAAACTCCTTATCTCCTATTTTCCCCAGGCTGAAGGAAAATGTTGTGAATACTAACACTTAGGAATTTTGCCTATCTTCATATATATACTTTTTTCTTTTTCATTGCACCTTGTGATTATGCCAATATCTTTGGGTGGTTGGGATGCTCTTCAGAAAACAAGGGGCTTCCCAGGTAGAGCAGTGGTAAAGAATCTGCCTGCCAATGCAGGAGCCCCAGGAGATGGTGGGTTCGATCCCTGGGTCAGGAAGATCCCTTGGGGTAGGAAATGGCAACCCACTGCAGTATTCTTCCCTGGAAAATTCCATGGAGAGAGGAGCCTGGCGGGCTATAGTCCATGGGGTCACAAAGAGTCAGATACAACTCAGCATATACGCATCCATCATCCTCACAAAACAAAATCTGTAGTCATACTCTCTATTCTTGGAAGCATCCTTTGTACTGGGGTGCTGATTAGTGCGTGGTAAGATGTGGGAACCATGAATAATTTAAGCAATTCAGAAGGATTAACAGAGGGACTTCCCTGGTGGTCCAGTGGTTATGTCTCTGTGCTCCCAACACAAGAGGCCTGGCTTTGATCCCTGTCAGGGAACAAGGTCTTGCATGCTCAAACTAAGACCCAGAGCAGCAAAAAAGAAAAAAGAGACTAACAAAGACAATATGCTTAACCAGGACAAGCCTACACAGATTAAATAAAACAAGATTTTAAAATGTCTTTTGGCAGGAATTTTATCAATATTATCAGAAGTCCTGATTGGCACTTATATATGTCTATAATGAATTAAATGATGAGAAACAAATGATTAATAATATTAAATTTAGAGAAAGGTGGTTTTAGAAGATGGGACCCATAAGAGGAAAAATCGCAAAAGATGTCCTCCATAGTGAAAAGCACAGGAATCATTGGATTAGCCTGTGACTAACTGTGAGTCCCAAGGAGAGGTAGGGCTGGCTAAGAAGCCCGAGGGCAGGACTCTCCTTGATGTGCAAGTTCTAGAGCTTTTCCAGTTAAGGTTCAGAAGCCAATTAAGTATCCAGTCCTCTATGGATCCTTAAAGGTCCCAGTTGGTTCATGGATCCTCTTTAGGATCCAGGTTACTGTAAGGAGAGAAACCACCATTTGGGTTTTGTTCAGGGTTCCCAAAGTGACTCTGTGTCTCGTATTAGTTGATGCTTATATATCAATAGTAGCTTCCCTTTGGATACTTGTGGCACGAGGTTCCTACCCATTCTCCTCTGCTCTGCCCCGCATTTCCGTGTAGAGTAAGGTTCAGGCCCCGGGGCATGGTGGTTGTTCAGCATTCTACTTTCAACACTGGTTGCCACTTCTGCCTTTGACCTGGGCTTCCCCAGGATCAATACTGCAACTGAGACCGAGGTTGTATTTTTTGTCTTTCCTGATGTGGTCTCAGTTCATCGACAACTTACCCAGACATTGGATATGGCTCTTGATTACCTACCTGCAAGGTTGGCATTGTGCAACTGTTAGTGCATGCTTGCTTGGATGCAAGCCTTTCACTCTAGAAGCATATATGGGCTGTCTACTGCATGCATTGAGGAACTTGTTTAAGGAGTCAGTTTGCCTCTAACACATCTTCTTTGATTTATTAGAAAAATTAGCTTCAGAAACACTAGTCATTTTATGACAACCAACAGAAATATAAAATGATGTTATAAAATAGCTGCTGAATTGAACATAATTAATTGATCAATTTAAACCTCAAAGAATGAGCTTCAAATTGAGCAATGAGAAATCTAAAGTATTAACTGCCAAATCACATACATATGTTGACAAAGTGAACAGCCCACTCTTATTCTATCAAACTTGTAAATGATGATTCACCCCCATTTCTTCTCAGGGAGTGCATTTTGTTTATTATAATCATATTTATCCCAGAACTTTGGTTTATTGAGTAAATAACTTGTACAAAAGTGGGATTATTGTTCAAATAGCAGTTACTTATTTAGGAATTTTATTGCTGTCTTTAGATCCCTGCTTAGAAGGAGGCTGGAAGAAAAGCAACACTGTGCACCATGATTTCTGTGCTGAGGGTTTAATGTGAGACTGGGGAGAAAGGGAGATTTATAAAATTCTAAATGGAATTTATCCAACTACAAAATTAACTCTCCCTCCCCACATCCCCACATTCACCCACACACAGCCTCGTGAAGTATGTAATTGAGATTAAATGTAAAAGAATACCCCCCCAACTAAATATCAAGTGTACAAATGTGAAAAGAAAGAGAAAGAAAACCACAGAAGCTGCCTCATAGAAGTCATGAGCGGCAACAAGTCTTGTCCTTGTATGGATGACGTTATAGTTTCATCCCACCAGGCTTTTCAATACTAGTACAGTCTATGTGTTATTATTTTTTGGGGGGGGATTTATAATGTTTATGTAATTTTTACATATTACTGTAAATTTAAGCACATATTAAAACATATAGAGTGAAATTTTATATTTTCATAGGTATCCATGAATATGAAAGTATATTTGCAGAATATTTGAAAAACACACATAGAAAGTATGTCCAACTGATGGAGTCTTTACAATATGGTTTTAAGATAAGGTTATTTATTTAAGTATGGTGGTCTTCATTTCTCAAAGTTAATGCATTGCTAAATATTCATTTAGTTTTGATCTCACTGACATCTCATCAGTGTTTCTAAACATTTTACGCAGCAGACCAAGACTCTCAGGGCACTAAAGAATGGTCTCTTTCGCAGATGTAGAGAATGAACTTGTGGACCCCGTGGAGGAGGGAGGGGTGGGGCGAGTGGAAAAAGCAGCACTGACACATGTACACCATCACGTGTGAAATAGATGGCTGGTGGGAAGTTGCCGTGTAACACAGGGAGCCCAGCCCAGAGCTCTGCTGTGACCCAGCGGGGTGGGTCACAGGCAGGACGGGGAGGCTCAAGAGGGAAGGGGTACATGTATCATCACGGCTGATTGGAGTTGTTGTGTGGCAGAAACCAGCACAACGTTGTAAAGCAATCTCCCTCCAATTAAAAACTAAAAAGGATGACTCTCTAGATATGCTCTCCAAACCCCGGAGAATGCCTCCTCCTCTTGGCAGGCAAGGAAGAACACAGGGTTTGGAGCTGAGACCCTGTGGGCAGGCACTCACTGCCCTGGGCAGGCTCTCACTGCCCTGGGCAGTGGACGGGAGGGGAACAGAGCCCAGGCTCAGGCTGGTGACACCTACAGAGAGTGGCTGGATCACCTTAGCCTTCACTTTCCTCGCCTCCAACACTCAGATTTCTCTGAAAACCCTGGCAAGTCTCATACAGGAAAAAGATTCCATTTTTCTATAAGCTTCCCCCCCCTTACTAATCCCTCCACATTGACCTAAAGGAACACAGTGTAGGTTTTTCAAAGTTCTCAAATGCCTTTATTTTGAGAAACATAAAAACTGAAAACATAACTTCAAGATTTATAGACTATTCTATTATTTTGAATAAAGTGAATTCTTCAGTTTCAATCAGAATTAGTTCTTACACAGTAACTGGAGATGCTGAATCTATATTATAATTTTCTATTACTTATTCTTAAACTCACAGAAATAAAATCTTCACGTCTGTCAAGTGATTGTCATGTAGCTTTGTAAGTATTTATTAGATGAGATTTATTAATGGCATTTTCTCTATCTTATGTTCCTTTAAAAATTGATCAATTTTTAGAGCAGTTTGAGATTCACAGCAGAATTCAGTGGAAAGTACAAGGAGTTCCCACGTACCCCCTGTCCCTACATGTGCATTATCCCCCATCTCAACATCCTGCACCAGAGAGGCACATTTGCTCTGTGAACCTACATTGACAGGTCATTATCACCCAGAGTCCATAGTTGAGTGTGGAATAGTCTATGGATTTTGACAAAGGTTATAATGGCATGAATCCACCATGACAGTATCATACGGAAACTTTTACTGCCCTAAAAATTCTCTGTGCTCTGTCTATTCATCCCTCCTTCCCTCCAAGCCCCTGATCTTTTTATTGTCTCTACAGTTTTGCCTTTTCCAGACTACCATATAGTTAAAATCATATAAAGCATAGCCTTTTCAGCTTGACGTCTTTCACTTAGTAATATATATATATAAGATTCCTCCATGGCATCTCGTGACTTGATATCTTTTTTCTTTTTTTGGTCAGAATAACATCCCATTATCTGGATGCACCACAGTTTATTCATCCATTCACAGACTGAAGGACATCTTGGTTGCTTCTAAGTTTTGGCTATTGTGAATAAAGTTACTTTAAACATCTGGGTGCAAGTTTTGTGTGGACATAAGTTTGGGTTCATTTGGGTAAGGAGTATGATTGCTGGATCCTATGGTGAGAGTACTAACACTCATTTAAATAAAATCTACTGTAATAATGTATTGTGAACAACTGTAGCCTTTTAAATCATAGCATAACTCTAGCTCTTTGAGATATTCCTTTACTTTAGGAAAGCAGTTACTATTGGTGTTGCTCATTTAGAGGTAGAGAAAGTAATGCAAAGATTGAGATACTGAAGTAGTTATTTTATTGTTCTATTTTACCAATGACCTGATATATTTTCAGCAAAGCACTTATTAGAATATGGGAAATGTGTTTTTCTCTAACAGAACTCCTCTGTCTAACCATGTGCCTCGGTGCTTTTATTACCAGCCACCCAGAGAGCAGTTTCGCCTTTGACAGCATGACAGCCCACAGACTGGTAGCCTGGAGGGGAAGCGGTTGTTCCCGTCTATGATCTCAGCAGTTAAGAGGCACAGTTTCATCCTCTTGATATTTCCACAGAACAAATCCATGCTGGAGACTGGTTATCTAAAAAATACTTGCTAATTTGACTCTAGTACCAGAAGTGGCAGGTTATATATTAAGGCAGAGAATACTGGAGTGGGTTGCCATTTCCGACTCCACAGGATCTTCCCAGCCCAGGGATTGAACCCATGTCCCTTGCATCTTCTGCAATGGCAGGCAGATTCTTTACCACTGTGCCACCTGGGAAGCCCCATTATCAAATCATTCTCTTATCTGTTAAAAATATATTCCTTGAGCAACCACTGTGTACTAGGTATTAGACTGGAGGTTCAGAAATGTGAACCTAATGGTCTTAAGAACTCAAGAATATTTTCACAAATAGATTTCACATTTATGAACTATCAAATTGGGAAGTAGCAGTGAAAATACCATCTGACAGGAAAGTTAGTGATAATTTTCCCCAGTGATTTTATAACATACCTGTGTACACTTACTATTATTTTGGGCACTCAGCATCTTGGTAGCTGGGCCTTGACTTTCCTCTGGGGAGCTACCCTATCCTCCATTTTCAGTCGTTGTTCCTATCCCAAGCTCAGTGGTGGGCATATGGTTCAGTTCTGGCCTATCAGAGGATTGCTTTTGTTTGGCTTCAAGGATGGGTTCATCAATGATAATGTAACCCAACCTGGGCCAGTGAGGGCAAGGTCCAAGGCCCAGCTGACTTGTGAAAATAGTCAGGGCAAAGAAGTTCTTCCTACATTGTTGCAATTTTACATTGAATGGTATCTAGAGTGACTGCTGTGTTTGAAAATAAAACCCACACGAAGGGGAGCTGAGATAAGAGGTGAGTCCGGGCAGCATTTTATGAACTCATTTGAGCTCTGATCCAGCACCTACACCTGTACTTTTTATTTTGTGGACAAATAAATAAATATTTTAACAGACTCACTGGAGACAACTTGCTTTTTCCATTCTGACTTCCTGTCCCTCATGCTTCCCTCTTTGTCAAGTGTTGTTGGAGGGCCCAGCCCACAGACATTTTTGGGATAGTTAGGGAGGAAGTCAAGTTGGGAATATTTAGGTTGAGTTTAGTAACGAATATGTATATGGTTTTCAATCCCTTTCGTGTAAAATTGTTGCTCAGTTTACCATGTTGGAATAGCTTCCTTGAACACTCTTTCCACCTACTCTCCCAAGTTTACTCAACGCCTTGATGTCGATAGTCAAGGTCAGAGGTCACATTGTGATATGAGCATTTTCTGTAGTATGTGGCCCTGGAACTATACACAGTGGAGGAGAAACAAGATTTGCTATGTATGAAGCCAGAAGCTGGTCTGTGGAAAATTCTTCCATTCGTTATATGTGTAAAATTTGTTTTTCATAGATGCTTAGTCAAAGCAGAAGTTCTCTCTTGTCAGAAGCATACTCAATAATGCAGCACATACAGTGATAAACACACCATGCTTTCTTTTCTTTATTACTGTTCAGTTCAGTTCAATTCAGTCACTCAGTCATGTCCGACTCTTTGCGACCCCATGAACCGCAGCACACCAGGCCTTCTGTCCAGCACCAACTCCTGGAGTCCACCCAAACCCATGTCCATTGAGTCGGTGATGCCATCCAACCATCTCATCTTCTGTCATCCCCTTCTCCTCCTGCCCTCAATCTTTCCCATCATCAGGATCTTTCCCAATGAGTCAGCTCTTCACATCAGGTAAGGATTGGAGTTTCAGCTTCAACATCAGTCCTTCCAATGAACACCCAGGACTGATCTCCTTTAGGATGGACTGGTTGGATCTCCTTGCAGCCCAAGGGACTCTCAAGAGTCTTCTCCAACACCACAGTTCAAAAGCATCAATTCTTTAGCGCTCAGCCTTCTTTAGAGTCCAACTCTCACATCCAGACATGACTACTGGAAAAACCATAGCCTTGAATAGACGGACCTTTGTTGACAAAGTAATGTCTCTGCTTTTTAATATGCTGTCTAGGTTGGTCCTAACTTTCCTTCTAAGGAGTAAGCGTCTTTTAATTTCATGGCTGCAATCACCATCTGCAGTGACTTTGGAGCCCAGAAAAATAAAGTCTGACACTGTTTCCACTGTCTCCCCATCTATTTGCCATGAAGTGATGGGACCAGATGACATGATCTTAGTTTTCTAAATGTTGAGCTTTAAGCCAACTTCTTCACTCTCCTCTTTCACTTTCATCAAGAGGCTGTTTAGTTCCTCTTCACTTTCTGCCATAAGGGTGATGTCATCTGCATATCTGAGGTTATTGATATTTCCCCCAGCAATCTTAATTCCAGCTTGTGCTTCCTCCAGCCCAATGTTTCTCATGATGTACTCTGCATATAAGTTAAATAAGCAGGGTGACAATATACAGCCTTGATGTACTCCTTTTCCTATTTGGAACTGATCTGTTGTTCCATGTCCAGTTATAACTGTTGCTTCCTGACCTGCATACAGGTTTCTTAAGAGGCAGGTCAGGTGGTCTGGTATGCCTATCTCTTTCAGAATTTTCCAGTTTACTGTGATCCACACAAAGTCTTGGGCATAGTCAATAAATTAGAAATAGATGTTTTTCTGGAACTCTCTTGCTTTTTCGATGATCCAGCAGATGTTGGCAATTTGATCTCTGGTTCCTCTGCCTTTTCTAAAATCAGCTTGAACATCTGGAAGTTCACAGTTCACGTATTGCTGAAGCCTGGCTTGGAGAATTTTAAGCATTACTTTACTAGCATGTGAGATGAGTGCAATTGTGCGGTAGTTTGAACATTCTTTGGGATTGCCTTTCTTAGGGATTGGAATGAAAATGGACCTTTTCCAGTCCTGTGGCCACTGCTGAGTTTTCCAAATTTGCTGGCATATTGAGTGCAGCACTTTCATAGCATCATCTTTCAGGATTTGAAATAGCTCAACTGGAATTCCATTACCTCCACTAACTTTGTTCACAGTGATGCTTCCTAAGGCCCACTTGACTTCACATTCCAGGATGCCTGGCTCTAGGTGAGTGATCACACTATTGTGATTATCTGGGTCGTGAAGATCTTTTTTGTACAGTTCTTCTGTGTATTCTTGCCACCTCTTCTTAGTATCCTCTGCTTCTGTTAGGTCTGTACCATTTCTGTCCTTTATCGAACCCATTTTTACATGAAATGTTCCCTTGGTAACTCTGATTTTCTTGAAGAGATCTTTAGTCTTTCCCATTCTATCATTTTCCTCTATTTTTTTTGCATTGATCACTGAGGAAGGCTTTCTTATCTCTCCTTGCTATTCTTTGGATCTCTGCATTCAAATGGGTATATCTTTCCTTTCTCCTTTGCTTTTTGCTTCCCTTATTTTCACAGCTATTTTTAGGGCCTCCTCAGACAATAATTTTACTTCTTTGCATTTCTTTTTCTTGGGGATGGTCTTAATCCCTGTCTTCTGTACAATGCCACAAACCTCCGTCCATAGTTCATCAGGCATTCTGTCTATCAGATCTAGTCCCTTAAATCTATTTCTCACTTCCACTGTATAGTCATAAGGGATTTGATTTAGGTCATACTTGAATGGTCTAGTGGTTTTCTCCACTGTCTTCAATTTCAGTCTGAATTTGGCAATAAGGAGTTCTTCATCAGAGCCAGTCAGTTCCCAGTCTTGTTTTTCCTGACTGTATAGAGCTTCTCCATCTTTGGCTGCAAAGAATATAATCAATCTGATATTGCTGTCGACCATCTGGTGATGTCCATGTGTAGAGTCTTCTCTGGTGTTGTTGGAAGAGGGTGTTTGCTATGACCAGTGTGTTCTCTTGGCAAAACTCTGTTAGCCTTTGCCCCACTTCATTCTGTACTCCAAGGCCAAATTTGCCTGTTACTCCAGGTGTTTCTTGACTTCCTACTTTTGCATTCCAGTCCCCTATAATGAAAGGGACATCTTTTTTGGGTGTTATTTATAGAAGGTCTTGTAGGTCTTCATAGAACTGTTCAACTTCAGCTTCTTCAGCATTACTGGTTAGGGCATAGACTTGGATTACTGTGATATTGAATGGTTTGCCTTGGAAATGAACGGAGATCATTCTGTCGTTTTTGAGATTGCATCCAAGTACTGCATTTCGGACTCTTTTGTTGACTATGATGGCTACTCCATTTCTTCTAAGGGATTCCTGCCCACAGTAGTAGATATAATGGTCATCTGATTTAAATTCACCCATTCCATTCCATCTTAGTTCGCTGATTCCTAGAATGTCGATGTTCACTCTTGTCATCTCCTGTTTGACCACTTCCAATTTGCCTTGATTCATTTATTACTGTTAGGTGGGGATTATTGGAAACATAATTTATCAGGATTCCTGCATCTGTAGGACACAAGCCTGTACTAGTAGTAAAAATAGGAAATATGTCCCTGGGTGAAGTTATATGTGTTATGCATCCAAACCCTCAATAATATAAAACAAGTTTTGAGTGATCATGCTAGACTAAACTATTTTTCTGTGTGTCTATACAAAACAGTATTAAAAAATTATCACATAGAAAGGCAGTCAAAAAACACAGGAAAAAATGCGGGGAAATTAACATAAGTATCATGCCTTTTTTCAGATGTTGTAATGGCTGTGGTATCTGTCAACTTATAAAAATTTGTAATATATTGTGGTTTCTTACCTTATTCTAAGTAAATGTTCATTTTATAACTAATTTTGGCTTCATAATTTTGTATTTTTTTTAAGGAGATCCTTTCCCAAATGTATAATATTCAGGACTTACAAAATGTGAACTTGCCCCTGGTAAGACATGAGCACTTTTGAATGATCCTGTCAGGTTATTTTCTTGAGATAAATTTCTAAGAGTAGAATTTTAAGGACAAAAAGGTCTGTTCTTTTTTTTTTTTTTTTTTTAAAGAGAGAATGGGGAGAAAGTTCACATTTATTAGTTAGGCCTGTTCTTTTTAAAGGCATTTGACATATTTCACAGGATTGTTCTTCAGAAATGCTACACCAATTCATCTCCCTCAAGAGATATTTGTCTCCCACATTATTATTAGTTCTGGATATTAGTTTTAATTTTAATATTTGTCAATAAATAGGAGAAATGTGATAAGTTTTTAATTTAATTTATATTTCTTTGGTAATTAGTTCTGTTCTAATTAATGTACTGAAGGTTTTTTCATATATTTTTCAGTTGCTTCTTTTTTGTGTGAATTTCCTGTTTAATCTTTTGATCATTTTTGTGTTTTTTTTTTAGATTGATTTAAGAGAATTCTTTTCCTATTTTAGGGTATTCACAATTAATCATAAACATTGCAAATCATTTTTCTCATTTTGCCTTTTAGTATTATTTTATATCTTGAGATATAAATGTTTTTACTTGCAAATGTATCCAAAGTCTCTCGTAGAATTTCACATTTTGTGTTATGGCTGGAAAGGACTTTCACAATTAAAGACTACATAAATATTTGCAACATTTCTCCTATAGTTTATAGTTTATCCTATAAACTATAGTAAACATCCTGTATTTTTACTTTTTATCCTATCTTTAATCTCGCTGGAATTGTTTTTAAAGTTTTTCTAATATGTAGGTTTTTTTCCCCCCAAATAGTGAACTATTTGTCTCAACATGATTTGTTAACTAAATCCGTCCTTTTCTCTTTGATCTGAAATGCCACCTTTGTCACATACCAATGTGCTGTATGCACTGTGCTGGACTTCTGTTCCATTATGTTATGTGATCATTATGTCCCTGTGTTGTGCTCAGTCATGTCTGACTCTTTGCGACCCCATGGGCTGACTGTAGCCTGCCAGGCTCCTCTGTCCATGGGGATTCTCCAGGCAAGGATACTGGAGTGGGTACCCTATCCCTTCTCCAGGGGATCTTCCTGTCCCAGGAATTGAACCTGGATCTCCTGCATTGCAGATAGATTCTTTACCAGCTGAGCTACCAGAGAAGCCCCATTATGTCCCTAATACTATTCTATTTTGATCATCATATGCTTACTTTTTATTTAACTTACTTCTTTTAATGTTAGTTATTGTACATGTTTCATTCCATTTAAATTTTAAAATTACTTAGCTTTTCAAATTCCAAACATATCATTGCAATTTTCACTAGAATAAATTTATAGCTTAATTTGGAGGGAAAATTGATTTGTTTTTAATATTGAGCTTTTTCATTTAGAAATATGGCATGTTTCTCCCTTTAAATATCTTCTTTAATATCCTTTCTAGCTTATTAAAAAATTCATAGCAAATGGTTCTTATCAAGTGACTTCTTAGAATATTAAAGTTATCCTATTTTTTTCTTTACAAGTTAATATAGTTTATATTAATTTATTTTGCAGTATTGAACCATAAGTTCAGTGACTAGAGATTCTTGGTCTTGTCCATTATTTTTTAATATTTGGGTAAATTCGGTTTTTTGATATACAAATATGTATACAGTCATCCTTCAGTATCTGTGGGGGATTGGTTCCAAGGGCCCCATGAATGATAAGTCCATGGATGTTGTAGTTCCTTAAGCAAGATGGTGTAGTACAGTGAATACATGTATTTACTATATGAATATATACTTAATCTTCTAATATTTCATATAGGATATTTCCTATCTGTTTTCATAAGGGACTTATTTTCTAAGTTTAATGTTTTGTGCTATTTTTTTAGAATATTCTGTCAGAACTATTGTATCTTCAAAAAATATTTGAGGATTTTCTACATTCCTCTGGATTCTAGAATAGTTCAAATAGCATAGGAATTGCTTTGTTCTTGAAAATTTGAAAGAATTTGCCTATAAAACTATCTACCCTGGCACATTTTCTAAGGGCAACTACATTACAATTCTCTCCATTATTTATTTCCTTAGTAATTGTTTTACTCCATTTTTCTCATTCTTCTTAATTCAATTTTCTTAATTTATATTTTCCTTAAAATTCACAACTTTCCATAACATTTTCAAATATATAAGCTTGGGGCTATATGCAGAGTCTATTATAATTCTTTTATTTCTCTCCTTCAGCTGTTATTATATTTTCTTTATCATTTTTGTTTTAATATATTTGTGGGTTTTCCACCTGTTTAAACTAGCTAGTGATTTATATGTTTTATTGATTTTCCTTTCAAGAATCTTTTCTGGAATAATTTTATCAGTTTTGTTGATTGTTTTTTGACTAATTTTCAGTTTTTATTTTTATTAATTCCTTCTTTTTGTTTCTTTGTGTCTGTATTTTTGTTCTTTGGTTTCTCATATGAAATTTAGCCCTGAAAATAAATTGTTGAATTACAACAAGAAACGGCACCTACAGGAAGCAGTGAAACCCTGTTGCTAACATACTGAACTTGGGTGGAAGTAGGGAGTGTGGATGGGATGGGGGAAGTGAGACATTTTGGTTTTGAAGATGGCATCCTAGCTTGTCAGCTAGACTGTTGTAAGTTACAGAACGAGAGACCTTAGCTGAACCACCGATGAACCATACAGAAAGCTTCCCCCTTGCCTCTTTGGGTTGATATACCACTCTGGTAATAAACAGTTAGCCCTTCACAAAATTCTCTTTGTTGTTAGGTCAAACTTTAAGCTCTCTTTGTGTTCAATGTTATCTGTTAAGAATGTCCTGAATTTACTAGGTACCAACTCTGTGTTTTAGTTGCATAGACACAACTCACAGATCTGATCAAGGCTCTTAAATTTATAATATTCGTTTTAGGGTCCTATTACATTAATTAAATATTAATGTTCTAAGCATATTTTTCATAGCCTTCTCTGTTTCTTCTCCACTGGAGAATATTGCTAGAAATTAAAAAATAGTGTGGTTTATTATTCATGTCATTGGTGTTACATTTTGATGATAAATTATTTTTGGAAAATGAAAAAAAAAAGATAAGTAGAAGAATCCCCTCTGGGTCTCATGCATTTCTCTGAATAGCAATTTTATATTTCCTCACTGTTTTTCCAGAGATTATTGCATATCTTCCATAAGCATCTATAAAATACCTAGCCATAGTCTTAAAAATTGGAGATACTTTCTGAAGAGCTTCTAATGAGATTAAAAAAAAAACTGCTTGTGATATAAAAATGCTCACACAAAATTAGTTTAAAAAAAACCTAGTTTTTAATATGTGTAGGCATTTATATAGTTTCTTATATTTTTTACTTATGACAACCGTGCACAAGGGGATGAACAATCAGTGTATTTAAAACTCGTGACTTTTCTGTATGGGAAACCTGAGGTTAATAAGTTCTTGACACATCATAAGGGTGAGGGGCTCTTGGCCGCTGTTAAATAATCCAGAGATGGTGAGGGATGGCAGTGCTGGGCCAGAGAAGCTCAATGGTATGGTGATAGAGGCTTCAAAAACTGCTGACTTGCTGTGATGTGCATATGTCTATTTATGGACAATAATTGGAGAGGACTTCAGGGGTTTGGAAATGGGTGATTAAGTCATTAATGATTCTTTTGGTAGGTAGGGCCTTTTGGAGGAGGAACCTTTTTCTTCAGGAGGACAGGGGGATTGAAATGACAAGCTTGGTTTTGGAATGCTGAGTTTAAGGCATTAAACTCAGGTTGAAATGTCTTATAGGTAACTGGTGGTGCAGAGAAAGGTCAGGACTAGAGTGCCAACTTTGAGTATCGTCCCAGAAGTTACCATTGAGACACACACAAGAGAAAGAGACTTTGGCACCTGTTTAGTTAATATGGTTGAATTCAGAGTTGAGTTCAGCCTAGGACCAGGAATGCTAAAATTAGACTGTAAGATAGAGGAAGCAAAGGTTTTCAGAACTCACATTGGTGAACTGGGATCAGAAACTCTGAAGCATAAATCTGAAAAACAGCAGAGGAGGGCTGAGAAGAAAACGGGTGGGAAAATCAGAGAGTGAAGTCAGAGGCAAAATAAATTAACAACAGACCGAAGTTCAAGAGTGAGGCAGGAAAAGCAAGTGAGCAGGAGGAAGTTTCTCAGCCTTCTTCAGTATCTGGCTGCACCAAGTTCATTGTCTTTTTTCACTGACTTTTGGTCAAAGGTTAATCCTTGTGTGGCCAACCCACCTTTTTTGCAGGATATTTACATTGTAAGAATAAGTCAGTTCTTAGAGGGAGATTGTAAAAAGGGAGAATTAGAAGGCCAAACACCAAATCCAGAATTATAGCTTAAATGGGGAATCAGAAACACAGAAATAGAAATAGGAGTTTATAGTGCAGGGAAACCAAGATTTTAATATCTTGCTGGTGATTGAGTGTTAAAGGCTTCAAAGAGGACTTAGAATAACTGATGGGTCTTGTGATCCAGTGATTGGAAAGTTATAGACAAGCTTCCTGTAGACTGAAGATTGTAAGCTGGGTGGTAGAATGTGAGGAATTGAAGACGAGCAGATGTAGGTCACATAGTGAAGATGGAAACAGCAATACCAGGTGAGAGAGAATACATTCCTCTTTGAAGGGAGAGGAGAGCAGCTGGAAACAGGAGACAGAAATGATGATGATAGAGAGGAAGATTCTTCAGAAAAGACAATGAAAAACTCCGGCAAATGCCTTGTCTCCATAGACAAGCCATGCGTTTTTCCTTGGGCCTAGAAAAAAGGAGATTGTCTTGGGTGGACTTGAGATATTGAGATAAGATTGAGAGTGGAAGAGAAAATATGTTCAAACTTTGTATTAAGCCTAAATTTATCTGGAATCAGAATACAAACAAAAAAATCTGATCAAGCTTTATACAAAAATAACCTGTAATATAACTGTGAATAATAGTTAGAACTGGACATGGGACAACAGACTGGTTCCAAATAGGAAAAGGAGTACATCAAGGCTGTATATTGTCGCCCTGCTATTTAACTTATATGCAGAGTACATCATGAGAAACGCTGGGCTGGAGGAAGCACAGGCTGGAATCAAGATTGCCAGGAGAAATGTCAATAACCTCAAATATGCAGATGACATCACCCTTATGGCAGAAAGTGAAGAAGAACTAAAGAGCCTCTTGATGAAAGTGAAAGAGGAGAGTGAAGAAGTTGGCTTAAAGCTCAACATTCAGAAAACTAAGATCATGGCATCTGGTCCCATCACTTCATGGCAAATAGATGGGGAAACAGTGGAAACAGTGTCAGACTTTATTTTTCTGGGCTCCAAAATCACTGCAGATGGTGATTGCAGCCATGAAATTAAAAGACGCTTACTCCTTAGAAGGAAAGTTATGACCAACCTAGACAGCATATTAAAAAGCAGAGACATTACTTTGTCAACAAAGGTCCATCTATTCAAGGCTATGGTTTTTCCAGTAGTCATGTCTGGATGTGAGAGTTGGACTATAAAGAAAGCTGAGAGCCGAAGAATTGACACTTTTGAACTGTAGTGTTGGAGAAGACTCTTGAGAGTCCCTTGGGCTACAAGGAGATCCAACCAGTCCATCCTAAAGGAGATCAATCCTGAGTGTTCATTGGAAGGACTGATGCTGAAGCTGAAACTCCAACGCTTTGGTCACCTCATGGGAAGAGTTGGCTCCTTGGAAAAGACCCTGATGCTGGGAGGGGTTGGGGGCAGGAGGAGAAGGGGATGACAGAGGATGAGATGGTTGGATGGCATCACCGACTCGATAGGCATGAATTTGAGTAAACTCCGGGAGTTGGTGATGAACAGGGAGGCCTGGTGTGCTGTGGTTCATCGGGTCACAAAGAGTTAGACACGACTGAGTGACTGAACTGAACTGAACTGAAAACTGCTCTAAAAATAAAGTCTATTAATTAAAACAATTTTTACAAGGATTAAGTACTGAGGCATGTTATAACATGGATGAAGCTTTTTAACAGAATACTACATGAAATCAGTCAGCGAGACACAAAAGGCCAAGTACTCATGATTCCATTTATATGAAATGTCCACTGCTTTAAGAACCATGAGTTATTTTTTTAAAAAAAAGGCGCTAGATAAATGAGATGGTAAAAGGAAGGTGTCAACTAAGAAGACGCACAACCTAAGAGCTGTAAGTTAAATTTTCTTGGGGGTAAAATGAGGCCTGCGGCCCAGGAGACAGCACCTTAGATAGCTCTGAGAGACTGCTCCGAAGAGGCGGTGGGGAAAGGTCAGTATATAAGATTTTGGTGAAGGGGGAGTTCACTGCAATCGAGCATTTACGTGAGGAGCTAACTCTGTTAGCTCCTTTCTGTTAGTCACCGTGAAGGGATTTTAGTGCTTTTCCAGATATGAAGAGATGTGAAGATTGGGATCATGAAATCAGTTCCTGAAAATATATTTCTTTTTTTTTTTTTTTTCTGAAAATATATTTCTGAAGCTCCTTTCCACTAGTGTGGAACAGAGCGCTTCACCCTCCGCCCTGAATCGCCCTCAGGGGATGTTGAAGGTCAGCAGTTGCAGCGACTCGGGGCTCGGTTTCCGCAGAGGCAGATGGCAAATGCCCTCGCTGGTGTTCAGCCGCTGGCAAATGCTCTTGGCAAATGCCGATTCACAATTGACTGGCAAGTGCCAATTTGGGGTTGACAAAGGATTGTGCTACTAATGTGAAGAAATCATGTGAATATGCTTCAAATATAAAAAAATATGTATTTCTCTTCAGAAAATAACCTAAAAGGAATTTTTCTATTCATATGTTGATTGCAATGCAATAGAATTTTTCTAGCATCAGAATGTTGAAACCATGACTAAATTACTGTGTAGTATAGCTTCCTGCCTTTATACCTTTCCTTGGTAAGTGAAAAGATCATAATGATGTTAATAGCTAAGACTCAAGAATGCCTGGGTCAAACTATAGCTCAAACTGATTTCTTACAGGAGCTTTTGAGTTATAAAAATGAACAGAGATACTGGGAAGGCTGAGATATGTAGGTCAACCTACTTACAAAAATAACCTTGATGGAGTTACATAGGTAGATATTACTGTAAAATTTCTTCACACAATGAGAGGGAGTTGGCCAAACTTACTGAGCCATATTATCTATTCATCTCAGACAAAGCAATCGTATCTTGTAGACCCATTGGACTGTATCACATAGATGACAGTTGCTAATTATCAAGAAAGAGTCATGATTTTCAAAAATGAAAGATGGTTAATATTCTTAGAACATAAAGAGTTCTTATGAAGCAATAAAAATAGATAAATGTCCAGTAAAAAAAAAAGAAGATAAATAGGCCACAATAAAAAATAGAGATAGCCAGCAAATTATGAAAATTGTTCAATATCATTAATAATCTAAAAATATAAGTTAATGCAAAAATGAGTATTGATTTAATCAACCATATAGATATAATTTTAAAAGAATGATAATACCCAGTGTTCCATGAGTAGGGCATTACTGTTAGTGGGTATATAAATTGGTAGCACTTTTTTGGAGGCTGATTTGGCAATAACTAGTAACTTTTCTTTTAAATGCACATATACCGCAACCTTAAAATTTTAATTCTAGGAATCTGTCCAACAGAAGTATTATTCAGGTGCACAAAGATATATTTGTAAGAAAGTTCATGACAGTGTATTTGTAATAGGGAAAAATTGGAAACAAGGTGAACGTCTACTAATAGGCACATCCACCCCCTAGAATATTTGGCAGAGATTAAAAAGAATTAAGTGGATATCTTTGGGACTGACATTAATGATTTCCAAGATTTATTGCCAAGTGATAAGAAGGTGTAGAACATAACTTACAGTCTGATCCCTCTTGTGTTTACCACCACTCCTAAAACTAAATATGTGCATGTGGTTCATAAAAAGGGATCCAAAAGAATACACTGTAAATGCTAACAGGGTTTTCTCCTTGGGAGAGGAGAGGGTGGCAAGATAGGAAATGAAAGGGGATCTGTGGTTATTTTATTGTATGCACTGCTATACTGTTGGATTTTTTTTTTTTTAACAAAAGCTAAAAATTTGTTTCTTGTTAGGAGTTATTTACAAGTGTACACATGTCAATGAATGAATACACTAGTATTAATATTCTAAATCATTTAGAATATTGCCTGGTACAGAGGAAGTATTAATGCCATGTAAATGTGTGTTAAATTAAATACATTCAAATATTAGAGCTCTATTTTAAGAAAATAATCATGGGATGTGCAAAGATTTAATTGCAAGGCAACCACTAACCTACTTTTTTCTCTATATATTTTCTTTTTCCAGACTGAACAATGGAATGTTTTGCATTAATAAAAATTGGTTATAATAAGTTATAGCTGGTTATAAAAAGCAAAGAAATGTAGAAAACAAAATATTACATGTAGGATTTTTATTATTATATAATAGGCCTCTTTGAGTTTATGTGAAGAGAGAGAGAGAAGAAAACTTGAATGATGGTTTCCAAAATGTTAATAGTGGTTACCTCTGAGTGATGGAAATGAGTACTTTTATTTTCTGTTGAAATATTGTGACAACGCAAATTATCTTAGAAAGGACATGGATCGCAAAATGGGATCTTTCAGGGTTTTCCCTTCGATGTCTGTGAGAGGGTGGAAATGTAGAACTGTCACAAGAGGATTATTTTTCCAAAGTCTGAAGGGTGGGGAATGGGGTCACATAGAGATAAGGGCTTCCCTGGTGGCTCAGATGGTAAAGAATCCACCTGCAATGCAGAAGACCTGGGTTCCGTCCCTCGGCTGGGAAGATCCCCTGGAGGAGGGCATGGCAATCCACTCCAGTATTCTTGTCTGGAGAATCCCCATGGACAGAGAAGCCTGGTGGGCTATAGTCAAAGGAATTGCAAAAAGTTGGACATGACTAAGCAACTAAGTCATGCACAACTCATCACAGAGAGATAAAGCTATCGGTTAATGTGACTGGTACCTGCATAATTCAAGTGCTCAGCAGACCAGAGTCTCTAAAAAGTCCAAGAGATTAGGTATTTGATACTGAACTGCAACTTGCCAGGAATTGAACTCAGCCTATCAAGGAAAAGCTTGGAATATCCATACTCTTTGGAATATTTTAGTCAATACTAGCTTCAAGGAAAGAGCTGAGAATAGTGGAAGGGTCTTCACTCCAATTCTTCTGGGGGCCCAGCTTTAATACCCAGGGCAGAGGCAGAATCTCTAACATCCCCCCTCTGCTAAGAAGGGGAAGTGGAGGAATAGTGAACTTTTCCTTCCTTATTTGCCGTCTTGTTCTCTCTTATCTTTTATGACTAAAATTCTCCTTCTACCCATTCTCTTAGTGTCTTCATTCTGAAAGTGGGCAGTTTCAGAAAGTATGTAATTGGATCATCTATTCCAGATGCCAGTGTTTCATTTAAACAAATTTGTACTTTATGCCTCTGTGTATTTTTTAGAGACTTTTCTTCACAGAGGGCACAGCTCTGAGAGGAAAAGGCACGCTTCAGCCAAAAGTATATACTTTGATGTGATCTGATAAGATACATTTATTATTCTGATTCTTGAAATAAAAACCCAACCTATTTTAGTTACTGAATTTGCATAGAAAGATTACAGTGTACTAAACTATACCTCTGGAAGCAGGAATTTCTTCCAGAGTTTCCAGAGCTTCAGACTAATTTTTTCCTATTTCAAGTATTCTATTTCTGAAAGATGTGGAAAGTGTTTCATTATGTGAAAATCCTGTGACTGGTTCCTATTTTGATGCTTTATTTTCCAAATTACTCTATTTGAAGAGTTTATTTAGCTTTTGAATTACAACTGTTAGAACACCCCCAGTTCCAAATCAGCAGGGCTTGAATCAGCAAAGTGCCTTATAGTTAATGCCTCAAGGCAGATCTCAGGATCTGCACAGAAAAGCAAGGTGTGGGTCGGACCCCCTAATTTGGCTGACAGTGACGTGGCACCTCCAGCTGTGTTGCCTCTAGGAGTGGGGTTCATAAAGGGGATGGCCCCAGGCCTCTCACTGCAAGCATCCAGTATAGACCCCCAGTGTTCTTTAATGATGTGTAATTGGACCAGACTAGACCATGGGGCTTGAATAGCCTTTCTCTGCAGTCAAAGTGCTCAGTACCTACTGTCTTTCTTTAGGACATTGATGGATGGTCCCAGTGCTCAGATTTTATGTTTATTAGTGATACTTTTCATGAGTTTCCAGGGCTAAAGTGACTTTTTCACACTGTTTAATGATTTTCAGTTTAACTCCCTTTCTGAGTGGGATGTTGTAAAGATTAATTAGCCAGTGTTCATAAAGTGCTTCCAAGCTGAAAAGTGCTGCACAAGGGTGTACAGACTCATTAGCTTCTTAGTCATTAAGGCTTTTTAGACCTTTTGGCCTTCAGAAACTAGATGTGAAAACCAAATTAGTATTTTTTTCTTGGAGGAGGGGGACTTCAGAAAAAGCAGGATAGAACAGTGTTTCTTTTTCTAAAAAAGACATGTTTTGCACTGGAACTGAAAAAGGATATACGATTTTTTTTAATCATCTCCTATTTCCGTAATGCTTCAGCTTCTTCTCACTCCCTTCTATTAAATTGTATTTGACTGTTTCTCCTGCATATGTATTAAGAAATTCTATACTTGTTGCATAGGCATGGTGGTGGTGGTAGAGATGGTGGGGGACAGGGAGGCCTGGCATTCTGCTGTCTGTGGGGTCGCAAAGAGTTGGACATGACTGAACAACAACAGCAGCAATGGAGCTGAGTCTGACCCCAGAAAGTGTTGAATTGTTGTGCCAGTGAATGGCACAGTATAGATCATTCCCTTTGTAAGTAAAGATCCCCTTTCAGTTTATAGTGTTTCATGAAGGTCTGGTATTGTCTCCATCCATAGTAATCTTTAGATATATAATATATAGGATTATATATATATGTCATTGTTGTTCAGTTGCTATATCATGTCTAACTTTTTGCAACCCCATGGACTGCAGGGCGGCAGGCTTCCCTGCCCTTCACTGTATCCCAGAGTTTGCTCAAATTCATGTCCATTGAGTTGGTGATGCTATCTAACCATGTATATATACACATATGTATGAGTTCTATATAATTCAATTAAAAGCATTTTATTGAGGGTGGAAAAGTACAAAAAGACATAGAAAGATTGAAAAAAAAAAAAGACAGAGATGAATTATTTACCAAGAATTAGATTGACAGTTGACTTTTCAACAGCATTAACTGCACGTGATAGGGGAATATCTTCTAAGTACTGAGAGAAAACAGCTGTCAACTTAGAATTGTGTACCCAAATAAATTAACTTTTAAGTTCATAAAATAAAAACATTTTAATACAAAACAAGCATTTACCACCAATGCTGAAGAATGTTCTAAAGGATTGTCTTCACACAGAAAGAAAATTATCCTAGAAGGGAAGAAGGAGATACTGGAAGAAATGAATAGGGAAATATTGGTAAGCATGTGGACAAATCAAAATAAGCACTGCCTAATAACAATAACAAAATAATGTCCAATTTGTAGTAGCAAAACCAGATAGCACTAGAAAAAAAAGGTAACAGGGAAAAAAAAGTATATCAGGAAGTAGTATTGAGAGTTAAAGTATTCCAAAGTCCTTACCTTATTTGTGAGGAGACTAAAGATGTTAAATTTAGATTTTATTAAGTATGTGCATAAAATTTGTCTTAAATAAAGGAAGTGTAATGTAGTAAAGGGGAGAATCAATGGAATGAGGAAACAAAATCAGTAGCAACTGACTCAGTAAAAAGACAGTAAGGAAATTTAATACTGACTTTAGTAATTGTGAATCTCTTGCCTTAACATTACATATACCAGGTAACTATGTGTGAACTTCATACACACACACAACACACACACACACACACACACACACACACCCCCTTACAGGGAAAATGAAAAAAAAAATAGTGATATGTGAACAGGTAGTTCTGGCTTGGGATAAGATGTTTAATAACAGCATCATACAGATTACATAGGGCATGCATTACCAGAGAAGAACCTGAAATGTAGGGAACCAAAATCTTTTATAATAGACAGTAAACCCACCTGACCTCTGCCTCAGAGAGAGGCATTATCTTCATTATACTGCATAGTAAGCATTTCTGCTCTTTGTTCTATTTTACAAGACTGTTAACTATATAAACACTCTGGAAAGATGAGCCGTTGCCTTTGTTTGCAAGATGTGCAGAAATGTGAGGAATACATGGAGAATATTTCCCAACAAATTTGATAAATTTGTGAAGCCTGTTTTCTCATCTGAAAAGTAGAATGAAGAGTATAACTGTAGTTGTGAGGATCAAATGATATAGTGCATATAAAATGCTTAACATCATATCCAAGGACTTTGTCAATATAAGCTACTATTATAAATGATTATTTCTTGAATAAGATGTAAGTGTGTTTATTGAATTCTTTGTTTTCTCTAATAAATTGTGAATCACTATGTTGTACACCTGAAACATATAATACTCTACATCAACTATATCTCAGTAAAAGCAATTGGGGTCTCAGCATTAGCTTCTACAGCCTTGTGAATTATTAAGACTTTTAGGGACACTCTGTCAGAGTTGAGGATGCCCAAGTAGCCAAAGCAAGATTTTAATAGGAAAGAAATGATAGAAATTGTGAAGTTCCCTTCGTCTTTAGACCATCTCCAGCCCTCTACAAAAGCACCTCCCACTCCAAGTAATTTCATTCTGGGTATCCCAGTGTGGCCGAAATCCTGGGCTCTGCTCTCTGGTACCAAACTGAAACACAGAGACAGAATTTTGGGTGAAGTAGAAAAGAGTAGCTTTTATTGCTTTGCCAGGCAAAAGAGGCCATAGTAGGCTAGCGCCCTCAAGACTTTACCCTCCCTTGGGAAAAATAGGAAGGGGTCTTATAGTTCAGGAGGGGGAGGGAGTGCTGCAGATAAGAAGTAGGGCAGGTGCAAGCTTGCATTCTTCTCTCCTGTTGGAAAGCCTTTACATGGTCAAAGTCGGGGTCAGGAGGTCTTGGGAGGGTTCTGGTTGTCCTTGAGGCTATCACATCTTGACTTTTTTTTTCTGGAATAAAGAATACTCACAAAAGAAGGGAGTGTTAGGGAGGGCTTCCTCAGAGAAGCAAATACCATGTGCATTGTAGAGCTCTGATTAGAAAGAAATTGTTTTCAAAATGTAATTAAGTAAGAGAAACATTTCTGAGAAAATGGCTGAGTGGCTTAAAAGAATAAGGCCTACATTCTGGAGGCAACCTTAACCGATTTCTACTAACACCACGAGTGTCTCACACCTGCTCCTGGGTGGATCCTCCCTTGCTGTTTTCATCCCTCACCGTCAGCGAGCTCTGCACTGCCTCTTCTGGGCATGGAAGGAGCTGCTTAGTTTTGGCACTGCTCCGCACCTCTTGACATGGCATCATACGGGTGTGTGTGTGTGTGTGTGTGTGTGTGTGTGTGTGATAGAGAGAGAGACTGACTGTCATATAAAACATGCCCACATGCCCTTTTGCCTCTACTTCAGAGAAGTCCCAAGGCATTGTCTCTTGTCACAATCCCTTACATTGTAAAGAGTTTAGGGAAATAATTATTTTGGCTTTTACTTGAAACATTTCCTCTCACTAGAATCAGAGATTCTGCAGATGAATTTGAGTGAGAGTGCCAGGAAGTACTGGAAATCATGAGACCTAGACCCCCTGTAATATGAAACTTTTTGTTTTTTATTGTTTGTTTCGTTTTGTTTCCTAAGACAGGCCTTTCTTATCAGGCCTGTCACATGTGGCTGTTTCTCCCCATAGGAAGAATGCTCACCTAAAGGATCCCCAGCCTCTCCTCAAACCAGCTTCTGTAGCACCAGCCCACTGATCTGCATTCATGTCTAGTTATGTCAACAGAATGGTGGGTTCAATTTGAACCCTTCTGTGTGAGGCTCCTAGGCCCTCTGGCCCCTCAGTTCCTACCAGGCCCATTCTAACAGTCATACACAAGTCTGAAGCTGGCAGGGTCCCAGGGTCAAGCTGAGATCCCTGCTACTGATACATATGTACAAAGAAGTTGGCTTATATCCTGCCTACTTCCAAGTGTGAGTATGTGCATTGCCTTAAATTTTAAATATATCAGACTTCCTCCATTTACTCATTTTCCATTGATCAACGAAGGCATACAGAGATGCCTTTTATACACAGTTCCTGTATCATAGCTATCACAGTCTGTTTCTCATTTTATGTCTTCACAGATGTGACTGTCCCTAGTTAAAACCTGAGACTACAGCATAGTTAACTCTGAAGAATATTCTTTCTGAAGTTAAGATATTAGCATCAACAACACTATATTCTGCCTCTGTGGTTGAAAAAAATGTATTAAAATCAGGCATGTGAAGGAAATGTGGAATCTGGCTCCATATTTTTATGGTTTAATGTTCTTAACACTCTCTTTGCCCCCAGGTCATGCAGATGTATCTTCCATTTTGTGGAATTGCCATATCTAATGCTCAGCTCTTTGCTGCCTCAAGGAAAGAATATGAAAGAAGCAGGGTGAGTAGAAAGAAGCATTGCTGACAATCCTCAGAGCTCTTTGTCTTTCAAGTGTCTGTGAGTCATTATGTCTTTTAAAAACAGTAGATGATCTTTGAATAGTACAGAAACATTTTTTTTAATCTGTATAATCCTTCAGGTCTGTGGTTGATGTTCTCCTTTAAGCAATAAACCCAAACGGAGGTGGATATAAATCCTCTGTTGTTGTGCAGGGGAAATAACTTCTTTTAAAAAGGAAATTAATTTTCACATCTATACTACAAGGCAATAGATATATTCTAGCTTACTTACAGTTTTGAAACAATAACACAATTAGTGATCTTTTTACAATTTAGTTCCTTTAAGAAGCAAAGTATGTTATAGATGATTTCACCCCAACTCACAAATTATGTTTGTGAATTGAAAGTTTTCCTGGAAGAGAATGATAATGTTGCAAACACCAGCTTATAGGATTATAAAGAAACACAGATACAGGGATTACTGTCATATACCTTCAGCAGTTGTAGGGCTAAATAGTAAAAAAGAAAACAAAAACAAAGACTGGTACTCAAAAAATTGCTAAATAATCAAGTAGAGGTTAAATATATTAGACTCACTCTATTTTTAAATATAGGGACATTACTGTTACAATTTAGAAATATATTTAACAAGAAGATGTTCAGAAAGGTTAGAAACCCCCAGTTGATTGGAAATCAAATTGATTAAAAGTTTCATTTGCTCAGCATTATGATTTACGAATATTGCACAGGAAACAATTGACAACTACAGCCATCTTCTTTAGCACAGCATACAACCCCTTTTCTCTGATTTGGATCCTGTTTTCATCTTTAGCCCCATGTCTTACCATTCTCCTCCTTTCATTGGGCACTCCAGCAGTATAGGCCCCAATTTCCAGAAAACAGTCTGTTTCACTTTCTCATTCTCTTAGTAATATTTCTCCCTCTGCTTTCAGTGCCTCATGTCCACCTTTTTCTCCCACTGCTTTTGCCTTGCATTTCTCTGAAGACCCAGCTCAGTGTTCCACTTCATCTTTCCTTCTTTGCTTATTATTTTGTCTTATATTTACTGCCATTGTTTTATTGTGGACACTTATCACACTGTATAGTATTTATCAATGGCCCTCTTCTCCAACTACCATAAATGTCATGGTAGTATTTTCCAAAGTGTATTCTTTAAAACACCAGTGCTATGGGATTCTATGGTCAAGTTGAATAGGCTTTTCTATCTCAGTGTTTTGTAGAGCCTTCAAAAGGCTAATGTGGGTGGTGAATATTCAAGAATCACAGGAAGCATTTCTCAAACCCACTTGGCCAGAGCACCCCCTTTACATGCAGCACCTCCTAAGGCTAGCATTTTGTGGGGTGCCCATTGGAAAGCAGCGTGACAGGATCCTCTAAAGAGCCCCTCATTCAGTTCAGTTCAGTTCAGTCGCTCAGTCGTGTCCGACTCTTTGTGACCCCATGAATCGCAGCACTCCAGGCCTCCCATCACCAACTCCTGGAGTTTACTCAAATTCATGCCCATCGAGTCAGTGAAGCCATCCAACCATCTCATCCTCTGTCGTCCCCTTCTCCTCCTGCTTCCAATCCCTTCCAGCATCAGGGTCTTTTCCAATGAGCCAACTCTTCACATGAGGTGGCCAAAGGATTGGAGTTTCAGCTTCAGCATCATCCTTCCAATGAACACCCAGGACTGATCTGCTTTAGGATGGACGGGCTGGATCTCCTTGCAGTCCAAGGGACTCTCAAGAGTCTTCTCCAACACCACGGTTCAAAAGCATCAATCCTTTGGTGCTCAGCTTTCTTCACAGTCTAACTCTCACATCCATACATGACCACTGGAAAAACCAGCCTTGACCAGACGGACCTTTGTTGGCAAAGTAATGTCTCTGCTTTTTAATATGCTAGGTTGGTCATAACTTTCTTTCCAAGGAGTGAGCATCTTTTAATTTCATGGCTGCAGTCACCATCTGCAGTGATTTTGGAGCCCCAAAAAATAAAGTCTGACACTGTTTCCACTGTTTCCCCATCTATTTCCCATGAGGTGATGGGACCAGATGCCATGATCTTAGTTTTCTGAATGTTAAGCTTTAAGCCAACTTTTTCGCTCTCCTCTTTCACTTTCATCAAGAGGCTTTTCAGTTCCCCTTCACTGTCTGCCATAAGGGTGGTGTCATCCGCATATCTGAGGTTATTGATATTTCTCCCGGCAATCTTGATTCCAGCTTGTGCTTCTTCCAGCCCAGCATTTCTCATGATGTACTCTGCATATAAGTTAAATAAGCAGGGTGACAATATACAGCCTTGACGTACTCCTTTTCCTATTTGGAACCAGTCTGTTGTCCCATGTCCAGTTCTAACTGTTGCTTCCTGACCTGCATACAGGTTTCTCAAAAGGCAGGTCAGGTGGTCTGGTATTCCCATCTCCTTCAGAATTTTCCACAGTTTATTGTGATCCACATAGTCAAAAGCTTTGGCATAGTCAATAAAGCAGAAATAGATGTTTTTCTGGAACTTCCTTGCTTTTTTGATGATCCAGCAGATGTTGGCAATTTGATCTCTTGTTCCTCTGCCTTTTCTAAAATCAGCTTGAACATCTGGAAGTTCTCAGTTCACGTATTGCTGAAGCCTGGCTTGGAGAATTTTGAGCATTACCTTACTAGCGTGTGAGATGAGTGCAACTGTGTGATAGTTTGAGCATTCTTTGGGATTGACTTTCTTAGGGATTGGAATGAAAACTGACCTTTTCCAGTCCTGTGGCCACTGCTGAGTTTTCCAAATTTCCTGGAATGTTGCATGCAGCACTTTCACAGCATCATCTTTCAGGATTTGAAATAGCTCAGCTGGAATTCCACACATCCACTAGCTTTGTTCATAGTGATGCTTTCTAAGACCCACTTGACTTCACATTCCAGCATGTCTGGCTCTAGGTGAATGATCACACCATTGTGATTATCTGGCTCGTGAAGATCTTTTTTGTATAGTTCTTCTGTGTATTCTTGCCACCTCTTCTTAATATCTTCTGCTTCTGTTAGGTCCATACCATTTATGTCCTTTATCAAACCCATCTTTGCCTGAAATGTTCCCTCGATATCTCCAATTTTCCTGAAGAGATCTCTAGTCTTTCTCATTCTGTTGTTTTCCTCTATTTCTTTGCATTGATTGCTGAGGAAGGCTTTCTTATCTCTCCTGGCTATTCTTTGGAACTCTGCATTCAAATGGGAATATCTTTCCTTTTCTCCTTTGCTTTCGCTTCTATTCTTTTCACAGCTATTTGTAAGGCCTCCTCAGACAACCATTTTGCCTTTTTGCATTTCTTTTCCATGGGGATGGTCTTGATCCTTGTCTCCTGTACAATGTTACGAACTTCCGTCCATAGTTCATCAGGCATTCTGTCTATCAGATCTAGTCCCTTAAATCTATTTCTCACTTCCACTGTATAGTCATAAGGGATTTGATTTAGGTCATACCTGAATGGTCTGGTGGTTTTCCCTACTTTCTTCAGTTTAAGTCTGAATTTGGCAATAAGGAGTTCATGATCTTAGCCACAGTCAGCTCCTGGTCTTGTTTTTGCTGACTGTATAGAGCTTCTCCATCTTTGGCTGCAAAGAATATAATCAATCTGATTTCGGTGTTGACCATCTGGTGATGTCCATGTGTACAGTCTTCTCTTGTGTTGTTGGAAGAGGGTGTTTTCTATGACCAGTGCATTCTCTTGGCAAAACTCTATTAGCCTTTGCCCTTCTTCATTCCATACTCCAAGGCCAAATTTGCCTGTCCCTCCAGATGTTTCTTGACTTCCTACTTTTGCATTCCAGCCCCCTATAATGAAAAGGACATCTTTTTTGGGTGTTAGTTCTAAAAGTTCTTGTAGGTCTTCATAGAACCATTCAGTTCAGCTTCTTCAGCGTTACGGTTGGGGCATAGGCTTGGATTACCGTGATATTGAATGGTTTGCCTTGGAAATGAACAGAGATCATTCTGTCGTTTTTGAGGTTGCATCCAAGTACTGCATTTTGGACTCTTTTGTTGACTATGATGGCTACTCCATTTCTTCTAAGGGATTCCTGCCCACAGTGGTAGATATAATGGTCATCTGAGTTAAATTCACGCATTCCAGTCCATTTTAGTTCACTGATTCCTAGAATGTCGACATTCACTCTTGCCATCTTCTATTTGACTACTTCCAATTTGCCTTGATTCATGGACCTAACATTCCAGGTTCCTATGCAATATTGCTCTTTACAGCATCGGACCTTGCTTCCATCACCAGTCGCATCCACAACTGGGTATTGTTTTTGCGTTGGCTCCATCCCTTCATTCTTTCTGGAGTTATTTCTCTACTGATCTCCAGTAGCATATTGGGCACCTACTGACCTGGGGAGTTCCTCTTTCAGTATCCTATCATTTTGCCTTCTCAAACTGTTCATGGGGTAAGTGCTGTAAAAAAAAAAAAAGAACAAAGTGAGATAATGGAATACAAATTAGTTGCTGAAGGGTAGTTTAGGATGATGTTTATTTCAGAAGGTGATCAAGAAGGTCTCTATGAAGACGTCATATCTGAGCAGAGACCTAAATTAAATGAAGGAGCAAAGCCACACAAAGATCTAGGAAGAAGATTCCAAGCAGTGGAAATATCAAGTGCAAAGGCCAAGGGGTAGGAGAAGCTTTGGTCCATGTGTCTAAAGAGCAGATAGGAAAGACCTCAGATAGCCAAAACAATCCTAAGGAAGAAGAACAAAGCTGGGGGCACCACACTTCTTGATTTAAAACTATTCTTCAAAGCTATAGTAATCAAAATAGTATTGTACTGGCATTAAAAACAGACATACAGACCAATGGAATAGAATTAAGAGCCCAGAAATAAACCCATACATACAGAGTCAACATCTGTTTGACTAGGGAGCCAAGAATACTCAATGGGGAAAAAGTAGTTTTTTTTTCAATAAATGGTTTCGGGAACCTGGATATTCACATGCAAAAGAATGAGATTAGATTAAACCTCTATCTTATATCACTCACAAAAATCAACTTGAAATAGATTAAAAGCTTAAACTTGAGACCTGAAACTGTAAAACTCCTAGAAGAAAATATGGGTGAAAGCTCCAGTGATTTTTTTTGGGGGGTCTGATATAAAAGCTCAGGCAACAAAAGCAGAAATAAACAACTGAGACTACCTCAAACACAAAAACTTCTTCACAGCAAAAGAAACAATCAAAAAATAAAGAAGTAAACTATGGAATGGGAGAAAATATTTGCAAATCATCTGTATTGATAAGGGGTTAATCTCCAAAATATATAAGGAACTCACACAACCCAATAGCAAAAAAAACAAAAAACAAACAAACAAAAAAAAAAACCACCCAAAAAACAAGCAAACAAAAAACAACCCCAAATCATCCAATTAAAAAATAGAGAATTTGAAAAGACATTTTTCCAAAGAAGACATACAAATGGCCAATAGACACATGAAAAGATGCTCAACATCATCAGGGAAATGCAAATTAAAACTATAATGAGATATCACTTCCTACCTCTTAGAATGGCTGTTATCAAAACGATATGGGAAAACAAGTGTTGGTAAGGATGTGGAGAAAAGGGAACCCTTTGTACACTGTTGGTGGAATATAAATTGGTGCAGCTACTATGGAAAACAATATGGAGGTTCCTCAAAAAATTAAAAATAGAACTACCATATTATCCAGCAGCTTCACTTCTGAGTATATATCAAAAGGAAATTAAATTTCTAGCTCAGAAAGATATCTGCACTCCCATGTTCATTGCAATATTATTTACAATAGCCAAGATATAGAAACAGCCTAAGTGTGCATTAATAGTTGAATGAATAAAGAAATTGTGATACACACATACACACACACAATGGAGCATTATTCTGCCATAAGGCAGAAGAAAACCCCATCATTTGTGACAACATGGATGAAACTTGAGGGCACTCTGTTAAGTAAAATCAGTTCAGTTCAGTTCAGTTCAGTCACTCAGTCATATCTGACTCGCGACCCCATGAACCGCAGCACGCCAGGCCTCCCTGTCCATCACCAACTGCTGGAGTCCACCCAAACTCATGTCGAATGAGTTGGTGATGCCATCCAACCATCTCATCCTCTGTCATCCCCTTCTCCTCCCACCTTCAATCTTTCCCAGCATCACAGTCTTTTCAAATGAGTCAGCTCTTCATATCAGGTGGCCAAAGGATTGGAGTTTCAGCTTCAACATCAGTCCTTCCAATGAACACCCAGGACTGATCTCCTTTAGGATGGACTGGTTGGATCTCCTTGCAGTTCAAGGGACTCTCAAGAGTCTTCTCCAACACCACAGTTCAAAAGCATCAATTCTTTGGGTCTCAGTTTTCTTTATAGTCCAACTCTCACATCCAGACATGACTATTGAAAAAAGCATAGCCTTGACTAGACACACCTTTGTTGACAGAGCAATGTCTCTGCTTTTTAATATGCTGTCTAGGTTGGTCATAACTTTCCTTCCAAGGAGTAAGCGTCTTTTAATTTCATGGCTGCAATCACCATCTGCAGTGATTTTGGAGCCCCCCAAAACAAAGTCAGCCACTGTTTCCACTGTTTCTCCATCTATATGCCATGAAGTGATGGGACCAGATGCCATGATCTTAGTTTTCTGAATGTTGAGCTTTAAGCCAACTTCTTCACTCTCCTCTTTCACTTTCATCAAGAGGCTCTTTAGTTCTTCTTCACTTTCTGCTGTAAGGGTGGTATCATCTGCATATCTGAGGTTATTGATATTTCTCCCAGCAATCTTGATTCCAGCTTGTGCTTCTTCCAGCCCAGCATTTCTCATGATGTACTCTGCATATAAGTTAAGTAAGCAGGGTGACAATATACAGCCTTGACGTACTCCTTTTCCTATCTGGAACCAGTCTGTATGTTCCATGTCCAGTTCTAACTGTTTCTTCCTGACCTGCATACAGGTTTCTCAAGAGGCAGGTCAGGTGGTCTGGTATTCCCATCTCTTTCAGAATTTTCCACAGTTTATTGTGATCCACATAGTCAAAGGCTTTGGCATAGTCAATAAAGCAGAAATAGATGTTTTTCTGGAACTCTCTTGCTTTTTTGATGATCCAGTCTGTATTATTTCACATATATATTGAATCTATGAAAGCGGAACTCAAAGAAGCAGAGTGTAGTATGGTGGTTTCCAGGAGCTGGAGTGTCCAGGAAAAGGAGAGATGTTGGTCAAAGTATACAGACTTCTAGTTATAAGATAAGTAAGTTCTGGAGATCTGGTGTTCAGTGTGATGACTATAGTTAATGATACTGCATTATGCACTTGAATATTGCTGAGAAAATAAATCTTAATGTTCTTACCACAAAAAAATTGTAATTATGTAAGGTGATGGATATTTTAACTAACCTTAGTGTAGTAATCATTTTGCAATATATAGGTGTATTAAATCATCATGTTGTACACCTTAAAGTCACACAAAGTTTTATGTCAATTATATCTCAATAAAGCTGGTGGTGGGGAGAAGTAATGTAGCTGGACAGTGAGAAGTGAGAGATTCTCCAAAAAATTTAGCAGTGAAATATATAAGGCCTACTGATATGGGAAATGAATGAAAATGACTTTAGACTTGTACGGGTGGCAAGTAAGCAGTTGGATATGGGAGTTAAGAGTTTTGGAGAGATGTGAAGACTCGAGATTAATGTTTGGGAACCATCAGCATATAGATGGTATTTAAAACTAGGGTACAGGTGGGAAAAATATATGGATAAGAGAAGGGAAAAGGTCCAAGGATAAGTCCAGAAGCAAAAGAAGGTCTGAAGAAGGAGCTGGGGACATGCAAGTGACATTGAGAAACAGGGAGTGTTCAATTGTGTGCAAAACTTCCATGTCTGTCGCATTGCATGTCATCCTAGATTTTCTTCTTCTTTTTTTTCCTCCTATTTTGAAGCCAGTCTGCATTGTTATTTGTGAAACTTTTATCACTTGTTAGTAAAGCAGCAATTTTTAATTAGAAACAATAAAATTACTATAATGCGATTTGTCAGTACAAAACTCAAGGCACAATTAGTTTTTCCTCCGAGATAAATGTTCCTGTATATGGGTCCCAGAGGCCCCATCCATGCAGTCACACCAAATTGAAAAGTTAAATAATTGTTCAGTTAATATGATCCATCTGAAGAACTAGTCTGGATGATTAAGGAAATAATGTCTCCTCCCTTAATAACAGGGGATTTTGTTGGTAATTATGCAGACAGTTGCCTTATTTTTAATATTATATTTGCACATGAAATTACCAGACATTGACCTCTTACAGCGATTTGCTGTCCAAATGCCAAATGGACAGAACACACTTAAAACTTTTTTCAACTCATAGTGTTTCTCTTTGCTTTGGAATCATAGAGCAATGCACAGCCCTTGGCCACAGTCACAAGCTCTCTTTAGAGAAAACACTGTCCGAGATTTTGGGTCTGCTTTGAGATGCTTAGGGAAATAGACTCATTTCATGGATCCCTTAACTCATTCAAATACTTTTCTACCTGAATAGACTCAGAGAAGAAATTCTCACATTTCAAATGGTTTCAGGACAAATCAAATCATTACCAAAGTTGAAAATTAGTCAACACCACCTATCAGAATAGATGTGAATTTGAAAACCCATGAAATCCTTTTGTGACAGGTCAGACTGGAGACATCACATTAAATTCTGTTGAATAAAGCATCCTCTGGCCAATTCACTGGCTGTGTAATTTTCTGATTGCACTTTGATAGAGGCAAAATATCTACTACCTGTAAATGGCTCACTGTTCCTCAATCTCTGGATGTATCCATGTAATTAAAAATTCTAAATAAATATTATTTCAATGTACAAATTGTAAGCTAGCTTAGCTGGATAAAATGACATGTTATCACAATTTCATTTTTAAATGAGTATACAGCTTTCAAATTAGAATTTAAATTTTTTCTTTAATTTTTATGCTTTTTATTTTATTATTTTAATAAATTTTTAATGATTTTTTTGGAGATGTATAATGGCATTTCAATGTTCTCCTGGACAAATTTCTTGTGTAGGGGAATTAATAGGGGTTTTATATATATATTTTTGAAGGTTTTGAAACTTAACTAGCATCCATTACTATAATTCTTTAATAGTTCTGTGAGAGATATATATTAGTGAAAATAAGTCTTGAGTTTGACCATGAAGCTATTTCTTCCAGATGGTGAGGAAGAGATGCTTTGTAATTTTCTGAAATAAATGTATCTTGGAGAGAATCAAGTATTTGGTATTCATAAAATGTTGATTTTTAAACCCAGTCATGTTTTTTAAAACATTTAAAAATCAATTTTTAAACATTGCAGAAAAACTACTGTAGGAGCAGAAAAGCCTATCAGTAATGATTATATGAGATCATGTAGTCATTAACTGTATGGAATATAGTCATATAGATATATGAAGAATTTATGTGGGATTATATGGACTGGTGGGCTACTGTCCATGGGATCATAAAGAGTTGGACATGACTGAGAGACAGAGCAACTCAGCACACGCGCACACACACACACACATATGGACTGGCACTATTCTCAAGTTATATTTTATAATTCAAGACCGTGTTATGAAAGGAAACAATGGAAATATGTCAAAACAACCATAAACACTTTAAAATTTAGCCACACGAAAATATTTATATTTTTATTGCAAAGACTAAATGGAATTTTTGAGAGACAAATTTTAATTCAGTCCCTTAGCCACCTAAATACATACATTTTCTCTTTCCTAGGCTTTGCTAGAGGTGGTTAATGACCTCTTTGAAGAACAGACGGACCTGGAGAAAATTGTCAAGAAAATAATGCATCGGGCCCAAACACTGTTGAAATGTGAACGCTGTTCTGTTTTACTCCTGGAGGACATCGAATCACCAGTAAGTCATCTTTTATCTGTCATCTGTGTTAAGAAATCAAGTTTAGTTTAGTTGTAACTAAGTTCGTGAAATTGCGACTTGAACCACCCTTTTGTGACTCTTCTAACATGAGGTGACTTTTTATAAAATAAAGTTTTTTATTTCCTGTATGTGTTTTTTCAGTCTTGATCTGCTGTCATCTGAGAAACTTTGACGACCTTGAGGTCTAGCGGAGCTCTGTGTACACAGATGAGGCAGCTGGGGGACGGGAAAGTGAAAGTGAAAGTCGCCCAGTACTGTCAGACTCTTTGGGACCCCATGGACTCTACAGTCCATGGAATTCTCCAGGCCAGAATACTGGAGTGGGTAGCCTTTCCCTTCTCCAGGGGATCTTCCCAACTCAGGGATGGAACCCAGGTCTCCCGCATTGCAGGCGGATTCTTTACCAGCTGAACCACCAGCGAAGCCCAAGGGATGGAAGGGGCTGCCCGAACTCACTCAGCTGAAGAGAAGAGAAGCCGGGCTGCCAGCCTCCCGTTGAACCCACACAGCAAGGGAAGGCCGTCAGCACGCGTGAGCATGGACTACAGTCCACACAACACTCCACAGCCCCCTTCCGGGGTGGGGGTCGGGGAGTGGGCAAGCAGTGCTCTTTGCGCTTGCGCTCAGTGGGGTCACCCCAGCCTCAGTGGGGCGGCACTCTCCAGCAGAGGTTTGTTCCGCCGCTTCCCACGTTTCCACCTTCTTCTACTGCTGCTTCGGGCCTGTGGACACTAGCTCGGTGCGCGCCCGTCAGGAGGCGGAGGCTCCTGCCCTCCTCACGCAGGGGCTACTTACTCTCACTTCAGGGGCGAGCAGCCCTTGTCCTGGGCCTCGGGCCTGCCTTATCTTGGCTTTCAGGGTCTTTTAGGTCCTCTGGCTCTTTGTGAGAAGTCTGCTGGGTACACACACAGCAATATTGAAAATAATGACCATCATCCATCTAACTTCTTGAAAGCTAAATGTCTACACCCTCAGCAGCAGTTTAATATCTTTGCCGTGAACTCTCTTCAAAGACCGGGAATTGTCTAGCAATTAAGTGCCGTTTTAATACCCCAGAGAATGATGTTTTACTGTAGTTACTTAGAAAGGTTATTGTCTTTGCCTTTAGCTTTGATTTCCTCAAAAAACAAGAACCTGGCGCAAATTTTGGAGATTTAATAATAAATATTGTAAAACTTAAAATATTTTAAGTTTTTAAAAAAATTTCATTGATATATAGTTGATTTACAATGTCGTGTTAGTTTCAGGTGTTCAGCAAAGTGATTCAGTTATATATATCCTTTTTGGAATTCTTTTCCATTATAGGTTATTACAAGGTATTGAGTATAGTTCCCCATGCTATACTGTAGGACCTTGTTGGTTATCTATTTATCATTAAGCTTTCAAAAATCTATATACGTTTAAAATGCTTAGGAGTATTTCCCCATATCTTCGCAGTTCAGTTCAGTTCAGTTACTCAGTTGTGTCTGATTCTTTGCAACCCTGTGAACTGCAGCACGCCAGGCCTCCCTGTCCATCACCAACTCCCAGAGTCTACCCAAACTCATGTCCATTGAGTTGGTGATGCCATCCAACCATCTTATCCTCTGTTGTCCCCTTCTCCTGCCTTCAATCTTTCCCAGCATCAGGGTCTTTTCAAATGAGTCAGCTCTTTGCATCAGGTGGCCAAAGGATTGGAGTTTCAGCTTCAACATCAGTCCTTCCAATGAACACTCAGGACTAATCTCCTTTAGGATGGACTGGTTGGATCTCCTTGCAGTCCGAGGGACTCTCAAGAGTCATCTCCAACTCTACAGTTCAAAAGCATCAATTCTTCTGTGTTCAGCTTTCCTTATAGTCCAACTCTAGAGTTTTGTGTTATTTCTACTCAGCAAATGTGGTTTAAACAAACAATAGCCTTGCAATTATCCTGTGGTTGTGTAAAAATCAGTAGATCCTGGGTTTCTCAGATGGTACTAGTGGTAAAGAACCTGTCAATGCAGGAGATATGAGACACAGATTTGAACCCTGAGTCAGGAAGATGCCCTGGAGGAGGGCATGGCAACCCACTTCAGTATTCTTGCCTGGAGAATCCCATGGACAGAGGAGCAGGGACTCAAAGAGTCAGACAGAACTGAAGCGACTTAGCATACACAGCACAATAGATTCTTGGGAGAACACACACACACACACATAGCCCGTATATGTGAAGTGCTTCTGGATGCTTCATGAAGCATTTTGGCTCATTTAATACTTACTGCATCCTTATGAGGCAAGTAGTATTATCATCCTCATTTATTGATGAGGAATTCAGGCTCCAAGAGTTGACTGACCTTCAGGGGTATTCCCCAGCACCTGGCAGGGATGCCTCTGAAAGGAGTGGGAAGAGGTGGGATGCTAGTGGGTGCCTGGCTGGCTGTGGGCTCTCCTTGAGCAAAGGCAGGAAGGGGAAACTGGTAGGACTTGTTTCCAGGGTTTGCGAGCCACTCCCAGGTCCTCATGAGGGTGGGTGGCTGGGGGGCCAGGTGGAATCTAAACAGGGACAGATTCACTGTTTGCTTGGTCAGTTAGAACAGACATGGAAGTAATTTAAATCAGCTTAGGGTGATCATTTTTTGCAAATCTTCTAACATGGAGTAACTTTTACCCTGTAGTCTTGCTTTTTGGCAAGTGAGATGAAAAAGTACAGATGACAGAAGATAATATGGAAGGCGGGGGCAGAGCTGGAGAGGATAACAGTGACAGTAAGAACTTCAGGATATAAAGTAGGGAGAGGTCAGAAACCACTCCCTAGACTAGATGGCACGTGTGTGTGTTCAGTCACTCAGTCATGTCCGACTCTTTGTGACCCTTTGGACTATAGCCCACCAGGTTTCTCTGCCTAAGGGACTTTTCGGGCAAGAATACTGGAGTGGGTTGACATTTCCTCTCCAGGGGATCTTCCCAACCCAGGGATCGAACTTTCGTCTCCTGTGTCTCCTGCATTGCAGGTGAATTCTTTACTTACTAAGCCACTGGGGAAGCCAGACTAGATGGTAACATGCAGTAAAGGTGTTGGTGTAGTTGTGAAGATTTAAAAGACCTTTTCCCTATCACAGCTGAACATTCTAAGATTTTTTGAAATGGCGGAGTCAGGGCAGAAAACCTGGAGCCAGTCTATCTTTCTTCTCTTTGCCCATCCCCTCCCTCTCAGAGTGAGAATGAACTCCTTCAGTCCGGAGAGACAAGGTCAGGGGTAAAAGTGAACTATGTGCAAAAAGAGGAGACCCATCTATTTGGTGCCATTTGAGAAGCTGTAAAGAATTTTCATCAAGGTTGCTAGGCAGGTGGTGGGGGAGCTGAGTGCAGGGGCAGGACGGCAATATATGTGGCATCACCACGCAGAAAAGTCATAATGCCCTGCTTTCCTTTAACTTGCTTCTCACCAAAAGTTTCTTGAACTTCAGACTTAAAGGGACTGATCACTGTTCTGTGCAGTACCCTGATTGTCAGGTAGAAGGCTGGGAAGGAAACCATATACAGTCACACCATGTATAAGAGGGGAAGACAGCTGAGCAAGACGCCAGGTGGCAAAAGCTAATGCTGCCACAGAGGTTTCAACAAACAGAAAATCCTGCCCTGATGAAGTTCTCTGGCTGAGGCTTCCTCACCTTAGAATGGATGGATTGATAGTAAATTTTTTAGGCTTTGCAAGTCACATGATCTCTCTTGCAGCTACTCATGGTAGCATGAAAGCAGTCTCAGTATGACTGTGTTCCAATAAAGCATTATTGATAAAAGTAGGTGGTGGGCCAGATTTGGCTGCAGGCAGCAGTTTTCAGATCTCCATCCTAGATAATCCTTGGGTGGCCTTTACTTTCTTAGGATGCTGAAAAATGAGCTGCCCACTTTTTTGTCTTGTTTCTGTGAAGTCAATATAAATTTCAGATGGAGCAAAGATTTGTGTAAAAAAAGAAAATTACTGGTGAGTATTGTTCTATAGTCATTTGGTGGGGAAAGGTTTTCTAAAACATTCACACAATTCCTTAGAGAATATAAGCACATTAAAACACTTCTATGATTTTTTTAACCATTGAAATGGAAAAGACTTAAGAGAATTATAACAGCAAGTATGAGTGTGGGTATAAGAAAATGGACATTCTTTTTACTGATGATGAGATTTTAAACTGGGGTAGCCTTTATGGATTATAAGCTTGGTAAAATATGTTTCAGTTTTAAAAGAGCATAGCCTTTGCATTCAGCAATTTCTCCTCTTAAAATTTAGCACAGTGAAAGAGATAGAGAAGAGTAAGAGAGCAAAATCAGTATATAAGAAGTTTTACTGCAGTATTTATAGTTGTAAGAATATAAATCAAATAGCAACAGAAGTTTTATGTAATGAAATGCTATACATCCTTTAAAATAATGATGTTTATCTATATGTATAGGAACAATATCCTTGATATATTTTTAAGTAAGTAATAAAGGAGAAAAAACAAGTATAAAAGGAAGTGATTTTTATCAAAATATGGGTACATAAATGAGATCATATTTTCACAATTATTAAATTGATGGGGGCTTAATTTTCTCCTTTTGAGTTATGTTATCTTGCATCTTATCCTCCCAAGCAGAGTCAGAGTTTATCATCTCATGGAAAAAGGGGGCAGGTACTGGACCTGGCAGTAAGAGAGTGAACTTGAAAGTCAGGGTGTCATGAGAAAGGATCTGCTAAATGGATTTTTATTAACTTCTGCCAGTTAAGGACCAACTTAAAAACACCAAGGACAAGGAATAAAACTATAATTCACAAAAGAGAAAGTATTCATAACTCTATACTTCAATCATCACCCCACCCATGGCTCACATAACATAGTGAAAATTGGGTGGGGTACAGTAGAAAGCTGAGTGAGGTTGCCTGCATCCAGCCATCTTGGACAGAGTACAGTGTTCATCACAGTACGGATGGGTGCCTGGGCAGGCTCAGGAATGTTTCTTGAGTCCTCCTTGCTGCCATAGAGTGGCAGGAGAGGTGGGGTGGAACAAGAAAATTTCAGACAAGCTGTCTTGGAAACAAGGCTGTCAGGAGAGTTGACAATGTGAGTGGCGAGTCACCCTGCAGCTGCTAATCTTGGTCTCCTGGTGAGAATTTAAGGCTTTAATCACACAAAAATATCTATGTCGTATAGGACTTCATAGTAAGCAAGGGCAGCCTCTGTTTGGCAGGAGTTGCCTGGAAGAGTGTGTTGTTGAAAAAGCACTCAAAGACAATAGACCAAAATTCAAGTGCAGTCATCCTTACCCACTGTCCTGATGTCACCCCTTCTCCATTATTTACTTAAAGATGTGGCGTGTGTGGGTGCTCAATGTCCAACTCTTTGCGACCCCGTGGACTGTAACCCACCAGGCTCCTCTGTCCATGGAGTTTTCCAGGCAGGTATATTGGAGTAGGTTGCCATTTCCATCTCCATGTGATCTTCCCGACCCAGGGATAGAACCTGCATCTCCTGCACTGGCAGATGGATTCTTTACCACTGTATCAGCCAAAACAAAAAGCCACCATCCTGGAGCTTATGCAAAGATAGTCAAAAGAAAAAAAGGAGGAAAAGAATGTAAAAACAAACACCAATTGAGAAACACACACCAGAAAAATTGCTAACAATTCTCCATGAAATGAAATTCAAGATAGTGTGATTTCGCAGGGGAAAAAAAGTGTTCAAAGAAGAGATACAAGGACTCAAGGAATAAAAGATAAACAGTAAATAGATAAGAAAACTGAGTTGGCAGAGCTTAGAAAGAAATAGAAGAAAATATGTAATTATACAGAAATGAACATTACATTAAAAACAGAAGAAAAGAATTTCTAACATATTTTCAGAGGCATGGAGGATAAACTTAGAAGTGAAATGGAAAATAATACAGTATAAAATGATAAGATGAATGATAAATATGGAGTAAAAAGAAAGTCCAAAATAAGGATACTTGGTATCTCTGAAGAGAACATGAGAAATGAGACAGGAGGAAAAAAAAAAGAAGAAACCTGTATGCAGTTAGAACCAGACATGGAACAACGGACTGGTTCAAAATTGAAAAAGGAGTACGTCAAGGCTGTATATTGTCACCCTGCTTATTTAACTTATATGCAGAGTACATCATGAGAAATGCTGGGCTGGATGAATCACAAACTGGAATCAAGATTGCCAGGAGAGATATTAACAACTTCAGATATGCAGATAACACCACCCTAATGGCAGAAAGCAAAGAGGAACTAAAGAGCCTCTTGATGAAGGTGAAAGAGGAGAGTGAAAAAGCTGGCCTATAACTCAACATTCAGAAAAATAAGATAATGGAATCCAGTTCCATCACTTCATGGTAAATAGATGGGAAAAAAATGTAAACAGTGACATACTTTATTTTTGGGGGGTTCCAAAATCACTGCTAATGGTGACTGCAGCCATGAAATTAAAAGACACTTGCTCCTTGGAAGAAAAGCTATGACAAATCTACACAGCATATTAAAAAGCAGAGACATCGCTTTGCTGACAAAGATCTGTATAATCAAAGTAGTAGTCATGTACAGATAGTAGATGTGAGTAATAATGTCATGTACACATGTGAGAGTTGGACCATAAAGAAGACTGAACACCGAAGAAGTGATGCTTTTGAACTGTGGTACTGGAGAAGGCTCAAGAATTCCTTGGACAGCAAGGAGATCAAACCAGTCAATCCTAAAGGAAATCAACCCTGAATACTCATTGAAAGGATTGATGCTGAAGGTGAAGCTCCAATACTTTGGCCACCTGATGTGAAGAGCCAACTCATTGGAAAAGACCCTGATGCTGGTTAGGATCGATGGCAGGAGGAGAAGGGGACGACAGAGAATAAAATGGTTGGATGGCATCACCGACTCAATGGATATAAGTTCAAACAAACTCCAGGAGACAGTGAAGCACGGGGAAGCCTGTCATGCTGCAGTCCATAGGGTCACAAAGAGTCAGACATGACTGAGTGACTGAACAACAATGGTAAAAATAGGACATTTTATTGCAATGAAAGCAAAGCGGAATTTACAGACTGAAAGAACACGTCATTTGAGGAGAAACATGCTCACTGCTTAGTATTGAAACATATCCAGTGCTTATGGATTTCAAAGATAATGAAAAAGTTCTGTGGACATCTAGATAACATCGAGTTACCTATTGAAGGAAAGTTCGTTCTGGTGTTAGCCTTCCTGGTTGCACTCTCCAGTGCAAGAACACAGTATAGGAACAGATACCAAATCCTCAGGGAAAGAAAATATGACTCTTTAATTTAAAACCCAGCCAAATTCATATTCAATTACATAAGCCACAGATAGACATTTTAAATATGCAAAGGAGAGTGTGGGAATCTTAGTTCCAAGAAGCCCTTCCTGAAAAATATGACAGGTTGAAATCAAGCCAAGCAAGCAATGGAGAAAACATAAGCATAATATTGAGTTCTGAATACATAGAGCTCAGGCTAACAAGCTGTGGGTGTATATTATACTTATAGAGGAACATTGCTCTTAGAGAATAGATCCCTTATACATTGAGTGGTATCTAGCCTGCTGTTTGTCTGGGGAGAGATGATACCTCATTGCTCAGATGTTCCTGGTAAACACAATCCTGAGAAATGAACCAGATAGAAAGTAGGACCTTGTGGTCTTGGCGTACACAGCCAAGACTGCACTCAATGCTATTCCTCTTCCAACAGGTATCTTAGTTGCATGGACTATTTTAATGTGTCAAATTTATCAATCTTCCTTTTTGATTTGTGACTTACAGGTTTTGTTTCTTAAAATTCTTTGTCTGCCTCCATGCTATAATGACGTTCCCTTTAATCTATCTGATATTTATGGGCTTTTATGTCCATCTAGAATTTATTTTTGTGTATAGTGTAAAGCTGTATAAGTATAACCAGTTGTCTCAGAACCATCCCCCCTTCTGTATCACATCAGGTTTCCATACATCACTATGTGATTCTGAGCTCACTATTTTGTCCCACTGCTCTGTCTATTTCTGCACCAGTATCACACTTTCTCAGTTTCTATAATTTTATAACCCTCTTTTATATTTGATAGGACAAGTCCTCAATGTTGTTCTTCATTAAAATTGGCTTGCGTATTCTTGACCTGTTGCTCTTTCATATAAATTTTAAGAGCAGCTTATCCAGTTTCATGAACAACTGCAGATTTTGATTAAAATGGCTTTAATCTATAGATCAGTTTAAGAGATTTCTGCAAATAACAGAATCCACAAGGGAAAATGGTTTAAACAATAAGAACATTTGTATCTTACATGATAAGAAGGCTCTGGGAATGGAGCAGCAGCAGATGATGTAAAATCAATGACCCAGACTGTCCATTTTCCTATCTTAGTGGTTAGCCTTCCCCGGCTGGCTTCCACCTTCAGGGTCCAGGAACCTGGTACAGATTCAGATAGCATGTCATCCTATAAATGTATTCCAGGAGAAGAAGGGAAACTTCTTTTTACATATCCTTCTTTTCCTCAAGGAGGAAAGTCTTTTCCAAAAGAATTTTTTTTTTCTAGCTGACTTTTCCTCCAGGCCCATAATCAAAAACAAGATGTTCAAATCATTTATATTCTTAGTATTTTTTGTTAGCCATCTATCATTCTCAGACAGAAGTGTGTTCAAATCTTCAGTGTTGGAGAACAAAATGGCAACCTACTCCAGTATTCTTGCCTAGAGAATCCCATGGATGGAGGAGCCTGGTGGGCTACAGTCCACAGGGTCACAAAGAGTCAGACACTACTGAGCGACTTAACTAACTAACTAACTAGCTAACTATCATTCTCTGATAGAAGTGTGTTCAAATCTTCAGTGTAACCGATTTATCACTATCATCTTATTCAGTTCTTTGGGTTGTTGATTCAGTTATCTATATTAATACTAATTGTTTTTTTTTTAAAATTTGGGATTAGAGCTCACTTTAATTGGAGGGTGTTTTGTTTGTACCATTGTTTTCTTTCATTCTCTCTTGTACTCTTCCCTTCCTAATAGTTTGCACAGTTCCTTAGCCCCTAATCAAGAATCAGGTCCTTATTTATATTGGTGGCTTGGGTCTCCTGCTGTGTGGTAATATTACACTAGCCAGAAGCAGCATGGTTCAGTCTCTGGGGGTGAAACTAGGCCACCTGTTTCAAGTACCAGGGAGTACTTTTAGTTCCCAAAGCTCAGTAGAAGATGCCTGCCTGTTTCTGGACTTGGAGCACAGTAGGTCTGAGTCTTCATGTTGGTGACCTTAGAGATATTTTTTCTCTCTCCTATTCTCCCCTTATCTTTTCTTTGCCTTTAAATTTCCATATGTCTTTCTGACTTTCTGTATTTTATTAATCTTTGTTTTTGGAAGAGAGCAGAAGAATCAAAGCATGAACCTATAGCACCATCTCTACTGGCATTCCACACACTATATTTTGCAATCAGGAAAAAAAAGTATTATTTTAGGGAAAAAAGAATCTCCTCAGTTTCTGTCCTCTGAACATAACTTTTGCTCTTCTCTATTTTATTAGAATCATTCCTAGAAACAAAGCCTTCTGATTTTTTTTTTTTTTTTTTGAGTGTGTGATTTGAATACTCTTCAGTTCAGTTCAGTTCAGTCACTCAGTCGTGTCCGACTCTTTGCGATGCCATGAATCGCAGCTCTTAAAGGCTGGTTATTGAAGGGAAGAGGGAGAAAAAACATTTAAATCTAGTTTGTAGAAACTCTGATTTGTCAAGCTCTTAACTCAGTGTTGAGACCGCTTTTGTCCTCTTTAAACTGGGCAGTCGGGTGTAAACTGAGTGGTTTACTCAGTGGATGGCAAAAATAGGAACGAGGAGTGCCTTATTAGCCCATCTCTCCTGCCAAAGTTAATATTTTACCCTCCTTTGCTCTTCTTTAGTGTTTTAGTCAAGCAGTCTTAACTGACTTTGTCAATGGCATTTTCCACCAGACTGAAAAAAATAAGATTGTTCCATAGCTAGCTGCTGTCAACATTAGGAACTACTTGGTCCTATGAACTGAATATTCCCTGCTTAATGTTTTTCCATTCCATGAACCTGTCTAAGCAATTCCTATCACTTCCCTCGGTTCTTTTCTTTTCAAGCCCATATAGTTACTATTATCTCTATTTCTTGGTGTGCTTAGTGGAGGAAAGCAAGAATGTAGACATTTTAATCTTCTGTCCTGAGGCGCTGTCTCAGCACTGGTGTTTGTATGTGTTCTGTTTCATGGATTATCCTGATGGCTGGCAGCTATTTCGTGTTCAGAACACCATGAAGTACTTTATAGCTGAGCTTATCAGTATGAGGCTGGCTTATTTTCTAAACCATGAAGCACAAGCTCCACTTGTTTTCTAATGTGTTCCTTAACTTCTTGGTTCTCTTGTGAATACACATACAATTAAGCCATTGAACTAGGTGATCTTCCTGAATCCAGCACTTGAGAGGAAGAGATGAAGATAGTAATGGCCATCTGATAGTTCTGAAACAGCCTCAAAGTGGATGGTAAAAATTGCTTCAGGCTTTCCTTTCTGTTTGACTTTCTTTTCCATTTCCCCGTCTTGCTTTCTTTAATATTCCTTCTCCCTGTAAGGAAACCAGCTTAAAGCCTATTTGATTTTTGTTCCAAGTTCTTTTTTCTAGAGTGCAAAATGAAAGGCATCTAAAATAATTCTGGTTATTACCCCAACAATCATTGTTTTGTATATATGTATGTATATACTCACATCATTAATCATTATTATATCATATTATGTCTTTGTGTATATTGACTCATTTTGTTAGCAATTATATGTCAATATATTAACTCACATTATTAATCATTTATATATGTTAAGCATACATATGTATATATATATGTGTGTGTGTGTGAATAGATATATGTATATGTATTTGTGTGTATATAAGCCAATTCCTGAAGTTTAGTCCCCACTGCCCATCTGCGCCACAAGCTGCCCCAAATATTTGCCACTTCTGAGATTTACTATTTCAGTTAATAGAATCATTATGTAATAAGTAACTGAAACTAGAAACCACAGAGTAACTCTGTGTGTTTCTTACCATTTACGTTCAATTGCCTCAAAGTTCTGTTGCTTCTACATTGAAGCATCGGTTCTAGCCTCTCCTTCCCAGACATTCTACCACTGTCTTTACTCTGACTTTGATAGTCTGTCCTGGAAATTTTCCTGTGCACTTGCTTCTTCACTTGCAGACAGAACACTCTTCCTTTTTATCAGTTCTTAATCTGACTTCTAGTTATATTTCTAAAACATACATTTGCTTCTCTCATGCCTCAAAACATTTGATAACTGTCTGTTGTCCTACACAATAAAGTTCAAACTGCTCAACATTCAAGGTCTAAAACCTCCGCTGCCAGTCTAACTTTTGGCTTTCCTTTCTGGTCCTCAGCTTCACTCTATCCTCGTCCCTCCTCCCCGCGGTCAGCTGATGCTTGTATTGACTCTCTATTTTTGCATATGTCGTTCCTGTGAGAGATATAATGTACCAGACAACTGAGATTATTTCATCTGGGCTGTTGCAATAGGAAGAACGTTCATTTATGAGGAACATCTCAAAAGAAAGGGAGCCTGGGGTCTTTCAGATGCATATAGACAAAGAAGCTAGATGCATCATTTGTGCAGTGTAGAGTAGTCATGAGAATGATAGAGACAGGTCTTATTTTGAAATGTTCTAGGGGAGGGTGGTTCGTCAAGGTTAGCCAGATCTTGAGGACAAAGCAGTGGAAGTATTTCTTTATCATTATGCCATTTTGGGGGAGCAGGCCTCAGGTAAAGTTCAACACTGTCACTTCTGTACTGACTGTTAATTGCAAATCCCACTTCCCCCATCTCTTATTGGGTTTTCTTCCTTTAGCTCAGTGCTTTGAAGGTTGATCCATATGTACTGAACCACTTGGATTTTTTTGTCCTCTGACTTTCAGGTGAGGAATCAACAGGAGATTTAAGAGCTGAAGGAGAGAGAGGCTTGAGGTAGTTATTCTCCTTGTCCTTTTCTCTGCCAGTTGCGGAGGTGGTTGGGTTCTTCCAAGGCCCATCACACCACGGCCCCAGCTCCTCCAGGTCACCAATAACCTCATCCCCCTCCCTCCTTCACTCCCTCCTGTGTCTCCTCAGAGCTAGGGGTGTTAACGACTCTCTGTCTAGTCCCAGAGAAACTCACCATTCCTTATTGGTTTCTTTACCTATTCCCTTTATTGAATTCGTTTCAGTTAAAACATTTTGTGTGTCCTCTCTGTTTTCTGGCAAAACCTTGAATGATTCAGTCCCTCAACCTGGAAAAGTTCCTCCACTTTTCAGCCTAGAGTATATCTGCTCCCTGTTTAGGACATATTTCACACAGAAATTTCTCCAGCACCCTCTTCTGTGCACTTGTAGAATTTTGACCATGATTTGTGGTGTGATTATATCTTTGTGAACAGTCTCCTCCTCTGTACTTTGTTGTGAGTACAAGGGGAGGACATAATTTCTGCCCGTTGTTATTTCCAGACCCTATCACAATGCCTGGTACCATAAGTATTTGGGAAGTGTTGATTAGCTGAATAAATGACTAAATTGCTTCATCATCATAATGAGGGATTTATCAAGAAAGATGGAAGTGAATGATCATTTAATTCATTCTTTTGCCCTATATGTTAGTCCTCTTGTGGAAAAAAAGGAATTAAAAAAACTCAGTTCAGTTCAGTTCAGTCATTCAGTCATGTCCAACTCTTTGTGACCCCAGGGACTGCAGCACAAAAGACCTCCCAGTCCATCACCAACTCCCAAAGTTTACTCAAACTCATGTTCATTGAATCGGTGATGCCATCCAACCTTCTCATCCTCTGTTGTCCCCTTCTCTTCCTGCCTTCAGTCTTTCCCAGCATCAAGTTCTATTCAAATGAGTTGGTTCTTTGCATCAGGTGGCCAAAGTGCTGGACTTTCAGTTTCACCATCAGTCCTTCCAATGAATATTCAGGACTGAGTTTCTTTAGGATGGATCTCCTTGCTATCCAAGAGACTCTCAGGAGTCATCTCCAACACCAGAGTTGGAGCATCAGTTCTTCACTGCTCAGCTTTCTTTACAGTCCAACTCTCACATCCATACAAGACTACTGGAAAAACCATAGCTTTGACTAGACAGACCTTTCTTGACAGAGTAATGTCTCTGCTTTTTAATATGATGTCTAGGTTGGTCATAACTTTCCTTCCAAGGAGTAAGCATCTTTTAATTTCATGGCTGCAGTCACCATCTGCAGTGATTTTGGAGCCCCCCAAAATAAAGTCTGTCACTGTTTCCACATCTATTTGCCATGAAGTGATGGAACCAGATGCCATGATCTTAGTGTTCTGAATGTTTAGCTTTGAGCCAACATTTTCACTCTCCTCTTTCACTTTCATCAAGAGGCTCTTTAGTTCTTCTTCGTTTTCCTCTATAAAGGTGGTATCATCTGCATATCTGAGGTTATTGATATTTCTCCTGGAAATCTTGATCCCAGCTTGTGCTTCTTCCAGCCCAGCGTTTCTCATGATGTGCCCTGAATATAAGTTAAATAAGCAGGGTGACAATATACAGCCTTGATGTACTCCTTTTCCTATTTGGAACCAGTCTTTTGTTCCATGTCTAGTTCTAACTGTTGCTTCCTGACCTTCATACAGATTTCTCAGGAGACAGGTCAGGTGGTGTGGTATTTCCATCTCTTTCAGAATTTTCCACAGTTTGTGGTTATCCACACAGTCAAAGGCTTTGGCATAGTCAATGAAACAGAAGTAGATGTTTTTTTGGAACTCTCTTGCTTTTTCGATGATCCAACAGATGTTGGCAATTTGATCTCTGGTTCTTCTGCTTTTTCTAAATCTAGCTAGAACATCTGGAAGTTCACGGTTCATGTACAGTTGAAGCTTGGCTTGGAGAATTTTGAGCATTACTTTCCTAGTGTGTGAGATGAGTGCGGTAGTTTGAGCATTCTTTGGCATTGCCTTTCTTAGAGATTGGAATGAAAACTGACCTTTTCCAGTCCTGTGGCCACTGCTGAGTTTTCCAAATTTGCTGGCATATTGAGTGCAGCACCTTCACAGCATCATCTTTCAGGATTTGAAATAGCTCAACTGGAATTCCATCACCTCCACTAGTTTTGTTCATAGTGATGCTTCCTAAGGCCCACTTGGCTTCTCATTCCAGCATGTCTGGCTCTAGGTGAGTGATCACACCATCATGATTATCTGAGTCATGAAGATCTTTTTTGTATAGTTCTTCTGTGTATTCTTGCCACCTCTTCTTAATACCTTCTGCTTCTGTTAGGTCCATACCATTTCTGTCCTTTATCGAACCCATCTTTACATGAAATGTTCCCTTAGTATCTCTAATTTCCTTGAAGCAATCTCTAGTCTTTCCCATTCTATTGTTTTCCTCTATTTCTTTGCACTGATCACTCAGGGAGGCTTTCTTATCTCTCCTTGCTATTCTTTGGAACTCTGCATTCAAATGGGAATATCTTTCCTTTTCTCCTTTGCCTTTTGCTTCTTTTCACAGCTGTTTGTAAGGCCTCCTCAGACAACCATTTTGCCTTTTTGCATTTCTTTTTCTTGAGCATAGTCTTGATCACTGCCTCCTGTACAATGGCATGAACCTCCATCCATAGTTCTTCAGGCATTCTGTCTAATCTAATCAGATCTAATCCCTTGAATCTATTTGTCACTTCCACTGTGTAGTAGTAAGGGATTTGATTTGGGTCATACATGAATGGTCTAGTGGTTTTCTCCACTGTCTTCAATTTCAGTCTGAATTTGGCAATAAGGAGTTCTTCATCAGAGCCAGTCAGTTCCCAGTCTTGTTTTTGCTGACTGTATAGAGCTTCTCCATCTTTGGCTGCAAAGAATATAATCAATCTGATTTCGGTGTTGACCATCTGGTGATGTCCATGTGTGGAGTCTTCTCTGGTGTTGCTGGAAGAGGGTGTTTGCTATGATCCAGTGTGTTCTCTTGGCAGAACTCTATTAGCCTTTGCCCTGCTTCATTCTGTACTCCAAGGCCAAATTTGCCTGTTACTCCAGGTGTTTCTTGACTTCCTACTTTTGCATTCCAGTCCCCTATAATGAAATGGACGTCTTTTTTTCAGTGTTCTAGTAGGTCTTCTGGTCTTCAATAGAACCGTTCAACTTCAGCTTCTTCAGCGTTACTGGTCAGGGCATAGACTTGGGTTACCATGATATTGAAAGGCAAACGAACAGAGATCTTTCTGTCATTTTTGAGATTGCATCCAAGTACTGCATTTCAAACTCTTTCTTTTTTTTTTTTACTGTGATGGCTACTTCATTTCTTCTAAAGGATTCTTGCCCACAATAGTAGATATATTGGTCATCTGAGTTAATTTCACCCATTCCAGTCCATTTTAGTTTCCTGATTCCTAGAATGTTGACCTTCACTCTTGCCATTTCCTGTTTGACCACTTCCAATTTGCCTTGACTCATGGACCTAACATTCCAGGTTCCTATGCAATATTGCTCTTTACAGCATTAGACCTTGCTTCCGTCACCAATCACATCCATAACTGGGTGTTGTTTTTGCTTTGGCTCCAGCTCTTCATTCTTTCTGGAGTTATTTCTCCACTGATCTCCAGTAGCATATTGGGCACCTACCAACCTGGGGAGTTCACCTTTCAGTGTCCTATCTTTTTGCCTTTTTGTACTGTTTTTCGGGTTCTCAAGGCAAGAATACTGAAGTGGTTTGCCATTCCCTTCTCCAGTGGTCCACATTTTGTCATACACAGAAAAATACACAAAAGAACTTTACAAAAAAGATCTTCATGACCTAGATAATCATGATGGTGTGATCACTCGCCTAGAGCCAGACATTCTGGAATGTGAACTCAAGTGGGCCTTAGGAAGCATCACTATAAACAAAGCTAGTGAAGGTGATGGAATTCTGGTTGAGCTATTTCAGATTCTAAAAGATGATGCTGTGAAAGTGCCAGCAAATTTGGAAAACTCAGCAGTGGCCACAGGACTGGAAAAGGTCAGTTTTCATTCCAATCCCTAAGAAAGGCAATGCCAAAGAATGCTCAAACTACCACACAATTGCACTCATCTCACACGCTAGCAAAGTAATGCTCAAAATTCTCCAAGCCAGGCTTCAACAATATGTGAACCATGAACTTCCAGATGTTCAAGTTGGTTTTAGAAAAGGTAGAGGAACCAGAGATCAAATTGCCAACATCTGTTGGATCGTCAAAAAAGCAAGAGAGTTCCAGAAAAACATCTATTTCTTCTTTATTCACTATGCCAAAGCCTCTGACTGAGTGGATCACCACAAACTTTTAAAAATTCTGAAAGAGATGGGCGTATTAGACCACCTGACCTGCCTCTTGAGTAATCTATATGCAGGTCAGGAGATAACAGAACCATACATGGAACAACAGACTGGTTCCAAATAGGAAAAGGAGTACGTCAAGGCTGTATATTGTCACCCTGTTTATTTAACTTATATGCAGAGTACATCATGAGAAACGCTGGGCTGGATGAAGCACAAGCTGGAATCAAGATTGCAGGGAGCAATATCGATAACCTCAGGTATACAAATGACACCACCCTTATGGCAGAAAGGAAAGAAGAACTAAAAAGCCTCTTGATGAAAGTGAAAGAGGAGAGTGAAAACATTGGCTTAAAGCTTAACATTCAGAAAACTAAGATCATGGCATCCAGTCCCATCACTTGATGGGAAATAGATTGGGAAACAGTGGCAGATTTTATTTTGGGGGGCTCCAAAATCACTGCAGATGGTGACTGCAACCGTGGAATTAAAAGACGCTTGCTCTTGGAAAATAAAAATTTATGACCAATCTAGATAGCATATTAAAAAGCAGAGATATTACTTTGCCAACAAAGGTCCATCTAGTCAAGGCTATGGTTTTTCCAGTAGTCATGTATGGATGTGAGAGTTGGACTATAAAGAAAGCTGAGTGCTGAAGAATTGATGCTCTTAAACTGTGGTGTTGGAGAAGACTCTTGTGAGTCCCTTGGACTGCAAAGTTCCTTGGACTGATTTCCTGAATATTCATTGGAAGGACTGATGTTGAAGCTGAAACTCCATTACTTTGGCCACCTATTGCGAAGAACTGACTCATTTGAAAAGACCTTGATGCTGGAAATATGGAAGGCAGGAGGAAAAGGGGACAACAGAGGATGAGATGGTTGAATGGCACCGCCGACTTAATGGACATGAGTTTGAGTAAACTCTGGAAGTTGGTGATGGACAGGGAGACCTGGCGTGCTGGTCTGCTGCAGACTGGTGTGCTGCAGTCCATGGGGTCGTAAAGAGTCAGACATGACTGAGTGACTGAATTGAAATGATCTGAATTGTTCATGGGGTTCTCAAGGCAAGGTTACTGAAGTGGTTTGCCATTCCCTTCTCCAGTGGACCATGTTTTGTCAGAACTCTACACCATGACCCGTCCGTCTTGGGTGGCCCTACAGTGCATGGCTCACAGTTTCATTGAGTTAGACAAAGCTGTGGCCCATGTGATCAGATTGGTTAGTTTTCAGTGATTGTTATTTTCAGTCTCTGCCCTCTGATGGAGAAGGATAAGAGGCTTATGGAAGCTTCCTGTAGGGAGAGACTGACTGAAGGGGAAACTGGGTCTTGTTCTGATGGGCAGGGCCATGCTCAGTAAATCTTGAATCCAATTTTCTGTTGAAGGGCGGGGCTGTGTTCCCTCCCTGTTATTTGACCTGAGGCCAAACTATGGTGCAGGTAATGAAGATAATGATGACCTCCTTTAAAAGGTCCCATGCACACACTGCTACACTCAGTGCCCCCAGCCCTGCAGCAGGCCACTGCCAACCCACACCTCTGCCAGAGACTCCCGGACACTCACGGGCAAGTCTGGGTCAATCTCTTGTGGGGTCACTGCTCCTTTCTCCTGGGTCCTGGTGCACACAAGGTTCTGTTTGTGCCCTCCGAGAGTCTGTTTCCCCAGTCCTGTTTAAGTTCCAGCGGCCCTATGGTGGGTTAATGGTGACCTCCTCCAAGAGGGCTCATGCCATATCCAGGTCTACTGCACCCAGAGCCCCTGCCCCTGCAGCAGTCCACTGCTGACCTGTACCTCCTCAGGAGGCACCCAGACACAGTTCTGGCTCAGTTTCTATGGGGTCTCTGGGTCCTGGTGTGCACAAGGTATGTTTGAGCCCCCTGAGCATCTCTGGAGGGTATGGGGTTTGATTTAAGAAAAGTATAACCCCCAAAATGGTGATTACTTATTTGATCAGTTGTATTTTCTTTTTGGTAGCAGGAATATCTGTTTGAGCATAGCATTTTTTTAAAGTTGTTTTTAAATTAAAAAAAGAAGAAAACAGAGAAACCAGGCCAACTAGTGCTTGATAAATATGCAAATCAAAAAGGCTTCTGTCCATGGAACTTTTCCAAAGAACAGTCAGAGATGCTGGGGGATATTTTGTTTACTTCCCTGTGGCATGAGTACTGCCTTCCCCAGGGGGGTGTAATGCCTAGGGCTGATCAACAGCCAGAGGAACTTGGAACTGTTTGTTCAATTTCATTGACCTATAAGCCACTTATGATGTTTCTCTTGTAAGATTCCCTTTTTACTTAGTGTATGTGTGCATTTATATATTTATTTAATCTACATTCATTTAGTGCATCTATAATGAAAATCAAAATTGGAATTAGAGAATAGATTTTTAAAATTTAGAAGCTAAGAACCATTCGAATTGTCCAAGTCAAGAATAAAACATGTACTTTATTCTCATTTGTTTGTGCTTTCATCTATTTTTTATTGGTCATAACCTCCATAGTGACACTACATATCCCATTAGATTGCATCAAAATTTTTTAGCTGTTTTTGCTGTTTCAGTTTTTTAACCCAGGTGTCTGACTGTAAATAATTTTCAACTTGGGCACATTATATTTTTAACAAATTCCTTTTAAAAATATAAGTTGTTTGGCCATGGCTGCCTAGAGTTTTGCTTTTCAAACAAAGATATTTTTGAAAGTGAAAGGGGCTACTTTTAATAATTGTCCCATGACAACAAGTTCAATCAGAGTGGGATGGTCCCATGACAGCTGGGACATATGCATGTCCTCAGCTATACTCCCCAACACTCATCCTGGTGCCTAAAATTTCTATCATTACAGTGTTGTTTCAAATGAAAAGATTTTTATTCCAGGAATCTTCTTTCTGAACTAGAGATAAATTACATGGGAACACAGATATGTTAATCTATCATCAGCCGTTAACAGCTTGGCAGAAATAACTAGCTGACTTGTTTCAGAGATCAGTCTGGACCAGAAGTTAGCAATTTTTTTTTTTTCTGTAAAGAGCCAGCTGGTAAATATTGTCGACTTCATGGACCATGGGGTCTGTGCTCAACCCTACTGTCATAGCAAAAAGCAGCCATAGGTAATATTTAAATTATTGAGTGGGCTCTGTTAAAATAAAACTCAATTTTTAAAAACAGATAGGGGCCAGATTTGGCTTACAGTGTTTTTTTTTTTTTTGCCTACTGTGGCTCTGGAGGAATGGGAGGCAAGCAGGTGAGTTTATAGCTATATAAAACTGTATATATTTACAGAACTATAAAACTTCTTTGCCATTTATCTTGCTGTCCTCAAGGCCAAGGCCCATGTGTTTGTTGCCTTAAGGGCTCAATATTCTTGTAACTTTGAGATTATAAACTTAATCTCAGATTGCCCTAAATTCAGAAAATCTGTGAGGGAGTTCCACTGGCAATCTTGTGTTCTTGAATATGTGATTTAGAGTAAGATTTCTGTGAAAAATCTTAAGATTTACTCCCGAATGATTTTGAAGCCCTTTGCAGTCTGATGGTTTGGAACCTGACTAACTTTATGCACCATATGGAGCCAAGGATGGGTTTTGCCACATCCTTGATCATATATGGCTGACAGTCAACAATGCGTTTGTCTTCAAAGCTTCACTGCTCTGTTTATATTTAATCACTGTCTTGATGAAACTCAACAAAGCTTGTGGAGGTGATGGAATTCCAGTTGAGCTATTTCAAATCCTGAAAGATGATGCTGTGAAAGTGCTGCACTCGGTATGCCAGCAAATTTGGAAAACTCAGCAGTGCCCCCAGGACTGGAAAAGGTCAGTTTTCATTCCAATCTCTAAGAAAGGCAATGCCAAAGAATGCTCAAATTGCACTCATCTCACACGCTAGTAAAGTAATGCTTAAAATTCTCTAAGCCAGGCTTCAGCAATATGTGAACTGTGAACTTCCAGATATTCAAGCTGGTTTTAGAAAAGGCAGAGAAACCAGAGATCAAATTGCCAGCATCTGTTGGATCATCGAAAAAGCAAGGCAGTTCCAGGAAAACATCTATTTCTGCTTTATTGACTATGCCAAAGCCTTTGACTGTGTGGATCACAATAAACTATGGACAATTCTGAAAGAGATGGGAATACCAGACCACCTGACCCACCTCTTGAGAAACTTATATGCAGGTCAGGAAACAACAGTTAGACATGGAACAACAGACTGGTTCCAACTAGGGAAAGGAGTACATAAGGCTGTATATTGTCACCCTGCTTATTTAACTTACATGCAGAGTACATCATGAGAAACGCTGGGCTGGAAGAAGCCCAAGCTGGAATCAAGATTGCCGGGAGAAATATCAATAACCTCAGATATACAGATGACACCACCCTTATGGCAGAAAGTGAAGAAGAACTAAAGAGCCTCTTGATGAAAGTGAAAGTGAAAGAGGAGAGTGAAAAATTTGGCTTAAAGCTCAACATTCAGAAAACTAAGATCATGGCATCTGGTCCTGTCACTTCATGGCAAATAGATGGGGAAACAGTGTTAGACTTTATTTTTCTGGGCTCCAAAATCACTGCAGATGGTAACTGCAGCCATGAAATTAAAAGATGCTTACTCCTTGGAAGGAAAGTTATGATCAACCTAGACAGCATATTAAAAAGCAGAGACATTACTTTGCCAACAGAGGTCCATCTAGTTAAGGCTATGATTTTTCCAGTGGTCACATATGGATGTGAGAGTTGGACTATAAAGAAAGCTGAGAGCCGAAAAATTGATGCTTTTGAACTGTGGTGTTGGAGAAGACTCTTGAGAGTCCCTTGGACTGCAAGGAGATCCAACCAGTCCATCCTAAAGGAAATCAGTCCTGGGTGTTCATTGGAAGGACTGATGTTGAAGCTGAAACTCCAATTCTTTGGTCACCTGATGCGAAGAGCTGACTCATTTGAAAAGACCCTGATGCTGGAAAAGATTGAGGGCCGGAGAAGGGGATGACAGAGGATGAGCTGGTTGAATGGCATCACTGACTCAATCATGAGTTTGGGTGGACTCCGGGAGTTGGTGATGGGTAGGGAGGCCTGGCGTGCTGTGGTTCATGGGGTCGCAACGAGTCGGACATGACTGAGCGACTGAACTGAACTGAACTGAAGCCTGCTTCTCTTTTATTCTTGCATTGTTTGTTATCAGCTTATTGTTGTATTTCTCTTACCCACCATTTCAGATTCCCATCTGTGTCTCTGAAAAATACTCTTTTACATAAGTTATTGGGGGTTCCCAGTTTGCTCAGTGTTAAAGAATCTGCCTGCCAATGTATAAGAGACTCAGGTTCTATCCCTGGGGTCAGAAGATCCCCTGGAGTAGGAATTGGCAACTAGCTCCAATATTCTTGCCTGTACAATTCCATAGACAGAGGAGCCTGGTGGGCTACAGTCCATGGGGTGGCAAAGAGTCGGTGGACTGAGCATGCACACACACACAATGGCCCATAATAGCTTTGTTCAACTGTAATTAACTTTACAGAAGCAAATTTATATTATTTCATGTGTAAAAGTATTTTTATATACTTCATAGATTTTCCAAGTATGTAAGTACTTCATCTCCTTTTTGCTTATACTTTTACTCAATTAATTACCAAAAGCATTTAAGGCAACCCTCAGCAAAAATATAAAAATTCATAGTGAACAAATATTTTCTGAGTGCTTACTGTATGCCAGACACATACTGGAATGCAAGGCCAACTTTCAAGTCAAAAGGAAGAAAGAGAAAGTAGATGTAAGTAAAATGAAACCAAATCAACAAACTCAAAACCAAATTGTGCTACAAGAAATGATACAACTTTGAACCTAGGGATTTTTTCTGAGCTTTTCAAAAGCCAAAGTAAAAGGTAAAAATGAATAGATTTTATAATTCCTTTGGCTTAGTAAAAGGAACACATCAAGAAAATTTCCTCTGCTGTTTTTCAGAATTAGGTTTCAGAGTGTCTGATCCCGATTCACAAATGTGAATTTTGAAAACATTTGCTTTCTCTTACAGTCTAATTTTCACTTTTAAGTTTGATTTTTTTTCCTCTTTAAAATATTAATTCTTGGGAATTCCCTGGCTGTCCGGTGGTCAGAGCTGCACACTGTCATTGCTGAGGGCCGTGCTTCCATCCCTGATTGGGGAACTAAGATCCCATAAGCCATATGACACAGCCAGATGTTTTTAAGAAATTAGTTCTTTTAAGTTTAGAGACATTATTTTGTATCTCTCTATCTTTGCTATCCAGTACTTGATACACATTGGATGATCAATATTTAGCCAAAGATGCATCAAAATTAGTATTATCCTCATTTTTCTTCTAAAGACATAAGAACCTAAAAATCATAAAAGTTGTGAGGTTGGGGAACATAATCTATAGTACTGCTTTCACTTCTGATAACAATTACAAGCTCAGGAATTCTCAAGACCATGCTCAAACTCCATAATTTGCTAGAAGGTCTCACAGAATTCACTGAAAGCTGTTACACGTATGGTCATGGTTTATTATGAGAAAAAAATACAAATTGAAGTCAACCAAGGGAGAGGTGCATAGGCAGAGCCCAGAAAGGTCCCAGAGTGGTGCTTCCAGTTGTCATCTTTCCGTGGAGTCATGGAGAACATTAACTTCTCCCAGCAGTGATATGAGACAACATGCATCAAACGTTGCCGGCCAGGGAAGGTCACTCGAGCCTTGGCATCTAGAGTCTTAGCTGGGGTTTGGTCACTAAAACCTATATGGCTGCCCTCTCTCTCCACGCCCTCTGGAGGTCAACTGATATCATGTGACCCAAAGCCTCCACCCTAAATCACATTGTTGATGTGCCTCAAAGCCACTATGCTAAGTTATGTTGTTATTGTCTGGCTTGCCCAGGGCACCCAGGTAAACAAAGACACTTTATCAAGGCTGGACATCCCAAGGACTTAGAGGTTACCTCCCAGGAGACAAGAGCAAAGACCAGACCTTTCTTTGGGTGAGCGTACTTCTTTCCTACGCACAAGGTCAACACCGTGGTTAGTGAATCAAATATCTGATGTTGACCAGGACACCATGGGCTCGTTTATTGGGGAACACAACTAGTACTTTCCATGATATAGAGTGCTAAAGTTGAAATAAGCATAATCCTTGACTTTCCCTTTTTAGAAAATAAAACCCTAAAATAAAATAAAATAAAATAATTGACCCTGTTTTTCTTTTGAGCATGTGATTTATGTTAGAATAAAAAGTTCAAGCATCTTAGAAAAAAAATTATTTCTTCCTTTTGATGGTTTTAAAAAGCTGTCTTTTACATTTCAAGAGTTCTGACATTTCATTGAGGTCCTTGTTTATCTTATCCATTCTCTTTATGATTCTAAAGCTATAAGTTACATAGCTTTAAGATTTTAGGATTTCATGTTACATTTCTTTTAAGCTTCTATTCCTCAGAGGGGTTTTTTTTTTTAATTCTTAAAAGGTCTTTATTCTTTTTTAATCTCTGAGCATTTTTCAGGTTTGTTTCTTAAGGTATAGAAAGCATAAGTTGCAAAACAGAAAAAGAGACACAAATGTATAGAACAGACTTTTGGACTCTGTGGGAGAAGGCGAGAGTGGGATGTTTCGAGAGAACAGCATCGAAACATGTATATTATCTAGGGTGAAACATATCACCAGCCCAGGTTGGATGCATGAGACAAGTGCTTGGACCTGGTGCACTGGGAAGACCCAGAGGGATCGGGCGGAGAGGGAGGTGGGAGGGGGAATCGGGATGGGGAATACATGTAAAACCATGGCTGATTCTTGTCAATGTATGACAAAAACAGCTACAATATTGTAAAGTAATTAGCCTCCAACTAATAAAAAAATAAAAAAAAAAGAAAGCATAAGTTCACTTTTTATTCCAGGGAGCACTAATTTTGATGATTCAGGGCAAATTTATCTCCCTCTGTAAAGTAAGCTCCATGCATGCAGGAATTTTTTTTTTTTTTTTTAACTTTCACATGTGTAGCCCTGGTGCCTATTTCACTACTTGACAAATGCGCTCAGTACATATTTGTTGTGTCAAATAACAGTTTTCAAAAAGTTGAAAACCTAATCCTTGCAAAAAGCTAAAATAAGCATGTATCAAAGATGTAGTTAACTCACTAATGAGAGAAGTCAACAAGATAGTGGTCAGTTCTAAAATAGGCACTGAAAGAATGCAGGCACAAGATTGCTGTGTGTGGTTGCTTACTAAGTTGCTTCAGTCATGTCTGACTGTTTGTGACCTGATGGACTGTAGCCTGCCAGGCTCCTCCTCTGTCCATGGGGTTCTCCAGGCAAGAATACTGGGGTAGGTTGCCAGGCCCTCCTCTGGGGAATTTTCCTGATCCAGGGATCAAGCCCACATCTATTACTTCTCCTGTATTGGCAGGCAGGTTCTTTACCACCTGTATCTTCCAGGGCTTCCCTGGTGGTTCAGATGGTAAAGAATCTGCCTGTAATGCGGGAGACCAGAGTTCAATTCCTGGATCAGGAAGATCCCCTGGAGGACGGAATGGTTATCCACTCTCCAGTATTCTTGCCTGAAGAATCTCATGGATAGAGGAGCCTGGCAGACTACAGTCCATAGGGTTGCAAAGAGTCGGACATAACTAACACTTTCACTGTCTTCCAGGACAATAAAATTTTTAATTATGGGCTTATCTTTTCTTCTGCGCAGAAGCCATTCCCATTTCTACTTGAATAAAATTCATTTGCATTGCTACAGGACATCATTTTCATAATGTCAAGCTATTCTTTCTTGCCCCAGTGACTTCCTGAGTGACAGCATTCACCCTCCTTGTTTTGAACTTCTGTTCAGTTATTGCCCAGTTATTACTGGGTACCCATCCTCAGCATATGTGTTCAGACCACAAGCCTCATGATGATTTCCCTGTGTTTGCTTCTTATCTCCTTTCCGTGTAGACCAGTCACACTCAGATTACAAGGGGCAAGCTTCCTGAGTGCTACAAGTTACCCTCCGTATGACGCTCAATAAAGGCCCTTACCCAGGGTCCTTGGTCTGCCCTCTTCCTTTTGTGACCTGTAGTGACCAAACTTTGAGCTTTGGGTGGCTTTCTGTGGTCTTTTGGGCATGCTATGCCCTCCTCTCCAGGACCTGTATGATAAATCATTTAGTTTCACATGCCTTTCTGAGTGTAATTTCTGTAGCCATGTTTAGAGTGAGCCTCAAAGACCCCACAAAGGGGACTTACCCCCCCCCCACCATTTACAATCCAGTTGATATCAGTTTTTCAGAAATTAACCTCTATCCTTTCAGAATTGTAAAGTATTCTAATCAGTAGTAAAAATTAATCCAAGTAAAGTTCAGGTATGACCTAAATCAAATCTGTTATGATTACACAGTGAAACTAATAAATAGATTCAAGGGATTATATCTGATAGAGTGCCTGAAGAACTATGGATGGAGATTCGTGACACTGTACAGGAGGCAAAACCATCCCAGAGAGAAATGTGAGAAGGCATAGTGATTGAGGAGGCTTTACAAATAGCTGAGAAAAGAAGAGAAATGAAAGGTAAGGGAGAAAGGGAAAGATATACCCAACTGAATGCAGAATTGCAGAGAGAGCAAGGAGAGATAAGAAAGCCTTTTTAAGTGAACGATTCTTGCCACTTCTACCTAATCTCTTCTGCTTCTGTTAAGTCATTACTCTTTCTGTCCTTTATTGTGCCCATCCTTGCACTATTCTTGTACCATCCTTGGTATTTCCAACTTTCTTGAAGAGATTTCTAGTCTTTCCTATTCTGTTATTTTTCTCTATTTCTTTGCATTTTTCACTTAAGAAAGCTTTCTTATCTCTCCTTGCTCTCTCTGCAATTCTGCATTCAGTTGGATATATCTTTCTCTTTATCCCTTGCCTTTCACTTCTCTTCTTTCCTCAGCTATTTGTAAAGCCTCCTCAGATAACCACTTTGCCTTCTTATATTTCTTTTTCTTTGGAATTGTTTTGGTCACTGCCTCCTGTACAGTGTCACAAACCTCCGTTCACAGTTCTTCAGTCACTCTGCCTACCAGATCTAATCCCTTGAATCTGTTCATCACCTCCACTGTTTAATCATAAGGGATTTGATTTAGGTTATACCTGAATGGCCTAGTGGCTTTCCCTACTTTCTTCAATTTAAGCCTGAATTTTGTAATAAGGAACTGATGATCTGAACCACAGTCAGCTCCTGGTATTATTTTTGCTGACTGTATAGAGCGTCTCCATTTTCCTCTGCAATGAATATAATTAATCTGTTTTAGGTATTGATCATTTGGTGAGGTCCATGTGTAGAGTCATCCATGTATTGTTGGAAAAAGCTGTTTCCTATGACCGCTGTGCTCTCTTAGCAAATCTCTGTTAGGCTTTGCGCTGCTTCATTTTGTACTCCAAGGCCAAATTTGCCTGTTTCTCCAGATAGCTCTTGGCTTCCTACTTTTGCATCCCAATCCCCTATGATAAAAAGGACATCTTTTGTTTTGGTGTTAGTTCTAGAAAGTGTTGTAGGTCTTCATAAAACCGATCAGCTTCAACTTCTTCAGCCTTAGTGGTTGGGGCATATACTTGGATTACTGTGATGTTGAATGGCTTGCCTTAGAAACAAACTGAGATCATACTGTCGTTTTTGAGACTACACCCAAGTTCTGCATTTTGTACTCTTTTGTTGACTATGAGGGCTACTCGGTTTCTTCAAAGGGATTCTTGCCCACGGTAGTAAATTTAATAGTCATCTGAGTTAAATTTGCCCATTCCCGTCCATTTTAGTTCACTGTTTCCTAAGATGTCAATGTTCACGCTTGCCATCTCCTGCTTGACCACGAACAATTTACCTTGATTCATGGACCTAACATTCCAGGTTCCTATGCAATATTGTTCTTTACAGCACTGGACTTGACTTTCACCACAAGATACACCCACAATTGAGTGTTGTTTCCACTTTAGCCCTGCTGCTTAATTCTTTCTAGAGCTATTAGTGATTGCCTTCTACTCTTCCCTAGTAGTTTTTGCTGTGTAATAAATAAGCCCCAAATTGTTTATGCCTACAGATCTTATACATTTGGAGAGGGAATAGCCAGGATGGTTTCCCTCTTTCTAGGATATCTGGGACCGCACTTAGAAAAATTTGGAGATCATGGGTAATTTAATGGCTGGGAACTAGAATCATCTGAAGGTTTGTTTGCATATATGTCTGGCACCTGGGCTGGAAGGGCTTAAAAACTGGAGCTGCTGACCAGAGCATCTACATGTGACTCCTCTGTATGGTTGCCTCCCTTTAAGCGTAGTGTCCTGAGGGTAGTTGGGCCTCTTACATGGTGTCTCAGGACTCCGGGCACAAGTATTCCATGCAGATGACACAGAAGCTACAGTGGCTTTTATTGCAACCTCAGAAGGCACATTTGATATCTCTTCTATATATTCTATTTGTTGTAGTGGTCTGAAGCCCACCTGGACTCAAGGGAGGAAGCATAGACCCTACCACTTGGTAGGAGGGTGGAAGAATGTGGAATAGGAGAGATTGCTGTGGCCATCTTGGAAAATGAAATTTGCCACAATGAGTGATTTTGTAGAGGCTTATTTCATATTAGCATATGAAATGAAATATGTCCTGTAGTTGTGAAGGGTATTTCCTTTTAGTTGAGCTATTGTCACTGTCCTGCATTTAGCTAGTCACACGCAATTTTCTTTGTGATGGGCTTTTCTTTCATCTTTTTCCTAATGTTACATTTTCTTAGTTTGGGTTCATTACCTCACTGATAAAGCTGTTTTAATATTTAATCTATTCCCAGTTCCAAAATCATTTTCTCAAGTGCCCATCAATTCCTTATAAGTGGTTAATTTAAATGGCCTTTGAAGCATGACTGCATCTGGCTAAGGCAAATCTAAATGTCAGCCTTGGAAGCATCCAGTGACATTCAGATGACTCCTTTCAGTACAGGGACTCTTTTTCTGTCACGTGGTCTATCTTGTCAAAAGAGGGCCAGGAATCGTGCCTTTCCCACTCCATATTTTTAGTGTTGTTGAAAAAAACTGGCACTCTAGAGGCATACAGACCTGCTTTAATCCCAGTTGCCTCATTTAGTTGTGTGAAGCAGTGCAAGTTTCTTAAAAATTATAGGTTAGTTTCCTCATCTATATACTGAAGGTAAAAATCCCCATTTTATAGAGTTGTAACAGGGAAATTAAATAATCAGAGAATCTTCTGATGTAGGGCCTAGTTTATAGGAAGGACTTAATAATAGCTAATGATGAGTTTGTAATAGGGAAATTAAGTAATTAAAGAACTTTCTGATGTAGGGCCTGGTTTATAGGAAAGACTCAGTAGTGGCTAATGATAAGAAACACTGCCTCTGCGTTTTCTGTGTTCATAAATTCCCTGTCAGTGTAATAGGTCTTAATCAAGCTCTTGCACCAATCATGCCGGTTTCCCTAGACAGAGAAGGGAGGAAGTATCCACACTAGGGATGATCTTTGAAGAAAGTGTCTTTTTTAAAGTTACCTTTTGCAGGTGGCAAAATAAAATTCACCTGAGAACAACCAGGGATGGTAACTTTAGGAGCCTGGAGTTGATGGAGGGCAACCCTTTGAAGGATATTTTGTCTCTACCAGGTTCTCCATGGATGGTGAACTGGGTTGCTAAAAGGGCAGGAAAAAAATTATTTCAAACAAGATGTCCCTTTGCCTGACCACCACAGGATTTTTACACCTTATTGTATATATACTAATATATGCACATTTAGAAATATATTTAGACTTTAGCAATATGTGCCATGTAAGAAATGTTACCAAATGTAGGATAGAATTTTCTCGTGTCCCTCAGGATTTCTCCACTTAAAATCTGTCTTTAATCTCCAATTATTGTAATAGTCATTATAGAGATGAAAAGTGTTTATTGGATTATTTTAAACTGTGAGAAAGCTTTGATTGACTGGGATTTATTGTCTTTCTGTGCGGCAGGTGGTGAAGTTTACCAAATCCTTCGAACTGATGTCCCCAAAGTGCAGTGCTGATGCTGAGAACAGGTAGGCGCGTGAGTTTCAGTTTTGTCTTTAATCCTCATCTTCGATCCTTGGTGTTGACAGCACTGCATAATTTCTGAGGACAGGAGTTGTTCTTTCTTCAGATCAGCAGGTGAAGCCAAGTATCACCACTTCTCTGTATTTCAGAGTTTAAATAAAAACTACACATAAAAAATACATGTATATATATATCTAAAACTGCTAATGAATAAAGTCGATTTTAGATTTTCCCTAACTACATAGATAACTTTTTTTTGTTTGCTTTATTTAGATCCTTTGTTTATCTTTCTCCCTTTTGTTTGCTTGTGTCTGACCAGTAACCCCGGGGGAAAGAGTAAGAGCTTCCAGTACTTCATTTTTCGGCCCCGTTGGTATCTTTGAGGTTCTAGCAGGGTAAAAGTAAGGGTTAGGGACAATCAGTGAGCTTTCTGTTAGCTTTGCATTACCCTCAATAATAGTTAAGCTGCTACAAAAAATATTGATTCTTTTTATTTTGGTCAGCTCTAGAAGTGCTTAAAAAGAAAAAAAAAATAGTGAAATTGACCAAAATGCAAAAATATGGACAAAGACAAATAAAGCATGATAATGATAATGATGACAATACCAGTGATGGTAATATCAGCTAGATAAGCTATTTCCATTCATTCGGTGCTGAGTGTGCCAGGTACTATCTAAATACTTTATAAACATTGAATTCTGCCAAACAACTCGATGAAGTAGGTATTATTCCTCATGCATGACAGAGGAGAAAACCAAGGTTCAGTGCATTTAGATGACTTGTTCAAGGTCCTGCAGCCAGTGAACGGTAGTTATACCTCAGAACAAGATCATCCAAGACCCTCTCAACCTCTGAATTTTGATCCCACTGCCACACATGGTTTATATAGAGTGAATGTCTGCTGGATTAATGTTGCCCAAATCTGGCTGGATCAATCAGAATCAAACCTGGAGAATTGAATAAAAACTAAAATTTCAGGACCCACATGAACAATTTTGATTCGATATGCTGAAAGTGAATCCCTAAAGATCCATGTACATATTCAAAAGGCTCCCTGGGTAATACCTGTTTCAAGATGTAATTGTTATGGGTAATTTGATTTTATATATCTATTATTGCCTTTAATTCAGAATATAGAAATCAGTACATTAAAATGGGCACTTCAGCTGCTTCACTTTTATCAAATGTATGAAATTTAATAAAATAGTCCATTTATAATTCCATTTATATTCTTTTTTTCCTGTTTTTGGCCACATCTCAAGGCATGCAGGATCTCAAGGCATGTAGATTTCCTGACCTACAAGGGATCAAACCCATGCCCTATAGGTAGAAGCATGGTGTCTTAACTGCTGGACTGCCAGGGAAGTGCCTATAGAGAATTCTTGAAAAAGCAGAATTATAGGAGCAGAAAGCAGGTCAGTAGTTGCCAGGATATGGAGGTAGAGACAAGGGTTTACTGCAAGGGGGTACAGGGAAATTTGGGGTTGTGAAGGAACCATTCTATGTCTTGCTTGTGGTGGCAGTTATATAGCTGCATTTGCAAAAACTTGCAGTACTATGCACTTAAAAAGCATAAATTTTACTGTTTATAAATTATACCTTAAAATGGGAAGCAAAAGACCTTCTGTAAGAGGTTTTTGTTTTCAGGAAATTGTATGCTCACATCCATATTTAATGTCATCTAATCTATACCTAACAAAGATTTAGACATAAAGTTACTAGTGATGTATTCATTTTCCTAAAAATTTCATGCAAAGTAGCATGTAACATTGGGTTGGCCAAAATGTTTGGGTTTTTCTGTAGCATTTTATAGAAATGTAAATGTTCTACTCATACTTACTCCTTTGGCTAATTACCACTTCATACAGGTTCTCTTTCTCATATGTGAAGGGGAAAGATTTCCTTTGAAATTCTAATACTTTAATATTGTTCTTAAAAAAAATACTAAATATGCCCTCATGGTCACTACAGAGTTAAGTATTTCATTATTTTTACTGCTGAGAGTACTTCTGTGTCAAAATGAAATGACCCAAGGCCTAGACTGCCCTTGGCAAACTTCTGATAATAAAAAAAAGGAAAGAAAAAAAGGTCAGATTTTCTTTAAAGAGGCATTTGAAAAGTGCCTTTGAACTTTGGCATTATGAGATAGTATTCTCCATCATTCTATTTGTGGCCTTTATGTAGAATATCCATTTATCCATTTATCTCAGAAGACCTTTCCTGCATTGTCTAGTAATTGTCCTCTGGTGGATGTGGGATCCTTTGGTCATTTATTGAAAGTTAAAGGAATAAAGACAAGTGGCTCTAGCATTTACTTTGCCAGTGGCCATGGAAGAGACATTGAAACAGGCTATGAGTCTACAAATCACAGCCTGCTCTCAACGTGTTGTAAATCTTTTCTTTAACCTTTCATCACTTAACATCTTCACTATAGCTAAAGTTCATTAGATACCTTAGTCCTCTGGACATTGTTCAGAGTTATGATAGGATAGCTCTTGAAGGTAATGTCTAGGGCTTCATCCAACAATGTTTCAGGACACTATTTTAATTCTGATAACTTAATTTAATTTAAATTAATTTAATTCTCCGATTTAAAGCTTGCTGATTTTTATAGACAGTCCTTGAAGACTTTTAAAAACCAGTTCTGTTGCTGACCCATCATTTCTGCCTTCTGTCTTCTGTGGGTAACTGTTTTGTTTTGACCAGTCTCCTCTTGGTCTCCATGTAATTAATACGAAGCAGTTTGAGAGCTGGAAATGATTGACCCATCTCTCTGCATGGGTATCTCTTTTGGGACATTCTTGATAACTCTTCTAGTGAAAAGATTCTCACTGTGTCATGATGGGCTTTTTCCACTGATAGGGAGTTCTAATTGTTAGAAAGCCCTTTTATGTTGAATCAGATTTCTGTGACTTTGACCTATTTATCCTTTGGAGATAGTTATCCCTTCATTAATTTTATCATTTCATTCAACAGACATATGGCGAGTATGTCTGTTTATTTTATTTATTTTATTTATTTTAAAATCATCAGTCTCTGACCTCATGGATCTCAAAGCCAATAAAGGGGGTAGGAGTAGGTTAAGAATGTAATATAACCATAACCAGATTTCACCAGCCCTCCAGACCATGGCTATAAGTAAAGTCACAGTAACAGTGATAATTTAGACTTGACTGCTTGGTCATTTCTCCCTTGTAGCATAAGAACCCAAGCCCTTTGCAAAAGCCACTCTTGAAGTAGCTCTGGGAATCCCCAAGATTTCTTGAAATTTTCGTTGCTCACTCATCATTTCTTCAAGTGTCCCTAAGTCCTCTTCTTCTAAACATGGCAGAGTGGAACCTGTTGGCATGGACTCCTGGCCCACTCCAGATTCCCGTGACCTCACTGGGTTCCTCACCAGTGCTGTACCACAGCTCCCCGGCACTGTCTCACATGCACCGGTGGCCTTTCCACATCCAGATAAGGCTGGGTAATCAGTGCAGGAGTGGGAAGAAGGTTCGCTTTCCCTACCATGTATTATAGTTTGCTGCCTGGCCCTCAATCAGTCCTGTGTGTACCTCATTTTTCTTTTTTTTAAACCAGTCTTTTAGTTCTTAAAGCTTTTATCTGCAGCCCTTCTTTCTCTATAGGATTTGGACCAAGTCCATGGGATCAGGCTTAGAACTGAGTCCCCAAACTGAGGGCCAGCCACTAAGTTATTGTTTTGATTTCCCCACCTTTCTTCCATCTCTGCCACCAGGCTCTGAGGCTCAAGACCTCCTCCTCCCAGGAAGGCCCTTTCCTTCTATGCATGTCAGTTTATACAAATAAATGCCCCCTTATGTAGAGATGTGTCCCAGGTTAAGCTCATGGGTCCTCCTATCAAGTAAATCATGATGGCAAAGCAATTCAATATTTTCTGCGAAAGTTATGTATATGTTAACTGGAGCTTGCCTGGTTGCTCAGACGGTAAAGAATCTGCCTGCAATGCTGGAGACCTCGCTTCAGTCCCTGGGTTGGGAAGATCCCCTGGAGAAGGGAATGGCTACCCACTCCAATATTCCTGCCTGGGAAATCCCATGAGCTCATGGGTGACAGATGAGTGTAGATGAGTGTCATCTGAGTGAGTGACAGATGGGCTACAGACGTCCTACAGTCCATGGGATCACAAAGAGTCAGACACAACTGAATGACTAACACTCTGACTTTTTTCATATGTATAACTGATTCACTTTGTGGTACAGCAGAAGCTAACACAACATTCTAAAGCAACTATACTCCAATAAAAATTAATTTAACAAGTAACAAAATGAGTTTCCCTGCTAAAGAAAAGTTTTGTACTAGGTGACATTTTAATATAGAGGAAGGGACACGCAACTCCTCTGGGGAAACCTGGAAGGTGAGCCTCTGGGAGAGCTTTCAGACGTGGTGGGACTTCACTTAGGTCCTGTAGGATGATGTGAAGTTAGTGACACCGCCACCTCCCAGGGAAAGGAAGCACTGTAACAGAAGCAAAGAAGTGGGAGAGAAAACATGGCATGTTTCGGGATCTTTAATTAGGTGGCAGAGAAAATGCGGTGTGTTTCAGGATCTTTAGGAGCTGTAACCTGTTGTCAGGAGGCTCATTGTAAACGATGGTGATGGCCCTTTGCTCCTCCGGAGGTTATGCAGCTCCCCAGAATGCCGTCTGGTGGGGATTTGGGAACTACCTGGTCCTTCTCAGCTGCTCAGACCCTCTTAATTGTCCTAGAGCCTGACTACATGCCTGCATACTCATGGGAGAGTAAGCAGGTAGTGCGTGGCATATTAAGATTTGTCTTGAAAATCATCTGAGCAGTAGTGTGGGAGGACCAAAGAATGGCACGCTGAAGCCACCAAGGCTTAAATCTAGTGCCTTACCCACTTGGCACTGGTTCAGTCCCGAAAGACTGCACTGATCCACTGTACTTACCTTTTCCAGGTCAGCAGCTGCTATTTTTAGACTATTTTCATATTTCATGGTCCCAGACTCTTCACCACTTTTTTGATTTTCCTATGGATATGCCCCAGCTTTCTTGAGTCCTTCTTATTCTCCTGTTTCTTAAAAATGGAACACAGTTTTCTGTTTGTTTGTTTTTTTTCAGAATCATACCAAATTAGAAAGGACATGTGCCTCTCTTTTCCAGAATGTAATATTGCTGCATTTATTAGTCCAACCTTCTGTGTTTATGAATACTAACTTTCAATACTGACCTTACAAAAAAATTAAGATCTTTTCTGATCTATTTGACCCTCCCCTTCCTCAGATCTCACTTTAGGACTTCTCCTGTGAAGCCTGACTTAATAATATTTAGTGAATCAGCCTGAATAAATTTTCTTGAATCTCTTATTCAAGCTTTAATGAACCTCTTTCTGCCCTCAATGGAAATAGGTAGTCTGAATTATCATATGTACCTAAAAGTAGGAATGAACATTCATGAACATCTTAAGAGTTAGAAATTTTTATTTAGTATAAAATATATTTGGCTGGATTTTACTGATGTATCACCTAAGCATAAATATGGACACTTTGGAAATTGCACTTTCTCAGCACTGCTACTTGAAGAATTTTTTTTTAAAGTTAAATGTCTGTAATTTCTAGAAGGTAACAACTGACTAAGAGGATATTTTCACTTAATCATTTAATGGATTATAGTGGAAATAATTATTTTTTAAAGCCCAAGTTCTGTAACCACTTCAGCCTTTGGGGAGTAAGGGAGTTGAAGGGAAAAAAATTTACTTCAATGGGAAGCAATCTTTTTTAAAGAAAATTTAATCTTCTTACTATATTTTTTATTTAGTGCAACTGGAAGGGGAAGAGGAAAATAAAAGTAGAAATCTCAGAGCAGTTAAAAGGCAAGCCTTTCTGTTTAATGAGCCTGTCAGCATGCACGTCAGCTTGGAGGGTGGAGAGCTAAAGCATTCTTTGCAAAGACAAAGGTGTATGTACAGTAGGCAGAGTAATGCCCCCCTCAAAGATATCCAGATCTGAATATGTGGAATCTGTGAATGTTACTTGGAAAAGGGACTTTGCAGATGTGATTAAGAATCTTGAGATGGGGGCATTATCCTGAATTATCTGGATGGGTCCAGTGTAATCAAAATGCAGCATTTCAGCACGAGGCCATGCATAACATCAGATGGTTAAAACTTGCCACCAAATTTAATTTTAAATAACTAAGTCAAACTAAAGGTGGTAGACAGAATTTGGGCCCCCATGACCTTCACCCACTCTTGTCATATTCATGAATATGTTACATTACATGGCCAAAGAGACTTTGCAGATGTAACTAAGGTGGTTAATCAATTGATGTTTAAATAGGGTGATTATTCTGGGATTAGCTAGGTGGATACAATGTAATCACAAACTCTTAGATATAGAGTTTTATCCCAGTTGAGGATTAAAAAGGAAGTTAGATAGGTGCAGCAGAAGGCGGGAATCAGAGAAATTTGAAGTATGAGCAGGATTCAGCACATATTGCTGGTTTAAATACACACAGGACCACGTGTCAAGGAGATCAGGACCTACATGCTACAACTACAGCAAATTGAACTCTTCCAACAACCTGAGTGAGCTTGATTCTTCCCCAGAACCTCCCGAAGGGAATGAACTTCTGCAAGCACCATGATTTTGGTCTTGTGAGATCCTAAGCAGCAAATCCAGCTGACAAACACCATAATAAATTTCTGATCTCCAAGAATTGTGTGATAATAAAAAAGTGTTGTTTTAAGTTTGTAATAGTTTGTTATGCAGAAATAGGAAATGAATGCAGTATTAGTGAATGAGTTTGAACCCCGTATCATATGAGAATAAGATTGAGCTCAGTGTTGCTGTGTGTGTGTGTGTGTGTGTGTGTGCGCGCACATCTTTTCTGCCCCGTGGAACACATGACCAGGAGCCCTACATGAACTTCCAAGTTATGTTAGGTCTTGACACAGTTTTCAAACATGTATCTGCACAGTCTAATAAAAGAATTGCTGGTGGTATGGCTGGACAACAGCAAACCCTTAAAATTTCTGTCAACACACCAAGTAAGGGATACCTGAGGAAGGAAGGTGAGTCTGGTCGTTATCTAAAAACCTGCCAATGATACCTCTTACTAAGTTCAGTAGAATGGCAGCATTGAAATTTACAGGAGGGGTTTGCAGCTCAGAAGAGAGTCCTACAGTTGATAGCGAAGCACTCTTCTAAAAAAGGCTGCATCCTGGTGACTCAAAGCTCATATCTGTGAACATCGAAGACTCTGTATTGAAAAGTGATTCAGAAGAGTGACACTGAATTTGAAGAAATTTTAGAAATGTCTTAGTCAATTTCTTTTGCTCATAAGTTTTCCTTCTATATATAATCAACTTACATAGTTAAAATTTTCCTTTGAGAGTGGCATATGTTAAAATTTATGTCTAATCTAAAAGATCTCTAAAATAAGGTGAAAATATTAATATTTTAAGTGAAAAGAATACATTGACTCATTGCAGCCATTTTTTGTTTTCTTTTAGTGGTTCAAAAGTAACAGTGCATTTTACAATTGATTTATTGCAGATTCAATGAAATAGTATGGCCCTTTCACATGTTTTTCTTGTGGATTTTCTATCCCTTAACTTAACTACATCTATCCCCTGAGGGTACATCTCAACTTTAAGAAGTATCTTGGAGACTTTTAGGGTTTATTTCATATCTCAGATTGGATAGCCCTATGATTCTTCTCAACATTAGTTTTCTGCATTGCATTTTTGGGATCAAAATACTGAAAGTCAAGTTTCAATGCCTTATTGATTTTTTTTTTTCTTTTCCTTTTCAATTTTATGTGGAATTTAGTTTTATGAACGAATTTTTTCCTTTTAGCACTCCTCACTTCTCTGTAACTGATTCTTTTAGGCTTCCAGCCCCCATGGCCCAAATCTGATCTTTTGAGAGGTGGGAAGGAACTGACTTCCATGAGATGTGACTATAATGAGACAAAACTATGTGATGAGCTCTAGCCTTGGGTCAAGAATCTGTAAACAAGACTCCTAGAGATGTTCTTTGTTTTTGTCCAGCAGCAGTGACATTTTCAGGAATAAACTTGGAATAGATTGTGTTAGCCTGGAGAGACTAAGTATGATGAGGATTTTGTTCATCACAATTTACTGTGATTGTACCTTACAGTCATATTGTACATTTCATAACTCTGACATGAACCTGGCCCAGGTGAGGTGATCTCCAGCAGTTATGTAGATTATGAATATGATTTGGGGCTTGTGCTTCCAGAAAGTGTGATGTGACTCATCCCTGCTTTGACGTTACCACTGAAAAGCATGCCATCCTGATGATGCCTTGGGAAGTAAGAATTCTGCTCCTACCATGGACAACGTTGCTAATATCTCTACCGTGAATCCTAACTGTGCCAACTTCACTGTGTATCCCCTAGCTTGTGACTTTCAACCTTTTTTACTGCAACTTACAGCGAAAGTAAACACTTTATATCCAAACCTAGTTAATGTATATAAATATGTACACAAATGCACACACACACATATATCTAAAACATGTTTCTTGAAACTATACTTACTTTTACTGTGTATATATCTTCTGATTTAGTCTGTTCTTTAAAAAAAAAAAAAACCCGCCTGCTGTCTGGACCCACAGAATTAATTTCATTATTCACTATATTGTTGTGACCCACAACAAAACTTTAGACATTTAAGACATTTTTGATTAACACTTGCAGTGTGTGTGGCCTCAATCAGAGCCTATATGGTTATTTTAAAATATAAGAGTTGTGTGACACTGATTTTTCCCAAACATTTCAGAACTTCTTCACTCAAATACATTTTGTTGTTGTTGTTCGTGCCCGACTCTTTGCAACCCTATGGACTGCAGAACGCCAGGTTTCCCTGTCCTTCACTGTCTCCCAGAGTTTGCTGAAATTCATGTCCATTGAGTTGGTGATGCTCTCTAACCATCTCATCCTCTGCTGTTCTCCGCTCCTTTTGCCATCAACCTTTCCCTGCATCAGGGTCTTTCCAGTGAGTCAGCTCTTTGTATCCGGTAGGCAACGTATTGGAGCTTCAGGTTCAGCATCCATCCTTCCAATGAATATTCGGGACTGATTTCCTTTAGGATTGACTGGTTTAATCTCTTTGCTGTCCAAGGGACTCAAGAGTACTTTCCAGCACAATTCAAAAGCATCAATTCTTCAGTGCTCAGCCTTCTTTATGGTCCAATTTTCACATCTGTACATGACTACTAGAAAAACCATCTGTATGTGACTACTAGAAAGCCAAAAATTACTAGAAAAAAAGCTTTGACTATATGGACCTTTGTTGACAAAGAGATGTCTTTGCTTTTCAATATGCTGTCTAGGTTTGTCATAGCTTTCCTTCCAAGGAGTAAACGTCTTTTAATTTCAAGGCTGCAGTCACTGTTCGCAGTGATTTTGGAGCCCTAGAAAATAAAATCTGTCGCTGCTTCTATGTTTTTCACCTGCTATTTGCCATGAAGTGATGAGATCAGATGCCATGATCTTAGTTTTTTTTTAATGTAGAGGTTTAAGCCAGCTTTTTCACTCAAATACATATTGTACTTCAAATTAGGCACCTTGGGGAGGATTTGTTTGAGGTATATACATTTTCATCTTTTTACTTTTAACCTGTTTGTGTCTTTGAACCTAAAATATGTCTCTAATAAACAACATATAGTTGTTATATGGGCTCATGTTATTGTATCTGTTCTGCCAGTCGTTGCCTTTTGTTTGGGGTGTTTAATTCATTCATATTTAAAATGATTACTTATAAAGTAGAATTTACAGTACCTTTTTTGTTATTTGTTTTCTACATGCTTTAAGTCTCTTTGCCCCTCTATTTCTTCATTTCTGCCTTCTTTTGTAGTAAACAGATAGTTCTTAATGTGCCATTTAAATTATCTTGTCATTTCTTTTATTATTTTTTCAATGATTTTCTTAGTGATTGCCTTGGGGATTACAATTAACGTCTTAACTTGTAACAGTCTAATTTGGATTAATACCAATTTAAATTTTGTGTACAAAAAGATTTACTCATATAGTTCCCACCCTTGTGTTATTGTTGTCTTACAAATTGTTTTACATTAAAACCCATAAATAAAATTTTACTATTGTTTCATTATGCAGTTGTCTTTTAAATGAGATAGGAGAGAAAAAAAAAAGGTTGCAAACAAAAAATACACTTATGCTATCTTTTGTGTTTATTATAGAGTTACTTTTTCAGTGCTCTTTTCTTCTTCATGTGGGTTCAGATTACTCTCTAGTGTTCTTTAATTTCAGCCTGAATGACAACCTTTAGTATTTCTTCTAGGGCACGTCTGCTGGTAATGAATCTTCTCAGTTCTTGTTTATTTGAAAATGTCTTAACCTTTTCTTTATTTTTAAAGGATAATTTTGCTGGACATACAGTTCTTCCTTAATAGTCTTTTTCTTTGAGCATTTTGATTATGTCTTTCAACTGCCTTCTGGCTTCCATGAGTTTTCAATAGTCTGTTAATGATATGTCTAGGTGTGGATCCATGTGAGTTTATCTTACTTGGATTTTGTTGAGTTTCTTAAATGTATAGATTAATGTTTCTTTTGGTCAATACCGAAATCAGATTGAATATATTCTTTGCAGCCAAAGAAGGAGAAGTTCTATACAGTCAGCAAAAATAAGACCAGGAGCTGACAGTGGCTCAGATCATGAACTCCTTATTGCCAAATTCAGACTTAAGTTGAAGAAAGTAGGGAAAACCACTAGACCATTCAGGTATGACCTAAATCAAATCCCTTATGACTATACAGTGGAAGTGAGAAATAGATTCAAGGGATTAGATCTGATAGAGTGCCTGAAGAACTATGAACAGAGATTCATGACATTGTACAGGAGTCAGGAATCAAGACCATCCCCAAGGAAAAGAAATGCAAAAAGGCAACATGGTTGTCTGAGGAGGCCTTACAAATAGCTGTGAATAGAAGAGAAGTGAAAGGCAAAGGAGAAAAGGAAAGATATACCCATTTGAATGCAGAGTTCCAAAGAATAGCCAGGAGAGATAAGAAAGCCTTCCTCAGCAATCAATGCAAAGAAATAGAGGAAAACAATAGAATGGGAAAGACTAGAGATCTCTTCAAGAAAAGTAGAGATACCAAGGGAACATTTCATGCAAAGATGGGCACAATAAAGGACAGAAATGGTATGGACTTAACAGAAGCAGAAGATATTAAGAAGAGGTGGCAAGAATACACAGAAGAATGATACAAAAAAGATCTTCATGACCCAGATAATCATGATGGTATGATCACTCACCTAGAGCCAGACATCCTGGAATGAGAAGCTAAGTGGGTCTTAGGAAGCATCACTATGAACAAAGCTAGTGGAGGTGACAGAATTTCAGGTGAGCTACTTGAAATCCTAAAAGATGATGCGATGAAAGTGCTGCACTCAATATGCCAGCAAATTTGGAAAACTCAGCAGTGGCCACAGGACTGGAAAAGATCAATTTTCATTCCAACCCAAAGAAAGAATGCCAAAGAATGCTCAAACTACTGCACAATTGCACTCATCTCACACGCTAGCAAAGTAATGCTCAAAATTCTCCAAGCCAGGCTTCAACAGTATGTGAACCGTGACCTTCCAGATGTTCAAGCTAGATTTAGAAAAGGCAGAGGAACCAGAGATCAAATTGCCAACATCCGCTGAATCATCAGAAAAGCAAGAGAGTTCCAGAAAAACATCTATTTCTGTTTTATTAACTATGCCAAAACCTTTGACTGTGTGGACCACAACAAACTGTGGAAAATTCTGAAAGACATGGGAATACCAGACCACCTGACGTGCCTCTTGAGAAATCCATATACCATCCAGGAAGCAACAGTTAGAACTGGACATGGAACAACAGACTGGTTCCAAATAGGAAAAGGAGTACGTCAACGCTGTATACTGTCACCCTGCTTAACTTATATGCAGACTGCATCATGAGAAATGCCAGGCTAGATGAAGCACAAGCTGGAATCAAGATTGTTGGGAGAAATATCAACAGCCTCAGATATGCAGATGATACCACCCTTAGGGCAGAAAGTGAAGAACTAAAGAGCCTCTTAATGAAAGTGAAAGAGGAGAGTGAAAAAGTTGGCTTAAAACTCAACATTCAGAAAACAAAGATCATGGCATCTGGTCCCATCACTTCATGGCAAATAGATGGGGAAACAGTGGAAACAGTGTCAGACTTTATTTTGGGGGGCTCTGAAATCAGTGTAGATGGTGACTGCAGCCATGGAATTAAAAGACACATGCTCCTTGGAAGAAAAGCTATGACCAACCTAGACAGCATATTAAAAAACAGAGACATTACTTTGCTGACAAAGGTCCATCTAGTCAAAGCTATGGTTTTTCCAGTAGTCATGTATGGATTTGAAAGTTGGACCATAAATAAAGCTGAGCACCAAAGAATTGATGCTTTTGAACTGTGGTGTTGGAGAAGACTCTTGAGAGTCCCTTGGACTGCAAGGAGATCCAACCAGTCCATCCTAAAGGAGATCAGTCCTGAATATTCTTTGGAAGAACTGATGCTGAAGCTGAAATTCCAATCCCTTGGCCACCTGATGCGAAGAACTGACTCATTTGAAAAGACCCTGATGCTGGGAAAGTTTGAAGGCTGGAGGAGAAGGGGATGACAGAGGATGAGATGTCTGGATGGCATCACTGACTCAAAGGACATGAATTTGAGTAAACTCCAGGAGTTGGTGATTGACAGGGAGGCCTGGTGTGCTGCAGTCCTTTGGGTTGCAAAGAGTCGGACACAACTGAATGACTGAACTGAACTGACTGAATGTTTATTTTAGTCAAATATGTGATATTTTCTATCATGTTTCTTCAAATATCCTTTCGTCTCCATTTCTTGTTTCCTCTGTGTCTGAGACTTCCACTATGCATATGTTTATATGCTTAGAAGTTGCTAAGACTCTTTTCTTTCATTCTTTTTTCTTTCTGTTCCTCAGACCAGATACTCTCTATCTTCAATTAACTTATTTTCAAGTTAAATGGTTCTTTTGGCTTCTCAAACCTCCTGTTGATCCCTCTTAGTGAATATTCATTTCAATTATTATAATTTTCAATTCCAGAATTTTTTATTTGGTTCCTTTTTATGATTTCCATCTCTTTATTGATATTCTCTATTTGGTGAGACATTATTCTCATGTTTTTCTTTAGGCTCTTTTTTTGAGTAGGGTGGAGTATGGTTTCCTTTAGTATTTTGAACACATTTATAATAGCCAATTTAAAGTCTTTGTCTGGTAAGTCCAATATCTGGGCTTACTCGAGGCAGTTTCTGTTGATTGCTTTTTTTCCTATTTATTTTTTTATTTATCTCTCTCTCTCAGTTTAAGACTGAATAATTTAAATGAAAACCGGAAATAATATCAGCTCCTCACTCATTCCATCTAGGGTTTGTTGTTGTTTATATTTGTTTCTGTTATTGTTTTTTCTGCTCTTTGTTTTACTGATTTTCATGAACTATCTTTGTTGTGTGTGGCAACTGAATTCTCTGCTTAGTTAGTTCAGTTGTCAGCTAATGACTGGGTTGAGGTTTCCTTAAAAAAAGAATGAACCAATAAGTCTTCCAGCCTTGCTGAGCAGATCTGTGTGCATGTGTGGGGTACCTTCAATTCTCTGACAGGAAGTTTACTTAGCTTTTACTTTCTGCTTTCACAGAACATCAAGGTCAACCAGAGATGGGAGTTTAAGACCTTCTCTGGTCTTTTCTGAGCATACATTCAACTCTATATTTCCAGGAATATGTCAGAACGTTTCAAATCTCCCTAGTAATATCTTATTCCCACACTTCTTCTTTTAGGTTTTCTGGTCAGCTTCTTGTTAGCTGTAAGTGTTTCTCTGTCTAATGCAGTTGTGATATTAAACAATAGCTGCCATTTTTGTCCCACAAATGCTTTGGGATAAAGGGTGTTCTTAGTGAGCAAGCTCCAAGTCAGGTCAAATAAAAAAAGCTTTATGAGTGGAGGTTTCCATGGAGCTGTCAAATAGGTCAAATAACAACAGTTCTCTAGGGATGTGGCTTTTGGGGAGCTCCAAACCCATTCTTCCTCTGCCAGTGGCTACTTGGCCACTGATTTTCACAGCTAGCATGATTATGAGTCTGTTGGTTTTCACCACTACCCCAGAGCTTGAGATAGGGAGATGAGAATAAGGTAAGTTAAAATAACACACAACTTCCTCTCCTTATAGAGATTCAACTGTTTTTCTTGAAAGAACACTCTTTGGATTTTCGTAAGCCTCTCTTTAATTTCCACAGTTTTCAAAAAGTTGATTTTGACCATTTTTTGCTAGTATTCTCATTCTTTTATGGAGGGACAAATTTTTAGTGGGCTTTAGCAATTTGGAAAGTCTCTCTGTTCTACCTATCTTCTTTGAAATTTCTCTATTACCTAGAATAATAGGTTAGACAAACTTACACACTGATGTAAGACAGAATACTTCTATAATATATCACGAATATATTCTCTTTTACTTTCTTGTTCATGGATCTCCTTTCTTTGACTGTACTTCTGCTAGGAAGCATGTGATTGGTGTTTTGTAGTAATAAAAATGTGATACTTTTTCTAATTTCAAGGAATGAAGAAAATCTTTAAAATATTAAACATTAAAATAGCACCATCACCACCATGACCAGTCATCTTGAAATGTAAGATTTGTGTTGTTGTGTAACTTCCTTTAAACGAGAGCCTTAGGACATTCTTTTTGATTGTCTATTGTCTGGCAAATTCAGGGCTGCTGAACCTTATTATGCCAATATTTAATGTTGCTAGTTGAAAAATAAAAGATCCAGATGGCCCAACTCCCTTTTGATAGTTTAACAAGGAAGTGGATCAGTAGATCTGTCTTCCAGGTACTAGCAACTGAGCTCTGAGGCTCCCACTTGGTGACAAGGCTGCTTCTTTATCAGGAAGCTCCATTGTTAGAGTCATCTAGTTATATCCAACCTCCTTTTCCCACAAAATATAGAGAATGTTATATGGATGGAGTGTTGACACTGGAATAATTTATGCCTGACCTGATGCTTTTGAACTGTGGTGTTGGAGAAGACTCTTGAGAGACCCTTGGACTGCAATGAGATCCAACCAGTCCATCCTAAAAGAGATCGGTCATGGGTGTTCATTGGAAGGACTGATGCTGAAGCTGAAACTCAAATACTTTGGCCACCTGATGCAAAGAGTTGACTCATTTGAAAAGACCCTGATGCTGGGAAAGATTGAAGGCAGGAGTAGAAGGGGACGACAGAGGATGAGATAGTTGGATGGCATCACCAACTCAATGGACATAAGTTTGGGTAAATTCCAGGAGTTGGTGATAGACAGGGAGGCCTGGCGTGCTGTGGTTCATGGGGTTGCAAAGAATCGGACACGACTGAGCGACTGAACTGAACTGAACTGTGCAGGGATAATATCACTTTGATATTTCTGGGCTTATATGGCCCCAAATCCCCCTCCCCAAATATAGCCCTAATTTATAAATAACCTCCATAGCAGTAGTAATGTATGTGTCTATACCCTATTTGCATAATGCTAATTATAATAATTAAACATCAGTGAAGCAAAGGAAATATTTCTAATAAACTTTTGTGTCTTCCAAAAATCTTAGGAAACTCAAGGAAACATTTCCTAAACATCTAACTTTCACCTCTCAAATATATTTAATTTATTTTTTTTGCTTTTTCCTGACTTAGAATATGAAGACTAAATGAAAGACAAACCTTCTCATTACCCTATTCATTTTGGGTCAGTGGCCTTGTCACTTTAGTAAAACTGTCACAGAGAAGGATAAAAGCTATAAAAACATTCCATGAAAACAAGGCACATGAAGAAGTACTGATATCAAACATAAAATAGTAGCCTATGTAGGTCAGCTGTCCCCTATATTGATGCCACACAGTAAACAGAATCATGGCAACTTGGAAGTCTTAATGTTTGGTTTTTTTATGCTTTACTCTCTCATTTTTTTGGTCTCTCATTTAACATGCCTTCGTTAATATATTAACTAACTTAAAATATTTTAAGTTAATATTTTATAATAAGTTAATATTTTAACATTGAGTCCACTTCTCCTTTCTTGCTGTGTAGATGTATGCACAGGACCTGTGGGAAGGTATGCCCTTAATCCAGAGCAGATGGGTGGAGGTGCCCACAGGCGCCCCAAAGGGAAATGTGATAGGGCTACTTGACATATCTAGATGGATAGAATTTTAATTTTATCCTTTATTGTCAACAGTTTTACCAGCTAGCATATTTTTACTTCAGCACCTCTCCAAATCTGACAGCAATGCCACAGCCAAAAAATAGTAACATCTTTCCTGTCCCAGTAGATAAGCAATTAAACAGACCACACCTCACCTAGTATTTTTAGTAAAAGAAGAATCTTTGGGCTATAAGGAACTAATAGTGAGAGCTTTCTATGTGCTATGCATTATTCAATATTATATTATTGTATCCTCAAGACAACCCTGTAAAATGGGCTGTTTTTCCCCTAATTTCTATTATGGAAACTAACAGTCAGAGTTATTAAAATTTGATCTGTTATTAAAATTTGCTATGAGACTTCATAGCAAGGAAATGATGTTGGGCCAAGATACAAAGAAAAACAAAAAACAGAAACAACCCCCCAAACCCAGATTTGCTCAGCTATGAAACCAAGCAGTTGTCACTACATGATACTCAATTGTAAACACCAACTACTCAAAGTAATGCCATTTGACACCCAACTGAGAGGTGCAAGACGCTTCTCAAAATGACACCAACTCCTTGGAGTGATAAATCTCATCATTCCAATTGTACAACTTGAGGAAATGAAGGACAGAAAATGTGTTATTTGGTTTCCAATGCCTAAAATAAGAAATACAAGTGTAATGAAGTGTCCTCAAGATAGACCATAACGGCAAATCCATTAACAGGTTCAGGTCATGATCAAATTCAGGAAGGTCTGCAACTTAGAGCATCTTCCTCTCCCATGACAGTATAACAACTGACAGGCTGGTTCTACTTGCTAATTAAGTTCTCTCCCTTTACCTTTTATGTCTAAGACTTACTTGGTAACCTTCAAAGATATACTGAGGGCAGTGGGAAATTATTAATGTCCTAGATCTAGGCATTTGAGATTCTCCTGCTGGGGTCCAAGCTTTGAGTTCAACTGATATTGACTTAGTTCCTTAATCTCCTAATTAAAAGACAACTTCAAATAATGTTGCACAGCTCAAAGCTTCAGGAAGGACCCAGGGATAGACAGGCTTACTTGAGAAGAAAAAGTAAGGAAGGGCATTTCTCTTTGTGAATCAAAAGTTCAGACTGACCTTCAGTCAACAAAGCAAGATGGAAGCTAGTACCAGGTATGAGTTATAGATCAAAAACCAGTTTCTGTTTACAAAGCATAAAAAAGACATTTCTGATTCTTCGTCTCTCTGAATCCTACCCCTACTGGATAATACTCAGCCTATCAGAGGGCAATTGATAATCAATCATGACCTGAAAATAAGAAAACAGATTGTTTCTATGTTGAAACTTCTATTCCTTACCCAGTGATCTGTGGCCACAGTTTGTTTGTTTTTTATTAATGATTGTTAACCCATCAAGGAGAGTATGTTAGTTCAATATTGCAAATGTTAAATTTGAGGTGTCTGTGGATAACCAGGAGGAAATGTCCAGAAAGTGCTTAGATGCATATGTAGGGAACTTAGGACTCAATGGGCTGCTGACATGTGTGTGGGAACCATAAGTATAAATGTAGTTGTGTTTGTGCATGGGACCACACAATATAGAGGCTGGCCTCCTCTATTAGAGCTTTATTCATCACTTCTACCATTTAGTCTAAGTTTTAGCTCCACTGTTCATTATACCAGGACAGAAAACCTCACACTTCTAAAGCTTTAGTCCTGTTGTGGTTTTGTCTGAATTGCTTTTACCTTCTTTCTCTGCCAGATGACTCTTCCTTATCCTCCTTGTAAGATCAGCTTATACCAACTTCCTTTGTGAAGTAGTTCCCAAATATCATTTCCAGCCTAGGCAGAACTGATCCTTCTTTTCTCTGTTTCCATAATGTCTTTACATCTTCATTTAGGGCATCACAATCCATTGTCATTGCTCGTGAGCTTCCTGAAGGTGGGGCCTCTTTAGCTTCTGTCTATATCTCATTCTGTACCGGTAGGGGGAGGGGCTGAGGAGACCATATGTATATAGATGGGTTCCTATGTATCAATTCCCTTTTGTCAGGAAAAAAAGAAAAGACCCTTATAAATCACTTGATCCAAGATTCACTTACGACTTTCCAACATTTTGCAGCAGCCCAACTAATGGTCATTCCTGAAAGACTGAAGTATTGGGAGTCTCTAGGAAAGACAAGTCCCATCACTTCATGGCTAATAGAAGGGGGAAAAGTAGACACTGTGTCAGATTTTCATTTCTTGGGCTCCAAGTGACAGTGACTGCAGCCATGAAATTAAAAGACTCTTGCTCCTTGGAAGAAAAGCTATGACAAACCTAGACAGTGTATTAAAAAGCAGAGACATTACTTTGCTGATAAAGGTCCATCTAGTCAAAGCTATGGTTTTTCCAGTAGTCATGTATGGATGTGAGAGCTGGATTGTAAAGAAAGCTGAGCACTAAAGAATTGATGCCTTTGAATTGTGCTGCAGAAGACTCTTGAGAGTCTCTTGGACTGCAGGGAGATCAAACCAGTCAATCCTAAAGGAAATCAGTCTCTCTGATTTTGAGAACAAAACGATCAATACCGACACAGTCTAATGATTAACATTATTTTATTCAGATATTTTGTCTTCTAATTTAGAGGCTCATTTTGAGAATTAATTCTAAAAAATAGTCTTATATTTATTTTCATACAGTTTTCTATGTTTGAACCTTTAGCTGAGAGAGGTTTTTCAGACAACTAAACCTGGTGAAGTTCCTCGTCCTGGGGTATTTTATTTGTCTGATCTGTTTTACTTGTATTGATTTCTCTCCTATGCTGCTTGGCACCTTGTCGACCCTGATGTTTATATTTACTCACTGGGCCTCATTTCACGGACAGCCACATTTCAGGAATTATGTGTTTTGTGCAATAGGGCAATTCTGTTTTATCCCCCCACGGTCACTATGTTTAAGCTCATGAAGTTCTCTTTGAAGTCAGTGTGAGTCTCACACTTGGAATCAAGATACCAGTGAGGAAGAGGAATCAAATTTACAGGAAACTCACTTAAAAACCCAAGCTTCTTATGCACCTGGTCCTAGTAAAATACAAACTAAAGGATTTCTTTACTATTTTCCTGTTATTTTAAACTAATCTTGATCTTAACTCTTTAAAGAGTTAAAAAAGCCTAACTGGTTATTTTGCAGTTATGCACATGGCAACCGAGATCCACTGAGCTAACACGATCTCATCTGCACTCACAGCCTATGGAGGAATCAAATTATTGATGTGTTTCTAAACTGCAGTGAATCTTAGATTGATTATGAAAGTGAAAGTGTTAGTGACTTAGTCGTGTCCAGCTGTTTGTGACCCACCAGGCTCCTCTGTCCATGGAAGTCTCTAGACAAGAATATTGGAGTGGGTTGTCGTGTCCTGCTCAAGGATATCTTCCCGACCCAGGGATCAAACCCCACTCCCTTGCATTGCTGGACTGCCTGGTGGCTCAGATGGGAAAGAATCCTGCAATTCAGGAGACTCAGGTTCAATCCCTGGGTTGGGAAGATCCCCTGAAGAAGGAAATGGCAACTCACTCCAATATTCCTGTGTGGAGAATTTCATGGACAGGGGAGCCTGGTGGGCTACAGTCCATGGGGGTGCAAAGAGTCAGATACGACTGAGTGACCAACACTTTCACTTTCACTCTTGCATTGCAGGCAGATTCTTGACCATCTGAACCATCAGAGAAGCCCTTAGATTGATTATGGCCCCAACTGACCTTCCTAGCCTCCCCCAACCCCAGCATATCTTTCTCATTTCCTTCCCTAGCGCATCCCCAGGGTCCTACCACAGCTCTTCTCATCACACTATAGGTCAGCACTTTCTACACTGTTTCATCACAGAAGATGTAAAAAAAAAAAAATTATGGTACACAAGCAGCACAGAATGAATCAACTGATCGATGAATCTCTGCAAGAAATGATCAGCATTCAGTCACATCCTTTTAAAAACTGACAAATGACTTCATTAAATTGGATCCTTATATCAGGTGCATTTTCATGTTTCTTCCTGTATTCTGCTTTCATTGCAGCACAATGTGAAATTTCACTTCTCATGGGCATAATAAACAGAAAATAGAACGTGGACTTTTTTTGTTGTCCATTTGCTTGTTTGGGAAAATAAAGACCTTGTCTTCCCTTTGAAGTCCTCAGTCTTTTTACTTCTTTGATTTAGCCACCACCAGAGAAATTCACCTCTTCTTTTTATTAATGCTTCCATTTTCGGCAAGAGATCCATAAGGAATAAGTTTATGTACAAGTAACATCTAATATGCAATAAGGACTGAATAACAAGCATCACAAATCCATGTTGAACTTATCAGATGCAGACCAACGGTCATTACAGATGAGATGTATTAATGGTGGTAAATACTGTCTGTGCTTCCCTCTCATTCACGTATCCAGTGGACTCTGCATGCTAGTTCCTGGCATTCCCAGTACAGCACAAATTCCACACAGACTCATTATTGCATAGTAACAATGACTATGTACAGAATTTAGTGTTTTTCTTATGTACACTGCAGCTTAGATTAAAAAGTCCATAGGGTTATTATTCTTACTATAGTACACTCATTAAAATCTTCAGGAACCCAGGGTTCCACAGAATGTAGTTTGAAAAGCATTGCCCTGTACACTTACATTCATTTACATAATTTCAATTATCACTGGCCAAGCCATAAACCTAACATCCTCCAGGAAATTTTCCTTGATATTGCTAATTTGAATAGTACTCCAGTTTGCATTTCTGCAGCTCCTGGCAGTGCTCAGTGGGTACAGGAGGAAGAAATGATGGAAGGGAGGGATGAAGTGGGGAATCTTACTAATTCTTATGGCATTTGTGTAAATTTGACCTTTGTAGTGAAAGGGGCACAGGGGAAAGTTAACAAAATCATTTAACATAAAATTCCTTGTTAAAATCATACATGGATGTATTTTAAATTATTAATGTCAAAGGTAGAATTAAAACATGTTTCTCAGTGAGATTTTGTAAGTAGGAAATGTATTTTTGTTAAGAAATATACTCTGAAACTACAAAAAATGGTTACAGAACACTAAGATGGAGTCTAGACATGCTCGTTTGCTACACTTAAACTTTTGTAAATTTTCAATTTATTTCTGAGTTCTTCCTCATTCTTGGGCTTTAGTTTCCCTAGTATCAAGCTTCTAGTCTGCTCTGTTAAGAGGTGTGGGCTTAGGAGGGTGAGTGTAATTTATTATGCCATGGCATTGGCATCTTATTGTCAATTTTGGTCATTTCCAATTATCTGTTCTACCTCTGCCTGCTTTGGGGACTAAATAAAACCTAGAGTTGTTCTCTGGATCGTAAAGAATCTATAATTCTACCCATGGAGCTGATTATTTTACAAGATAGCAGGTAAGTCATTTTGACATAGCTGCTGCTAATTACCTTGCTATTGTTCTGTGACTAAGGTCACATACCCCTTCTTGATGAGGATGGATAGTACCTGCTACGGGAGTACTTTTACAGGTTAGCTTTCAGGTAAACTGATGTTTTTCTCTTTTCTTTCTGCCTGCCTTGGTGTTCTGATAGTTTCAAAGAAAGCATGGAGAAATCATCGTACTCCGACTGGCTAATAAATAACAGTGTTGCCGAGCTGGTGGCTTCCACAGGCCTTCCAGTGAACATCAGTGATGCCTACCAGGATCCCCGCTTTGATGCCGAGGTAAGAGGAGGCCTCTGGTTGCATTTTTTAAGGCTCCATTGTCACCCTGTGGATGCATTGCCGATCAGAGCCCCAAAGGAACATCATACAAATCCACAGCAACTCCTGAGTTGACTGGCAGTTCTTCTGAATCTTTCCCCTGTGATCTGACTTTCTGCATCTCCTACTGCTGACTGACAGGCTTCTCCCATGGCTCAGTGGGTAAAGAATCCCCCCTGTAATGCAGGAGACCCTGGCTGGATTCCTGGGTGGGGAAGATCCACTGGAGAAGGGATAGGCTGCCCACTCCAGTATTCTTGTACTTCCCTTGTGGCTCAGCTGGTAAAGAATCCACCTGCAATGCCGGAGACCTGGGTTCGATCCTGGGTTGCGAAGATCTTCTGGAGAAGGGAAAGGCTACCCACTCTAGTATTCCAGTCTGGAGAATTCCATGGGCTGTAACGTCAATGGGGCTGCAAAGAGTTGGACACAACTGAGTAAAATGCTGTGTTTGACAGGAAGTCTTCCTCTCTCTACACTGATTTGTGACAAAATGGCTATATAGTTTCACTGCATATAGCTGACCCTGCCACTTACATTGTTCCATTTTACACACCTCTGAACTTTATATAATTGAATTATACTGTGTGTATTCTTCTGTCTTGCTTTTTCATTCAGTGTATGTTCCTGAATCACACGCGTGTGTAATTCATTCATTTATTTTCACTGCTGCAAAGTATTCCATTGTATGAATCAGCATCACTTTTTAAATCAGTTTTGGTGTTGAAAGACATTCAGATTCAGTGTTTCACTGTTAACACCCATAACTGCCAAAGACACTCTTAACTCTGTAGCATGATGCTCTTTTACTATGGGGAACATTTTATATTAAACATGTAATTAAACCCATGCAATTAAATATATTCAGGCACATTTTGTGTTAAACATAGTTTATGTTAAACAATGAAATGGTTAGTAATAAAAATGTGTATATAACATAATTATTTCCCAATAGATATTAGAACAGCTACTGTATTTTAAAAGATTGCTCCCAAGAAATAGTACATTGGCTTCTGTTACTGTTTAAAGTCAATTATGTAGGTGTGCATTGCACTGATGTGCAGAATATATTAAGACAATGTAGATTCTGACTTGGCAGAAGTTTAATTCTAAGGTGGTATAGGGTGTCATATAGATAAATTTACTTGAACTCACAAAATGTCTCCACACGTGTGTATGTGTGGTGTGTATTCAATAAATTAGCAGATTAAATTACTAGGTTACCAAGCTAAGGTCTGAATAGTAGCAGGAGTGTTATGGTGACGATGGTGATGAGATATGTGTTCCAGGCAAGGCTGAGAGCATGAGGAGTCTGGGAACAGAGATGAGTTAACGTTGCTGGAAAGCCGGGTAGATAAGGCGGGAGGAGAAAGCAGGGGCCAGATCATCCAGAGGCTTTGAAAGACATGTTAAGAAGTTTGAGTATTTATCATGGGCAAGAGGGAATCAGTAGTCAAGTTATCAATGAGGGAGAAGAAGGAGTTATACTTTAGGAAGATCACAGTGGCTGAAGAACAGAGACTAGATCAGTAATGATAACTGAACATTTAATTGGAAGTGAGATTTAGTCCTGGTTTCTCAGACTCCAAAGCCCAGCCTCTGAATCCTGCCCTATGCTGTCCCCAGTGTCTGGAGTGGGATGCAACAATGGTGGGGAGGTTGGAATCCAGGTCAAATTGATAACTTCATTCAGATCTTTGCAAATCTCTTCATGGGCTTCCCAGGTGGCACAGTGGTAAGGAATCCACCTACCAATGCAGGAGCAGCAGATGTGGGTTCGATCCCTGGTAACCCACTCCAGGCTTTTTGCCTGGGAAATCCCATGGACAGAGAAGCCTGACAGGCTACAGTCCATGCGGTCGCAAAGAGTCAGACACGCCTGAGCGACCGAACATGGCATGGAAAGCTTAAATTCCTGAGATTTATGTTTCTACAGCTGCCTAGAATTCTCTTCCCCCAGGTCACATCTTCTATGTATTTCCTATTTATTCTCCAGCATCTAACTGAGATGCCTGTATCTTGGACATCCTTTCGTGAGCTCCGTCTGGGTTGGGTGTCTCCGGTGTGCTCCCTTAGCTACCCCAGTGCTAACCACCCCCTGGCTATCTTCAGTTTCTGATACATTATTTCTGAGCTTTGAGGTACCTTCCTTGGGAAAGTAGACAGTCCAGAACTTCTTTAGTTCTCCTCCTATAAAGTAAAACACCACCAACCTTGGTTCTGTGACTAGCAGAGCAGAAATGATTTAAAGGTATCAATATTTGTATTAACATTATGATTGGGTTAGGACTGATGTTCTAAAGTTTTGCCTTTTGCTAAGGTTCTTTCCTTCTTGATTTCAGAATGTTGAACAGCAGATTTGTAAACACACAGTTTTATGAAGAAATGATCTCAGTATTATTAACATCAGTAGTACTGAACAAACTGAAAGGCTCACTACAGAAAAAAAAAACAAACATTAATTGCCCATTCATTGTTACGAAGTCAACATATTATATTAGATAGTTAAGAGATGATGGTCAATTCCTACCCTTTGGGGTATAATTTGTTATAGTGCCGAATTTGGCATGGATTGCTCTTATTCTGCTCTTGCTTTGGGCCAAAAGTCAAATTCTGGGGAAGCAAAAAGAGTCAACATATTTACACCATTTAAAAGTTGGTTCATAAGACATATGCAAAAGTATAATAATATATATATTATATATAATAATATATAATATATATATAATAAAACATGGTGAATCTTCCCAATAAAACATGATAGAGTAAATGCCCACCACCCAATTTAAGAGAAAGAACTCAATCATTGCTTCTGAATCCTTGTATTGATCTTCCTTAATTCAGTCTCCTTTATTCCCCACACAGAGGTAAACCACTATCCTAATTTAATTTAACAATTTTTTGCTTTTCATTGGGGCTTCCTGGTGGCTCAGTGATAAAAATCTGCCTGCCAAAGCAGGAGACATGAGTTCAATCTCTGGGTTGGGAAGATCCCCTGGAGAAGGAAATAGCAACCCACTCCAGTATTCTTGCCTGGGAAATCCCATGGACAGAGAAGCTTGGCAGGCTACAGTCCATGGGGTTACAAAAGAGTTGGACACGACTTAACAACTAACTAAACAACAATAGTTTCATCATGTAGGTTTGAATCCCTGCCAAATATATTACATTTTTTACATGTTATTACATGTTTTGCACATCTCTGAACTTTATATGAATTGAATTATGCTGTACATCTTCTTCTGTGGCTTGCCTTTTCAAATTCAGTATAAATTCCTGAATCATGAGCACTTGTAATTCATTCATTGGTTTTCAGTGCTGGTATGTATTCCACTGTATGAATGTGTCACTTCATCCACTATAGTGTTGATGGACATTTACATGATGTTACATGCATAACATAACTACATTCTTAGTCATTCCTGTCCATACGTCCAAGTACACATGTGCAAGAGCTCTTCTACCATCTGTACCTAGGAGAGTGACCTGCTCAGTCACAGGCTACAAGAATCTTCACATTTAACTGGAGAATAAAAAGTTCTTGCCCAATCATTGCCCTTTTTCCTTATGAAAAACAGCATATGTAGCAAAAAACAAGTAGTATCTTAAGAATACTTCTTGCTAATACAATACAATGAGCTTGAATATCCCATATCCTTATATCTACAGGCAGACTCTTACCACATCTCTTCCTGATTACTGATTTACTGTCAATTTACATTATCCTCATCACTTACAGCCCATTCCAATATAAGACAGCCTGCTCGCTCATTTACAAAAAAGAACAATTTGGGCTCTTGAGCAGAAATGCAACAGTTAGTTCTATGGGATTGAACATAAAAATTTCATGCCCTGATCCAGTAGTTAGAAGCAATGGTGTCTGAAGACAGTAAACTGTGGTAGGTTAAGCAGTGACCATTTTGTGAAATCACTTTCTTCCCTATGATAAAATAAAGCAAGTATCTAGACCATCATTATTTCTTGGCCAATCTGCCACACAACTAACACCAATTTTAAATGCAAATCTGGTAATATATCATAATTTCTACATGTTCTCTTTGAGTGGTGCTGAAATTTAAAATTTCCTTATGTTTCCTTTCTCATGTGGAGGAGGAAAATTGGAAAAGAATTAATCAATGCAGATAGTGGTGAAAGAGAGTGGGAATTCTGCCTAAATAGATTGTCCTACAAATGTATGTGTATGGTGTGTGTATCATGTATCATACTAGGAAAAGAAAATTATTTATCTGCTTAGGCTTCCTCCCTTTTCAAGGATATTTGCTTCACTGATGGGTGTCAACTGCTTGTGTTAATGATGAATGAAACAGACTCCAGACTGAGTCACCACAGTGCTCTCCCCCAAGAGGCTAAGAAGCATGAACCTTCTTTCAAAGCCTGATGTAAGATGGTATAGATCATAACATAAAGACCATCAACTCAGATAATTTCTTTCATTAACATAGTATTTTCCTCAAGGTAAAAATATACTAAGGCAAAATGGAATTGTTTCACCCTTTCACCTGAAGGTGAAAGGATTGTCTTAGAGGCAGAGGGTACCTTTTAGAACTGTGCCATTTTCTTGCAAAGGTTTGAGTCCTCTCTTCTTAAGTCTGGTACACGGGTCCATAGTTTTTCCCAGTAGTTATAAGAAGTCATTGTTTATCAGTGGTAGAATATAAGGAAATCATTTTTTAAATATAGGATTAATGGATTATCTCTAGTAGGTATCTCCACTGGAGAAAGCGTGTGCTTTTATATTCTCTACCTTACTGACTTCCCCAAATAATTTGAAGTTGGTTAACAAAAATGATAATTTGCAGAGAAGTTTCATGGGGAATCCTTTTCAAAGCATTTCCTACCTTTTCTTACAGATTTTCTCAATATAAGTTTATTCTGAGCACTGGTATCTATCCTACATTTTTCAGTGGCTCACTGGCTAATCCTGGACATTTGAATTCTTTTCACTGAACATGAATAAGGACCCCAATCATTAGAGAGTAGTGAACTGGAATAGAGCTCCCCTAGTGGATTGGCCTTATTTCTGGGGTTTCAGACTGTACATACAGCAACTTGCAGTTAATATAAATATTAGAGGTTTCTTTAATTTACAAGTGAGGAAGCAGAGGCTCAGAGAGCTGAAGTGACTTGCCTCAGGCCACACAGCTTCCTTGAGATCGGGCACAGAGCAGCCTGTGAACTTTCTGGTACCTAGTTCACTCCTCTCTCCCTAAGTGGCGTCTCGGGGGGACCAGCTACTCAGGGGCTGCCTGGAAAACGGGGTCACCACTCTGTCATTTCTCTCTCCACAGAGACGTGAACTTGTGGCCAGCAGACCAACCTTTTTGTCCCATCTGCTCCAGTCACCAGCTGGGTAGTCTTAGGCTTATACTACTTTTATACATATTGTAGCATATAAAATTCTATATAAATGTTTTATAAATCATGCTTATAGTTATAGTCCTGTAACTATATAAATATTTAAATGTCAGGTGAAGATTTTAATCTGGTTGAGGACTAGGTTGTTGGTTCTGAGGGAGTGCTGGAGGCAGCTCCTTTCTCTAAATGAGAACATCTTTACATGCAACCACAGATGAGCAGACCTTAATCATGGACAAACCAACATGAATGTCCTCTTCCTCCAGAGACACAGTGGGGAAGAGGAAAGTCTCTAGCTAAAGAAAGGAATAAAGCATGATTGTTCGTTGGCAGTAAAGAAGAGATGGTGGCAATAATCTGATGACTTGTAGGTCTTCGAGAAAGCCAGGTCTTTACCTGCCTGGCCAGAGAAGAAAAATAGCATGTGTTAGCTACAAAGATGTACAAGGCTGGACATATGTTCTGTGGCCCCTGGGGGGGATGTTCACCATATCCTCCCACGTGGGGACCAACCATATGTGACCCTGGCTCTTCACAAGAGTGGCCGGCCAGTTATCCAGGGCCAGGCTACCTATAAACATTGTTGTTGTTTAGTTGCTAAGTCATGTCCAACTCTTTTGTGACCCCATGATCTGTAGCCTTCCAGGCTCCTCTGTCCATGGGATTCCCCAAGCAAGAATATTGGAGTGGGTTCCCATTTCCTTCTCCAGGAGATCCTCCCGACCCAGGGAACAAACCTGCATCTCCTGCATTGCAGGCGGATTCTTTACCACTGAGCAACCAGGGAAGCCCACCTATGCACATAAGAGATGATCAAATTTGGGGAATTAGCTACACTGTCCAGGTCCAAGCAACCCACCAATCTTTAAAACATACAACAAAAATCCAGTGGCTAATCAGAGAATTTATTCCATCAAGGTTTGCCTTAGCTGTACTGTTAAAGTAGGAACTGTATTTCTAACTTCTTTGTCTTCCCCTGTTGTGTGCTAAGTTGCTTTAGTCACATCTGACTCTTTGCAACCCCACGGACTGTAGCCTGCCAGGCTCCTCTGTCCATGGCATTCTCCAGGCAATAATACTGGAGTGGGTTGCCATGCCCTCCTCCAGGGCATCTTCCCAACCCAGGGATCGAACCCAGGTCTCCTGATTGGCAAGTGGATTCTTTACCGCTAGTGCCACTTGGGAAGCCCTCTTTGTCTTCACTATTTTGAAATCTCAGTTGTGAAATTACCAGTCCTCTTTTTGATAGAATCTACAAAGGGATGTCATTAATGTGATGTAAACCTCCTCCCAGGTGCTGTCAGGCACTTGCTGTGAGGGCTGTGGGGCAAGTGATCATCGTTGTCCACCTGCTGCGTGTTCTCTTTGTGACTGTTTTAAATATTTCATGGAGCTCCCTCCTTGTGGCGAACAGAGCGGCTCAGCCAGCGAGGCGCAGGGACTTGCCTTCGGTCTGCCTGTTTGAGCTGACTCCTGAGAGTGGTGCCTGCTGGGCTCGATAGCATGCTTGGTTTTAAGGCCAAACTCTTTGATTTATGTGTGGAAAATTATGACAGAATGGTTACATAAGATAGTTACCAAGTCAGAATCAAATTTCTGGCATTTAAATTCTGTAGTCTTATGAAGATTACTGTATGTTTGTTCTATTATAAGGTTCTGCAATCCTCAAAAAGAAAAACAGAAAAAAACCTATTAAGTATAACTGATTATATTTACTAATAGTGACTCAAGAAACACTCATTTTCATGGGTTATTATGCTAGTGAGTTTTGTAGTCTAATCAGTCATTTGCTCCATGGTGGGGGTATTCAGGCTTGGCTTCTAAAGACATTGACAGGAATATCATGTATGTTAATTTTCTTTTGCTGTGTAACAAATCACTACAAATGTAGAAGCTTAAGGCAAACATCTGTTTATTATCTCATGGTTTCTGGCATGGCATCATTGGTTTCCCTGCTAGAGTCTCACGGGGTGGAAAGCAGGAGCTGGCCAGGTGGCATTCTCACTTCATCCTGGCATTCTTTTCAAAGCCTGTTCAGGTTGTTGGCAGAATTGAGTTCCTTACAGTTTCAGACTGAGGTTCCCATTTTCTTACTGACTGCTGACCGAAAGTCTCTACTTGCTCCCTGAGCTTGCCTTCAGGTTCAAGCTACATGGCCGTCTCACAACATGGCAGCTAATTTCTTCAAAGCCAAGAGGAAGAACTCCTTTTGGCTCTCACAGAGGCTCACATAATGTCAGGAGTGACTTATGTATTCACAGAGATGGCTGTGCCATCACCTTTGCCTTATAACATGACCCGGGAAGTGACAGTCCTGTCATATTCCCAGGTCCTGCCCACCCACACTTGAGGAATGGGGATTATACCAGATCTGTACAAAATGGAGAGTGGGCACGTGTGAATCTTAGCAGCCATCTTTAGAATCCTGCCTACCACACCATAATAAAGACTAAACTTGAGTCTATACAAAGTATCCCATGAAATAATCTGTATGTCCTGATATGGAAAAGTGTCCACAAGAACAAAAGCAAACATAGAGAAGTAAGTTTAGAATAATATACTTTTTAAAAAGTATATATAGAATAATATATGTGGATATATATATATATATATATATTTCTTTTTTCTCTAAAAGACACCTCAAACTTAGCATGTCCAAAACAGAACTCACAATCTTTTTTCTTCCAAGCTTGCTTCCACTTCGTGACACTCAGCTGCTACCACCCAGATCCAGGCCACCATCATCTCTGGACTATTTCTAGGGTGTAACTTCATAATCTATTGCTTGGCTTCCACTCTTTCCCTCCACACCCTGTTCTTAATACATTAGCCAGAGGTTTAAAGTTTTTAAGTATGCTGTATCACAACTCTGCTCACAAACTCTTCACGGTCTTATTTCACTAGAGTAAAATCCAAATTCACAATTCTTTCAGAGTCTTATAATGCCTTACACAATGTGTTGCCTAATTATCTATCCCCAGACCTCATTCACACTTCTCCAGCCACGCTGGTCTCCTGGTTATTCCTAGAACATGCCACTCTCTCAGGGTTTTTGTACTGACTACTCCTCTGCCAAAATACTCTTCCTTCAATATCTGCATGGGTCACAGCCTTATTCTTATGGCCATTATTCAAATATTATCTGTTAGTAAGGTCTGGCACCCTTGTGTTTCTAATCCCTTTTATCCTGCTCTACTTTTTCTCCATAATTTTAATATCTTCTCACATATGATTTATTTATATATTTTTTGTATTGTTTACCATCTGTCTTCTCTCACTAGAATGTGAGCTCAGTAAAGGTAAGAATTTTGTTGGTTTTACTCACTGATGTATCCCTAAAAACTAACAGGCATTATTGTTGAATATTGTTCAGTATTGTTGAACATATTATCTGTTATTTATTAATAATTATGTATTATTGAATATGTTATAAATAGATATGTAACATATTAGATATTTTCAGGAAAAGATCCAGAAGAACTTATCCCAAATGGTTAATAGTTGCCATTTCTTGAGATGGCAAGATTATAGCTTTTGATTTTAACTTAAAATTTTCACAAATATATATATTATTTTTATAATCATGCAAAATTATAAAGATGTTTAAAAGCATTAGACCTTTTATATCTTTAGTGAAATTATATTTTATCAGGCTATTGTGAGCCTTCTAAAAACTATAAACTGCCACTCAAAACCAGAATTTAGATAATGCAAGATCTAAGTACACTAACTTGCCTTGCTGTATCTTTGAGGCATTATTTTTCATTGCCCTTGCCAGCACAGAGTTTTGGTTGGATTTTATTCTGAGATCCTTGTCTGAGGCTGTCCCAGCAGCATGTATACAAACCATTTGCAGATGACCTGCCCTTGTATCAGGTGGCTTCTTGAAACACATTCTCTATTTATAAATACCTTCACCATGAAACATTTATTCTGGCCTTGCCTTTAGAAGGCATTGTGCTTGCGAACTCAACTCCCAATAATTAGTTGCACTTTAGCACATCATCTGTGCAGCTTTCTGCCCTTTTTTTCATACTAGATGAAAAGAACACCTTAAAACAAGCACACTAACGCACAGCCAGCTATTATTTAGTCAATATAAGGTATACTACTCTTTGCTTAATTTAATATTTCCCTCCATTTGTATAGTTATGGGTAAAGAGTTTTCTGAGCCATTTCATGAAGAATTTGTTTTCTGCCTGCAACAAAAATGAACAATTGTACCCAACATTTAAACAAGAAAAGCATTCAGCAAGGGGAATGGCAGAAAGTAACTAAGAAGTAGGGCAAGTCTTCTGCATGGATGGTTTGGTGGTCTGTGTGTTACAGAGTCAGGAGTGGGGGAAAATCCATCAGCACCCAGCTCTCCTCTGCCATGGGGAACTGATCTCCAGAGTTACTCAGTTAAATCTGAGGTGTCAGAATATTAAGTCTGTCACTCTTCAGTCTCATGCAGTTCTTCCCTGTAAAGTTCTTTCTTTCTTTTTTTTTTTTTTTTTTTTTTTTGTATTAAAGCCTGTTATAGAAAAGTCAATAGTTCTTCCCCTTGCTATGTAGCACTTAAGGATAATGGGGCTTCAGGCTCTGAGATCTTTTGACTTAGAGCATTAAAGCTCCTTTCACCTGCCAGATCTTCACAGCAAAGCACTGCTGCAATCTGGGATACTGAGTGCTAGCCCGGCAGGACAGCTCCTTTTTCATTCTTTATGACGCCTTCTGGTCTATCAGTTATGCTTCTGTTACAAAAGGAAATGTGCAAAAATGGAAGCATTAAGAGACAGGGCTCTGTGAATCTGCCAACGTGTATTTGCTCCCAGTAATCTCTCAGTCACTGATACTTAGTGTAAACCAGTTCGAGAGCCTTTCCAGAGAGTAGGGTTTGGTAGGGAAGACTGGATAATGGATACTGGATTTCCAGATGACTAGGAGGACAAGCAGAGTCAGCAGGATTACTGAGACTTCAATAAGGTATCCAATGGGGAAGTTTTAAGTATGGGGTCCCATAGTTCTAAGTCAAACAGACTTTGCTGCATCAGTGATGGATATGATGCCTCTGCTTTAAGCCCAAATGTTGGCTATTTTTGAGGAGTGCTTTTGTCAGAAATTTAAGGAATCATTTGTTGGCAGTGTTCTAGAAGCCTACATGCAGATGAGGTTGGTGTAAAGAAGTGTCCCTTTGTTCCAGAGAAGTCAGGGGACAGATTCAGAACATCTCCCTCACTTCTCTTAGAGCCAGAATTTCCCACTGGTAGATTGGCATTTGAGGGGTAAAATATTACCTTAGATTACTGTTAAAGTTGCACATATCGTTCTAGAGAAAGAAAACACATTATACAGTAATGAATAATATTATGTTATCACCAATTCTTTTAATATTGCCTTTGGGTGCCTTTGAGTGCCTTTGAGAGTCTGGAAAATATGACTATATTTTGATGGCTCCATGAGGTAAACAGTCTTAAATTATATCCATTAACTGGAAAGACCCAGTGAGGACAGAGACTAAGCAAAAATTTTGGTATATGCATCTTTAATTGGAAAGAACTAGGCATCCCTAGATAATATATTTATTTTAATGCTAGCCTCCTGGAAAGGCTACTTAGTCTCACATGGCCTAACATTTGAGATTCTAATGGTGTAGATTTTAATCTCAGAATGATGGAGCAGGGACCCTGTGGATCAATGGAGCAAATATTTCTGGAAAGGTGTTTTCTTTCAATACTAGTAATATTGACTAGTAATATTGTTTTGATGACAAACCATCTTACACAGTTTGAAGCCCTTTCACACACATATTCTTATAAAATGACCTGGAAAATAAGAAAAAGCAGAATGAAGAAATGATGAGAAGGTGCTCTAATGCCAACATCTGGAGATAACAAGTGTTAATAGTTTGGTGTGCAAAAGGTAAACATTGATGAGAAAATTGAGGCATGACGAATTCTGGGGACTTGGTCGGGACTGAGAGGCCAACAGATATTTTTGAGCTCATTGACTGATGCGATCTGCAGACTCGGGTTACCTGATGCACAGAGATGATTCCGCCATTCTTTCTTCTTCCTCCTTACACTGTTCGGCATTCATTTTTCAAGATCTTGTGCCTCTATGAGGGCTTCATCTCCCATCTCCTTCTCTTGCAATCCCTACGAGGGATCGCGAGGCACTCCCAGGCCTTCCTATCTCATGTAGTCATATCAGTTCAGTTCAGTTCAGTTCAGTCGCTTAGTCATGTCCGACTCTTTGCGACCCCATGGACTGCAGCACGCCAGGGTTCCCTGCCCATCTCCAACTCCCGGAGCTGTAGTCATATAACCTAACCTAAATTAGCTTAACCTTCCAGAAACAATGGCCATAGCCACAAACAGACAACCAGGGAATTGCTTTAATGATCTTAGAATCAGAAAACTCACTCTCGTCACACTCTGTCATCCTTTTTCCTTCCCCTCTCCCGTCCTGTCGGGCTCATCAGCCAGCACATCGTCACCACCCCTTCTCCTCTGCTCTCATAGCCAGTGAGTGCTGTACCGCTTCTCTCCTTCAGCCACGGTGGGAAAGACTAGAATCATTCTCAGCGTTCTCAGTCACCTCTCCCCTCCTCCTGGGCTCAGCCCACGCGGGACTCTAGCTCTGCTCACTCAGCGTGGCCTTCCTCGCCTCCAGAACTCACCGCTTAACTTCTGTTCCTGATCCCACTCCTTCTTCCCTTGACTGTATTTGCCATCAGCTATCCTTCTGTGTTACTAAAGCCAGTAGCCCATTTTCAGCACTTACCCTATTTGACTGTTCTGCACCATTGGACACCATTGTTCCCCTTTAGCTCTATTTAGAAAATAACCATTTCTCTTGTATACAGGTAATTCATTATCTAAAATTTAGAATATAGAAGCAGTAGTTAAAAAAAACTCCCATAGGCAAGAGTTCTTTCACGGCATATACATATATCAAATCATCATGTTGTACACTTTAAATAAGTTACAGTTTTGTCAATTATACCTCAATAGAGCTAGAAGGAAAAAGGATCAGTGATTGCCAGAGGGATGGGTAGATGACTAGGTGGCATACAGAGGACTTTTAGGGCAGTGAAGTTACACCGTATGATCCTATAATGGTAGATATGTGACGTTATAAAGTTGTTAAAACATAGAATGTACAGCTTCGATCGTGAACCCTAATGTAAACTATGGAATTTGAGTAATAATGATGAATCAGTGTGGGTTCATCAGTTGCAACAAATGTACCACTCTGGTGAGTGATGTTGATAGTGAGAGGTGTGTCACTATGTGTATATGTGGTAGTGGAAAGTATTTGGGAACTCTGTATTTGGTCTCATTAGTTATGAACCTATTTGTTTTTTTTTTTTTATTTTATTACAAATAAAGCCTATTTTAAAAGCAAAGAAACAAACACTTCTGTAAACAAACAATTCAAGGGGAACTATTAAGCTTATAATTTTTCCAGGATTTTCCAATGTGCATAATATGTACTTATATACCCACAGGCACTAAGACCAGTAGCACTTAATATATTAAATGTTTCCCTGTTTATATATATTCTTCTACAGCATGATTTTAATTAGATGGATAATATTCCACTGTGATGTGATTTACTTAATCAGCTTCCTCCAGTGTAATGTTCAGGCTGTATCCGGTACATCATTAGCATAAATAATGCTATGGCTTGATTTCTTTGGGATGTACATTGTGATGTTTTAACTGGAAAAGAGACAGGCAAGTATATGCATTAAAATTATGTCTTTTTAAAAGTTACTTTTAAATGCCTGTTATGAAGAGTGGTAAGCCATATGTCAGAAATGGGTAGATAATATTTAATTTTAATTAATTACTTTCATATGTCCTAGGCTGACCAGATATCTGGTTTTCACATAAGATCGGTTCTCTGCGTCCCTATTTGGAACAGCAACCACCAAATAATTGGTAAGACATTACCTAGATTATCAAACTTCTTTTGTTAAAACAAAAATGCAATTTACTTTAAAGTATATCTATAGTTTTTTTGAATGTACCCCTTTTCATGTCCAGGACTCATCAACTTATGTTTCATAGTCTTGTGTAATCTCACAAGTGAAGACTCCTGATGAATCAACATTAAGCAGGACAATGCACAAATATTTTTTCCTTTAAATAAGAACCAATCATTTTGAAGTTGGTAGGGATTTCAGAAAGCAGCTAACTGAACTCTTTTATCTTCCTCTGTGGAAATTGAGTCCCAGAGAGAAAATATTTGAATAAGGTCACAAAGTGAGTTATTAGCAGAATCCCAAATAAAACTCAGGCTTCTTAATCCTAGTACATCTATATGTTTTTACACATGGGATAAATGCAAAGGAAGCATTGTTAGACATAGACTGAATGTGTCTTTCTGCCTCGATGGTTCCAAGATAGGTTACCCTTTCCCCTGAATGTGGAAATTGTGGGCCAGAGCAGTTTCCAATTTTTCTCTCTCTCCCTGCTCCTTTCCTTTCCCTCGAAAATTCATTCAGGAAAATCTCAAACCTAAAGTTAAGCAAGAAGGGGTCAGTAGTTAAAGTCAAAAAGTGGGAAGACAGTAGTTGTTTAAACATAATGAAAATGTGTCTTTCTTCTAACAGACATAAGGTAACTAATACATTTGGGAACTAATATAAATTTATCTCTCTTTGCTTCACCCTAAGGCTGCCTCTTAAACTCTAAGATATTGGACTTACCAAAGGATTTAGTTTTCTATAAATATTAACACTTGAATTCTAAGAGAATTTTTTCATCAGTTTTCTAAATTTGCAGAAAATATTAGTATTTTTAACATAAAGTATATTCTAAGATTTGAGAATTTGAATCTCTAGAGCAAAGCATTAAATTACATCATGTGTCAAGTTTTAAATATATTTAAGGTTTTCTTGTTTATTTTGGCTGTGCTGTAGCATGCTGGATCTTAGTTCCCATATGAGGGAACCCCTTCCCTCTGCAGTGGAAGCATGGAATCCTAACCACTGGACCACCTTGGGAAGTCCCAGAATATATTTAATGAGAAGAGAAAGTCCATGAGAAACAGCTTACATTATCTGTAGATGTCCAACGGCAATCTCACATGCAGTCTTACATTTCATTCTTAAGTGTAAACATCTATTTTCTTTCACAGCTAAGACTGTAGTTTTCCTGTTACACACTAAAAGCTTTGTATTTTATTATACATGTCTTCTACCATATGATGGCATCACTCCGTGATGGGAAGTCAGGTGTTTTTAAAAAATAAAAGCATTTAGAATTACAGTTGTGTGTGTGTGTGTGTGTGTGTGTGTGTATACACAGGGACACAAGGGAATGTTTTCAAGATTGTTGAATTTTTCTAGTTAAACTTGTTTTCTTTGATAGTACCATGATCCCTGGGTCATGCCCAAAACATCTAGTATAATTCTGGACATGAACTTTGGAAGGAAGACCCACATAAGTTAAATTTTGTATTGTTTAGCCCCATTGGTAGCAGGCAACAAAACTAGCCTTCCTTTGAAGGTTAACTGTATCATAATTCTTAACATTTCTTGAATGTTCTTTCCATGTGGAGCAATATGCTTTACAAACATTATTCAAATGTTATTTTGTTTAATCTTCATAACCCACTGAGATAGTTAACATTTTAATCCTCATTTTACCAATGAAGAAATTCAGTGTTAAGTTAGGTAATGTGCTCACAGTAACACTACTAACAATGGAGTTGAAATTCAAACCAAGGCTGTTTAGCTCCAGAGCCTATGTTCTTAATCACTATGCCATGCTGCCTCATTCAAGCACTATGCTTCAGAGAACTGAAAACATTTTAATTATATATTTTTTTAAACTTGTACATTTATATAATTATATATGGCTTCCAGGAGATACAGTGGTAAAGAATCTGCCTGCCAATGCAGGAGGTACAAGAGATGTGGGTTTGATCCCTGAGTCAGGAAGTTCCCCTGGAGAAGGAAATGGCAACTCACTCCAGTATTCTTGCCTGGAAAATTCCACAGACAAAGGAGTCTGGCAGGCTACAGTCCATGGGGCCACAAAGAGTCGGACACAACTGAGCACACACACACACACACACACACATGCATATATATGTATATATGTGTACACCATGATATATCAATTATTGTACACAGTCATCTTGAAAACCATTTTTTGGGAATCTGGTTAATACCTGGTAGAACTCCAGGCTTCAGTGAGACATGGTCTGGATATCAGAGCTGGAAGATAGACTGCATCCCTGTACATCTCATATCTGCTCTCACAGAGGCAGCAGGTGTTAGAGCAACCTGGGATTAAGCTGAGTGTCTGCACTTAAAGGAGGCTAGAGTCATCTTGAGAAGGAAATGGCAACCCACTCCAGTACTCTTGCCTGGAAAATCCCAAGGACGGAGGAGACTGGTAGGCTACAGTCCATTGGGTCGCAAAGAGTTGGACACGACTGAGCGACTTCACTTTCAGAGTCATCTTACTGTACTGTAGGAACACGATGTCCAGTGTCAAAAATGACCACATCTCCCAACCTCTTCTCCCAGGAGTGGCTCAAGTGTTAAATAGACTCGATGGAAAACCTTTCGATGATGATGATCAACGACTTTTCGAGGTAAGAAAATAAATGTCTGAACCAGGGGTTATAGCTGAGTCAGTAGTAGTCTCCTGGTTATAGCTTGCCCACACCAGGAAGGATAAATAATTATTAATGGATAATTTTTAATCATTATACTTTGACAGCATGATGAAATTTAAAGGAAGATTTAAAGAATGTATCCGTGTTTAGGTAAGATTTGATTCTCTTTTTCATGAATCAGGTTTTGTTTTTATCCTAATTGATTGCTTTTTATGGAACTGAATTGCCTTCTTCTTCTCTCTGAAGTGTAAATCGTCTTATCTTTTTCTTGTTCGTGTGTGTTCAGCCTTGAGGCCTCTAATCAGCTCTGCCAGGTGCACTGCCATCCCCTGTCTTCTGTTCCCAGGCTTCCATTTATTTACTCCTGTCTGCCCTCAGCTGGAGAGACTAGCCTTGAACAGGCTTCCTGGTAGACTGCACCAGGAGCCAACATGAAAACCCCATGATTGTTTTTCTCTAGCTGAGAATACGTCAGAGCTTCTTTACTAACTGTTTCAAAATCTGAATCCTCCTCCATCCCGTTAACATTTACCTTATGGATACAATCACTTGGTTTCTTTACCAAACTCTTTTATACCCTAGCTTTTGAAAGAGGTTGATTTTGGTTAAATGGAATGAAATGACCAAAATCAGTTCACAACCTAAATAAAGTAAGAATGCGTTTAAACGGACTATATGTTTCTAAATGTATAAAGTTATTTCTTCACAATAACATTAAATTAATAATTTTTCTCTTGTGCAGTGTGAGCAATAAAGCTGTTACATGACAATAGTAATTAAGAATTTTATTGTACATATTTCCCTAAGGCCTACCTCTGTGTACAATAAAATTATATTTTCAGGCCCATTCCTGATGCCTGTCTACTTTTATATTAGATTATGCCAATGAGTTATTGCAATTTTTAATTAGTGAACTCTCTCTTTCCTAGGCTTTTGTCATCTTTTGTGGCCTTGGCATCAACAATACAATTATGTATGATCAAGTGAAGAAGTCATGGGCCAAGCAGTCTGTGGCTCTTGATGTAAGTGCAATATATTTATGTCAGAACTTATGCTAAAAGCCCTAATCTTTGAGCGGAAAAAGTCCTTGTTAAAGAGTTTAGCTTTTCAATTTTTAATTATTTTTTATGGGGTCAAATTTTAGTGTCATAGATTTGAATTTGATAAAAGCTACAGACCCTCTCTAGAAAAATATACATGTGCACAATTTCAGGGATTATAATTCAGGGATAATCACAGATCCCCTGCAGCCCAGCCATATATGTTGTATAACGCATGAGTGGTCAGTTGTGTCTGACTCTTGGCGACCCCATAGACTGTAACTCACCAGGCTCCTCTGTCCATGGAATTTTCCAGGTAAGAATATTGGAGTTCATTGACATTTCCTACTTTTTACCTATTCTTTACCATTGCATCACCTGTGTACAGTTATTATAAGTACAGATTTAAAATTTTAGGTTTACTAAAAGGGATGATCCAGAATTAATTTGTCAGGATTTAAAATGTATTAAGAATGTATTTTGAATATGTATAGATAATGTGGAAATTCACAACTTTTATTACTGCAAGAAAAAAACTCCACTGTGATAATGTATGATGCAGATGGGAGAAACTGATCTTGTCACCATGCAAGCCCCTCCCTGCTCCCCACCACAGAAATGAGCATCCAGATGGGAACTTGGCCTTGTTTCCCGGGCCTGTACTCCATCTCCTCTCAGACCCACTAAGTTTTAAAAGTATAGCTCTACCTTCTCTAGTTGCTTTAGGTGTAGAGTTAGGTTATTTATTTGACTTTTTTCTTGTTTCTTGAGGTAGGCCTGTAATGCTATGAACCTTCCCCTTAGCACTGCTTTTACAGTGTCCCATAGGTTTTGGGTTGTTGTGTTTTCATTTTCATTCATTTCTATGCATATTTTGATTTCTTTTTTGATTTCTTCTATGATTTGTTGGTTATTCAGAAGCGTGTTATTTAGCCTCCATATGTTTGAATTTTTAATAGTTTTTTTCTTGTAATTGAGATCTAATCTTACTGCACTGTGGTCAGAAAGGATGACTGGAATGGTTTCAATTTTTTTGAATTTACCAAGGCTAGATTTATGGCCCAGGATGTGATCTATTCTGGAGAAGATTCCATGTGCACTGTGAAATTGATTGTTTTGGGATGAAATGTCCTATAGATATCAATTATGTCTAGCTGGTCCATTGTGTCATTTAAAGTTTGTGTTTCCTTGTTAATTTTCTGTTTAGTTGATCTATCCCATAGTTGTGAGTGGGGTATTAAAGTCACCCACTATTATTGTGTTATTGTTAATTTCCCCTTGCATACTTGTTAGCAATTGCCTTACATATTGCAGTACTCCTATGTTGGGTGCATATATATTTATAATTGTTATATCTTCTTCTTGGATTGAACCCCTTGGTCATTATGTAGTGTTCTTCTTTGTCTCTTTTCACAGCCTTTATTTTAAAGTCTATTTTATCTGATATGAGTATTGTGACTCCTGCTTTCTTTTTGTCTCCGTTTGCAAGAAATATTTTTTTCCAGCCCTTCACTTTCAGTCTGTATGTGTCCCTTGTTTTGAGGTGGGTCTCTTGTAGACAGCATATATAGGGGGTCTTGCTTTTGTATCCATTCAGCCAGTCTTTGTCTTTTGATTGGGACATTCAACCCATTTACGTTTAAGGTAGTTATTGATAAGTATGGTCCCGTTGCCATTTGCTTTGTTGTTTTGGGTTCATGTTCATACCTTCCTGTATTTCCTGTCTAGAGAAGATCCTTCAGCATTTGTTGAAGAGCTGGTTTGGTGGTGCTGAATTCTCTCAGCTTTTGCTTGTCTGTAAAGCTTTTGAATTCTGTTTGCAGACGACATGATCCTCTACATAGAAAACCCTAAAGGCTCAACCAGAAAATTACTAGAGCTAATCAATGAATAGAGTAAAGTTGCAGGATATAAAATTAACACACAGAAATCCCTTGCATTCCTATACACTAACAATGAGAAAACAGAAAGAGAAATTAAAGAAACAATACCATTCACCATTGCAACAAAAAGAATAAAATACTTAGGTGTATGTCTACCTAAAGAAACAAAAGACCTATACATAGAAAACTATAAAACACTGATGAAAGAAATCAAAGAGGACACAAACAGACGGAGAAATATACCGTGTTCATGGATTGGAAGAATCAATATTGTGAAAATGAGTATACTACCCAAAGCAATCTATAGATTCAATGCAATCCCTATCAAGCTATTCTGTATTCTTCACAGAACTAGAACAAATAATTTCACAATTTGTATGGAAATACAAAAAAACCTTGAAAAGCTAAAGCAATCTTGAGAAAGAAGAATGGAATTGGAGGAATCAACTTGCCTGACTTCAGGCTCTACTACAAAGCCACAGTCATCAAGACAGTATGGTACTGGCACAAAGACAGAAATATAGATCAATGGAACAAAATAGAAAGACCATAGATAAATCCACATACCTATGGACACCTTATCTTTGACAAAGGAGGCAGGAGTATATAGTGGAAAAAAGACAACCTCTTTAACAAGTGATGCTGGGAAAACTGGTCAATCACTTGTAAAAGAATGAAACTAGAACACTTTGTAACACTATACACAAAAATAAACTCAAAATGGATTAAAGATCTAAATGTAAGACCAGAAACTATATAACTCCTAGAGGAGAACATAGGCAAAACACTCTCCGACATAAATCACAGCAAGATCCTCTATGACCCACCTCCCAGAATATTGGAAATAAAAGCAAAAATAAACAAATGGGACCTAATTAAGCTTAAAAGCTTTTGCACAACAAAGGAAACTATAAGCAAAGTGAAAAGACAGCCTTCAAAATGGGAGCAAATAATAGCAAACGAAGAAACAGACAAAGGATTAATCTCAAAAATATATAAGTAATTCCTGCAGCTCAATTCCAGGAAAATAAATGACCCAATCAAAAAATGGGCCAAAGAACTAAACAGACATTTCTCCAAAGAAGAAATACAGATGGCTAACAAACACATGAAAAGATGCTCAACATCACTCATTATCAGAGAAATGGAAATCAAAACCACAATGAGGTACCACTACACACCAGTCAGAATGGCTGCTATCCAAAAGTCTACAAGCAATAAATGCTGGAGAGGCTGTGGAGAAAAGGGAACCCTCTTACACTGTTGGTGGGAATGCAAACTAGTACAGCCGCTATGGAGAACAGTGTGGAGATTCCTTAAAAAACTGGAAATAGAACTACCATATGACCCAGCAATCCCACTCCTGGTCATACACACCGAGGAAACCAGATCTGAAAGAGACACATGTACCCCAATGTTCATCGCAGCACTGTTTATAATAGCCAGGACATGGAAGCAACCTAGATGTCCACCAGCGGACGAATGGATAAGGAAGCTATGGTACATATACACAATGGAATATTACTCAGCCATTAAAAAGAATACATTTGAATCAGTTCTAATGAGGTGGATGAAACTGGAGCCCATTATACAGAGTGAAGTAAGCCAGAAAGATAAAGACCGATACAGTACACTAACGCATATATATGGAATTTTGAAAGATGGTAACGATAACCCTATATGCAGGACAGAGAAAGAGACACAGATGTATAGAACAGACATTTGGACTCTGTGGGAGAAGGCAAGGGTGGGATGATCTGAGAGAATAGCATTGAAACAAGGGTGAAACAGATCACCAGCCCAGGTTGGATGCACGAGACAAGTGCTCAGGGCTGGTGCACTGAGAAGACCCAGAGGGATCGGGTGGAGAGGGAGGTGGGAGCGGGGATCGGGATGGGGAACACATGTAAATCCATGGCTGATTCATGTCAATGTATGGCAAAAACCACTACAATATTGTAAAGTAATTAGCCTCCAACTAATAAAAATAAATAAAATAAAATAAAATAAAAGTATAGCTCTAGTCTCCCCTGAATCCCAGCTTGTTTAGACCCAATATGTATTTTTTTCCAACTTCTATTCTATAGCTATTAGCAAAGATTTTATTTATATCTATGAAATAAGTTTGCTTCCCTGGTGGCTCATTTAGTAAAGAATATGCTTGCAATGTAGGAGACCCAGATTTGATCTCTAGGTCGGGAAGATCCCCTGGAGAAGGAAATGGCAACCCACTCCAAAATTCTTGCCTGGAGAATTCCATGGACAGAGGAGACTGGTGGGCTACAGTCCTGGGGTCACAAGAGTCAGACACAACTGAGCAGCTAACCCACATGGAATAAGTAGAGCAGATAAAATGTCAGTGTCTAGATAACATATGGTACAGTATGATAGAAGACATGTACAGTCTTCAAAATATTCTGTGTATCAAGTGAGGCATTGTTAGGAAGGGAAAACCAAGGAAGAGGGTAAATAGGGGAGTCAGTGATACCTGCAGAATTCTGGTTTAAGGTTTAGAAGACTTAAAATTAATAGCCAACCATCTATGTGGGGCTTCCTCACATAGATCTATGTGGTACCTCAGCTGGTAAAGCAGGAGACTCCCAAGTCATTTCCTGGGTCGGGAAGATCCCCTGGAGAAGTGATAGGCTACCCACTCCAGTATTCTTGCATAGAGAATCCCCATGAACAGAGGAGCCTGGCGGGCTACAGTCCATGGGGTTGAAAAGAGTCAGACACTAAGTGAAGCATGACCATCTACATACTTTTCCCTTCCTAACCAGACCTTGACATCTGGAAGCAGTAGGGATCTGTGTCTTTTTTTCCAGAGTCTAGCAGGGTACTTTGGTATTTATTGAATAGTTTTGGATGAATAGATGAAAGGGAAAAAGAAGGAGGAAGGAAAGAACGGGAGGAAGGGATTTTTTGCTCCCCCTCTGAGATGGTCCAGCTTTGTTTATATGTAACATCTCTCCAATAAGAAATAAACACAGTATCTACAGGTTGAGTTAATATACAGGTGAACTTTAAACATGCAGCCAGCAAATAAGAATCACTAGTAGAACATTAAGGTCTGTGTGCAGAACCGTTTTTAAATGTTGGCTCTGTCACCCGCCTCAATGGTGAGAATTAAATGAGGTGATATATGTGAAGATTTTAGGATGTGGTCAATAAAATTATGGCAATAATAACAGTCACTTTATTACTTATAATTGTATTTTTATTAGTGAGAAATTATCATGAATTGGAAGAAAGAGCAAAAGACAGGAATTTGGAACATCAAATGTTGAGTCATGCCTCCTTCACTCTCACTGAATTCGGATCTCTAGAGAGTTACTTCATCCATTGTTTCAGAATTTCTGAAACTATATAAAGGAGAACACACTATAAACTAGCCCCACTTAAACCCTACTTCATATTGCCATGATGGAATCCTCTCTTTCTCTCTCTCTTTCACACACACACACACACACACACACACACACACAGAATATCTCATGTAAACTCATTTTCTCACTCCTTGCCTACTTCCTAGTGGCTACTAAAGAGGGCCAAGATAACTGGGTTGAAGCATGAAGGGCCATTTACCAATGAAAGCCAGCATTCTCACTGGTTCCACTGCTTTTTAAAAATTGAAATGTAGTTGATTTATAATGTTGTGTAATATACAGCAAAATGATTCAATTATTTAGATAATCTTTCTCAGATTCTCTTCCTTTATAGGTTATCGTAACTTACTGAATGTAGTTCCTTGTGTCATACAGTAGGACCTTGTTCTTTATCTATTTTGTATATAGTAGTGTGTCCATTCCTCCCCCACCCTTTCCCCTTCGGTAATCGTAAGCTTGTTTTCTATATCTGTGAGTCTATTTCTGTTTTGTAAATAAGTTTATTTGTATCATTTTTAAATGATTCCACATAAAAGTGATATAATACTGTTAGAATAGGCAAGTGGCTAGATAGGAGCAGAGAAAGGGGTCATGGGCCAAATGGCAGGAAACCATACATCTTGTGAACAACGGGGATCTGTGGGCAGACAAAGAAAAACAGGAACATCCAGACTGACAGGAAACCACACATTTTGGGGTGACAAAGGTCCTGGAGGCAAAGATCTATCTGACTTACTTTGTTTTCACTGGTACCACTTCTTAATTATCTACCTACCAGACCTAGGGAACCCCATGATTCCCATTACCTAGAAAGTACTATTATCGTAGTCTCCTTAACCCAGTAATTGATCATTTGACCCGCTTGTTTGTGTGACTCAAATACCTCTTGTCCTTAGACACAAAAATTATTCCTGACACTCCCAAATTTTCAGCCCATCTCCGAGCCTTGTAGCAATCTCACCTTTTAGAGGCTGATTTATTTGTGTGGACTTGTATGTTCTGTGTGCTTTATTTGTGCCAGTGTCAAAAGTAGCATTCCCAGTCAGAATTCTGGTGTTGCCATCTTGGTTTTGTCCCTCCACTCAACCCCTACCCCACCAGTCACCAAACTCTGTAATAATCAAGGGGTATCCATCACCCTCTCTAGCCCAGGAATCCATATGCAAGAATATCTGGAAGGATTTCTTATCTCAGAACTTTATGAAGACAGTATGATGCTTTGAGAGCTCCTAAACACAAACTTTGGAATGAGATCTACATATGCTATAATATACATTAGCTTCTGAATGAATCTGTAGTTTAAAATTATGTATTTGTAAATATTATACATGAATATGAATAGTGTAATATTTACATAAATATTTAATAGAATTATGTATCTATATCTATGTACTTATGTCAGTGTAGTTCAATGAGGGATGTAAGGTACTTTGCAGGAAAATTTAGCAAGCCTTTTTAAGGGTAAAATAGCAATAATAACAATAATAGGGAAGAGTGAAAGAGAGAGAGGGAGACCATGAAAGCAAGTGAGAGGCCGTGTAGGCCAGGGGGACAGAACCCTGCTGGGGACAGAACAGCAGTGCTGTCCTTGTACCATCTCCCCCAGGACAGGACCTGGGCTCGTCCACTCCCCTTATCCCATCGTGGCCAAGCAAAGGTTCCCACTTGGCTCGGGACAGGTTCCTCTTGTGTTGTCTCATATTTGCTTATTCTCTCCAGTTTTTATTCTTGTCCCAAGATCTGTGTCTGAGTGTGGCTTTCTCCTGCCCCTAATCTTACTGCACTGTCTTTTTTTTTTTCAGTTGGTAATGACAGGGGAAGGAAATAATCTAGGCCCCAGCCCCCAGTGAGAGTATCCCCACCCCTACCGCACATCCCACCCCCTAGACCGTCCCCTCTCCAGAGGGAGGCGCCAGAGCTCCTGGCCTGGAGCGGTCCTCTGAATACACTCCTTCCTGCTGCCCTTAAGACCTTAAGAAGGCACAATGCTCTCTTCTTTGTTTTAAAAATTCTTTCCCCAGGCACTTTAAATAAAAATACCCTTTTGGTACATCCTCAGGAAGTAAACATTCTCCAAATAAATTCTCTGGGAAGGCTAATCCTCACAGGTGCTCCCAGAAATGTTCAGAGCTCACTAGAGGTACACTTTTAAGGCAGGGGCCCCCACTCCCATCCATTTTCCCCTGCAGAAGGAGGCTTCAGGCTTTATCCTAGTGAAAGGCAGTGCAGGGAGAAGATTTAAAGCCTTGTCTTTGGCATTAGTCTGGTTAGGATTGAATCCTGGTTTAGTAGCTGTCTATCTTGGACAAGATACTTACCCTTTCAGTCTTAGTTTTTTTCACATATGCTAAGAAAGTTGCTTTGACAGTTAAACAGCTAAATCGAGTAGGATAAAGCTGGAGAAAATAAGCAAATGTGAGACAACACAGGAAGAACGGTCCCGATTCGAGTGGGAAACCTTTGCTTGGCCACTTTGATAGGATAAAGGGAGTGGGTGAGCCCAGGTCCCAGGGGAGATGATACAAGGATAGCACTGCATGGGTTCCATCCCCCTGGCTTGCACACCCTCTCACTTACTCTCAGTTAAATAATGCAGGGAAAGTGTTTAGAGAGAACCTTTAGTTACAGCTAGCTATTCTATTACCCAGAGCACTCACTGTCCCTAATCAGCACTGAGTTCTGAATCTGCTCAGCCCAAGATTTGCTGTAAAACCACTGACTGAGGGGCTGGGCAAGAGCTGTAATTTTTTGCTTCTTTTATTACAAGGATAATTTCCGGCTTGAGGTGAGAGCTGAAAACAGGCCACTCATTTCCTGATTCCTCGACAGAATTCCCCATGTCAAAAACAGCATGTAAGTCATCCAAAGTTGCACATGTCCAAAGGCAAAGCCTCTCCCAAAAGATTTGCCATACTAACAGTTTCAGCTCATTTTAGTTTAATTCACAAACGGTGAAAAATAGAACTATAAGCATACAAAATATTTTCTACTTTTCTGGCCTTCAAAAATGAAGTGACTAACACGTTATCTGGATTTTGCTTAACAGGTGAATTATAAACTTTGTTTATAAACTTCATAAATAGGTAAATTATAAATTAGTTACTTTTCTGATTGCTTTTCTTAACTGTTCATGATTTAGTTATGTAGTTCTATTGTTAAACTCTTTTGTGCCTAAATATATATAATTAATACTCTGAGGCTTTTAGAGAACAGAGATGCTCTTAAAGCTGAATAACAGAACAAAAAGAGGAATTTACTATCATGTTTAATAACTTTACTTCTGTGATCTTGATTTTCATTTTGCATGAGCAGCAGAAATTTCACAAGAAATGTACTGATGTGTGTTTACATTTTCTGACAGTAAGGATCCTATGATAAGAGTGGGAAAGCTTTACCTCTAAGTCTATAGGTAATACAGAGAAACTACAACACAGCTGTAGATATAGCATATTACTTTTTCATTTTGAACATCAAGAATTGTCCTTTGGAGTGTCTTTCATAGAGACTGCAAATGAAGAGTTACCTAACACTGATAAGAAATTTTCCAGGAAATATAAATCAGGATATTAGGGACACCTTATACGCATAAGGGCTTCCCTGGTGGCTCAGCGATAAAGAATCTGCCTGCAATGCAGGAGACCTGGGGTTTGAGCCCTGGGTCGGGAAGAGCCCCAAAAGAGGGCAAGGCAACACATTCCAGTACTCCTGCCTAGAGAATCCCACAGACAAAGGAGCCTGGGGGTGCTACAGTCCATAGGGTCACAGAGAGTCAGACACGACTGCCGCGACTAAGCACGGGCAGCAGCACACACCTTTACAATCAAACGAGGAAAGGAATGAAGGGCAAACAGGTCAGGAGCAGCCCCATTGATTCTCCCTCGAAAAAGCCTCTTTCATCCATTTCCTCCTTTCCAATTGCCGCAGCAGTCTTCCTCTTAGAGGCTTCATTGCCTTCTGACTGAGCAAATGTACTAGCCTTCTATTTGTTCTTCCTAAACCATATTTTAGATTGCATCATTCACCCACTCGCAAACCTTAAATTATTCCCAAATTACCTATCAAAGTACAAACTTCTGGCCTTTGAGGTCCCTGGAAATCACATACCAAACAAACTTCCTGCCTCTGGCCCTCATTTTTCTTCTCAGAGTATTCTGTGCTAATTACAAAACTCAGCTACATCATAGTCTACAAATCAACCACCTGCTTCTCTGCCCTCTGATTTTTGTTCTAACATTCTCTCCACTTTATTCTGTTCATTATGCCATCTCCTCTCAAAATTGTCCCATCATTCAAAGCTTGATTTACATGTAATCTTCTCTGTATAAAGCTTCTGATCTCATGGTTATATGTTCCTCTCTTTGCCCTATATTGCAGTTAATGGCGAGTCTGTATTTTCCTCTGTTAGAACATGTGTCCATAAAAGCATATGATCATGTCTTAGCTTCCTTTTATTCTGTTTGATGTTTTATATAAATATAATGGTACTCGATACAAGTATATTGAATAAATGAAGGTGTGAAGCCATGAATTTCTCCATGAGAAATCTCCTAAGCTCCAAGAGGAGATTTCTCTCTAACTGGGTGATTGAAAATGTTAGACTCCTAAGATGCCAGCAGAATGATATTTGATTCTTTCTCAACCCTCTTCCTTTAAAATTACTCTGCTAAATCAGTCTTCCCCACTCCAGGGTGAACTCTGGTAGATTCTACAGCTCTTCTGACATACTCAGGAGTTATACAGCCCCCGAGCTGTTCCCCTTATTTAGGATAAGAAGCCTGTGGCCAGGAGAGGATCATTTGTGTTATGCCCGATGTCCGAATCCCCGAGAGGGAAGAGAGAAGGCTTCCAAGACAATGCAACTCGCAAAAAGGGAAGTTTATTGCTGACTCGAGTCAGGGCTCCTGCCGCATCCAACGCAGTGCAAGCCCAAGCTGTTATACAAATTTATAGGGTGAGCCTAAGCAGTTGGTAGCTGGCTTAAGCGGATTGGTTACATGTTTGCAAAGCAATTTTATTGGTCCAAACTTTCGCGGGCTTTTTTCAAACTTAGGCATTCTCGGGCTTTTCAGCTTTCCCTTGATATGTTCCCTTTTTCTTACTGGGCGCATGTTGATTGGCTGGCTCCAGGTGGCCTGATGGGGGTAGGGAATCTTACCATTTCAGGGGAAACCGAAACTTAGGTCCGGGCCGCCTGTCATGGTGTTAGCCCTGGCAGCCTCACAATTTGTTGTTCAGTCGCTAAGTCGTGTCTGACTCTTTGTGACCCCATGGACTGTAGCACGACAGGCTTCCCTATCCCTCATCATCTCCCGGAGTTTGCTCAAACTCATGTCCATTGGGTCCATTGAGTCCATTGATTCGGACATGGAGAGGGTCACATTACTCTTGTTACTGAGCCTTGTTACTCTTGAGCCTTGTTACTCTTCCTCAGTTCACTTCCTCCCCCAAGACAGATGCAGGGAGGTTGGATGAGAGGGCAAAGCCTTACTTGACAGATGCTGCCCTAATTTGGTTTCAGGGCCCTCTGTATCAGACAACAACATTCTCTTTCTATCATGAGTTGCTTTTATAAATTCTTCAGAGGACTCTTAGGAGTAGCAACCTCCTGATGGCAGTCCCTAATATGGGTGTGCCTCTCCTGATGACTGGTTATAATCCCCCCTCAGCCCCTGGCTTCCAGGGGCCCATCCACACCCTTCTTCATGGGGATCATCTCATTCTTCCAGGAATTCCTCTTGGTCAAGGCCTATTTTTGTTTCTTATTTTTAACTGTGGTAAAATAGACACAGCATAAAATTTACTATTTTTAGTTATACAGTTCAGTGGCATAAGTACATTCACAGTGATATGCAACCATCACCATCATTCATTACCAGAACTTTTTCATCTTCCCAAAGTGAAAGTCTGTGCCCATTAAACATTTACTCCTCATTTTTCCTTGCATGCAGCCCATGGCAACCACCATTCTCCTTTTCATCTACGTATTTCTCTACTCAGGGTACCTCATATAGCAAAATCTTAATTGTCCATATGTGCATGGCTTATTTCACTTATTTTCAAGATTCATCTATGTTGAAGCATGTGTCCAAATTTTCTTCCTTTTTAAGGCTGACTAATATTCCATCGGTTATGGTTTTTCCAGTGGTCATGTATGGATGTGAGAGTTGGACTGTGAAGAAAGCTGAGCACTGAAAAATTGATGCTTTTGAACTGTGGTGTTGGAGAAGACTCTTGAGAGTCCCTTGGACTGAAAGGAGATCCAACCAGTCCATCCTAAAGGACATTAGTCCTGGGTATTCATTGGAAGGACTGATGCTGAAGCTGAAACTCCAATCCTTTGGCCACCTCATGCAAAGAGTTGACTCATTGGAAAAGACCCTGATGCTGGGAGGGATTGGGGGCAGGAGGAGAAGGGGACGACAGAGGATGAGATGGCTGGATGGCATCACTGACTCAATGGACATGAGTTTGAGTAAACTCTGGGAGTTGGCGATGGACAGGGAGGCCTGGCGTGCTGCGATTCATGGGGTCGCAGAGTCAGACATGACTGAGCGACTGAACTGAACTGAATATTCCATTATATGTGTCTATTACACGTGTTCATTCATTCATCTGTTGATAAGCACTTGGGCTGCTTTCAGGCCAAAGTCCTTTTAAACCTGGATATCTTTCATAGATCCATTTGATCTATGGGGAAAATCACATGTTTTCAACCATTAGATTGAAGTGCAAGTCCTCCTCAAAACACCTCTCTCTTTATGCTCACTAACTTCTGTAGTTTTTAGGTGTGAATCAGGTACCAGTCTCTGTTCCCACACAAGGTGAAAGACACAGTAGGTCCCCCAAATGATTCTCTGGAAGGAACTCTCAAGAAACCCTAAGATATTCTCAATATGCATACTCAGTTGCTCAGTGTTGTCTGACTCTTTGCGACCCTTTGGACTGTAGGTCACCAGGCTCCTCTGTCCATGGGATTCTTCAGGCAAGAATACTGGAGTTGGTTGCCATGCCCTCCTCCAGGGGATCTTCCTGATCCAGGGATGAAACCTGCGTCTCCCTCATTGGCAGATGGATTCTTTACCACTGAGTCATCAGGGAAGCCCATCTCCTCAATATGGGGCTCTCATAAATTGTTATCCTTTTTACACAATGCAGAGTGGGAAACAAGCGCCTTAACTTGGAGGCAGGAGAACTAGTTTGGGGCACCTTCTTTCCAAGTCCTACATAAAAGGCCTAGATTGCCTGGTACTCCCTTTAGAATGTAGTACCTATTTGTCTCAACTATAAACTCAGGCAAAAAGAGTCTCATTTAAACATCCTATTTTGTCTACCAAAATAGTTTTTTCTAGACCAGGTTACTGTCAGACCACAATCCAGTGACTGCCCAAATGATAAGTATCAACCCTGGAAAGACCCATATTTATTTGTAGGTACAATGGATACAAGTGTGCAATTACAAAGCCAAATGCAATGTATCAACAGAAATGGAATTATTCCCACTTGTAAATTCTTTTTTACTGACAATATGATGGATTATGTAAACACTTCTTTTGAAGAAAAGAAAAAAAGAAACACAAATTACTCTCTTCAAATGGTTATGTACTAATTAGTTCCCTGTTGTGGTCACTACTACATCATTTGTTGTTCAGTTGCTCAGTCATGTCTGACTTTTTGTGACCCCCATGGACTGCAGCACACCAGGCTTCCCTGTCCTTCACCATCTCCCAGAGCTTGTCAAATTCATGTCCATTGAATCGGTGATGCCATCCAACTGTCTCATCCTCTGTCATCCCATTCCCCTCCTGCTTTCAATCTTTCCCAGCATCAGGGTCTTTTCAAATGAGTTGACCTTTTGCATCAGGTGGCCAAAGTATTGGAGCTTTAGTTTCAGTATCATTCCTTCCAATGAATATTCAGGGTTGAGTTCCTTTGGTGTTGACTGGTTTTATCTCATTGCAGTCCAAGGGACTCTCAAGAGTCTTCTCCAACACCACAGTTCAAAAGCATCAATTCTTTGGTGCTCAGCCTTATTTATGGTCCAACTCTCACATCCATACATGACTACTGGAAAAACCATAGCTTTGACTAGATGGACCTTTGTCAGCAAAGTAATGTCTCTGCTTTTTAATATGCTGTCTAGGTTTGTCATAGCTTTTCCTCCAAGAAGCAAGTGTCTTTTAATTTCATGGCTGGAGTACCATCTGTAGTGGTTTTTGAGCCCCCCAAAATCAAGTCTCTCACTGTTTCCCCATCTATTTGCCGTGAAGTGATAGGACCAGATGCCATGATCTTAGTTTTTGAATGTTTAGTTTTAAGCCAGCTTTTTCACTCTCCTCTTTCACCTTCATCAAGAGGCTCTTTAGTTTCTCTTCCCTTTCTGCCATAAGGGTGGTGTTACCTGCGTATCTGAGGTTGTTGATATTTCTCCCAGAAATCTTGATTCCAGCTTGTGCTTCATTCAGCCTGGCATTTCTCATGATGTATGCTGCACATAAGTTAAATAAGCAGGGTGACAGTATACTGCCTTGATGTACTCCTTTCCCAATTTTGAACCAGTCCATTGTTCCATGTCTGGTTCTAACTGTTGCTTCTTTACCTGCATACAGGTTTCACAGGAGGCAGGTAAGGTGGTCTGGTATTCCCATCTCTTTAAGAATTTTCCACAGTTTCTTGTGACGCACACAGTCAAAGGCTTCAGCATGGTCAATGAAGCAGAAGTAGATGTTTTTCTGGAACTCTCTTGCTTTTTTGATGATCCAACAGGTGTTGGCAATTTGATCTCTGGTTCCCCTGCCTTTCCTAAATCCAGCTTGAACATCTGGAAGTTCATGGTTCACGTATTATTGAAGCCTTGCTTGTAGAATTTTGAGCATTACTTTGCTAGCCTGTAAGATGAGTGCAATTGTGTAGTAGTTTGAACATTCTTTGGTATTGCCTTTCTTTGGGATTGGAATGAAAACTGACCTTTTCCAGTCCTGTGGCCACTGCTGAGTTTTCCAAATTTGCTGACATATTGAGTACAGCACTTTCACCTTATAAGTTACCTAAAAAAAAAAAAAAAGATTTGGAAGCTGTTCTCTCTGAAAATTCCAGGGTCTTATTGAGTTGGTTTATTAATATAAATTTATGATCGTGCATGTGTGCTCAGCCATGTACGACTCTTTGTGACCCCATAGACTATAGCCTGCCACTCTTCTCTGTCCATGGAATTCTCCAGGCAAGAATACTGGAGTGGGTTGCCATTCCCTTCTCCAGGGGATCTTCCAGACCCAAGGACTGAAATTTTGTGTCCTGTGTCTCCTGCATTGACAGGCAAATTCTTTTTTTTTTCCCCCCACTTTATTTTTTAATTGAAGAATAATTGCTTTACAGAATTTTGTTGTTTTCTGTCAAACATCAACAAGAATCAGCCTGAGGTACTCCTAGTACCTAAGACTACTCCTTAGTCCTCTTCCTCCCAAACTTCGCTCCTCAGCCTGCCTCCCATCTCTCTCCCCATCCCACCCTTCTAGACTGTCACAGAGCCCCTGTTTGAGTTCCCTGAGTTATAGAGCAAGTTCCCGTTGGCTATCTATTCTACATATGGTATTGTAAGTTACCATGTTACTCTCTCTATGCATCTCACCCTCTCCCTCCTCCCCGCCCCCCATGTCCATAGGTCTGTTCTCTATGTCTGCTTCTCCACTGGTGCCCTGCAGATAAATTCATCAGTACCATCTTTCTAGAGTCCATATATATGCATCAGTATATGATATTTCTATTTCTCTTTCTGACTTACTTCACTCTGTATAGTCATTTCTATGTTCGTCTACCTCATTAGAACTGACTCAAATGAATTCCTTTTTATGGCTGAGTAATATCCCATTGTAAATATGGACCACAGTTTCTTTATCCATTCATTTGTCAATGGACATCTAGGTTGCTTCCAACTCCTAGCTATTGTAATTAGTGCTGCAGTCAACATTGGGGTGCATGTGTCTTTTTCAGTTTTGGATTCCTCAGAGTATATACCTAGGAGTTTTTTGCTGGGTCATATGGTGGTTTTATTCCTAGTTTTTTAAGGAATCTCTGTACCATCTTCTGCAGTAGCTGTATCAATTTACATTTCCACCAGCAATGCAAGAGAATTCCCTTTTCTCCACACCCTCTTCCAGCATTCATTGTAGACTTTTTGATGATGGCCATTCTGACTGGTGTGAGGTGGTATCACACTGTAGTTTTGATTTGTATTTCTCTAATAATGAGTGATGTTGAGCATCTCTTCATGTGTTTGCTAGCTGTCTGTATGTCTTTTTTGGAGAAATGTTTGTTTAGGTTTTTTTCCAATTTTTGATTGGGTTATTTGTTTTGTTTTGTTGTTGTTGGGTTTTTTTTTTTTTTTTTTTGGTATTGAGTTGTATGAGCTGCTTGTATATTTTGGAAATTAATTCTTTGTCAGTTGTTTCCTTTGCTATTATTTTCTCCCATTCTGCTTGTCTTTTCACCTTCTTGTGGTTTCCTTTGCTGTGCAAAAGCTTTTAAGTTTAATCAGGTCCCACTTGTTTATTTTTGTTTTTATTTCCATTATTCTAGGTGGTGGGTCATAGAAGATCTTGCTTTGATTTATGTCACCAAGTGTTCTGCCTGTTTTCCTCTAAGGATTTTACAGTTTCTGGTCTTAGATTTTGGTCTTTAATCCATTTTGAGTTTATCTTTGTGTATGGCATTAGGAAGTGTTCTAATTTCATTCTTTTACATGTAGCTGTCCAGTTTTCCCAGCACCACTTATTGAAGAGGCTGTCTTTGCCCCATTGTATATTCTTGCCTCCTTTGTCAAAAATAAGGTACCCATAGGTGCGTGGGTTTATCTCTGGGCTCTCTATCTTGTTCAGTAGGTCTATACTTCTGTTTTTGTGCCAGTGCCATACTGTCTTGAGGACTGTAGCTTTATAGTATAGTCTGAAGTCAGGAAGGTTGATTCCTCCAGCTCCATTCTTCTTTCTCAAGACTGCTTTGGCTTCGGGCCTTTTGTGTTTCCATATGAACTGTGATTTTTTGTTCTAGTTTTGTGAAAAACGCCATTGGTAATTTGATAAGGATTGCATTGAATCTGTAGATTGCATTTGGTAGTATAGTCATTTCCTACCCAGGAACATGAAATATCTCTCCATCTGTTTATGTCATCTTTGATTTCTTTCCTCAGTATCTTATAATTTTCTGTATACAGTTCTTTTGTCTTCTTAGGTAGGTTTATTCCTAGATATTTTATTCTTGCAGTGATGAATGGGATTGATTCCTTAATTTCTCTTTCTGATTTTTCATTGTTAGGGTATAGGAATGCAAGTGATTTCTGTGTATCGCCCTTGTATCCTGTGACTTTGCTGAATTCAGTGATTAGCTCTAGTAATTTTCTGATAGCTTCTTTTGGGTTTTCTATGTATATATCATGTCATCTGTGAACAGTGAGAGTTTTACTTATTCTTTTCTGATCTAGATTACTTTTATTACTTTCTCTTCTCTAACTGCTGTAACTAGGACTTCCAAAACTATGTTGAATAATAGTGGTGACAGTGGACCCCCTTGTCGTGTTCCTGATCTTAGACGGAATGCTTTTAGTTTTTCACCATTGAGAATAATGTTTGCTGTGGGATTATCATATATAGCCTTTACTGTGTTGAGGTAGGTTCCTTCTACGCTCATTTTTTGAAGTGTTTTTACCATAAGTGTGTGCTGAATTTTGTTGAAGGCTTTTTCTGCATCTATTCAGATAAACATGTGGTTTTTACCTTTCAATTTGTTAATACGGTGCATCACATAGATTGATTTACATATATTGAAGAATCCTTGCATCTCTGGAATAAACCTGAGTTGATCATGGTATATGAGCTTTTTAATGTTTTGCTGAATTCTGTTTGCTAGAATTTTGTTGAGGATTTTTGCATCTATATTCATCGGTGATATCAGCCTGTAATTTTCTTTTAGTGTGTTGTCTTTGCCTGGTTTTGGTATCAGGGTGACTGTGGCCTCATAGGATGAGTTTGGATGTGTTCCTCCCTCTGCAATTTTTGGGAGGAGTTTCAGAAAAATAGGCATTAGCTCTTCTCTAAATGTTTGATAGAATTCCTCTGTGAAGCCCTCTGGCCCTGGGCTTTTGTTTTTTGGGAGATTTTTTTTTTTAATTACAGTTTCGATTTCAGTGTTTGTAATTGGCTTGTTCATAATTTTATTTCTTCCTGTTTCAGTCTTGGGAGGTTGAACTTTTCTAAGAATCTGTCCATTTCCTCTAGGTTGTCCATTTTATTAGCATATAGTTGCTCATAATATTCTCTTATGATCCTTTGTATTTCTGTGTTGTCTGTTGTAACCTCTCTTTTTTCATTTCTAATTTTGTTGATTTGATTTTTCTCCCTTTTTCTCATGATGAGTCTGGCTGGTGGTTTGTCAATTTTGTTTATCTTCTCAAAGAACCAGCTTTTAGTTTCATTAATCTTTGCTAGTACTTCCTTCATTTCTTTTTCATTTTTCTCCTCTGATCTTTATGATTTCTTTCCTTCTGGCAGATGAATTCTTTACCACCAATGCCACATGGAAAACCAAACTGTGACTTTAAAAAAAATCCCTAAGAAAATATTCATGCTAAATTTCTTGTACTTCTTTGATAGCCCAGTAAAGACAAGCTAAACATATAGTGTGAGCTTCAAATTTTCATTTGCTTCTTTCTGTTGGCCAAAGAAAGATCTCACAATGACACATGGATTGAACTTTGGGATATTCTAGCATAGCCCACAGATTATAATAAACAGGGGTGCTTTTTAAAAATACTGGTGCCTGGACCCTTGTCTAAACTGACTGGATCAGAAATCTCTGAAAGTGGAGACTAAGCATATGCATCTACAAAAAGTTCTCCATGTGATTCTGATGTACAAAGCGAGAAGCATTGATAGAGAGTGATCTATTGATATTTGTGTGATAATTTCTCCAATACTTTCTTTCACAAAAGGCAACCATTATATTGGATATTAGTACTTCCTTTATAAATATTTGTTGAAAAATTAGATTGAAGAGACTAGGTGAATTGAAGTGAGGTTAAAGGGTGCTGTCTCCTCCCTGCTCTGAATACCCATTTATTCTTTGACTCCTTCTAATGGTTTCCATCCTCACCTCTCTTTGGAGGTATCGTCTGGAAGGCTATCAGTGAACACCTGTGTTCAGTTCCCATTCTCAGTTCTTAACTTCTCTTACCTGTTCATGCTGCTGACTCTTTTCCCCCAAGCACAGAAAAGAAAACCAGTCTACTATGGTAATTAACCTGTAAATGACTAGTTTATTTCATGGTCATAGGATCCAGAGCAAAGATAGATGAACCTTAAAAACAAGAAACGGGACAACAATTTTAGTATTACAAGGCTCATTGTGTAATTTATTAGAATTTTATAGTTTTAAATTTTTCTTTAGTAAAAGGAGAAACAGTTTCTATTCCAATGCCTAGAATAGTATTAATACTTGACATATATTAAATACAAATATCTGCTTAATGTTATCATTTATTTATTTGTTTATGAATGAACATAATTTCATACCTAATCTTATACCTAATGGTATCTGAAGCATTTTGTGACTTACTAACAGCTCCTGTAAGCACCTGTTTTTGCAAATTTAGGACACAGACTAGTGAAATATCTATGAAAACTGTGATTGCCAGTTTATAACTTTGCACATGAAGTCCACAAATTTTGTGAAGCTGGATCTGTGGGCCATTCTTTGAGCTAGCAATGAGGAAGTATATATGTTTTGTTTCTTTTGTCTCAATAATACCTGCTATAGATTATTAGGGTCACAAAGTATTTTTTTAAATCTTCTTGTTTGGAGGCAGATCAATCATAACTCTAGCAATTTTTCTGCTTTCTATGTTTTCTACTATATCCTCCCTTGGCTTCTATGACTCTACTTAAGTGATTCTTTCATTCTTAAATCTCTTCAGCCCTCTTCTGAATATTCTTTGACGTTGAATCATGTGACCTATTTGTTCCTATTTTCTCTCTGTACACTTTATCCCTGAGCAATTTCAGCTACTCATTTGGCTTTAACTGAGATGACTCCCAATATGTATTCCTAGTTCACTCTTTCTCTGTCCTTGAAGCTTCAGATTTTTATTTCCTTCTAATTCTTAGCTCTTGTTTGTACCTCCAAAATTTCAGACTTAACATATTTAACAGTTACAATCCCCATTAGAAAAAGAATATACATATATTCTTTTTTAATATATTCTTTTAATATGTATATATATATTTATATTATTATTATTAATAGAATATTGAGACACTTCCCTGGGAGTCCAGTATTTAAGATTCCTTGCTTTCAATTCAGAGGGTGAGGGTTTGATCCCTGGTCAGGGAACTAAGGTCTGCATGCTGTGGAGTGCAGTCACATAAATACACATTAAAAATAAATAAGTAGGGCTTTCCTGGTGGCTCAGTGGTAAAGAATCCACCTGTCAATGCAAGAGCCACAGGTTCGATCCCTGATCAGGGAAGATACCACACATCACGGAGCAGCTAAGCCCATGTACCGCAACTATTGAGCTGTGCTCTCGAGCCCAGGAACCGTAACTACTGAGCCCACGTGCCGCAACTACCAAAGCATATGCACCTTAGAGCCAGTGCTCCGCAACAAGCCACTGCAATGAGAAACCCACACCGGGCAACTAGGGAGTGGCGCCTGCTTGCCACAACTAGAGAAAAGTCCGAGCAGCACTGAAGACCCAGCACAGCCAAAAATAGATAAATAAATAAAAGTATAAAATGAGTAAATAAGTACAATCCATCCTTTGAAAAAAACAGAACAGTGATATGGTGGTTTCATTCACAGTGGTTTATCACTATCTTCTCCCTGACTTTGCACATCTAGCCATTTGCCAGGCTGTCGTTTGCTTCCTGCACCATCTCCTTCTTCACTGCTATCTCTGTAGTGCAGGTCTTTATTTCCTCTTTCCTGTATTGATGCTGCTTACTCAAGCTGATAAGCCTGGCTCTAGTTTCTTATTTTCCCTGTGCATAATACTCACAATATTTGGATTTGTCTTCCTAAATCATAATACTGGTTGTACCTGCTCTAAAAAAAAAATTAGTGACTTCACATTGCATACAAATTAGGACTTTCAAGATCCTCCCCTATTAATGACAGTATTTTTTTAACCTTAGTTTTCATTTCCTCCATCTAGGAAAAAAATCTCCATTATTATGTGTTTCTCAAAAATATCTTGAGATTCCCATTCTGGGTCTTTTCTGCATCTGCTTAAAAAAACCTTTCAACAGACCTCAAATTTCACCTTTTCTTCTAATGTTTCCTGTTGTGTCCCCAATAGATGTGATTGTTCCTTTCTTTTAATATCTTTATTTAAAAGGCTATTGTCACATGAAATCTCTGCTATGTTTGTTGATATTCAAATAGAAATATTTTGCAAAGACTAATAAAAACAGTGCTTACCACTTAGATATTTGATAATAAAGATAAAGATTAATCAAATTGTTTTCTTATGATTCTTTTATACTAGGTATGACACCTATAGGATATAATTATTTCTTATCTTTTAAAATGTTTTTAAGTTAAGTTTAAATAATTTATCATTATAGAGATATAAAAAGTCTTTAGAAGAAATCAAATCAGTGGTAACCCATGGCTAGAGTTTACTGCCTTTTCATTTAGGTTGACAATTTTTTCTTTCTTTTTTTTTTTCTTTCAGCCTTTTTAAGATGTCAATGTTATACAGATTCTACTGTTACTAATGAAAACTCTGCCCTTATTTTTGTAAATGTGATGTTTTTATTTCTTATTTCTGTTAACATTTTCTTTTTAAGCTTTGCTTTACAGTCGTTTGATTGTGATGTATCTAGGTGTGTTTTTCTTTGCATTTCTTTTGCTTGGGGTTCATTGAGTTTCTTGGCTCAAAGGGTTGATAGCTTTCATAAATTTTAGAAAATATTTGGCTAATATCTCTTCAAATATTTATTTTTCTTTATTCTCTCTCCTTCTGGGCTCAGTTACATGCATGGTGAATCATATAATATTGGCCTACAGATCTCTGACACATAATTTTTTCATTTTTTTTTCCTCTGTGCTTCAGTTTGGGAGTTTTCCATTCCATTTTCTCAGAGTTTGCTGATTCTTTTTTCTTTCTAATCTTCTATAAAGTCATTTTCTATAAAGTCTTCTATAAAGACTTCTATAAAGTCTTCTATAAAGTCCATTTCTGATATTTTATGGTACTATGTTATATTAATACTGTTTGTTTCAATTCTAGACATTTTGACTTGGTTCTTTTATACACTTTAATTTCTCTGCTTGAAATATCCCAACCATTACTATGTCTAACTTTTCCTTTAAACTTTTAACATACAGTTCTTCACAAGTCACTTTATATTCCTCATCTTTTTTTCTAACATCAGGGCATCCATGAGTCTGCCTTTATTGATTGCTTCTTTTCTCAGTTAGGAATCATATTTTTCTGTTTCTCTGACTGTCTTTGTAAATATTTATTGCATACCAAATATCTTGTGTAGAAGAACAAAAGTAGATAAAGTTTTTGGTAGATACTGTTTGAGTTAAATAATATTTTTTATTGTGTTTTGTTTTTCAGGATAGGATATGAGAGCATATGTGATCGCCTTATGTCAGAGAGATCTGACATAAAGATTGCTTAGAGATCTGACAGCTAGCATGAGAAGCTGATCATTCAAATTCAGCTATCTGTAGTGCTTGGCTGAAAATAGGTGAAGTTTTTATTACCTTCAGTTTATTTCTGATTTCCAAAGAGACTGTAGAGATCTCCTTTTGCCCTTCAACCCAACCCCAACTGCTCAGGCTACACTGAGTGGGTGGCCACGTTTCGGATTTGAGTTGAAGGAGTTTGAGTTGCAGCGTAAGTTCATTTCAGTTCACTTCTGGGTTCAAGTCCACTGGGGCCTGAAATCTAATAGGAATATAAGACTTCTGTTTTCCAGCTCTGCACTCACCATCACTTTCACAGGAAACTTCCCATGGAAGAGATTTCAAGCTGAGGATTTACATCCATGGCTGTTCCAGATACTTGTGTGTTATGCCAAGCCACACTGTTATTAAAAAACTTGGCTAGCTCTCTTACTTTCAGCAGTCACTCTACTGAGCATAGGCTCATCCTCCTGCTAGAAGCTTTGGTCCCAGCTATGGAAGCAGCCTCTCCTCTGCATTCATTTATAAAGGACATCTCTTGACTGGAATGTAGCTCATTTGGATTTATCTATGTCCACCACTCACTCTTTGATAGCTTTAAAATGAAGTGTGAATTTTATTTTGTCTTTTGTTCTTATTGCTATAAAGGGAGTAGCAATATTTTAAGATATTTTTTATCCTATTAGGAAGTGAAAACGTCTGGCCAGTTCTTTTTACTTTCCGTAACTGATATCATCTTTTAGATATTAACTTTTTTTTGGTAATTTCATTGCATTTTGTTAGGAAGGGAGTTGAATATTTTTATAGTGTGTTTCATCAGTCTTCTGCTTGAATTGTTAATATTTCTTGGGTTCTATAATTTTGATTTCATATTTCTTGCAAAAATAGATTCACAACTGAGAATTGTTTCTTTGACAGATTTGAAATTACTCTTTTTATTCAATCGCTTTTCTCTTTGAAAACTCCTTTGTTTGAAATTAATGTTGTCATCTGTGTTCATATTTTTTTGTTTATTGTATTTTTAAGAATACATCTATTCAATGAATATTTCCTATGTTCCAAGCACTTTTCTGGTCACTGGAGATAAAGCAATGAGCAAAGCAGACCTGAGGCCTTTCTTTACAGAGCTTAGAATGTGAAGTAAACAACAACCGAAAAAGTCATACAAATCAGAATCTAATCAGTTGTGCTAAATTCTATGTGGAAAAAATACAGGATGTCATAAGAAAATCTAGTGTGGGACATAAACTGGGGTTTTAGGTAAGTCTTCTATAAAGGATATATGTTTACATTGACACTTCTTTACTTATTCCTTTATTACTTCTAGGTAATTTTGTTTTAGGCATATTTCTTATAAACTGCATACATCTGAATTTAATTTTTTACTCCATTCTGAGAATCTTTTTTTTTTAAAACAAGGGGTTTGTTTTTATGTCTATCATCTCATCACTCTGAATTTTTACTATGTTTTTCTTTTTCTGAGTTTTACTATACATATTATATGAAAGTTATCATGCTCCTTTGACAAAAGCATTCTTTAATCAATATATCTCTAATTAATAAAGACAAAATTAAAACAGTATCTTCTAACTCCCCACTATGTAGGAAAATGAATTGAGTATGTGTTTACCTGCAGTTTGCTTGTTTTTCTTCATGTAGTAAAGGATTTTAATTACATTATAAATAGTAAATTGTTGCATTTACAAGATGCATTATTTTCCCAAGCAACACTACTTATATTTATTCATATTAATGTAACTATATTTCTAATATTAATTTGAACATAGATTTTGCTTGGTAATCTAATCTTGTCTATCAAGCCACCCCAAACTTGTTAGCTTAAAATAACAATTTGTTTATTTCTCAGTTGAAAATACATCTTTATATGTCATCACCCCAAAAAGTTCCCCTATGCATCTTCCAAGAGACACCCATCTCCAGAGACAATTACTGTTCTAATTTTTCCACCAGGGATTAGTTTTATCTGTTTAGAATTTCATATAAATGAAACTATACAACATGTACTCTCTTGTATAAGGCTTCTCTCAATCAGCATAATGCACTTGAGATTTACTCATGTTGAATATGTAAGTTTTTCCTTTTAATTGCTAAATAGTATTCCATTGTGGGATTATACCACAGGATTTTTTTAATCCATTCTCCTGTTGATCAATACATCAGTGCTTCCAGCTTGGGGCTATATGAATTATTGCTGTGAACATTTTTGTGTACGTATTTTTTGTGACATATCCTTTTCTCTTGATCTAATACATAGTATTAGAATGACTGGTCCAAAGGTCAATGTATATTTAGTTTTTCTGTTTGTTTTCTTTATTCTCAACACCTCCCTAAAGAGTATCTTTTTTTAAAAAAATTATTTAATTAATTTATTTATTTGGCTGTGCCGTGCAGTTTGTGGGACCTTAATTCCCTGACAGGGATTGAACTCTGGTTCCCAGAAGCGGAAGTAAGGAGTCCTAACCACTGGACTGCCAGTGAACTCCCACTGTGCATTTAGTTTTACAAGAAATTACAAGGTTCTTTTTCAGAGTAATTGTACTATTGTAGTTTCCTACTAAGTAACTATTAAAGTTTCAGCTGTTTCACAGTCTCACCAATATTTGGTGCTATCATTGTTTTTAATTTTAGCCTTTCTAGTAGGTCTGTAATAGTATTTTATTGTGGTTTTAATTTTCATTTCTGTGATGACTAATAATGTTATATATTTTTCATGTACTTATTTACAATTTGTTTATCCTCTCTTATGAACACTCCAAATTTTTTGCCACATTTAATTGGACTATCTGTCTTTCTATTATTGAGCAGTAGGAGTTCTTTATATGTCCTAAATACCAGTGTTTGATCAGATATATGCATTGTGAATATTTTCTCCAAATCTGTACCTTGCCTATTCATTTTCTGAAAAGTGTATTTTTAAAAAAAGGTTTATTTATTTTATTTTCTTTCCGGCTCTTGTGAGTCTTTGTTACAGATATATGTAGGCTTAGTCTAGTTGCGGCAAATGGGGTAGCAGTGCTATTCCACGTTGCAGTTTTCAGGGGTCTCACTGTAGTGGCTTCTCATTGCAGAGCTTGGGCTCTAGGCACCCGGGCTTCAGTAGCTGCAGCGTGTAAGCTCAGTATTTGTGCTCCACAGGCTTAGTTGTTCTGCAGCATATGGGATCACCCCAAACCAGGGATCAAACTGCATTGCAAGGCAGATTCTTAACCACTGGACCACCAGGGAAACCCTGAAAGGCATCTTTCTTTGTCTGTGTGTCTGGTTCACTTCTGTGTGTCCAGTGACAGCACAAGACCTGGCACATGGTAGACACCCAAAAAATATTTGTTGAATGAATCCAGTAAAGTACAAGTAAAGATCACAATTAAAGTACAGTAAGAATCTCAATCAATCCTCAGTAAACGCTGCTAGTAGGATTTTTATGAAGTGCAATAGAATGATTAAAAGTGTGGGCTTTAAAATTAGACTGTTAGGATTTTCATTCTAAACACTTTCTGTGTATCTCTCAGCAAGTTACTTAACTTCTCTGTGCTTTGTTTTTCTCACTTCCAACCTTGTTGGATTGTAATGAAGAAGAAAGGATATAATGCAAGTGAAATCTTTAGCACAGTGCTCATTAAAGATCAATAATAATTGTTACTTATAACATCCCCTCATCATAGTGTTTTATTTGCAGTGATTCTGTCCCCCAAGGAAATAGCAACCCACTCCAGTACTCTTGCCTGGAGAATCCCATGGATGGAGGAGCCTGGTTGGCTACAGTCCATGGGGTTGCTAAGAGTTGGACATGACTTCACTTTCACTTTTCGCTTTCATGCATTGGAGAAGGAAATGGCAACCCACTCCAGTATTCTTGCCTGGAGAATCCCAGGGACAGGGGAGCCTGGTGGGCTGCCGTCTATGGGGTTGCACAGAATCGGACACGACCGGAGCGACTTAGCATGCATGCATGCATTGGAGAAGGAAATGGCAGCCCACTCCAGTGTTCTTGCCTGGAGAATCCAGGGACAGAGGAGCCTGCCGGGCTGCCATCTATGGGGTTGCACAGAGTCGGACACGACTGAAGCGACTTAGCAGCAGCAGCAGCTGCCCCCCAAGATGAAGGCTAATACTTCAAAAACAGCTGCCATTCAGTAGGTCACCTGATTAATTTTCTGGTTAGTGCAGATCCTGGGTCTCTGAGTGAGAGCCCTGACAGCAGGGAGATGGGCAATGTTCCGCCCAACCCCCATCCAGCTCCTTTCAGGCAGGGAATGCTTTATTTCCGGAGTGAAACATGGTTATGCTGCCAGGCGTTTTCCTCACTTCAGTTGCCTCTGCCTTGTAAATGGGGGAAATCCTTCCCGGAATCTAGCAGTGGGTGGTCAGTTTTAGTGATGATTTCTGGATATTCATTTAGGCGTTCTGTACAAAGCAGGAGACCCTACATGGAAAATCAGCCAGGTAACATTTTAAAAAATAAACTCTGTTTTTAGGACAGTTTTAGATTGACTGAAAAATTGGAAAGATAGTACAGGGAATTTCTACATATGCTGTACTGAGTTTCCTCAGTTATCAGCATCTCATATCAATGTGGTATATTTGTTATAGTTAATAAACTGGTATTGCTACATTACTATTAACTACAGTCCATATTGTCTTCATATGTAGTTAGCCTTTGCCTAATATCCTTTTTCTTTTCTAGGATCCCATTCAGAAAAACCTATTACATTTAGTTACCATGTCTCAGGCTCCTCTTGGGAAACATTTTTTCATGCTTTCTTTTTTTGATGACTTTGATATTTTTGATAAATACTGATCAGGTATTTTGTGAAAATGTCCCTATATTGTTATTGTAAGAGGTAAAGTGCTTTTCATCACATCATGTCAAGGTTACATACTTTGAAAATGTTAATGTGGGCCTTGATGACTCGGCTGGGGTAGTGCTTGTCAGGTCTCTCCACTGTGGACTTTGTCTCCCCCCAACGTCTCCACACTGAAATCTGGGAAGGAAGTCACTATGCACAGTCACACCTAAGGAGTGGGGAGTTATGCTTGACCTCCTTGACGAAGAAGTAGCTGCATGTTATTTCGAATAGTTCCATACAGGATGTTTGTCTCATTTACCCACTTATTTATTCAATTATTTATTTGTCTCAGTATGGACTCAAGGATATTTATTTTATACTTTGAGTTATAATATAATAATAAATAAACTACTACTTTATTTATCAGATATCACTTTATACCAGAATCCAGTCATGTAAATTCTTAATGACAATGAAGAACTCATGGATATAAACAAGTGGTACTTTTCTGCAAAAACAGTCAACTGGGAAGTCTGTGGGCTTCTCCAGTAATCCTATCATCATTTAACTATTTCTGAAACATTTTAGAAAGGACAGAGGAAGCAGAGATCAAATTGCCAACATCCTCTGCATCATTGAAAAAGCAAGAGAATTCCAGAAAAACATCTATTTCTGCTTTACTGACTATGCCAAAGCCTTTGACTGCATGGATCACAATAAACTGTGGAAAATTATTAAAGAGATAGGAATACCAGACCACCTGACCTGCCTCTTGAGAAACCTGTATGCAGGTCAAGAAGCAACAGTTAGAGCTGGACATGGAACAACAGACTGGTTCCAAATAGGAAAAGGAGTACGTCAAGGCTGTATATTGTCACCATGCTTATTTACCTTATATGCAGAATACATCATGAGAAACACTGGGCTGAAAGAAGCACAAGCTGGAATCAAGATTGCCAGGAGAAATATCAATAACCTCAGATATGCAGATGACACCATCCTTATGGCAGAAAGTGAAGAAGAACTAAAGAGCCTCTTGATGAAAGTGAAAGAGGAGAGTGAAAAAGTTGGCTTAAAGCTCAGCATTCAGAAAACTTAAGATCATGGTATCTGGTCCCATTACCTCATGGGAAATAGATGGGGAAACAGTGGGAAGAGTGGCTGACTTTATTTTTCTGGGCTCCAAAATTACTGCAGATGGTGATTGCAGCCATGAAATTTAAAAAGACACTTACTCCTTGGAAGGAAAGTCATGACCAACCTAGACAGCATATTAAAAAGCAGAGACAACACTTTGTCTACAAAGGTCTGTCTAGTCAAGGCTATGGTTTTTCCAGTAGTCATGTATGGATGTGAGAGTTGGATTATAAAGAAAGCTGAGCACCGAAGAATTGATTTTCTGAACTATGGTGTTGGAGAAGACTCTTGAGAGTCCCTTGGGCTACAAGGAGATCCAACCAGTCCATCCTAAAGGAGATCAGTCCTGGGTGTTCATTGTAAGGACTGATGTTGAAGCTGAAACTCCAATACTTTGGCCACCTGATGTGAAGAGCTGACTCATTTGAAAAGACCCTGATGCTGGGAAAGATTGAAGGCAGGAGGAGAAGGGGACTACAGAAGAGGATGAGGTGGTTGGATGGTATCACCAACTCGATGGGCATGAGTTTGAGTAAACTCGGGGAGTTGGTGATGGACAGGGAGGCTGGGCGTGCTGTGGTTCATGGGGTTGCAAAGAGTTAGACACGACTGAGTGACTGAACTGAACTGAAACACTTTAATGGAAACAGTGAGGTTTGCAAGAAGTAATCATTATTATAATGAGTGGATTACCTGTTATGTGCCAAGAATTCACTTAACCCTGAATATACATCCAAACCTCATACAGTACATACTTTTTAATGTCTCACCAAAGCAACACGGCCTGGACAACATGTAAATTTCATAAGCCATGGTAATTTCAGTGTAGTAGAGGATAGAGACAGGTGACAGAGTGGTTGTCACACAGGGTGATCAGTTCTAGCAGAGGTTTAAAAGCATGAAGGGGGTGTATCTAAGGCAGAGAGTTCAGCTGTTGCTGCTTTGCAGAGAAGGTAACTTCTGAGTGACAGGTGTCAAGGAGCTCTACAGTTTTGAAAGACAGGAGCACTCCAGGCAGAAGGAGGCCTGTGGCAGAAGCAGGGAGGGCTGAGGTGATGCTGTGCTGGCTGTCTCAGTTCACCCCTGGACAGAGGCAGGGCCTGAGGCTGCAGAAGTAGCAGGGACCAGATCATCAAGATGCCTGTGTTGCTGGAAGGAACTGGAACTTGATCATGAAGGCTGTGGAGAATCGCTGGAGGAGTTTTGAGCAAGAGAGAAACATGATCAGCTTGACGTTTTAGAGGGTTTATTCTGGCATATCATTCTGGCATCTACAAGAGAAAATTCATCTCAGTACTTCATAGTCATCATACTTTGTTTTTTTAATGGAAAGTTGACCATGTTTTCATTTTATTTTCTGTTCAGTGATATTTGGTGGTTTTCCAAAATCAAATCCATGCCCAAATGATTTGCCATCTCTGTTGTCTCAGGAACGTGCTTTGGAATCCTGGACAAGAGTTCCCAGACAGCAGGATGTTTGCATAGTCCCCATGCATGGTAACTTGTTCTGGCTTATTTGCTTAAACATTTTTTTTCTTTCATTAATTTACATTCTTACTCTTTCTCCTCCTTTCGTTGTTATTCTTTGGTACTTTTTATAATACCAAATGTCAGGCACTCTGTTAAGTTATATGTGCATTTCATTTAGCCCTCACCAAATACTCATCTCATTTAACCTTCAGCAAAGCAGCATGAAGGAGACAGCATCATTGTGTGCATGCACAGTCGTGTCCGACTTTTTGTGACCCTATGGACTATAGCAAGCCAGACTCCTCTGTCCATGGAATTTTCCAGGCAAGAATACTAGAGTGGAAATTGCCATTTCCTCCTCCAAGGAATCTTTCTCACCTAGGGATCGAACCTGAATCTCCTGCATTGGCAGGTAGATTCTTTACCACTGTGTCATCAGGGAAGCTCAGACAATATCATTACTATTTGGCAAATGAGCAAACTGGGGTTCAGGAAGATTTAGAATCTTGCCGAGAGAGGTTTTATGGCCTGCTTTGCACCACTGGAAGTGGGGCCAGGGTTCAAGCTCAAGCCTGTTTCAAGCTGTGCAGATTGTGTGACCAGCTGTCCTTCAAGGGCTGTCGCGTCAACTGCAGGACTGCGTTTACCGCTGGAGCTCTTGACCTGCCTGGAGCTTTTGATGGGGGTGGGAAGAGAGTCAGAGTCAAGGGCCTCTTCATGGGTTAAGGGACAAATAATGAAGAAGAGCCAGTTGATCTACAAGCTCAAGTTGAATAAAGCACCTTGGAAATGAATTGTCCTCCTCCTCTTTTGCTTCACTGAAAGTTACGACCTTTATTTGTCAGTAGGGAAACTGTTCCTTTCTGTCCTACAGTGCAGATTCTAGGAGCGATAGCCTGGGTCTATGCTGAGCACCAAACACCGTCTTTAATTCCATCTCGACAGAAGCAGATGCTGAGCCGGGTCGGTTGGCGCGGGTTACTCCTCAGTGGGAGAACTGTGTTCTGCAGAGGGGCAGCCCTGCCCTAGGGCCCGCTTCTCTAGTGACATGCTGGCCTGTGAACCCAAGCTGAGTAAGAAACAGACCTTCGCTCAGGATCCGGCTCAGGATCTGGATGCTGAGTGTCTTGATAGTGCTGTAGTCCAGGGAGCAGAAAGGGGCTGCCGCTTTCAAAAGGTGGTAAATCACACCCAGGAAGCACCCGCTGGCCCCAAGCCCACAAAGCCTCCCTCCTCTCCACAACCCACCCGCTCCCTGCACTGTGCTCAATGTGTACATGTGCGACCCTCCCAGCCCGCGCGTTCCAGCCCCTGTCCACAGCCTGGCAAATAGCCCCCACCTGGAGCTGCACTCAGAGGACGCCACATCTGGGGAAGAAGCCCCGTGCAGGTCCTGGCAGTGGGCTGGGGCCTGTGGGGTGCCTAGGGGACATTCTGGGGTGCCTGGAGTTTAGTCTGGGTGATGCCAAGTATCTCCTACATAGTCTGGGTGGACCTGTCCCCTGGACCCCAGGGACTTTTCTCCCCAGGAGGGTGGACCACAGCCCAGGAGCACCAGAGCTGAGCCCTTCACTGCATAGCGCAGACTTGGATGGCCAGGGTCTCAAGCAAGACCATTGTGTAAGCGTCACAAAGAGGAAGACAGAGCCTGAGCACTCCCCTGGTCCTGGTTCTTTTTTCCAGATTCCACAGACCTTGATCCCCACTTCTACTGTCCTGGCCCAGCTGCTGTTCTCTCTCTCCCTTCCACTCTTGTCTACCTCCAATCCATCCTGTATAGCAACTGAGATCATGTTCTACATGTAATGAAAATCTGCTTTTCTTAGTTTAGGAATAGGCAAAACTACATAATATACCGAGGGAAAAAATGCCTTGAAAGTAGGGGTGGTGGTCACATCTGGAGTGGAATAAAGTGTGCATAAAGGGCTGCCCAGGTCACAGTCAATCTCTTACCCCAAACTCCTCCGTGTCTTCCCACTGAGGACAATAAAAATCCTTTATTAACTTAGAAAGCTCTGGATGGCCTTCCCTCTACCCAGCCCACCCTCCTCACCTCAGGTCTCCCCTGCCTCACCCACATTGCCCTCCAGGCAACTTCACCTTCCACCCAAAATACCTTCCCTCTGCCTCTTGCCCTGGCTAGCTCCTTTCTATTTTCTGGGTTTGGCTTAAAGTACCATCTCAGAGAAGGAGTCCGTAACCCACTTTCCTGCCACCTTCCCGCACTCTGCCCACCCCCTGTTGTCTCTCTCAGCATTTTGCTAGTTGACTTTATAGACATTATTTCAGTGCACATGTTTGCCTGTTCAGTGTATATCTCTACTGCTAAAGCAGAAGTTCCATTAAGACAGGGATCATGTGCAGAGTGCTTGGTGCAAATCAACTCCTCAATAGATTTTTTTTTTAATTTATCTTATTGAAACATAGTTGATTTACAATGTTGTGTTCATTTCTGCTGCACGGCAGTGATTCAGTTATACACACAAATATATATTCTTCTTTATATTCTTTTCCGTTATGGTTTACTACAGGATATTGAATATAGCTCCTTGTGTTATACAGTAGGACCTTTTTGTTTATCCATTCTATATACAACAGTTGACATCTGCTAATCCCAAACACTGAATCCATCCTTCCCACACCCTCCTTCCCCGCTGGAAACCACAAGTCTGTTCTTTGTGTCTGTTATCTGCTTCTGTTTTTGTAGATACCTTCCATTTGGTTCATATTTTAGATTCCACATATTAAGTAATATGGTATTTTTCTTTCCCTTTCTGACTTACTTCATTTAGTATTAATATGATAATAGCATTATTTCATTCTTTTTTATAACTAAGTATTCCATTGTATATATATACCACATCTTCTTTATCCACTTACCTGCTTATGGACATTTAGTTTGTTTCCATGTCTTGGCTATTGTGAATAGTGCTATTAAGAGTGTAAAGATGCATGTATCTTTTGAATTATAGGTTTTTTTCTGGATATATGCCCAGGAGTGAGATTGCTGGATCATATAGCAACTCTTTTTTGTGGGTTTTTGAAGGAAACTCCATACTATTTTCCACAGTGGCTGCAACAATTTATATTCCCATCAATAGTGCAGGATGGTTCCCTGCACTCTCCAGTATTTATTATTTATAGACTTTTTTATAATGATGGCCAATATGACTGGTGTGAGGGGATGCCTCATGGTGGTTTTTTTTTTTTTTTTTTCATGGTGGTTTTGATTTATATTTCTCAACTAATTAGTGAGGTACTCTGCATAGAACTTAAATAAGCAGGGTGACAATATACAGTCTTGACATACTCCTTTCCTGATTTGGAACCAGTCTGTTGTTCCATGTCCAGTTCTAACTCTTGCTTCCTGATCTACATACAGATTTCTCAAGAGGCAGGTCAGGTAGTCTGGAGTTCCCATCTCTCAGAATTTTCCACAGTTTATTGTGATCCACACAGTCATAGGCTTTGGCATAGTCAATAAAGCAGAAATAGATGTTTTTCTGGAACTCTGTTGCTTTTTCGATGATAGCGGATGTTGGCAATTTCATCTCTGGTTCCTCTGCCTTTCCTAAAACCAGCTTGAACATCTGGAAGTTCACAGTTCACATATTGCTGAAGCCTGGCTTGGAGAATTTTGAGCATTACTTTACTAGCATGTGAGATGAGTACAATTATGTGGTAATTTGAGCATTCTTTGGTATTGTCTTTCTTTGGGATTGGAATGAAAAATGACCTTTTCCAGTCCTGTGGCCACTGCTGAGTTTTCCAAATTTGCTAACATATTGAGTGCAGCACTTTCACAGCATCATCTTTCAGGATTTGAAATAGCTCAACTGGAATTCCATCACCTCCACTAGCTTTGTTCATAGTGATGCTTCCTAAGGCCCACACATTTCACATGTCTGGCTCTAGGTGAGTGGTCACACCATCTGATTCCAAATCAGGAAAGGAATATGTCAAGGCTGTATACTGTCACCCTGCTTATTTAACTTATATGCAGAATATATCTTGAGAAACACTGGGCTGGATGAAGCACAAGCTGGAATCAAGATTGCTGGCAGAAATATCAATAACCTCAGATATGCAGATGACACCACCCTTATGGCAGAAAGCAAAGAACTAAAGAGCCTCTTGATGAAAGTGAAAGAGGAGAGTAAAAAGTTTGGCTTAAATCTCAACATTCAGAAAACTAAGATTATGGCATCTGGGCCCATTACTTCATGGCAAATAGATGGGGAAACAGTGGAAACAGTGGCTGACTTTTTGGGGGGGGGCTCCAAAATCACTGCAGATGGTGACTGCAGCCATGAAATTAAAAGAAACTTTCTCCTTGGAAGGAAAGTTATGATCAACCTAGATAGCATATTAAAAAGCAGAGACATTACTTTGCCAACAAAGGTCCATCTCGTCAAGGCTATGGTTTTTCCAGCAGTCATGTATGGATGTGAGAGTTGGACTATAAAGAAAGCTGAGCACCAAAGAATTGATGTTTTTAAACTGGGATGTTGGAGAAGATTCTTGAGAGTCCCTTGGACTTCAAGGAGATTCAACCAGTCCATCCTAGGGGAGATCAGTCCTGGGTGTTCATTGGAAGGATTGATGTTGAAACTGAAACTCCAATCCTTTTGCCACCTCATGCGAAGAGATGACTCATTTGAAAAGACCCTGATGCTGGGAAAGATTGAGGGCAGGAGGAAAAGGGGACAACAGAGGATGAGATGGTTGGGTGGGATCACCGACTGAGTGGACATGAGTTTGAGTAAACTCTGGGAGTTGGTGATGGACAGGGAGGCCTGGCGTGCTGCAGTTCATCGGGTCACCAAGAGTCGGATACAACTGAGCAACTGAATTGAACTGAACTGAACTAATTAGTGATGATGAGCTTCTTTTCAAGTGCATTTTGGCCATCTGTATGTCTTCCTTAGAGAAATGTCTACTTAGGTCTTCTGCCCATTTTTTTGATTGAGTTATTTGGGTTTTTTGTTATTGAGTTGTATAAGCTGTTTATATATTTTGAAAATTAAGCCCTGTCAGTCACATCATTTGCAAATATTTTCTCCCAGTCTTTTTGTTTTGTTTATGGTTTTCTTTGCTGTGCAAAAGCTTATAATTTTGATTAGGTCAAAGTTATATATATATATATATATATATATATATATAATTATATATGCATATAATTATATATACATATATAATTTGTTTATTTTTGTTTTTATTTCTATTGCTTTGGGAGACTGATCTAAGAAAATGTTGGTAACATTTATGCCAGAGAATGTTTAGCAAGTCCTTAATAGATACTTCTTGATTGAATGGCTCATGATTTAGATACTCAACTGCTTGTATACTATTCCCTGACTTACTCCCTCAGATCTAATCTTATCTCTGTAGCCACCAACCTTGCCCAGACAGCTTAAAAGCTGCTCCTTTTCACTCTTACTTTTGGACTTCTCTTTCCTCCACGGCAACTGTTTGCCCTTGTGGCCCCAGTCAGTTTGACTGTGGCCCAAACTAGGCCTCGTCCCTTCTTACTCCTTTTACTCCAGGGGTAGCTTCAAGCAAAACCACACTGCTTCAGACATAAAGTTCTCTATGGTGTTCCTGCAGAGTCAATGCAAATAATCAAGGTATTTCTTCTCAGATCATCAACCATGGTAGTCTTGTTGATTATGCAAAAACCATGAGGGGAGAGGTACAGAAAATAAATATGTATTCAATAACAAGCTACTTTGAAACATGGCATTAAGTGAAATCAGATCTGGCATTAAAAAATATCAGTTCCAAATATTTAAATTATAGATTTCAAAAAGCATTGACACATATTATAGTTGTTTTAGAAACAGAAATAACCAATCCAAGTTGTTCAATTAGTCCAAAAGAATGCTATGTTCTCTTCTTTTGCTATTAACAAATAAGAAAACAAGTAAGCAATGAGTTCATTAGAAAAGCACTTGTGAAATATTAATACTCTTAATAACCTACATGATTAAAAAAACAGCCTCACTTTCCCACATAATGTGGGGAGTTATGCAATTGTGAAAAAGGAACATTTATTTTGAAACAGTTGTAAATTATAGTGTAATATGCATATGTATAGAACTATATTAAATTACAGTAAGAATTAATCCAAAAAAAGACTTTTGAATTTAAGTGTTAATGGCTGAGATCTTTTATGAGAAACAATTAAAAACTTTTTAAAAATTAGAATTATTGCTACATGCAGCTTTTTGGAAAGAAATAGACTATTTCTTTCACCCTAAGGACATTGAAGTGATTGAAATCAGTAGCTAAGCAGTTCCTAAAAGCTATGGAGCTGAATTAACCCAATAATAACCTTTCATTATAATAATTTTCTTCTATGGGTATCACAATGTATTTAGTCAAATCAGCAATGTTTAATGACCATATGCTACATGTATTACATATGTTAAGTATAAAGAATGTAATAAGGTTATACCATAATCCCACTTATTTGAAGATCCTGTGTACCACACATAACTCTCTGAAATACAGAAGAGAATCAGGAAAGAAGCAAAAATTAAAAAGCACCATAAAATTCGTATGCTGTGGTTCATGTATTGGATTCATTTGCCCTGATTTCAAAAACAATTCTAATTCTACTTGCTGTTTGACTGACTGAACCTTTGTGGTGGTCTTTAGAGCCCATCACCTGCTGAGCCTGCTACAGGGTTATACCTTCCACTCCCCTGAAGTTAAACAGAGCCATGGGACTTTCTCCAGCTAGTGAAATGTGAGTGGAAAATGCAGATATTCCCTGCTTTTTACTGATAGGTAACTGAGACTCAGCAAGTTTAGATAATTAAGGGCTAGTGGACCAGGATTATGAGCCCAGGCCATCTAATTCCAGCGTCCTTGTGTCCAACCAAGAGGCTATGCTGCTTCCCAATGCTGGTGTACTAAGTGACCACAAATTAAGAAGATGAAACTACTAAATGGAAGAAAATGACCTGCTGTAAGAATGCTATAGATAATTCATAAAGCAATTAATCTACATAAGCAAAATCAAGTACTACTACTGACCCCAATAGACAGGGAGAAAATGAAGTCATTCTCTAAACCAGTGCAATACGGGGGATAAATTCTGATTTCTGGGCCCAGAAATGTCAAAGAGTTGACTTACATGATGACATAATTTTAAGCAAGATCTTTACCAAATTGCTTGCATAAGCCCAAGTGTTCTAAATAAATCCAACGAAACTAATTTCACAGCATTTTTATCTCCATTGTCAATGAAATTCAGAAGTATAAAGAAATACAGTCATGAAAACCAACTACAAAATAAAACTAAAGAAACATTTCTAAGCATCTTAAAAAGAAAGCTATTCAAATCACACTGGGATTTGGGAGAAGACCCAAACCACTTTATTTCTTTCATTTCTGCTCACTCCTCCCCTCTAATCTAGACATTTTAAACCTAGAATCCATTGATGGGAATCAGAACAGTGGTTCTCACAGTGTAGTTCCCAGACAAGCAGCATCAACCTCACCTGGGAACTTGTTAGAAGTGCAGCTTTTAAGGTCCCACCTTAGCTGCACTGAACCAGGAATTCTGGAGGCAGACATCTCTGTTCTGATGCATGTTAATGTTTGTGACCCACTGAGCTAATGAATGACTTAAGAGGTGTATGAGAATTTCTGAAGTGTAAGAATGTAGACGAAAAATTATCTTAACTTTGGCATCGGGATTCCATGGGAAGATTCTTGACAAGCCCTCCCAGGACAGTAAATATAAGAGGGAATAAATTTTGACTGCCTCCAACAACCAGAGGATTTGGAAAACCATTCTCAACGATAAAGGAATAGAATGTTATTATTTTACATTTGAAATGGAGAAATAGGGGAGAAAAGGTGAAAAGGAAGGTTATATTGGAGAGAGCTCCTGCTGCTGTTGTTCAGTCGCTAAGTCATGTCAGACTCTTTGTAATCCCATGGACTGCAGCATGCCACACTTCCCTGTCCTTCACCAATTCCCTGAGTCTGCTCAAACTCATGTCCATTGAGTCAGTGGTGCAATCTAACCATGTCATCTTCTGCCACCCCTCTTCCTCCTGCCCTCAGTCTTTTCTAGCATCAGGGTCTTTCCAAATGAGTCAGCTCTTCGCATTATGTGGCCAAACTATTGGAGCTTCAGCTTCAACATCAGCCCTTCCAATGAATATTCAGGGTTGATTTCCTTTAGGGTTGGCTTATTTGATCTCCTTGCTGTTCTAGGGACTCTCAAGAGTCTTCTCTAGCACCACAGTTCAAAAGCATCAATTCTTCAGTGCTCAGCCTTCTTTATGGTCCAGCTCTCACATCCATACACAACTATACGGACCTCTGTTGGCACTGACATCTCTACTTCTGTAATGTGCTGTATAACTTTGTCATAGCTTTTCTGCCAAGGAGCAAGTGTCTTTTAATTTTGTGGCTGCAATCACTGTCCACAGTGATTTTGGAGCCCAAGAAAAAAATATGTTACTGTTTCTACTTTTTACCCATCTATTTGCCATGAAGTGATGGGACCAGATGCCATGATCTTAGTTTTTTGAATGTTCAGTTTTAAGCCAGCTTTTTCACCCTCCTCTTTCACCCTCATCAAGAGGCTCTTTAGTTCCTCTTCACTTTCTGCCATTAGAGTGGTATCATCTGCATATCTGAGATTATAGATATTTCTCCCAGCAATCTTGATTCCAGCTTATGATTCATCCAGCTGGGTACTTCACATGATGTACTCTGCATAGAACTCATGCTGAGCTCTTCCTTGAAAATGAAGTGAAAATGTTAGTTGCTCAGTCATGTCCAACTCTTTGGGACTCCATGGACTGTAGCCTACTGGGCTCCTCTGTCCATGGGATTCTCCAGGCAAGAATACTGGAGTGGGAAGATCCAGGGGATCTTCCTGACCCAGGGATTGAACCCAGGTCTCCTGCATTGCAGGCAGATTCTTTACCATCTGAGTCACCTTGAGCCTCAACAAAGCACTGTATGAAGAACAGTGCTTCATACAACTACCAGCATTCAAATAAAACTGAGGCCTCCAATTTCCTCATAGCTCAATCGGGAAAGAATCTGCCTGCAATGCAGGAGACCCAGGTTTGATTCCTGGGTCAGGAAGATCCCCTGGAGAAGGAAATGGCAACCCACTGCTGTATTCTTGCCTGGAGAATCCCATGGACAGAGGAGCCTGGCAGGCTACAGTCCATGGGGTCACAAGAGTCAGACACAACTTGGTGACAAAACCACCACCAATAAAATTTATTTGCCAGGATAGGAAAAAGAAAACCAAAATATCTATCACAATGATTTACACATAGTAGGCACACAATACATATATGCTGATGCGAACTACGAGTGTGACCCTTCTTTCCTGCAGGTAGTAGTTAAAAGGCAGCTGAACTGACATCATTCTGACAATTGACTGTTTTGTTTATTACCCTAGATTCTGCAGGAATCTTTTATTCTACTTTAAATTCCAAAAGATTTTGTCTTTTTTAGAATATTAAAAATATGTTTTATGACAGATATAGTCCAAAGGCTGTGATAACAGGTCACTCAGCAGACACAGTTATTTGAAGTTATCTTTCTGAACATTTTATTCCATTAAACAGCAGACACTTTCTTAAATATTTAATAGTAGAACCTGATGATTTCTCAGTTTCCCTGAATTCGTTCAGTTGCAGGGTCTTTGAAGCCTATCATCCTCTTGTTAAGAAATTCTAGAGAATGGCTCTTTACTCAGATAGCCCTTTTATCAAGTCATCCCAAGTAAATTGGCTTTTCATTCCTTGTGGTTTGCCACCTTTGGCAGAGGCCTGCTGCTGATCACAAAGTTTCTTTACTTCTTCTGAGCTCATCAGTATAAAGTATTCGCGATTTTCCTGCAGGCCACCTTCACTCTGATACCAGTTTTGTCCAAATGCCACCAAGTGCCACCTTGCCTCCTGAGCTGTAAACACATGAGTAAATATTCAGGCCTCCCGAGACAGCCCATCTGGGTCCTCAGCAAGGTCTGCGTTCCTGCTCCCTGTTAAGTGGTTCTTTATGTTTGTACTTCTGGCAGCCGGCATTTGCAATGGTTCATTTCTCATTCCAGGAGCAAATGGCTTCCTAGATCCGCAATAAATTAACATTCAGAACTCTCTTGTCAGAGATTTGCCCTCCGCTACTTAGGGGCAGTTCCTGGGATTGCAAGGCAAGCATTTGGCTCTGGTCTTGAACCGCGTATGGCAGAGGGCAAGGCTTGCTAGAGTGGTCCTATTGCATAGCTCTGCTCATTGTTTTTCTTTTGAAATATAGTTAACTGCCTTTTCCTGCTGTGGAAACACCACACAAAAACATGACTTCTTTAGTCTGTTGTGCATGGGTCTAACAGTTGCTTTCTTTTACATTTTCTTGCCACTGTTTCTTTGTTTTGCTAGGAGCAAGTTCAATCCAAAAGATAATTAAAGTTGGTAGGGTTTTGCAAATAGTGATTTATTTTTGGAACTATAGAGATTTCTTCAGTCAGAGCTCACCAGTGAAACTGATTTACTTTAAAATATTTTCAAAAGTAATACAGCTACAAAAGATAAAGCTATCAGGAATAGACATTTTCTTGTAAAAGTTTAATGTTTGTTAAGTGCTCTGTGGGTCAGCTGTTGTTAAGTGTTCTGTGGGTCAGCTGTTTACTTTTGTAAGTAAACTTTATACAAATTCGATTTAGCTGTCAAAAAAATCTTGTGAGTGTGTATGTAATGGCTAAACTCTCATAAACTAACAATGTTCTTCATAGAGAAAGTGTATATATAAGATTTGCAAATGCTTCTTTCTTCAAAACCATTACAGTACATTCATTTAAACCTTTTTTATTCTATCAAATATATTATTACTCAGAAATAAATAGTATCTCTAGCTCCTTGGTATGAAATAAATAGCTTAAGGGATTCTTTTAAAGTTAATGTGCTCTAGAAACATGGAGGAAACCTTAACTTATCCAAAAGGGTTTAACAACAATAGTAGCTTAAAAAATAAATTCTTTAACTTGTTTTTTAATTCTCTACCACTGAAATTTGCATGATTTTTAGTCATCTGCTGTGCCATCTGGTCATACCTGCATGTGTGTGCACGCGCACACACACACACACACACACACACACACAGTGATTCTCTTTGGAATACTGGTTATGCTATAAGTAATCAGGAATTACTTTGATCTGATTATAGTTCCTTCAATGGCATCCATAGGTTAGTCTCAGATCTTAGATTATTGAGGTTATTTGATTTTGCTGAAAATACTCTAGACTTGAGATATTTGGTAGGTTTGCCAGATAAAATACTGGGAAGAAAAAGTCACTGGGAGGGGTTGAGTGAGGAATATGAAAAAATTTTGGAATGTGGCTTCAAGTTTTCCATATTTGTTTCCAGACTTTTTAATTTCATGAGGGGAGAAGTAAGGTTACTGGGTAAAAACAGAAAGACAGCCAGTTAAATTTGAACTTTAGATCAACAACAAATAATGTTCTCAGTATAACTATGTCTCATCTAGTGCAGATATTAGTGATTTATCTGAAATTCAAATTCAATGGGGTCTCCTGTATTTTTATTTCTTAAAACTGGCAACCCTACCTACACTGTTCAGTTTATGCTCTAAGACATATCATGATTTTGTTGAGGAAAAGACATAAATACAAGCAGAGAAGCATATGAGATGAGAAATAGATTATTTTCTTTTAAGATTATTTTCTATTGCATGATTCATTAAATATTTGCTGAGTGCCAACTAATTATCAGGCATTCTTCTAGGGACAGGTTATCCATTGGCAACCAAAACCAGATCTGGTCCTTGACTTCATGGTGCTTGCGGTCTAGAGGGGGAGGCAGGTGACAAACAAGCTAACACATAACTCCAACTGTGATAAGTGGTGTGAAGAAAACAGCCTGTGAATACAGAGTAATGGTGAGTGAGGTGGTTTCTCAAGGCACTGATTGAAGACCTTATTGAAGAGGTAACATTTAACTTAATTTCAGAAGGATGAAAATATCAACCAGGAGATAAGGGCAAGTAAGGCTGTAAGATGGAAAACAGCTTGGTATATAGAAAACCAAAAAGGAGGCGGCATGTCCAGAGAATATATAGAAGAGAGTGCAGTGCATGCAGTGTGATTTGAGAGGGCGCCAGGGGCCACATCGCAAGGACCTGTCAGGTCACTGTCTGGAAATTGAATGTTATTCCAAGTGTAACCGGAGTCACTGATGACTGATGAGTTTTCAGCTGGAGGATGGCAAGATCGGATTTATATTTCTTAGGTATCACTCTGGCTGATGTATGCCAAAGAGAACAGAAGGGGTCAGGGTAGAAAGATTATTGTCAGGGCCCAGGTAGGAGAGGATGGCGAACTGGACCTGGGTAGTGGTGGTGAAACTGGAAAGAGTCAGGGTACAGGAGTGGAAGTGACACATTGTTCTGCTGGATTCAGTGTGAGGGAAAGAGGGAGGGAAAAAAAAAAAATCAAAGATCACCCTCAGGTTTTTCTACTTTAAATAATTGATTGGATGAAGTTTCATCATGTTGCTGGGAAGACTGGAAGCAAAAGAGATTGGTGACATCCATTTCCCCTGGCTCCTATAGCAAGTTAGCACAAACTTTGTGGGTTAAAACAACAGACAGAACTTTATTATTTTGAAGTTCTGGAGGTCAGAAGTCTGAAATGGCTCTCCTTGAGCTAAAATCAAAGTGTGAGTAGGATGTGTTTCTTCTAGGGGAGGCTCTGGGGGACAGTCTGTTTCCTTGCCTTTTCTAGTTTCTAGAGGCTTCCTGCATCTGTGGGCTCATGTCTCCCTTCCATCTTTAGAGTTAGCAATGGAGCGTCAATATTTCTCGTGTCACATCACTGATTCTGACTCTCCTGCTTTCTCCTTTGATTTATAAAGACTCCTATGGCTACATTATGTTCACCTAGATAATCCAGGATCATCTTCCTATCTACAGATTAGCTGATGAGTGTCCTTAAATCTACTGGCACCTAAATTCCCCCTTGCCATGTAACATAAATATGTTCACATTTCAGGGACTGGGATGTGGACATCATGAGGGAATGAGGAGCACCATTCTGCCTACTACGATGGGAAAATCAGTGGGCATGTTTAGGTGTGTTAAATTTGAGATGCTACTGAGTCAACCGAGTTGGAAGTTAGTGACGTAAACAGCAAGATATGCGAGTTTGAAGCTCAAGGAGAGATTAGGGCTAAATTTGAAAGTTGCCAACCTATAGATGATATATAAGGTCATGAGCATGTGTGACATCACTGAAGAAGAGACTGAGTAGATGTTTCCATTTAAGTTCAAATAGAGGAGGCAGGCTAAAAGAACACAGAGAAAGAACAGGCAGGAATGCGGTATGACAACCAAAATAGTGTGGTGTCAAGAAGACCCTCTTCAAAAACAGCAAGAGCAATCACCTGCATTCAGTGTTGCTGTGAAATACATTTGCAGATCTGTCCAGAGAGATTTGGATCTGATAGCAAGAAATCAAAAACCTTCATACAAGCTGTTTCAGTGAAATTATGAGGGAACAACCAAAGCTGATGCAGTTTGAGGAGTAAAATGGACGTGATCCCTGACCACAGGTGATGAGGAAAAGTCCTGCGTGCCCCCTTTGTAGATGCTCATTAGGAAGAGTGAGGTGGTCACGTTTGATCAGAGGCTTTACTACCGTGAGAAGCTAGGAGCTAAGCAAGATCGCTGTTGTGTATTTCTGTCTGGTCAGTTGCGTGGTAGCTCATGATGCTGTACATGAAAGGGGGACAGACGTTACTAGGTTCTCATCGCTGTGCTCCGCGTGTAAAGCACATCCTGAGGGTAACTGGAGCAACGACACATGATCACCTTCCTGATGCATTCCAGGAAACCCTTTAGGACCAAACAGCAGAAACTGCTTGGAAGGATAAAATCAGAGCATTCTATGGCAGGATGCAAGGCTCTCTTGTCCCGAGGAATCTGCTTTGCTGGCTTGTTGCCCTTCTAGGGATTCTTTGAGGGGACAATGTTGCCTCCTCCTAGACTGGAGCTTACCAAAGGGCCTGCTCCTGCGTGAACAAGGTACTCTTCCTGGCTGATGATACGGCCCTGCTCACCAACAAGAGACTGTCAGTATCACAAGAAATCTATTACTTTACTTTTCAGAGAAAAATATGCACTGAGATTCTCTAAAGCTGTAGTTGAAGAGGGATTTAAACTTTCTCAGATTTATTTGATATTTGTATAGATTAAGGATGGAACTGGTAGCATATGTATAATATATACATTGTGTTTGTGTGTGCATGAATGTGTTCATGTGCCTCGTAACATCCAATACTGACTCAAGGAAATATGAGTTTATTTGTTCTACAGAACAATAAGTCTGGGACAGGGCAGACCAGGGTCAGCTTCATTTCTCTTTCCCTTTCTGCTCTAGATTTATAACAAGGCATCTATTCACACTTGTAACCATAACCTCATAGACGACAGATTTTGCTGCCTGTCTAGGCCTTATAGCCGTTTTCCAGGGGAAACAAAGAAAGGATGCAGGCAGATCCAACACTCCCACGTATATTTCATCGATCAGAGGAATGTCACATGGCCACCCCACATGACCACCCCTAGTGGTGGGGAGCCTGCCAATTGAGTTTTTGATTTTCAAACTCTATCAGTAAGTTATGATGTGATGATAAAGCACGAAAGTTGATTTCTTGCTCATTTGCCACAGCATCAGCAGTGTGTTGGTTAGCTCCATGCATCTCCTTCACCTGGGGACCCAGGCTGAGAGGGGCAGCACCTCTCAGGGCCATGCCCTTCCCACAGTGGAGGGAAAGAATATGGCAGAACCACATGATGGCTCTTAAAGGCTGTTCTCAAAGGTGGCATCTTCACTTTCCTCCACCATCCGTTAACTAAAATAAATCATATACTAAGGTTGATGTCCATGAAACAGGGAAATATAATCCTCTTACAAAAAACATTGCAGGGGGCTTCCTTTACAGTCCAGTGGTTAGGAATCTGTCTTCCAGTGCAGGGGACGTGGGTTCAATTCCTGGTCAGGAAACTAAGATCCCACATGCAACAGGGTATGGCCAATGAAAAAAGAAAATTGCAGATGGCTGGGAATAACAATATAATCTTTCCTAGAGAACAAAAGCAGGCAAATGAGAATAGACCAGAAATGGAAGTTGAGTCAGCAAGTTACAGTGTCTGCCGCAGGACACACACATAGACACATACACACAATTATGCACATACATACATGTGCACACACGCACACATACCTTTTAATTTATTTGCATTTCAAAGCGTTTCATGGGAGAAATATTCACATCTTGGGAACTGTGGTCTTGAGCCACATCATGTCTTTTGGGTAAAGTAACTACTTATAAAAACATCCTGGTATAAAATATGTAGCTTTTAACATGGACTGCCATTCCATTCCTCATTGTAATAGATTTCACTGTAGCTACACAGGAGATAATCTGTATCACAGATGGTTACTGGGAATTTCTCATCATATATTAGCACCACTATTATGTCAAGCTGGTGTACCTGAACAAAGTTTAGTTTTGTGCCAGGAGAATTGCAGAAAATCAAGTCATGTCTAGTTATTGAAGGTTTTTTTTTTTTTTTTCCTGAACCAGGTGCTATCTTATCATGCAACATGTTCAAAAGCTGAAGTTGACAAGTTTAAGGTAAGGAAGCAAATAGTGCATAAAGTTAAACTTCCCAGGGCTTTTGGGCCCTTTGTCTCTTGTCTCTACGACTAGTCCTGCCCGCTGGATGTTGGGGAAATAGAACTGGGTGAGGCCCATTTGCATATTTCAGTTTTAGAGGGGAAAAGAAATTTATGTATAACTGAATGGCCCACTCCTAATCATTTAAATGATTCAGTATTTCTTTCTTTCCTTTTTTAAGTATGCAGGATATCAGGAAAAGAAAATCTGTGTAATATGATGAGAATCGGGATACCTGATTTTGGCATTTGTCTTACCTCTAACTTTCTGTTCACTTAAAATCTTAGGGTGTATATCTTCATCTGTAAAAATAAGTAAAGAGATGATTAGGAGAATAGTAGCTACCATTTACCAATTGCTTATTATGGACCAGGTACAATACAAAGCGTTCTATCTGTATTAATCTGAGTCTCATGCTCCTATGAAGTAGGTACTATTTTACAGATGAGTAAACTGAAGCACAAAGATATTGAGCAGACAGGCCAATGTCAAACGATTGTAAGGGGTACAGTCAAGCAATCTGGCCTTAGAACTGGAGTCCCCTAACCACTGTGCTACACCGCTACCCAGCAGGACCCCCTTCCAGCTCTGACATGAGTCTCAGATGTTCCTTTCCCCTCGGTCACCCCCCTTCCCTTCAAGGCAGGTCAAGATTCTTGCTCATCTCCCTGCACTTCTAAGTGGTCAAAACAGGGGAGTATGGGCACCCTGATTTTCCCTCCTTTGGGAAGTTTAGGTGTCTGTCTTTTTCAGATTTTGCAGAGGTCCAGAGAATTATCGGGCTTCCTTTGTGGCTCAGCTGGTAAAGAATCCGCCTGCAATGCAGGAGACCTGGGTTTGATCCCTGGGTTAGAAAGATGCCCTGGAGAAGAGAAAGGCTACCCACTCCAGTATTCTGGCCTGGAGAATTCCGTGGACTGTATAGTCCATGGGGTTGCAAAGAGTCGGACATGATTGAGCGACTTTCACTTCACTTTAGAGAATTATCAGCTAAGTTACTACAATCGTAAGAAAGAAAATGTAATATGTATTCGTAGTAACACTTGATGGTGGCTGCTCTTGAGCGTGTCATTTGAATATAAATGCATTTTTGTCTTCCCAGGAAAAGGGGCCTGGAGACCTTTGGGCCTCATGATTGAATCAGATCATTAGGGTTCAGTCATACTGCTTAAAAAAAGAAAACAAGGGAAAACCCTAAACTCAGAGCAGGGATGAGGGAACTGCTAGGAAAGTCAGGGAGCAGCACGTGGGCAGCAAACATAAGGTGAGCTGCTTGGACTCCATCCAGGGATATAGTTTCTCATTGGCTTGGAGAGATGCTTAGGGAAAAGACCTGCCATGATGACCCAGACCAAGAGAGCCACAGTGTCAGTGAGGTGACAGCAGACAACAGAGGAAAAGACAGGGGAATCAAACCACAGCAGTCGGGGTCTGTTTGCTGTGGACATAAACATGCTACGTAAGCCTAGAACCAGGGCAGTGCTTTTTATATACTTTGTTCACTGTTCTAGCTCTTCCGCACACTGTTCTAGCTCTTCCATCTTTCACAGTTCTTGGAACATAGTAGCACTCAATAGATACTTGTCAAATGGATGAATGAATGATTGAATGACTAAATCAACCCCAAAAGCTTTAGCATTCTATAACTCAAAACAGTTATTCATTAAGAAAATGTTAAAAAATATGGTGATATATAATTATATTTTATTTATTTTTATATTTACTTTTATAGATTTTGTTGTTTTTTTCTTTATTATTGAAGTATAATCGGTTTACAGTGTTGTGTTAGTTTCTGCTGTATAAAAAAGTGAGTCAGCTATGTTATTTTTTATATTTTATATATATTTTATAAGCATTTCCATCAAAAATATTAAGGCTTTTTTACTCTAATCATGTTTAGTTATGTAGACATTCCATATAAATATTTTACTGTTTTATGTTTTATATTTTTACTATTTTATAATTATCATCATTGCTAAAAGATGGAAGGGGCAGGCAGGCAGAAAAATAGCAAAGCTCAGAATGGACTAAATATGATGGCAAGAGCTATGTGATGTGACATGTCCAGTACTGAAGCAGCCAAAATCAATAGCTGTGTACTTTCTAAAAGTCCTGCCCTATGTTCAGGCTTAATTCTTTCCTTAGAATAAGGAAAACACATCATCTTGGAATTTGCCGTGCTTTTTTATTTTTAGCTCACAAACATACTAAAAATATGAAGTATTTAAATTTGAGGGAAAAAAGGGTTATTTCATCTTAAAATGATCAAGATTATTAACTAAACTGATTTATTCCAGATTTTTATCCTGTAAGATATTAGTGAATATTTTATTAGAATCTAATTGAGATATAGTAGATAATTTTAACTTAGTGGCTTTTTTTCTTGAAATATAAAGTAAATAAAACATTGTCATAATTGGTAGCTGATGTCTTATAATTGCAGCAATAACATGAAAATGTAGTGGTCTTAAAATAATCCTGCACATAGAAAAGTATTTACTGAAATTTCACACTAGAGTATGTGCAATGGCAGTCTCCTAACATTGTAGCTAAATAACAGTGAATAAGTGCTTTGTTTTACAAATAAATTATGCATATATTAAAAAATATTATAACCTTGGCTACTACAATACTTTTTTTAACAGAGCTGCATGCTAAGTCGCTTCAGTCATGTCTGACTCCTTGCAACCGTATGGGCTGTATCTTGCCAGGCTCCTCTGTCTATATATATATATATATACACACACACACACACACACACACACACACACACACACACATAACTCTAGTTATAGAGAAAGGGAGGGAGAGAAAGGAGAAATTTGAAATATAGAATCAGAGTTATCCATGAGATTTCATAAGGGAAGAATGGCTGAGTTTCAGTGTGTTGTATTATACCCAGTTGGGACCAAGCTAGTGATCAGTGATTCAGAGATTAGGTCAGAATTTGGGGAGAAAATGGTTTCATCATCGAGTGCTAAAAAGATCTGGAGGTCAAACTCCAGATCAGTCAGGTCAGACTCCAGTTGCAGCCTATGCTTCACCACATCTGGGATTTAGACATGTCTTAAAGACCAGTGAGATGTGGTCTGTTTACATGAGAGTCCTCTGAGTAAAAAATTCTTCCTATTGGGAGTTGAGGCCATGGGCTTCAGTGTCTGGATAACTCCAAGTTCAGCATGGAGTCTGCCTCTTGGATTTGTCTCTTACTCCAGCCTACCACGGGTTCATGTTCTCAGCTAAGGACGTGAGTGGACACAAAAGCCATGGACTTAATATAGTTTCAGTGAATTAAACTCCCCCAAGAGCACAGGGATTCCAGAGTGTCAGTAGCATGCAACAGGATGCAGCAGCCCAATAGAAAGAAGCATTGCTATGACCAGAGGCAAAGCACCTGCCTACCAGTATGACCAGCAGAGGCTGAAGGAATCACTGCAGACTGAGTGGTCACATCCTCAGGACAAGAACCTTGAGAGATGGAGAGCCCCAATACTGGAGGCTGTGATACACACCATTAATCACTTTCAATTCACTATTATCTGTACTCCTAGGTGATATGGCCTAAAGCAACACAGACAGATTTTCTATATGATAAACCTGTAGTGAATCTTTAATAATCATTCATGCTAGGCTGGTACCACATTACTTTTCCTTGTATCTTATCTTCTGATTTCATACTCTTCCATGTTGGGGATTTCTCTTCCTATTCTAGAATGCCATACGGTGGGGGGCAGTGTTTTAATTTCTGTTTTGTTCTCTTAATCCTATTTCTCCTGTAGGGAAAAGTCTCCTTGAGGGGTATGTGGTGGTGGGCAGGGGGTGGGCTAGAGAGTGAAAACCTTTCTAGAAGTGTCCCTGGATTGTCTAACCAAAATAAGTAGGTGAAACAACATATACTCGCTCATCCAACAATGTCAGAACCTAAGCCCATTTTTTGTCTTTCTGATACATCATTTATACCTTGGGTAACAGTCCTTGCTATAGGGCCACCTGTGCACAAAAAGATTACAGAACTTCCTTGAACTAATGAGCTAAGTTTTTAAGAGTACAGGTTATAATATAACCTGTAAGTTTTTACATAATATATAATATTATATAGTATTTAAATAGTGTTATATACATTACTATATATAATTATATATTACATTTTATATAATATAATATAGCCTTAAGTTTTTAATGAGTACAGGTTATAATATTAATTTATCACTTTATGGGTTGGTCACCCTATGCATTGAATGAGGAAACCAAGATCTAAAGAATGGTTTTTATCCTCATTAACATTTACTGATCATTCTTGAACTTGAAATAAGAAAGATGTGTCCAGAAAAATCTGTGCAGATTCTAGTGCCTGTGTACTTCTCTTCTGCTCTGTGCAAAGAGGAATAATGTATAAAGACCATATTGACAATTAGATCTCTTTGAAGATGACTGGTTTTTAAAGGCTTTTAATAACCTGAAGATGCCAGCTGGGATAACATAAGAAAATGAGTTTAGTACACCAATTATATGCTCCCATAATTCTATGCACTTTCCTAGGATCCCGATGCAGCGGACATACCAAATAGTTATCACTGTATATGCCAGTTTACCAATTAAAATCAACTCATGGTCATCTTCATGTTATATTGCCACCTTCTATCATCCCTTCTTTCAATTCCAAACTGCAAGGGTTATGGCTGCAATCAAAGCTGAACTCGTTTACAGCACTGTATAACTGCCTCAGTAATTAAACACCAATAACTCACACTCGGTATTTGGGTTTGGACTACCTCTTGCATATTTTAAGTTTTCAATGTTATTGTCTAGGCCACAGACTAATATCCTGGTAAAATAAAGTGCCGAGAATAGGTACGCCCTGTGGACTTTACCTACAAAAATAGGAATGACTACATCAAAAATACGGTTTCCTCTGTGAAAAGAAAGGCATGGGCCAGCTGGGCAATGAGAAGGGCTGTGCTAGCCTCTTCTTTTGTTTTTTAAGTAGTCAAGTTTCAGGAGATCCGTTCGATCCATGAAATAGTCTGATGTTATAAGAAATCTCCGCCCTCAAAACTGTCCTTGCTGTCCTGCAGGAGATGTGTGTGTCACAGGCCTTGAACAAGCGTCCCCGCCTGTGCAATGATGATGCTCAGTTGCCCAGTCATGTCTGACTCTTTGCAACCCCGTGGACTGTAGCCCTCCAGACAGACTGTAGCCTGTCCATGGGATTTCCCAGGCAAGAAAACTGGAGTGGGTTGCCACTTCCTTCTCCAGGGGATCATCCCAACTCAGGGACTGAACTCTCGTCTCCTGGTGGGCTGGCAGATTTTTTACCGCTGAGCCACCGGTTAAGCCCTGCCTGCACAGAGGAGGCAGTCATGGGGACTGACCCCCACCTGGCTGGCAGGTGCATGGGATGCTGTTTAGGAGTTGAGCCTCCAGAGGGCGCACCTTCTTCTAGTTGCAGGAAGGCAGATCATGTGCTGGCCATCACCTTTCCAATCTCCTTTGAGTGGAAAAGCCCAAGCCTTGCAGCCGCTTGTTGCACAGGACAAACGCACCGTGTAGAGAGGGCCTAGAACCTTGACATTTACCCAATGCCAGGTGATCCGGCGACTCCTGAGGAAGGGAGCGGAGGGCAGGGCCTGGGACACATGTCCCCCACCCCAATCGGTAGTGAGCAGCTCCCAGCTCCTCTTCCACAGGCTGGTTACCTTTGGGAATCTCAACAGCAGTAACCTTCCAGTTCACTCCAGCTTATTTCTAGGCTTGTTTATAGATGATCACACAGCATTATGAATGGAATTTGGGTATTATCTTATACCTAACCTATTCTGTCTCTTCTCTGAGCCCCCAACCTCTAGAGTCAAGGCGGGTTGTTTTGACTTTAAATAGTATTTATGCCAAGTTTAATATGTGAGGTTTTTTTTTCATCGTCAGTGAAAGTTATTGAACCTTCAGCGGGAAATTGACTGTGGGGGACACGGCTGAGTCAGCATCTTAAAGGGCACGTCCTGCTCCTAAGCAGCAGCCTGAGCCGACGGCCTCGCTACTTAGGACAGGACCATAAATATGTGGGTGCCTTGTGTTCAGGTGTCTGCGTGTTCATACAGGGTTCTCTTTATGAATTGTGTCTTAATCCAATGCCACATCAGAGAAAAGATGGCTGTACTTTGTCACTCTTGAGTATTGAAAATATTGGGGGCGGGAGGTGATGGAAGGGAAGGCAGGGCTGCAAGTCCAGGCTGACCTCTTCTCCTGCTGAACTAAGCGGCTCTGCGTGGAAGGCTCTTCAAGGACCCACCTGGTCAGGTACATCCTGTGGTGACCCTGACCTCCTCTCAGATCACCTTAAACAGCCACTGTCTGTCACTTCTTTCCATTTGAAAACTGTCTCCCAGAGGACACTATGAGCAGCTACTTTTCCTGGGAGAAGATTCTCCCACCTTCTCTCCTCCACCTATTATTAACACAGTGGGTTCAACTGCATTCCTTACTTGAAGACCCAGAGAGTCTGAGCCTGAGGGAATGGAATCAAAGGCAGTTCAGTTTTCGTTTCAGAGCAGTGACAGCCCTGCCGGTCCAGGCAAGACAGCTTGGAGGGCAAGAGGGAGGCTGTTAGAGCCCCAAACAGCGAAGGGAACTGTAAAGGCCAAGGGGTCAGAAGCTTCCAGAACATTAGGGCCTCTGGGCCTGGATCACTCTCCCTTCTTTCCTGGTTTTCTCTAGTTAGAGCCCTCAGCCCCTACAGAGATGGAATCGGAACTGAAGAATTGATAGCCCCTCACTTCAGTGATGGGCTTCCTCGATGGCTCAGCGGGTAAAGAATCTGCCTGCCAATGCAGGAGAAGGGGCTTCCCCGGTGGCTCAGAGAGTAAAGAATCTGCCTGCAATGCTGGAGACCCGGGTTCAATCCTTGGGTCAGGAAGATCCCCGGAGAAGCGAATGGCGGACCTGCTCCAGTATTCTTGCCTGGAGAATTCCATGGAGAGAGGAGCCTGGTGGGACACAGTCCGAAGGGTCGCAAAGAGTCAGCTATGACTTCAGTGATATGGGCGGGGCTTAGCCATCACGAGGGTTTCTTCACTTCACCCAGAAACTGTGAACTCCTGACGGCGATGCTCCGCTCAGCCTCCTCTTCAGAAGCCCACCGTGGATGTAACTGTACAGTTATCTTTGCGTCCTCACGCCCCCCGCTTCCGTGCGCCGTCCCCTCCAGTCTGACTAGGACACCTCTGGTCATCCTTGCAGTCCCCGTAGTTCACATCCGCCTTCCCTCTTATGCAGACGTTGACTAGGTGCGCACTCCGGTCCGGGCCCCCTGCTCCACCCCCAGAGGGGTCCTGCACACGGCTGCCAGATCAGCAGCAGTCTATGTTGGTGCCAGTTTCCTTCTGACCAAGCTTAGCATCTTCTTAAAGTCTTTAGAGTCTATCACTTCAAATTTCTTTAAATGGGCATTAAAAGTGCTCTGAGCTCTAACCTCCAGTTCACTTCTCCAGCCTGTTTCTCAGGCTCCCACGTACCCACCCTTCACAGGCGTTCCAGGTGATGTGTCCAGTCCATACTCTGCCCTTCCTATCTTTGTCCCATCCTCATTCCTCTGTCTGCATACTTAAAGCCTCCACCATCTGTCTGATCCTGCTCAATTGCCCTCCCCGGTGAAGTTGCTCTTACTGTCCTTCAGGCAAAAGTGATCTGCTCATTCTTTCATTGTAATTATCATGTCTACCTTGTGATATAAATCTTTGTGCACCTGTCATCTGGTTAAACTAGGAGAATTTTTCGGGGAGAATACCCTTGTCTAATTCATTTTTGTAACCCTTAAATCACCTAAAGCCAAGCCTTGCTCCTGGTGCTGAAGAAATCCCTACTGAGTGACCAATTCATGGATCTATTTGCAATTTTGATGGCAGAGGAAGTTACAACATGTGAGTAGAATTCTGAAGCAGGGCTCTGTAACAATGAGAATGCTGCAAATCCTCTCAGCCCCTTGTTTTAAGTTCTTGATTTTTAATTTCCTGGATTTCCCATGAAGCATTAAGTATATGAAAATAAAGGGATTCTTTGTCTTTGTTTAAGATGTTCTCTTTGAGTATTCAGTAATGACAATATCTGCCCTTCTCTGGCCTACAGCAGGGCAAATGTCCCTTGCCATTAATTCTTGGTTAATTCAGCAATTTAATATTATAGAAATTGCTGAAGTGAGATTCTTCATTCATATGTCTCGCTACCACTACTCTGATGACTAAATTCTTTAAAACTATTATCTTCTTGAATCTTGAGATTTCTCCTTCTTTTTATTTGTATGGTTCTATATTCTGTCCCTTCTACCTATTTTTGAAATTATGTACTACTTTGATAATTCTGTATGTTTTTTCTCACTTGAAAATGGATCTATTCAAAATCTTACAAGCATGTACAAATCATGATTGTGTTGGTTCCAAGGTACCATCTGAAATATGAAGTCAGGACATACTATCTGATCTAAGGGTTTTCTACAGTCTTAGTAGCCAGAGCTCCCCTTTTAAGACAGTCTTTATAAGGCTGCAGACACAATAAGATAAGAAAGAGCAAACATGTCAGCAGACAAAGCAGCCCCTAGACCTCTTGGCTCATTTAAAATTTCCAGGCCTCAGATTTCCAATCTGAAAAGCAAAGTGATATCCAGCTATAACATGCTATCACTTTACGAGCTTGTAAAACTTATATCTAGAAGGGAAAGGGAAAATAAAACACAAAGCAACATAAAGTTGACAAAACATTTTGGGGTCCTTAGAATTTCTAAATACCCAAAGTTTTAAATATAAGCTCTATTTAAAAATGTGAGTATTTTGTAGAAGACTTGGCTTAACTTGATGTCATTATATATTATAAGTGATTTCCAAAGCCCACCATGGCTCTGTTAACATTTGAATGGTAATATAGTATACAGTTGGGGCTTCCCCAGCGGCTCAGCAGTAAAGAATCTGCCTCCAATGCAGGAGCCGCAGAAGACATGGGTTTGATCCCTGGGTGGGGAAGATCCCCTGGAGGGAGGGCATGGCAATCCACTCCAGTACTCTTGCCTAGAGAATCCCATGGACAGAGGACCCTGGCGCACTACAGTCCATGGGGTCGCAAAGAGTCGGACTTGACTGAGCAAGCTAATCACAGCACAGGTGGCGCTGGTGGTAAAGAATCCGTCTGCCAGTGCGGGAGACACAGGAGATGTGGGTTCAGTCTCTGGGTTGGGAAGATGCTCTGGAGGAGGAGCTCACTCCAATATTCTTGCCTGGAGAATTCCAGGGACAGAGGAACCTGGTAGGCTACAGTCTATAGGGTGGCAAAGAGTTGCACAGGACTCAAGTGACTTAGCACGCACGCATAGTATACTATAGTACTTGTGCAGAAGATAAGTGATTATTTTAGGTAAGATAAGAATCTCAGTCTCATCAGTATAAAGACTTACACTTGTGCCACCTCTAAATGTTTAAATAGTAATATCTTAAGTACTGACTTGGCAGTGTATAAAACCTCTTCTCTCACATGAGTCTCATAAGCTCTTGGTGAGGGCTGCTTTATTACAGCTGCATTTTACATGTGGGACAATGAGCACCATAGCACCGGAGATAACGATGCACGGACTTGGCTTTGATTCCCGCCACCCCCCCCCCCCCCAGTGTTCTGTTTTGGTTTTGAAGACAGTTCTTCTTTTTAAGTAGCTGAATAGGAAAACATAAGCAATATCATGGAATTTTATGTTGAAGTCACTTCTCTTGATTTAACTTTTATCTTGGAACTTTTGTGGCACATCAACAGCCTGGGGAACCAAACAAGCATGAATGGTGGATGAGGTCTGAGAAAAAAAGAATTTTTTGGCTGAATTTAGGCATTGAAAAAGAGACTTTTCATGGTATTCTTTGGACAATCAATATATTTTGTTATTAACTATTTTGTTAGAAGCATCTCTTTGTATTATGGTTGTGTCATCCATGTGACTTCTTGCCCTAGGGTTTCACACTGCTTAGAAACCTAAGGAAATTGGAAATAGCAAACGTTATGAAGATATTGCATCATTCTCAGCAAGAGGGTGTATGATCCATTATTCTGACATCTTGCTTGTCTTCTTTACAGTCTGATTGGTTATCTAGCTGTATAGAAATCTCTCAACATCTGGAAAGCTCAAAGGAAAAAAGAACAGACCCACTTTATTATCCTGTGTTCTCCAGGCCTGCCAAGTACCTTATAAGAAAGATAACAGGGATATGAGATTGCAAACATCAGTTTAATGATAAAGCACTTGTCAGGAGATAAAGTCTTATGTTTAAGGCATGAGAACTCATGAGCTAGAGACTATTTGGGGAAGATATGAAGTAAAGAATGTGAGGCTGGGTTAATGTTTGTATGGTATTTCCTAGGGTGATGTATGACATTAGGGACATCACGGGTAGTGATCTGCATATGTGCACTATGATGACTTTAACCCAAGACATTGATGGTAAATCTTTGAGGCTTTTTAGAAGTTATTCTGAATTAATCTCTGTATACTGCCCCAACTTGTGTGTGTGTGTGTGTGTGTGTGTGTGTGTGTGTGTGTGAATGCACATCAGCTTAAAACAGATAGTCAGGTGATTTGGAGCTTCAACTCTGGCTCTAGAAAAAAGATCCTGTGGCTTTCATTGTTCCCAAAGAGAAAAGCCAACAGAAAAATCTTCAAGGAAACAAGATCTGAGATGAAACACTTTGGCCACTGGGTGCCATCCTTGCTCCACGCAAGGATTTGCTGAGCTGCCTTTCTAGGAAAATGGTTAAAACCCAAAAGACAGTAATGTAAAAGTAATTCCAAGATATAATAATGTTTGTGTGTGTGCATGACCTGGAATATGTTAGTGACACAGGCAGCTTATTCATTTGCCCAGGCGCGAGGCCAAAGAACTGGGAAGAATCTCGGTTCAGCCTTATCAACAAAGCCTGGTCCAGGCGTCCGCTGGCTCTGTCCCAGCCAGTGGGTGTCAGGGGAGGGGCTGGGAGCTGACAGTGAGGTGGTGGTCTCAGACGCTCCACTAATGATCTCTACTGTTGTGTGTAGCACTGTGTGTGACAGGGCTTGAAGCTCGTCATCTGTGGGCTGTGCGCTGTCCCCTCCAATGCAGCCCTTTCATTCCCAGACCCGGGGGACCTTTTCCTCACTCTCCTTCCTAGGAATGCTGCTTGTTGGTGAAATAGTGAATCTATTTCTGGTCCTTTTTGTCTCCCTAGAAGCCATTCATGGAGCTCATACAGATACCACCTCAGAACCCCCATAGTCAATAGCACAGTATCTGTGCAGGATTTTGCTATCTTTGTATTAGACACTTCTATACAGAAAACCAAGAAATTAAACTTGGCATTATGAACAAGAATAGCCACAGAGAGTATTCTCCGGCTGTCATGTAATACAGGCTGATGTTTCCATCCAAGGCCTCAAACATTTCGTTGGGATTAAGAGGAATTAGGGTGTGAACAAGGAAGAATTTTAATAAAAATTGAAAATTGGTCAGTCACACTCTAACAGGGAAAACTCTAGAATCCTTTCTGTGAGATCACCTTATGGATGGGATCCAAAGTCAGGATAGATTTTGCCTCATTCCTCCAGGTGGGGAACCATGCAGCTGGCCTCCTAGTTGGCCCTAGAAGGTGGCACAGTGATGCCTACGGGTACTTCTTTAGATTCACTGTAATCAAATCCATACCCCCATGAAAGGACAAAGGGTGAGAAGGGCTGGTGAGAACTTACCGAAGGGCAGGCTCTCTTCAACCTATCCCGGGATAAAAGGCTTATATACTATTCCACTGTTAAGCATCTCCAGGTGGACGGACTTTAGAATACATTTTCTAGGCTTACTGCAGGATAACCTGATACCAATCATTTTATACTTCTAAATATTGCTGTTCGCTCAAAGCAGTGCTATTATAGCTATAGCATTCTTGCTGATTCCAAGAGCTTTCATAGCTCTTATTTCATTGAATGTTAACAGAGCCTTTAAAGAGGCCTTGGTGGCCATATCCTATTTATGGATTGGGCAGCTGAGGGAGAGACAGCTCACTGCCAGTTTTGGGGGCCTGGCTTCTCACTGCTGAGTTCTTTTGCCTAGACTCTCCTGCTCAGCACCTGTGCAGTCTGCTCTGTGTGACAGTCACCTGGAAAACAACAAATGTCTCATGAATGTTTTACCATGTGCCAGGTCTGTTTCCAGTGCCTTACCTATAGTAGCTCACTTAATCCTCAGAAAACCCCAACTATTATTTTTCATATTTTCTAGATGATGAAACTGGGGTACAGAGAAATGCCCAATTAATTATAGTGTACAGATTAAAAAAAAAGCAAGGTGAAAGTTGTCACGCTGAATTTGTTACATTCCCTTTCAAAATGATGTGGAGCCCTGTTTGTTTTAGGTTTTTCTGGTCCTGGTTTGACCCTGTCCTTATGGTCAGATTATGAACCTTTCTGTAACCATGGCTTAGTTCCTTAATAGACGAGTTCAAATTTCAATAGTCTCTGATGTGGCTGTTTGGATTGGTTGGTTTGTTTTTAAGCTTACATAGACTGTGAGGTTACCCGGCCCTACTGTTTCAGCAAATGCTCTTTCTCTGCCTTCAGCATGCTGAAAAAGCAACTTCAAGGGAGAGGTCTGTGAAATCTAAAAGCAATTTCCCCCCCAAAGGGTAAATCCCAAACATATCTTGTGCTGAATGATCCCATTCCTCTCTCTCCTGGGTTTATTTTCCTCACATACACTGTAATTCATCTTAGGCCTTTCCAGAGGTGGAAGGAAGTTCTATGAAAACCTAGCTTGGTGATGGTTTCTGCAGCAACAGGTGGCCATCCTCACCACTGGGCTTACGTTTGTCAAACAACTCCATGAAGCCCTGAAGTTGGAGCCTAAGGGAGGACACTTTGTATACTTCCCTCACCATCCAGAGGAAAGCCCTAGAATTCCGAAAAGAAAGACAAGAGGGGGAGAGGCTTTCTGTGAGTTCATTGCTCCAAAATGAAAAATCATGGGAATCTGTCTCCCTTTAAAACCATGGAGAAATTTATGCTCCTGCCTGAAATATCTTTCAAATCATCCATGATCTCGTTAAAAATAGCTTTCCTCTGGTTCTCTGAGAAGTTATGTTGAGAGCACAGGCTGAGTTATTTTGATAACCCCCTTAAACACCAAAGGTCCACGTGTCATATTTTTGGGGATATCTCTGTGTTTGCTGGGCAGCATTCAGCATCTCCCCCACTGGAGCTTTGTGCAGGGAGAGCCTGCGCCGTAATTCTCTCAGGAGGAGGCAGGATTGCTTAGGGTGTGAGGTCCCAGGTAAATATTCCTCTATATATAAGCTCAGAGTTCCTCCCAGGAAACATGACAAACAAGAGTATGTGTGTGCATGTGTGCTCAGCTGCAACCAATTCTTTGCACTCCTGTGGACTGTAGCCCGCCAGGCTCCTCTGTCCATGGGGATTTTCCAGGCAAGAATACTGGAGTGGGTTGCCATGCCCTCCTGCAGGGAATCTTCCCGACCCAGGGGTGGAACCTGTGTCTCTTGCATCTTCCTGCCTTGTCAGGCAGATTCTTTATCACTGAGCCAGCTGGGAAGCCCCAAACAAGAGTACACTGCATACCAAAAAGAATATCTGCCCCACGAGATTAGACTCGAGAAGCCACCTGACCCGTTCTGGAATGGGTGGCAGCAAGCCTCTGAATGTGTCCTCGAGTCAAATGGGCAGACCACATCACTGCAGCATTGAGGCCCTGGTTGTGCTGACTACAGCCTGGCTTTGCTTTATAAAGGAGTCACCATGGCCTCTATCAGGGCCTAAGTTTCTCATCTTTCAGCAGCCCCCTCTAGAAAGAACTGTTACCAAGTTCCAGTTTGGAGAATGTTAGGGAACTTTTCCACTTGGTCCAGTTTGGGCCAAGTGGCCATCCCGGGACCAACCACCTGTGCCAGGGCATAGTCACTGAAGAACATGTCAGCTCCCAGGTGCACACATGGTGTGAGTGGGAGAAGGAGCAGTGCCCTGGAGAGGAGAGCAGTACTGGGTGGATAGTGTCACGGCTGTCCTTCACAGGGGAGTGTATCTGCATGGCACGCTCAGATTCCCTGAGCAAAGGGGAGGCACTCACGATTCATAGTTTGTAGACACTGGGTGACCCCTGCCAGGGACCTACCTGCTGAAGTGGTTTCTCGAGAGACTTTGTCTAAATCACATTATTAAAAAAAAAAAATTATGTCCTCAAAGCATTTCTATATCCACAGCTAATCCCACTAATGGTCACCCTGATTTGGCTCTCAAACTCAGCCAAATCTGATAAGGCAAATAAATATAACTTCCAGATATGTGCCAATTAAATCGGCCCAGGAATTCCTCTTTAACAACTGCTTCAGAATCTGGTCATAGCATAACAGCATCTCTATTGCACGTGGACACTGGAGGCTCTGATATGTACTATAACCAGAGAAGGCCCCTTCAACAGGATCCACCAGTAACCCACAGATACCTTCTGGAATAGTTTTTTCATGAACTAATTAGGACCTACGGAAGGATTAATCAGATCAAAGTCTAACATCCCTATGTCTGATGTTTGAAACTCACAGTAAAATAGTTCAATTCCTAATCTACTTCCTGGCCTCATTAGAATTCAATTAATAGAAGGACATTCTTTCCTAGAGGCTCTTTGGCAGATTTGTGTATGAACAGTTAACCCGGTGTTAGCAAAAGCAGTTATTTGTATCCAAACAGCTCTCTGGCAGCAAAGAAAATCCCAAAGCTGTTTAGACAAGACTTTGCTTGGTCCTCCCACCAGGATGCAAATATTTGAAGTGGACAGAGAGGGATAAAATGCAGTCCATGATGATCCCCACACTGACCACATCCTGTGGCTGCCGGATATTTGGACTTGAAGGTCAGGGGAGGAAGGTGAAGGAAGGGGCGCTGGAGACAAGGAGACAAAAGAAAAATTTAAAAGGCCTCCTGACAGTGTTTAAATTATTTCCCTGAACAAACAAGTCTGGATTTTAAAATGTATCAACAAACAAGTACAAAAGATACAGAGAAATGCACATATATTTCTAGGTAGATCTGCTAATCAGACCATGAAAAGCAGGATATTGAGGGTAAGACAACCTTGAGGGTTTTTTTCTTTCTTTTTTCCCGTAACTGTTCTTCAGATGCCTAAATGTAGACTCTGGGAGATTTATTTTTCTTCCACGGGGTATGTTATAGTTGTCACTCAGCCTTGAAATAGTTTTCCTCTCCAGTGGAACATCAGGCCAGTGATATATTTGCATAGCTGTTCCCACCTGTCACTCATGTCAGCCTCATGCGTCACCGTGCACAGAATGCTCACCCAGCCAATGGCAGGCTTTTAAGCTGCTGCATTTACGGGACATGTTTTCAAAATATTCGCAGTCACCCAGCAACAGGAAAAGGCATTTCATTGGCTCTCTCCCTGTCAGCTAGGAAAGAGGACAATCCAGATGGACTTCAGCTGTGAAGAACAAGAGGAGGCAGTGGAAAGGTGGGGAGGCTGGATGTCCGAATACCCGAGCCTCTCGGCGACAAATGTGATCTTTTATCAATACAAAGCATGATGCTTTTGTCCTCCCCCCACCCCCGCAAATAAAAATCCAATTTTAAAGAATAACACTGTCATGAAGCACACAGTTTTCATCTGCAGGGTCATAAGGATGCATAAAAGATCAACCTTGGCCCCCAGTGTTATCTGCCTGATCAAAGGAAGTCTGCTGAACATGGAGCCTCCATGAGAAATAAATTCAGGCTTTTTGCTATGGAAACAATTAGCCTCTCTCTGATAGAGGTGAGATGCCATCGATAGTGGGTATTCTAAATGTGATATAGACCCCTTAGGTTACTTTACCAGTATCTGATCTTGTGAATTATTTTGCTCTTAGAAAGTTCTACCTCCTCTTCAGGCTACCTCTCCCCCAACCCACCCAACTCCCCACCCAGAGAAGAATCAAGGAGAGAGCCAAGGAACAAATCAAGGTGACCTGGCCCTGATCAGCCAGCTATCTGGCCACCCAGGCTCCTCCAGTTTCTCCTTCACAGGGTCCTGTGCAAACCACACAGGAAGACAGGATTTTCTCTTTGTTTCTGCTCTTTTGTTGTGACTATGGGACAGCAAATTAATATCGACTGCATGCATAGGCGAAATCAAAGCAATTAGAGAACCGAAGAGCAAATCAAAGCTCTGAAATGAACTCGCTGCAAACCAGACAAGGAAAAAAAATTAGTGAGTCAACTGACAACCCCCAGTTCTTGCTGAGGTCCCAGCCTCCCCTCACTTCAGGCTGTGTGACGGAAGGGCCTACGCTTTTAGTGTAGTGATTAAACACAGCTAAACTCGAAAGGCTTCGACGCCAGAAATGCGTGCATGTCTTGTCGCTGATTAAGGACACTGGCAGAATGCAGAGCAGGCAGTGGGAAGTGGAAACTTGCTCAGCATAACTCTTCCCTGCCCACTGCCCTGAGCAGCCACTCTTGGCTGGCTCAGAACAGCCAGATGGAGGGAAGGTGCTGTCTGCTCTTTCTGAGAGTCAGTGACGTTGGAAATTAACACAGTCGATAGTGATTATCATTAACAAGTCCATTGTTAACTGGGCTTCCCTGGTGGCTCGATGTTAAAGAATCTGCCTGCAATGTAGGAGAACTGGGTTCAATTCCTCGGTCAGGAAGATCCCCTGGAGAAGGAAATGGCAACTCACTCCAGTATTCTTGCCTGGAAAATCCTATGGACAGAGGAGCCTGGCTGGCTACAGTTCATGGGGTCACAAAGAGTCAGACACAACGACTAATACAAGCAACGTATTAATAGTAGATCCAATACTATTCCATGCCTATTAATTCTGTAGACTCACATTAATAAATTAGTACACGAGTGTCATTTCTGTATATTTTTTATGGGTATACAGATAATACAGATTTGCCTTAGCTGGACTCTAAGCTACTTGAAAGTTGCTGTATCTTCAATGCCTCACACGGTGCCTAGCACATAGTAGGTGCTCAATAAATATTTCTTTAGTGACTGAAACAGTAAATTGATGACTGAACTAATGAATTCACAAATGACACAGAATCTATGAATCTGTGTGAGTTTCACAAATGACAAGCCTTGGAAAGTTGTAAAACATTTCAATCTTCTTTTAATTGTTTGAGTGTATGTGTCTTGTTCAGTTGCTCAGTCTGACTCTGATCCCACGGACTGCAGCACGCCAGGCTTCCTTGCACTTCACCATCTCCTGGAGCTTGCTCAAACTCATGTCCACTGAGTCGGTGATGCCATCCAACCATCTCATCCTCTGTAACCCCCTTTTTCTCCTTCCCTCAGTCTTTCCCAGAATCAGGGTCTTTGCATCAGATGGCCAGAGTATTGGAGCTTCGGCTTCAGCATCAGTCCTTCCAATGAATATTCAGGGTTGATTTCCTTTAGGAGTGGTCCTGAAAAGCCAGCACATCATCAACCCATGGGCTAAAGCTTCAGGAGCAATTATAATTCAGATGTGATCCCAAAGAAGGCCTTCTCCGACACGTCAGAGCTTTGGAAGGCTTTTTTTCTCTCTCACTTACTAGAGCTCTGTGTACTAGAAAGAAGGTAATTGAGAAGCGGGGGAGGCCTCAGTGGCAGGCCTAGGTCAGAGTGAGTGTCCTGGCTGGACATTAAACTCACCTAGACACCAGAGCTCTTAAAAACAATACCAATATGTGAGCATCACCCCCACACAGTTTGGAGGAAAAAAATGGGGCAGAGGCCTAGTACTGGTATGTTTTAAAACTCTCAGTTCATTCTGTGATGGAGCTAGGAATGAAAAGCCCAGATCTAGGCTGGTTCCCAAGTTGGTATCTCACAGAACACCAAGTAATATGTGCCGCATATCTACAAAAAGTGTTCTGGTGAATACTCAACTAATAAAGTTAAATAGTTGACTTTTCTGAGACTTCATACCCTCCTGGGCATTGTGCCTTCTCTGGTAGGGTACGTACCAACTTTTGCCCACATCTCTGTCCAAGGCCACCTGCTAATGGCGTCTGTAACAGAGTGCCAGGGAGCACCAGCCTGGGCACCCTGTGCCCTGGGTCCTCACATCATCAAAGGAAGGAAAGGCACAGAGAGTCCTGAGAAGAATGAGTCGGGGCATCCGCCAGGGGCCATGCTCTGTAATCTGAAAAGCCACGGAACATTCAGATCCTAGCATTGATTCTGTTCAGAGAAAAAGCCTTTTAATTATTGTGCTTATCATTAAATAGTAGTTGCAATAAAGACTTGTCTCAGGAATTTCCAAAGAGCAAGTCACTTAAATTACAGCAATGGATATTTCAAGGCTGTTCCCATTTTTATTGTCAATATTTCTACCCTGAAAAGAAAATGCATAGCTGTTTTGAGTTGTAAATTGCCTCAAAGGATGGGCGCTCCTTAAGATTCATCTTACCTTAGAATATCCACAGACGCCCAGAGAGCAGGGCTTTACTTCCAACTGGGGATCTTAGAAAGGAGGTGGAAATAAAACGGAATTGACAGTGATACTGATCCCAAGTATGTGCAAGAATTAACGATGTACTAACTATCTAACTGCCTAAAATAAAAATTGGTAGTTGGTGATTTGTGTTTTACTGGGCAGAGGTGGCAAGGTTTCTTATGTGAGATTATGTACTGTTGTAAATGAAACCTTGACTCCAGTTTTCAGGGTCTGAGAAGGGAGCCATATGAGCCTGCATCTGCATCTTCCCTTCTGCCCAGGACATTCTCTGAATATCTGACTTATTCCCTTTCCCAGTGACCTCATCATTTTTCCATTCACAATGTCAGTAATATATAACAGTCAGCAATTTCTAAGTCACAGTAAAATAGTGACTATACTCTGTCACAAGCATCCTCAGAAATTATTCAGGTTGTTTGTGTTTAAAATAATAGCTTTAGCTATTATTATTATTACAGCTATCATTTATTGAGCACCTACTATGTCCCAGGCACCTTACATGTTGTATAGTAAGTTAATCATCAAAATAATTCTCTGAAATTAGTGATTTGTCCCTTCTTGACTCACTGACTCATTTGAAAAGACCCTGATGCTGGGAAGGATTGAGGGCAGGAGGAGAAGGGGACGACAGAGGGTGAGATGGTTGGATGGCATCACTGACTCAATGGACATGAGTTTGGGTGAACTCCAGGAGTTGGTGATGGAGAGGGAGGCCTTGCGGGCTGCAGTTCATGGGGTCGCAGAGTCGGACATGACTGAGCAACTGAACTGAGCTGAACTGAACTAACCTGATGGGGCGCTATAGTTTAGAGAGAGAAAATGACTTGCTCAAGTCAGTATCAAAACTGGGATTGGAACTACTGTCTGTAAATGTTCTTCACAGTAAGGTATGCTTTTAAATGTATGGTATACCTTGTTCCATTAGTTAAGGGATATAGCAATTAATACAAAGGAGATAATGATATGTATTTATAACTTCATATGTGAACTCTTTCAGTATAATGAGACTTTAATCTCTAAATATAACTTTACAGCATATTTTAATTTTTAAAAGAATATTTGGCATCATATAATTGTGGCCCTTATTTGCAAAATGGTTTAGGGGCTGAAAATAGCAGATTAGTGGATACATATATATTTATACAGACATGTGCCAACTTTGATTTTGTCTAGTGAGCATCCTTTGATGTCTTCATCAGGGGAAGATGACTTTCCAGACTCATCTCTGTGACATGTTAACTCCTAGTTGTTTGGGGAGCTGTGATATCTGGCCACATTCCTTTAATGAGCCCTTTCATGATACATTTATTGATGAGAAAGCTGGCTGAAATGAGGACCCTGTCTGTAGCTGTAGAAAGTAACAAAGCTAACTAGCTCCTTAATCTCACTGTCACTGCCCGGAAAGAGAAGAATAATTTTGACATCCTTAATCTGACTTAATGTTTGATGACATCTGAAAGAAAGTGTTAGGAAGGATGATAACAACAACCAGAAAAAAAGCAGTTAAAAGATGAATTCATATATGTCCAGCAAAAATAATAGTAGACGGTTGCTAACATATATTGTGTCTCATGAGAAACTAGTCTATGCTCACCTATGCTTGCAATAACATACCCTGTATTTGACTCAAAGAAAATATCTTTTGGCATTTATCCACATTATTTTTCACCACCTAATTCAAAAGCAAAAAATTTCTAGTTATTTCGATATTTTATTTTTATTCCCCAGAAAATAGCTTCTGCTGCCAAACAATAGTTTTATCAATATAAATAATCTACCTTCAGGTGTTTTATATCATATTCAATGACAAACTGTGAAATGTAGCATTTTTTCTTTGACAGCCCATGAAATCCATCATCTGTTTTCATAGATCTTTCATTCAGAAAAAGATGTGAATTTTAAAGATTTATGGCCTGATATTTGATTTTAAGATTTGCAGCTTTTAAAGTCAATAACAGGATTTACTAGTAAAAATCTAAATTCAGTGGGTGAAATGTTATTGTAATCATTTATCCTTTGTGACCTTTGAAAGAATAAAAAAATAACTGCTGTCTCATGCCTATAGTTTATATCCAGTGACGCTAGATAAGAACAAGAAGCTTTTTTCCTTCACCTTGCAGTTCATGACTCTTCCAAGAGCTGCTCGTATACTGTCGCTCGGGGCTGAGCACACTGAATGATCTCAGTATTTAATAAGACATGACGAAATAAGACAGAAAAGGGCTTTACTCACCTGGTATGTGTTTATAAGACTAACTGGCATGATGAGAAATATGACCTGATTCATTTTTAGAAGATAAATTTATAATCCATTGACTCTCTTTCTTAGATGGGTTAGTGTACAGATCTCCTATATGGTCCATAAAATGGGTTCCATCTAAAGGTTCCATGTAATCAAATTATTATTATAAAAGAAAACTATTCTCCGGGGTAATTACAGTTTTTAAGAATATTCTCTTTTGGATAAACTGTATTATTTACTCTTTATTAGATGAATCAAAAATATTTCCATGTGCTGAAATTCTCCTGGTATAGAGGTATAGCTATGACCATGATGCTAAATGCATCATTGAAAATGCCTCATAGTCAAGGCAAAGCCACAGAAGGCTACTGAGTAGGTCAGATCTAAGACAGACTTGGAGCAGAGCACCCTGAATGTTTATAAATCCTGCCTCAAACTGGAAGCGCTGGACAGGGAATCAGGAGAGCCTGATCCTAAATCTGACAACAGTTACTCTCGCCTTGGGCAAGTCATTCAACCTCGCTGGCATTAGACCAGAAGGAACCAGTCTTCTATTATTTACAGACTTTCCGAGTGATATTCAGAGCCCCACACCTATTCTCCTTTGTTTCTAATATGCTGAATAAGATTGAGACAAGGTCTCAAAGGCTCTCCTGAAGTCCCAGAATGCTACAAGCAATCCGTTGAAAGGAAGGCTGCAATTCACCCAAGAACCCAAAGATCCAAAATGGAGCTCAGAATTAGAAGAACCACAGGTAAGGATGGAGGGACTCATGTCAGCTTCCCTAAGGATTTTAACTGGTCCAAGAGAGCTGTTTGGAACACTCTCCTAGAACAATTCTGTCCTGAGCTTGGAGACCGGAGCCCCCTGGGGCTTGGCCCAGATTCTCCCTTGCAGACCCCGTGTGCTGCCTTCCACCCACCCATCAGTGCAGCGTGGTGACTCAGGTGCAGGGAGGGCAGAAGCCAGCTGCTGGGAGTGCAGGGCCCACAGCAGATAAGTTCAAAGTGGAGCGTAGAATAGGGCAGAGCAGGGTGGACTCAGCCCACCTGTCAAAATGGGGCCCAGTTGAGGGATCATGAGGTAGCATTTCAGGAGCAGTGAAGCAGGTCCCTGAAAAAATTTTTGGTGCTTCTCAAGCTACTTCTTCTCCACTAGTGAGAACGCCACCTCCAGAATACTTGGTATCACGTGGAAGCTACAAGTCAACATTTCACACTGCATCTTCCAGCACCAGCTAAGTAAACCTTTCAGACATATCCGCTCCCCTTCTCCAACCCGCTGAGATTGCGGGATGTTTTCTTCCCTGGTCTTCCCTCCTGTGCCCACCTACTTCATCTCCATCACCCCAACCCTCAGTTTTGCTGTCACAGTTTAATACTTTCTTGTGGATAGTTATTAGGTTTCCCCAGGCAATCAATATCTATCTTATTTCAGTAATGTTTGATACTTAGATAATCCCAGTCAATCTTCTATTGTCTCTCAATTAGACTGAGCTCCTTACATTGCAGGTTTCATCCTTAACCACCTTTTTCCTCTCCTCTTCATCTCTCACCCTCTCAAAATCTCTGCCCATACCCACTTGTTTGATTAGGGGCTGTGAATCCTCACCTAGCATGAATAGCTTTCTCTCTCCTTGGCAGGTGAAGCTCCTCTTTGCTGGGTGTATGAATCTAGATTTGCTTTTTTTTTTTTTTTTTTGTCTCACTTGTGCAGAGATGTTATCTTTTTGTGTTCAGTGTTGTATTGAGAAATCAATACCAGTCGGATTATTTTTCCTTTTTAAGTTACTGATTGTTTCTGTTTGGCAGCTTCTAGATTTGTTTTTCCTCCAACCTTAGATTTCAGGAATTTTATCAGAACATGCCTGGGTGTAGGCATCCAGATTTCATCATTTCTGTAGCCTCTGGTCTTTAATCAGATTAGGAAGATGGCCTATTTCGGTTATTTAATTATTTTCTGTCCTCAATAGGTTCCATATTCCCCTTCTGGAATTCCTGGTGTTTGCTCATTTTCCTCCTGGATCTATCCTCCAAGCATTTTGTTTTTCCCTCTAGATTTTCAAATGTTTGTGTTTTTCTTTGTGTGTCTTTCTTTTCTTTCTTCTACTTGATCTTCCAACTCACTACTTGGAATAGGAATCATCTTCTTTATTTATCCACTGAATTTTGTTTCTAAAAATTCATTTTTGGTCCCATTTGTCTGCTGTTAATCCTTCAATGTGATGGTGATCATGGTGATAATCCTTAAATATTGGTGATGATGTGTGTGCATGCATGCATGCTAAGTTGCTTCAGTCATATCTGACTCTGTGTGACCGTAAGGACTGTAGCCCACTGGGCTTCTCTGCCCATGGGATTCTCCAGGCAAAGATACTGGAGTGGGTTGCCACGCCCTCTTCCAAGGGATCTTCCCGACCCAGGGATCGAACCCACATCTCCTCTGGCTCCTGCATTGGCAGGAGGATTCTCTACCACTGAGCACCACCTGCAAACCCCACAAGTGATGGTGGTGATGTGGAAAGTGTCTTCTGTCTCCTCCATCGGCTCTGTTTCTCTCTGGCTCCTGGGTCCCTTCCTAGCGTTGCTGTTTTCTTCTGTTCATGGGGGCTTAGGTCTACCTCCTGGGAGACTTCAGTAGCATCAGTCCAAAGAGCATGGAAAGATGCAGAGACCCCCTGGGTGAGCTATGAGCTGATAGGCAAGTTGTTAACCTCTCTGGGGACTTCAGCGAAGATCTCTTGGCTTCCTGGGTCCCTTGTCTGACTGCAAAGGCTGATGCCATTCCTGCTTCTCAGCAGTGGAGGAGGACTGAGCCCAACTGATAAGCCTGGGGAGAGGGTGAGGAGGAGCGTGGGAGGAAAGATACTCATGTCATTGCTACATCCACCCTCTCCACAAAGGGCCACAGGGGGCAAGGTGCTCCTCCAACTTGAGGAGCTCTCCAGCACTGGACCCAGACTCTCATCTGGCCCAGAGAAGCCAGCCTCCAAGCCAATCTTATCAGAATCCTGGCAGAGCCTGGGTTTTCCTAGCACCCTCAAGGGCCTGCACGCCTGCCAGTGGAGGCGGGGCTGGTGATGACTTTCCAACCCAATGTCTCATCAGCTAGAAAATAAGGAGTCTAGGCCCCCATCCTAGACTTACGGAATCAGAATCTCAAGGCACAACCGGGAATCTGTATTTGTCATCTACTCAGGTGAGTCAAGAGCAGAATTGAGTATTGAAACCACTGACTTAAGCTGATGCTACCACCTAAGGGTACTAAGAACCCATTCTAGATGTGCTAGGAGCTGAAGGTGCCCTGGTGAGAGTTCTGACCCTTGTGATTTTACACCCAAGGGTGCTAACTCACCCAAAGACCTGACGTACACTTAGACTCTTTTACTTTCTCAATAGCCAGTTTTCCTTTCTCTCCTTAGACCATGATTTTTCTATGACATTCAAAATCTGCTACAGTTGGGATAAGAATGAAAAATATTCCAGAATGGAAACAATCATTCTTTACTATGGACACCAAACCTGTAAAGCCAGGGCAATATAAGAGGGTACAGAGGAAAGGGTCATTATAGCAACTGAGGAAAGAACCATAACAAAGGTTTGTTCTAGCTGTCATTATGCGTCAGCTGTGGGTCAGCTATAGCTCTGTGGCTCCTCCCACACATCTTCATTCTAGGATTCAAGCATAAGAGCTGTCAAAACCACACAACAGCCTTACAGATTTGCTACGTGTGTATGTAGGGAGGGTTGGTACAATCATCTCCACTCACCTTCCTTGGACCAAAGCTGGTCATGGCCAAGCCTGAAGTCAGTGGGCAGGGAAGTATCTCCATTCCATGGATGGAGCTAGGTCATTGGTGGTACAAGGGCAAGTGACTCTTTTCACATGGACATGGAGGAAGCAAATAGTCAGGGCCAATAGTGCCATTCATCATACTTACTGGGCAGGAAAACATCTCTTTCAGAAATTATCCCAATTAAGAGGCCTAATAAGGAAAATTACCTGATAGGCAGGGACTGAATATAAGGACGAGTGGCCTGTTGTTCCTCCCAACTTGTGGATCTGTGGGAGGTCCTCTGTGGTTCAGGAAGAGGGGAGATGTTCTTTCTCTTCTTGCCTTCCACAGCGTGAATGTAGAAAAAGGAACTCAAAGAAGGTTTGCACATACTTTGGGTTCATGCTGAACATTCTAGTGTCATTACACAAATAAACAGAGCATGGAGCATTAGAGCAGTCCAACCCGTCACCACTATCCCACAGCACACAGCATCACTGTCAGACCTTGGGGACATCCCACTAGGACACCAGGATGTAGTTCTTCTCTTGCCTCCCACTCAGAGCTCTGCCACACACTCTTTTCTTCCCTTCCCCCAGTATCTCAGGTTTCGCTCTTTCTAGCCCTTCAAGATCCCCTCCTCCCTGTTTTCTAAGCTGGTGTCTCCCTTTGGTCTTGGAAATGTTTAAGTCTCCAGCCCAGCTCTTCCCTTCATGGCTGGGCAGGGGCAGAGGAAGAGGGGAAGGGAGAAAAGCCCCAAGGTGGTCTGGATGCCAGGGAAGCGATCCAGATGCCTAAAAACATGAGCTATCTCACCCAGCCAAGGCTGACATAGATTGTAGGCTCCTCTGCTCACACGTTCTCTCGTTTCCAACTTGAATTTCATGCTTGGGCCTGTCCCATGATCTCTTCCTGATTCTTGGCTGTGAGAGTTACATAACTGTCCAAATTCTTATGCTTCCACCCCTCTCCCCTTTCCCTTTGGATTTTTCACATCTTTTTAACTTGTTCAAGTTTCTTACCAACAAGTTGGTTAACCTCTGTGAGCCTCAGAGGGGTGTGAGATTCAATGAGGAATTCGTTGCAAGTGGTGTGTGTGTGTGTGTGTGTGTGTGTGTGTGTGGACACACAGTTATGTCCAACTCTTTGTGACCCCATGTGCTGTAGCCAGCCATGCTCCTCTGTCCATGGAATTTTCCAGGCAAGAATACTAGAGCGGGTTGCTATTCCCTCCTCCAAGGGATATTCCTGACCCAGGTAGCTGCTTGGAAAATGCTAATTCTATTTCTCTTCAAAGGATCTGAGTGTACCACTGCTTCTTGGCCATCCTGAATTAGATTAGATGAGGTTGATTTTAGAGGCATTTCTACACTGTACTCTCTTATCGGATGCTTGCACAGTTCAAAGCATACAGTAGGTGCTCAATGAGCACTTGATGAGCTGGTGTCCCTTCTTCCTCCCTCACCAGCCTTCCCCTCACCTCATCAGCTCCACGCGCTCTCTGCACACGTCCTGTTCTTCGCTCCGTCACAGGGGAAACCCTGAGAGCGGCACTTGCTCGTTTGACTCATGGGTGGGGCCAACAGTCTGTGACGCTAGTGGTCAGAGATGATGAGAGTTTATCAGAAAATCAGGAAGGCAGTGAAGTACCATTGTTTAAATCTTCAGTTCTACTTCCCATGTCTGTAGTGAGCGTCTCTATCAGGCTTTGACTCTTCAGTCCCTCTCCTTGTCCCAAAGAGAACCAAAGACAAACCAGTATAAATGGCTTCACCAAGCAACTTTTCACATCATTAGATCACTTTGCTGTTTATGTAGTGGCAGGACACAAATTCAGAAACACATTACACACAAATTGGGTCAGCAGCAGAGGAAAGAGCCGCTGCTACAGAGCTGCCTGCTGACCGTGGACGTGGTTGATGAGGTTGGTCCCTAGCATGACCCTCCTGCTCGCTCGGCCACGTCCCCTCTGAGCCAGGGTCCCCTCTTTTCGAGTAGAAATAGAGTTGAAACCTCTGTTACCTCTCTTGCCCATTGGAAATGGAGCTTTTCCTCAAAACCCAAGATCCCGCCTTCTTTACATTCCTAACCACCTCTTCCTTCAGAGGAAATTGTTCTCAGAGAAATTATCCTTTTACATCTGTCAATCAAATTAGGCTGACTTTTCGGGAAAGCCATCTGGATGGTACGGAAATGAACCTGACACAGATCTGTTCTGTCCTGCCCTCCAGGGGTTCCCTGTCTAGTAGGATGAATGAACGCACATCTCTCTGCAAGTACCTGGCATACAGGAAGCCCTCACTAAGTATCTGTTGAATGAATGAGTGAAAGAATGACTGCACAATAATTTTAACAGATGATAGCAAATGCTATAGAAGAATAAAGGACAAAATATACTGGGGGACTTGACTTGAGAGATGTGCTGTGGTTAGAGGCTTCAGGGTGGGCTTCATGAAGGGAGACAGATAAGACCAGAGCCTTGCAGATGGAGGCTGTTGCACCTGGGAGGGTGAGACAAATTGAGGATGGCACGCCGGGGCTCTCCTGGGAGAAGGAATCTTTCCTGGGCCTTATTTCAGCAGCACATCCCCGCAGTCATTTTCTAAATAAGCCACGGTAAGGGCTCGCTCAACAAGATCTTAGGCCGAAGCATAACACGGTCGCCAGCTCTCCACAAGAGGATCACAGCCCTGGGAGGATGGGCAGCCTGATTTCAGATTCAACAAGGTCACAGTCCCCTTGATCCTTATCTTTTGAGATGATGAACTTGAACTTGGTGAATCATGTTTTTCTCCAATGTGTTTTGGATATCCAAGCCCAGAATACATTTCTTTGCAAGAGTGGATACGGCACAGTTTGCTAGGGAGAGGAAGCCTTTCTCGATTGCCTTCTCTAAGGAACCAGGGAAAGACGAGACTAGAACTGTCATTAGGATACTTTGGAAGACGGCCACCATGGATCTGGCGTGAATATTTATCTTGGATTCCTGGAGATTTAGTATTCAGTTCATCTGCGATAATGGTAATTATCTGTTATGGATGGAATTGAATTTCCTTCCCCTCCTAAATTCATATGTTGAAACCCAACCCCTAGTACCTTGGAATGTGACTGTATTTAAAGATAGGGTCCTTAAAGGAGTAATTAAGTCTAAAGGAGGTCGTGGGGGGGGGTGCTAATATAAAATACTGGTGTCCTTATAAGAAGAGGAAGAGGCACGAGGGATGCACACACACGCATACATGCGCGCATGCATGTGTGCACACACACACACAGAAGAAAGGCCATGTGAGGACAAAGCAAGTCAGGAGCCATCTGCAAGCCAAAGAAAAAGGTACAGGAGAAACCACACTTGCCAACACCTTCATCTTAGACTTCCAGCCTCCAGAACTGAGAGAAAAGGAATCCTCATTATTTAAGCCCCCCAGTTCAGTTCAGTCACTCCGTCGTGTCCGACTCTTTGTGACCCCATGAACCACAGCACACCAGGCCTCCCTGTCCATCACCGACTCCCAGAGTTTACCCAAGCTCATGTCCATTGAGTCAGTGATGCCATCCAACCATGTCATCCTCTGTCGTCCCCTTCTCCTCCTGCCCTCAATCTTTCCCAGCATCAGGGTCTTTTCAAATGAGTCAGCTCTTTGCATCAGGTGGCCAAAGTATTGGAGTTTCAGCTTCAACATCAGTCCTTCCAATGAACACCCAGGACTGATCTCCCCTAGGATGGACTGGTTGGATCTCCTTGCAGTCCAAGGGACTCTCAAGAGACTTCTCCATCACCACAGTTCAAAAGCATCAATTCTTTGGCTCTCAGCTTTCTTTATAGTCCAATTCTCACATCCATACATGACTACTGGAAAAACCATAGCCTTGACTAGATGGATCTTTGTTGACAAAGTAATGTCTCTGCTTTTTAATATGCTATCTAGGTTGGTCATAACTTTCCTTCCAAGAAGTAAGTGTCTTTTAATTTCATGGCTGCAATCACCATCTGCAGTGATTTTGGAGCCCTCCAAAATAAAGTCAGCCACTGTTTCCACTGTTTCCCCATCTATTTGCCATGAAGTGATGGGACCAGATGCCATGATCTTAGTTTTCTAAATGTTGAGCTTTAAGCCAACTTTTTCACTCTCCTCTTTCACTTTCATCAAGAGGCTCTTTAGTTCTTCTTCACTTTCTGCCGTAAGGGTGGTGTCATCTGCATGTCTGAGGTTATTGATATTTCTCCCGGCAACCTTAATTCCAGCTTGTGCTTCTTCCAGCCCAGTGTTTCTCATGATGTACTCTGCATAGAAGTTAATTAAGCAGGGTAACCATATACAGCTTTGACATACTCCTTTTTGGTTGTGGCAGCCCTAGCATGGGAATACACTGATATATATTGAGGGCCTCCTATGAACCTGGCACAAGTATTTTATCTCAATTTTTTTAATGACTATGAGAAATAGTTATTATGTTCCTTTTTCAGAAGTGACAAAATAGATGCCCAACGCTATAGCTCTAGCAAGTGGTGCAAACTCAGAGTCTAAGGCACATCTGTCTGGCTCCAGACATGATGCACTTAGCATACCACCAACCCACATTTGTGATGTACCAGTCATGAAAGAAATACTAGGCTGTAATAATTGCTGACATTTGAGAACTTAAACCTTTCCTTATGGAACTTATAAATGATGAGAGACAGACTTACGAAGATAAATAAATAAATAAGTACTGCCTGGACCAGACCGTCTGGAATCAATAATGCCATGGCAACGCCACAGTGAATCTAAACTGAGAGAACATTCAAATGATTGTGAAGACAGCATAAGGGAGTGGCTGCAGACCTAGGGGCTGGGGGAAGATTCAGCAGCTTTCTAGTTAGGGGAACTTAGGCTTTTATTCTTACTTATATCCTTAACCTCATCAGTTTCCTCATCTGTGCTGGGGGGCTAAACTGGGACTAATGGTGGAATATTACCCCCTGGGTTGTTGGAGGATTAAATAAGATAATATAAAGCACTTTTCATGATGCTTGGTACATAGTACATCTCAGTAAATGCACCATGGTGGGAAAAAACATTCTACTAATGCATATTTTACTAGGTACTAACAAAAGAGCCAACCCATTAAATGTGTTTGAGTTCCTGTTTAAATGAAAACTCTAAATGTTGTTAAATTTATGTGTATTTTCACTGACACTTATATGTTTCCAAATATAATTTCGTTTCCAAAATATGTTTGCCCTCTCAGGACATTCAGCTTAAATAAATACCAACATATACCATCACCAGCACAGTCAAGGCAAAATTAAAATGTTCATCAGTGCGGAAGGACAGTCCGAAGAAAGGCAGGACAGAAGGGACTAATAAAATACTGATAGAAGTCAGAGCAAATTAAAAATAATGTGTGTGTTTTTGTGTGTGTGAGAGAGAAAGAGAGAGAGAGAGAGAGACACTGCGTACATTGATGAACATGTGAATGTGTTTTGGGGCACACCTGCGCCCATCTGAGAATAAATGCAGGCACAATTCTAGACAGTGAATTGTGCCTGGGGAATCTGTCCCCCACCCTGCCTGCCTTACTTGATAGATTGTTTCTTCACTGCAGGTGATTGCTTTCTTTGGCCTCAAGAGTAGAAACTTTTTTATAATGCTTCCTGTGCTTTTATAGCAAAAACCAATATAAATATTTACTGGATCTATAAGTAAAAGAGTATAAAGTCTTATTTATCTTGCTGCATAGAGAAACCATGAAAAACATGTGGAAAGTTGAGTCTATTTTTCTCCAGGAAGACATTCAACTATATGCTGCTGCAAAGCAGAGATGCTTAGTTTCAGAGATGACAGAGGGACTCTGCTATACTTTTGGTTCACAGGATTTCCATTGTTTCTGCATGTGCGTGAATATTAAAATATTTCTCTGACCAATTCTTGGGAAATGATACTGCCTGGCCAACCACATATGTTTGCAATGACAGGTTGCACCCCTAACCCCAACTAACAGGCCACAATGATGGGGCTTCAGATGCAGAACAAGGGGAGAGAAAGTGGGATCAGGCCAATGGACCGAATGGAAAACCCAAGCCAAGCCATGTGCTGGTCGGCAGCCCTACACGCTCCCTCCCAGCGTGGCGCCACTGTGGCTATCAGCTATGAGTTCTAATCCCAACTGTCAGGTTTTGCCCCTCCCTGGTTCTGCTCCCATGGAGGGGTGTGGAACTTTGTAACAGGGCACTGGGACCCATCATCCCAGCACACGAGGGTAAGATCAGGTGGGACTTTTGCCAGAACCACAAACAGGGGAGGCTGAGGTTCCAGTTCCCTCTGATGCCGTGCGTTGTCCTTCTCTACCGCTTCACAGGTCTCCAGGCTCCATCCGCTTGCTCTCCCCTCTGCTTTAGGCATAGCGTCATGGTTCAATATCAGAGTTCACTTATTCCTGTGATTCTTACTGCAATCCTTGTAATTTCAAACTGCAGAAACAAAACAATGTGATGTTCCTTAGCCTTTATCTGTGTGTTAGTCCACTCACCTGGTCCTTATTGCGCTTAGTCGCTCAGTTGTGGCCGACTCTCTGCGACTCCATGGTCTGCAGCCCACCAGGCTCCTCTGTCCATGGGGATTTTCCAGGCAAGAATACGGGAGTGGGTTGCTATGCCTTCCTCTGGGATTACCAATTTCCAAACCAAGATCCATAATCAAGAGCTGATGTCCTGGACAGCCTCAACTCTTTCTTACAAAGTTCTTTCACCTTCTTTCTCCTTCATTCTTTTCTATCTGGTTGTCAAGTTGTTGTCACATTTCTTAGAGAATTATTCTCATTTTCTGTCCTGCTTTATGAGCCTTTCCTTCCACCCCATTGCCTTCAAGGTATTTTCACTTTAATAGGGAATAATTCTCTGATTTATGTTAATGAAACTCTAATGATGATGTTTCAGGCAGGCAGAAGAGAGCCCTCACCTGAAATTTTAGATCTTTCCTCCCAGCCTGGAATGCAAGCAGTTATCCTTTCAACCTGTGTTGAAATCATATTTGTCCATAAAACTGCATTTTTTTTCCTTTGCACCATTCCCATCAACGGTTGGGAATTTCTGACCATGTTTTATAAGTTTCTGTTTGTGAAATTAACATCTGAGTCTGCTCACTAAATTCAAACCTTTAGAAAAACTGCAGCATGCTGATGCTAATAGCAGAAAAGTTAAAGGTGCTGGGTGAAGTTTTTGTTTTCTAAGATGCCTAGATTGTTCTGAAGCTAATATAGAAGGGCTCTTGGTTAGAGTAGTTAGTATTTGAGCTATAGGAAGCTAACATTTGAAGTGTCTTTTTGTAAATGGAAGCAATGTTGAGTAAGTCTGTATTATTCATTACAGACTCTGTATTACTTCCTAAACGATGGCCGAGGTTATCGTCTATAAATCTCTTTAGTAATATTGTTTAATTTCCTACCCTCTTTTAATACTCTTCAGGTGGACTTAGAGACTTAGATAAACTACCAGTGAGTGCAGAGCATACCCCCATCCATCTCACAGTTACAGAATCCTTGCCATGTGCCCTGTAAGCTGCCAGGCACTGTGGAGCATGGAAGAAGCACATCTCAGGTGAGGCTGCAGCTGAGAGGGGCAGCAAGGACTCAAGCAAAACCCACAGCTCAGCACGTTGAGGTTGGGGTGGGCAGGAAGCCATTCAGGTCCAACCGAGGGTATCAGTCAGAGAGGCAGTGTCCACACGGGAGGGTGGTTCTGTCGGAGCCAAGACTGAAGGCGACAGTTCACTGGGCTGGAAAGGCCATGCTGAACGGGCAGCACTTGCTTTAGGGTGTTCTTATCTCACAACTTTCTAACAGGTTGCCAGGTGATGTTGACGTAGTTGGTCTGGGGTCCAACTCTGAGAATCACCGGCTTGGGAAACTTTTCTATGAAAAACACAGAAGATATATCTCTGTAGATTCAGAAATGACATAGCTATGTCTCTGTGGGTTTCCTTTGCCCCTGCCTTTTTTTAAAACCTTTTGAACACTGTAAATCATCTAATATATCAGATTATCTTTGTAGTCATTATTAGGAAGCCTGCAGACTAACTTCTGGCTATCCTTACAAATGCATTGCTGCTGTGGCATGCATTTTGTCTAGTAGCTTCATTTCTGATCATGTTTTACATTCCTATCCTTAGTTTCCCTTTGATTTGTCTTTCTGGCCTATTTTTAATTTCTCTTTTCTCTGTTATTGCCTGGATCTTTGAAATCCACGTTAAACATTTTTAACAGGTTTAACAAAGCAGGTTATGTCTCTTTCACTGCCACCAGCAACAACAAAACAACCCTTTGATATACTATATTGAGTAAACTTTAGTAAGAAAGCAGTAAACTTTAATAACAGAAACATTTTCTTCTCAAAGAGAAATTACTTTGGAGTGCCAGCCTCACTTAGGGACCATAGGCTAGATGAGCAGACATTTGAAATTAAAGTTTCAGATTAATTTAATTTGAAATGAAAGTTTCAACACATCATCTTCTCTTAGGGCTGGTTCTATTTACCAAATACAGTGCTTTTAAGATCACCGTAACAGACAAAATCCAAGGTGGATTAATCTTGCAATCTTATTGTAAACAATCTTCTTTCATAAAGCAACTATGGAGAACATGGAAATACATAGTCATATACTATATCAGTTGCATGTGTTAAAGAGGAAACACTTGATACCTTTCTTTTAAAAACTTGTACTCAATGGTATGTAAGTAATTTTTATTTACCTCTTTATTTGTAGCTGTGCTGGGTCTTTGTTGCTATATGAGCTTTTTCTCTAGCTGTGGTGAGCGGGGGCTACTCTCTAGTTGTGATGCCCTGGCTTCTTATTGCCATGGTTTCTTTCCTTGCAGAGCACAGGCCCTAGGCACCCGGGCTTCAGGAGTTGCAGCATGTGGGTTCAGCAGCCGCAGGTCCCAGGCTCTAGAGCACAGTCTCAGTAGTTGAGGTGCAGGGGTTCAGTTGCTGTGATGCATGTGGGATCTTCCCAAACCAGGGATCGAACCCGTGTCTCTTGCACTGACTGGCAGATTCTTTACCACTTGCCCACCAGGGAAGCCCAGTACTGAATGATTTTCTATTTTATTTTAAATGTTATATACTAGGAAAAAAGAAAATCTCTTTTGAAATGACTTGTTTCTGTTGAAAAGCATTATTTAAATTTTCAGTGCTGCTAATGAGAACTGTTTCTTTGACAAACGTAAATAATGAGGGCATATTACTAGTAGAACTCTCCAATAGCCATGGTTGAAAAGACAGTTCACATAACAGAAAGTTTTTCTATTTCAAAAGGAGGTAGCCACCATGATGTTTCTTTTTCTTTTGCTTCTCACCATGACAAGAAAAAGATGTGGGAATGATGCTTTCTCATGAAGGTTGTGTTGCTGCGTGAAAGATAACAAAGGCAGTTTCTGAGATTAACGGGAAACAGTTATAGGTAAGATTGTTTCACCAAAATAGCTCAAGCAGAAATAAAGGAAAGGCCCTATGGTTTTTAACTTACGGTGAAATTTCTGGAAATCACATATGAAGAGATGATAGAAGTTTCATCCTCCTATTAAGAGGAACAAAGTAATAGGTCTGTTCAAGCCTAGAAAACCAAAGTGAATGATACAATAATTGAGAATAATTAAATTTTAGCAAGAGAAGGGAAATGTTGCACCCAGAGCTTGTATTTCTTTAAACTTTGCTCTCTTTTTCAATATAGTGATATTGACTACTAATCTTCCTTGCTTTTATACACTTAAAAAACACAGATATATAAAATGCCATTTGACTTACTTAGCCCTGTCATGGGAAGCTCTGCCATTCCATGGAAAGCTTAGGTATTCACAGGTACCAGAACCCTAGGGACTTCCCCAGCCTCTAGGGAAGTTCTTCTCAAACACGAGTGTGTATAAGGATCACCTGGGGATTGTGTCCAGTTAAAAACCCATGTTAAACTACAGAGGAATCAGAATAAAGCTTTGGACCTCCTTCTCCAAATCACACATAAACACATTCAAGCCAATTTGCCTACATGATTCAGGAACCTAACTCCTGCTCTAAGGGGTATATTTGAAAACCTCAGTATAAAGTGACTATAAATGTTATAGTGATCTATACAACTACAGAGAAGGGCACGGTCACTGTGGGATAAGAAGGGAGGAGTGAATGGGAATGAACTTCTACAGAAGATGAGACTTGAATTTCAACTGGCAGAGTAAGGAGGAAGTCAAGCCTTGTGGCCGGAAGGGTAGAATAATCTGAAGCCATGGAGGTAGAGATGACAAAAAGGAGGATAAATCCCCCAGCCTGATGGTTCCATGGAAAACTAGAAGATGATAACCCTGGATGGGCAATGTGGAGCCAGTTTCTGAAGAACCTTGGATGCCAACTAAAGAATTCACTTCATTCAAGAGGCCACATTCAGTCCTTAAAGACATTTAAAGAGGGAATGACATAGTAAAAACAGTATGGGCTGAATTAAAAGGATAAAGTCTAAGTTTTTACATGTAAACATATACTATGTTTATTATTGGCTTTAGCATGAGATAGAATAGGGCCTTGTAATTCTTTTTTAAAAACGATTTCTTGGCAATTCTTGGACATTTATATTCACTCTTGGGTTCTAAATTTTACTGCTTCTGCATATAAATTTAGCCCATGAACTGCAGAGTTTGACTATACCATTGTGTGCCTGGCCCCAAGAACACGAGGAGGACTCAGATCTTCTCATCCCTGCCACCCGTGCCAACAGATGGCTGCCCAGCCTTTTCCGGTTTCTGTGTTTTGTGTAGCCTGTGAATGTGCTGGGCCCACACCTTCTTAGTCAACTGATGGTGCACTCCCTAAGCTTCATTGCTCCCTCTCTTTGAAATTCTGTGTCTTTCCCAAGTTTCACATGCAGTAGAGAAGCCTGTGAGTCACCTAAATACCCTGGCTTTCCCTCTTTAGAAGTTGGTGTAAGTTCAGTAAGCAGCCTCATATACTGTGCTGTGCTCAGTCATGTCCGACTCATTGCAACCCCATGGAATGTAGCCTGCTAGGCTCCTCTGTCCATGGGATTTCCCAGGCAAGAATACTGGAGTGGGTTGCTGTTCCCTTCTCCAAGGGGTCTTCCCGACCCAAGGATCGAAGGATCGAAGCCTCATCTCTTGAGTCTCCTGCATTGGTAGGAGGATTCTTTGCCACTAGCGCTAGCTGGGAAGCAAGCCCTCATGCTGAGATTCATAAGGACCTGTGTCCTCCTTTCTTTAGGAAGAAAAAATTAGTTACAATTTCTTCCTTCACCACCAGAGAGGGGACTGGGGACCATCCAAATTACCAGTTACTTCTGGCTATCCTTACAAATGACTAGTAACTTTTGTACTACTAAGTCCCTCTAAAGCCTGAGTGCATGTGTTTTGAGCATATCTCAGCTGTGTCCCAGATGTCCAAGAGAAACCTTCCCAGAAGCCCATCTGGACAGAAGGCTCCCTTGTCTCCCTGCTCTCCACCCACCACCCCACCTGCTTGCTGCTTCCCTTGTTTTACTCTGCTACCTTGCCCAGCCAAGCGTGGTGTCAGAGTCCCATCAGTCTTCTGCGGGTCAGTGCAAGCTAAGGTCTTTTGCCTGAAGTCTGCCTCTGCTCTTGCAGAAGACAGGTTAGTTTTTTCAGGATGGTCTTGAGAGTATTGAGCTGATTCTGTGTTCACATTAATCAAAACAAAGCCAACACCTGGAGCTTATTCCAAGAGCAGTTGTGAGTTTAGAGACCTCCCCAAGTGGATTCATCCAAGTACATTGTCCCTTCAAATGGATTCAGGTTGACCATCATAAAAAATGGATCAAGAGGCTAGTCATGCAGGAATTCTAAGCACTGTTCACGGTGCACCTACATTAGCTGCATAATGCAGGCTTAGGAAACCCTTTGGCTTGGCAGTGGTCCATTTTTAGAGGCAGTATAGTAGTTAGGAGCCAGGCTCTAGAAAAGATGCCTCAGGTTCAAATCCATCTCTATCAATCACAACTGTGCAAATGTGAACAAATTGTCTATCATTTGTTCCAGTTACCTCATCTGTAACATGAGATTAGGAATATTCCCTACCTCTAGGGTCCTTGTGAAAGTCAAATGAATTAACATACATACAGTGCTAGAAGAGTGCCTGTCATGTATTTAGTGAGTGCTATAACAGTGCTGGCAAAACAAAGAACTTTGCAGTCCCTTCTGGATCACCACAGTCCAGGGTCCTGTCTTCATTATTTCATTCATCCCAGGATCTTCTTGTCAAGAGGGATAAGTGGGTGAGTGGCTCGGACTGGCAACACAGTTCCCCTTTCAATTGCTAGGGCAGGACCACCATCCACTTTGTTGTTTCTTCCCATTTTTTGAGCATCATAAAATGTAATATTCATGTGTCAAGGGATCCAGGCTAGTATTTTAACATTTTACAGCCTCTTTGTAAAGCTACCTTTTCAGTTTTAGAGGAGGCAGTTTTATGACTCCCTTTGATAACCACTTAACTGTGAAGACCCAAACAAAGAAGAGGAATGGTCAGAGGATATCAGGAACTCCCAGACAGCTAGAGTCTCACTTCTTGAACATTATTCAAATTAGCTCCAGGACTCATAATTCTGTGTTTTCATTTATTGCTGCAATAAAGTAAATGGTTCTTTTATCCAAATGTTATTTCCTGGCTATTAATTCAGTAGCTATTTTGGATTGTAGCACTCCTCTTTGATTTAGGGAAATGGTACCTTATAAATATTTAAAAGTTGAAGACTGACAGTTGGGAGAAATTGACTTTGATTTGTTTTGTTAATATCCTATGGCTAGAGTCATTACAGATTTGGAAGCTGTGGTCCCATTCTCTACTTATAAAAGATGGGGTGCCTGTGGCTCTATAACAAGGAAATTTGGGGATGCTCTTCTCAAATATTTTGTGGACTAGATCTCCGTGTACGCCTCCAGGGGACACACACGACTCTTTCTTCTTCGTATATTTCTCCAGAAACTGCTTTTGAACCCAAGAATGTAGTTGAAAACTATCAATACTTCTCAAAATAGCTGAAAAGGGTCATAGGCTTGGGACCTTTTCTGCATCTACGAGTGTCAGCAAGGGCTTACGACAGGGCCCAGGATGATCTATACACTGGTATGATTTAACCATGGATCAATCAACCTATTAGGGGGAAAAAGACAAGGTCAGTAGGGATGGGTCCTGGTGAACCAGAGGTCATCCTACATTTTTCAACCTAATGTTCTTATTTCCTTTCCATTAACATTTCATAATGAAAAAATGCCTATATTCTTTAATTTTTAAGATAATTAAGTGAATTTAGTGCCTTTGAAGGATAGAGGATTTATAATGGCATCAGGGAATACACGATAAATAACCCGCGAGACAAGGGCCACCTGGAAAGCAGCAGTGCAGTCCTCATCATTGCTGCCTCTTAGCAACGAGCTGTAAGAGGGTTATCTTCCTGGGCCAGCGCAGAACCAAACACCAGAAAGGCCTGCGTGTTCTGGGACAGGGCTTCTGCCCTCTTGGGAAGTGGGTTTCCAGCTGTGTTTGAATTTGAACAGATTATAACAAACACAGAACATTCTAAGTACGTGGCATTCTCTGTATGCAAAGCCCTGAAATGTGTGATGGAAGTAGACCGTCATTCTGGAGCTTCTCTAAGGGAAAGAAACATGCCATCTGTCTCTGAGATCGTTACAGCCTAGTGAGTGAGGTCAGGATGACACAAGTGAACATGCCAGGGCACAGAAGCAGAGAGAGAGGTCTACATGGTTACAGCCAGCCTCGTGCGCATAGGTACAAAGGGATTTCGTCCAAAGGCTGGCTTACCTGTGAGCTCTCCAAGCTGACCATTAAGGCCCTATTTAATAAAGATCATTTCAGTGATTACTAGATAAAGATGGTAGAGTGAATACACTCATTTTCTTTTGTTCAAGCCCAACTACAATAACAACAAAAGGACATTTTTAAGGGCATGTATTCTCAAAGATATAGAAATTGGGCAAGGACTTAACAATGATAAACTTTTGAAGCTAGAAAAGAGACAGATAAATACTAAGTAATTCTGCAAACCCAAGAAAGACAAAATAAACTATCGGTGGGAAAAGCTGAAAGGTAAACAGGTTTATACCACAGACCCCTCTCCATCAAACAGCTCAGGAACTGGCTAAGTGAGTACGTTTGGAAATAGAGATGAAGGGAAGGCTACAAACAAGAAACAGAATCTAAGAAGCAGTTTGATCTCCAGATTCTTTATCCCACCCTCCACTCTATAACGACTAGAGGCTTATCCTCTGAAGAGGGTATAACAGCAGGTCTCTGGGATGGGGTTAAACAAGTGCAGAGCTTGAGGGTAGGAATACAGGCTGAAAACAAGAGGATTGAATGAAGTTATAGACCAGTGCTGAGCTTCTTCTCCAATTCCTGTTCCTGTAATACCAGAAGATTCTTCTCTGGGGAAGCTGAGTATCTAAAGTGCAAAGACCCAAAGATACAGACATTTGATGGCTTTCCCAAGGAAAGGGGTCAGTCAGATCCCTGTCCAGAGAAGCCCCCAGAAGCTCTGATAGAAGGAGCTCTCAGGGCTCTGCTTTTAAACAGGGACAGAAAACTGAAGATCACCACACAGCTGGGCAAAGTATTACCTCTAAAGCCTTGACTATGTTAAAATGACTTAAGGAAGGATAAATTGACTGAGAGACTAAACTATCAACCATGAGTGGATTAAGAATGTATTTACCATTGTGCTGAATACCTAGAATGGAATATTATTCAGCTTTAAAAAAGAAGGAAATACTTTTCTATGGTACCTTGTGGATGACCCCTGAAGACATTTTGCTGAGTGAAGTAAGCCAATCAGAAAAGGACAAGTATTGCATGATACCATATCTGAGGTTTCTAAAGAAGTCAAACTCATAGAGAGAAATAAAAATGATTGTTTCCTGGAGCATGGGGGGGGCAGTGGTGGATGGAAAGTTGTTCATTGAGTACAGTTTCAGTCTTGCCAGATGAAAAAGTTCTAGACATCTGTTGTACAATAATGTAAATATAGTAAATAATGCTGTGCACTTTTAAAAATTTTAGAGGATAAATTTATGCCATATTTTTTTAAGGGAAGCTCCCGTGGCTTGATGGTAAAGAATCCTCCTGCCAATGCAAGAGACATAAGAGACACAGGTTCTATCCCTGGGTCAGGAAGATCCCCTGGAGAAGGGAATGGCAATCCACTCCAGTGTTCCTGCCTGGGAAATTCCATGGACAGAGGAGCCTGGCAGGCTACAGTCCATGGGGTCACAAAGAATCAGACAGGACTTGGGAATCAAACAACAACAATGTATGTTTTTTTTTAACCACAATAAAAAAAGAGAGAGGCTAAAACAAAATGAAGAGAGTGACATAAACTCTGAAGGGAGAAGAAAATGTCAAGTAGAATTATTGACATCCTCAGAGTGGTAAGAGAAGATATTGTATCCATGAAACAAAATTAAGGTGCTATTAAAAAATAATTTTAAAAAAACCCAGACAAAAAGAAAACTCTTAGAAATGAAAGCTATAGTATTAAAATATTAAGGAGAGGTTATATTTCCTAGAAAGAGCAAAAAGAAATAATATGAAATACAGGACAGGAGGGAAAGGAAAAAAGAAAAAAACAGCCCAAAGTTCAGATAAAGGGAATTCCAGAAAACTAACAGATGGGTGCATTTTCCATTTTTTTTAGAATTGCAGTTCATGGTTTTCCAGATTAAAAGACACACAGAGTACCTAGGGTTATAAATGAAAATAAGCTCACACCTCAGCACCTTTTCATGACATTTCAGAACTCTAGAAGCAAAAAGAAGATCCCACAAAAACAGAGAGGGAGAAGGAATCATTTCCAAAGGCAATGGGTTCACAATAGCTTCTGACTTCTCCAGAGTAGATCTAAAACTAAAAGAGAATGCCCTCAACATTCTACTGGCATGACTTCCAACCTAGAAACTGATATACAGACAAACCTTCAATCAAGTGTGACAATAATATGAAAACATACCAGACATGCAAGCTCTCATAAATTTACCTAGCACATGCATCTTTTCTTGGGAAGCTATTGTAAGATGTGTCTCACCAAAATAAGAAGAGAGCCAGGAAAGAGAAAGATGTGGGATATAGAAATAAAAGAGAGATGAAGACACCCCCATAATTATGGTGAAGAAATGTCTAGGATGAAAGCTATATACGAGGCAGAGAAGACTGCAAGTCCCGATTATAGTTCAGAAAGTTCCAATGGAGATTTCTTCATAAAACTGTTGGAATACCCAAAGCATCTGAACATTTTCAGATGAGATTTAGTTAATTAGTGGAGAGTTAAGAGGTTGAATTAGTGATCAGGGTGGAAAAAACTAAGTTCACATTAAAGAAGACAGTTCTTAACTGTGAGGATACAAAATTCCATCAAGGAAAAGTAATCATAGTAAATTGCATGACTTAGCTGTGAATTTCTTTTACAGAGTCATTACACTATAAATCCTGAATATTTCTCCAAAAAAAGTTACTATATTATTATACTGAGGAATGAAAAAGGATGGTATATGAGGTAGCAAAAGTTGATAGATACAGAATAAGACAGCTTCATCTTCATCTTCAACAGGGAGGAAGCTAATAGATAATGCTTAAAACAGAAAATCATTTAAAAATAAAATCAAAAGCACCTTCCTTAGCCAAATACACACACACACACACACACACACACACACACACACACATATATATATGATTTGAAAGTGGTTTCCTCGAAGTAAGGGAAAGTTTTGGCACTCAAAGAATTCTGCTAGTGTGTGTCACTAACCTTGCAGATCTAACTCACTCTTAAAACTATGTGCATGTATAACTTTGATTTTAAATTATTTCTAAAGCAAAAAAAAAAAAAAAAAACACACACAACCAGATAATAAAGTGCTTAACATGAGTCCAGGAACTCCAAACAAGGACACCTCCACACAAAGACCGTTTCCACCACCGCCGTGTTAGAATTTCAGAAACCTTACCTTTTTCATTCCAAGGAGTTAGATTCTACAAATATGTTACTATAGTAAAGTGATTCACTGAAAGATAAGCCGACTAATTTTTTTGAGCTACTACTTTTAAACTGTATTTGTGTGTTCATTTTTGGCTGTACTGGGTCTTCCTTGCTGTGCGCAGGCTTTCCCCTGTCGTGGGCAGGCTTCTCATTGCAGTGGCTTGCCTTGCTGCAGAGCATGGGCTCTAGGGTGCATCTGCTTCAGCAGCTGTGGTTCCCAGACTCTAGAGCACAGGTTCAATAGCTGCAGCTCACGGACTTACTTGCTCTACGGCATGTGGGATCCTCCTGGGTCAGGGATCCAGCCTGTGTGTCTCCTGCATTGGCAGGCAGACTCTCCACCACTGAGCCACCAGAGAAGCCCCCAAGCTGATTAATTTTTAACAAAATTAAGCCGCAGAATAGCAGGCAGAGAGTCTCTATGTAGTTGTTCATTGTTCTTCCACGTTGTGGTGAATAACCAGTGCTTGGATTTTAACCTAGAGATGTGTGTTTCTGCGGAGGAGAATGGGGCTGGGAAGGAAGGGTTGATTCAGTGGTTTCTGGGATGCTTACAGGGAGGAGAACTGAATTTTACTGCTCAGTCTAAGTGGTCCCAGAGCATAAATTACTCCTTGGATAATTTACACCCAGTGAATAGACTAGGACTCTGAATACAGAATGGTCCCTGATAATCCGAAGATATAGCAATGATTCCCTTACCAAGCGTGGCCCAAAGAATATGGTAAACCCAGTGAAACTAGAAAGAAGAAAAACATTCCCAAAGAAGTTTTCTTGCCTTTAAATTTGAGTAGGGCAACAGATTGACAGCTGCCTAACATGAGTGTTTTGAAAACACTGAATCTGTACGACCAGTATTATAACGACGTCTGTGATGCTTTTATAGAATGACACTAAACTATATTGCAAATTTATTCCTTCAATGAAACATATGCCCTCATTAACCCTCCAAACATCTCTATCCTATGAAGAAATACATTTTGCACTAGAGACGTGTTGTCTAATCCCTTCCATCTTTCTGAATATACAGAATGCATGTGTAACAAAGAGCAAGCGCACAGCGACAGGATATAAGGCTGCAAGAAAGACGGCAGAGTGTGTATTCCCCTGTCCTTCTCCCAAATAGCAGCAATTAAAATTCACAGCTGCTGGCTGCCTGGATGTTTTTTGCATTCGGTGCTCTGTAATATGCATCTGAATATACTGTCTGACTGCAGTTTCAGTAAACTAGACAGCTTTGTATTCTAAATTCAGCAGACTAGATCCAGTGTGTGTATTTTTTCTCCAGATTAGCTTCCCTCTCCCTTCTCCCCTCCCCTCCTCTTCGTTTGCTTGGGGCATGAGCAGTTCAGAAACAAAAGACATTTCTAGCTCAGAGTTTAGCTGTATCAGAGTGTAAGTGCAGGTCAGGTCTGATTTATGTGGCATGTCTGATAAGCAGGAGAGGAGAGAAGGATGAAGGGCTTGGAAAAGCTGGTGAACTTGGCTTGACTTATATCTGGTGCTTTTGTAGGCAGCCAACATCCCCCTGGTGTCAGAACTTGCCATCGACGACATACACTTTGATGACTTTTCTCTCGACGTTGACGCTATGATCACGGCTGCTCTTCGGATGTTCATGGAGCTGGGGATGGTACAGAAATTCAAGATTGACTATGAGGTAAGATGTTCGGTCATGGGGATCCCAGGAGTGCACCCAAGAACAACGTGGTAGCCACTTTGAGCCTTGGGTTTCCCAAATATAAATCGGGGGTGATCATACTTTCCCTGCATACCTGGTGGGATTACTGTGGGAATCATGTGAGATGTTTGTGGAAGGACCTTAATGTTGAGGGTTCCTCAGACATAAGGTATCATTTTGATCATGGCCCACTGGAGACACATGCAGCTGCCTAATGTAAACTTTCCCTTCCCATTTCAGACACTGTGTAGGTGGCTTCTGACAGTAAGGAAGAATTACCGAATGGTTTTGTACCACAACTGGAGACACGCCTTCAACGTGTGCCAGCTGATGTTCGCCATGTTGACTGTAAGTGTGTTCGGTGACAGTGGAAGGTCACCTGTCACTTGTGAGGACCTACTGACTTCCCCTTCACATTCCCATTTCTCTGACAAACTGCCCTGTGATTAACTTCATGTTGGAACTTACCTACCCTGGTGATGGGAGTGTATATTTCACAACGACCTCTGAGCTTTAAGGCTGTAAAATCACTGACACCTTGGAGCAGGTATAGTCTTTGAATGATTGCTTGAGTCTCTTTTTAATGTTTTATCTTGGGAAACTGGGTTTTTATAAACAAAAGAAATGCTTGGGTTTTCAAAGCCACCTTTTTTGCAGAGAATGTGGGGATGAATGACTAAAAGAGATCTGCTGGATAAGACCTCATAGGCTGGTGGAAAGCCAAAGAAGGGATGTGTGAACATTACCCACAGCGACATGGGAATCCTGAGAGATGCTTATCTGGAGAAGGTCCAGGGAGGCCCTGGGAAGGAAGAAGTAGGAGTGTATGTTCTCAGGGTTTAGGGCACACCAGGCTTCAAAGCTCTGCTCCAGGCACTGTAACCTAGTAAACGTGGCCAGTCTGTTTTATAGAAACAACTGGGGCAGCTGGCCAGAGGTAAGCCTTGGAATTTAATCTAAAAGCAAATGTTTGTGGCAAAGACTAAAATAGAATCCTGTCTTCATCTCCATTTTCTGGCAAGAAATAAGGCTCATTTGGTCTTATTTCTACTCACACTGTCAAGCTATTATCAATTAAAATGGTTTCTGGCTTAAATATATTGGTTTCTTTAGCCTCAAGGTGATATGTACATACATGTGTGTCCATATGTGTGTATGTAAGCATACCTGCCACACAGAAAAAGAGAAGATGAGTTTAAGAGTCTCATAATGTAAATCTAAACACCTTACATCTTTGCACCCAGATTAAAATTTAAATCCGAAAGAGGGAGCGCCCAATGACAAACATTTTCCTTTGGTCCATGTGAAGGGAGATTTCTGCTCCTTCCTCATGAAGTGCTCTGTGCTCTTCTCTGCCTACTAAAATTTTGCTCGTTCTTTAAAATACATTGATCTAATGCTGACTTTCCCATGAAGTCTTTCCTTTTCAATAATCATCAATAATTTCAATGATCATCAGTAATCGTCAGTAATTACTTATTTCTCTGCACTGTGTCTTGCACACACATCTTTCTTTTCTGCTGTGCATCTGAAGCTCAAGATCTCTCATTCTCCTACAAAGTAAGCAGCTTGAGGCTAAAGTGATCATTTCTTGTTCTTGCAATAACCTTCATTTATTTGCTCAACATCTATCTGTTGAGCATGTCACCAGCACCCTCTACTCAATCCTGTACTTGGTAAGCTTTCAACAAATTTGTGTTGGATTGATTTGAACTGAAATACACATATAGCATAAAAAGGTGGGACCAAAATGTCTTCACTTTTACACTCAAGGACTTGTTTTTTTGCCGGGGGGAGAAGGGTGTCCACAACTGCTTAAGGAGCAAGAAAAATAACCTGGAAAAACTGGACATCTCACTGTAACATACACCATGAAAGCAGGCAGCCAGTCAAATGAGGAAGGAAGAAGCTTTGAGCTATGGCCCTTAAATGTTTAAGAACCAATGTTTCATGAAAAAAAAAAAGCCTCTCATTTTACTTTTCCAAATCAGATCTCATAGACAAATAATAATTTTTTGTGTCCAGAGTTCATGTATATGGCTCACAGAGGATATCCAATAAAGAAATTATTGACCTATTATTTTGGAAAACCTATGAATTTATGGTGAATCACCAAGATAAGTAAGCAGGAACCTTGTTCAATGAAGGACTGAATTGTGTGAAGTATTAGTCGCTTGTCTTGTCCAACTCTTTATATCCCCATGGATTGTAGTCCAACAGGCTCTTCCATGGAGTGGAAAGCCATTCCCTTCTCCAAGTAGGAAACTTGTTCAGCGAGGGATTAAACATGTCATAAACAGAAACAGATTATACAATAAGCCCTAAAATAGTCCATCCTAAAGGAAATCAGTCCTGAATATTCATTGGAAGGACTGATGCTGAAGCTGAAACTCCAATACTTTGGCCACCTCATGTGAAGAACTGACTCATTGGAAAAGACCCTGATGCTGGGAAAGATTGAAGACAGGAGGAGAAGGGGACAACAGAGGATGAGAAGGTTGGATGGCATCACCGACTCTATGGACATGAGTTTGAGTAAGCTCCAGGAGTAGTTGATAGACAGGGAAGCCCAGCATGCTACAGGCCACGGAGTCACAAAGAGTCAGACATGACTGAGCGACTGAACTGAACTGAACTAAAAGAGTTGGGATAGAGGAAACTGGTAAGAACTGCATGGTCAAGTGGACATTTAGGAGAAAAGGGAATTCATACCCAGTTTTCTTTAGTAAATTTTTCCACAATATGGACAATCATGATCCTTTTCAAGAAACTGAAGAAAGCAGAGCTCTCAGAATGTTACCACTATGGAGATACTCATTCTGCCTAAATATGTCAAGGGTAGAGTTGTTTTTGCAAGTCTGCTCAGCAACCTTGAAGAGTAGCACTGTTTGAGAAAGTCTGGGTTTTGTTTTTGTATTAATGCTAGCTCAGAAAGAGAAGAATTTACTCTTAAAATTCTCTTGGCCAGGGGGAGAAGGGGCTAGAGGTTGAAAAATAAAAGCATGACTTTGGAAAGAATACCTTGGTGAATGTTATTTTTTTCTCCTTTGCCCTGCATGGAATAGCCACATTTGGAAAAGATATTATTTTCTGTTCTTTAAATGTTTCCGAACTAAGGGTTACAGTAAGTTGAAAATGTCAGCTTTGTTGGTAACATAAGCATTCTCCTCTCCCACTTGACCATAGTCAGACTGGTTAATCAGAATGTTTTCACTAAGAAAGTAAATATTAAGATAACAGAGATTACTTGATTAGGGACAAAAAAAATGAGCGTAATTCGCTCATCAATTCTAACTTCTGGAATACGACCTTAGTAGGCAAAGGAGGCAAAATGATAACCTCCTTATTTCCATGAGTGACCCATACAGCTTCAGGCTTCAGGTACTCCTGAAGACTGTTAGGTCTTTCACTGTTTTGCTCTCATCAGTGATTTTATTTCCATTCTAGTTATCTTATATTCCACTTCCACGTGTTGAATTAGAACTAAAATTCTCTATTAATATGGAAGAAAAGTTCTAATTAACCCCTGGATTCATTCAGCCGAGTTACAAAGGCGAGAGAGCAGGGCGCATGTGCGCCGAATTTTCCTCTAGATGGCGCTCCAAGGCCAAGTTTCCCAGCCAGTTGCCTGGAAAGAAAGGGGGTGGATGGTGTTGATCTTGCCAACATTTCCTGAAAACGCTTCTTTTCTTCTAAGACAAGGAATACTGAGACACGCACCCCACACTCTTTTCTTAAAAGAAACATCAGCAAGGCCAGTGTGTCTGAAAAGAACCCTCTGATCAGGACAGACCTGTATTAGGGCTGTCTCCTTGCCTGCCGAGCTGTTAGTGCAAATAGTCCTGGCGTCTCCCGTGTCTTTCTGTGGGTGTGTATTTTTCCAAGCCCATTGTCTCGAGGAATGGGAAGATGCATATTTGTGTGCCACTGGTGAGCAAACCATGACACGAAGTACAACAGGGCAAGCAAATCACACGTCAGAATCAGCTTCCTAACCTTTAACTCTACAATCATTTCAAGCCCAGAAAATAGCTTGATTCAGAATTGTGTTTTGCAGAAGTATTCAAGCTCATGTCTAGGTAACAAAAAGGTCTTGTCCCTTTAGAAATTGAAAAGAAAAAGAACAAACTGCATTGTCGAATAGGCAGTTTGATGTATAATGGTGGAAATTTAGTTCACGGGGAACCCTGTTAATGACTTATTAATTTATTACAAGCCTCTGGTGTAGAATTCCAAATATTAAAATGAAAGTGTCAGTCTTATACTTTGCTCCTAAAGAGAAATTAAGGTAGTTAAAAATTATCAAATATTTTTAATTCCTCCGATAAATGCAGTATAGAGTGCCAGTTACTATTTGCAGTTAAAACAGGGAACAAAAACCTGCTGATAGATCAAGAATAATTATACAAATTCTCTTTATTTATAGAAGCTTGTAGAATAAATATTCCATCAAGCACATACATAATGAAAGATAATAAGCTCATTTCTTATATGTACAGTGTAGACCAGATAAAGGAACCGACCACGCTTTTGTTTGTATTCTGTAAAATAAAAAGGCATGTGGTGATGTCAAGGTTGCAGAGACATTTTAAGGTTTTATAAATGATGTATGAGCTCTGACAGATTTTCCAGGGGGAAAAAAAAGGTTTCCTTAAGAGTCAGTATTCTTTACTATCCCATAAATGTACTCATTAGCACTTTGGGCCATGCCCTGTATCCTGTAGGGCTCAATAAAGATTCATTGAATGAGTGGATTTAGTTTAGGGTAATATTATTCAGGGAACTATGCTGCTCAGTGTCCAGTTTTTTCAAAAAACTATAAAATGATGAACAACTATCGTTGCTAGAAATCTTGTTCTTTCTCCATATCACACTAAGGTTCAGCTAGGGTTCATATAGAATATTATGATCTTGCAGAATTCACTGGATATGAAAAGAGACGAGCACATGATCACATTAAAATTGATGGCGGCACTGGTGGCTTGGTGCTGGTGGGGAAATGCAGTTAAACACTAATAATAACCAAGTATCACAGCAAACACACTGACACCTCCTGACGTTTACGGTGGCTTCTTAAATCTTAAATGTGGAGGTAGTGCGTTTAAGTCCGTATTTGGATTGTCAACAAGGTTATTTTCAGAGATAAGCCAAGTCGTTTTATTGATAATTCAAACTAGAGAGCAGAAGGGACGTTTAGGAAGAAAAATCCATCCTGTTCACTAGCTTGAGGATAATGTGCTGTCCTCTGCCGTTTTCAGGGAAGTCCTTGATTTTTGAGGTAGACAGTTTCTGCAGGGAGATCTTAGAAACGCAATTAGAATTCCTTTCCCCCTTAACCCAAAGAAGGACAGAACCAGTTGAATTTTCAAATAAAATATTTTTGCTCTATAACCAGACTCCTAACCTCAACAGAAATCTAATTTCTTTGTAGATTGTAATATTGTAAGGTACAAAGAGATCTATGGTTTTATTCTATAACCACCAACAACAAAGTAACAAACAATAATTGCATTTGTAATCATCAAACATCATTTTTACATTGTATTTCCTTATCAATATAAGTAATAACTAGTTATATTTACTTGAAAATAAATGGCAACATTATCCTAATAATACAATAAAATCTGCATATTAGAAAAACCAATTCTTTGTCATGTAGGTATACCTTGATTTCTGGTGTACCTTCAAAGAAAGCACATTTTTAATTGAGGAAAGGAGTGATTCTTTTATGTTTTTGCAGAATATCAGCACTGGGTGCTGTAAATTAACTAGGGAGCTAATCAGTTTGAATACTGTGTCTAAATTACATTTAAGACTCCTGGCTTTTAATCATTTTAGAAGGTTTCTATTTTTATTCTCTCTGACCACCTCTCAGAGCTCCAGTAAGGCACTCTATGCTTCTAGCTGACACTCCCTTTATCCACATTTATTTCACAAAAGGAAAAAGGCAAAGCAGCACATAATTAAGAAACTGGTGTGCTAATAATCAAACATACAATTGGGCCGAGGGATAATCCAATCCACTTCCTCACACAGGAGAGTAACCTCCATAACTCACTTTAAGCGCTGCCATTCATGAGTTATTGGTCATTCCCTTTCTAGTGAAAATAAATTCTCCCGCACCATCAGCCAGAGCTGAGTATTTTTCTTAGGACATGTAAATTGTAGAAGTATATGAACATAATCATGCTGGCATTTGGGGGGGAGTGCAAGCTCTTGCCTGTGGACACAGGCTTGTAAGGAAATGTGTATGGTTTCAGGGCTGCGGTTGCCTGGTTACAATATAGGATTTTTTATTAAAGTGAATTTATTCCTGAGATTTTTATGGTGTTGGTAAACTGCTTAATCTGTCGCTCTGTATTTTATGACTCCAGCCAAATCCTGCAGGTCAGGGAGACCCAGCAGCGGGCCATGGTCATTCATCACAGCCTCTGTTTCCCACAGCTTATGACTCAGTAGTGGCAGTTTCTTGAGGCTGAATGAAACTTGGCACCTACGGGTGTCAAGCTGGGGACTTTATAAAGTTTTAATGTTTTCACTAGTCTCGTGTTCAAGGTTAGCTCAGTGATGACTAGTGAAAATTTGGGTAAGTTTTGAAGAGGTCTCATATTCTCGAAATTCACCAGTCTGGCTTCTTTGTGGCACGTGAAGAGGACTGTCTCTCTGCACAATGGATGTTTATCAGGTGATCTGCTTCATTTTCTGTGCTCACACACCGCATGTTCTATTCAATTCACTTGTAGTTTATCATAAAATATAAACTATATTTCTCAACACAAAAAAGCAGGCTGTCTTTATCCTCAAAAATAATAAAGCATGTTCTCAGTATTGAAAGCCAAAAACGTTAAACATCTAATATGTTTTTCCTTTTGTATTTTTTTGAATTACAGTATGCTTGCTATATACATACATGTAGCTTTGCTTTTGTATTACCTAAATTGAAGTAAAACTTCAACTTTTAAAGGCTTATTAGCTATTTACTCTTTTTCTACCATTTGTATTTGTTTTCATACATTTTATCGAAATATGAGAGCAGAGATACATTGACTGATTTTTATTTGACCACATCATGACTTCCTGAGAATGAAATGAAGAGTATTGACAGATGCCAGAGGTTTGCTTTGAAATAGTCTAGCAAATAAACAAAACAGAATATGTGAAGGGATATATGAATCAAGGCAGCAGAACGTGGCTTCCTGGTAAAGTTAGGTAACGAGTATTTGGGTATTCAATACAGTATTCTATTTTTCATATGTTTTTAACTTTACAAAATAGGTAATTTTTTAAAAATTAGGATAACAAGTAGGTTAAAATTAAGTCAAGGAGGTAGTTAAAACTAACTAAAATTATTAAAGTCAATTCATTTTTTAAATTCACGCAACAAACATTTACTCAAACGTATATGCTTGTACCAGTTTTGAGAGGCTTCCCTGATAGCTCAGTTGGTAAAGAATCCACCTGCAATACAGGAGACCCCAGTTTGATTCTTGGTTCGGAAAGATCCCTGGAGAAGGGAAAGGCTACCCACTCCAGTATTCTTGGGCTTCCCTTGTGGCTCAGCTGGTAAAGAATTCACCTGCAATGCGGGAGACCTGGGTTCGACCCCTGGGTTGGGAAGATCCCTTGGAGAAGGGAAAGGCTACCCACTCCAGTATTCTGGCCTGGAGAATTCCAGGGACTGTATAGTCCGTGGGGTGCCTGGCCATTCTGAGTCTTACATGAGTAAGCATTTGTGATACTGAGATTCAGAGAGAAGTTGTGTCCAAAACATGACTTAGATATTTCAGTTTGATAATAAGTGCCTTCAAGAAGCTTCTGCTTGTAAAAGTATTTAAGTGTAGACTGTAAGGTCTTCCCAACTCTGAAGTTGATAAGCAAAGGATCACTGCAGACTTAAATCAGTGTTTAATTAAGGCCAAATCAATATTTGACTACATTCATCTTGAAAATGAAGAGAAGCAAATTTGATCAAAACTGTCCCACACCTTGTACACCTGAAACTAACACAACATTGTAAATAAACTATATCCAATAAAAAACAAACAAAAAACCCAAGCTATCCTACTCCCATGGAAACTAGACAAACTACAACTGGTTTGCATTGTATCACATGCTTTGGTAAAGGAGCCGTGTAAACATGGTGTTGGTCGGTGGTCCCCTAACAACTGGCCAGGTTCTGGTTTCTGGACCTCAAAATAGGACTGAAGTGCCGTTTCTTCAGCCTGGCAGATCCAAATATTGGCAGACAAACATTACTGTAAACACCAATGTAGATCTAGATTTAGATGCAATCTGGATCTAAATCTAGATGCAATAGTTTATCTAGCAGGGTTTCTTTTTAAATAATTTTATGTATCTACTTTTTGGCTGTGCTGGGTCTGCATCGCTGTGTGGGCTTTTCTCTAGCTGCAGCGATCAGGGCCTACTCTCCAGTTGTGGTGCATGGGCTTTAATTGCAGTGGCTTTTCTTGTAGAGCAGAACGTGGGTTCTAGGGCACGCGGGCTTCAGTAGTTGCAGCTCCTAGGCTCCAGAGTACAGGCTCAATAATTTTGGTGCATGGGCTTAGTTGTTTAGCAGCATGTGGGACATTCCAGGGATTGAACCCAAGTCTCCTGGATTGGCAGGTGAATTCTTTACCACTGAGCCATCAGGGAATCTCTCAAGTAAGGGTTTTTTCCCCACAATGGAAGATTGCGTTGTGAATACCTGTTATTCTCCCTCTGAGCTTTCATCACTCACTGTCTCTTGTTGGCAAAGAGAGGATCTTTTTTAAAAAAGAGGATAGGATATGGCATCAAGTATAAATTTATTCATAAGCACTCTTGGTAAGCAAGTGAAATCTATTTCCGTCGGAAAGCTTGAGGAAGTCCTCTGCTTAAAACCATTGCTTTGGAGCAAATTGAATAGGTTGGTATCCATCAACCTGCCCCCAGGATTTGCATGTTAATATGTGTGTGCTCAGTCATGTCCAACTCTTTGCAACCACATGGACAATGGCCTACCAGACTCCTCTGTCCATGGAATTCTCCAGGCAGGAATACTGGAATGGGCTGCCATTTCTTCATCTAGGAGATCTTCACAACACAGGGATCAAACCCACATCTCTTGTATTGGCAGGCAGGTTAAGCTCTTACATTGAAAGGTGGCCATTCCATCTTGAAGCGAAAAATAGAGTCCCAAAAAAAAGCATGCTGGCTTGGCTGCAAATACCTGTGAAGCCCAAACATGTGCCTTAACAATTCTTTTATTATTCTGATCCACTCAACTGGGATGTGAGCTGAATTGGGAGGGTGATTGAGGCACCATTCTCATAGAACCTTCTGTCCTTGGTTAGGAGATCTAAGTTTCACGGACAGACACCACATGTGACGGAGGGCCTAGCACAGCTGGACCAGCCATCAGCCTTGCAGTCTGGGGTGTTCTTTGGAAGACCTGAGCACTCTGTATGTGGAATTTACAATGAAACCCTCAATGAAACGAGCACTCTTTGGCTACAGAAAATTTGATTTTAATTATGTACCAAACAAAGGCCCCAGACAGGGCCCCCTGCAACAATGCATACCAGAAATGAAGAAATACAAGAAATTAAATGCTGCCTTTCAGCCTCAAGCTCACATCACACTTAGGGTATGAAGTCATGTTTAGATCAGTTGAGACATGATGACACAATTAGGGATTCGGCATGCAGAGTCTTCTAGAGGAGGCACTTCCTTGAGAAACCATGTTCTTCAGAACGCCTCAGAATGGTCTGAGCGGCCCTCTTTGCTCTCCTTGTTCAGAAGAAAGAAAGATGAAGAGGAGAAGAAAGATTCTACAGAAGCCCATCACGTTCTCTGTCAGCCTCAGCCAGTCCCCTGATGGCTCCACGGCAGTGCCCGTCGCCAGCATCCATAGAGGAGCAGTTGAGCCGAGGACCTTCTGGGACTATTAGGAATTTCCAGCACATCACTGGATTCCCTCCCTCTAAGTCCATCACCTGCCAGATCTCAGAATCAATAGGATGAACTTGGCAAATTTCTCATCATTCAGTACCTCTCACAGCGGAGTTCTGGCATCACCTTCTCAGATTCCCGCACTGCGGCTGCATAGGTGACAAGGGTCATGCAGACCACGACGCACCATCTCCAGAAACAACGCAGGAGTGGCTAGCCACTTTCTCCATTGCTTTCTTCCACAGATTGCCACGGGTATTGTGATATTAATAGTTTCTCACTAGAAAAGGGGCATTGTTCTGGTGGGCATGTGGCGTGACCAGACTATACACATGACAAGGGCCAGACATGCCCGTCTTCTTCAAGGCTCTGTTCTAGCCTGCAGAGGAGTACATGTTGAATCAACATTGCTCAATGAATGAATGAACGGACACTTTTTAGGATGTCACTATTTTATTCCAAGCTAGGACAGGTTGATAAGACATGGGCTTATTTCTAAAACAGAAAAGGACTTACACATACAAATTCTGGAGTGGGTAGCCTATCCCTTCCCCAGTGGATCTTCCTGACCCAGGAATAGAACTGGGGTCTCCTGCATTGCAGGCAGATTCTTTGCTAACTGAGCTATCAAGGAAGCCCTAGGCATACGTAATGTATATATATTCTGATGAATAAACATTCTTTAAGGAAATTTGCAGCACAAAGGAAAAAATCTAAAGTCACGTATGATCTGACTACTGGTAACATTTTGAGGTACGTCCTGACAGTCTTTTTCTATGAATGTATTAAGACATTTTGTAAAGTTGGATTGTTGTACACAAACCATTGTATCTTTCTTTTCTTTCTAAACCTCATTTTAAATCACTATATATTATTAGCCACATCTTGATGCACCAGAGCTGTGTTTGGCTCAAGATGTCCAGTGGCTCTGCAGTATTAACCTCTTACAATTCAAGAATAAACATCCACTGTTGAAAGTCCCCTGGTGACCTAGGGATTAGGATTCTGGGCTTTCACTGCCTTTGGCTCAGGTTCAGTCCCTGACTGGGGACCTGAGATCCCCCAAGCTGCATGGTGTGGCCAGAAACAAAGATAAAGAATAACCTTCGTGGTGGACTAAAGCACACTCCAAGTGATTCCTTAATATCCTGCCATCATTCTGTTATCACATTCTCTTTAAAAGCTGCACAACTGCACACACACTCTCACCTTAGTGGCTGGGTTGCACAGTGTGTGAGGACACAGACTCCGGAGTCAGGTTGCCTACCTAGAGTCTAATCCTGTCTCCGTTTCATTCCAGTGGTGTAGTCTGGTGCTTTGAGATCTTCATCTGTAAAGTGGGAGAGATCAGAACAGTTTCTCCTTCAGAGAATTCTTGTAAAGATTAGACTTGTAAGGATTAGATGGGTTAAGGTACTTGAGGGTTTAGAACAGTGCCTGGCACATACGAAATGCTACAGAAGTGATATCTGTTGTCAGTATTATCCCAAGCCTCTCTTCTCAGATAGATCAGTTACTTAACACACACTAGGGTTGGTTGGAGAAGGCAATGACACCCACTCCAGTACTGTTGCCTGGAGAATCCCATGGATGGAGGAGCCTGGTGGGCTGCAGTCCCTGAGGTCACTAAGAGTAGGACACAATGGAGTGACTTCACTTTCACTTTTCACTTTCATGCATTGGAGAAGAAAATGGCAACCCACTCCAGTGTTCTTGCCTGGAGAATCCCAGGGACGGCGGAGCCTGGTGGGCTGCTGTCTATGGGGTCGCACAGAGTCGGACACGACTGCAGCGACTTAGCAGCAGCAGCAGCAGCAGGGTTGGTTGCTCAGCTGTGTCTGACTCTGCGACCCCATGGACTGTGGCCCACCAGCCTCCTTTTTCCACGGAGAATTCTCCAGGCAAGAATACTGGAGTAGGTAGCCATTCCCTTCTCCAGAGGATCTTCCTGATCCAAGGATCGAGCCCAGATCTCCTGCATTGCAGATGGATTCTTTACCATCTGAGCTACTAGGGAAGCCCACTAAGAACTGAACATTTTCGTTAAATGAGCGAAGCCTCTATAGCACCATCTAATGTCATTATGGCTGTTGTTTTTTATACTTCTGGATTCTACAGAGCCACAGGTGTTAGTCGCTCAGTCGTGTCTGATTCTTTGTGACCCCATGAACTGCAGCCCACTAGGCTCTTCTGTCCATGAAATTCTCCAGGCAAGAATCCTGGAGTGGATTGTCATTCCCTTCTCCAGGGGGTCTTCCTGACCCAGGGATCGAACCCGGGTCTCCTGCATTGCAGGCAGACTCTTTGCCACTGAGCCACCCGCAAAGCCCCAGAGTCAAAAAGCAACTGTCGGTCTTTCTCTGGCCATTGTGTTCCTCTGTTCCTCTGACTACCATACAGGATCAGCTTTGACCTGGTGGCATATCCTCACTGGTTTGAATTTTATGTTGACTGAATGGTAGGAAATCACCGGCTAGTTTAAGAAACACTTCATCTCAGTTTTACTGTTTGGGTCCTCTGGAGTTCCAGTGATCATATGCTCGAGTGGCTGGGGGCAGGGTTATCCCAGCATACGTTTAACCCAACAGAGGACTGTGACAGGAGACCTGCTCAGAGGGTAGTGACAGGCTTTTCTGGAGAGGGTGCCATGGACGCTAACTCTGTATGCCGTGGTTATCTTTTTACTTAGATATATGATATTCCCTGCTTTACATTTCTGATATGGGCCGTGAGGGAATACAGGTGACAGGGTAGAGTAAAATAATGGTCAATAAAACCCATTATTGGTAGTTACAGGATCAGTAGCAGCAAACATATCATCTTATTTGAAAATAAAAATAGAATTAAGCATAGGAGAAACACATTAAAATGTACTTCCTGCTGCCACTTTGTTTTCCTTTGAAAGTATATTGTCTTCAGCAGGCAGTTGACTTTTTCTCCCCAGTGCGTGTCAAGTGTGGGTCAGAATGGATAGGACTAGAAAGAAGATGGATGGGGGTGGGGGAGGGGCGAATGGACACTTAGTAGCAGGTGGACACATCTCAGGCCTGACGAGCCTCAGAAACCATTTACCAGGCAGCTTTAAATCACAGTCAAGAGATAGGTGCTGCTTCAGTAACTCAGGTATCACAGCCAAGAGAGGTAAATGTGCTTCATGTGACTGCTGCGCTTCAGGGATTCTTTATTGTCAGGACCTAGAGATGGGCTCCATGGCCTTTGAACACCATGAAGTTATAGAATAACTTCTGGGAAGAAGGTCCATGGTTTTTATTAAATTCTCAAAAATATCCATGATACAAATAGTTTAAGAGCTCAATGCTGGATTTCCAAGAAGGGGGCAGGGTAGTTGGCTGTGTAAGACCTTAAAGTATATTCCATCATAGTATACAATGGGTGATAACTGATAGCTTAAAAATGATTCCGGATTTTGAACTTGAGTCTGTTACATGGCATTGGATTTTATCTTCTAATTAAATTTCTAGTTGAATTATCTTATTTTGACATTATCCCATCCCTATTCTTACTGTTCCAATTCATCAGCTCGTTCTAAACAGCAACATTTTCACAGGCAACAGTCTCTCTAAATTTCAGTGCATCTTCATTGTGTTTATAGCACTGATTTCCAGAATACAGTGTATAATTATTTCATGCTTGATAGACTTTCAGGATTTACTTAGTATTAGCAAGATCCAAACCCAATGAAGCTGTCTTACAGTTTCAAGATGACAGAGAAAGACACTTGCATCCCTTTCTCCTTTCAAAAAACACCCCCAAAATAACAAGGAGTGTAAGAAATGGACACAAATTCCACTGTTTTCATGGAAGGAGAGAGATTTGTAGATTAACAAAGAAAAGGACGGTCTGACCCAAATGCCTTCAGGATGAGTAGGGAAGGGGTACACATGCGAACCAGTAGTCACCTAGAAGCTGTCAAACCTCAGGCACTGGAAGGACCAGATACCACAAAAATGGGGTGAAGGGGAGTGAGGGACGATGAAAACACTGATCCCCCAAATTTCCATCCCCTCCCCCTGTAGCCCAAGACCTACTCTTCCCCTCGTCTATGCAGGAAGCCCGAGTATTTGCCAGAGAGACCGAGCCCCAGACTTGGGGACACCGGTAAAAGAAAAGTTAGGTGAGTCACACCTTGAAAGTAAGAGAATGAAGTGAAAGTCTCCATCACGAGGGTGAGAAGCCACATACCCTTTTCTCAGAATTCCAACACCTGTATTTATGCTACTTCTGAGCAAGAGATTGGAAAATCCAGAGGAAGAGTTTAGAGTACCTACACTGGCATGTGGGGGTCTACGGCAGGACCAATTGGCCATGTGCTCACCAGTGATGAGATCAGCCATGTATAGACACCACCTCTATTCATGGGTGTGTGGTGAATATAGGCTCCCATGAGCAAGTAGACTACCAGGGATATCAGGCATTTGAGGAAACCACCAAACACAGAGATAAGCAGTTCAGAAGAAATAGGCAATTCAGGGAGCAGAAGAGAATTTCAAAGGAATTATAATTAATATCTTCAAAAGAGAAGAGACCATAATGCAGCCCTGTTAGAAGAACAGTATGATATTAGAAAAGGAGCAGCAGACAGGAAAATGCTTGTAAATTTAAAATATTATTACTCCTGGACAGTAAGAGGAGAAAAGTCAATATGAGCAATGGGAAAGAAGAAATGGAAAATAAGGAAATGAATATAAGAAGTCCAATGTCAAACCAATTGGAGTGCCATTCAAATAGGACAGAAAAAATAATGAAGTTGAAATTATTAAGGGGGGAAAAAAAAGATGAGAAGAATATTGTGCTGAAGAAAATGACCCTTCACATGGAAAAGGTTTACCAAGCAATGATGAGGGAAAGTCCCAGACCAAAGAAGATTTTTGTGAAATTGGCAAACCCCAGGCATAGAGAGAAGCGTCTAGAAGAGAGAAAATCAAGTACCATTCAAAGGATTAGGAACAAGAATGATTTATGCTTTGCTAAGGCAACTTTGGAAGTTAGGAAACAATAGAGCTGTCCTTCAAAATTCTGAGTGAAAATGTTGCAATTGTTAGGCAAGCCAATGATTGAGTAGGAGAATAGATTAAAGACATTTCAGTTGTGCAAAGCCTCAAAAAAAAAAAAAAAAAACCAATCAACTTTCTCAGTGTTAAAGAAGTATTAACATCCTTTCTGATGAAGCTACTGGCAGATGTGTTCCTGCAAACTGAGAGAGAAAACGAGGAAAGAGGGAGATGTGGGATGCAGGAGACAGGAAACCAGCCCCAGGAGGGGGACGCCGGCAGCAGACAAGAGAATCCAGGGCAAATATCAGCACTGGGCCAAAGCAGAGAACCCCAGGACAGGAAGGGACCTGTCAAAGGTGTGGCTGTTCAGAGAGTTGTGTAGGATGTAAGTTCACTTAGATGTTGAAAGAAATCTTAACTCCAGGAAGCTAAACATCTACATAACAAAGGATGTAATCATTGGATACTGAGTGGATAATATTTACAGATTGATCATCAGATAGGCACTTTCTGAGACCCGGGGCACTTACATTTCTTTGTGCCTTGGTTTCCTCACCTTAACTGGCAGACAATAATAGTTCCTGCCTGTTGCAAGAAGGAAGTTGCCAGGCCTCCCTGTCCCTCACCGTCTCCTGGAGTTTGCACAAGTTCATGTTCATGCCTCGGTGATGCCATCCAGCCATCTCATCGTCTGACACCCTCTTCTCCTGCCCTCAATCTTTCCCAGCATCAGGGACTTTTCCAAAGAGTTGTCTGTTCACATCAGATGACCAAAACACTGGAGCTTCAGCTTCAGCATCAGTCCTTCCAGTGAATATTCAGGGTTGATCTCCCTTAAGATTGACTGGTTTAATCTTCTTGCTGTCTAGGGTACTTTGAGGAGTCTTCTCCAGCACCACAGTTTGAAGGCATCAATTCTTTGGCATTCTGCCTTCTCACAACCATATGTGACCACTGGGAAGACTATAGCCTTAACTATAGCCTTTGTTGGCAGAGTAATGTCTCTGCTTTTTTTTGTTTATGCAAAAGTAGGAAGTCAAGATATACCTGGAGTAACAGGCAAGTTTGGCCTTGGAGAACAAAATGAACCAGGGCAAAGGTTAACTGAATTCTGCCAAAAGATTGCACTAGTCACAGTAAATATCCTTTTGCAATAACACAAGAGACGACTTCACACACGGACATCACCAAATGGTCAATACCGAAATCATTAATTACATTCTTTGTAGCCAAAGATGGAGAAGTATGTTAAATGGTTACGGTTCTCTTAGGACAGTGTCTGGCACACAGGAAGGACTCTAGTCACATGGGAAACCCCTGAATAACCAAGGGCTACTGACATGCACCTACTGTACAGTAACATGGAGGAAAATTAGACAAAGTACCTACCAAATTAGACAAAAAAAGAAAATGGAAAGTGCTTGCCTTTCGGAATCAGGATAGGGGAAGGACGAGGGACTGTTGGTTTTGGTTCTAAGTTTCTAACTACAATTGAATTTTTAAAAACTATTGCAAGTAATGCCTTCAATAAAATAAAATTAACTTAAAATCAACAGCCAGCTCTGAATTTTAAAATGATGGACACACACTGCTTAGATATGGATTACTTAATCCTGCCCAGATAGTTTATAAACATTCCTATTTACTATGCAGATGAAATTATATGTATTATGAAATTATATGTAGAAATCTTTTAAAATAAAATTGTCGACACAGAAACTTTATCATTCAGTTATTTCTGCAATAAAAACATAATTAACTAAAAAATAAAGTGTTTTTGGCTGTAAGAGAACTGTCTTAATAGATATTAGCTAGTGATCCTAGATGTGGAGAAAAAGCGCACATGAAAAGGGAAGCAGTTTGAACTCTACCTTTCCCCTTCTCCTGCCCTCTGATAAAGATTTTAATGAGTACTGAAAGGGGAGGCTTACAAGTTAAGGGGGGCGGGGGGGGAGGCAAAAAGGCCTTAGATCAAGCAAATGCATAGCCCTGCATTTCTATAAGTTCACCTTCTCTTCTAAACTAATGAAAGGCCAGCAGGAATCAGAGAAGCACTGCTGCTCTTGGTTTTACATCACCCTGCTTCCCAAAGATATCACACCACACCCATGCACTTCACAAGCAAGCTATCCGAGGATCATGAGGAAAAGAGTTGCATGTAATGGATTCCCCACCTGATCCGATGTCTGGATCGCCTAATCCTCTGCCAAATTCTAGTTTTCAAGATAGGCATTGCTTATCTGAAATTCCACCTGTCCTCCAAACTAATGTGAATTAAGTTATAAGATAACTTCTAGAATATTATCATTTAACAATTTGAGTACTTCTAAGTTGCTTTTTCTAATAGACACACACACACATATTTTTTAAGGCATTTTCTCTTGCCTACTTTCATCTAAATGGCATCTGGTAGCTACATCACTCAGTTCTAAACTCACAGCCCCCTCTCTCTCCCTACCCCTAGATGCTCAGCGTTTTGAAACGTCGAATCACAAAACACATTTTGCTCCAAGCCTTTGCCAGACGGTCACTGTATCTAGACAGCGCAGCTTCTTCTCTAAAAAGGGAACAAAATAGTCTGAGCTCTGTCCTGGAGTGCCAGCCAGCGCGGGCCACCGTGCCGGCTAATTCATCACCGTGGGGCCCCTGGGCTGTGCAGCCCACCACGCAACTCACTAGTCGAAGGGGTGGCAGTTAATCATTCCCTTAAATGATATGGGTATGAACAGAGCTGACGGCTGCTCAGCAGACGAGCCTCAGCCTTCCTCCCTGCCCCGAGCAGTGACTGTGGCCATTTTCCCATCTTCCCAGACCGCCGGGTTTCAAGAGATTCTGACCGAGGTGGAAATTTTAGCGGTGATTGTGGGATGCCTGTGTCATGACCTCGACCACAGGGGAACCAACAATGCCTTCCAAGCTAAGTAAGTGTTCTAATTGTTGTTATTTTAATGCATTTGCCTTTCTGTTCAGAGCCAAAGGTGACGCGCGCGCTAAAGAGTAAAGCATTAATTTCTGGCGTCTGAGGCCAAGGCCACGCAGGCCTGGGCGCGGGTGTCACGGGGCTCATCCATCTTTATAATTCCTTATTCCTCTTTTAATTGCAAATTTGCCCTTCATGTCATGCTTGTTGATTTGGTCTGTCTCTGTTGACCTCAGTCGGATAACAAAGCTCAGATTTTTAAAGGGCCTATTTTTTTTTCCCCCTCCCAGAATGTTTGCCTTCAGGGGATCATAGGTTTCTTGGATTTGCTATCCTGGAAGTCTGGTTTTGAGACTATTAAAATAAAAGTGGAAATTTATGAAACAAAAGATCTCCTCCTTCCCCAGTAGAATTTCGTCCAGGTTCTTTTGATGTTGGGTGTTGTATAAACTGCAATGAGATGGAGTGACGTTGGAGGAGGAAGAGGGTCTCTGCCCCTGCCAAGCCTCATCCCATAGAAAGGTGGGAAACAAGAAAAGTAACTCCACCAACACAGGGGATGTGGAGGTGCGCACAGTGCAGGGACAGGGCGGTCTGTCCCTGAGCAAGGAGGACAGGTCCGGGAAGCCCTTGCTTGGCGGCTCACCCTGGCGCCGAGGCCACAGAACTTACGGGTGCTGGAAATAAGACCAAAACCCAGGTCTCCTGGCTCTTGTATTCAGGTTCCAGTTTAACGTGCTTTTTACTACCTGTCTGCAAACAACATGGGATGGGACTTCAGAGCCTCAAGAGAAAAATGTTTGGGGATGGAGAGACTAAGGGATCTTCAACAAAGAGGTAAGACTAGCTTTCAGGTGACCAGTTTCCAAGCCCCCGGAGCAGGTCTTCTTCTGTGATCTGAAACCCCAGAGGCCCACGGTGTGTCAGCAGGTACCTTGCAGCTCACCACTTTTTTCCCTGTAACACCTACATTCTAAGGCCTTGGAGCCCTGGGCCCTTTTATTTGCTCCTGATCTAGCAGATGAGTATCGACTGTGTGCCCTCTATCCATCCTGAATGCAGAAGCCCATCGCTTCAACCTGCTCTTTTCTGTGTCCTGTAATTTCCAGACCCTCTTACCTTTCTGTGACAGCGACTCTGCAAAAACTCAGCTCTGGTTCAACCTAACAATTCAGCTTCTTGCTCTTCTATCCAGACTTTTAAAGGCTTTGGGAGAAAGTGTCACAGCTGTGAGCCTGAGGCATACCCCATAGGTATTCTCCCAACTAGGCTAAGGGCTCAGCACTCCCCACCAGCCTCTCTGGGTCCCTAGCCAGCTCCATGCTCCATTCTGATCAGCAGTTATAGATACCAAATGTTCCTCCTCCTAAACTGCCTTCTATTCCACCACCTCCCCCCATGCAGCTTGCCTCCCCCTTCACTGAGAAAATTGAGGCCATCAATCGAGAACTCCCTCAATTTCCTCCCCTGCCATGAACGAACTTATCTGTCTGGCCCCATCCTTTCCTCCTTCCCTCCTATCTCTGTGAAAAGGCTGTCCCTCCTCGTGTCTGAGACTAATCCTTCCACCTCAGCGTTGGATCCCTTCCTCCCTCCCTCCTCCAGGACCTGGCTCCATCCATCTTCCTCTCTCTGCCCTGTATCTCCCATCCTATTAATATGAACAGTTCTCCCCATCTTGAAAAACCCACCTCCATCCCTGCTTCTCCCTCAAGCTTCCGCTCCATTTCTCCTCCTTCCTTTCCAGCCAGTCTTCTTGGAAAGTCATCTGTTCCTTGTCTTCACTTCCCTCCCACACAGCTTCCAAGTCTGCCCACCAGGGGAGCAGCCCTCAGTAATGCCACCAATGACCCCCTTTCCCAAAGCCATAGGACACTCTTCCAGTCCTTCTTTCTTGATCCTTCTTGCCATGACACTGTTTGTGATGCTCTCCTCCAAAGAGCTCTCTTTCTTCCTTTGTCTGGGAGAGAGACGCCTTCACCCGCCTTTCTAGCCTTTCTTCTCAGCTTGCTCCTCCTGCCCCAGCCTTCACTGCACACGTTCTCTCCTCCTCTCCTGCTCTGCTTTACCTTTCATGCTGGACCACCTGCTGATCGGCCCCAAACCCATACCTATGGACCATAATTTGCTACTATCTCTAAACACTTCTTCCAGCTGCTTGAGGAGCTCCTCCTATCTGAAGTCTCATCGTCTTTATCTCTACACCCAGTCCTTTTCCTCTTATTCTCCATCCCAATGAATGGCACCACCAGAAGTCCACAAGTCACTCAGATCTCCTGAGAGTTGACATCTCTGCATTCTTACAGTAACCACTGCTTCTCTGCATCCCTCAGATTCCTACAACCCACAGCCCAACTCTCCTCCTCCAGTCTTCCCTACCTTGGAGCTCCAGAATATTCTCTTTGTAATTCACAAATCTCCTCGGATTGCTCCCCTACTTAAAAGACATTCACTGGCCTCTTGTGACTCTCAGGATAATGTTCAAATTCCTTCGTTTAGCCCGTAATGCCTTTTTCAATCCGGCTCCTGCCCATTTCTCCAGCACAGCACTCACACCTGCCACCCCGCCCTCACCTATGCATCCAGGTTCAGACACAAGGGGTTACTTAAAGTGCTCAATGGGGTCCAGCTAATTCTCTTTTCTCTGCTCACGGTCTGCTGTTTCCCCAGCCCAGAATGCCCTTCTTCTTTCCCCTAGCCTCCTCTGAAAGCTCTACCCACCACCCCCCAGATTCTATCCTTGATGACCTTCCCTGCATCAATCTTCTGTGCCCACATCATGCCCTGGCTATGCTTTTTCAAAATTGCACATCTCACACCACATTAGTTGCTGATTAACAGGTGTGTCTCCCCTTCTCCTTCAGTACCTGTGATGTGTACAAGTACCAAGAACATGCTAAACCCACAGGGAATGTTTGCTGAGTGAATGAATGATAAGTGCATGAATGGATGAGGCTTTAACTATTTTAATATTGCTTTTCAGTAAAGCTTTCTTAAACAAGTGCGATCTTTTACGGATTATTATAAAACGTGGTTTTTACATACCTTGGTTTGATGTTGTACTGATGACAATAGCGTCCCTGGGGCCTGCTGGAGTGTAAACTGTATAATACACTTTGATTATAGGGTCTGACAGTTCCTTTTGTTTGAGCTCCTGGCCTGTGTTTTGTTATTATGAGTATTTTAGGGTACCCCTCTCTCATGCCAATGGCACCATCATCACTGTCTTCCTGGAGCACCCTACCGTCCTGCCACTTACACATAAAGAATTGTGTCTATGAAGCAACAGCGAGCACCTTGTAGGTTCTTTTCAAAAGAGTCAAGTGCGCAATATATGTACTCAGATTACAAAAGCCTCCACCCTGGAGAGAGCCTGTGTATCAGACCAGGAGAGCCAGGCCTTCTTGCTAGTTGACCTCTTAGCTCGTTGGCCCAAGACCACACACCGAATCCAAACCCAGCCAATCATATCTTATCTCCCAGGAGTCTGGTCCTGGATTACCATGATATTGACTCAGTTAGCTGTTGAGGTCCAAGCTGCAGGTCCATGGAGACCTGGACACTGAGGCTGCATTTGGGGAAACCAGTGATGAACAGATTCCGAGTGAGTAAGAGAAGCAAGAGAGCAAATCTGCAGAGAGAAGAAAGTCAATATTCAGAAAGGAGCAGAGAAGATACTGTACAATTCTAGAGGAAGACAGAGATTCCTGGTTTTCCATGCCTGCCCCTACTTCCAGAAAATCCAGCCATGCTTGTGACCATGGGGCTTGCTCAGAGATCCTGGTTGCATTTAATCAACTTTTTTTTTTTTAAGTGAAAGTGGTTCTAATTCATTTCCATTCTTTGCTGTGAGTGGTCCCTGAGACAAGGAGAATTGCAGTTATTTGTTGTTTACTATCTCAAGCGCTCAACTAATATCCCTATAGCTAGATATTTTTGTCTCCATTTTACAGAGGGAACTGGGCCTCAGGAAAGTAAGTGACTTGCCCAAATTCACCCATCCAGAAGGTGGCAGAGTAGTGTTTGGACCTGGGCTATCTGACTACAAGGGCCGTTTTTTAACTTTATTCCACCCTTTTTCATGACTTTGTGGTATATATTTTAGGCTTTTGAATTTCCAGCTTATTGGCTGGCTTGTGATATATGTGAGCCCTGGAAAACTAAGATTCATTTTGACATCCAGAAAATCAAGACGTGGAGCTGTAAAAATTGTAGAACTCAACTAGATCTCAGTAGTCATATTCCTTAATTTTCAAAATTTTTTTCATATGCCGTAATTTTTAAAAATTGGAAACTGAGGTCCCCAAATCTCAAGTGATTTGGGTAATACTGAACAGTTTTCACACATATGAGATAGCTATGATATCTCTGATACTAGAATTCAAAAAAAATTTTTTGCATCCTCACACCACATGATCAAATCTATGCGTTCCAAGATGGTCTGAGCTGTTTCCTCACAATGGCTGGCCTTTTACAGCTTGCCAGCCCGTGGGGTGTCCATCAGCCCTGCCCCTCCCGTAGAGTCTCATTTAAGCTTAGCATACCAGATGCCATCACCACTCCACCTCAGTTACAGTTTTCCTCAATAAACACTGAAAAGAGACCCTTTGACATCATGGTGAAGGAACTACCATTTTACTGATTAGGATAAGATTTACTCAGCAAGTTTGCCATTGTTTAGGAAAATCCCTCAGAAGAAACCTATATCCTTATTTCCTTACTTATTCCCCATCAATTGAGTGCTTTCTAGGTTCAAGGCACTGTGCGAGGCATTGTGGGGGAAATAAGTGTAACAAATAGTCACTTTCCTTAAACTATTCACCATCTAATTCCAGCCTTTTAAGTGGTTTGGAAATGGGATTTAAATGCACCAATTATTATGTGACAAAGCATATGCTACCTTTTTTTTTCATATATAAGGCTATAAAGAAACAGGAGACATTTAGCAAGGGACAAATTACTATATAAAATGCAAAATGCCTCTACAATAAAAAGTTGTGATTTTAGTCACAGCACAGTGTGATTTATTCTCTTAGCCTTTCTGATAAGTGAGCCTTCGCATTTTCATATTTTACTCTTAATTTTAAAGTATTGGAGTGCGTGCAGCGCATGATCAATAGGCAGAGAGGGCAGCGATCCCATGGCGCTTTGAAACTGCTCTGTTCACACCTCTCTCCTATTTTCTCCAGGGACACTGTTTCCCACTCATTGCCCTTCCTATTACAGCTGCCCCTGATGATTAAATATCAGTACCAAGCAGCTTTGTAGTATATTCTCCTAGGAGACTTCCTCTATTCATTTCTAGCATAATCTCTTATACTCATTTCTTGGGAATGAAAACCCATCTTGTCGCTTTCGGCCAGGTCCCAGAAGTGAAATACGGGGGCACATTAATCTGCCATGACAGCCTAATCCCATTCCTCCCCACCTCCCAACAATTCTCAATTTCCTAATTACCTTCAGTAGTTTTCCTTCTGAAAGTTTCCTGTAAGCTATGGCAGCACACTTCCATTAAGTCTCTTTTTCAAAGAATATGCATATCCAGGGAAGATATGAGGGTCCATAGCTCACAGTTATGAAATTTCCTTTTGCACGCTTATTTTTGGTGCCTGTGCAAAGTGCCAAATGCCTAGAGGGGAGAGCCATTTTCACACTGACTTTCCTTTTATCTAAGTTTCTCCTCAGTGTGCTGCCTGCTCCCAAATGAAAAACTTTAGTATGTTAGGATGACCTAATCAATAATGAGCATCATAAATAATCACAGGTGTAAATCTTCCTGTGTGTAAAGGATCTGGAGTCTCCTCTCTTCTCCTCTCCCCCTGTCTCCACACACCCTCCATGTATGTGTAATATTTTCACAATTACAGTCTGTGTGCCCCAGAGCTACTGATATGATGGATATACTTACCACAGACAATTAAAACGAGGTGTGGTATTAAAGTCATTTTTTTTCCATAGGTGATTGATTGGAGGGTTTTTTCCACATTTTACATGAAAAAGTGTCAGTATGCCCTTTACACGGAGTACATTACATGAAACACATGTCGTCTTTTTAAAAAATGGTTTAATGATCAAGTAAGTTTGGTTAATACTACATAATATGTTCCTTTCCTGCAGAATCACAGTACATATCTCCACATATTGATGCCATAGATAAATCCTAAAGTATCTTAACAGTTTAACTTCTTAAACCCAGCATTTCCCAAGTGCATTTAACTCTGAGACCCTTTTTATTTCTGCCCATAATGCCATTTTACATCCCAAAGAACTCGTATTCTGTCTAATGCTTTCTGATAGAGTTTATCCTAACAGTTCAATATTTGCCACTTTTATCAAGTTTTCTGACCATGGACTTCACTCTTGCAGTGCTAGGAGATTCATAACATGTGTGTGAGTAATGGCAGGTTCAGGCAGCATTCTCAGTGAGCCTCGGCCTGAGAGAGAAAGCACCAGGGTGTCCTGGAGTCTCAGAAAATCTGACAGAGACCAAACCTAACAGTGTAACTGAAGCAACCATAGGGAAATGGAAGCATTCTTGTTTAAATGATTTTATTCTAAAGAAAACTCAAAGTAGAGATAGTATCATGTTCTATTCTGTGAATACTAAGATGGCACCTTGCTTGCAGAAAGGTGAGCATTGTTAATGAAAGTGTGGACAGAGAAAGTCTTAAGTGCAGTTATAGGGACTGTGAACTTCCTGAGGGTAAGAGCCATTCTTTATCTACATATCCCACATGCTCACAGCCTCGCATCATAATAGTCCTCAGTCCTTGTTAGGTGAATGAATGAATGCATCATTAGTCTGCTTCTGTTGCAAAATCTGCATACTTGTAATTGGCTCAGTGTTGTGTGAGTGTGTGGAACATGTAAGATGGAATTACTAAAAGGAACAAAGAGGATGTTCCTTTGTAAGGATGAAGACTCTTAAAGCGTGGACCTTCAGATGCATTTGCTCAAGCACTCTGAGAGTCCTCCTGATGAAACATAACAGTTCAGAAGCCTCATGGATCTGGGGAGAGCAGCGGGCAGCGGAGGAGGCACCAGTTGTTCCCTGGCTAAAGGGCACAAACATCCTACTCATCCTGAAAAAAAAATATTTAGTGATTTGTGATCATCTAGCTGATTTAACTTGTGAGGTCTGCTAAACCAACGTGATAAAGGCGGAGATGATATTTTGCATCTCGGCCCCACTTTACACCAAGGACTCTCTTAGGATTCACACCAATAACTGGGGCATGTGGCTGGTTGATAGAAACCAGTCTCAGGAATCTGAGTCTGAAGTTAGCAGCTATAACAGGAGAATTCTGAATCACATTTTGAAAACTTCTTTCAAAGAAGGTTTGATGACAACCAACTTGGCAAAAATGTAGACTCGGATATAAGAAATGTGGAAGTTAAAATTCTCTTTCTCATTATGTAATCAGAAAAACTTCAGAATTTGGGTGCCAATCTAGAACTGGTAACTTACTAGCTCTGTGATCTTGGAAAAGTAACATACCTTCTCTGAGCCTTGGTTTTCTTATCTGTAAAATGAGAAAATAATAACTATTTCATGGTTGTTGTCAGTACTAGATGAAGTAATATGTTGCGGTGTTAACATATTGCCTAGCGCATGATAGGTACTTACTCATAGAGCTATTATTATTAATAATATTATTTTAAAATATGTTAATACACATTACTATCATCTCTAGACGTATCACCACAACCTTATTAGCCAAGTGGCTAATATTTTTTAAGCAGCTACTCCATCTAGGCATTTTAAATACATCCAGGCATTTGGATTTTCATCCTAGATTTCCAGCCTAGATTTTCAAAAGTCATGACAAATACAACACAGTGTGTTGGCACAATACAGTGTGCATTTTGAAAAACGCATTTTCATAAAAATGAACTGTATGTTACAAAAATAGTAACTAACATTAACTCTTTTTTTTTTAATTTTTTTAAATTAAAAAAAAATTTTTTTTTCCATTTATTTTTATTAGTTGGAGGCTAATTACTTTACATCATTACAGTAGTTTTTGTCATACATTGAAATAAATTAGCCATGGATTTACATGTATTCCCCATCCCGGTCCCCCCTCTCACCTCCCTCTCCACCGGATCCCTCTGGGTCTTCCCAGTGCACCAGGCCCGAGCACTTGTCTCATGCACCCAACCTGGGCTGGTGATCTGTTTCACCCTAGATAATATACATGTTTCAATGCCTAACATTAACTCTTAATCACATACTGCTAAGATTAGCCTAACAAATTGTCACTTATTAAATGATATAGGTTAGGGCAAGATTGAAAGAGATAATACCACCTGATTAAAACTTATAGATAATTCAAAAGAATCCTTTCAAGTATCAATTAACATTTTATTTATTTTAAATGGAAATGTCTGTGTGTTTTAACTAGTATAGACTACAACCTACTTACATGCTTGGCACTATGAAGGGCACTTAGAAATATTTTATTGTAGTCTCATAAATAGCAGGTAAGATAGAGAGTATTATCATAATTTTAGAGACAAAGAAAGTGATTCTCAAACAACCAAGTAATGACCCAAAGCTGTTACTGAGAGGTGAGCTCTGACTCCACGTCCAGGGAACTTTCTGAAGTTGCACACTGAGATATCATATTGTGACCATAGGTTGGAAAACCATAGTTGAAGCTTGTCAACCTTACATGTAAAGTAGATTAAATGGGTTGTACATAGTATTCACAAGGTCTTTCCCATGGAATAGCAAATACACTTAGTATATGACATTTGTCCTGGATACTCAGAAACTTTATAAGGTTTAGCTCATGAAGCCTACCCTGATCCCCAGAGCCAGGAATCATGTCTCTTGTCCTCAGAACACCAAGAGCTCTTTGACTGAACTGAAACACTTCCTATGGCATTTATATTGTGTGCTCTGTCCATTATTTTCCCTTAGGACCACATCTCATCTCCCTACTAGTTTGTACATTTCTTGGCAGCATGGACTATGTCTTTTTCATGGTGGTATCACCTACTGTGTCTAGCCTAACACACAGCAGGTTCGCAAAAGGTTTACTTTATGGCTTTGTGAACTCCACAAGTGGTTACCTGAGAATGTATCTGCTCATGGTCCTTCGTAAAAATAGGAGCAGCAATGTGATCCTAAGAGCTGGTGTGGGGGAGGTCACTGATGCAGAAGGACCTTGGTCACTCATGCATCTGTCCTCTTTCAGGAGCGGCTCTGCCCTGGCCCAACTCTACGGAACCTCTGCCACCTTAGAGCATCACCATTTCAACCATGCAGTGATGATCCTTCAGAGTGAGGTAAAAACCCAACATTCTGCTTCTCTCCTTGAAAGAAACTCAGTGAAATGATGCTTCCTGCTTCTCTTTCTTTGCAAGGAGAAATACAGAGAATCAGAACTATTGGATTTCTTCTTTGTGGCTTTTAAAAAATTCTTTCAGATGCCTGACCAAGGACCTTGTTCAGATTCTTCCTGAGCTAATTCATTTGGGTTTTCATTATTGGTTAGGGGGCTTTTCAGATTCATTTAGAGCAGACTGTCCACTGCTTATCACCAGAACATGGCTTTACATTTCTTCAGGGTACAGAAGCCCAGTAACAGACCCCAGAAGTGAGTGGCCCAACATTTCCATTTTGTGAAACCCATTTGAAAAGATGATGGAATCAGAAACAGGGTGAGAGAGTTACACTTTATTTACATAATTGAGAAAACTATAAAAAAGATAAAAGAACTTAAAATTGCTGGTGGGACAATTTGGACGTGAGAACTGCAACTATAGACCCAAGCTGGGCTGGGGGCCTTCTTTTGCTTCATATGGCATTGCAGGCACTGGAAGTGGTTGGTCTTTTATACTTTCAGCTCTCCACAGAGAAAAAGTAAAACAGCTAACTGACTCTAACTGAGGCATCTGAGTTTGAAATTGCCAAGAAAGGATCTGTTTAATTTTCTGCAGGCATACAGACTTTTTTTTTTTTTTTTTTGAGGCCAGGAAGGGATCATCTGTTCCCCATTATTTGTCAGTTCTCTAGCTGTGCCATTAATTATTATTATTATCATCATTAAGGCCCTGCTTCCCTCGAATAGCATCATTAAATGTGGAGGTTTTTTTCCTCCAGCCTATCTTGAGAAAGCGTGTCTTTTGCAATATCACGAAAGCCTTCTTCGACCCCATAAAGGAGAGTCAGCACTCCGGAACCTGCCTGCAGCTGTGGAAGGCAGACCCGTCGGGGGAGATGGATTTTCAGTTGAGAATGAAACATCAGGGTCAGGCTCTCAGAAACTCTGACAGAAACCAGTGTCCCAGCACCCGTGGCTCTGGAATTCTTCTATGAAAGCCATGTTTTAGCTGTGTGCAGAGGGGAATAGGAACGGGAGGAACTTGGGATCAGACTGTCTTTTCTGTGCTGGTAATATGATGGGCTTACACCCCTGAGGCCAGACATTCACACCTTTGTAATAATTGATTATAAACAGGAGGTCACGTTTTCTCAGAAGGTCATTTGCTTGTGCAACAGAGCCCCACTAACTCAGAATTTGTCTTCACACAAGCAAAATTCATCAGCTGCCCTTTGTGCCGGGGTTCTCTATGAGCAACGCAGAATAGCAGTAATGGAACGAAGCGCTGCCTCCCCCTTCTCCCCATCCCCATACTGCCCATTAGAAAGGCAAAAATGCAGATGTCATTACCACCCCACTTTCCAAATGATGCAGAGGCATAGGGAGGTTGGATGACTTAAAGACAGTTGATCTAGATCTTTCTTCCTCTACAGTTTTTTCCCCCATCAACACCACTCCTTCCTAAACAAGAAATAGAAGTAGTATTTCAGGGAGACTAATCTGTTTTAGAGACCAAACCCTTGAGGCACCATAGAAGCCAGTTTGCATATAAACATACACTGATTACAAATTAACTTATAATTACTAAATCTGACCTGGCTAGCTTTGTCACTCTGTCAGCTATAAACTGTGTTAGTTACTGTATATCCTTTAAAGGTAGCAAAACTCACTCTCACAAAATAATCAACATTGTCAGATTCAGACCAGTTTCCTCCTGGTCTTCACAGTAGAGTTTACTATAATTTGCTCCTAATAGCTCTGTTTCTTTCCCTGAGAAATGTTAGATGTGTGACTGGACCTAGGTGACTGCTTTTCCAGAGCTCCCAACCATTTTTTCCCAGGCCCCAGGATACCAGCCTGTGGCTGATCCAGGGGCAAGGCTCAGGCAAAGACACCCGGGCAGAATTATGGTGCGGCACTCCTTCAGTTATTTCTCTTCTTCCTAATGGCTGAATTAAGGGTCCAGAGAGTTTGTTTGAGAATTATTATTAATATTGGACCTTGCCCCAGATGGAACCAATATACTCTAGTCTTTAAGGAGTGATGGTTCACCTAATGAGATAAACTCAAGGGAGCAGGCGATCATCTGGTGCCTGGTACGTAGTAATTTACTAATTGATATTTACTAATTGATATTCTGGTCCCCAGAAGAATTAATTTACCTCTCACTGGAAAAAGCTCTCAGGCAATCACTTCACTGCCTTTCTTTTGCACCATCTTCTGGTTCTTGATACTCGGTTTAAAACTGGCCCAGTTCCCAGACCACCTGTTGGTGAGTTGGTATCTCATGCTAAGAAACCCTGATAAACGAAAAGTCCTGACTTTCAAAGCAAATTAAGTGAAGTGTCCGTCACTTTACAGACAGACTTTTTCACTTGACTAAAAACACTATGGCACTGTCTAGTGTAGCTGAAACAAAGCTGGATGGGAAAAATGTGTGCTTTTCAAAGGAATGGAGATACAGGTGTATTTGTAGGTTGTTCTATGCAAAAGTCACTCTTTTAGAGTCCTCCTGTGCCAAGAGCAATATCTTATACTTTCTAGCTACTCAGCGATTACTGTACTATAATTATGTCACACACTTCATCCAGATGTATCTTCATCTAGCCTAACACAGCATTTCTCACCTTCATCAGTATTGTCACTTTGGGGCCAAGTAAGTCTTTGTTGTGGGGGCTGTTGGGCGCATTGCAGCATCCTTGGCCTCTGCCCACTAGATACCAGAAGCACTGTCCATCAGCGTGACAATCAAAGTGTCTCTAGGCCCTGCCAGAAGTGCCCATTGTCAAAATCACCCCCATTTGCGTGCTTGCATGCTCAGTCGTGTCCGACTCTTTGCAACCCCATGGACTGTAGCCCTCCAGGCTCCTCTCTCCATGGGATTTCCCAGGTAAGAATACTGGAATGGGTTGCCATTTCCTCCTCCAGGGCATCTTCCCAACCCAGGGATTGAACCTGCGGCTCCTGCGGCTCCTGCAGTGGCAGGTGGATTCTTTACCGCTGGTCTAACGTTTCTTCTCTTCCTTGAGTCATTTGTTGCAATAGCAACTACTTCCAAAATGCCCACTTAAGTCTTTACTAGGGAGACTAGTCTGTATTCAGGGGTCAGAAAGTTTCCCAGAAGTTTTGTCGATTTCTCTGCTCAGTGATCTCACAGGAAATGGGCAGTTAAATGGAGTTGTTGGCACAGTCATAGGCTTAGTAAGAGGAGTTCAAACACTTTCCAGTTTTCTCTTCGAAACTGGATGTGATAAAGTGTCCCTTGGTGGTCCTCCTCATCAGTGATTATGATTGCACTGCTGGCTTTGGTCTGTTTGCCAGGGAATCTGTTTGTATTTGCACAGATTGTCATTAAGCTTTTTAAAGAATTATTTTATCATGTTTCTAGACTGTTTTTGAATAAAAGTAGAAAAAACATGTAGTTGCCAAGCTCAGATGTAATGCTGTCTTCTGTGACTTTTTACTTTCTTGTTCCAGGGTCACAACATCTTTGCTAATTTGTCCTCCAAGGAATACAGTGACCTTATGCAGCTTTTGAAGCAGTCAATACTGGCAACAGACCTCACGCTGTACTTTGAGTAGGTATTGGCATTTGATCTATTTGACAAATGGATATCTAAAGTGTCATCCTGTAATTAACTTTCAGGTCCAAACTGGAGGTTGCCTGTTATTCTAACACTGATGTCAATGTGTAAATGAGCTAAAGTTTTTGTCATTGTTTTTTTGTTTTTTCCCCTCATCTAAAAGAACCTCATTAGTGTGCTGTCTGTGAAACAAGACAGTCAGGACTACAATCACAAGATATATATTTTTTCCTCCTGTTTTATGAGCCTTGTTTGGGACTACTGGCTGAAACTAAGTGATGGACATTTTTAAAGACTGGCTAAGATTGCTGTTTTATTTTTGGCCACTCCACAAACTAGGGAGAATCCAGTTCCCCAACCATGGATGGAACCTGCGCCCCTTGCAGTGGAAGTGTCGAGTCCTAACCACTGGACCAAGTCCCTAAGATTGCTATTGTAGATTACTGCTAGTGCTTAGATCTCTAGTGGCATCGATGATGCTAATGAAAAACTTGTGTTGCTGAAAGGATGACCAGAAATCCAAGCCTTCATTCTTCACCTCTCCTCTAGCTCTCTTTCTCAGAAAAGCCATCCTTCTTTTCCCCAAAGCTCAGGCTTCCACCTGAGCTGGTGATGCCATCCTGCTCATTTCCTGTGAAACCTGTTCCATCAGGAACCGCTGCTTTTGGTGGCCTGGTCATCTCTTCCTTCACTGACATGCACAGTTTTCTCTGACCTTAAAGACCAAACAACTTTTCTTCCTTAAGAAATTCTTTGACCTGACCCCCCTGGCCTTTAATTGCCTTTCACTTTACCTTTCTTTTACTGCCTACCTTTTAAAATAAATGGAGCAAATGACTACTTTTATTTTCCTAGCACCTAGGTGCACTTGCAGACCAGCATCCACCTTCACATTCTGCCAACATTGTACTTTCAGAGGTCAGCAGAGACTTTCTTGTCCCCAGATTCAACGTCTTTTACTCATTCCTGATATTTTCTACCTTCTTTGAGACATCTGCAGGTTTACTGACTTCGTATTGTCAGTGTCTACCTTCTTTTTTTCCCCAGCAGGCGCCTGACTTCCTCTCTCCTTTTCTGGATCTCTTATAGCTTTCTCTTCTCCTTGCTTCTATGTATGAGTTCCAGTTCTTCTTTCTCTGCTCACTCTCCTGGCCTGAACTCTACATTACCTCTCTATAGAGGCATAGAGAAGACCCCAAAACTCTTTATCCTAACCCTCCCTCACATTCTAGACATGAGTCTCCAACTAGCATCTCAAAAGGCTTCAGTGGCCTCATATTTTTCAAAGCAACCTCTAACCTTGGTTCATGTTTCAAGGTTCTCCCACCATAATCTGCCCCCAACCATTTTGCATTCTTATCTCTCACTTCTCTCCTATATGATTTGTGCTTCAACTCGACTGGTCTATTGTTACCCTTTGTATTTTGTTTTTCAGAAAAAATAAGTTTTTTTTATTAGTTAACTGCATGTTACCCTTTGAAAGCAGCTTATGCAGTGCCCCTTGTTCTCCAGCCCTATCACTGTTCCTCCACTTCCCCATCTGGCTGAACTATTTCCTACCACCTTTCCTAGGAGGCCTATGTCACTCTGTTCAGATCTTACGGTGCTTGGCATGGCATCAGTGAGAATTAGCTTCAATTATAAGGGACAGGAAACCCAAAATCACAGTAGCTTACTTCTTTGTCACGTCAAAGAAGTCTGGAGATAAGCAACCTGCAGTTGGTAGAGTAGTTCCATTGTCATCAGGGACCCAGGCTTCTTTTTCTGTGTGGCCACATTCAACACCTGGTTTCCACCTTAGCCCAAGGTAGCTGCCCATGTTCTAGGCACAAGGTCCCCATTCCAGCTATCAGAAAGAAGAAAGGAACAAAAAAGAAAGGAGCCAAAGGTAATACAAGTTATTTCTTAAAAGCATTTTCTGGAAACTTCACGTAACGATTCCACCTACATTTCATCGGCCATCCCTAGGTTAGGATAGGAAGGCTTTGTGTTGGGTAATTACATGTCATGCTAAAGTCTAGGAGTTCTATTACTAAGAAAGAAAGGCAAGAGAGATATTGGAGTAGACAGCTGACATTCTGTGCCACAGGTATTTCTTGTTGGCCTCTGGTGAATGGGTTGTGACATGGCAGAGAGGAAAGAGTAGAGGCTTTGGGATGATATTGGTCTGGATTTAAGTTTCATTCTGGCATTCTAGTTAAACCTGGCTTACTGAGCCCAAGTGTCTATGGTTTCTCCCTTCTGAAACACCACTTGAACAGCACCAGATAAATTTAAAAGCAAAAGCAAATCTACAAGGACAAAGGGAGAGGACACACCACAGTTGAGAACAGGTGTCAGTGTGTTTGTGGAGAATGAAGGCCCACTGATGGTCGGGTGTTCTGGCAGAGTCGTGTGGAAAGCAGGACGGCTCTGAGGAGTGAGCTGTAGGCCCTGCAGAGCCTCACCTGGGGCTCAGAGACAAAAAGCACCATGAAGAAAGGAATGTGATGCTCACAGCTTAAGATGAGGAAGTAACTAGAAAGTCAGTTTTCAGGACACTCAGAGCCCATGAAGTCCTCCACCAAAGTAGCCAGAACTCCCTCTCTTCTATCCCTGGAGAAGGCCAGAAGTTTATCCTCTGGAGTGATGAAAGAAAGTGCTCTGGACTGAGCAAAGTCAAGGTGGGAATGGGATGCAGAAGTCAGAAGACGGGATGAAGTAAAATGGATTGAAAACTCAAGCCCACAGCCCAGTCAGCCAGCGGCCAGAATCCATAAGCCACATATCCAGGTTCCTCAGATTCAGCAAATGGAAGTACAAGAAGTTAAATTTGAATTTCAGATAAACAGTGAATAGCTTTTTAGTATAAATGTGTCCCATGCACTGTGTGGGGGACATACATATAGAGCTTCTGCTTAGCCTTTTAATGTCGTTCTATTACACACAGACACCAAGGACCACAGAACATTTTATGAAACCCTCCCATGTGAAACAGGGCTTCCTAGGTGGCACAGTGGTAAAGAATTGGCCTGCCGATGTAGGAGACGTGGGTTCGATTCCTGGGTTGGGAAGATCCCCAGAAGGAGAAAATGGCAACCCACTCCAGTATTCTTGCCTATTCTTGCCTGGAAAATTCCATGGACAGAGGAGCCTGGCAGGCTACAGTTCATGGAATCACAAAGAACTGGACATCACTTAGCAACTGAGCACACATGTGCGCCCATATGAAAACAGAGGCCAAAACAAAATAAACAGCATTAAGAGAAAACAGGGGGAAGAAGAAAACAAAAACCCAAAACTGTCGTCAGTATCGTTAGAAAACTAAAACATCATCTCCAGGAAATAAGAACAAGATGCTTTAAAAAGTAATAGGAGCAGCTGTAGAAGAAGAAAGAGCTTTTGGAAATTAAAAGCACGGTGGCCAAATTAGGAATCACATGAAAGCATTGAGAAACACAGTCAAAGGGCAGTAAAGCAGAAAAATGAAAAACACTGCTTTATTTCATCACACGCTTTCTAGTGCTGTTTCATTTGTTAACTGTGTGTATGTATTACTTTTACAAATATACATTTTAATTAATTTTAAAAATAACTTTGAAAGTAAAAGCCCAGCTCTGCCACTAGATAGCTGTGTGTCATCAAATTACTTACCTCTCTGATCCTGTTTTCTTCATGTGTAAAATAGAGATGATAGTACCTACTTTATCTGTCTTGTAAATGTCTTATGTCTTGTAAAGATCTTGTATGTCTCATAAATGGTGGCATCCACAACCTCATTTGCTTTATAGACGATTTATTTTGCACATTTTGTGGCCTTCGTTTTGACTTAAGTATCATGATATTCCTTTTTTTATTTTTTTTTCTGAATTGATACTCTTGGATTGGTTGCTTATGGAGACCTGTATATCTTTAATATTTTTATTTCCCATGTCTGATACTTGCAGGGTTTTACATTATTTTTCTCAAAGGAGAAGCATTTTGCCAAGTCAAGTTTCCAAGTAACTTCTAAGGGAGAAAAAATGTCAGCAGCAAGAGTCCATTCATCAAGGCCGGTTAGGGACGTGACGAATGGCTGAGTGATGCAGTCAGGGAAGTTGGTGGCACTTGTTTGCTCATTACTCTGCTCTTATCTTAATGCTACAGCCCCTGCTAATGTTTGCTGACTCCAAAGAAGCTGGCTTGTTCTCTTTCTGTGAGTGTTATTGTGTTTTGAGGCTCTGAATAGCTGCTCATTCTCTAATCTAAACCTTCAGGAGGCTGATTCACTTGCCTGTCTAAAGTTGCATTAAAGTATTGCATATTTTTAGGCAAGACAACTCCTCGGGTTAATGAAGGGGAAAGCAGTTACTACAAACTATCTCCCAGTTACTTTTATTTCACAGAGATACAGTGGTGGAATTGAAAGGATTGTTAGCAATGATGTCATCCAACTCATCGCCTCTATTTTGTAGATCAGGTACTAAGTTTGTAGGTTAATTAGTGTAGCTTGGCTCACATAAGTAACTTGTGGATAAGCTGGAACCTCCTCCTCTGGTTTTGGGGCTTTTCCACAAACTGTATTCTTTCTCTAAAGGAAGAATCAAGTACTTGTCGTTTAAGTTGGGGATGCATTACACATGGAAATATTGACCTTCCCAGGTGTACATGAACCGGTTTAATATGAAAATCAGCATGAGTTCCCTCCTCCCTCCCAAAGCAGAGCCAGAGACAAGAGCTTGCATGCACATCGTCTAGTTGTGGGATGGCCTTGTACACTTTCTAGAAGTTTGGATTTTGCTTGGTTCTTCTGTCCTGGCTACTTAACTCTAAAGCCTTGATACAGTTGAGGCCAACCAGAAAGGAAGTTCACTGCTTTCCTCCCCTAAGAAGGGGCAAGTCACTCTAGAAGGGGTCAAGGTGGACAGGGAGAAGATCCAGGCCTTTGGGGGCAGGGGCTGAGGGTTATGACTCATTCCTAGTGGCAGGATATCCTGCCATGTGCCCATAGGGAACAATGGAAAATTCCTGGAAATATGGAATTCTTTTAAAAACAACCACAAAACCGTGTAAATTCAATTTCTAATGGCTTTGGATATGCTAAAGATCCTATTACTACAAATGATGGGTGAAAGCAGAATTCACAAGTTTAAACAAACAAACAAACAAAAATCAAACAAAACCTCAGCGTGAATTTCTAGGCTTCATGACCTTAAGTCTGGGGGTTAATTCTTCAGTCTGATTTTCCACCTCACTGAAAACATTTTCCAGTTACCACTGAGTGGTTTTCTGAAATCGATTTCTGTGCCTATTTCTGAGTCCCTGCAGTGAATAGAGCTTTCATAATTAAATAGTAATTTCAGCATCTCAAGCAGGAATTAGATATCCCCCATTGGTTACCAGCCATGTAGCTTTGAGAGAGTCACTTAATCTCTCTTTGCCTTAGTTTCCTTGTCAGCAACATAGGGACAGGTACTTCACCCATACTGATCTCCTAGAGTCCTGGTGGTGGCCAAAGGAGATTATCTGTATGAAAGATGATAAAAATTTAAGTAATCTAAATAATTTAAATTTGATAACATTGACAATTTTAAGTACCTTATAAAGAAAACAATCATTCAACCAGAAAGGTTAATGAAATTTGGACCATAAAAGATAGTACTTGTTGGGGCAGACAGAGAGAAATCCAAAATTACAAATGTTAAAACTTCGAGATGTCACAGTTGTCCTGGACTGACTGTCTGCCTGTAAGTTAACAAAGATGACCTTGCATATTCCACAATTGGTGGAAACAGTACCTAAAATTCCCTGAGTGCTCACTTGGGAGTTTGATATACACATTATTCTGTTTAGCACTTACAGGGATTCTGTCAGAGCAGGTACTATTATTGACCCCATCATACACACGAGGAAACTGAGGTTGGGAGAAAGGCAGTGTATTGCTCACCGTGTTGAGTGGTAAAGCTGAGATTGGGACCAAGTATTTGGATTCCAAAATGTCTTTAACTACTCTGCCGTTCTCTCTGCAGTTCTATAACTGTTAGTTTAAGAGAACCGGAGGGGAAACTGAGGCCACTCCTGAGAACATTTGGGCACCAAAGGCCACAGTGGCACCAGTTCCAAAACAAGTAGATATCATGCAGGTGTGGTTCAGCTGTAGATGTCATCAGCAAGTTGGGATGGGCTGAGACTGCAGGTGAGTGTTGCCCAGGAGACTCACCCATGGCGCTGAGACTGCAAGCAGTGGTTCCTTGTCTGTAGCTGAGCTAAACTGGGACACAATAGAGGTTGGTCCTTCTTTAGCTTTAATACAGTCATGAAAGGTGTTCGTCTAGGGTAGCAGGAGCAGTGTAGCATTCATCCCCAGGAGGCTGTGACCACAGAATACTGTATCCCTCATCTCAGGTGCCTGCGGCTCCTGCCCTGCACTGTTCTAGAATTACAGTATCTTCTTGTATCACCTTTAGAATGGGAGCTCTGTGAATGCAGACATCTTCCTCTGTAGCTCACTCTTGGAGCCCCCACACCTGACCCACTGTCTGACATAATAAAGTTTCAATATTTTAACTCTCTGATATTGAATTGTCGTATCAACCTGCAAGGTAAATATTGTTATCCCCATCTTCTAGATAAGGCTACCTGGGCTTAGACAGAGTACGTGATTTGCCTAAAGTCATCAAAGTTTCTGTGCTCATATCTCCATGCCACATTGCCTCAGATCACTATTTAAATAGAGAATTATCCAAGAATTCAGATTTTATATACCAATTTGGGTGCTTAATGCTTTTCCGGTTGGCTTTCTAAATTAATCAGACTAATCTTCAAGTTGAAAATTTTTCACTTCCCTTTGTGCTCTGCAAACATTCATCAGCAATTACAGAAAACACCCAGTCTAATGGTTTCTTTGTCTCTGTCTTTCCAAAAGGATGCAAAAAGGAGCATTTCTAAAAGCATCTGATGATGACAAGATGTACCAAATTAGCTTAGATTGTTAGGAGCTATAGTTTGACCATCCTTCTAAAAAATTAGACAAATATCTAGAACAACTTATTTTATAAAACACAATAAGAACCCAGCAAATATTTCTACTGCTATGCAGATGGGAATATTCATTCATTCATCATTCAACAAATGTTAAAGCTCCACTATGTTCAATGTTTTCAACTCCACAGTTGCCTGCACTTAACTAGTCCCTTATTGGAAAGGAAGAGGATAAATGAATGCATAGTGAGGTGTAATGATTACAGAGCTTAACCCATTGTTCCTTTGCAAACATTCTTATATTTTAACAGAGCTGATTAATTAACCCACGGAAATTACTCTAATGGTAGAACAACATAGTGACAGGTTAATGGAAGAAATATTTTGGTACTTTCTGATGAACATCAAAGCATTTTAGATCTATTCATCCTCATGAGTGAGTGAAAATCACTCAGTCATGTCTGACTCTTTGCAACGGACTTCTCCAGGCCAGAATACTGGAGTGGGTAGCCATTCCCTTCTCCAGGATTCATCCTCATATCTCCATCCATATGATACTGCAACTGAATAAAACATGAGAAATTTATCCAGTAGCACTTACTGATGCCTTCTTTATGCCAGACACTGTGCTAGTTGCTGGGAATGCACAGAGAGAGAAGATATCATTCTTACCTTCAAGGACTCAGAGCCCAGTGTGAGAGTGAGAAAAATAGTAATACCCCACCTTGGGGAGTGCTACATGCATGCATGCTCAGTGCTCGGTCATGTCCAACTCTTTGTGACCCTGTGGACTATAGTCCGCCAGGTTCCTCTGTCCATGGGATTTCTCAGGCAAGAATACTGGAGTGGGTTGCCATTTCCTCCTCCAGGGAATCTTTCCAACCCAGGGATCAAACCCACATCTCTTGTGTTTCCTGCACTGGGAGGCGGTTTCGTTACCACTGTACCGCCTGGGAAGCCCACGAAGAGCACTAGGGGCCACATAAATGCAGGGGCAACTAGGGCACGCACCATCCAGCAACCCCTTGAATCTCTTCTTGGCCTGGAGATTATAGATCAACCAAATTCACGTGTAGGGTCCTGTATTGTCTTAATTTTCTGCCATTATCAATACTGAGAGTTGTTCTGGTCTTTCCATTTCTTGCATTTGCCAGTTTCATTTGTGCTGTCAACAACAGCACAGCCTTTAACGGATAATTTTATTCAGGTATTAACGCTTAGCTGGCCCTTGTGCTATCAGGGCTAGTCTAACGCAGGGACACAGTTCACTTTCAAAGTGAAACATATAACTTTTTTTTCCCCTTTAGTCATAATTACTGGGATTAACATCTGCCTACTAATTTATTATTCCTCTGTGGTGCTTTTATGCCCAAAGTCCAGAAATCTCTCCAGAATCTGCCTTTAGGAATCAATTGCAGATGTATGGTTTGCCTGTTGATTGAGCTGTAAGAACACTGAGAGAAGAGACTCCTACTCCCCTGTACCCATTTTACCCTGTCCCCTGCCACCCTGTCTGATAATTCTGGAGTTGATATTGCCACCTTGACAGTAAAAATCTTCCTAACATTCAAAGACTTTTAGTAGCCTCAGAACAGTTAGATAAATGGATAAAGAATATGTGTACATACTTATATATAGAGTTACAGAACATTACAAAAAATATTCCCAATTAAAATATACATAGGATTGGTGATTTCTCACTTTACAAACAAAAGGTGCCTTGCAGATAAATTAGAAACAAGAAAGACTTTCAGTGTAGTGATGGGTGACTGGTAACCAATCTTTAGAATTATTTCTGAGGGTAATTTTACCAGTTCTGTTCAAATGATGCTTTTTTAAAGACTGCTATTTTTCTGAGTGGAACATATGTCAGGAGAGCAGGATAAAAGCCTAATAAAAACATATCTGATTATAAATGAGATTTTCCAGTAAGTTGCTTTTCACTAGCCAAGGTATTTGCCATTGTCCTTGAAAACCAAGGTTGGCAATGATATGCTTGAAAAGTTAATGATACAGTTCCTCATGACAGAGGCATCTGGATCCAGGGAGTATTATAACTTTGTGGATTTTCAAATGTTCATTTTAGCAGTCCCAGGTTTTTAAAAGTGCTCCTAACAGTTTCATATATGTTGATTTTGACTCTGTATAGTCTAGACACAAATAGATGCTAAAAGGGGCAACGGTATGGACCAGTTCCTTTCTCAAAAGTACAGTGAATTTCACATCATTGCTTTGTCATGAGCATCACTAAGGAGGAGGTCAGAACTACCACCAAAGCCGAGGACCACGAGTCTGGTCTGCGCCATGCGCAGCTCTGGGGAGCATCTCCTTGTTGATGGAAACTGCTGTCTGGTTCAGTACAGCAGCTGTGATGCTGCCACATCTCTGTCCAGACGCTCACAGCAGGCAAGGCTATTCTGCCCCCAAGGCTCATGCCACCCACAGTTTATAAAGATTATCACACAGGCCACAGCAGGGAAGCTGGGGGCCTGGAATCTATCTAGATTTATTCATAACTGCCCTGGGATCCTGGGGAAATCGCTTCACCTTCCTTCACCTTGAGTTTCCTGACCTATAAATCAGAGAATTACAGCAGCCTTTTTCAAAGGTTACACATGCCCTTAACAATCTATATTTATAAAGAAAACTCAAATTAAACATAGGAATCATTCTATGACCTAGCAATTTTGCTATACATTAGTGTATGAAGTGAAGCGGAAGTGTTAGTCATTCAGTCGTGTCTGACTCTCTGCAACCCCATGGGGTGGCCTGCCAGGCTGATCTGTCCATGGAATTCTCCAGGCAAGAATACTAGACTGGGTTGCCATTTCTTTCTCCAGGGGATCTTCCCAACCAAGGGATCAAACCCACGTCCCCTGCGCTGCAGGCAGATTCTTTACTCTCTGAGCCACCAGGGAAGGCCCTTTGCTGCTTGGGGCAACTGTTATTCCAAAAGCTTGTGTTGTGTCCCAGCTCTGCCACTCACCAGCGAGGGCCAGTATACCCAATGCTTCTGAGCTTAATAACAGGAGCTAATCCTTACTCAACAGCTACTGTGTGCCAGGCACTCTGCCAAGTGTTTTACGTAAATCCTCCCACCAACCCTAACTACCCAAAGTCAGTCATGTCGTTAGTAAATGACAGAACCCAGGAAGTCTGCCTGGAACAGTAAGGACCCAGCTGGTGATGGGGACTCCAGACAAGAAACAGGGGAGCCAGTAGCACTCAGCATCTTGTCCTTTGTCCCCCAAACTACAATGAGTCAGACTAAGTGTCCAAGATCCTACTCTGATTTCCACCATAAATGCCATGGTAGTATTTTCCAAAGTGTATTCTTTAAAACACCAGTGCTATGGGATTCTATGGTCAAGTTGAATAGGCTTTTATATCTCAATGTTTTGTAGCGCCTTCAAAAGGCTAATGTGGGTGGTGAATATTCAATAATCACAGGAAGCATTTCTTAAATCTACTTGGCCAGAGCACCCCCTTTACATGCAGCACCTCCTAAGACTAGCATTTTGTGGGGTGCACATTGGGAAGCAGTGTGACAGGATCCTTTAAAGAGCCCCTCATTCAGTTCAGTTCAGTCGCTCAGTCGTGTCCGACTCTTTGCGACGCCATGAATCGCAGCACACCAGGCCTTCCTGTCCATCACCAACTCCCGGAGTTTACTCAAACACATGCCCATCAAGTCGGTGATGCCATCCAACCATGTCATCCTCTGTCATCCCCTTCTCCTCCTGCCCCCAATCCCTCCCAGCATCAGGGTCTTTTCCAATGAGTCAACTCTTCACCTGAGGTGGCCAAAGGATTGGAGTTTCAGCTTCAGCATCAGACCTTCCAATGAACACCCAGGACTGATCTCCTTTAGGATGGACTGACTAGATCTCCTTGCAGTCCAAGAGACTCTCAAGAGTCTTCTCCAATAGCACAGTTCAAAAGCATCAATTTTTTGGCGTTCAGCTTTCCTAACAGCCCAACTCTGACATCTATACATGACCACTGGAAAAACCATAGCCTTGACCAGACGGACCTTTGTTGGCAAAGGAATGTCTCTGCTTTTTAATATGCTGTCTAGGGTGGTAAAAACTTTCCTTCCAAGGAGTAAGCGTCTTTCAATTTCATGGCTGCAATCACCATCTGTAGTGATTTTGGAGCCCCAAAAAATAAAGTCTGACACTGTTTCCACTTTCTCCCCATCTATTTCCCAGGAAGTGATGGGACCAGATGCCATGATCTTAGTTTTTTGAATGTTGAACTTAAGCCAACTTTTTCACTCTCCTCTTTCACTTTCATCAAGAGGCTCTTTGGTCCCTCTTCACTTTCTGCCATAGGGTGGTGTCATCTGCATATCTGAGGTTATTGATATTTCTCCCGGCAATCTTGATGCCAGCTTGTGCTTCTTCCAGCCCAGCATCATTTCTCATGATGTACTCTGCATATAAGTTAAATAAGCAGGGTGACAATATACAACCTTGATGTACTCCTTTTCCTATTTGGAACCAGTCTGTTGTTCCATGTCCAGTTCTAACTGTTGCTTCCTGATCTGCATACAGGTTTCTCAAGAAGCAGGTCAGATGGTCTGGTATGCCCATCTCTTTCAGAATTTTCCACAGTATATTGTGATCCACACAGTCAAAGGCTTTGGTGTAGTCAATAAAGCAGAAATAGATGTTTTTCTGGAACTCTCTTGCTTTTTTGATGATCCAACTAATGTTGGCAATTTGATCTCTAGTTCCTCTGCCTTTTCTAAAACCAGCTTGAACATCTGGAAGTTCATGGTTCACGTATTGCTGAAGCCTGGCTTGGAGAATTTTGAGCATTACTTTACTAGCATGTGAGATGAGTACAATTGTGCAGTAGTTTGAGCATTCTTTGGCATTGCTTTTCTTAGGGATTGGAATGAAAACTGACCTTTTCCAGTCCTGTGGCCACTGCTGAGTTTTCCAAATTTCCTGGAATGTTGCGTGCAGCACTTTCACAGACTCATGCTTTAGGATTTGAAATAGCTCAAATGGAATTCTATCACCTCCACTAGCTTTGTTAGTACTGATGCTTTCTAGGGCCCACTTGACTTCACATTCCAGGATGTCTGGCTTTAGGTGAGTGATCACACCATCATGATTATCTGGATTGTGAGGATCTTTTTTGTACAGTTTTTCTGTGTGTTCTTGCCACCTCTTCTTAATATCTTCTGCTTCTGTTAGGTCCATACCATTTCTGTCCTTTATTGAACCCATCTTTGCATGAAATGTTCCCTTGGTATCTCTAATTTTCTTGAAGAGATCTCTAGTCTTTCCCATTCTGTTGCTTTCCTCTATTTCTTTGCACTGATCACTGAGGAAGGCTTTCTTATCTCTCCTTGCTATTCTTTGGAACTCTGCATTCAAATGGGAATATCTTTCCTTTTCTCCTTTGCTTTTCATTTCTCTTCTTTTCACAGCTATTTGTAAGGCCTCCTCAGACAACCATTTTGCCTTTTTGCATTCCTTTTCCATGGGGATGATCTTGATCCCTGTCTCCTGTACAGTGTCACAAACCTCCATCCATAGTTCATCAGGCACTCTGTCTATCAGAACTAGTCCCTTAAATCTACTTCTCACTTCCACTGTATAGTCTTAAGGGATTTGATTTAGGTCATACCTGAATGGTCTAGTGGTTTTCCCTACTTTTTTCAGTTTAAGTCTGAATTTGGCAATAAGGAGTTCATGCTCTGAGCCACAGTCAGCTCCCTGTCTTGTTTTTGCTGACCGTATAGAGCTTCTCCATCTTTGGCTGCAAAGAATATAATCAATCTGATTTCAGTGTTGACCATCTGGTGATGTCCATGTGTAGAGTCTTCTCTTGTGTTGTTGGAAGAGGGTGTTTGCTATGACCAGTGCGTTCTCTTAGCAAAACTCTATTAGCCTTTGCCCTGCTTCATTCCCTACTCCATTGCTGCTGCTGCTGCTAAGTCGCCATTCTCCATTAGAAAGTGCCAAAAATGTGAGATCTTGGGAAATGATTCTTAAAGAACCAAAATGGTGATGTCTTTTTTCCTTTCTCATTATAAAAATGAAAAATCATAAAACTAGATTAAACAAAAGTTTTGAAAATAGGAATGGCAATCCTATTTTCACAACTTGAGAAGTTTCCCTTCTTTTCTTTTCCATATACACACATCTCTAAATGCATTTCCACATGCTTGTGTATCCGGCACTTAAAATGTGCTGACACTAATGCTAAACACATTGCTTGTCATCTCACTTAATCCTCACAATAACTCTGAGCCAGCAGATAGGACCCTCGAGTTAGAGATTAGGAAATTGAGGTTCAGAGGGTTTAAGTGACTTTCCAAAGTTGCACAGCAAGGAAGTGACTGAGCTGTGGTTTAAACACAGTTATTTCTGACTCCATAGCCTATGTGTTAAAGCCCTGAAATGATGAAATGGTTACTTTTTAACCTCTACAAAAGTATTTGTTCTGAATTTACTACCAGGGAGTTTATATTATCTTGGATGATCATACAGCTCAGTTCTACTTTGAATGATAAAAGAACATTCTGGAACTGTTCCCACTTTTTATGTGTCCTTGCCTCCCTTCTCTGACTTTTTCAGTAAGAGTCACAGGGCTTCACAGCAAGTAATCCCAAATGCGGGACCACACTGATTTCTGTTTTATGGCTCGATAATCTTTTCTGTTGTAAATACATTTGGAAATGACTGTGGCTTTTTGTCAAAGCCTCAACATTTTTTAAAAAGTGGTTTATTTTGATAGCACTTTAGCCTCATGATTTCAAATATTAAATTACTTGGTTGAGGTGGTCTTATATTTTTCCCATAAATGTGTTTATATCACCACACAGACTGAGAATTTTCATTTGATTTCATGCAGGAGGAGAACAGAATTCTTCGAACTTGTCAGTAAAGGAGAATATGATTGGAACATCAAAAACCATCGTGATATATTTCGGTAAGAAAAAGCTCTTGTTTGTGTGTTTATTCAGTGTTTGAAGATTTACCAATGCCTTTTTGACAATGCTAAGAGTGCAAAAGTGATATTTAAAGTAACAAAGCTTACATTCAAAACATTCAGAAACTAGTTGAATAATTAGAGAAAAGATAGAGAATATGTCTTTTCATCTTCTGATTTATTTTATATTGCCTCCTCTCCATACATTTGCCTTCAAAATTAGAAGATGTTTGAACTGGTTGTGTTTCAGGAGGTGTGCAAATTGCATTGGAGATGGGATTTTTGAACCTTGGAAAACAGTTACACAGAACAAAAGAAAGTGGAGAGTTACGTTTGGGTTGTTTTGTTTTTAGAGATAGTAGGCATTTTAGATGGAAAACCAATCAAAAGATTTTTGTGCTTGGGATAAGGAATCTGCTCTAGACTTTTCATGGGACTTCTCAGTAGTTTAGGAAAGACAGCACAAAATCTCATTTTCCCTCCGCATGTTTTAACCACTTTTCCCCACTGCAGCCACTCCAGCTGGACAGGCACTGTTCCTCTTTGCCTCATGCCCCATCCTTCCACTGTCCTCACCTCACCCACCCTCAGACTTAGCGCCTTGGTCCTGTTCCACAGCTGTTTAGTGTTTCTGGGAAAGCTTGTGAGGCCAGGATTCTGGGTTGAGTGCATCTGCTCCACAGCTGGGCACCCCCTGCAAACACCCCCGGGGACCCTACCCCAGCCCCCAGCCTCTGCCTGCATCTCACACGCAGAGCCTGCCTGCCCCTTGCCTCCACAGCTGACCCCCTGCTCACTGTCTCCCCAGAGGGCCCTCTCCTCCCCCTTCTCTGCGTTCATACTTCTCTCTGTTATCTTTTCAGATGACATTCTCGTTGTCCTTCCCGAGGTGGTACTGGGGGGCTCCTCTTGTCAACACCTCCATCTCAGCTTCCTATTCTAGTTTCCTATTCCGGGCCCTCCTCCCCCATTCCCCACCCCTGACCTCTGACCTTGCTGTGTCAATTTTACTCCTTTGGGCATTTTCAAAATCTGGCTTTTATTTTTTTCCCCAACATGACCTGTCTAGGCTAAGAAACATGCTTCCATCTCCTCCGTTAAACAAAAAGTCATCCCTAAAGTCTGCCTTCTTCTTGAGGTCCAACTGTAGTTTTCTCCTCTCCTTCAATCCCACAGTTCAGCCACACTCCTCTAACTTCATACTAGGCAGTTTCTTTCTTTTTATATCACTTAATTCCACAAATAATGATAGGAATACATTTTTCTGTAACAAATCAGGACATTATAGACAAAGCCCCAGTTCCTGGGGTATCACTCCCAGTTCCCATACTGTGCACAGCTTTGCGCTGTTTTTAATTCCTTGTTTATTTTCAGACTACTATCAGAGCTTTTCCATACATGTGTACCCATGGGAAATGTACTATTTAGCATCCATCTGTTTGTTTAACATAAATTACATATTTACATATCAATCTGAACTAGCTTGTTCACTCAACTGTAAGCCTTGGAATTCTTTCCAAGTCCATAGCAGCAGCATCTTTGATTGCTGCATAGTATTCCAAAGTGTATCTAGTATTTAGAGTAAATTCCTCGACTGAGGAATTTAGTTGCTAAAATGTGATTTCTGCACTTTTTGAAAGTCACCAGTCACCTCCCAGGGATCATATCCTATGACCTTTGTTCTCTCCAGCTTCCTAGATCTCTTCACAGTCTGAACTGTGTTGGCCTTTCCTTCTTAAAACTCTCTCCTGCCTTGGCTTCTGCAAAGCCCATGCTCTTCGGAATTTTCTGGTATCTTCTGACTCTTCTTTCTCCTATTTGTCTTTGCCTTCCTTCTCCCTGTGTATGTGTGTGTGTGTCTGACTTTTTGTGACCCTGTGGACTGTAGCCTTCCAGGCTTCTCTGTCCGTGGGATTTCCCAGGCAAGAGTACTGGAGTGGGTTGCCATTTCCTTCTCCAGGGGGTCTTCCTGATTTCCCGCATTGCAGGCAGATTCTTTCCTGTTTGAACCACAGGGAAACCTTCCTCCTCCTTACTACCCCCTAAATGTAATCGCCCCTCAAGGAATTCTTCTCTTGTTCCTCAGCATCCTCACAAATTCTCCTACCAGAACCACTGGGGTCTGGCCTCTCTCCAGAGCACAGCTCCTAAAATGCCAGTGCTTATTGTGTTTCCACATGAGTGTTTTCCCACAGAGGTTTTCAAACTTTTCTGCAGGGAACCCTATATGTAAGAAAAAGCATATTTGGAGGCAAAGTACATAAAGCAGAGATGAAGTCTCCAGGAACTCTCCTTTCTCTCCAGCTCTGCACCCCCACCCCATTTCACAGCTGGACTCTGACCACGTGCATGTGAAGGAGGGGGTGGTCTGGGAAACACCATCCCAGCGAATTTTAAAATAGTAATGAAACCAACTAAAAGTTAGCCTGCTTTTTATCATCACCATGTGCCTGCAATCTAAACAATGTCAAGGATGAGACACTCATCCCAGAGAAAATTCTTTTGTTGGTATAAATTCTAAACAACCGTTGAGGTTACTGTTGAGTATCAAAATAATTGCTCTGAAAGCTTCAAATTAACACAGTATTACTCATCCTTTCATTGTGTATGGATTGTACACATGTAAGTTAATTCCCAAAACACCCAGTTTTCCCATCAGCCCTGACACAGGTGGACTCGGGATGCACTTTCAAGAGTAAGTAAGTTCCCAGCGATTCAGAACCTTTTGGCCTCACTGCACATGCACTCCGCGTGCAATTCTCCAACCTTTGGGAATGTCACCTTTCTGCTTTTAAACAGTATATTCAGAATAAACAATGGTAGCGCGGTGATGGTAAAGCTAAAGAAACAGAGTGAGTTACTTCCATACTGTCCTTTTATGTTGGCCATTTGGGATCTGTGTTTGTGTAAATTTTAAAGCAGTGGGACAGACTGTAGACTGCAAGCTGTCGTCTTTTTGTTTGGTAAGCATAAAATGCAGTTCATACATGTAATCTTTTACTGAATTGAAAATATCTTTTAAATTAAAATGTCTTCCTTTTTAAAAAAATTACTGAAGTATAGTAATTTTTTAACTTACTGTATTTACTATGTTGCCGCGATTTACAATGTTGTGTCAGTTTCAGGTGTAACAGCAAAGTGAATCAGTTATACACACACACACACACACACACACACATATGCACTCTTTTTTAGGTTCTTTTCCCATATAGGTCATTAAAGGGTCCTGAGTAGAGTTAACCTATGCTATACAGTAGGTCCATATTAGTTATCTATTTTATATATAGTACTGTGTATATGTCAATCCCAGTCTCCCAATTTATCCCACCCCCACAAATATTTCTCTTTTTAGTTGCTAATGCTTTTAAAACTAGAGAACAAGTCAAGAAAGTAATGATTATCTCAAGATAATTATGGAAGTAGTTTTGGCATCTGGAGGAGAGTCTTGGTAGCAGTCATGACTGCAAGTCTCAGGCTCTCCAGGGTCACAGGACCTTTGCTGACCCCATGGCAGGCGTTCCTGACCTTCATTTCTGCAGCTGCGCTAAGCAGATTGCACCATCTAACTGTAAATCAGATTAGAGTTATGCAGACGTCAAGACACAAACAGTTGCTGCAAGCTCCCTCCCTCCTCTCTTATTCCAGAGATGGCCTTTTAAGTACAGAGACTGACTCTAAAAAATAAGATAAAACTGCCCATTCACCTCCTTCCATTCTTCCCTTGTAAGTGCTCACACTTATCCTTGTCTTTCCATCCCCGCCTTTCTTGGTTTTATGCCCTTTTTAATTATGCTTTCCTACCAGTCTCCCTGCTTCCACTCTTTCCTTCTTTAAACTATTCTCACATCTATTAATACTTCTTAATTAATAAGAGGTACTAAAGTCCTCTCCTTGAAGCTTTGGCCAGGTCCCTCCTTAACTGAACCCCCAACTTTAATTGACTCCCTACACCAATTGGATAAAGGTTTTAGACATCTACTATCCTCCTTCCCAGCCTTTATTCTGTCTCCTTTCTCCATACAGACTTTCTGGCTCCACTGTATTCACTGAAAGTAGAGATGTTCTGTCAGACTGTTTGGATCCCAGCCCTAGTTTGAAACCACCTAGTGATGTAACCCATCTTTGCGTGAAATGTTCCCTTGGTATCTCTAATTTTCTTGAAGAGATCTCTAGTCTTTCCCATTCTGTTGTTTTCCTCTATTTCTTTGCATTGATCGCTGAGGAAGGCTTTCTTATCTCTCCTGGCTATTCTTTGGAACTCTGCATTCAAATGGGAATATCTTTCCTTTTCTCCTTTGCATTTCACTTCTCTTCTTTTCAAAGCTATGTGTAAGACCTTCTCAGACAATCATTTTGCCTTTTTGCATTTTTTTTCCATGGGGATGGTCTTGATCCCTGTCTCCTGTACAATGTCACGAACCTCCATCCATAGTTCATCAGGCTCTCTGCCTATCAGATCTAATCCCTTAAATCTAAGGCTAGAGATCTCTTCAAGAAAATTAGAGATACCAAGGGAACATTTCACACAAAGATGGGTTTGATAAAGGACAGAAATGGTATGGACCTAACAGAAGCAGAAGATATTAAGAAGAGGTGGCAAGAATACACAGAAGAACTGTACAAAAAAGATCTTCACGATCCAGATAATCACAATGGTGTGATCACTCACCTAGTGCCAGACATCCTGGAATGTGAAGTCAGGTGGGCCTTAGAAAGCATCACTATGAACAAAGCTAGTGGAGGTGATGGAATTCCAGTTGAGCTATTTCAAATCCTAAAGCATGGGTCTGTGAAAGTGCTGCACTCAGTATGCTAACAAATTTGGAAAACTCAGCAGTGGCCACAGGACTGGAAAAGGTCAGTTTTCATTCCAATCCCTAAGAAAGGCAATCCCAAAGAATGCTCAAACTACCGCACAATTGCACTCATCTCACACGCTAGTTAAGTAATGCTGAAAATTCTCCAAGCCAGGCTTCAGCAATACGTGAACCATGAACTTCCAGATGTTCAAGCTGGTTTTAGAAAAGTCAGAGGAACTAGAGATCAAATTGCCAACATTAGCTGGATCATCGAAAAAGCAAGAGAGTTCCAGAAAAACATCTATTTCTGCTTTATTGACTTCGCTAAAGCCTTTGACTGTGTGGATCACAATAAACTGTGGAAAATTCTGAAAGAGATGGGAATACCAGACCACCTGACCTGCCTCTTGAGAAACCTGTATGCAGGTCAGGAAGCAACAGTTAGAACTGGACATGGAACAACAGACTGGTTACAGATAGGAAAAGGAGTATGTCAAGGTTGTATATTGTCACCCTGCTTATTTAACTTATATTCAGAGTACATCATGAGAAGCGCTGGGCTAGAAGAAGCACAAGCTGGAATCAAGATTACTGGGAGAAATATCAATAATCTCAGACATGCAGATGACACCACCCTTATGGCAGAAAGTGAAGATGAACTAAAAAGCCTCTTGATGAAAGTGAAAGAGGAGAGTGAAAAAGTTGGCTTAAAGCTCAGCATTCAGAAAACTAAGATCATGGCATCTGGTCCCATCACTTCCTGGGAAATAAATGGGGAGAACAGTGGAAACAGTGTCAGACTTTATTTTTTTGGGCTCCAAAATCACTGCAGATGGTGACTGCAGCCATGAAATTAAAAGACGCTTACTACTTGGAAGGAAAGTTATGACCACCCTAGATAGCATATTAAAAAGCAGAGACATTCCTTTGCCAACAAAGGTCCGTCTGGTCAAGGCTATGGTTTTTCCAGTGGTCATGTATGGATGTGAGAGTTGGGCTGTTAGGAAAGCTGAATGCCGAAAAATTGATGCTTTTGAACCGTGGTGTTGGAGAAGACTCTTGAGAGTTTCTTGGACTGCAAGGAGATCTAGCCAGTCCATCCTAAAGCAGATCAGTCCTGGGTGTTCATTGGAAGGACTGATGCTGAAGCTGAAACTCCAGTCCTTTGACCACCTCATGTAAAGAGTTGACTCATTGGAAAAGACCCTGATGCTGGGAGGGATTGGGGGCAGGAGGAGAAGGGGACGACAGAGGATGAGATGGCTGGATGGCATGACCGACTTGATGGGCATGGGTTTGAGTAAACTCCGGGAGTTGGTGATGGACAGGGAGGCCTGGCGTGCTGCGATTCATGGTGTCGCAAAGAGTCGGACACTGATCGACTGAACTGAAGGGATGTAACCTCAGGCAAGGTACCTAACCACCTCCCCCCACCCCTCCCCATCCAGGAAGGCAAAACATTCTCTGCTTTGTACAATGGAGATAATAATGGAAACTCTACCTCAGAGACGATATAAATCACTCTCTAATGCCTATTCAACGTGTGTGTGCTAAGTCACCCAGTTGTGTCCAACTGTTTGCAACCTTATGGACTGAAGCCCACCAGGCTCCTTTGTCCATGGGATTCTCCAGGCAAGAATACTGGAGTGGTTGCCATGCCCTCCTCCAGGGGGTCTTCCTGACCCAGGGATTGAACCTGGGTCTCCTGCAGCTCCTGCATTGCAGATGGAGTCTTTACCACTGAACCACTGGGAAAGCCCAATTCAATAAATGGTAGCCATTAGAATTCTCATCATCAGAGCACCTTGCAGATACTCAATAAATTTGTTGATTGACTGATTAATGTTGACATGAATTTGAGAAGTAAGCTTCAAATTATTGAGAAGATGAGACTTAAGTAATGATCAACTATGGTACAAGTAGGCAAGCTCACAGAGATTTTATTTCCTGTCTGGGAGAGAGACTACGAAGTCCAATGCATTACCTACAGTTTTGTCCCTCTCTGGTCCCAGCAGAACCTAAAATGAAAAGCACTGGAGTGGAGCAAGACGGGTGTGGCAACTTTGTGATAAGCACGGGATCCTGAATCCTTTCCTTCCTTTGGGAAAGTTACTTAATCCCTCCACACTTCCACTGACCTCTCTGGAAACTAGAAATAATAGCACCCTGTGATGAGGAGTCATTTAGTGAGTCATTAGTTAGTAGGTAGTTGGTACAGTGCTTAGTAGAGAGGCAGGCACATGGCAAGGACTGCGGAATCGCTTGTCACAGAAGACCAAAGATGAAGAACAGGCTGATGTGTCTCTCTGCACAGGTCTTAGCTTGGGAGTGTTTGGAGTTAGATGCTGCCTGACTCTGAGAGGGCTGCTCCTAACGGGTGCTGCCTGAGTGCACTTTGAAAGACCTATTGTTATCTGCTGGTCTGCCTTGCTCCCTAGAGTAGTTTCCTGGGGAAGTGACACAAACCTCTCACCACCGTCCAGGCATGCTCTGCCATCTGGGAAGCAGACTTGTTTCTAAGGCGGTCAAACCCAGCAGGGTATGAAATGTTAACACCTGACATCAGGACAGCCCTCTGACCTTTAACAACACACCCCTTTCTTCCAAAAGGAGTGAGCCAAGATGTGGCTCCCCAGTTCAGATCCGTCACTACTTATCACACGCAGCTAGCTTTAATACAAAGAGAGATTTGGGACAAAGAGCATGCCTGATTTTTTCCCCTTCCCACCACACCCAGTTAGGAGCACCAGAGCTGCAACTTATGATGTCATAGCCTCACTCTCTAGAATTCTCCAGGAGATGGTGTCTGTTTGATTCTTTCTCCTTTTAACCCTTGTCTTGATTTCTTGCAGACCCTTGTCTGCCGATTCTTTATTCTTCCTTAAAAAGGATGTCTGTTTAGGGCTGAATTGTACACTGTTTTTCATGGTTTGCATGATAACTTATGTTAATATACTCATGTATATTTTAAGTTTTGAAACCGGTGTTCCCCATGTTTTTTACATCCAGGGTTCAGTGTGGATTCTAGATAAACCAATAGAAATCTGCCCCTCAAAAATCTGACCCGGATCTTGCCTGTATTTTCTTATGTGCTCAAATTAATAAAAGCTGTGGCTGAATATGTTTCTTCTTCGTAACGCTTGTAAAACAGGGTTGTAGCCAGGTAGTAAACTGGAGTGAAACCGTGTGTCTCTCTCTCGTAAATCTTAGCTCCGTGGAGCCGATAAAAATGCCGGAGCCCCTAACAGGGCAGGCTATTTGCCTTTTTGGTGTGGGTTTTCTTCCATCCCCATCCATCAGTGATACTTTGGTAAATAGGTTCATCAGTTATGGGTATAGTATTATATACTGATTCCCTTGCTGAGTGTTAAAAATAAAAAGCATTGTCCATTACAAATTACTTTCAGCAGAACTTGCTTGGTTGAGGTATGGAGAAAGCAGGGCTTGGCTTTCCTTGATCTACCGCAGACAAAAGAAAAGGGCCACGGAGAGGGAGTGCGAGCTTTGTCCTCCGAAGCAGCGTGGCCGCACGATGGAGATGCTAAACACGGGACTATAAACAGTGCTTCCCTTGTGGAGGTAAAGAAGATGTGAGCTGGCCTAGGTCCCATTTTATTTATTTATGTATCTAGGACGGGTTTGTTTAGGAATGCAACAAAAGATTATTCAGGCTGTTTTGTTTGGTTCTGTTTTTCAGATCAATGTTAATGACAGCCTGTGACCTTGGAGCCGTGACCAAACCGTGGGAGATCTCGAGACAGGCGAGTGGTGATTAATGGCAGGGCTCAACCAAGGGGGGACTGGGGGGGGACAGTATTCCCAGAGCCCTGTCTGCCAGGCACTGAAACCCGAGTCAATTTGCATCAGTATTAACGCGGTATAAAAAATAGCAGGAGGCTGAGGGGCGACATAGTTTATTGCCCAGCCTTTCTTTATCATGCTTCCACTGAGAACTAATATTTCTGACTCTGTAAGATTTTTTTTTTCTTTTAACACACTAAATCCAAATAACACTTTGGCCATTTCTTAAGGCAGGAGTTTCAAATGTAGTGTTTTTGAATAGGTAACCATGTTTTAGTACAAGATCCAATTTTTCACATCTGGTAAAAAAAAAAAAAAAAAAAAACAAGGAGGTAAAAAGGAAATTTGATTTTTTTTTAAAAAGCCTATTTAGAAATCAGAGGGCTCTTTGGCCAAAATATGAGGGGTATCTAATTTAATTTGTACCAAAAATTTAATGCATTTACCACCTATCTGGTTTCATTGATCAAAAGTGTTAGTTCTAGAGCAAGAATAGTTTTTAATCTCATAACTTCCCAACTTAAGATTTGATTAATTTAATAGCTCTTTCCATTTTATGAGGCACCTCCTGGGTGGGCTGTGGGGTCTAAAGCAGTAACTTGTTATCTTAAGACTTGACATTTGAGGGAAAATAAGATACATTCACATAACAGTAAAAACTAATATTTATTGACTGAATAACTGTTAATGTCTGCTTTGTAAGTGTTATATCATTAAATCCCCTGAGGTGGGTATTGTTACTGTAGGGGCTGAAGAATGGCAACCCAAAGCATCACGTCCTAATCCCTGGAACCTGTGTTACCTTAAAAGGAAAAAGGGTCTTTGCAGATGTGATTACCTTAAGGACCATCATTATCATCATCTGGATTATCCAAGAAGACCCTCAATTCAGTCACTAGTGTCCTTAGAGGAGAGAGGCACGGGGATGGCACGTTCAGAAGAGGAGAAGGCAATGCAAAGGCACGGCGGAGACTGGAGTGATGTGGCCCCAGGAAGAAGGATGCCGTCAGCCAGCAGGCAGTAGAACAGGCGAAGGACAGATCCTCTCCTCCAGACTCCGGGGGACCATGGCCCTGCCAACACCTTAGTTTCTGCCCAGTAAACTGATATTGAACTCCTGCCCTCCGGAACTAGGAGAGATGTCATTTCTGTTGCTTTAAACCACCATGTCTGTGGTAGTTTCTGGCAGCCCTAGGAAACTAATACAGTGATTATTCCTATTTCACCAATGGGGAAAATGAGGCTTAGAAAGGATACATAGTCTGAGATCATACAAGTGGAAGTTGCATAGCTAGGAATTCAAGTCCTAGCAGATTAAGTTCCAAAGTCCTTCCTTCTTAACAGTGTTTTATGCTTTCTTACAGAGGAGGCACCACTTAGCCTTTTTAAATAATTCAAGTGCATTGGCAGAATGGGTGTGTTACCACTAAGCTCAAGATCTCAGTAGCTTAAACCAACAAATCACCTGGAGGCACATGCCTCGGGGTTGGCTGGCGCCTCTGTGTCCTCACTCTTGCCTGGGGCTGAAGGAGCAGCCACTGTCTGGATCATTCCAGCAGGGACCCGGGTGGGTTTTTCAATGGAAGTTAAATGTCATTCCCCCAGCAATTCATTGGCCAGAACGTGTCAAAAGAGCCCATCCAGACAGGAAATACCATCCTTCCCGGTGCCCAGAAAGTAGAAAGAAAGGAATAGTTGGTGAAAACAAAACTACCACAGTTTGCCCTTCTAATAACCAAAAATGTGATTCACTCTCCTTGCTGCAAGCGAAATATACTCATCCTCCCCTCCAAGGGAGATGACCCAAACAGCCCATTAGTTGAGGGATTAAGCTCAAAGTCCAGGATCTCTGGGTGATGTGTGCACATCCCTACAGCACATCTGGATGTAAACCAGAGGCTCACACACACCCAAAATGCTGCACATGGCACACACCCATGCCACAGAACACTCATATGACACTCCCAACTCCATGTGGCCTCCTCTGGGAGGGCCCTGATTCTCAGGGAGATGCTCCCCAATTTGATATTTTCTATGGTTTTTAGATCCATCCTGGGAAATCATTCCTTTTCCACCGTCCTCCTTGGTGAGAGTCAAAGGTCAAACTCTCTCAGCCTACTTCCCTCTAAAGAAGGTTGAGTGCCCAAGGTTTAAGTTTTACATAGTCACAGGCTTGTGAGGGGGCTTTAGCACCAAAAGCCTCTTAAACATTGAGTCACCTTCTTGGGTCTTTGATCCCAGTCATTTCCATTTGCTAATAATCATTTCCACAGTTAGATACTATACAAACTTCTTAGATTTCCTGTTATTTCTTTGCTTCCTTACATTCAGGAACAAGAAAATAAAGCACATGTACATCTTTATTTCTCTCTTGACAGTTAATCCCTAGTATTTGGTACCCAGTATTTGGCACCAGTGAGAAAACCATGTAGTCAAATTATTTCTCTGGGCCATTTTGTCTAACTGAAAGGATGTTGTGTGTGTCCCCTAATTCATTCAGAGTTTTTAACTGTGTGTCACTGGCCACACCTTCTATTTCATTCTTGTTGTGAGGCTAAATAACTCTTGAGGTCTTTGTCATTCAAAATGTATCTCAATTTTTACTTTCACAGTTTGGGGTTAAGAAGCAACTTCATATTCTATCCTTATTAGACTCAGAATTTATGACTTTCTCTGTTGCCTTTCATTTCTAGTTATACACCTGCCAACCCTTTTCTGAGCTCATTTCTTATAATCCCGAGCAAAAAAGTCAATAGCAGCCATCACGTGCTATTAACTTTCTTTTTCAATCTCTTCCCCTAAGGCTGTAAGTTCATTAGATACAGCATTTGCTTTATTTCCATGAGAAATATACAAACTATTTTGCCACCATGTAAGATGGATCATCATCCCTATAGCTTCTAACAACCACTTCCTCACTTTTTTATACCTGACTCTCAAGTCACATATTTTAGGGTATTTTCCTCTTTCTTTTCCTTCCTTCCTTTCTGTTGAATAGCAGTACCTCACTTCCATACCAATTTTTGTGTTAGTCAAGGCTAAGCTAGGCTTGACTGCAGTAACAAATATATTCTCAAATTCAGTTGCTGAACACAAATGAAAGTTTTTATCTTGCTCACATCACAGCTTGGTGCCAGTGGTGCTGTTTTCCTACAGACTCTCCTCCAATAAACAGACTCTCTACCAACCGAGTCTTGGTTTTCACTTTAGTGTGACATGATTGAAGTGGCTCAGACAGTTAAGAATCCACCAACAATGCCAATAAAGGTCCGTCTCGTCAAAGCTATGGTTTTTCCAGTGGTCATGTTTGGATGTGAGAGTTGAACTATAAAGAAAGTTGAGCACTGAAGAATTGATGCTTTTGAACTGTAGTGTTGGAGAAGACTCTTGAGAGTCCCTTGGACAGCAAGGAGATCCAACCAGTCCATCCTAAAGGAGATCAGTCCTGGGTGTTCATTGGAAGGACTGATGCTGAAGCTGAAACTCCAATACTTTGGCCACCTGATGCAAAAAACTGATTCATTGGAAAAGACCCTGATGGTGGGAAAGATTGAAGGCTGGAGGAGAAGCGGACAACAGAAGATGAGATGGTTGGATGGCATCACTGACTCAATGGACATGAGTTTGAGTAAATTCCGGGAGTTGGTGATGGACAGGGAGGCCTGGAATGCTGTAGTCCAGGGGGTTGCAAAGAGTCGGAGATGACTGAGTGACTGAACTGAACTGAACTGACAATGCTGGAGACCTGGATTCAATCCCCAGGTCAGGGAGAGCCCCTGGAGAAGAGAATGGCTACCCACTGCAGTATTCTTGCCTGGAGAATTTCACGAACAGAGGAGCCTGGTGGGCTACAGTTCATGGGGTCGCAAAGAGTCAGAAATGACCGAGCAACTAAGCATGCACACATGCTTGAAGTTAAAAAGCAGGTTATGGTGGAGAATTTGTTGGTTGTGTAGCTCATTTCTTCATCTATGCCCACCTTTCCCTCCCTCATGTGGGATGGCCTCCCTTAAAATAAAGTATTGGGAATATACTGCAGAGAAGATGTAGGTGACTTTTCCAGGTACTATGGGGAGTGGCCTCTATGATGGGGTGGAAGGTGGTGGAGAGTAGGAAAAAGTTAGGAGGAGCGAGGATAATAGAGAAGATTAGAAAGGGGATGGATGAGGGATGCTGTGCCAGGGCTATCAGGACCCCAGTGAAATGCATGTCACAGATAAAGGAGCAGCAGCCCAGCTGGGAGTCAGAAGGTGACAAAGTGCTTGAAAGGGAAAAAGTTACTGCATTGAGATTATAGAATGAAGAGGCCCAATGGCCACTTGTAGGTGGTCTTCTTGGTCCCTGATATAAATATTAGTTTCTTTTCAAGATTTGAATGTCAGCTCACTGATGCAGAAACTCATGAAGTCAGGGAAATAAAACATAAAACCATGTTTTTCTATCAGAAATCTTGTTTCCATCAGAAATCTTGTCACAACTCTAAACTGAAGATCTCATTTTTGTCTCCAAATTGAATGAGTTAAATATTATCAAAAACTTACAATGTATGACAAAAACCACTACCATATTGTAAAGTAATTAGCCTCCAACTAATAAAAATAAATGAAAAAATAAATAAATAAAATGGAAATAAAAAAAATAAAAAGACTGAGGAAAAAAACTTACTTCTAGAAGGATGTTAGGAAACAGTTGGGCAAAAACAATAGAAACTTCTTTTAAAAATAGAAATGTATTTCCAATTTCCTGGATGCTGATTTATTTTTTTTTAATTCCTTTTGAAAATGTTTTTTCACTGGAGTCTCTTTCACTTTGCCTTCCTTGCACACAGGACTCTAAGCATGCGGGTTTCTCCAGTCATTCCCCCAAGGCCTGATTAGCATCTCAATTTCCTTCTTTAATAAAAAATTCAATCAGGAGCTACTTAATAGGCCTGCTTGGGTTTTTAAGTACAAATGAAACAGTGGTACAAGCTGAGTTGTGAAAGAAGCTCGGGGGAAATACCCAAGACCGCTTTAGAAAGCTCAATACAAGGATTTTGTTTTAATTTCTTTGCTTCCAGGGACTACTGACCTCTTCAGGACTCCACCTCAGGGTGACCTGCCATATACACATACATTCTTTAGTGCAAAAGACCCACCTCAGAGGAGTCCGAGGGAGAGTTCTGGAAGCTGAATAGTGAGGCCAGGTCCTCAGAGGGCCATTTCTTCTCTAAAGGAAGGCCAGAGAGCAACAGGAGAGGCTTGGAGGGCTAATGTGAAAGGCAGTGGCAGAGACTAGAGAGAAGTGAGCCGGAATCCTAGGAAAATTAAGTCAGTTCCACCTAGTTTTATGCTATTGGATTTGTTACATGTTTAAAATCTGCCCTGGCCATTTTATTTGTTAATAAACGACTTTATACTTGCCACTCTCAGGTGTGTGTGCGTTACATATTCTGTTTGGCTTATCAATGGCTGCCATTCATGGTTGTTAAAATCTCTGGAGAGATGTATTTAGGTAAATTATCTTGATTCTCTGCACTTGACCAAAATTAAGCCACTCTAACCTTTGCCAGACCTCAGAACCTCATCTTTGTAAGAGCTTGGAAATCAGATCTTCTTGCTATCAAGTTGTCTGGAATTTGTTTTCTGTTCTTTCAATATTTTGTAAATCCAGCTAGTTCATCTCAGAGATTTCCCAGATGTTCACCACGGTGTTGTTGAAAATATCTGGTCAGTGCTTATCTGTTATATCAGTTTTCTTCTCATAAACCTATTGATAGAAGCACAGAGTCGGGGAAGGGGGTGGAATCTCTGTAAGCCTGACCGTGATCAGTAGCTTCTGATCATCCGTGCTAATGGATGAAAAGTAGAAAAATATATGTCCTTACTTTGGAAATATCTGTGTGGTTTACAGTAGAACAGCCATTCCATTGTGCTGTAAACAACTAGAATGCACCATAAATAAACAGTTATTTACTATGTGATGGAGGCAGCCTAAAACCAAATCACATTCTTCAAGTCATATTATAACATACTATAGGACTTTGCTGGTGGTACAGTGGATAAGAATCTACCTGCCAGTGCTGGGGACATGGGTTCGATCCCTGGTCCGGGAAGATTCCACATGCGGCTGAGCAACTGGGCCTGTGCAACTACTGAAGACCTTTCACCTGGAGTCTGTGCTGCACACCAAGAGAAGCCGCTGCAGTGAGAAGCCCAGGCACTGCAGTGAAGAGCAGCCCCTCACCGCAGCTAGCAGCCCACAAGCAGCGACCAAGACCTCGTGCAGCCAAAAATAAATAAATCATGATTTTCAAAAAAAATACCGTAAACGTCTGGTGTGAACAATGAATCTGGCATTAGTCCTGCCCCTTGACTGATTGCTACAGTAGGAAGCAAAGGGTGGGCCCTGGGGTTAACCCTTCCAGGGTGCACACAAATACTGGTAGGGTGACATGGTTAAGAAGTTTCTACAGTGGCAGAATGTAGCCAGGCTAAAATATGTGTGCAACAAAGTAAAAAAAAATCTGCCCAGAAACAACCAAAAGTTGGCTGAATGATTATTACAAATATAGTATGATAATCTGTTATAATGTCAATTATTATTAGGTTATTCTTTGCTTCATTTTTCTGGATAAGAACATTCCCTCCCTTGAAGGTTACATATCCCTGTCTCATCTGAATATGTAAGCTCTACTCTTAGAGATTGTCTATTGGCATGTATCTAAGGATTGCAACTGTACTTCAACTCTATCTCAAGAAAAATAAATAAAAATACAATGCACAAGATCTGATTAAAAGGAAATCAGTTTCATTGATTAAATTCTGTCATACTTTCAAACACAAAAGGTTAATGAACGTCCTCATAAGCTTTTCAAACAGTCTGTCTTGAAGGTAACTGCCATAGACATAAACCAGAAATAACTTCTACGTCTCATGATGAATTACATATGCCCATTAATTAAAATATTTTTGTGTTTCAGGTGGCTGAACTTGTAACCAGCGAGTTCTTTGAACAAGGAGATCGGGAGAGAGCAGAACTGAAACTCACCCCTTCAGTAAGATCATCCTTTTCTTATGATGTATTTACCCTTTCGAATGACATTTCAAAATAACTTCAGGTTGCACCTTGAAAGGCTGAGAATGAATTTAAGGAGGCACTCCTGAAAGTTTCAAACTTTAATTAAACTTAGATGCTAAACACTCTTATTCCCAGGTTTCTGATTAAGAGGGCTGATTACTTAACAAGCATTTTCTGTGTTCCCACACTGGGAGAAATAGGCACAAGGGAGGATTGCAGACTAGTACTTGAATAACTCAAAGCCCAGGGCTGGTGCTTCATATGCAGTCAGTGACTATGTTGAGACAGAAATACAGGGGAAAAAAAGAAAACCTAAAGGCAAGCTCTCCAGCCTTGAGGGGCTAGAAAAGGCAGGTGCAGTAAATAATGGATATTCTGGATTTTACTTTCCAATTTTGAACTTTTCCAAATTCTGAAAGCAAATCATTTCAAGTCTCTGTTTCTTTTTTGCATGATGAAAAGTTGCGCCTGGGAAACTAGGTTCTGCTGATTGAAATGCTGTTTTTATTGGATTCATCCATTCAGTTACTATTTGAGAATGCTTATTGTAGGCTAAGGATGATTATGTTTTTACCCACCAGGAGACAAAGATATAAATGCCCCAGTCACCAACCTCAAGGAGGGGGCAGTCTCTTTATTCTTAATGAAAGAGTAGCTCAAAACATATCACCCAGTGATCCAAGAATGGTCCAGAGTATTCTAAAGTCTGCCGGAGCACAGAAGATCCAGTGCAGCTCAAGGAATGTGTCAGTTATCAAGAGTGTCTGTTCATGAACAGATCAACTAGGTTTGAATATTTGGAGTTATTTATAAGATCTTCAAGTTTTAAAACATTTTTCTTCACTGACATTTAAAAACAAGGAAAAGCGGCAGAAAAGCTCCTAGCTTGAAGAGTTTCACCTGCTTGAAGTCAGAACTCAGACTTACTAATTTCGACTATTCTTTATTTGTTGTTGACCCATAATAGATCAGGAGACTACATAGGTTAACACACCCATCAATTATTTTAATTTCCAAAGCAACGTCTGTTTATACTGTTTTCAAAACATTCCTTTGTTCTTTTTTGGTGGTGTCATCAAATTTGGTTATAAAATAAAGATGCTAAATTGGGATACATAGTTAATGTGTAAAATGTAGTACAACCCAAATTTATGCCAGCTATTAGTATATCTGTTTTCAAGTAAAAGATTTTCTTCTCTTTTAAAAAACTGTTTCCAAGGCCTCCTCTGAAGGCCTTACACTGCAGCAATACCACAGGTCGTTTAATCAAATGGAAAAAGCATGAGTTAATTGCCAGCATTGACAGGCTGGCAGGTGTGGTGGCGCAGCACTGAGGAACTTTTGTAGAGTCAGGTAAGGGTTTTTCTGGAGACATAAATGAAATTAATTTTGTGGTGGAAGCATAGCTGTATGTGCTACTGTCTCCCCAAAGGGGCCTGCTTAGTACAACTGCTGACCGTCTCCTCGGGAGAGGCCTGGCTTCTGTAGCAGGAGTATCCCACATGAGTGCTTTTCCAGAAATGTCTAGAAATGTGCACACCCAGATCTGACACCTTCTGTGTCCATCATTCCTTGCTATTTAGGGATAAAATTGTCCAAGAGCCCTTTCAGGTGTCATAGGCCTAAAAGGTCAACAGAGGCACTTCATCCAGGTTAATGCTGGAGGCAGTGAGTCGGATAACAGAACGTGCTTGACCACCTTCAAGTATTGAGCACAGTGCACCAAGACATGAGGCGGCACCATCTTCCCTGCCCTCGAGAAGCTTGCCAACTGGCAGGAAATATGGACATTAAATAAATTTTCACTAATAACCAACTACAAGATGCAAAATTCTGTAAAGGGAAGCATAGGACAAAGTGGTATATCACACTTCCACTCATCAGACATGTGTTGAGAAGTGACTAGTCCAGAAATGACCCCTTACAGTTATGGCCCACTGATTTGGGGCAAGGGTGCCAAGATAATGCAATCAAGAAAAAATAATCTATACATAAAATGGTGCTGTGACAATGGAATATCACATGCAAATGAGAATGGACCTTCTCTTTCACCAGACCCTAAAGTAAACTCAAAATGCATCATAGACCTAAATGTTAGAGCTAAAACTATAAACTCTTAGAAAAAAACAAGATATAAATCTTCTGGATTGGATTCAGCAATGATATTTTAGATATGATACCAAAAGCATAAGAAACAAAAGTTAAAATAGAGAAATTGAACTTCATCAAAATTAAAAACATTGTGTATCAAAGGACACTATTACAAAAGTGAAAAGACAACCCACAGAATGGGAAAAAATGTTTATAAAGCATATGTCTGATATGGGCCTAATGTCTAACCAGTGAAGTTGCTCAGTCCTGTCCAACTCTTTGCAATCCCATGGACTGTAGCCTACCAGGCTTCTCCATCCATAGAATTTTCCAGGCAAGAGTACTGGAGTGGGTTGCCATTTCCTTCTCCAGGGGATCTTCCTGACCCAGGGATCGAACTCAGGTCTCCCACATTGCAGGCAGACACTTTACTGTCTGAGACACCAGAGAAACCCACCTAATGTCTAGGATATATAGAAAATGTTTCAGTATATGTAAAATATTATATAAATGTATAAAATGTTTTATAAAATAGATAGCATATAAAAACTATTGCAACTCAGCAACAGAAAGACAACACAATTTTTTAATGGGTAAAGGATCTGAATAGACATTTCTCTAAAGAATATATATAAGTGACCAATAAGCACATGAAGAAAAATGTCCTAAATCATTAATCATCAGGGAAATACAAATCAAAACCACAGTGAGATACTACTTCACACTCACTAAGATGACTATAATTAAAAAGACAGACAGTAACAAGAGTTGGCAAGGATGTGGAGAAATTGGAACTTTGTACATTGCTGGTGGGAATTTAAATGATGCAGCTGCTTTGGAAACAGTTTGGCAGTTCCTCAAAACATTAAACACTAGGGTTACCATGTGGCAAGCAATTCTACCTCTAATTATAACCCCAAGAGAAACAAAAGTATACATCCACACAATAAAACTTGAATGTAGTAGCATTATACATAATAAAAGGTCGAAACAACCCAAATGTCCATCTACTGATAAATGGATAAATAAAATATGGTATATCTATACGAGAGAATATCATTTGGCAATAAAAATGAAGTGCTGATGTAGGCTTACACAGTAAACCTTGAAAACATTATACTAAGTTAAAGAAGCCCATCACAAAAGACCACATATCATATGATTCCATGAACATAAAATGTGCAGAACAGACAAATCTATAAAGGCAGAAAGTGATTTTGTGAACTGCCTAAGTATTAGGGGATTTGGGGAAGAATGAAGAGAGATTGCTAATTGGTATGTGATTTTTTTTTCCCCCTTGGACCGATAAAAATATTTTAAAATTGACTGTTTTAATGGTTGCTAATTGTGAATATTTTTTAAGTGAATTAAAAAAAAAAATAAGTGTATCCTATGTACCAGAAAGAGTCATTAAACAAATAAGAAAATTTCAGATAATATTAAGAACTAACCAGTGAAGTTGCTCAGTCCTGTCCAACTAAGGACATGTCATGAGTCTGCCCTCATGACCTATGTGAACACCAAAATTATGTGGATGCCACATTGAGAAGAAAGACAACACCTACTGTAAGACAGTAAGGCAGGATGGGGTTTCTTCTTAGACCCTGGCCTTACTCTTTAAGAATAAAGGAATTAGCCTCTACCTGCCCCTGAGCTGATCATGTCCATGACACATTTGATACAGCACCTGGAGTCTGCAGCATATCTTATAATGTTATGACTCCTGCTTAGTGCTTTACAATAATAGCCATTGTGTGGGTGTCATCTAAGTTAAAGACAATCTCATTTGTATCTGGGCAAAACATATTTCATGTGTATGTATTTAAAATTTATTGATAAGTTGAGTCTATACCTGAAAATATACCCTCTGGCAATAAAGTTTATATACATAAAAAAAGAACAAAGGGAGGGACATTCTCACTGGACTACACTGGGCAGTGTTTGTCCAAGGGATCCAGTTTAGCCATCCAGTGACAACTTTGCGATCCCATGGACTGTAGCCTACCAGGCTTCTCCATCCATAGAATTTTCCAGGCAAGAAGACTGGAGTGGGTTGCCATTTCCTTTTCCAATTATCCATCCAGTGATAGATAAAAATTTAGGAATTTGTTAATGACAGGACCTTATTGAAAAACACACAAAATTGTCCCCACTCTGAAAAATTAACACAAATAGTTCCTATTTAAAATGACATTGCTTTTAAGGAGCTTTTCCAATCTATTCCATAATCTCTCACTATAAAAATAAAAGCCTGCACTATTTTGTGGCAATAAAACATTCCCCATTCCTTTGACTTGTACCCAGTTCTCAGTGACCTGATGACTGATTTAGTAGCAGTTACCTATATCTGAAGACAGATTTTGGCCCCAAGGAGTTGCATGCTATAAAGTCCAAATAAATCCGCTTACAAATCTCATAAAAAGAGGTGAAAATACTTTATTTCTCATCACAGATAAAGGAAAAGAAAGTACGTGTAAAGGTTGATTGTGATTTGTGAAGTGTTCAGTTGGTAAAAATCGGATCATTGTGGCAAAGTGTTTGACAAAGCACCCGTAAAGTCTCTGGTGTAATAAAGCAAGGCTCTCCTCCCCCATTCCAGGCTATTTTTGATCGGAACCGGAAGGATGAGCTGCCTCGATTGCAACTGGAGTGGATTGATAGCATCTGTATGCCTTTGTATCAGGTAATCATGATCCGAGAGGGTCTGTGTGTCTTCACCAAGCCAGGAAGGAAAAGCATGTACCGCATTTTCCCAAGTATTGGTTTTAGGACACCCTCCCAGGGTATGTGTGTTGCCGGGAATGGTGGTTGCAGCTTATCTTTTCTTGGATTTCTGATCAGTCCACTGAGAAGACTTGGTACTCGGAACCCAAAGACCCGAGTTCTCCTTGGGCCTCAACTCCCTCATCTATAAACCAAGTATCGTAATATTATATCTCAGTATTTCTCAAACTGTGCCTCTAAGGAATAGAAGTGTCCATCCATAGCCTAGTGAATATCTTACTAGAAAGATGTCTCAGGCCCAATAATTGGGGCTTCCCTGTAGCTCAGATAGTAAAGAATCTGCCTGCAATGCAGGAGACCTGGGTTTGATCCCTGAATCAGGAAGATCCCCTGGAGAAGGCACTGGCAACCCACTCCTATATTCTTGCACAAAGAATCCCATGGACAGAGGAGCCTGGCAGGCTACAGTCCATGGGGTGGCAGAGTCAGACACAACTGACCGACTATCACTTTCACTTTCTTTTCCTGCACGTTAAAATACTGAAGCCTCAGAAAAGTACTCCAGGAAAGAAATATGTTTAACCTTGATTAATTCTGAATTTCTTAAACATTTGACCATGGACATCTCTTTCAGTTTTTTTTTTTTTTACCATTTTTCTTTTACTTTTATTAATATCATGTGAGACTTGAGAGTTCCATGAAACATAGTTTTCTGCTTTGACCCTATGGCCTGGGCCACAGGGTGTTGTAAAGCCTCTTGCGTCTTAAATATCTGCCTCTGTCTGAGATGCGTGACAAACGACAACCACTGAACGCTGAGTGAGGTGGTTTCCAGCTCTGCTGTGTGGGTTCGAGACCCTGCTTCTGGCAAGGAGACTGGTGTCACCAGCTCCGGATGTTCACACTTCTCTTTCTGAGTAGGATTAGGGCAGACATCAGTTAACACTCACAGTTTAGTGTACACTGGCTTTTAATCCTACTTCTAAGCATTTGCTCTCATGTGAAAAACCTGGTAAGTTCTTTACCCCCTACCTACCTCAATCAGATTGAGCTGCTTTTTTGACTTCAGAGTGAGAAACACAGGCAGGGAAAGCAGAACAGCTTCATTTCTCACTCTAACGCCATTAAAAACACAGTATTGTTTTTTAAGGACTTCACAACCATTAAGTTTCAGGCTTATCTACCACTTCATTCCCAGCACTTTTAGGAACTGCTGAGCCCTGTCACATTATCCTAAAAAATAAAAAAAACATAGAATACTGTCTTGAAGATGGAAATGTAATTTTTAATGACTATAAAAAACAAAAGTAACTTTTTTGTTTTATATTATCCATTAAGTACATGATAGCATAAAATCAGAGAAGTAAAGCTTTAAAAGAATCTGAAATGAATTATTTTAGTTATACCTGGGACATAATGCTCTTTTATTTAAAAATGAAAGATTGGGTGAAATATCAAGAATAATGTCTATGTTATTATAAGAAGATCTGCAACTTTCTTTTCTCCCATCCACTTCTACCATCCTCCCTCCTCTGGTATCTCTGAATAAGCTGGGTTGCCAGGTGTAAGGCCCATAGCTGTTGGGTCAGGTATATTTTGCTTTGCGAAATTGACCTTGACTACCCATGTTGAATTATTTTTTAATTTTACTCACTTTCCTATGCATTCTTAGGCAATAAATGAGATGAATTTCTTGCAATTAATAAATTCCTTTTACTGTGGGTAAAGCTTAGGAGTATGAAGACATGTATTTGTGTGGCTGATAAGTTTTTGGTGTTAGTCTGCAAAGCCACTTTGAAATGAACTCAACTCTACACACCCTTCCTACATGATTAGTTGCCGTAAATGGTGGAAAGGACTCTTGTATGTTTTTCCATGTTAATTTAAATGTTTCATTGCTGGTTCACAATCACTTGGGCTTATTTTTATACTTCCCATTAAATACTTTAAAATCTTCAGGTTAAAAAGTAAGTTATTTTGAATTTAAAATGCAAATAGCAGTTTCCAGAATTTAGGGGTAATATTACCCCATCATATTATCTATCATTCCTGATCTTTCACATGTTTTACTTTACTGCCTAGCTGTGATATTAGATACACTTGCTAATTTTATCCACAGGAAACTGACATTAGAAAGTTCAAGTGACACTCCCACCAAATTAGATTGTGTCCCACTCATCTGTGGCCTTGGTTTTGTGTAGTGGCCTTTCTGCCTCATTTCACCTCTGTTGTATATTCACCCACGATCTTATCTTACTAACCAAATGGGGAAAGTCACAGCATCTAAAGAGGAATGTGGAACAAGCTGTTTATAAAAGTTCATATTCATACCTGCTGCTGTATCTTCTCAGTGAACAAAGCATGAAAGTCATGCTCTTTTTCATAACTTATTTTTTAAAAACCTCATGGATTTCACATAAATTCTTTATAATATTTATAAATTACATATATAGATTTTGCATATATAATATTTATATATTAAGTTATAGACAAATGAATATATAAGTTTATATATTCATATGAATACATATTTATATGAATATATAAATTGATCTAATTTTGAAATCAACATTTCAAAAAGCCCTCAAACTGAAACCTTGTAGAATGACTTTAATTAGTCTCCTTGAGAATCCCTATTTTGTCCCATCTTGAGCACTGGGATGTTTTTCATTGTTTAACTGGATAATCTCACATTAACTGTTGTTGCTTTGCAATGGAAATGGAATCAGTCAGTGGGAAGGAATCACCATGAGTATTAAGACACAGAACCTTGAGGAAATGACTCACCAAGCATGGAAGGTCCCTAACGGGAGGCCAGTCAAATGTCCAAATGTCTGCAGGAATTCAGGTTGTTGCTGGAAGGTCAGCCTGGGTTTTTTAATGGGGAAGTACACTAATAGAGTCTGAGAGGATAAAGGCAAATGGGGAAGCATGCAGCTGGCAGGAACCCCAAACTCTGAGAGATGACATCATCTTCCTCCTATGGAACATAAGAATGCAGTGTGGCTTTGCTGAGTTAGTCTGGGCAGAGGGCAAAATGATATAGAAGAGTAGCTATGAGACCTTTTAATGGCCAGAGCCCTGACCCTAAGGTAGAGCAGGTTTGAGTGGCAAGAAACCTCACGTAGAGCCTAAAGCAAACAGATACACACATCATGATCAGAAACCTCCTTGCAGTCAGAGCAATGTAGAAAGATGAGGGCCAGCAAAGAGAGAAGCTAACCAAATGCACTGTGTGACTGAGGCTGCTTGGGTGCAGCCCTAGACGGGAAGGGGCTTGTGGGGGTGAAGAGGGAGATGTAGCCCGGCAGTAGACAGATATGGTTCTAGGGCTGCTTTTTACTTCATTGACTTCTACTGGGTAGATCAGCTTAAGAGGGTTGTGCTTGGTCAAAATAGATGAAGCACTTTCCACTTCCACTCCAGTTTGCTGAGTTTTGTCTCTTCTCCAAACAAAGAGTAGATTATTAATACTCTGCGGTACCTGAAGGGCTGTTTATTTGTGTGCCTAGGTGGGAACCCACGAAAGTACACTGGTAGATTTTGAATGTCCATTGCATTTAAAAATGGAAACTCTTACCTCTGAGACAACTTCAAGTCCCAACTTGTGCTTATGCTGAAGGAAAACAATGAAAACCCCTCAACCCCTCAAAATCTGTTCATCAGGAACTTTCCAGAGTAATCTAGTGATTGACTGAAAGTGACTGACAGAAAATATATAAACATACCTCATAAAGTAATGGGTCAGGAAGGAACATGCAGAGAATAGTCCCAGACACATGGATGGTTCTACAGTAGGGAGATGTGATGTGCTTATATACATGTTTATATGTACACATAAAATTCTCTAGAATGTGCTCATCTCTTTAATCTTATGTTTCCAAACTTTTCCTTAAGAAAAATAGAAAATGGTCCCAGAAGTCATGATTTTTAAGTGACAGCATTTTAATCAGGAAGCATATAGGAAGCCAAGAGTGGGCAGGGAACCATCAAAGCACATTCCCCAAGAGAAGTCTAAAGCCCTGGTTAGTTAGCTGTCCTAGCAGGGTATCTCGCAGGAACACATTGACATCTGATTCCCGCACTTTCCGCTGTCTTTGCACCCTGCTGGGGATCCATTAGCCTGCTGCTCAATTTCTTTAGAGAAAGAAAAAACAGGAAAAAAAGAACGAAGACAAAAACCCCAGACACCATCAAACTTTGCAGTCACTGCTGCACCAGCCTTAGGGATAAACAGAAAACCTGATGTGGCAGCGTCACACTGAGCCTGTCTTTGCAATAGCAGGCTAAGTTTTTGCCCTTCATTTTCATTCTCGACTCAATCAAACTTCAGTGCACCTAGAATTTCAATGATGCACTATAAATCACTATAAATCTTCTGTCTGTTAAAGGTTGAGGGATTTAATTTTTGTTATGAACATAATCAGATTTTCAGCTCATCCCAAACTGGCTCTTGATTTTGGAGTATTTGATCAACAATAACAACAACAAAAAAAGAGCTTGACCCGGCCAGGTTCTAGCTGGAATAATGATCTCCTGTTAAAGAAGATTTTGGCAAGAGTGTTGCCTCTTTGTGAGAATGTCAAGGCATTTCTGCAACAGGCAGGGCTTATGAAGTTATGGTTATAGTAACTTCTGACTTTTTTTTCTGCCTTCATTTGTCAGGGTTGATTTGGAAAATGCATTCCACCTAACGCAATTACTAACATGCTCTCTGAAAAGAAGGGAGGAAAAAAATCTTTAAAATACAGTTCAAGTTGTAGAACCTGGGAGTTAGAATTGCTAAACTGGAAAAGAGGAAGTAAGGCGCTACACCAAGACAACTTTTCTGGATACCAAGAAATGCACTTCAAAAACAACTCAGTGTTCCCCAGATGGTCCATGCCTTGTGTTCAATTTAGAAAAAAAGAAAGAAAAAGTAGTGAGCTGCAGAGTGAGTAGTTAGAACTCTCCTCTTAAAAGCCTACAAGGAATGGAATGTGGTTAAAGAGGGGAACAATTTTATCACGTACTTAATAAAAGTAGGACACCACCCAAATCAGTTTCTTATAAATGTTTTTCTCTACGACATTTCGTATTCCTATGAATGAGAGAAAGGAATAGTTAAGGCTAACTTCTTATTTGTCTCTACAAAGTGGGGGACATATGTGGAATGACATAACTCCAAAAACTCAGGAAGAAAGAAAAGGTGGGAGGGAGGGAGGAAGGAAAGAAGATGAGGGAGGAAAGAAAATAACTTCCTTTATTCATTCTCTATAATGTATCCGGCTCCACCTTCTCCTGGTGATGGGTTGGGGGTGTTCAGGGACTGGTTTTAAAGCATCTCAGTTATTTCTGGTTAATACAAGTCCTTGGGAAGACTAAAATGTGAATTGTTCTCAGTCAGAGCCATTCCTTCTCCCCAGCTGACATCAGGTGCTGGGGAGCTTACCTGTCCTTGTCACGGTTCTATGACTGGGGGGTGAGAGGGACGGAGAGCCGTGGCTGCCTGCGGGGTCAGGGCTCTGGCTGTGATGCGGGGCTGGCCCCTGGGGCTGCGGGGTGGCTGCCACAAGCACTCCCTGCAGGGTCTGACCCTGGCTCCGGCTGCCGCAGCTCGGGGTCCATGGCGAGCCGCCACCTGCTTCCCGGTCAGCTCTCAGCGGCTGGTTCTCTGACATCACTCAACCCCTGCAGAAACCCCAGCTACTTTCTCTTCACCCTGGCGTCCACACAGCAGCTTCCACAGTCCTTTCCAGTATGCCACCAGGGTGGTGCCAGCTCATTCTAAGAAATTTCTGTCATTTTCCTGAATCGGGCTCTGAGATTCAAGAGATGAGCCTTCCCCTCATCTTCAGGGTTTGACCCCCAAGGAGCATGAAGCCAGGACACTCACATCTGATCTCATGCCCCACCTCAGCCCCTCTCTCTCTCTCTCTCCTCCCTCTTTCTCTCCTCTTCTCTCTCTCCTCCTCTCCTTTCTCTAAGACAGGAGTGGGAAGTTTATGAATTTCCTTTTCCTAGTCTGATGGGAACTCTCCTTATATGGTCTCCTCTATGCTCCCTGCACCAGAGCTTTGTAGTCACACTTGATGATCTGCTTTAGCCAGGCTTGGTTCTTAAGAGATAAGAGTTCTGGAATTTAGAAATCCTGTCTGTGGCTCAGATGGTAAAGAATCTGTGCGCAATGTGGGAGATCAGGGTTCAATCCCTGGGTTAGGAAGATGCCTTGGAAAAGGAATAGGCACCCACTCGAGTATTCTTGCCTGGAGAATCCCATAGAGGAGCCTGGTGTGGTGGGGAAGGGGTCACAAACATGTTCACTTTCACTTTTCTCTCCACACAAAACCAGCACTGAGACCTATTCTCTCTGAAAGCTGGGTGATGACAGCTTGCTGTTTTTAGCAGGGAGCCACCACTTGCTGAGAGGAGGAAAGTCTGCTGAGCTGATGGGCGGGGAGCCATGGGCATCATGGTTCAAGTGAAACAAAAATATATTGGTTTGATATTTTCAAATTCTCCTCCTTGTTACATATAGGACAGTGCTATCTGATGCTATAACCCAGTCTGAGGGCTGATAGTAAAACCTGTTCAAAATTTTCTATGTACTATTAATCAAATACAAATGGAAGAGAAAATATACACATTCAAATGTATCAGTTTTATGTAGTTTATACCCTGTCTTCCAAACTTTTGCCAAAATGATCTTCAAAAAAAAAAAAAAAACAACTATATCATGGTATTCTCCTGCTTAAAAGCCTCAGGTTACTACCACCATCTCTAAGATACCTCCCAGGCTCCTGGGTTAGCCTTCTTGTTCTGAGGCCCCTGCCTCTTGACCTCACGTCATGTCACCCAGGCACTTTTTGCCCCAAAGCACAGGCCTCACAAACCCTCTCAACTGTCTTCCTTTGCCTTTGCTTATCCCTCCCTCCCTCTTCTTTTTGTCTGGAAGAAGTCATCCCAAGCTGTCCCCTCCTCTGAGAAAGCTTTACTGCCCTCAGCATGACTACAGCACCCTACCGATCTCTGCATAACTACATACAACACCCTGTGTTGTGGTCATCTTTCTGTCTGTTTCTCTTCTGCATTAGATTAGTTTCCCTGAACCATCATATTCCTGGTTCCCAGAACAGTGCCCAGTATATTCAAACTGCTATCGGTTGAATAAACGAGTGAAGAAACAGAAGAGTAAATAATGCAATGTGGGGCCACAGAATTAACAAGCAGTGGAATGTACGAAGTAGGGTTATAGTGTCATTTTAAATTATCATCTATAAATACATAAAACCTTTCATCAGAGTGTGCACTGCCATCTTCCTGCCCATAATCTGAAGTATATGGCCTATGCTATCTTTTTAGAGAGCGGTTTGGTTCTCATCATGGTTGAATTGGCCCTTAATTCTAGTGTAAAAAGACCCATTTATAGCCATGAATTTTTCAGAGCTTTAACTTTTTCAACTAGGAAATACATAAAATTTTCTTTTCTTCCAGCATTGGCTGAAAATATAGTTATTTTAATATCCAAGTTAATAGGGAGAGTTAACACATGTACACAGATTTCAAGAAGGTATGTATATACATACAATTTCATGAAATTACAATACAATAAAACACTAAATTATCATGATTAAAAATAACTTTCCATTGACTTAGAAGACTTTTCAGATCCTCCAGTGCCTGACAGTTATCAATACAAACATGAACTAGCAATGTGATCTGCAGGACGAAGTGCTGAATAGCCGAGAGGGCTCATTATTAGAAGAACATTCAAGTTCATGTCACTCCCTGCGTCGGGCATGGTATGTGGCCAGTGAAGGCATCACACACCTTTGGCTACATCTCATGGTTCTTCCTGAATACCTGACATGCCAGACTGTTTGATTTTGGACAAAGTCTTCCACCTCCAAAAAATGACTTTGATTTTATAAAGCAACCAGCTCTGTGTACATTTTCTCGTAAACAAAATGGACTTTGATTTATTTCATGTAGCTTTTTAAAACCTTTTATTTGTACAGTAGGACTCAATTTCTATTCATATGCATTTTATGAGCCCAAGACTGCCATCATGGATCTGTATTAACATGCTGGAATCTGGTTTTAAAAAAAAAGTTCTAATACACTCCCTAATAAGGCTTTTGAGGGTAGAATTTAAGATAAGATCTAATTCTCCCTCTCCAGCTGACCAGCATAAATAACTCTTTTTAAAAATGTTTCTGCTTTGAACTTATGAAGCTAAAAATCACTTAACCCTAAGTCCATACAAGGCTTGGAATGTTGTCTTAAGTTACTTTCCAGTTCCTCTACTAGAAAGCATGTTTAAAATGCTGATTTACCTCTTCATGGCCTATCTTCTCTTAAGAAGAAAATGGAAAGAAGGAAGAAAGTAAGGGAGAAAAGGAGAGGGGGAGGGAGGAAGGAAGGAAAGAAAAAAGGGTGGGGTGGGAAAGAGGGAGAGAGAGAAGAAAACTTTCATTTTTCACTAGGAAATGAATCAAGTCCTCTTTTAAAGATCGATTTTTGCATTCTAAGGGTGCCTCTCCAAAATTTCTGCAATTTAATGTTCATTTAAAGGGTCAGCATTGTTTTTGCTCCTGGGAAGTGAGGCATGAAATAAACATAAAGCATTCTCATTATGCTGTTGCCAAACAGAATCCTCTGTATTATTTGAAATGTTTCCTAAGAGAATTCAAGGAGGCAATATCTGGATCCTCAGCTCTCACTACTCTTATATTTAGTTATCAGAGCTGCAGCTGTAAAATGTTAAATACATCACTCAAGGTACATTGCCTCATCTTAACAAGCAGATGCTAAATGACAATGTGATCAGAGGGAGCCAGGCTCTCAACCTCATGTACAGTGAACGTGGCAGCCCAACTGCCACGCTCACTGTTTTTCATTATAGATGATAATTTAAAATGTTGAGTCTGTTAGGCAGTGTCTAAAACAAAGTTAAAGATGTCTAACAGACTGAGCTTTTGGAAAAGAATTTCAGTATTAAAGTCCAGAAAGACACAAAGGTGTCCCTGTATGTATTATCTCAGCAAGCAGACACCTATTGAATACTGACTCTAGTGGCCACTGGATAAGGGCTTAAATTTTAAAGTTTGCCAGTTGCTTTTACACATACAATGTAATTTGACCGCAGCTCTGTGAAGGAAGAAAATACTTCATTCTGGATGCTATAATATCTATGGTCTAAGTTTTACATATGAGGAAATGAAAACCTACTGAAACTAATGGACTTAACCAGAGTGAAGCGGTTAGTACACAGCAGAGCCAAAATTTCAAAGCCAAGTCCTCTCGGCCTTATTTTGCTGATTTTTCCCACCACACTGCCCCGAGGAAGTGAAAGGCGATTCCATTTTTGTCCAGCAGTGCTTTGCCTCAGAAACCTCCCATTTACGAAATAAAACTGAGTTCTTCGGAGGGGAGGATACAGGAGCTGAGTAGAGATTCTAGAGAGAGCAGTTCCCAGAGCACTGAATGAGCTAATAGGTTCTGTTTAGCTGGTTACCAGAGAAATATTCTCTCAGAAAGATTTTATGTCAAGTTGTCCTTGACCAAACACTTTCACCTGCAACTGAGTTGATGTTGCCAATTAACAATGTCAGATCGACCCCCCTAGTTTATTCCACATCCTTCTGAGGATTCCATTAGTAACAAAGGAAAATTTTTTTCTGAAAATTTTTAAAGATACAAACATTCTTGGGAAATGGAAAGAGGCTGGAAGAATTTTAAGGAACATGATAGAAAAAGCCTACAGTGCCTTGAACAGTCTGTAAGTAAGGATGTTAACAATCTGCTGTTGAGGACCCAGAAGGAAATCAAGGGTGTCAGGAGAGAAAATACACATGGCCTCACAGAATACCTAAATCCTCAAGAGCAGACTGTGGGGATAAGTCAGGACTCACGTCCTCTTCTTCCTGTGATGCCCCCTCATACTGTTGTCCACATGCAAACACATTTTCATCCAGGAACACCACTGTCTTCTGCTCTAGCCACTTAACATAAACTTCAAAATGTGTTTCCAAATGCCTAACATAATTTCCATATTATCCTTTGAAATGGCAGCCTAGAATTCCAAAGAGTGACTTGTCACAATTGGTTCAATCATTTCCTACTTTTTTGGGTTGTTTTGTTGTTTTTGCTAATTGAGATAATTATAAAATGAGCACTTTTGTTCAATATTTTATTGACTTATTTAATGCTATTAAGTGTGGTTAGGAATAGTAATGTTGCATTTCTTTAAAAAAAAAAAAGGTATAAATTCTCAAAGACAATAGAATGTAAGAAGGCATAAAATATCCTCAAAATTGGAGGCTGGAAAGGAAGTTATGTCCCAGGATGTCTGCAAAAGGGGACATCAATAGGAAGAGAACTGATCTGTCTTTCAGGAGTAGGTTCAGGATGTCAAGGGTCTAAGTTCAGCCGAGAGGGAGTCTATTAATTTCCTACTGCTGCCTAGCAAAATACAAGAAACTGGGTGGCTTAACACACCAGAAATCTACTCTGTCACAGTTCTGGAGACTAGAAGTCAGAAGTCAAGGGGTCAGAAGGGCTGGTTCTTTCTGGCAGCTCTGCAAGAGAATCCATCCCATACCTCCTCCTGGCTTCTGGAGCCCTTGGCATTCCTCGGTATGTAGCTGTGTCACTTCCATATCCACCTCTGTCTTCATGTGACATTCTGCCACATCTCTGCATCCCTGTGTCTTCATATGACCTTCTTATAAGGACACCAGCCATTGGATTTCGGGCAAACCCTAAAACAGTATGTCTTTGTCTTAACTTGTTAACATCTGTGTGTGCATGCTCAGTCGCTCAATCGTATCTGACTCTTTATGACCCTGTGAACTGTAGCCCGCCAGGCTCCTCTGTCCGTAGGATTCTCCAGCAAGAACACTGGAGTGAGTTGCCATTTCCTACTCCAGGGGATCTTCTCCACCCAGGGGTTGAACCCACGTCTTCTGCATTGGCAGATGGATTCTTTACTTCTGAGCTACCTGGGAAGCCCCTGATAACATTTGCAATGACCCTATTTTCAAATATGGTCACATTCCCAAGTACCAGGGTTAGGAATTCAGCATATCTCTCTGTTTCTTTGAGGGGAGGGTGTGCGTCAAAATTCGATCCATGGTAAAGAGACTGAGGCTTGAGCCTGGAAACAAAGAGAGGTTGGAAATGGGGTCCCTGGAGTCTCCTACTCTCTACACAGCCAGGTAAATAGCCTTTGCAGCCGCTGCCAACTCAGGAGACCAGAGGGCTCTTCTCTCAGAGCACTAACTGGGAGAACCTGGGACTGTAATCAGAAGTCTGTGGAATGACAGACTAGACCCCAGGAGGCCTCCCCATACCTCCCCCCCCACCCTACTTTGCACTCAAGATGCCAGAGGCCAGATAGCCCCAGAAACAGAAAAGTGGGATTCCTCTTCAGGGAAGGAGAACAGCCACAGAGAGAAGACCTGTACGTACTTGCATTTGGGATTCCCTCAATGAGAGTTTTGGCTCCCTGCAGAACGCCCTTAAGATGAAGCACCCCCCACCCCCCGCCCCTGCCACCACCGCCAGCAGCAATCACAGCCTCTCCTGCTCCCCCGCCCCACTTTACTCACTACCCAGAACGAGTCTTTCAGTGCTGCGTGCTTAAATATATGCTAACAGATTAGGGCCACAGCATGTTTGAAGAGAGCTTCCAAAGTGAAGGAATGGAAGTGAATCAAAACACTGAATTGAAAAAGGATTTCAGAGCATACAGGGGATGCAAAAAACAAAAGACAACTTCAGAAAGCCTCAACTATCATCAAAAAGACAAATAGGTTCTAAAACAGGACCTAATACCTGATGCTTTCCTTCTCCAGTACTTTCTAGTTGCTACATGATTTTCTCCTCCTCTGGGACCTCCCATCCTGGGCTCTCCTGACTCCGCCCCGCTGCCAGTGGCCTCCACTCAGACCTTGTCAGGCTCACAGCCGCTCCCCACTCTCGCCCCCTAGATTCCATCATCGCAACACCAGCCTTATCTTCCTAGGGGAAATCTGACTGTGGGCCCTTCAGATCCTCCCTTCCCATCAAAGAAGAAAAAATCTGAGCTGGCACATTGGCCTGCCCATGCCCACCTCCTCGCCCCCCACCCTGAGCCCTCTGCTCTGGACACGCCCACCACTGTTATTGTTCAGTCACCAAGTTGTGTCCGACTCTTCGTGACCCCGTGGCCTGCAGCATGCCAGGTTTCCCTGTCCCTCACCATCTCCTGGAGTTTGTCCAAGTTCATGTTCATTGAATCAGGGATGCCACCCAGCTCTGTCGCCCTCTTCTCCTTCTGCCTTCAATCTTTCCCATCATCAGGATCTTTTCCAATGAGTCAGTCTTTCGCATCAGGTGGCCAAAGTATTGGAGCTTCAGCATCAGTCCCTCCAAAGAGTATTCAGGGTTGATTTCCTTAAAGATTGACTGGTTTGATCTCCTTGCTGTCCAGGGGACTCTCAGGAGTCTTCTCCAGCACCACAGTTTGAAAGCATCAATTCTCTGGCGCTCTGCCTTCCTTATTGTCCAGCTCTCACATCCACACGTGACTACTGGAAAAACCATAACCTTGGCTGTACGGACCTTTGTTGGCAAAGTGATGTCTTTGCTTTTTTACTCCCCTACTCATAGTCCGTGCCCGTGTCTTTGCCCACACAGCTGCCTCTGCCAGGCCCACCCTTCCCTCTTCTCTCCAGCAAGTCCTTCTCTGACTGCAAGAATCTGCTCAGGTGACAAGCTGCCCCCCGGAGGTGGATGTCCTGCTTTCCAGGGTCCACTGCATTTTCCTTTATTAGCACATTATTCTCATTTGCATTCCCTGTGTCTGTTACTCAGCTGTAATGCCTTCACACATTGCATGCCCCCAACCTCTGCCTTGCCCCGGCTAGAGCAGGAGTCTCTAGGCTGTGACTCAGCTGCCTGCCATGAGACCCCTGGGGGCTGCCTCCATCAGCAACACAGCCAACATAGCAACAGGATGGGGAAGGAGTGGGTTATTGCAAAGCTGTTAGGAAGATCTTGCGTTTCCCCAGCATCGCGTGCCTTCTGCGTTGCCTGACATAACCCACCATTCCTGAGCTGCCCTGTGGCGGGCTTTAGCATTTCCGTCTTTATTTCATGGCTGAGAAGCTAGGGAGGTTATAGTAACAGAAGAGGGAGAATGATTCTCCAAGTCCCTGACTTCACATGTCACCTATGATCACGCTACAGATGGTCTGAACAGCTGAAAACCCTAATATGACACGAGAAAGAGAGCAACAGAGACATACAGAGAGGAAGGAGGCAGAGGGAAAAGAGAAAAGATGAACAACAAAGGCCGAACATTTTTATAAATCCCCCCTCCTTACTTGTAGTGAAACCTACAGCTCCTTATCCTCCACACTATTTTCATGGTGACCACCCCGGGCTTTTAGGCTTGACTGTGAAAGTGTTAATAACTCCACTGTGCTACATTTCTAAGGCATTTGGCCTTACAAAGTGACTTTCTTTTTGGAGTAAATGGAATTGATGATAGTTAATATCAACCTTTCCAAGAGTCTGAACCAAGGGAGACGGGATTTGTGGAAATGCTTTTGGGAAAGTAAACTTTACATGCTAAAGCCCTCCATACATATGTGCCGTTATTGTTGTTATTAGCATTAATAGCCTCTCTAAGCCTCAGTAGCCTCAGTTGGAACTTTGGATAAAAAACTAGCGAACTGTGGATCTCACTGCGATGTAGTAAATCTATAACAATAACATTTCCTAGACACTTCTTGTGTGCCAGGCACTAGACTAACTTTCCAAGTCTGATTAAATTTTCTTAGTAGTATCAAGAATGGGGAAGGAATATGTTATCACAAAGCTGCTATGAGGATTTTGCATGCCTGATATAACCCACCACTCCTGAGTTGCCCTGTGGGAAACTTTAGCATTTCTGATCAAGATTGATTTAACTTTCTTAGCCATATCAAGATAGATCCTACTACCACCTCCCTTTTCAGATGTGAAAACTGAAGCTAGAGAGTTCCTATAACATGCCCTGGAGTATACAGATATTAAGTAACAGAGCTTAGGTTTTTTTCAGCCTTCAAATCTGGACTTCTGGTTGATAGAAACTTGTTACCACCTGAGATGCTGAGTATGCAGGCATCAATGTACAAACCTCAGGTCCTTACTGAGTCACCTGAAATGGAAGCAACACACTATTGTCTTACCGAAATGCTTGCCTAGAAGCAAATTTGCAGATCATCTGTAGGGGAGTGAAACCCTGGAAGTTCCCTTGTGACCTGCCTTGATGGTGGCAAAGCTAGGTTTAGAAACCAAGACTTTGACGTTCGGTGTAGGGTTTGTCCTGATACACTCTGCTACCTACGTATAAAATTTGAAGCATATTATTGCCAAGTTTTCAAAGCTGTCCTGAAGGAACAAAGTTTAAAAAGCATATCTGAGTAGTGATGCAGATTTCAAACACACAGCAAGCAAGGAGTTTGTTTTGAAGGACAGCATGGTGAACCAAGATGTCTCTAAGAACAGGGGAAATGGAATGAAAAGTCAGCAAGCAAGGTAGAAAAGACAGCCCTGAGAGGGCCTGAGAAACTGAACAGAAAATCTGAAGGAAGATAAATGGATAATTTAACAGCCGTTCAGTTTTTAAGAAAGACAAAGAACAAGCTACATTGCATCAGAAAAGGCCTAGAAATGATGATGGATGGGGCCCTTCAAATGAGTGGTGAACACAACAGAATCACAGTCGCAGGCACAATTCCCAGCTGAGGGCAAATTTGAGGAACTAAATAAGGATATGAGACTGATACGGATTGAAGAGTTTTTCAAAATCCATTTAATGGCCAGGCAGGGGACATTGATCGCTTTTCAGAGGAAATGTTTAGAATCAATGAGTAGTCGGCCCTTATTGGAATGTGGAGGGGGGAGAGGAAGGGAGGCTTACACACAACATTAGCATGCTGTGCATTAAGGTATTGAGATAATTGTTGAATTATGGTAGCAAAGCACTAAATTACTTTGATCTTTATGAAATAAGTATTTCTCTTTTTTATCCTGTACTCATGAGCTTTATGAACAATGAAATGACTTGAGTAATTCTAATGCATGATCAAAGGTTGCTAATTCTATTATCAGTGCATGTTGAACTTTTAAATAAAATATTTTAGTGTTAAATAGTTGATACATGCCCAGTGAACAAAATTCAAAAGGCACAAAAGTATTAGAGAGAAGAGGTCCTCCCTCACACTTCTGTCCCCCCGCTACCCAGGTCTTCTCCTTCAAGGCAACCACTGTTACCCAATTTCATCCAAAGACAATCTATGTGAAAGCAGAAATATAGTGTTTTTTTAGCTTTTTCTTTTATTCAGATATGTGTATAATACACGTATGGATATACATATACACATGTATACGTGTGTATATATCTATATATACACATATATGAATGTCTATCCTGCTCCATACCTTATTTTTTTACACTTAATATATTTTTGAGGTTACTCCTTTTACATGTCCAGACAGCAGCTGTCTCATTAGTGTTGATGGCTGCAGAATATTAGATTTTAAAGATGTAAAATGAATTATTTAATCAATAATTATTATTTCTGAACACTGATGTTGTTTCTAATAATTGGCTATTATTAACAGAGTGCTATAAATATCCTTGTAAATGCATCATCTTCATACTTTATTTGTAAAATAAATACCTAGATGTGGAATAACTGGGCACTTGGCTTATGGGCATTTGGAATTTTGATAGATATTGCCAACTTTCTGTGGAGTTTGAACCAATTTATATTTCCACCAGCAATGGCTGAGGTGCCTCTTCCTCTATGCTCTTACCAAGACAAGCTATGGTATTTTCCATACCATAAATGAGTTTGATCATGTTTTTAGTATAGATTTATTTACTTAGGAGTAATTGTATTTTTTTCCTGTAAACTCTCCACATTTTGCCCTTTCTTCTATCGGGCTGGTGGTCTTTTCTTATTTAGTTGTAGGAGCTCACTGTATATTAAAGAAATAGACTTTTATCTGTAGTGAAAGTGGCAATTTCCCCACCACCCCCACCCCAGGTGGTCATTTATCTTTTCACTTTGTTTATGCTATACAGAAATACATTGATTTTATGTAGTCAAACTCGTCTCTTAAGACTTCTGGGTTTTGTCATACAGATCATGACTTTCCCATTCCAAAATTAGAAATTCTTTAAATTCTCAGAACTTTTTTCAGTACTTTATGGTTTCATTTTTTATATTATATCTGTGACTCATCTGGTTTTATTTTATTGTGTTTGATATAAAGTTTCTAGATGGCTACCCAGTTTTCCCATCAGTTTTTTACTAATCTTTTTCCTTATGTTTTAAAAGGTCATCTTCATCATATACCAAATTCCCTTAAACAATTCTAGTTTAACTCTTTCTATTCTGTCCTATTACTCTCTCTTCCTAGTCACGCTCTTTTAATTAATACTGCTTTAGAGAATGTATGTATGTGTGTATATATAATATTTATTTATTTATGGCTGTGCTGGCTCTTCACTGCTGCGGGGCTCCTCTCTAGTTGTATTGTGAGGGTTTCTTATTGCACTGGCTTCTCTTGCTGGGAAGCACGGGCTCTAGGGAATGAGGCCTGTCTCAGAGCTGTGGGCTTGGTAGTTGCAGTTCCCAGGCTCTAGAGCACAGACTCAGTAGCTGTAGCTTATCAGCTTAGCTATCCTCTGGCATGTGGGATCCTCCTGCACCAGGGATCGATCCCGTGTTTCTCACATTGGCAGGTGGATTCTCCATCACTGAGTCACCGAGGAAGCCCCTAGAATATATTTTAATGACAAACCTAGTTTCACCTTCCCCGTTACTCTTTCAGTAGTTTCTAAGTATTCTTGCTTATTTTTCCATATAAGTTCTGTAATTCAGTTCAAAAACAAATCTAGTTTGTCTCTTTATTGGGATAAATGATCAATAGCTGAATGTTAAATGAATGCAAAACTTACCAACATTGAAAAGATGAAAAATGGTGCCTATTAGGAAATTTTTATTCATAATATCCTGATATTCTCTTCTTTAAACTGAACCTCAAAATTTAATTTAAAAATATTCAGAGTATTCAGAGTATTGGTCCTGCTATCCCCAGACATTAAAAACTTTCCCCATATCTTGAAGTTTTGGGGAGAGTTAGCAATATAATAAAGAAGCCACAATAGCGTCTCTTCCCTCAGTTCTAAATGGTGACACTTTCTATGGACAAAATGCCAGCTAATGATACACCCAGTGGAATGTGTAAAATATCTTTTGTCGTATTAGTCTTTCTCCCCCAATCTTTATTATGCTGTAAAATTAAGAAAAAGTAGTTTCTCCTGCCATATGGAAAGAGACCACTAAAATAATAGAGGATTTTTGTCTCCAAGGATGTTCATCTAAAGACAAGCATCCCTCATGGATACTTTGGTTCTGATTCTCTGTTGATCTAGGGCAGTGGGACTCACAGGCTTTCATGGTTCCCTCCCTGCCTCAGATCTGAGCCCAGGTTGGTGCTGACATGAGGACCACCTTTAAACTCACAAGAAATGCTCAGGTATCATAAGATTTGCCCGGCACTCACCAAGCAGTTCATTAGTACAAATATCAGGTAAAAAACAGAAGAGCAAGTGTTAATAGGGTATTATAGAATCCATTCTTGAAGGTACCTTGGTAGTTTACTCAGAACACCACTCACACTAAGAGCAAGGAACTCCACATTTTTACAACCCTCTCTGACTCAATGGACAAAAATTTGAGCAAACTCCAGGAGATAGTGGAAGACAGGGAAGCCTGGCGTGGTGCAGTCCATGGGGTCACAAAGAGCTGGACACCACTGAGCAACCGAACAACAACAGCTCTCTCCCACACAGGTACCCTAGCCTTATGTTTGGAGAACCTTGAGCCCAAGGCTTGTGAGAAGTATACAAAAAGTACATAGGAAACAAATGCTTGCAGCTCAACAAACTAAATTTTTTTTAATGCTTCTTTTTGCACATTGAAATTTGTAAAAACAATAGATGATATATATGTCTATGGCATCTCAAGTGGCATAGTTTTACCGGGAAATATTTTGGTGAATGGAGAGGTAGATTGTTACCATGTGGCTGTGTTTTACTTATGTGTTCCAACCACCTCTTACAGGAGGCCCCATTCATCAAAGCCTATGGCTTCTGGGTCAGCAGCTTATTCCTTCCAAGTCCAGATGTTGCCTACACAATGAGCATGATTGATTAGCTACCAATGTGCTCTGAAAACACGACCAACAGGGTAACCTAGGACGATCTCCTAGAGGGGCTCATTATAACAGAAGAAGCGGTTCTCCCTGCTGCCGTGCGCGGGAGCCTCTTTAGGCTTGCCTATGATTTACTACTTAAAACCCTCATTTTCTTTTCCTGGGGTAAGCTCGAGTAGACGAGTCACAGATGAAAGACTCACTGTCTACACCTAATGTTTGGGAAGTGGTGCTGTTTCATTCCTTGGTGAGGCCACCTCCCTCCTGTGACTTTTTCCCAAAACAGTGCTGAGGACACTAGAGCAGAAAAGTTGCTCCACGGTCCAGACGCTCCAGTCAAGTGTGAGACACAAGTTGTCACCAGCAGCCTAGTTGAGATCCCTCAGGGAAGACTCCATAGGCTCTGTCCTCAGACAGCCTGCATGACATTCCAGCTCGCTGTACACTTAGCCAGGTAAACTCTGACCCTTTTCAGTTGATTTTGCCCAATCTCAGGTTCCTTATCTGTCAAAACAGGGTCAACATCACCCATCTCTGCACTGATGCGAGGTTTAACGCGCTCACATCTGGAGAGGCCCTAGGATGGCACCTGGATCACAGGACACATTCAGCACTCAGAAGTTATTAGTTCACTTTGGCAAAATGTGTTTTACTATCTGTCACTGAGAGCAAGTGGGTGGCCTCAGAACAGACCCAGCCCTGTTTCATTCAGTTGAGCACTGTTTATAAAAGTGTAACATGTTCCATTTGCCATAGGCCCCACCTCTCTCAGCTGTATCTCCCAGCCTATTTCATTCATTAACTTTACTGGCCTGGCTTGGGTAGACATTTGAGTTTAAGATGCTTGCCCTATGTTGTGGAAATAACAACGCTATTAATCCAAGGAGACTAAATTCCTGCCTCATTAATTCCTAATGTTAATGTAATTTATAAATATCAAATCTCCACAAAGGAATCCCTTGAGCATATAAATAAAATAAAAGTGAAACAAGTATCCTCTGAGAGATTAAAAAGAAAATGGAAAGAGAAAGAAAAGAGGCAGAGAAAATTGCAATAGAGTATTTTCTTTTTTACAGGCACTAATCTGCTTCAAACCTTGGAAAGAAAATGATCTCATTCTAAGTTATTAGTAGTACTGTGATTAGCTTTCAGGAGATTAGACATTGATGCTGCAAACATCAGTGTTATAACTGAGCTAGACTGTGCCCTTAGGATTCCAAGTATAGATTTGCCTCATTCTTACCCTGGATACGAGTGAACTTGCTTGCCCTCCTCAAACCAAGTATTACCTCTGTGGCTTTATCGTCTTTACTTACGATTCCTATCTGGATAACTCTCTCACATTATTTAGGTTTTAAGTTCTCAAATATCATTAACAAAACAGAAAGCTCTGACAGTAATTTTTGGCACTTGCAAAAATCAGAGAAAAAAATAGCAAAATCCGCTATTGCTGAGTAGATCCTACAGCTGTCACTGCTGTAAGGAATCTGCCGAGTTAAGATCACGTATAGAAAGAGAGTTTTCTCAACTGGAAAGAGAAGCTCACCTGATGTGATAAACGTGGAGTAATACTGAACTACCACTAAGGAGAAAGTAACAGCTAGTTGCTGTTTTTCCTGTCTGAGTTCATCTGATCATTAGGAACAATCCAGGCTAAATGAATGCCAAGTCACCCCAGACCTATGAGCACTCCTTCCTTGGAAGGCGAAATCCCATAGGTCTGCTGACTCGCCACTAGGGGAGCTGGCAGTCTCTGCTGGTGTCTTCTGAGTCCGCACAGCATGGGAGATTAAGACTCAGTAACCTTTAAAACCTTTTATTAAAGAGTCTATTTGACAGACTCTAGTGGTTCAAGGGAAGGCACTGGCACCCCACTCCAATACTCTTGCCTGGAAAATCCCATGGGCAGAGGAGCCTGGTGGGCTGCAGTCCATGGGGTCGTGAAGTGTCGGACAAGACTGAGCGACTTCACTTTCACTTCTCACTTTCACACATTGGAGAAGGAAATGGCAGCCCACTCCAGTGTTCTTGCCTGGAGAATCCCAGGGATGGCGGAGCCTGGTGGGCTGCTGTCTAAGGGGTAGCACAGAGTCGGACACGACTGAAGTGACTTAGCATCAGCAGCAGCAGTGGTTCAAGGAGAAGGGATATAAGTGCTAGCTGGCCCCTGACTCTAATGAACTTGGGTGGAGAAGGCTGACCCTTGAGTATTAGCAGCAACTTTTTTTTTTTTTCCCCCCCCCTCGGGGGTACTTTATTTTTTTTTTATTTTTTTTATTTTTTTTTTTTAATTTTTATTAGTTGGAGGCTAATTACTTTACATCATTACAGTAGTTTTTGTTATACATTGACATGAATTAGCCATGGATTTACATGTACTCCCCATCCCAGTCCCCCCTCCCACCTCCCTCTCCACCCGATCCCCCTGGGTCTTCCCAGTGCACCAGGCCCGAGCACCTGTCTCATGTACCCAACCTGAGCTGGTTATCCGTTTCACCCTAGATAATATACATGTTTCAATGCTGTTCTCCTGAAACATCCCACCCTCGCCTTCTCCCAGAGTCCACAAGTCTGTTCCATACATCTGAGTCTCTTTTTCTGTTTTGGCAGCAACTTTTGAAAAAATATTTATTTTTGGCCGGGCTGGGTCTTCATTGCTGTGTTGCAGAGAGTGGTGTCTACTCTCTTGTTGCCATGTGCAGGCTTCTCATTGCCGTGGTTTCCCCAGCACGGCCTCCAGGCACATGGGCTGCAGTAGTTGCCACACGTGGGCTCAGCAGCTGCAGCTCACCGACTCCAGAGTGCAGGCTCAGTAGTTGTGGCTCACGGGCTTAGCTGCCCTGCAGCATATGGATCTTCCTTGACCAGGGATCGAACCAGTGTCTCTTGCATTGCAAGGCGGATTCTTAACCACCTGGATCTCCAGGGAAGCCCAGCAGCAACTTTTTATGTTGGGAAACCCCTTATGGCAGCCACCAGTTCAAAGTCTAGTAAGGGATTTCAACCTTAAGTCATTCCTCCAGGTGACAGAGAACAATAAGGGACGACAGCCAAAGGCCCAGTGTTTGGAGCTCAGGAGCTCCCTCAATAAGTTTGAGCAGAAGTGGGAATTTGCTGGTTTAAGCAGCCTGGAAGCTTAGAGGTACAGCCGATTGGGTGGCATGTGGACAGATCCAGAGGACTCAAAGGCCATCATAAGGCAGATGCCCCCATTTCTCTGCCTCTAGGTAAGTATGTTTTGCCTTCATTCTCAGCGAAGCTTTCCTCACACATCCTGGCAGCAAAGAGGTCACAAGTTCATTCTAGGTATTATCACACCAAAAGAAAGAAGGAAAAGAAAAGTTCATTTCCAGTAGTTCCAGGGGAAACCTTGCAAGACCTTGGATTTCCTTGGCTTGGGTCACATCCGATCGACATCTCTCCATCAATCACTGGTGTCGGTCAGGCCTGAATGATGTGCCTACTCAGAGCACATGGAGTGAACTGACCTGAGGAAGGGCAAGGGGACAGGATCAAGCCTCTGCTGCCTACTGCAGTTCACTTATAACCCACTGCCAAAAAAACTTATCTCACGACTCCTTGATGCAAAGATCAATGTGTCCAAGTATCAAGATGGTTAGAACCTTTTGACACCTGCACAGGTAGCCATAAAATAGAGACCTACATCCTAACATCAATTCTCTCAATCAGGAATTGCATGTGCTACTAGTAACAGAGATCTGAAATCACAGTTCAGTTCAGTTCAGTCACCTAGTCGTGTCTGACTCTTTGCAACCCCATGGACTGCAGTACACCAGGCCTCCCCGCCCATCACCAACTCCCAGAGCTTACTCAAACTCATGTCCATTGAGTCGGTGATGCCATCCAACCATCTCATCCTCTGTCATCCCCTTCTCCTCCTGCCTTCAATCTTTCCCACCATTAGGGTTTTTTCCCATAAGTCAGTTCTTCACATCAGGTGGCCAAAGTATTGGAGTTTCAGCTTCAACATCAGTCCTTCCAATTAATATTCAGGACTGATCTCCTTTAGGATGGACTGGTTGGATCTCCTTGCAGTCCAAGGGACTGTTAAGAGCCTTCTCCAATACCACAGTTCAAAATCATCAATTCTTCAGCGTTCAGCTTTCTTTATAGTTAAACTCTCACATCCATACATAACAACTGGAAAAACCATAGCTTTGACTAGATGGACCTTTGTTGACAAAGTAATGTCTCTGTTTTTCAATATACTGTCTAGGTTGGTCATAGCTTTTCTTCCAAGGAGCAAGCGTCTTTTAATTTCATGGCTGCAGTCACCATCTGAAATCACAATAGCTTCAACAAAATAGAAATTTACTTTTCCCTCTGATAATAATAAGGCAAATAAGTCAATTCTAGGTTTCTATGTTATGGCATTTCCATAACAGTCAGAGACCCAGGCCCTGTTTATCTTCCCTTAGGACGTGGCTGCCATACTCAAGATTGCCTCGTGGTCACAAGATGGTCACTGTAGCTCTAACCATCATGCTAATATTCCAGCAGCAAGGAGGAGAGAGGGGCAAGGACAAAAGGATGCACCTCCCAAAAGAATATACTCTCATTTAAGAGTCTTCTCAGAAACTTTTTTTCGAAATTCTTCTTGCTCCTCCCTGGCCATTCCTAAGCTTTGTTATTGTTACTTTTTAGTCGCTAAGTCATGTCTGACTCTTTTATGACCCCGTGGACTGTAGCTGCCATGCTCCTCTGTCCGTGGGATTTTCCAAGCAGGACTACTGGAATGAGTTGCCCTTTCCTTCTTCAGGGAAGCTACCTGACCCAGGGATCAAACTCAAGTCTCCTACACTGGCAGCAGATCCCTTACCACTGACCAACCAGGGAAGCCCCTACGCTTAAGGGAGGCTAAAATGCTTCCAGGAAAGGCAACTAACAATCTCTGAGAGAGATACCACAGCCCTGGTGGAGTGAATGACTCCCTCCCCAAATGGGAAAGAAGTCATAAGGCTTTTAAACGCCCGTTGTGTTCTAGCCTGGGGGAAACCCAGCAGCACATGGTGCCCGGAGCAGGTACACGTGTGACATTTATAAACGACTATTATTAATTTTCCAGCCTGAGTCAATTTCACACTAAAGGTTTGTTTTAAAGGTAGTCTATTTAACGCGAATGTCTAAAAATATTTATCCAAGAAAGTCTTGGTTCAGTTCTGTGTTCACCATTATTGTTTGATTATTTGTTTTTTGAAGCAAGTTTTAAAATCTGCTGGAAGCCTCCTGTGGTAGTTAATACATTATCTTAAGCAATTTAATGCAAATTAATTTTTACACAACCTTGAGTTTCAGAGGCCACTGAACTGGGGAGGGAAGGAGTGAGGTTTAGGAGGAATCTGTCTGCTGCCTCCCATCTGGACCCCACAGCCAGCTCCATCTGCTCTCACATGTAGCAACTAACACTTCGGCTACTCCCTTGCCAAACACACCATGTGGAAGTTAGCTTATTTTTTTACCCAGAAAAATGGTAAAATGCACAAAAAGGTGTGCATTTCATGTTTTCTAGAAGACTCAACAGGATTATTTTAGTGTTTCAATATTCAGTTTTGTACTACAATGCTAATTTTCCATTCAGCTTTATGGTTCTTTTTTTGTGTTTGTTTTATTTCTGGATTTCGTTACCTTTTAATGCCACATTTCTCCTTTCCTAGTAAGGTCTTGTAACACATTCATATCATATAGGAGCCACCGAAAGGTTCAGGGTAGAGAGCAGCAAGCTCAGATGTGTGGTTTTGATTGACCAGGATAGATGCAATGAGAGTTCACTGGACAGGACTCAAGGAAGCAGGGAGCCCAGGTAGGAGCTGAGGAGATTAAGGCAGTGGAGAAGGCGAGGGTAGCCTGAGCTTGGGTGACTGAAATGGCACTAGACCGACACACGGGGACACTTTGGGAGTAGGATTGAGAGGACTTGGTGATAGTCTGGATATGGGGGAAGACAAAGATGTCATGAATGATCTGTAGATTGCTGGGCTGGGCGGTTGGGTGCAGACAGTAATACTTAATTCCCTGAGGGAGTAACCCTGACAGCAGGGTTCACAGGAAGGCAATGAGCTGAGTTCAGGACAATCAGGTCATGATCTGGCCTTTACAACACGATGGAGGAGTAGAAGGCTGACAAGCCAAATGGGATTCTTAGCAACCACACCATTGCAACATGGCATGTAAAATTCAGGAATATGGCAGATGCAATCAGAACTAATCCTTACCTTTGAGAATCAGGGAAGATTAGCAGTTCAAAAGTTCACTCATTTAAAAGTTGGGATTTGCTGCACAATTGGCCACTTCTCTCTGAAGTCAGAAACCTTCAGTCGAAGCCTTCTTGTTTCTTGGAGATGCTCTTTACGCATGTGACTGGCCAGTCTTGAGAATTCTAAAGAATTTCAGGACCTGCCACCACTTGCATGCATTCTTGCTTCTCCTGTTGAAGGTTTGAGCAGAGATGACACCAGCTGGTCATGCCACCAATGACTTTCCATTTCAAAATGCCAACCCCCGAGTGGGCTTTGACATTTTCATTGAGGAAGTTAAATGATCATGGTTGCAAGTAATCACATCTTCATTACAAGTATAATGCCTCAAACAAGACATTTAAGAGGGGCTCCAAGTCTATTTTTAAATTTTACCCCCCGAAATCAATATTTTTAAAATATTTTAATTTCTCTTTTCTCTACCATGCCATCATATCTGTTAGTTTCTGATTATTTCTCTTGAGTAGGGTGGGGATGGAGGAAATCAGAAAATACAGTTCTTATTGCCAACACCCTGGGAATATATGAGTCAACAATAGGAAGTAAAAACTGTCTTCTCTCTTTGGCCTTTAAAAAAATAAATAGCTCAGATAATTGCCTCAAAGTTTGTTTTAAAGGTATTAATGATGTAATTGGACATTTTCAGGTTCAAAGGAAGTCTGCCTTTAATTTGGTGGGGTTCCTCTCTGCCCCTTCTCAGCAAGAAAGTAGGAGTAGGGACTTCTAAGAGCACAGCTTTGTGTTGGCTTCCTCCCCTGTAGCGCATCTGCCTCCATCTATCCAGCAGTTGAGTTCCGAGAAGGGACTGTGGTCGGCTGAGAAGCACACGCCGGCCAGATGGTGGCAGATGTGGATCCTGGTGGTGGAGGGAAAGCAAGGCCAAACTCTGCCTCCCAGCAGCTTAGAGAGCTGCTACAAACACGGTCTCAGGAATTATGGTAGTGAGACAGAATACTGTATTCATTTCCCAAGGGGGTCATTCTGGGGTTGTTTTTACAGCAGGATTTTGTAGCAGGTCAGAACGTCCTGACCTTACTCATCCTGACCTTCCCCTGTCTTCCTGCCACTGCTTTGTGGGCAGAGTGGAGGAGGGCTGCTGTTCCCAGAGCTAGAGATCCAGAGATAGAGGCCTTGTTTCCACTCTCCCTTGGAGCTTATGGGCTGGGACCCAAGACAGAGTTGTTTAAAACCAATGACAGCGACTTCCACCGCTGGACCATGGTAATAGGGGGGATAAAACAGCAAAGACCCAAAAACAAACAGAAAAATACATCAAACAAGTTTTCAGACAGTGGAAAACAGCAACACAATACAGATTTGTGAGAAAGGGGAACAAATGAAACGGGCCCGCCAGCTGTCCCAGCTCACTCCCTGGGGGGAGTGACCCGGCCACAGGAGAGGGAGGAGCACCCAGGCAGAGTCGGGGGTCTCAGTGGGATAAGGAGGCAGAACCAGGAGTCGAGGGAGGCCAAGGGGGTGAGCGTTCCGGGAAGGGTGGCAGAGAAGAGACGCTGCGTGAGACAGCTCCGGAGATCTGCAGTGGCCTCTTGAGTCTTCAGTGCCATTCGCTCCCTGCACGTGAGGAAACTACTGAGGCTGGAAAGAACTAGCAAAAAGCAGCAAGCAGAGGAATCCTCAGAGTTCACACGGGCAGGGAAGTAGTCCCTGCTTCCACCACCCAGAATTTTAGAGAAAAACCTTGAAATATATGACGTTCTGGGCATAGTTCTCAGAAGATTACTGTCTTAATAGTGGGGCCAAATTAGCCCTAAAGTTTGCTCCGGAACCACCAAGGGAAGCTTAAAGACAAGCCTCAAAGGATCATGTTATTTCAAAGTAACCTAATGCTTTCCCCAATAAAACTGAGGGAGGTTTAAAGTAATGGAAAAAGAAAAATCCAGCACACATCCCCTGAAGAACAGAATGGCTACCCAATTCCAGTATTTTTGCCTGGAGAATTCCATGGACAGAGGAGCCTGGCGGACTACAGTCCATGGGGTCACAAAGAGTTAGACATGACTAAGCAACTAACACTTTCACCTTTTTTCATATATGTACATAATATACATACTTATACTGACATAGGCCTAAAATGTTTCTTGAAGGATACCCAAGAAACTGGTAACATCAGTTGCCTCTAGCAACAGAAATTAAATCTCTGGGGCAGGGAGTGAAGGGAGATGTTTAACCCTGTACATATTGGACCCTTTGTATTCACTAGACTACATGTCTAGTGAATGTATGACTTATTCATAAATATGGAATAAGACGTATGCACTGGTCACAAGTGAGCTCACAAGTGAAGCCTGACTGGAATCAGGAAGGACATGAGACCCCTCAGCCACCTGGCTGGACAGATGCCTTGGGCTGTGTCCCCAGGGTATACAGGGTCATATCAGCGACGGGCCACTGACAAGGTTGGGGAGCTGAAATGGGCTTGGGAGCCCCCAGGATATCCATCTGTAGCCCAAGTTGGGTTTTGGGGTCAGTAAATCCCTAGCCTACACTTGGAGGTGCACAGGAGTCACTGGTTTACTGCTCAGCTCAGCTCAGTTCAGTTCAGCCGCTCAGTCGTGTCCGACTCTTTGCGACCCTATGAACCGCAGCACACCAGGCCTCCCCGTCCATCACCAACTCCCGGAGTCCACCCAAACCCATGTCCATTGAGTCGGTGATGCCATCCAACCATCTCATCCTCTGTTGTCCCCTTCTCCTCCTGCCCTCGATCTTTCCCAGCATCAGGGTCTATCCCAATGAGTCAGCTCTTCACATCAGGTGGCCAAAGTACTGGAGTTTCAGCTTCACCATCAGTCCTTCCAGTGAACACCCAGGACTGATCTCCTTTAGGATGGACTGGTTGGATCTCCTTGCTCAGCAGATTTGGGTTTAAAGGGAGAGCGCCCCGAGGACTAGAACTGTTAGGTTGCTTACGGGGATATGTATTTCAGCTCAGTAGAAAGAACAACATTCTAAAATCAGGATGAAAAGGAAACTGGACATACCCACCCAGGGAGGTCATGAGTTTACTACCTCTGGACATGTCTAAACACTGACAGGCCACACCGAGGGATGTCACCGAAGGGACTCAGCATCCCATGGTGGATGACACCACGCACATAATGTTTAGTATCCCTCTGCGTGTATAGTCAGAGTGAGCAGAGGGTGACATGTCCCTTTTCTCTTTTGCTAAGAGAAGAGTTAGTCAAACAAGACAGATCCCAGTAGCATTTGCACAGAATTTATCGGGTATCACTCACTGATGAGAAGTTTGTAGGAATACCTGTATCTTTCTAGATACTGGGAGCAATTCTCTTGCTGACGGTACATTGCATGTAATCACCATAAACCTCGGAATTTAAATTTGTGGATCATGCCTTGCCTTCCTAATATTCTAATAGTTCCATATTCTCCAAGCTAACTGGATTTATGTGTAACAAATTTATAGTGCAAGAATTATTCTTTAAGATGAAGTTCCTGCTCCCTTTGCCGAGAGCCAGCACCCAACTAGAAGAAAATGATATTCCAGTATGGCGATTCTGTATTTAAGGAGAGTATGAAATAAAGAGAAAAAGGAATACTGAGAAATATGTACCACCCCCTCAAAAAATTTTATATTCAACACAAAGGAAGCAAGACAGAGAACAAAGAGCTAGATAAAAGAAAGCAATCTGTTTGGGGCCAAGCCAAATAAATTTAAATAGTTTTAGAAATAAATTGGTGGAGTAATTCGAATCATGGGCAGGTGCTATGAATGTAATTTAGTAAATGCTCGGGAACCTGCCAAGGAAGAGAAAAATGTGTTGCTTTTGAGATCATTTCCCAGCAGCTTCATAAAAGAAAACTGATTACAGGAATTTAATAAGTAAAACAGAGCCAGAACTATAGTAATCAAATGAGTTTTTAATTACATTTCATGCAGAAAAAAATTCCAATTTGTGCTCCTGGGATTAAAAAAAAAAGTTTAGAGAAATGCTTTTGTAGCAGGAAAATAACATAAACACTAATTTCCATAGGAATTATAGTGGTCGGTTTAATTAAAAGGCTTGATCAGAGCAAAGAGGAGGCAGTGCCAAACTATACTAAAAACCATGGCATGCGTCGCCCCCTCTCACACTATTTTCTAAATAAAAACTCTGCACTGAGTGAAAACAGGCACCTGCATTTTTCTCGTGATGTAAAGGGGATTTTGATGGCTGCCTGAATTATTATGCTGCTGTGATTTATCATCATATGGAATAACGAATACATCCAATTTCAAATTAGACGTCGTTGCTTGGTGTGATAAATATCACGATAATATGCTCTGTTTAGGGGATGTGAATGTGAAGGGGCATCACCTAGGCCAGGGTGGAGTGCTCACTGGTCAGCAGGCTCCCCGATTATTTCTGGACTTCCAGCCCCCACTTAACCTACATCTAGTTGCATCACACTTGGATCTCTGAAACTCCCCAGAGCGGAGTTATTTAGGCAATGCTTCAGGCCTTCCTAACACACTGCAGTCATGATCAGGGTATTCCGTCCTCAGCAGAAACAACTCTTCTTCCTGTTGGCGGACTTCGCCCTGGAGCACCTGCCAACCACCGGTCAGGCTTGAAGGCTTTCCAGGAGGCGTCCTACAATGGCGGTGGTTTAGTCACATGGTCACATTTTGTCTCCCTTGTGATGAATGGGACGCACCTGCAGGGAGTCTCCATGGGACTAGCGCTATAATCTGTGGCCACAGAACGCTGACCAAGGCATTTCCCGAGGCTAAGCCCTCACAGCTCCATGATCCTTGTTTTATTCATTGCTTTGTCCCAGTAGAGCGGTGATCCAAGATTTGTGAGGCTCGAAGTTTGTACTGTTTGGGAATAGGGGACCATTTTTTTTTAAATGATACAAAATTAAGTGCAAAACAGATATATAGAAGGGTCTCCTGCAAGTGAGCAGGCTGGATCCTGACCTTTCTTAGCCTTGGGGGTCGGTCAGCCTCTGGCCACACCCTACATTTTCTCTCCCTCATTTCTTCCCCACCCTCCATCTGTCCCTCTCTTCCACACCCCTTTTTCTTTTCTCTCATGTCTATTTCCATGCATGTTCTCATGGTGATCTGTACATTGAGCACAGTTCCCCGATCCTGCGCTTTAAAAAATGAGCTCCTCTCATTTCAGGACTTTACCTGGCCTTTCTCATTCAGGTGAATCCACCCAGAATCATCTATGGTAGAGCAAATGGTAGGTTTATTTTTGTAAAAATTTCAGTTCCTGGTCTATTGAGGTCCAGAGCCCTCCTTAGCAGGCAAAGATACACATATTAGTAGACATGTGAGAGCTGAATATTTTGTTTCCTATTTGATGTGAATTTAAAACAGGATCATAATCAAATTGGCTGGCGCCCCCTGGAGCAGTACACAGGCATCTGTCTTATTTTTTCGTTTTCTCTGTAAGTTCTATTAATACAACACAGTGATGTTAAGTGCATATTTGCTTCTTGTAAATAGGTCATGTTTACCAAAATAATCATCATTTTCATTGCTTACAGCCCATTTCCATTCTCCTCACAAGTGAAAGCTAGAAAATCACGGCCATGATTGGTTCATCTCTCCCCCACCCGCTTTTGTTTTCTTGTAGGCACTGGTGAAGGTCAATGTGAAACTGAAGCCGATGTTGGATTCCGTGGCCACCAACAGAAGTAAGTGGGAAGAGCTGCACCAGAAAAGGCTGCCCGTCTCCTCGACTGCCTCCGCCCACTCTGCCAAGGTCACGGAGACCAGGGATGACAGAAACTAACCCTCCAGGCCAGCCACTGCTGCAAAATGACTGCGCCCCGAAGAGCCGGCTTCCGTCCCGCACACCATTCTTTGGTTCCTTTAAGCTCAAACAGACATACAACCTCAGGGATGTGCTGAGAAGCATGCCTGGATGTTCACCTTGAAGCGTGGTATCAGCACAAAGGACAGAGGAGGAAGCGGGGACAACAGGCAGACTCCAGGACCCTCACCTTTCCCCGATGAGCACGGAGATTCTGGGCTGAGAAGATTCTGGGCAGAGGGCAGCTGTGGGGCCAGGACTGAGGATGGCTGGCCCTGCTCCCTCGGAGCTAAGGGGACACTGAACAGTGAAGGCATCATTAGCGCTGCTTCATTTTGTATATGGCTATTCTGTTTGTTACAAGCCAAACAATGCCTGCCTCTGCTTCCTCTCCCAACTCCCTTTTGTGCCAGACTGTCCCTAGAATCCTAATTTGTATTCTGTGGAGATATCTTATTTTTAATCCTAAAGCTTCTTAATGATAGATCAGAGCCTTCAGAATTGCCTACCTAAAAGAGACACCTATATTATCCTTACAAAAACCAGCCACTCCTAGTTTCCCCTAAAAAGGTCCATAGTAGCAAGACAGCAGATGTGTTTGTCTGATTGGTGTTTACACATGATTCGTAACACTGCATTGGGATTGTGGTCCCCTTTTTCAGTTTTTAGATTCAACCTTCAATGTAGATCAAGTCTTCTCCTAGCAGGAATGGATTGGTAGACTTTAGTTAAACTCTGGATGAAAGAAAATCTATAGGTGGATTTACCATGAGTGACACAAGAACATTCAGAACTATTTCCAACAGTGAGACATTTCACAGGACACAGCAGAGCCATGGAGAATGATCATTGACAACCTTTATATATATTAGAGTTCTCCTAGTGATGAGTTTCAGTATAAAGTCTAAGGTTACTGCCAGTGCCAACTGAAAGCCAAATGGAGAGCTCCCCAATTTTGGATTTTTCCTTAAGTGTAAAATATAATGCTTGAAAGATTAAGAAATAACAGTCTGGGCAGTGAACAAATATCCTACAGAAATCCAGATTTATAAAAGGTAAGAATGTGTGCATGCTAAGTTGCTTCAGTCTTGACCAACTCTTTGCAACCCTATGGACTGTAGCCCACCAGGCTCCTCTGTCCATGGGATTCTCCAGGCAAGAACAGTGGAGCGGTTGCCATGCCCTCCTCCAAGGGATTTTCCCAACCCAGGGATCGAACTCGGGTCTCTTATGTCTCCTGCACTGGCACCACTTACTACTCGCACCACTTGGGAAGCCCATAGATAAGAATAAGCTATATTAAACAGATGCAGAGATTAGAAAGCTGAGAGACTGAGGACAGGGTATGCCCTATCCAAAGTCCCCGCTGTGGGACTTTCCTGGGGGTCCAGTAGTTAAGAATCTTCCACCACAAAGGAACTAAGATTCTGCATGCCATGAGGTGCAACCAAAAAAAAAAAAAAGAGAGAAAAAAACAAAACAAAACAATGCTGGGCTAGAAGCTAGACTTGTACCCTAGCTCTGGCACTATTCACTGGATGGCTTTAGACAAATCACTTAACTTCTTCCTTTTTCCTCATTTGTCAAATGAGATTACACTAAGAAATTATTTTCAAACATAACTTAGCCTTAGAACTCTTCATTCAAATAAATCTTACAAAGACTCCCCAAGACATAAAACATCTAAAAGTCCAAGTCCTCTGTTTGAAGCTGGGTTGGGGGAGCCCTATGAAGCCTCATCTCCTTGATTACATACCTAGCAGCCCATAAAGGGCCTCTGAGGAATTTGAAAATCTCTGGACCGGATAAACCTTGAAGTCCATTCCAGTTCCAAAAAAATCTAAAATTTAAAACCACTTCTGTTCTTGTTGTTGCTGGTCAGTGTTAGTTATTAACTTTACTCAGAGAAAGAGGGGCCAAGTTCCACCAAGGACATTGTTTTCCTGGCACATGGTAGACATTGGGGAAATGTTTAAAGAACGGGTAAATTAAGGAACCAAAACAGAAGGGAACAGCAAGGTAACCATGAGGAAGAAGAAAGATTCTACATGATCAGAAATGGAGCAAAAGAAAATTATAAACCAGGCAAATGGAGGAAAAGAGGAGGAGGGGAACCAAAAGAAAGTGACTAACAAGAAAATATAGGACCCAATGCAGGTGGTAAGAGATGGCCAAAGGGAAGGTGAACATTAATCCAAACACGGAAAAAACGAGACTTGTTATAAAAAAAAATGAAGGTACGTCCTGTCATCAACTGCTCAGAAAAGAGAGATACTTGAGTAGGGAGGGGATTGACAAAAGAGAAAAGGAAGGAGTGGGAACCCTAAAAAATAATGTTCCCAGCTACCCTCTACCACTGTCTCCAGGGGGAAGACTGGAGAAACTCGAGGAGAAAATAAGTGCAGGAAAAATTGCCTCTGCAGAGCTGGTAAGAGGAGGTTGTTCAGATTTATGGATTTTATGAAGCCAGTTTCCTGAATCACTCAGCTATAAAGGAAAATAGCTTCTGCTGGGCTGTCTCCCTCCTTCAGGTGAGGAAGAAAGGGTGGGTGGAAGCAGGGACAGAGCCTGGTTGTGTGTCTGCAGCGAGAAGCACTGCAGGTGTTTCTAGCTGCTGTGTCACATCATGTTTGTATCACAAGCGGGAATTGAAAATCAGTCCATGTGAGGCAGAGATGGACCCACATCTGTCATCCTCCCCAACGATAAATAAATAAATAGCCCAGAAAGATGGATGCCAGTGTATCTAGAGCAAAATTTTAAAGCATGTGCTTTATGATAAAACTAGACCCAGGGTCCGATGGAGACTGCAGGCGGCTACATGCACTGTGGCTACCCTGAATGTTGATGCTGCATATTGCTGAGGGGAACGTAATTTATAGCAGAAACCCTCCGGCTTCCACTAAGGTTGAGTTTTCCTCTCATTTTCTTGCCTTTTTATTGGCTTCGCTGCACGGTTGCCAATAGCAACATCCACTGGTAGCAAGGGGAGTTCAACACCATTGCAATCTGCCATACAGTGGAGCCCTGACAATGTCAACCATCAATCAAGTGGCTGTTTGTAATTGCCTCCATCTATTTTTCCTGTCTCAAGGTATCTTTTCTATTGTGGGTCAAAATTCAGAAACTGCTGACTAATGCCCAGGTCTGTTCCTCCATGACCATGAAACAGTAGAAAAGGAGGGTAGCAGGCTCCCTGGAGCCAACAACCCAGAAGGTTAGAGGTTGAACTTGGGAGTTTGGGGTATTTTAAATCCCTTTTCTAAGTAATGTATAACTTCAGAAGAATTTGAGGTATGCTTGGTTACCCATATAATCTGCTTTCCCAAAACAGAAAAAGAGAAAATTTCCCAATTGTTATTATTAATATTTATTTCCTATTGGAGGAAGGCACTTAAATGTGAATCTTCTTATAAAACCTCCAACTGACCAAATGTTTGGTTCTCTTGGCATTTATGGTTGAAATGACTTCATCCTACTTTGTCCACGAGGTGTATTTTTCTCAGGCAGGCTATTTATCATTTTATTAGTCAGTAAGTGGATAATACATGCACAACCTACAATATAGCTGGCAATCCCGGCCAGGAGGGACAGCTTGGCAGACTGCAAAGGGCACCGCCCCAGTGCACAGTGGATGGGGCTCTCCCCGGCCTGGCTTGTTATCTTGGGACCCTCAGGTCTCGGATTTTCCACCTGTAAAATAAAAGCCCTGACTTTTATTCAGTTCATTCCTACACCAAAGGACCAAGCTGTGTTTAAAAATTTATTCCATGTAATTGTCTTATTCACTCTTCTCAAACAAGATAGGGATAAACAGGTCATCTCCTCCCTAAAGACAAAATAAAAAGTTACATACATGGAGTAGATACGAAAACAACCTTACCACAGATATGTCTGAGCCTGACTCAAATGATCATAAAAGACATGGTCATCAGTATAATTTTTTTTAAATATACCCTTTTATTCCATAAAGGACAGCTTTAGATTATCTCATAGCATAGATATCCCATAAATGGTAGTCAGTTTAATTTAGAATTTATAAAGTGAGTCAAAAGAAGTTAAAATTGCACGTGATTTCTGTTTCTGAAATCTGCAATGTCCACATATTTCCAGGTATTTTCTATTTAAATACCCATTGGGTTGGGTTAGAAATAATTGTTAAAATTTTGTTAGTGAAATAACTATCTAATATTAATGCTACAGGAATTCAGTTGCTTTTTTCATGTATCAAAATGTATCATATTTGATCCACTTACCTTAGGTCATTAAACAGAATCTGCTCAATTTACTTTGTGGTAGAATTATTTTAAAATCCATTCCTCCTGCTGACTCAATGAATTACAGAAAGATAAAATACAGTTTCACCTCCAATAATAGTGTGAAAAACTCCTGCCAAGTGGGACAGAAATCTAACAGATTAAGGGAAGATTTACATATAAAGAAAAATGTTTTGGCTGGAAAAACAATATCCAAAAAGGATTCATTAAAGCAAAAGAGTAAAACCTAGTTTGGGATCCTAAAAACTATGGCAGGGCCACTGCAGTGAAATTTCATTGTCTGCTTCAGAATAACAGTCTCTGAAACAGTTGTCATGCGCTGTAAAGAACTCCCAAACCTCACATGTATCAGGAAATTTAAAGGTTGAGTCTGGCTATAAGAAGACCAAAATTTCCTAAGTCTCATAAGTGAACAATAATAGAATAAAACATATAGATGGCAGAAGTGATGTGTCTGGGGAATTTCACGTTGAGCACTTGGACTTAACAATGCCTGAGGTCCTGCTTACATGGCTGTGTACCTTTTCCGCAGCTGGTAATTTGATGTTGTACATCTTTTCTAATTTAATTTTGAATGTGTTTACATATTTAGTCCCTCTCTCAATAGCACTAAAGATAAGTTATTCACCTGTGTAGCACATCTCTACTAATATTGTTGAACGTATATACTGGGACAAAAATATGTTTGTTTTACTAAGTGAATGGAGTATTTGCTGTAAAAAAAAAAATGTGTTATTTCAGGCCACCATTTATCTTTGTGCTCATTTTCTGTGTATGTGTATTAGAATCTCGATTATTTTTCTTTGGATTTAGATTAAATCATATTTAGATGAATTTTTTAAAAACACAAATAGCATTGTATGGAAACAAGAGTTTAGGTGTTGGCAAATCTCATCCTCTTGGGGAAAAATATTTTTGCCATTTTATTTTGATGTACAATCATCTAAAAAGGATCCCCTACTGATTTGCTTCTTAATTATTATTGTTTTACACAAAAGAAGTGAAATATATCTTCAACTGACTTATTGGACATCACCCCCTTTGTGTAGATTTCCCAGGCTGATGTGTCATTATAGGAATACTACATTATTAGACTGCTTGACCATGTCACAAGCATCTAATCCATGATTTTGAAACTGCTTTAAGAGAACTAAATATCTTTGTTTTTAACAAAATGCTTAAAGCTTAACTAAACCTCTGAAATACTCTTTATTTCCCTTGAGAAGGATGATTTAAAGGCTGAAAGAGGCAGGCATGCATCCAAAGACCTAGGATTTAAATTCTGACTGTCCATTTATCCCATTAACCTTATCTTCATCTGTGATGTCTGCTTGTGTAAGAAGATAGTGGGACAGCCCTGTCCACGGAGCATCTTAAAGATGACAAAAGGTTCTTAGAATTACTGAAGTTTTTCTGGAGGGATAAGAGTCTGCAGCCCAATGCAGACGAGTTCCCTGTGCCTGTTACAGATTGCTCAAATTTGCATGGGCAATTACACAGGGGGATCGCATCAATGCAGGGCCGCCAGCCACTGACGCCGTACAATTACACCGTGGCTTCGGTGCTTAAACTTTAAAATTCTTACACCATTGTGCCTGTTCTATTAGAACAAACTGCAGCAAATGATCCAAAGCGGATTCCAACGACTGGAGAGGAGGTGCTCGGGGGAGAGGAAGAGGTGCAGTCTGGCCCCTACTGGCCAGCTTAGGCAGTCACCAGTCCCCACACGCGACCGAGGCAACCACGGCTTTCTTTGTGCTTTGTAGTCCAAGGTCTTCAGGCGGAGCCAACGGTAAGAATTACCTAATTCACAGTAGGGCTGTGAGGATTAATGAGGGAAGTTAGGCAAAGCAGGACCTGGCCCTGGTACAGAAAGTACTGCGTAAACACAGGGGCTTAGAGTAGCTCTTTGTTTGGATGGTTGATTGATTCCATCAAATGCAAGTATCCACAGTTGTGCCTTCTCTGGTAATTGCATTTATAAACAGCAATCTTATTGTGCTCTTCCTAATAAGTTAATTTCGATAATAACACCATAAGCCCCCAAATATAAGGTACTTGATTTTAAAAAAAAAGGTATATCCAAGAAGGAAATCTAATTAAAATATTAATAAAGCTGGAACCACCAGTGAAAGGAGAATTCATGAGGTGAAATATCTTACCATCTGAGCATAAATGTTCCCAAGTGTTGATCTGGTACACAATTTTTCCTAAACTCTTAAAAGATTGAATAGATGCTCCGAAAAGTCAATCTATTATATTACCAATTTGACAAAAATTTATTATTTCTGCCCCCTTTGTGGTGGAAGATTTCGGGGGGTGGGAAGGAAGACGTAAGGGGACTAAACAAATAAGGGGGCTGGCTACATCCTGAAGAAAATGGCTTGAGATGAGAGGGACCAGACATAACAACTGGAAAATGGTTTGGCAGAAAGTCTTCCTTTATGAAAGAAATTGTCTGACCCCAGCTACGGTTGTTGAGATGTTCATAAATTACCAACGTTTACCAAAAGGAAGTAATTACATTTAGAGGGTAAATAAGAAAACATACTTTCCAACTAGTTTTAAAAGAGAATGTCAAATAGATTATACATAAAATAGGATATGGAATTTGGTCAGCTCACATTTGACAGGCAGAAATATAAGCATGTTAAGAACCAGACATCATACTTTTAGCTCCTATCCATTGTGCTCAAATGAAATTCTTCTGTGTGGTAAATATGCCTCCCTTTACGCAGCAAAATCCACCCTGAGTCCAACACCATTTTCCTAAAGTCTAATTCCTTTCAACAAGGCACTAAATCTTTTTACTGCAGCCACCAAATGTTTTCTTATTGCTAGAAATGGTACAATACACTAACTTTTTGATACATGCTCCAGCTTTCCAAGATTGTCTTGGAAACAAAATGATCCTTTATGACATTTTATAATATCCCACCCCATTTATTGCTTTCCAGAATTTCTATCATTAATTAAAGGGCCTTCTTTCACCATCCCCCACCCCCCCAAAACCTAATCTATTCCCCAACTGCCTGTCATAGACTAAATAAAAGTCGGTCTATCACAGCAGCAGGCATGGTCATGCCAATTTCACAGTGTGATTTGTGCACTCATTTCATTTTGAAAATGACCCTGCCCTCCATCTGTCTAAGCCGAATGTCCTGCTTTTTTCAAGCCAGGCCTCAGGAGCAGCAGCACATGAAATAAGGAGGAAGAACAGCTTCCCTCCTGCCCACTTCAGCAGCCATGCTCACAGACAGGTATCAGCACAAAGAGGGGAACTGAGCTCAACTGATGCCTGTAGGGATGGGAGAAATCTAGGGGAGAGCACAGGCCTTCTATTTTGCTTCCATTCCCAAGAGGCCATTTGAAGATGAATGCTTTCATGATGCAAATACAACCCTGAAAACCGGACTGATTGATTAAAGATACAAATGACAATTTCCCATTTCTATATTTAATAGCACCTCACCCAAAGTATCAGATCACACAAAAGGATTTTAAAATATTAATATTGAGCCTGAGTTTCCAAGGGACAAGTATAGTCAGGTAGTCATAAAGTTGAAGACCTTCCCCCAGCCACCCACCCCACTCCTGGATTACTGAGCAGCACTAGCAAGCATCCCTCAGCCCAAGTACCTCCCTGGGTTGAAGGCCCTAAAAGGGTATACCCAGAGATTGAGTTGAAAGAAGCCTCAGAGTACAGTTATAGTAGACCTTATCCATTGCTTTCTCTGGGGATCTTAGGTGGGCCAGAATGCTATTCAACCCATCTGAAATGGGTACACTTTGTCCCGTTCTCAGTATCATGAAGTGGAAGGTTTCTTGTCTGGTCCCACCCAGAAGAACAGAGATCTGTCAATTTCTCAGCAAGGAAAGCTGAAAGAGCAGAGAAATTCAATTGCTTTGGATATAAGCAATCACAGAAGTCTCCTGCCAGCTATACTAGGTGACTAGGAACTATACCAAGCCCATTATTTTCTAACACCTGCTCATAGCTACAATTCAGATATGGAAGTTCAAATGTCTATTGCCCACACCAAGTTGATTGGTTGTTTTAATGGAAGGAAAAAAGGCACTACTTTTCCAGCACACAGTGTGGCACCAAACACAGTGCCTTCACAAACTCACCTATAGGAAATACAGGGACTAGGTTACAAACAGTCAATATTTCCTCCTGAAACCAGCTGCTGAATATCACGGCACTACTGCTGTGTGCACTTGAGCAAATTCTTTGCTCAAAAAACTAAATTTGCTGGGTGGTCTTGAGAAAATTCTTTAAAACTTTCTAGTACACAGATTCTGTATCTGTAATAAAGAGAACACACGGTGGTGATTAAGATTAGAAATAAGGTACATTAATTGTCTGAGTGCCATACAATATGGTTAGTGGTGGCACTGGAATTTATAAATAGAAAAGATGTTATGGGAAGAAAAAGGACTTGATTAACTCTTTAAGTACCAGTAAAGAAATGCTTTTATTTGTATGCTGTTTACTTCGGTACTAGATAGGCCAGTGTAGACAGATCATGGATGATCAATGGAGATGTAGGGGGATCGAGGAAGATTGGCTTCTTACTTGTAGTGAAAGCTGGGGAGCCAAGCCAATAGATATGGCCAAGATTAAACACTCACGTCTACTCAGTAATAACTGTTCTTTGTGGAGGGCGGAGGGAACACCTGGATCTAACATTGAACGTCTTCCAGGACCAGATAATATTCACAAAACCATTTCCCATCGTTAACTTGCGGAAACGACAAAAATAAGAATTATCTTTATCTACTGCATATTACGTCTTAGAAAATGTGCCCTCAAGGCAGCTTAAAAAGAGAAGCTACTCTAATTCCAAGGGAATTCCGAAATGAATTCTTTCTCATTAATTTATAAAAACGACACCATGAGTGTATATTGCAAAGTGTATAAGGTTAAAAACGTAAGGGGCTTCAGATCGCAAACCTTTCTTCCCCGAGCCAGAGACAGGTGACACAAAAGGCTGCCAGCGATTTTAATCAACAACATTAATGGCAGGCAAGTAACATCTCACTTTCGGACTCCGGAGGGGCCGTCCTGCAGAGACTACGCCTCCCAGCATGCAGCGCTGCACGTCCCGACGCCGGCGCGATCGGACCAGTGCATGCCGGGAAGTAGAGTTTCCGTTTCTGAACTGCCCCGACGCGTTTCGTTTATGTTGCGTGACTCACGACTTCCGCAGCCCGGAGTCCTCGAGGATTAATACAGTAATTTAAAAATTCACTTCAGTGAGTCTTTTATATTCCTTACGCAGTTTTCCCATTGCCAAGTAACATCCGGACAAAAGAGTTTTCCGTTTCCGGTTGGCATGTTGCCTTGGTAACTGGGATGCACAGCCGCGGAGGCAGTTATGGCGGGGCTGGGCGGTGAGCCCATCCCCGACGGGGAGTTCACCGCGGTTGTGTACCGGCTCATCCGGGATGCCCGGTACGCCGAAGCCGTGCAGCTGCTGAGCGGAGAGCTCCAGCGGAGCCCGAGAAGCCGCGCCGGGCTGTCGCTGCTGGGCTACTGCTACTACCGCCTACAGGAGTTCGCGCTGGCGGCCGAATGCTATGAGCAGCTGCGCCAGCTGCACCCGGAGCTGGAGCAGTACCGCCTGTACCAGGCCCAGGCCCTGTACAAGGCCTGCCTCTACCCAGAGGCCACCCGCGTGTCCTTCCTCCTCCTGGACAACCCCGCCTACCACAACCGGGTCCTCCGTCTCCAAGCCGCGATCAAGTACAGCGAAGGCGACCTGCCCGGGGCCAGGAGCCTGGTGGAACAGCTACTGAGTGGAGAAGGAGAAGACAGCGGGGGCGAGAACGAGCTGGATGGCCAGGTCAATCTGGGTTGTTTGCTGTACAAGGAGGGACATTATGAAGCCGCGTGTTCCAAGTTCTCTGCGGCCCTGCAGGCTTCGGGCTACCGGCCTGATCTTTCCTACAACCTGGCTTTGGCCTATTTCAGCAGCCGACAGTATGCATCTGCCCTAAAGCATATCGTGGAGATTATTGAACATGGTATCCGCCAGCACCCAGAGCTGGGTGTGGGCATGACCATTGAGGGCGTTGATGTTCGAAGTGTTGGCAACACCTTAGTCCTTCACCAGACTGCTCTGGTGGAAGCCTTCAACCTCAAGGCTGCCATAGAATACCAACTGAGAAAGTATGAGGCGGCCCAGGAAACCCTCACTGATATGCCACCAAGGGCAGAGGAAGAGTTAGACCCCGTGACCTTGCACAATCAGGCACTAATGAACATGGATGCCAGGCCCACAGAAGGGTTTGAAAAATTACAGTTTTTGCTCCAACAGATCCCCTTTCCTCCAGAGACCTTTGGCAACCTGTTGCTGCTCTACTGTAAATATGAGTATTTTGACCTGGCAGCAGACGTCCTGGCAGAGAATGCCCATTTGACTTACAAGTTCCTCACACCTTATCTCTATGACTTCTTGGATGCCATGATCACTTGCCAGACAGCTCCTGAAGAGGCTTTCGTTAAGCTTGATAGCCTAGCAGGTATGCTGACTGAACAGCTCAGGAGACTCACCAAACAAGTGCAGGAAGCAAGACACAATAAAGATGATGAAGCTATCAAAAAGGCAGAGAATGAATATGATGAAACCCTTGAGAAGTACATTCCTGTGTTGATGGCCCAGGCCAAAATCTACTGGAACCTTGAAAATTACCCAATGGTGGAAAAGATCTTCCGCAAATCTGTGGAATTCTGTAATGACCACGATGTGTGGAAGCTGAATGTGGCTCATGTTCTGTTCATGCAGGAAAACAAATACAAAGAAGCCATAGGTTTTTATGAGCCCATAGTCAAGAAGCATTATGACAACATCCTGAAAGTCAGTGCTATTGTGTTGGCCAACCTGTGTGTTTCATATATTATGACAAGTCAGAATGAAGAAGCTGAGGAGTTGATGAGGAAGATTGAAAAGGAGGAAGAACAGCTCTCTTATGATGACCCAGATAAGAAAATCTACCATTTCTGCATTGTGAATTTGGTGATAGGGACACTTTATTGTGCCAAAGGAAATTATGACTTTGGTATTTCCCGGGTTATCAAAAGCTTGGAACCTTATAATAAAAAACTAGGAACTGATACGTGGTATTATGCCAAAAGATGCTTCCTGTCATTATTAGAAAACATGTCAAAACACATGATTGTACTTCGTGACAGTGTCATTCAAGAATGTGTTCAGTTTCTAGAACACTGCGAACTTTATGGGAGGAACATACCTGCTGTTATTGAGCAACCCCTGGAAGAAGAAAGAATGCATACTGGGAAGAATACAGTCACATATGAATCCAGAGAGTTAAAAGCTTTGATTTATGAGATTATAGACTGGAATATGTAGTAGTGTCTAATGATGGCTTTTGTCAAAATGGCTCTGTTAACTTTATATATTTGCAACTCTTTTATCTTTGTCCTTTGGCATCTTCACATTTGTTATACATTGAAATTTGTACACTTGAAAATTATAATGAAAATAATTTAGATGTATCTTTTGAGAAACATCACAAAAGGATTATAATAAAAAGAACTTGAGCCCTAGAAAGATTTATGAAAAATTCAAAAGTGAATGGGGAAATGTGTCATAGTATTTGTAATGCCTACATCTCCTCTCCTTTTTATCTTTTGTGTTTTGCTATACTCTGAAAAAAATCCTGCATGAGAAGATTATATCCTCCAGGGACCAAGCACTGTCAAGTCCAGAACTCAGTTAATATATAGGACATCTGGAGATTAATAATAATCTCAAAGATTTCATGTTATACTCCAACAATTTATCTTTGAGTAACATTAATGTGTAATGCATATGTTTTGCATAGATTTTAGTATGTCTTGGCAGAATTTTCCAATACAATTGTAATGCTTGCTTTAACAAAAATTCTTTACATTCCAAACTTTTTTTTAACCTGCAAGATTTAGTAGGAAATCATACCATAACAAAACTATGGTGCTGTGGTGTGGAGACAATAAACAACTGACATTCTCATGGTTCTCTTTTGTCCATTTGTTAATAATTTGAATATATGATGTTACTCTTTTCTTTAACTGATTAATAACACTTATTAATAAAGTTCTAAGATACCCTTAAAACTTGGTTTTTAATTCTTGTTTCTACTTAGGACACATTAATACTGGACTTTGTTTTTATGTTGTAACCTCTTGGAAAAAGAAAAATACACTATTCCAATCACCCCATCAAAGTCTTCTATTCATACCATAAAATGTTATCAATGGATTCTGAAACCTTATGACATTTAATTTTCTACAAGCTACAAGAGTTTCATTATTTCTTTCCTCCACCCCTATACCTTTGTTCTTCATAAAAGTGACTGGCATGGCCACTTAACCTTGTTTAGAAAAGTCAACAACATTAGGTTGAATCATATGAAATTGCTGATTTTTAAAAGTTTTCAACCGACAAAAACAGTAGCTCCCATGGTTCAACCTAATAGCTCTCAATGAACAGTAGGAATTCCTACTATAATAATTTTTTTTTCTTCAGGGAGGAAAAAAATAATGGCACCCAGGTGAAGCATGCTGAGAATAATTGTGTAGCGTAATATCTTTGGGTACTGAAATTCTATATCTGTTTGAGAATTTGGCTCATTGTGAATTCTGCATGGGCTTGAAACTATGTTATATTTAGTCTGTTATCTGAGCTAATACTATTTATCTAGCTGATGGTTATGGCCCCATATTTGGAAGGAAATTCTAAAGGGATTATTAAGTGAGTTTATATGTTGGACACTGGAGAAAATTTTCCATTTCCTTACAAAGTATAGATAACATGCAGTGTCCTTGCTCAAGGAAGTGACTCCTTTCCAAACCTACTAGTTCCAAATAAACTTCTGGAGCATGTTAAGTACATGTTTTGCAGTTTCAGTTTTCCTGTTGGCATGTTAACTTAGACAAACGATGTGCATAACTGCTGTTAACTGAACTATTCCTGAAAGAAGAATGTGAATATTGGAAAGAACACAGGCACATATGAATCCAGACAGAAGCTTTGAGTCACGAGATTACGGCTCCCCAGTGGAAAATTCTTAAAGAGAAGGGAATACCAGACCACCTGACCTGCCTCCTGAAAAACCTGTATGCAGGTCAAGAAGCAACAGTTAGAACCAGATGTGGGACAATGGACTGATTCAAAATTGGGAAAGGAGTATGTCAAGGCTGTATATTGTCACCCTGCTTATTTAACTTATATACAGAGTACATCATGTGAAATGATGGACTGGATGAAGCGCAAGCTGGAATCAAGATTGCTGGGAGAAATATCAATACTCTCAGATATGCAGATGACACCACACTTATGGCAGAAAGTGAAGAGGAACTAAAGAGCCTCTTGATAAAGGTGAAAGAGGAGAGTGAAAAAGCTGGCTTAAAATTCAACATTCAAATACTAAGATCATGGCATCTGTCCCATCACTTCATGGCAAATAGATGGGGAAACAATGGAAACAATGATAGACTATATTTTCTTGGGCTCCAAAATCACTGCAGGTGGTGACTGCAGGCATGAAATTAAAAGACGCTTGCTCCTTGGAAGAAAAGCTATAACAAACCTGAACATTGTATTAAACAGCAGAGACATCTACTTTGTCAACAAGGGTCCATATAGTCAAAGCTATGGCTTTTCCAGTCGTCATGTATGGATGTGAGAGTTGGATCATAAAGAAGGCTGAGTGCTGAAGAATTGATGCTTTTGAACTGTGGTGTTGGAGAAGACTCTAAGAGTCCCTTGGACTTTAAGGAGATCAAACCAGTCAATCCTAAAGGAAATCATTCCTAAATATTCACTGGAAGGACTGATGCTGAAGCCAAAACTTCAATACTTTGGCCATCTGACTCATTGGAAAAGACCCTGATTCTGGAAATGATTGAAGGCAGGAGGAGAAGGGGATGACAGAGGATGAGATGGTTGGACGGCATCACGAACCCGATGGACATGAGTTTGAGCAAGCTCCGGGAGTTGGTGAAGGACAGGGAAGCCTGGTGTACTGCAGTCCATGGGGTCCCAAAGAGTCAGATATGACTGAGTGACTGAACTGAACTGAACATACTAGTAAGAATCATTCACATCTGTAATTCTAAGTGTACACAGTTCAAATATAACAACTGCAAAGTTGTTGGGAAAGATTGAAGGCAGGAGAAGTGGGAACGACAGGACGAGATGGTTGGATGGCATTACCAACTCCATGGACATATTTGAGCAAGCTCCGGGAGTTGGTGAAGGACAGGGAAGCCTGGCGTGCTGCAGTCCATGGGGTCAGAAAGAGTCGGACATGACTGAGCAACTGAACAACAACAACGTGAGATTATAGGTTGGATTATGTAGTAATGCCTGATAATGGCTTCTATTTAATTCTTCATTAGCCCCATTTCACAAATTTTTAAAATCTATATTTATCCTTGACAACGTTTTGGCTGTTCACTCAGTCGTGTCCAACCCCATGGACTGGAGAGTAGCAACCCGCACCTGGAGAGTAGCCCCTGCTCACCACAACTAGAAAAAGCCTGCATGCAACAATGAAGATCCAGCACAACAAAATCAATTTTTTTTTAGAAAAGGGAACATGCAGTATAAGCTAAATCACTTTTGCATTCTCTCTGCCAGTAATAGTCACCAGGTATTGGCCTCAAGCAACAGTTGCTAGAGTGACATCTTCGTATAAGCAAGTAACCATAAAGAGCAATTTCTTTTCTACTTTAGGCTATAGAAAGGGCTGTGGCATGAGCCAAAGAACTGTTAAGAGTGGGTGTGTTTGCATTACTCTGGTGACCAGTACATAATGGTCCATGGCTGGACCATTTCTTTTGGCAGCGCAATGTGGCATGCAGGACCTTAGTTCCCCCCACCCAGGGATCAAACCCAAGCCCCCTGCAGTGGAAGTGCGGAATCTTAACCACTAGACCACCAGGGAAGTCCCTGGACAATTTATTAATCAGCAAATAAACATAGGCTCATTGTGCTATCTCAGGATAGACTGTGCTGTCCAATAAGACCAATTCTTATTAAAACTTAATGCCTTCACTCTATTTTTTAGTCCTTCAACTTTGTGGATCTCAGCAATGTTGAGTTTGGACCCTGGGCTAAGTTCTTTGAGAAGTACAAGTACTAAGTGAATAAGAACAGTTTTTTTCAGGTATGAAGTTTGGTTCATGACTTCATTTTTCTTCCATAATTTGGTTGCTTGATTGGTCTTAAGTTTTATAATCAAAATTCCCCTTTACATTCCATTTTTTATTTTTTAGAATCGATTGTGCCTCATTGTGAATACTAACAAATATCAAGTAGAGACTATAATGAGTTCAAGGTAGGAGGAAATGAGCACCAAGTGATAATGAAAAGACTAAGGTATTGAGTTTCAGACTTTCCCCAGTCAAGCTGTACGCCTTAAGAAACTCACCCCTTGAGGTCCCAGTCATTTGAACTACTAGATGCTCTTCACAGTTACTTCTGGCTACAACATCTGCTTCTGTATAAGTCATACAGAAGAAAGCTGCCTCCTTCTATGACCTGAATATATAGTAATAAACAAGTCACTCAGGAAACACAATATATATTTGTATTAACAAATGTTTTCTGGTATTTTTACTTATGACAGTAAACATTAACCCCACAGGTAAATGTTGTTGTTATCTCATTGGATGCATTAACATTTTGACAACTACTAAGAAATTTGGATTTTTGTCTTTTTTTTCACTTGGAGATTTGCTTATAGCTCTAGCTATGAAAATGTATTATAAGGCAATCCTCGTTCTCTGCTATGGTTGTGCGTAAATTAAGAATTTTGTAAATATTTATAAATTACTTCTCAATTTCTCTCTTTATCTACTGATGTCTATTTATTGGAGAAGGGGATATGTGCTTTTAATTATTCCCTAAGATGGTATACCAAAAATGGTATATACTTCTGGAGTTTTATTAACACGTTATTATAGTATGTATTTTTAAAATCAGTTATTCTTGAAATAATTACAGTCTCTCATGCCCCTGAAGTGAGGCCTCCAGCTGCCAGTCTGCCAGAAATTTGGAAAGAAAGGAACATTGAGGTGAAGACGAAACAGAGCTTTAGCTATGTGATTTACTTTATGGCCCACCTTGGATCCCCTTCATGTCCAAATCTCGGTAGTTAATCAAATGTCTGCTGCCATTAACGGAACAGCAGTAATGGATAACAGAGTGGAAGTAACAGATGCCAGAGCTACTTCTGGAACTAACTCACTCAGTCATCAGTCCTCACACCCTTGTTTTAATACAAGGAGGAGAGGTCATGCAGACTTTCAAAAGGACAAAGCCACAATGAACAAGAAGAGAATTTCCAGTTTATAAAGCTTTCTTTTGGAGCCATTTCTTTTTTTGCATTCAAAGGGTCTATTTAGGAGGTAGTAGTGTTTATTGCTATAAAATGTATCACAAGACAAGAAATGAAAAATATCTCTCCCTTACCACACACCCCCATTTCTTTTTCTTTTATATCCTTTATTTTCTGCCTTTTGTCAATTATAAAAGGGAGTAATTTTCTGATGGCTGGTGGTTGAAACCATAAGCAGGTATTAAACATGCATACCAACGTTTTAGCAATGTGTCAGGTAAGCTAGCACTATGATTATTAAGATGACTTTAGAACAATTTAACCATGCATTTTTGCAAATTGAAATAACACATCAATAAAAAGTAATTCTTAAATTAGTAAAGCCAGAGGAAAATTTTAAAAGGAATCACTAAAAGCACTGGCTCTGTATAATTTGTAGAATACAGTAAGCTTTGTTTGTATACTTGTAGGAACTCCTATACTTTTTTTAAAAACTTTCTTTGATCTCAATAGAATAACAGTGACTGATGAAGATGTACAATATTGTTATTACTTAAAATGTTCCATGACACTGGGGATTAATTTGACTCTTAAGTCTAGAGCATACTTGCTTCTCTGTATCATAATCATTTTATATTGAAAAACAGAGCTGGGGATTAGCCATAAGGTAATTAATTCATCAGTTATAGTGCAGTCTTTTTAAAAATTTTGTTTTATATTAGGCATAATGTCTTTTTAAAAAATATTATCTTGGCTGGAGACTGTATGGGGGCAGCTTGAGGTGATTACTTTGTACTTGAATCCCCCTATTAATTGAGGTTCTTTTGGGTGTTTAAATCAACTCTCTTGGATTTGGGCCAGGTTTGATCTATCACATACTGGACTCTTGTCTACAGCAAAATATGTACATATTAGAAAATGAATTGCCTTCATAGAGAAAAACTATTAGAAAATAGAGTTCTATGCATATTCCTAGTATGAAAAATGAGCATTTGTTAAAGTAGGGTCAGTCAATAACTTGACTGTGAATGTTATTAGGTGAACATGTATACTAAGTCCAAGTCCTTGCTCAAAAGTGCAATTTGCACATATTTGTGAAATTAAACATCATTTATCAATGACTGGGTACTCCAACTAGTAACTGGCTAAAAACTATAAAATGGCTAAAACTGTACTGCGCTATCAGGACCCAAGCAATCTGTGTGAGCAAGCATTTGTTGTTAGTATTTTATTTCCAGTTATTTTAGTACAAGAGGCAAATGCCTGAGATAAAAGACATATGATGAAAGGTTTCACCAGCACTCATAGCAATTGCTCTAAAAAGTTTGTCCACAGAGTATCCAAAGACTCTTGAAGATCCTGTCAACTCTCCAGGAAATTACTGGCTGGTTAGTATTTCTGTCTCTGCTATACGTGGTGAGAGCTTATTCTGTGAAGAGTCATCCTCTTGGTCTCAGTTATTCCAAATTTGCCAAAGTCATCTCCTATAATTTATGTAGTTCATATACCAGAAAGAAGAATATACACTTTGGAGACTAGAAGACTTTTAAATTCATCTTTAAGTCAGGAAACACAATATATATATAGCACAAGAGATGGTTACATCCTAACATTATAAAGTAAAATTGGGACTTCCTGGTAGCCCAGTGGCTAAGACACTGAGCTCCCACTGCAGGGGGCCCAGGTTTGATCCCTGGTCAGGGAACTAGATCCCACATGCTGCAAGTATGAGTTTGCATGCTGCAACTAAGGATTCTGCATGCTGCAACTAAAAGAGATCCACATGCTGCAACTAAGACCCAATGCAGACAAGTAAATAGTTTGTTTTTAAAGTTTCAAGAATCAAATCATAACAGGAACAAATGGGAACAAATCAAAGATAGATGTGTTTCTATAGTAAAGGAAACCATAAACAAATGAAAAGACAACCAATGAAATGGGAGAAAATATTTGCAAATGATGTGACCTATAAGGGCTTAATTTCCAAAATACGCAAACAGCTCATACAACAACAAAAAAACAAACAACCCAATCAAAACATGGGCAGAAGAAATAAGTAGACATTTCTCCAAAGAAGACAACATACAGATGGCCAGGAGGCACATGAAAAAATGCTCAACATCATTAATTATTATGGGAATGCAGATCAAACTAAAATATCTGAGGCTCACAGATATTACTAGGACTTGTCCAAGAACAAATAGAAGCCATACCAGGATCAGAATACAGAGCTCCTGGCTCAACTCCTGTCCTCTTTCCACTTGACTTCATTCCATTTCTTAGGTATTTTTTTTCCCCCAAATTATTCTTACTCTATCAATGTTAAGCATTCCTTTTTCCAGAGCCATGACTTTTACTACATCCCTTGTTGCTAATTATTTAATATGATATTTACTATTTATAATATCTTATAAATGGTTTTGATTGGCTTTTAGTTGAGTTCAGTTCAGTCACTCAGTCGATTCTGACTCTTTGCGACCCCATGAACCACAGCACGCCAGGCCTCCCTGTCCATCACCAACTCCCAGAGTTTACCCAAACTCATGTCCATTGAGTTGGTGATGCCATCCAACCATCTCATTCCTCTGTCATCCCCTTCTCCTCCTGCCCTCAATCTTTCCCAGCATCAGGGTCTTTTCAAATGAGTCAGCTCTTTGCATCAGGTGGCCAAAGTATTGGAGCTTCAGCTTCAACATCAGTCCTTCCAAGGAACACTCAGGATTGATCTCCCTTAGGATGGACTGGTTGGATCTCCTTGCAGTCCAAGGGACTCTCAAGAGTCTTCTCCAACACCACAGTTCAAAAGCATCAATTCTTCAGTGCTCAGCTTTCTTTATAGTCCAATTCTCACATCCATACGTGACTACTGGAAAAACCATAGCCTTGACTAGACGGACCTTTGTAAGTAATGTCTCTGCTTTTTAATATGCTGGCTAGGTTGGTCATAACTTTCCTTCCAAGGAGTAAGCATCTTTTAATTTCATGGCTGCAATCACCATCTGCAGTGATTTTGGAGCCCCCCAAAATAAAGTCAGCCACTGTTTCCACTGTTTTCCTATCTATTTGCCATGAAGTGATGGGACCGGATGCCATGATCTTAGTTTTCTGAATGTTGAGCTTTAAGCCAACTTTTTCACTCTCCTCTTTCACTTTCATCAAGAGGCTTTTTAGTTATTCTTCACTTTCTGCCATAAGGGTGGTGTCATCTGCATATCTGAGGTTATTGATATTTCTCCTGGCAATCTTGATTCCAGCTTGTGCTTCATCCAGCCCAGCATTTCTCATGATGTATACTGCATATAAGTTAAATAAGCAGGGTAACAACATACAGCCTTGACATACTCCTTTTCCTATTTGGAACCAGTCTGTTGTTCCAAGTCCAGTTCTAACTGTTGCTCCCTGACCTGAATACAGGTTTCTCAAGAGGCAGGTCAGGTGGTCTGGTATTCCCATCTCTTTCAGAATTTTCCACAATTTATTGTGATCCACACAGTCAAAGGCTTTGGCATAGTCAATAAAGCAGAAATAGATGTTTTTCTGGAACCCTCTTGCTTTTTTGATGATCCAATGGATGTTGGCAATTTAATCTCTGGTTCCTCTGCCTTTTCTAAAACCAGCTTAAACATCTGCAAGTTCACAGTTCACGTATTGCTGAAGCCTGGCTTGGAGAATTTTGAGCATTACTTTACTAGCGTGTGAGATGAGTGCAATTGCACAGTAGTTAGAAAAGCATTCTTTGGCGTTGCTTTTCTTTGGGATTGGAATGAAAACGGACCTTTTCCAGTCCTATGGCCACTGCTGAGTTTTCTAAATTTGCTGACATATTGAGTGCAGCACTTTCACAGCATCATCTTTTAGGATTTGAAATAGCTCAACTGGAATTCCATCACCTCCACTAGCTTTGTTCATAGTGATGCTTCCTAAGGCCCACTTGACTTCACATTCCAGGATGTCTGGCTCTAGGTGAGTGATCACACCATCGTGATTATCTGGGTCATGAAGATCTTTTTTGAATAGTTCTTCTGTGTATTCTTGCCACCTCTTCTTAATATCTTCTGCTTCTGTTGGCTTTGGATGCATCTAATTTGTTCTCCTAATATGGACCACATTCATCTGGTCTTGCTATAAATATGAATTCCTCCAAACTTGACTCAAATCTCATGTGTGCATTTATATATTAACACTCACCTTTTAAAATTCACTTTGCAATAAATAAATAAATAAATAAAATTCACATTGCAAATGCAACAATATTTAATGACTACAGTGGTTTATAATTCAGCGTCCATTCCCTACTATTCTGTCCCCACTTCCAGAAGTTTGGTCTAAATTTATGATTCTCAAATGCTTAGCTACAAATTAGAATCACCCACAGAGCTTTTACAACTCTCAATGCCCCACACTGCATCCTAGGGTCTCTGAGTATAGAACACAGGTATCAGTATTTTTCTCAACTTTCAAAATGCAGTTGAGAACCACTCATCTAAGCCCACTGTTGAAATACCCCTTTTCGTGACTAATTTAGAAAAACCCGTGTGAACGAATATTTTCCAAGGCATGGGAAGGGCTGCTGAGAAAGTTTTCTTCATCTCTTAAAAAAAAAAAAAAAGGATGTAAGGAGGACTCTTTCTTTCTCTGTGTGTTATAGATCTGAATCTGCTGCCACCACTGTATGACCATCACAGAAACCAATCTAAAGGGTGAAGGTGACTTTGAAGATATCAAAGAAAAAGAAAGAAACTCGAGTCTTTGATGATATCTTTGAGCCGCTGTAACGGCTGTTCTAGAGCCTGACTTACTACTGGGTCTCCTATACAATGGAAAATATAACTGATTAAATTTATTTGAGCCAAATTTCTCTGTTACTTGTGTCTAAAAGCATCCAGACCACATTCACCATATTTAGGTCATACATTTTGAGTGTTGTCCAGGAGGTGATGAATTTTTATCCATATTCCCAACACATTAGTCATCCAGTCGTCCTTGAGATCCAGCACCATTCCTTAGGCACCAGTGATTCAGTTGGCCTTTGTAAAGACATTGCCTGCAACCTTGACTTCATTAGTATTAACTGCTCATCCAGACATTTGAAATTGCAGTGGCTACTTATAAGATTTGGTGTGCCTTCGTAATCCTGGGTGAGTGTTCACTTATGTAGAAGTAAATGAGAATTGTTTTGCCCTACCCAAACGAACTGTTGTCAAGTCTAAGCCTTGCTCACTGTTTCTTGGCAGAACCACAAGATAAATATCAATGTGTATAGTGACTCATGTGGAAAATAAATTTCTCAATCTTAGAATTTCCTCCACAGTTATGTAAGACTGTTTCAGTAAAAGCACAGTTATAATAGAAGAGTAAGGATGAAAATGAAAACAACAGTAGTATTTACTCATAAACAGTAAACCTAAGCGTTAAAGTGAGGCAACCTCATCTTTTTTCCAGTGAGAAATGCTAGCCTACGTACTGCACGATTTCAGCTTTGGCCCTTTCCAGTCATAAATCTAGTTACAGGAAAAACTTCATAAAAAATAAATACTTTAGTTCTTGATAATCCTCCCAGTACTGCATTCCACCTATCTGTCCCACTTGTTCTCAATTGTTGGCTATGTCGGTTCTCTACAAGCAAGACAAAAGAAATTCAAATTCAAACTGGATGGTCCATATCACATAGGGGGATTGGGACAGTTGATTTACTAATATAATCTCTTTAAACATCTACCGGGAGAGGTTCTAAGACAGAATTTATTGCCTCCTTCTGCCATCTTTGGGCCTACAAAAAGCAAAGTAAAATCCCTCTATGAAATCTGAAACTCCAGTCACTGGTTTCCTGGCTGATGTCATTTCAAAGGCGCAGTATATCCCTGTGATGGCTACAGCAGAAATCTGCCTCTCTATGGGGTCTCCATCTGTTTGCCATCAGAAAGACTCTCTTCAGGAAGCCATGGTACATGCATAGCACCCACCCCTTGCAGGGGACCTGGAGTCTTGCACTAGTGTTTTTAAAGTCAGTTGTTGTTAGGATTGAAGATGCTTAAATTTCCCCTTGAATAAGAAAGTATATAGAATCATATTGCTGTAACTTTAGTTTCAATTTATGTTTGGGCTTCTCATAGGCTATTTTGTAAACATTTTCCACATGTGAAACTACTATGTAAATATTACCAAAAGAAAAATTCAGTAACTGACATGCTTTCCTTTGGGAGAAGAGTTTTCTCTGCACTTCTTATTATAAAATGGCTTGAATTTGGAACAACTGTTTCTGAGCTTAAAAATATAAATATTTCTGTCAAAAGGTTATTTATTCACTTTTCATTAAGGGTCAACAGAGATGAAACAATAGGTTAAACAAAGAAAATGGATGATAATGACAAGAGATTTCAAAACTGATCTTTTTCAGATCAGCTTCAATATAGATAATCCACTGTAAATAATGGGGGTTCATCCTGGCACCAAGTTATAACTAACTGGCAACTGAGTATATTCATCCAGCAATAAATGCATAATGAAGCCCTTTATTCCAGAAGAAACAAAGCTTGGATTAATTCCACAGGAATGTTTAATAAAGGAAAAGATTTCATGAAGATCAAACTTTTTCTCATCTCCATTCTCCCCTATAGGTATTACAGCTTTCACAGTGCCTGAACAAAAACAGACTCTCCAGTATATTCTTCAAGGAATCATTTATTAAATGTGTTTTTATACATTGGACTTTCTGTGTTTATGTGCCATTTCCTCAGAGGAGGCTGACTATAAGGATGAAATAGAAATAACATCACTTTTCAATATTCCTCAAGCCTCAATTCCTAGAAAAAGACAAGAATACAAAGGTCTTTTTATTCATTCTGTCAAATCCCAGTTTGTTTCAATACAGTTTCCTGGAGTTCGATATCAAATGAGGCACAGTCCCCAGTGGGCCATAGAGAGGGAAAGTTTTCCTCACCTCATTGGGGAAAAGGAAATGTGAATACTGAACCAAAAGACTGAAAGAATGGAAACGGGATGAAGGAAGACTTCAAGACAGGGTGTAGGGCAGGAGGGAGAGACCAGGTGAAGAAAAGCAATAAACAACTTGCCGTTAATGGAAAAATGAAATTATGGCCACTATATTTACATGATTTAAATGAGATAAATTTACCTCAGTGTTTTGTAAAGCACTTTATATATGAGATAGTTAAGAGATGAATTTAATTGACACACAAAAAGAACATTGTTGGGCTTCCTGGTGGCTCAGCGGTAAAGAACCTGCCTGCCAATGCAGGAGACCTGAGTTTGATCCCTGATCCAGGAAGATCCCACATCCCTTGGAGCAATTAATCCCATGTGCCACAACAATGAAGCCTGTGTTCTGGAGCTGGGGAGCAGAGCCGCACCCATGTGCCACGATTACTGAAGCCTGAGCGCCCCGAGCCTGTGCCCCGCAACCGGAGGAGCACGGCAATGAGAAGCCTGCACACGGCAACTAGACAGCAGCCCAGCCCACAGGAACTAGAGAGAAGCCCGCACAGCAACAAAGACCCACACAGCCAAGATGAAAACTGATAAAAAATTATTTTTATAGAAAAATGGTTTACATCAAAAAATCTTTTGAAAAGAACATTGTTTCACACGGACACACACACAACACAGTAAACTTGAAATTTCATAGATTCTATTGCACAGGAAGAGGCTGAAATTAAAAAATGACATGAGTGAAAGAGAAACATTAAGACAGAGTACTTGGCTATGGCAAAAAGCAGGTCAGTGACTTGAATGACTACAGTTTAGAAAACCTTGGTTTAGCAAATGGGGTACAGAACTTCATGTGAGGGTGAGAGAACCGTACTTCCCTGAGCAAAAATGGGGTTTGTATCCATTTTTGAGGGGCTTCCCTGATGGTTCAGCAGTAAAGAATCCACCTGTAATGTAGGAGATAGGGGCGTGATCCCTAGGAGGGGAAGATTCCCCTGGAGGAGGAAATGGCTACCCACTCCAGTATTCTTGCCTGGAAAAATCCCATGGACAGAGGAGCCTGGCAGGCCACAGTACAGAGTCACAAAGAGTCAGACACGGCTGAACACACAGCATTCATTTTTGACTCGGTGAGGACTTGTCAAGAGGTTTCTATTTTCAGAAAGCTAACTTCACATTTTTAACAGAGATTTTTGCCACTTATATGAACATTTCCTCAGAAGAATGTTGCTAACAATTTTATGAGCAAAGTTTTAAACTTTCTAGATCCATGTTTCCTTGTCTGAAAAGTTGAGATTCTTAAACTAGCCATTTCTTCGTGTTTCTTTGTAATTCTAATCTGTTCTGATCCTATGATGTGTTTTCCTCCCATTTCTCACAAACCTATCAAGTTCTGATTTTTTCGTGGACGGTAGATCCTACCAGTAGAGGGCGCCTTATTCTACTTGAGAAGCATTCTGAAAAGTTGAAGGGATGGTTTACTCCACTTGAAAGAGGAAGGCCCATCCACTTGCGTGCTTAACATCCTCTCACTTTTCCCTGAGTTAGTCATTTTAAAACAAGCCTACTAGCCTACAGATCAGTCTGGCAGTGAATGTGCTCTCACAAATCCAGTTTGAGATCCAGTCTTCAGCTTTCCTAAGGATCTGGTGAGCCAGTGTTCAACACTGAATGCTCTCCTTGCTACCATATTTTTCATTATGTATGTTCTGGGTTGACTAGGCTGGAGTCAGCTTGTGTCCATTTCAAGTTAGATTCAAATCTATCCCAACGCCCTCAAATCACAAATGAAGGATAGACACTCAAAGATCTGATGTCCCACCAAAAGGCACTAGTGTGGAAACAGAACTGCTCAGCTTGTATTTTTAAACAGGCACTTACAGGCTGTTTAATCCTGACTGCCCCCGAGGAGCTGTGTGGCAGGTTATTTAATGTCAGGGCCTCAGTTTCCTTTTCTGCAAAATAAAGGCATAGGACCAGTAACAACTAAGATCACTTCAGCTCCATTTTATTAGACTCTTGGTCTCTAAATGATTATTGCTTCCATTTGCAGGCAATTCTAACACTTCTTGTTTATTGTTCATTCATCTCCTTTAAGTTTATAAATGTGTTTCACCTTTATGAGTATAGAAGGGATTAAAATTCAACTATACCAAGACAAAAACCTATAACTCCATTATGAATGCACCAATCAAAAATATAATCCAGGACAATAACAGAATGTGGAAACAGAGTATTAAGGCTGAAAACGGTATTAAGGCTGAGAATTAGAAATTATTTGTCTTCTAAAATAATGTCTAGAATCACTGTGTAATGAACATAATTCAAGAGGATAAAAAAGTCAATCTAAAAGGTAAAGTGGAGGTTAACAAGTACCAAACCATGACCAGGTAGAGCTCTTAGAAGGGGGAATAAAAGCAATCAACAGACCCACATGCACTCGCCCTCAAGTCCCCCACTCCTGGTATACTTCAGCCTTGCAATAAAGCTTCCCATTTTTCAGGATATTAAATTTGAGTTCAGGGAAAGCCAGACATCATGTAATCACAGTTTGGTATTACAGTGTATATTTAATAAAAGCCACAGAACTTGCACAAAAAAAAAAGTCAGAGTCTTTTAAAGAGCTGTGTGTTTTCTAAGGAGGAAGGTGGGAAAGAAATCATGTGTAAAGGAAGCCTTTTCACAGAACCAAGGGAACTCCAAACCAGGCACAGATACTAGCAGATCACAAAAAATGGGAACACCCACCCCTCCCCCCACAAAAAAGGAAAGTTCTTCTTTGAAGGAAAGGAAAGAAGAGGAACAGGGAGTCAGTCTCCACTACAGAGTAAAGACACCTTTGTTCAGAATGGATTCTGGGGAGGCCCACCGCCCATCCTCTTACCCCTCTGATATCACTGCTCTGTCAAGAGGACAAAGTTCTTTCTCTGACTACTAGGTAAGATTCAGGCAGCAACGAGCTTTGATGGCACATCCTGCACATTTGGATTAATTCTGCTGGAGACACAGGGCCAACGCTACGGATGGCTGTGCAGACACACGAGGCTCTCCGCGGAGAGGAGTCCCTCTGCTTGCTTTAACCCTCTGCAGTCACCGTTTTGAAATTCTTAATAATTTATAAACAAGGGACTTCACATCTTCATGTTGCACTGGGCTTCTAAAATGAGGTAGCTGCTTTGGGCTGGGCATTTTTGAGGCCGTTCATATTATGGCATGTATTTCTTACCTGGTTGTTCTGTGTTTAGTTAGCCTTTTGAACACACTCAGCTGTGGCTTATGGTGAGTTCAAAAGTCTGTCTTCCTGAGCTCCAGATGGCAACCTGTGGGCCTTTTCTGTGAAGATGAGTCATTTCTCACCTTCTAAACTCCGGATCAGAGCCCATGTCTGTTTACATACCATCCAGAATGCTTTTTGTTTCTGCCCCAGATTGTCTCCATGCCGTGGCCACACTAAGGATGCTCTGCCCTCTGAGAACCAACATGAAAAGCTGGTGGGTCCTTTTAAAGCACTGCCTGGGACAAAGGTTAGCATGCACTCCTGCTGCTGGGGGCTCCACCTTGACCTGAATCAGGCCTGCGTGTGGCAAACAACAAACAGGACCCAGTGTTCTACCGTGTCTTGCTTAAAACTCTGTTAACCCTTAACCTGGTCTTCTGCTGATCAGGGTCTGCTTTAAGGCTGAAAGTGGTTCCTTTTTGAGAGGCTAAAATATAACAATTTAACTATAACTGTTTATTTCTACAGTCAAATCCCATGGGCTAAGGCAAGAACCAGCAACTTTCCCACCCTTTGCTGTGCTTTTCACTCAGTCGCGTCCGACTCTTTGCAACCCCACAGACTGTAGCCCATCAGACTCCTCTGTCCATGGGATTTTTCAGGCAAGAATCTCAGAGTGGGGTGCCACTGTCTACTCTGGGGGATCTTCCCAATCCAGGGATCGAACCCATGTCTCCTGCACTGGCAGGCAGATTCCTTACCACTAGCACCACCAAAAGATACTGGGCCATTATCATGGTCTAATAGAGAAACCACACTGTTTTTGTTCACCATCCAGAGGAACTCTGTGGAAGCAACATTTTGCATCAAATTGCCATCTAGTTTCTAAAACACAGATGCCCAAGATAGCCTTAACATTTACCTCAGCTTGATTAAATTCTGGATAGGTTTCTTCCTGATTCTGGTCCCTGACTTCCCTTTTCCTAGTGCATTTTCTTTATAAAACTTTTAAGTTCTTTTTCTACCCCTTCAATGTATATGTAAATCTTTTTTCAAAGTCCCTTGACAGTTTGACAACCCAGGAATATACTTCTCAAGGACCCGGGAGCTTAAAATATAATCATTAAAGCAGACAGCACCACCATCTTTCAGTCCTGATGGGATAGTAAGAGCCCAACGTCTGTGGGCACCTCACCTCAAGACATAAGACTGCCTCTCATTGTAAAGATATGTTCATGGCCCAGGATCTTCCTTTCACCCTCAGTGTTTTTTGTTTCAGTGGAGCTAATTTCAGACTGAGTTCTGGCATAGCATCACAATATCCTTGAATAGTCTTCCTCGAATGTTTAACTTTATCCAGGGCAATTTTGCTTTGACGCCAACAATGTAAATACAGTCAAACAAAATGTGTCATGTTCCCATAGACCACAATTGCTTTACAGACTGAAAAGATCAGGGGCCAAATTGTGTGAAGCAAAGTGCCTCCTGGTTTGTGCGTCTCCATCGGTGATCCTGAGAAGGTACATCTGGGTCAAAGCTGACAAGGAAGGACAGATGTCACCTCTCTCCAAACCTGGGACACCATCAGGGAACAAGAAAGGGCTTGCTGGGGTTGGCCTTCTGTTGCCCAATGTACAGCCTCACTGGATTTGACAAAGCCTGGTAGAGCCCTCACTTTGCACCAGGCACTACCCTAAGCACTTTACAAATGATAATAATTTAATTCTTACAATAATTCATGAAGCAGGTTTTATTAACAGAACACCCTCATCTGTATTCAGTAAGGCATACCTCTGACACCAGAGAAAGTGTAAGTGAATTTGCTCAAGCTCACATCGCTGGGAAGCATACAGCCCTGGCATTTTGGTCCCAGCACCTATGTTTTAACCTCTTAATTCTATTGGCAAACTCTACAGCTAGAACCAAAGAGCACAAAATCCCAGGCCCAGTGAGACCTGACCAAGAAACTAGGCACATGTCCGTGAAGTGTCCAAGTGTCTGCCAGAAAGTGAGCCCCTATTTCAGAACTAACGCAACCTATGATGGGCCACCACCACATCCCCAGGATGTCTGCTATCCCACAGGGCAGGGCTCTTCTGCATCAGTGTCCCCCCACTTCCTAAGGTCAGAGGGGATTCCTGGACAAAGGCTCTAGTAGATCCTGTCCGTAAATCTGCTTTTGCAATAGGCACAGGCAGGGCCATTCCCGGGGAAAGGCCTGTTGTCCTGCAAAGGGTTGCACAGAGGCGGCAGTGTCTGAGATCAATTGAACGGTACCCAAGTTCTTTCTTCCCTGCAGTTCTGAAGCTCAGAGTGGCTCTTGCTGATCTCTGCAGTACATGCTGAAAATGAAACAGCAGCTCTGGCTGCCTTCAAGGGCAAACCAGAGTCCACATCCAGGGCAAGCACAGAGGACATTTTCTCCTCTCCCCTTGCTCCCTTCCAACCTACATGCCTCCTTCCTGCTTCAAAACGTTCAAGAGAAGACCTCTGGCAGAAGGAGCTGATGTTTGCACAAAGGGAAACAGCACAACTGGCACTTGGACTACACAAAAACCGCATCCCTTCACTGGGTCCCCCTGCATAGCGCCAGGAAGTCTTTCTGCAGCAGGTTCCGGGCGAGGCACCGGCTCACCGTCATTCTCTGAACTCTCCTTTCTTCAGGGGTGAACAGCGAATCCCAGAATCTGTGCTTTGTTCTCTCCAAGGCCGTTATGAGGCTCAAATGAGATAATGTATGTAAAGCGCTTTGTAAACTGTAAAATGCTCTACAAATGTAAGGGATTATTATAAACCACAATACAGCGATGTTTTATGCTTTTATAAAATTACTGGCTGGAACTGCAGGAAGGGGAATCCCTCTGGTGATTTTTATTTTGCAAACATGAGGACGTGGGTTTGCCTCTTTGCCAGGAACTGGATTCCTGGCAGCAGCTGTTTATTCCATTTCGCTGGGCGACGCACATATGGCCGCCGCGCGCCTCCCGCGGAGCTGACAATATGTACTACTTTGTTGGAGCACATCAAGGAAAAGTGTCTTTCGCCTCCCCAGCTATTTCTAATTTGCCAAGTCTAACACCTAGGCAATAGAGACTTTCAAGTCGCACTTCACCATGGCAGCATTTGTTTTTTCAGATGAGATTTTTTTTTTCCTCCTCCTTAGCAACCAGAAATTTACAGCCAGACACCCCCATAAAAACAGCCTTCCCTGGAGCAGATTAAAAAAAAAAACAAAAAACTCGGGATGCTGCTTTTATAAAGCGTTGCCGTAGTTAAAATGAACATGATGGTAATATTTGTCCTGGGACTAAGTCTGGAACAGCTGGAAAGGATTAAGCGACGAACAGGTTCCTTTTTCCGCGTCTCGGCAGCTCACGGTTAGGCGGGGCGCGCCGATGACAAAGCTCAGGTTTTCCGCGACGGTGCTGAGCGGCCTCAGCATCCTGCATCCTTGCCGCAGCCTACGTTGTTTTGAGATCACTGTACGACGAAGAACTACTACTTGCTTGTAAATGTCAAGAGGAATTATGGACATTTGTAGAAAAACAACTGTTTGACTAATTTCCGGTCCCGTGGAGCAAATACACTACCCTATGTATTCAATATTTAGAACCTGTTGCTGACAGCCAGACCGTGGCAAGCTTCAACGTTATAGAATCGTAAATGGAATTAGATAACCCAGAGCGTGGCTCAGACTCCAGAACTTTAAAAAATATTATTAAAACTCCGGGGGGGGGGGGGGGGCAGGAAAAAAAATTGAAGGGAAAGTAAAATATAACAGACTCCCAAGAAGAAAGAAAAGGAATTCTAGACTACATGCTAGAATAAATAAATATTTTAGAACACAAGACATAAAGAAATAGGTGGTGATTAATAGCTCAGAAGGATCTTTTTTTCTATTAGATTTGAGCCATGGCAAAAAGAAAAGAAAAAGATGAAGAACATTTATTGAGAAGATCAGAATAGGCAGTAAGAATTTGCAATTCCAGATAGCAGAATGCAGTGCATCACCTGGAAGTCTTTGCATTTTAAATTATCTGTTTCTTTTTAATTGACCAGATTAATTATTTCCACCTTGCCACTTGGCAGGTAGGTCATTGTTCCTTTTCACAGCATTAATGAACCCATTCACTTTTTCTCCATGTAATTAAGACTGTGAGTTACAGATCACATTCTTAAATTGGCTTAATGTACAGTCAACTCAGTCTTTATTAAGCAAAATATATGACACATCAGGTATTTCTCATTGACAAAATGTTGACTTTCTACTGAGTTTTCCTCCAATTGTTGTGAGAGTGGTGACTTTATGGTTTTTTGTTTGGGTTTTTTTTTTTAAATATAAGAAATAAAGACCTATAAAGGTTATAGCATCTAGGGAGGTGTTTCATTCTTAATGTACTTAAAGTCTGGAGACTTAAAAGGCAGTCGATAGATTCAAGTATTTCTATTGCCACCAAAATTCTGACTGAGGTCTTTCATGAGCTATTTGAAAAGAAATAACTTTGTTAAAGTTAGTTAAGTGAAATGTATTGCTCTCTTCTGTTAGTTTTATTTCCAGGCCATTTAGGAAACCCTAGGAACATTAAGAGTTACTCAGTGCATTGAATACAGTAGCAGAACACAGTAGAGAAAGCTTTATTTGTAGTGTCTACAGCCCTCAGGAGACAAGTTTTAATTTAAGCCAACCCAAGCTGTCCCTCCCAAAGCATTCAGTTTCATTCAAGACTTCTGGATCTCAACTTGCTTCCCAGAAAAACTAAATTTAGAACTAAAGGTTAGGCTGTTTTCATCTTTCAGGACTTGAACTGGGACTTGCTCCATAAAAATGAGTCTGGTGGAGCACCTCATCAAAAAGGAAACTGTTGGATAGAGATCTTAATGGTGGTCATCATCCTGCAGGCAAAAGACTAGCAACACAAATTCACCATAGTAATATGAGTTCATTGTTTTTGCATTCTGAAAGCTTATGAGAAATTCTATTTGCCTTGTCTGAATACAATGGGATTGGGATCAAAGACGTAACAATGGACATTTTTTTCCCAGTTCTTATTCCATTTCTTCATGGAAATGAAATCTTTTAAGCACAGGTAATAACCAAGCTCTACTAATCTCTCTGTTAAAAAAAAAAACAACAAACTACTCAGGTATGTAAGATAACATAATTTCCTAAATTTTTAAATGGAACTTATATTTTGCAATCTTTTGTCTCGAAGTTGTAAAACTTTATGGCTTTCTCCTTTTGTCTACTGAGATTTCAGGTGGTTAACTGCTGTATTTCCTTCCAACCCAAACACAAAAGCAGTAATGATATCCATGTGCTTCAGTAAAGGCACGCTGGCCTGTGGTTATGTTTTAAATAAGTGCCTAAATTCACATTCTCACACAGAGTCAGAGTCAGCTGGAATGGCGTTTTATCTTGGTTCCATCTATGGCAGACTGTGGTAGTGACAAAAAACACACAAAGCTAATTGCAGCATGGCTTAGCATAGCTCTGTCTTTGGCACTCAAAGGGAGGACTTAAATGTGCTTCACCCCTTGTTGGGGTGGCTTGAAACAGCATGCAGTCTTCATATGAACAGGGCATTTCAAATTCATGTCATAGGCATGTGTGGGAAGAGAGGTGATGGGAAAAGAAACATATCAATTTCAGACACTGGAGTCTTTACACTCTCTGTTGGAGTCCTCTTTGGAGCCTGGACCCAAATTGTTTTGTGCTGGGTAAGACTGAAGCCTGGGGCCCTGGAAAGCACAATAATTAAAGGGAAACCTGCTTTCCATTTCCAGGAAGCTAACCAAACTAGGGGACCACCTCAACACATTACCAGTTCTGGCTGACCAGTTTCACCATGGGGACAGTGTCATGCCAAATGATAGCAAGTCTATCTCTCTGCTCTCTCCTTCAGGAATAGGCTGCCATGGAACAAAAACATCTGTTTGGAGGAAATCTTTGGGCATCATAAAAGCTCCCTGCTCCCTTCTTCAACAGGATTTTACTTCTGTGCTGGCACAAGACGGCTGCCAGACATAGCACTTAGGAAAACCTGCATGTTATAACGGCCAGCTCAGCTGCTCTCACTTCTGGCTTGGCTCTCTGGAGCCACATCTTTAGCAACACCTCCCTCCTCACCTCTCCTAGCCGGTCTCCCTCCCCATCCCAGAATATGCTGGAGTCTGGATCAGGACTGAAAGCAGAGAAAAGCGGAGCCATGACTGGACTAGGTCTTAAGAACATTGCTCTGTGTAAAATACTGTATAGGCCATTTTAAAATAATAATCATGAGGAATCTATCCAGTAACTGCAGTACTGGCTTTCAGTTTTCTGATGTTTCATGTAAGATGCTATTTTATGTTCAGAAACACTGACATTTTTCTTGGTGTAATAACGTTATTTTGGTCATCAGTTAACTGGGCTCTCTCCAACGCCACTTGCCCCCTACCTCTCTCACCCCATCACTGATACCCTCACCACACGTCCTCCTAGCCCCTCCGTACCATGCAGCTTTTTAAACTCTACTGTTCACATCTTCCCATCCAAATTGCCAATGGCTTAACTGGACTTGGTGGGAGGAGCCAGAGCTCCCTACTAGGGACAGGGCAGGGTAAATCCCAAGGGGGCTCATCCATCCTGGTCGGCAGGAGAAAAATCATACTTCTACAACTGAAATTACTGGCCACATTGAAACACAATGCCTGAGAGCTCCAATTCAAGAAAGCCAAACGTGGTGGAAGGATGATGTGCTGCTGAGCCAGTGACCCCAAAGGTGGCAGCTCCAAGGGGAATGCAGGGTGGAGTGGGGATGGGTACTGAAAGGAAAGTTAAGTCAGGAGCAGATGGTATTTATATTAGAATGGCAGCATATACTTGTCATTTATATTTGTATGAATTAACATTTTTACTTGATATTTTTCAGTAAGTTAAAAAAAATTATACATGAAATATAGTAAATGTTTGCTTTCACTAAATTTAAATATTTTAAAAATTAATTCTGAACACTTTTTAATAAAATACTTTCCAGGAAGCTATTTACACAAAATAAATTCTCCATCCCCAATCCTTGGTGGTGGTATTTTGCTTCAGAATTGTGATTGTTTTAGGGAGACCTCCCCTTGCCCTGGGACCCAAGACTATCACATCAGAGGCAGTGCTCACATAACTGATCTGCATTATTATAATTAAACCACAGAGTCCAACAGGGCACTTTAGAGCCATTTCTCTCCTGTTATCAATTTCCCTTTCTAAAGGTTCCATTTCAACTGACAATGCTCACAAAGGAAATTGAGAATCTTGGATTCCCTGAAATAAGGAATTGCATTGTTGATTTACCCGAAAATACCTAATCTTGGTATCTTGATATCTTTGGCTCTTGGCTTCCCCAGTGGCTCGGCAGGTGAAGCATCTGCCTGCCACGCAGGAGACATAGGAGACACAGGTTCAATCCCTAGGCTGGAAAGACCCCCTGGGGAAGGAAATGGCAGCCCACTCCAGCATTCCCGCCTGAAGAATTTCACGGACGGAGGAGCCGGGCGGGCTCCAGTCCATGGTTGCTGAGTCGACACGACTGCGAGACGCAGCACAAGCACCCAACCGTGGCGCTCGGCTCGTCTCCCTCTCCCCTACAGTGCGGCACGGGGAGAGGGCCAGGTGGGCTTGAGGCTGGGCCTGCTTTGCCACTCACCACCTCCATCACCTTGAGTAAGCTATTTGATCTCTTTGGGTAACAATCATCTCACCTGGAAAATGGTGATGATGTTATGCATTTTTCAGGGCTCATGTGAGGACTGTATAAATCCCAGATCTCCATGTGTGGTATTCATTCCCCAAGTAAATGATAGCTTTTGTTATTATTGACCCAGTAAATTCTTCCTGAACTAGGATGATAGCCCACAATACCAAGGAAACTATCAGAGTTTCATATACAAGTCTTAGAATCACTGACCCTTCAGCCAAGGCAAATAGAGTGTTGAGGATTTTGCTTCAAAAAGAAATGAAATGTTTCCAAAATCTACCTGGAAATAGATGGGCCCATTATTAATCAGGATAGGTTAAGTTTTTTTAGCAGGAAAAAAGTTCCCTGCGCTTCAGTAGCTTATGATACCTGAAGTTTATTTTTTGTTCAGGCTGGGTCAGCTGCGGCAATGCCACACTTTGTCTCCACTTCAGGAGCCAGACTGATAGGACAGCCCTTGTACAGAATACTGACAGCCCCCTGAGACAAGGAGACAGTAAATACTGGGAAGCCACAAAATGCCTCTGAAAGCTTCTGCTCACAAGTTGCACATGTGACTTCTGGTTACATTTGATTGGCCAAAGAAAGTCATATGACCAATTCTGACATCAGTAAGAGGAAGAGTATAATTCTGCCCCAGAATGGTGCAGTAAATATTTTGAACACTATTGCTATCTATCACAGACCAACTAAACAAAAATATGAAGCTAAAATCTGGATAGTAATGAAAACAAAAAAGGTAAGCTACAGGAAATGAAAGACAAGACATTGGTCAAAGTTGAGGAGCTAAAGAAAACTTGAGGTCTGATCATAATAAGGCCATGCAAGAGTCTAGGTCTCATGACTTACTTGGGATATTTTATAAATGACCTGTAGAGAATCTGGCAGGACTGGCTATCTATAACTAGGTGCTGTAGTGCTTGAGGCACTTCTAGTAATATGGTTACAGAAAGTTACTACCATTTGTTAATATTGGGGAGGGGAACTCTGTCATTTCTTAACAAACAAGAAATGGTTCTCTCTACAAAGAAAGACATCTAAGGTCACATGACTGTGGTCAGCAATTTGGTGATGAACAACAGATTGGTTCCAAATAGGAAAAGGAGTATGTCAAGGTTGTATATTGTCACCCTGCTTATTTAACTTATATGCAGAATACATCATGTGAAATACTGGGCTGGATGAAGCACAAGCAGGAATCAAGACTGCCGGGAGAAATATCAGTAACCTCAGATATGCAGATGACACCACCCTTATGGCAGAGAGTGAAGAGGAACTAAAGAGCCTCTTGATAAAACTGAAAGAGGAGAGTGAAAAAGTTGGCTTAAAGCTCAACATTCAGAAAACTAGGATCATGGCATCCAGCCCCATCACTTCATGGCAGATAGATGGGAAAACAGTGGAAACAGTGTCAGACTTTATTTTTTGGGGCTCCAAAATCACTGCAGATAGTGACTGCAGCCATAAACTTAAAAGCCGTTTACTCCTTGGAAGGAAAGTTATGAACAACCTAGACAGCATATTAAAAAGCAGAGACATTACTTTGCCAACAAAGGTCCATCTAGTCAAGGCTATGGTTTTTCCAGTGGTCATGTATGGATGTGAGAGTTGGACTATAAAGAAAACTGAGCACTAAATATTGATGCTTTTGAACTGTGGTATTGGAGAAGACTCTTGAGAATCCCTTGGACTGCAAGGAGATCCAACCAGTCCATCCTAAAGGAAATCAGTCCTGAATATTCATTGGAAGGACTGATGTTGAAGCTGAAACTCCAATACTTTGGCTACCTGATGTGAAGACCTGACTCATTGGAAAAGACCTGATGGTGGGAAAGATTGAAAGCAGGAGGAGAAGGGGATAACAGAGGATGAATTGGATGGCATCACTGACTCAATGGACATGAGTTTGGGTAAACTCCGGGAGTTGGTGATGGATAGGGAGGCCTGGCATGCTGTGGTCCATGGGGTCGCAAAGAGTCAGACACAACTGAGCGACTGAACTGAACTGATAATATGGCCCAGAAAGGAGTGTGCCGCCTGGAATGAGGAAGAAACATTACAGTTGTAATGGGGCCAGTCCCAAGGGGTGGAAGCTCTATGAGCTAGGATATCTTTGACTTCCACCTTCTGTTGGTTACATAATATGCATTATTGACCTCCACATCCACTCATCTGGTGGCCTGGAACAGGAATCCCCTTCTGAGATTCCATGGAAAGGGCTGAAAGGTCCCTTCCCATTTGCTTGAGCCTCACTCAGCCAGCTAACAGCTCTGAGCAGGCTGAATCTCCTCTGTCCACCACTCCTGCCCCTCTGGCAGATCATAAGGCAGATATTTCTATCTCTGCTTCCACCTCTGCCTGGATTACAGCTGTTCAACCCAGGAACCAGCCTGAATTACTTGTGTCTTCCTCTAAGGTTTTGTCCTTGCCTGGATGTGACTGCAGTCTGATACAACCCCACTGAGACCCAACTGCAGGGTTCCTTGGGGTCCTGGAAGGCAACCTGAGTGAGTGGCAAAGGGCACAGTGGCTCTCAGTTATGACCCTTTGGACTCTCATGCCCAGAAACACTTAACTTAGCTGCATGCTCACTCACAAGGGGGTGGAATCTGGTTGAAGGGGATGGGATCTGGTTGCTGCTGCTGCTAAGTCACTTCAGTCATGTCCGACTCTGTGTGACCCCATAGACAGCAGTCCACCAGGCTCCGCCGTCCTTGGGATTCTCCAGGCAAGAACACTGGAGTGGGTTGCCATTTCCTTTTCCAGTGCATGAAAGTGAAAAGTAAAAGTGAAGTCGCTCAGTCATGTCCAACTCTTCACGACCCCATGGACTGCAGCCTACCAGGCTCCTCTGTCCATGGGATTTTCCAGGCAAGAGTACTGGAGTGGGTTGCCATTGCCTTCTCCGGATCTGATTGCAGCTGCTCACATAACAGCACCTACTGTTAACTAGAAGTCATGTAGCAGGCCTGTGCTGACAGGCCCTCACTGGCTTTTTGCCCTCTCCCCATCTGAGACGTGAGGATGATTAATTGGAAACATTCTTGTTAGAAACTCACCATCGTGCAGTGCCTGGCTATTCCTTTGCATGCATTAATCCCACCTCTGTGTATCCTAGGTCCTTCATGTAACTGTGATAACTGGTTTTGAGGAGGAGGTCTAGAACTACCACAAGCAAAGGTGAAGCTCACTGAGATGAATGAGTGTGAAATAATTGGATCACATACCAGACCAGGTTCGAAGGTGAAAAATGCCTCTAAGACTAAGTTCAGTGACAGATATGCAGCAATGCCAGCCACGCTTATGCAGTGGGAAATCATAGGGATCCACTAGTGTTATTTTTTTAAATGCTTTTCTGCTTAGGACCCTTCTTCCAAAACACACTCAGTCTTCTGGAAGGCCACGGGAGTGGGAACATGTAACACAGTTTGGTCTAATCATAGTACTTCATATGCTTGTTTCTAATCCAGCTGTGACTGAACAGAATCTTTCTCCGAGATTTTTAAATAACTTGATTCTTAGATCAGTGAACTAGGTCTCCACTAGAGGAGGCTAATTAAAGGAGTTACACTCTATGAGGAGAGAGACTTTGTCTATTTGTCACCACTGTATTCCTTGCTCTTTAATCATTTCTTCCCCACAGTGTCAGCTTTCATGTCCAAACATGTCAGTGTACAAAGGTTTCAGCCAACCATGGTTCCAGCTCAACCTTAGACCAGCTTTATGTTCCTGGACTGCCTCCATCTCTCCATAGTCTCCAAATCAAATTTCCAGAAGCACAGATCAGATTGACATGACCCATAATTTACCACCAGCTAACTGAATGGCTGCTCTAGGTGAAGTGCCCAGCCCAGGTCCAATCACCCAGGCTGCAGGGGCAGGTCACATGGTATCACATTGGGCTGTCTTGACAGGAGGACTGTGATCATGGTTATTTTCTTAGGGGATGCGATGTGGGGGGAGGGGGCACGGTGAGTCAGTGAAGCAGGCACAGGACTGATACACCCTGTACAGGTCAGAAAAGAGAAAGAAAGAAGTAAGGACCACATTTTATACTTACTAGCATCCCTAATGCCCATACAGTGCTTTCATATATATTCAATGGATGAATGAAAGAACATATGAGAGAATAAATGAAACTAATGAAGCAGAACAAGTGCTACTCGGAAGACAATTACTCTAACACCAGGACAAGAAGGATTTGGGACACCGCACAGCACCCCCTCCTGAACTGGAGCTGTTCTGGCATGCTCTCATGTTCCCAAACTCCAGACATCCCCCCTTCACAGGCTGCCCTCTCAGAGGGTAAGCCAGGAAAAACCCTGTCTGCCAGGTGTCTTACCCAGAACCTCCCTCTGGCCCTGAAAATTGCCCCCTGCCAACAACAGGAGTTTGACCCAAGAGGCATCTGGAGAGAGGACTTTATCTGCACTCTCTAATCAATCTCAGGTTTGGCAAGAGTGACCAGGAGTGTCAAAAATCTCTAGGCAAACAGATGCTTCTCCTGAGCTCTCACAACTCACAAAGTTGTCAACTGTGTTAAGGAACAAGAAGCCATAATACTACCTGATTCCAGTACCCTTGTTAGAGATGTGGAAGGGAAAGCATTGGGTTTGGGCCCCAAAAAGGGTGAATTTAAGTTTGAGTTTGACTTTGAACAAGTTACTTGATCTCTAAGGCACTCACTTTCTTTGGAAAGAAGGATAATTATATCTACTCTCCCCACACCTCACTGGTTAGAGTGAAGAATAATTTAGACAATATTTGTGAAAAGCATTTGCAAATGGGTGAAATGTTGTACAGATGTGAGAGGTTTTACTAGCATGAGCACGCAATTAACAAGTAAATGGATTGGTGAAATCCTTAGATAAAAAGCTAAGTTAAGATGCTGCTGCAGGTCACCAGCTATAGGCAATGCTAACTTGAACCCAGGCAGAAGCAGTGGGAATGGAAGTAAGTGGCAGGGACCCTCTCAATTTTCTGGCCTATATGAGGCATCTAAGTTTTTAAATAAATGAATGAAATATCTCGATTCATTATAAAGAAATCATCTTTTCAAAACATTACCTGTTACAGTAATTTCTGAAATTCTGAATTTTACTCCTATTTTTGTTAACACCAGTGAACTTGGCATATATTTTATTATTGCATTTATCATCTCGATTTAATGTATTTGTTAAATTTTTCATCTCCTCTTCTAGATTCAAATCCCTGCAGGGCAAGGGCCATGTTTTATTAATACTGAAATCTCTCCTGGTGCCTAGCATACTGCTTAATGCATAATAACAAGTAATGTGTGATGCATGCATGAATAATTAGTCATACCACTATGGATTTATTTATTACTGCAAATCTTCACAATAAGCTTGAAAGGCAGGTATTTTAATTCCCATTTTAAAGATGAAGCAACTAAGACCCAGAGAGGTTAAGAAAATGTTACCTAAGGTCCTATAGCTGGGAAAGTCTAGATTCAAGTAGGCTGTCCCAGAGTCCACATTGTCTCTGCCCATTTCCTCAGGGCTCAGCTACTAGTAACAGCCCTGGAGGGCTAGGCCCTTGCCTTTTTAGATGATGCAAAAATTGTTGAACTCATATCCAATCTGGGGCTTGTTCTGGTTGGACACACATTTCACTTTAGGAAGAAGTGAAAGAGCCTCTGGGAGTAAAGCAATACTGTGAAGACCACAGGGAGGACTGAGTATGGCAGACCACTCTCTTCTGAGAATGATCAGCTTTTTCTGGGCCAAGCCTCTGGGATAATGTATGATAAAGACTCAAACAAAACTAAAGGAATTGTACACTGACCTGAACTTGAGGAAACCTGCCATATCCCTCCTTGTCCTATGGATTCCATATCATTTCAAGACAAGGACAGCATGGGAAGGGGAGGAAAGGACTCTACATCTTTCTAGCTAGGAAGGCAGCTGGCATCAATTGTCCAGGTAGGAGAGGGGGCTTCTGGCACCACTAGTAGTCCAGAATGTGTGGGAGTTTTAAGGCTGCATGTCATTGATGAGGACAACCAAACTGCTATTCTATGCTTGCTATGTCCTTGTGTTGTGTTACTGTTTTTTCACACTCATGAGCATATCTAAACTGCCTGGTCCAGCAAACATGCTGATGCTCAAACATGTCCCTCTAACAGAGAAGCCAGAATTCACTGTGCTCTTTGTAGAACACCATTAGAAACTGCTCCATTAAATTTCACTATGCAAATACATGACAACCTTCTTAAAAGACAAGGTAGCAGGCACTAGAGATTTAATGGTATTTAACTAAACTCAGAGAGTAGGGAAAGGTATAAAATATAAATGTACAAAGTGGTACAAAATGTATAAAAAGTAAGTGTCTTCTTCCTCAACCACCACTCATCTTACTCCTTCCCAGAGAGAACCACTATTGACAGTTGCTTATGTATCCTTCCAGAAATGTTTCCATGTCTATATAAGCATATATAAGACATGTATATCCTTTAGCAGAAAAACAATAAGGAGTTCACAATACAGATACCCTTTTGTACGCTGGCATATCCATAAACAACATAGTATACATAATAAAAGAGTTTATTATTAAATGGTTCTGAAAGAAATCATAAATGAATTATGAATCAGTAAATGAATGAGATATACTGTCTGCCTTCCTGGAGAAGGAAATGGCAACCCACTCCAGTACTCTTGCCTGGACAATTCCATGGATGGGGGAGCCTGCTGGGGCTGCAGTCTATGGGGTTGCAAGGAGTCGGACAAAGCTAAGCAACTCACACACACACACACACACACACACACACACACACACACACACACACACACACACACACACATCTGCCTTGAAATGGCCCTGAAATGATCATTTAGCTGTAAACTATCCACAAACCCTGCTTTTACCTCCCAGTAGGTCCCACTTTCTGGTTTCTGAAAGGCACCCTCCTCTCCTCAGTCAAATAGAATATTTGTGAGCATTGACCTCCACCTTACTTTCTCATCTAGGAACCCCAAACAAAAGCACCTGGGAAAGACAGGAGAAGCAGGCTGGGTTTTTCTTTGACAACATAAACACCTACCTCTAAAATCTCACTAATTTGAAATGAGCCCGAGTAATAGGAAAATTCTGTACATAGATTCTCACTGACACTAAAAACACTTTTTTTCAAATAACATTCAGGCCAAGCCTGCCTTAATTTAAGAAAGAGCAAGATTCATATACTACTTGTTCAATCCTTTGCTAAACAACTACAGATATTCTAAAGCCCTTAGATCAGATTCCTATTAAATACCTTAGCAAACACCTTCTGGGCTGCTGGAACCAAGATCAACTTCATTCCAAATCAGTCAGGGAGAAGGAGTGAAATTTGACCAGATTCCTGGCCGAGCTGGAGCTCCCAGGGCTGGAACCCCCAGGTGGCTGTTCCACTCCCATCCTTCCATATGGGTTCCCTGGGGCTGGAGTGGGAGGGGGCACTGAAGGCTAACCTCACCTAACCAGCACTACTGAGGTGCTGACCTGCAGCTGGTCCCTTACAGGGTGCAGAGAGCCAAGGAAGTTTCTAGAATCTCAACCTGCTTCTGGGACCTTGGAGTCAGAAGCCCAAGCAAGGCTGACGTCATGGTCCCACACCCTGGCTCTTCCCACAGGCGAGCTCCTGGCTCCTGGCTGGCTCCCGCCACAGCCCCTATGATTGCATCTGGCTGGCCAAGCAGCCAGGCGTGCAGATTTGTTCCCAGCAGCAGTGGCCCTCTCTACTGCCCATTTCAGAGACTCCCTCAAGATGCCCACGTCCACCATCCCATGCCACACAATGAAGATTTGAACCAATCCAAAAGCTCTGAGGGGACAGGGGACCTGGTATCTGGAAGGCTCTCCTCACCTCAGCTGAGATCCATGGAAATGATGATTACAGAGCAGCTCACCTTTCCTCCAGGAAGGAATCAGACACACGGGAATTCATATCCCGACTCCTTCACACAGTAGACTCATAGCTGATGAGGTTACTGGACTTCTCTGAACCTCACTTTCACAATCAACCAAATGGGAAGAACAATACCTCCTTTACAGGACTGTTGTGACAATGAAACTAAACAGCATAGTAGTTCCCCATGACAGGTAGCAATACTAATATTAGTTTCCATATTTTTGCTTTCATCTTTAAATTGGGACCTCTCACCTAGGTTAACACAATCTCTCACCACTGATGATAATAACTCTTATCATGTACATTTATTGAGGAAGGAGGAATACATTGCCTGGACTCTAATTGAGGACAACTGTAGTTCTGAGCTGAATTTGAGTCAAGTTTTAGACCTTGAGGTCAGTTACTTATGATATGGTCCTACTCCTCCACTAGAGGGGCAATCAAGTTCCTCAAGGGCTTCCCCAATGGCCCCTAGCATAGTGCTTGGAACATAGTAGGTGCTCAGTAAATGATAAAGTAAATTCACACTCAAGGCTATCAGTGGCCTGCTATTTGATACTCAGCCAGCACACACAGGGGACAGATAGCAGCTGCTGACTCAGGGCAATTCTAAGGTTATTGTTATTGCATTCCTGATATTTCCTTGTAGACATATATGGACACAAACATCTGTGTATGAAGGCTCTTTGACAGCTGACTTTTGGAGGAGGGTGGGGAGGGGAAAGGAAGCAGGAAGCCTCTTTGTTTAAAGGAAGCTCAAAGGGGTAGAGAGAGAGACAGGAGTGAGTTCTGATCCAACTAGTGACAGATGTTCTGCAATCACTCCTGGCTTCAGAGACAGAGTTGCAGCTCCCAGGCGGCTGCAGACCTGCATGAATGTGACAAGGAGGCCCATTTGTTGAAGCCCCCACACCATTGCCAGAAGCTGGATTCGGGGTACTGGGCTGGGTCTGCCTCTCCAGGCACACAACCTGGGCCTTGAGGCCAGGAGGGTTACCGTGACGGCCTCAGCGATTTGGCAGAAATGAAAAGGCACTGACATCCTGGGCAAGCTGCTATTAGTGACCGTGTCTGAGATCTTCCGGCACTTGCAGCCCAGCCTGGCTGGTTTTGCAGTTTGCCCTGGCATGGAAACCTAGCATTTCAGAAAATTCTGACATGCAGCAGAACCTAAGAAACAGTACCTTTAAAAAAAGGTGGAGAAAGCTATGTCGTGTCTGCAAAGCTCACCCGGGGCCACCTTCATCCGTCGTCCCCTTTCTGTACGGCTCTCCATGTCTCCTCACTCTTTAGTGACCAGTGCCTGTGTTGTCCTCGCCATGCCCTTGGTGGGGAGAGGCCTGTGGATGGTCTTTCACTGTCCACTGCTTTATGACTCTCTCCTACTTACGGTTTGACAGCTGGGCCAGACAGCTGCAGAAAGTCCCATATGGATTGTCAGCAAAGACTGGGGTGGGTGAAAATGGTTTAGACATGCAGCAGACACACCTAACTCCTCACCGCAGATGGGCACAGGGGCTTGGGCAGAGAGAGCAGTGGCCATCATGAGGCAGAGTGAGTGGTCTCGTGTCTCCTCTGTAGCCCAAGGCAGCCCAAACAGGGCCAGCTGTGGGATACAGGGCCTTTCCTGCTACCCTCTAGGCATTAGCTAGGGTTCCCTTGTTGCAAGCAACAGAAACCAAGTAAATTATGAAAAGAATTTGTTGAAAGGATACAGGGTAGATCACAAAATCAAAAGAAAAGGCTGAATAGCTTAGTCGTAGAAAAGGCAGGAAAGAGGGAAGGTCTTGGGACCCAGGTAACAGCAGAAACACACTTATTAAACTCTTTGAACCATTTTTTGTCCCACTATCCAGCTGTTCAAGATTCCTAGCAAATGAGATTGGCTTTATTTGATTGACAGACCAACCAAGACTTCACAGAGCACAGGGAAGGCTGGTTCCCAAAGGGAAATCAGGGTTCTACCAAGAGACAGTCAGACAACAGCTGGGTGGCCAAAATGAATAGGTGTCCACCAACTCAAATCACAGAACCCCTTTCTCTTCACTTGCGTGTTTGCTCTAACTTGCCATCAACTAGATTTTGCTATGAGATAAGTGGTGGAAAATTTAAGGCAATCAAGAAAAGGAGGGAACTCGGTTCCTGATGCCAACTATCTGACAATAGACCTTGAGAGGGGAGTCCTGGAGCTGTTTCCACTTCCCTGAAAAACTGAATAGAGAAATAGTATTCATCCGAGTCAGAAAACTGGGAGACACCTAGATGCCTCTCTTTTATTTCCTCTTTCTCCCCCAAGTCAAATTGGGTACCAATTTCTTTCACTTTATCCCCTAAACATTTCTCATCTCTACACAACCCTTCAGGCCTCCAATTTTTCACCTGCCCAGGGGCAGAGCCTCCTAACTAGTCTCCTTTCTTCACCACTTTCACCACTCAAAATTTCACATGAAATTAATGCCTGCTATCTATCTGCTTTGAAGAAGTGGGTAAAAGAACTGTCTTCTCCCACTGTCTCAATACAGGATGCTGCGTACTGGATTATGTCTCTGAAAATTCAATGTGGAAGCCCTAATCTCCCCTGGGACTGTATTTGGAGAAAGGACATATAAGGCCATAGTAAAGCTTAAGTGAGGTCACAAGGGTAAGACCCTAGCACAGTAAGATATCCTAATAAGATGAGTAAGAGAGACCAGAACTCTCTCTGTGTGTCACACAAGGACAGTGAGGAGGCAGCCACCTGTAAGTCAGGAGCTTCCACCAGAAATCAGACCTTTATCTGGGACTTCTAGCCTCTAGAATTGTGAGCATGTATACATACACAGGCACAAGCATGCACAGTCCTCTCAGGAAGTCCATTACACACATGCATGCACACACAGGCACAGAGACACACAGGCCAGGGAGCCCACAGTGGGCCCTGCTGCTAGAATAAAGCAGCACAACATAGGTCTCGGCGACACCACGTCCATATCCATGTCCAGATGGTTGCTCTGGCAGAGTGGGACAGACTCTGCTCAGACCACACAGGGAGTGCTTAGACTCTCCTCCACAGCACAAGCCACAACCACCAGCACTCCCCAGTGCTTCCAGCCATTCCTACCGCAATCCGCCAACAGGGGAGAAAGGGAAGCGATTCACAGATACCATCATCACTCGGGCAGCAATGAGGACTCCTGACGGCTCTTGCCCCGGGACAAAATCAAAGAAGAGAAGGATTTAAGAAAAAAAAAGAATCCTCCTAGACAGTAAGACCCACAATGCTCTGGGGTCACATCTAATTACCTTACAGCCTCTGATGTCAACAACTTACAAGGCTGGCATGGTGTATTTGCAAACACATTCCAGAAGGGTCAACATGATCTGGTGTTGACACAGGCCCATAACTGTCAAAGGCAGTAGTTTTCGATTTATAGATGCTGTAAAGCTTTGGCAATATGATTGCTACAATGTGTGGTGTGTTTTTTGACAAGAATCAGGAGGTGGGTGTTGGGAAGTACTGGCTCCACATTTGGTCATCGACTTGGGCTTCTGAGGGCAAAACTGTAGTGATTTCTCCTATGGCAAGACAACTGCAATAGTAGTTCCAAATGATGAACTCTAGAATGCTATATGGTTCTTTACTAGCAAACTCTAGACTTCTACATCAGACCAAAGGCACATTATTCATTCAGTAAACACTGATTACCATCTATCACATGCCAGGCACATAGTACAGAATCGGCACCACAGGAGCACAAGCAATGGGGGATAAGTTTACCTCCAGGAGACTCAATAAATGTTAGGTTTCATTGCTTCCAAGGACACTCCTGGAAGGACAGTGATGGAAGGAAAATAAAAACAAAGGAGAGGGGTGGTAATCATAGCTACATCAGCCTTTGCTCCTATTATCTCAAGATGCGAGTGTCCACAGACACAGGTGTGGGACTTATTTGTGTGGGCGGCAATAGGAAGAGTGACTTTTCATTGTCTGAGACCCAAAGATAATACTGGGCCTGATTATTGACCAGAATAAAACATCACCCAAAATATTCCTAGTTTATTATCACTTACAGAGCAAGACCGGCATTTGGAGGTACTGAGAGTCCAGGGTTCAAAAGTCCTGACAATATGGTTCTCGACTGTGCAGAAGGGTGCCTGCTGTTTTTTGTGTGTGTGCATATATACGTGCATGTGTATGCACAGGCCTACGTGCTGGTCTAAATCTCTCCAGATAGATCCCTTATGGTTTTCAAAAGCAGAGGTAGCCAGATCATTGACAGCCATGATGCCAGTAAATATTTGCTAAATACCTCCAAGGTGCAAGCATGCTGCTGACACAGAGAGGCTAAAGGAAACTGTGTGACTCTCAGAAGTTAGCGCTCATCTGCTTAAGAACAGAGAGAATATAACATAATTAGATTCAGATTCACACACTCATTTTTTCAGGCAATTCCAACCAGGAAAGGCTTTTTATCTTTACCCAAAGAGAAAAGGGGCAGGGGGGAATGGTTACCTCTGCCAACTAGAAAGGCTAAAATTCAAAACAATGACAACACCAAGTGCTGACAAGACATGGAGCAGCAGGAACTCTCATACATTGCTGCTAGGAACAAAAATGGAACAGCCACTCTGAAAGACAGGTTGGCAGTTTCTAACAAAACTAAACACTCTTACCATAAGTTTTGGCAATCAAGCTCCTTGGTATTTATCCAAAGGAGTTGTAAGCTTATTCCCCAACCCCAGAAAACCTGCACATCAATGTTTAAGGCAGCTTTATGCATAACTGTTAAAACTTGAAAGTAAAAATAAACTGTGATTCTATCAAACATTTAGAGACGAGCTAATGCTTATCCTTTTGACACTCTTTCAAAGAACTGCAGAGGAAGGAACACTTCCAAACTCTTTCTATGAGGCCATCATCACCCTGATAACAAAACCAAGGACTACACACAAAAAAGAAAACTATAGGCCAGTATCACTGATGAACACACATGCAAAGATCCTCAACAGAATTTTAGCAAACAGAATCCAGCAACACATCAAAAAGCTCATACACCATGATCAAGTTGGGTTTATTCCAGGGATGCAAGGATTCTTCAGTATACAGAAATCAATCAATGTGATATACCATATTAACAAATTGAAAGATAAAAACCATATGATCATCTCAACAGATGCAGACAAAGCATTTGTTTGACAAAATTCCGTGGCTATTTATGATTAAAACTCTTCAAAAAATGGGTATAGAAGGAACCTACCTCAACATAGTAAAGGCCATATATGATAAGCCTACAAAACATTATTCTCAATGGTGAAACACTGAAAGCATTCCCCCTAAGACCAGGAACAAGACAAGGGTATCCACTTTCACCACCATTATTCAACATAGTTCTGGAAGTCCTAGCTACAGAAATCAGAGAAGAAAAAGAAATAAAAGGAATCCAGATTGGAAGAGAAGAAGTAAAGTTCTCACTCTTTGCAGATGACATGATACTGTAGATAGAAAACCTTAAAGATATTATCATAAAATTACTAGAGCTAATCAGTGAATTTAGCAAAGTTGCAGAATACAAAATCAATACACAGAAATCACTTGCATTTCTATATACTAACAATGAAAAACTGGAAAGAGCAATTAAGGAATCAATCCCATTCACCATTGCAACAAAAAGAATTAAATATCCAGGAATAAACTTACCTAAGGAGACAAAAGAACTGCACACAGAAAATTATAAGACACTGATGAAAGAAATCAAAGATGACATAAACAGATGGAGAGATATGCCATATTCCTGGGTAGGAAGAATCAATATTGTGAAAATGACTATACTACCAAATGCAATCTACAGATTCGATGTGACCCCTATCAAATTACCAATGGCATTTTTCACAGAACTAAAACAAAAAATTTCACAATTCATATGGAAACACAAAAGACCCCGAATAGCCAAAGCAGTCTTGAGAAAGAAGAATGGAGCTGGAGGAAATACTCTTCCTGACTTCAGGTTGTACTACAAAGCTACAGTCATCAAGACAGTATGGAACTGGCATAAAAACAGAAATATAGACCAATGGAGCAAGATAGAAAGCCCAGAAATAAACCCATGCACCTCTGGGTACCTTATTTTTTACAAAAGAGGCAAGAATATACAATGGGTCAAATACGGCCTCTTCAATAAATGATGCTGGGAAAACTGGACAGCTCCATGCAGAAGAATGAAATTAGAACACTTACTCAGGGAAGGCACTGGCACCCCACTCCAGTACTCTTGCCTGGAAAATTCCATGGACGGAGGAGCCTGGTAGGCTTCAATCCATGGGGTCACTTAAATTTGGACACGACGGAGTGACTTCACTTTCACTTTTCACTTTAATGCATTGGAGAAGGAAATGGCAACCCACTCCAGTGTTCTTGCCTAGAGAATCCCAGGGACCGGGAAGCCTGGTGGGCTGCCGTCTATGGGGTTGCACAGAGTCGGACATGACTGAACCAACTTAGCAGCAGCAGCAGCAGCAGAACACTTCCTAACACCATACACAAAGATAAACTTAAAATGGATTAAAGACCTAAATGTAAGACCAGAAACTATAAAACTCTTAGAGGAAAACACAGGCAGAACACTTGATGACATAAGTCAAAGCAAAATCCTCTATGAGCCACCTCCTAGAGTAACAGAAATAAAAACAAAAGTAAACAAGTGGGACCTGATTAAACTTAAAAGCTTTTGCACAGCAAAGGAAACTATAAGCAAGGTGAAAAGACAACACTCATAATGGGAGAAAATAATAGCAACTGAAACAACTGACAAAGGATTAATTTCCAAAATATACAAGCAGCTCATACAACTCAATACCAGAAAAACAAACAACCCAATAAAAAAGTGGGAAAAAGACCTAAACAGACCTTTCTCCAAAGAAGGCATACAGATGGCTAACACCTGAAAAGATACTCAACATCGCTCATTATTAGAGAAATGCAAATCAAAACTACGATGAGATATCACCTCACACCAGTCAGAATGGCCATCATCAAAACGTCTACAAACGATAAATGCTGGAAAGGGTGTGGAGAAAAGATAACGCTCTTGCACTGTTGGTGGGAATGTAAATTGATACAGCCACTATGGAAGATGGTATGAAGATTCCTTTAAAAATTAGGAATAAAACCACCATATGACCCAGCAATCCCACTCCTAGGCATATACCCTGAGGAAACCAAAATTGAAAGAGACACATGTATCCCATTGTTCACTGCAGCACCATTTACAATAGCTAGAACATGGAAGCAACCTAGATGTCCATAGACAGATGAATGGATAAAGAAGTTTTGGTATATACACACAATGGAATATTACTCAGCCATAAATAGGAATGCATCTGAGTCAGTTCTAACAAGGTGGATGAACCTAGAACCTATTATACAGAGTGAAGTGAGTCAGAAAGAGAACGATAAATACCATATTCTAACACATATATACGGAATCTAGAAAAATGGTATGAAGAATTTATTTATAGGGCAACAATGGAGAAACAGACATAGAGAATAGACTTATGGACCTGGGGAGAGGGGAGGTGAGGGTGAAATATATGGAAAGAGTAACATGGAAACTTACACTTCCATGTGTAAAATAGATAGCCAACAGGAATTTGCTGTATGGCTCAGGAAACTCAAACAGGGGCTCTGTATCAACCTAGAGGGGTGGGATGGGGAGGGAGATGGGAGGGAGGTTTAAAGGGAGGGGATATTTGTATACCTATGTCTGATTCAACCTATGGTTGAGATTTGACAGAAAATAGCAAAATTCTGTAAAGCAATTATCCTTCAGTAAAAAATAAATTAATTTAAAAAATAAAATAAACTGTGGAACATCCAGACAGTATATTATTCAGCATTAAAAAGAAATGAGCTATCAAGTCATAAATAGACATGGAAGAACCTTAAATTCATATTGCTAAGTGAAAGAAACCAATTTTAAAAGGTACATATTATATATTCCAATTATATGACATTGTGGAAAAGGCAAAACTATGGAAACAATAAAAGGATTCATGGTTTCCATGGGTTTAGAGGGAAAGAGGGATGAATATGTGGAGCACAAGAGATATTTAGAGCAGTGAAAATATCCTGTATGGTACTATAGTGATGGATACTTACACATTTGTCGAAACTCATAGAAGATACAATATTGAATTCAATTGTTAACTGTGGGCTTTGAGTGACATGTCAGTGCTAGTTCATCAGCTGTAACAAATGTACCATTTGTTTGGTACATTCATTTGGCACATTGGGAGGTTGGTGAAGTGGTAGGTGGTATATGAGAACTCTCTATACTTTCTGATCAATTTTTGTGAAACTAACACTGCTCTGGGCTTCCCTGGTGGCTCAGAGGGTAAAGTGTCTGCTTGCAATAAAGAAGAGCTGGGTTTGATCCCTGGGTGGGGAAGATCCCCTGGAGAAGGAAATGGCAATCCACTCCAGTACTCTTGCCTGGAAAATCCCATGGACAGAGGAGCCTGGTAGGCTACAGTCCACGGGGTCACAAAGAGTTGGACATGACTGAGTGACTTCACTTTCACTTTCTAAAATTGCTCTAAAAATAGTCATAAGTAAATAAATAAGGCATTTCGAGCTGTGCACACTTGTAGAGTGGATATCATAGGTAAGTTTCTCATCTGGGGTCCTCAGAAGATTTCTTAGGTTCTTTTTGACATGAAAATACTTTATATTTTTATACTGGAAACTAATCCTTCTGAGAGCATATAGCCATGTTCAGAAGTGGGATAGTGACTCCAATGAGCCTGTACCCAGCCTTAGGAATTAGGTCATTGCTTCCAACCCAGGAGCCAGACAAGGTCTACACAAAGAAGCTGGTGCAGACAGGAGCTCTTAGTGTTCCATGGCCAGAAAGAATTGTATTGAAGAGTGAGAATCCTTGAGCAGGCGCAGTAACATGGGCTGTGACATATTAAGTGAAAACAAGTACTGTGCAAAAGAGCCTAAACAGGATGGTCCCAATTCCATTTGATCTTAGACAAAAGACATACCAATTGTTATCACTAGCTGTCTCAGGATGACAAGCTAATGTGACTTTTATGCTCTGCGTTGTGCACCCCTACATTCTAAATTTTTTACAACAGATATATATTATTTTTTAATCAAGGGCAAGAAAGAGAAAATATGAGAGAGAAAGGCCATCCATCAACAGAGTCCACTGAGGGTTTGGGTTTATCAAGATGAAAAATGACCAGCAAGAAACCCCTCATACATCCAGCTTAGAGCTAGCTTCTGAGGGCTAGGATACACTTGTGTTAAAAGGAAAACAGTACACATGAGAACATAAACCCATATGTATCATTTTTAAGCCAGTTACTTGGGCCACAGAAGTAAGGATCTGCCCAGTTCTTGTCCACAGGCAGGAGAAGAGAATCAAAAGACCACAAAGTATTTGAACATGGCAGGTTTCCCCATCAATGCCCAACCTCTTTGTGTGGGGCAGGAAAAGTCTCTCTCTAAAGCTAAAGGCAAGAATGGTGGTATCTATAGCCCCCAAACAGATACAGATTAGACAACCTTAATTATGGATCTGAGGATTTAAATCTTAATAGATTGAGAGTAGGGAGATGAGAGGAGGGAAGGGGAGAGAAATCAAATAAATATGAACCACAGCCAGGGATCAAAACCTAATACCTTCTCCTTGATGTGATGTCTCTTCCAGGAGACTGTTAACACCTCGTAACTTAACTGACACCGACAAGGAAAACACACAATAATCCACACACCCAAAAGTGATCACAGCCTCTGGAGCAGAACAGAGAATTCTTTCAGAAAGTTTCAGCAGTGAAGAAGTAAGAGAAAAGGGGGATATTTCTTAAATGTCCCTCAATATTTCTGAGTGTGGCTTGTCCTTTCAAATCCTGTTTCCTGAGTGCACACATTTTTGTATTTTAATGAAGTGTTCATGTTTGATGTGTGAGGTAGTGGGTTTCCAGATTCTGTCTAGGGGGCTGGATGAAAAGCTGAGGATGGGCTGTGAATTCCAACCAAGAGTTGCCATGTTCACAAAGAGGTGCTGCCAATCCTAGTCTTGACATGGTGAGAAACATCCTGGGTCAACGTCACTGCTGAGGTTGGAGCTCTCAGTTGAAGGCCAGATCTGTGAAGCCAAGCAGGTGTCATTCTATCTTGGGCTTATTTTTTAAAAAAATAACTACAAGGACTTCTCTGGTGGTCCAGTGGCTAAGACTCTGTGTTCCCAATGCAAGGGCCCAGGTTTGATCCCTGGACAGGGAACTAGATCCCACACTGCTGCAACTAAGAGTTTGCATGCCACAACTAAAGATCCCGCGTGCCGCAACTAAGACCCAGTGCAGCCAAATAAACAAACACATTTTAAAAAATAACTAGAGCTTAAGAATTCTCAGAAGTCACGTGAATTGACAAGACATTAGGGCTTGGAGAAGTAGGGTTAGGGTTAACTATGTGTTTAATAATAGTCTTCTAGATTTTTATGATGTATGAATAACACTGATAGTCACATATCCTTTATCCTCCACAATGAAGTTGTATGGGAAGTAACAGTGTCACTTCCATTTTATGTGAAGAAACTAAGCCTTGGGGAAAATGATTTCCTCAAGTTGTTGAGCTGGTAAGTGCCAGAGCTGGGATATGAACCCAGATCTTCTCACACAGAATTCTGTCCGCACTGCCTGCCCTAGGGCAGCTGTCAGAGCACTAAGAGTCTAGTTCCAAGCAGGAACTCACAAACAGGGCTTGCAACGGAAGCCTGGGCAGTCTGGGAGTCTTTTTCAGGACAGGGATCCTGTCCTGTTTTCTTCTGTCTCAGCGGTTGATATATGGAAGACTCGTCATGAATGGTGGGTGAAGGAGGGAAATGGGTCAGGAACACCTGAGGTACCCAGTGGGATGCAGCACCAGCTCACAGACTGATGAGTTTTGGTGATTCAGCATCATTTCCACCAGGGGCTCCATTAGGAGGAAAGCAATGAAACCTTCCACAGCAGTTGCAGCACCGTGGCTGAAGCTGTGGGCATATGTTATCTACCCTCCTGACCCTTTGAGGACTTTCAGAAACAACCTTGGGCCACCTCGAAGGTCAGGGCTGGGGCAAGTAGAGAGGGAGGAGGGAGACTTGAGCCACTGAAGACTGAAGCGGTGATGTTTAAGTTACTTTTGTGTTTAAAGATAGGATCATAGCTGAACTTACCAATCTATAGTGGGCATCTTTCTAAATCAGTAAAAATATACACCTCTAACACCATGGTAGATATCTATATTGTTCTTCACAATATATAAGAATACAATAATTTATTTATCTGACACCCTTTTGAGGTGTCATCCTTATATCACTTCCTCTTTTTTCTGTTATAACCATGCTACTGTGAACATCCCTTCAAACACAATTTTCAAACGTAATAGAAAGGATTGGATAATCAGAAGAGAAAAGGTGACTTTCAGCTTGAAGAGGAGCACTGGGGCAGGCTTCATGGCACAAAGAAGTGTGAGCTGGACCTGATGGTTAGGTACAGAGACTATGAGATGACAATGAGAAACAGGCAATCCAAGCAAATGGCTGAACCAGAGCAAGGGGACAGAGGCAGGAAAGCAGGAGGCGCCCACAGAGAATGAGAACATTGTGTGATGAGACTGGCGCACACAGTGAATGAAGCAGAGGAGCTGGAAATCGGATTCCCAAGTATGTTTGGACAGAAGTGAGGAGGACTTGCACCATCAGCAAAGGGATTTATTATTGTAGACCAACAAGATCAAGTTCATCATCTTATAGGTAATTCAAAGTCAATTCATCATCAATAGGTAATTCAAAGTCAATTCTCCTGTTAATAATCACAATGGAAAAAGAATGCCCTTGATTCCAGGCTGGAAGATTTAAAAGAAAATTCAAACCCAAAAGTTCAGTGAGGTGTGCATGAAAGAACTTGGCATGGACTTGTCACACAGTTAAGTGCTTAATAAAAGCTAACTCCATCTGAAAAATCATAACAAGAGGTAATTTTTAAATTCTGGGATTCTGAACTTAGAAACTTAACCTTTTTCATGTTGACTTTACTTTGCCTGTTTTGTGATTTTAGTTTCCAAGAAAGTCACATGGGGAGAAGACAAACTTGCCTCATGAAGGAAAAGCCCCACATATCCAGGTGGCTCCTGAAATTAGTTTTCAGACTGTTTGTCTCTTTAGTATTCAAACTCTCACCATCTGATCATCAAATTCACTCCAGTCTAAACTGGCCTATGATTTTTTTTCTGTGTTTGGAGTTTATATTAGAAATTAAGATTTACTGCATTTGCAGACCATTTTTAGCCTTTTTATGAAAAAAGTGGAGGCAATAGAGACCCACTTGTCCAATGTGTCATTTTCAACACGGTGGGCAAGCGGAGGGTGGCAGCTTTATTTATCACTGCCCGCTTGCTGGAGTGCTGGTAAATGGAATTGCTTGCTCTGCCAAGCACATGGGGAATAAGCACAGCAGTGAGGCTGGGTTTTTACAGCAGCTCTGTGATCTTGAATTATGAAAGGATTAGACAAGATTTGAGAGAAGGGAGCCTCTGTTGTTTTTCTTCCCTCTTTCGTAAAGATTTGAGGGTGAGGAAAAGCCTAGTATAAAGACAATTTAGAAAGTCCACCAGATGATGTTCTTTGGAAAATGGGTTGGGAGATTTCTGATTTATTTCCTCTGGTTAACTGCCAAGTAAGAAATCACGATGCAAATAATGACTTTTCTCTCTAGCGTGAGGAATTCATTAGTGTTTGACCCAAAGTCCTGCTGTGGCCCTGAAGCACTGCTTTCACCGCCAAGCTTAGGGCCCACATACTATTCTGTTTTCATGCATCTGAGTTGAAGCCCAGGTCTGCTTAACAATGTTATTAGTAAGTAAACTCTATTTTTTGGAGGTGCTTATCATTTCTAAATTTTATTAAATCCAATGGGTCTGCAAGCTGATAGTATTTGGATATCTTTGTTAAGGAAGTTTGGATACCACTAGTACCATTTTTGGCCAACCCCCTTCCTGCCTAACCTTTAGACCATGCCCACAGGTCCCTCTCTGCACATCCCATTACCCTCTTGTGCCTCTTCAAGGCAGGCCCAACTGAGGCTGACATCCCAACGTCCCAGGAGCCTTATTCAGGGGCTTTAGCGCAATGAGAGGCTCTTCCTGAAGTTCCAGCCTCCCTTTCCATCCTCTGTGGCAGCCACCAAGCTCCTTGAGTAAGTCATGCACTATCTTATTTCTGGGACAGAAATAAAGGCTGGGTCCCTTGGAAAGAAAAACCCATCTGTCTCAGTCAGTAGGAGCTCTCATAACAAAATACTACAGACTGGGTGGCTTAAACAACAGAAATTCAGTTCCCATGGTTCTGGAGGCTAGAAGTCCAAGGTCAGGGTGCCAGCAGGGTTGGATTCTACTGAGGACTCTCTTCTTGACTTATAGATGGCTGCCTTCCTGCTGTGTCCTCAGGGGGTGAAGAAGAGAGAAATCACTTTTCCTCTTCTTATGAGGACAGTAATCCCATCATGAAGGTCCCACTCTCATGACCTCATCCAATTCCACCTTCCAAAGGCCCTATCTCCAAATACCACATTGAAGGTTAAGGCTTCAGCTTATGAATTTTGGGGGGCGATAGGAACACTGGGTTCATAACCATTGAATATGGTTTGCTTTAGCACTTAACTAAAATGATACTTCTGTAGGGAGAGTTTCCTACAATGCCTAAGACTATGTTCTCTCACACTACCCCATGTTTATCATGGTACTGACCACACCATATTGCAACTGTTGGTACACCTATTACATCTTCTCCTACTGGACTGAACTCTTTGATGGCAGAAAGTGTGTGTTATTCACAGATGTGTCCCTTCTACCCAACATAAAATCATGCATATAGTCAGTATTTAAATGCCTGTTGCCTAATGCATTAGTCAGGGTAATGTGAGTTGTTTCAACAAAATTTAAGAGAGAGAAGTTTGGACTTGCCTGGCAGTCTGGTGGTTATCTAAGACTCCGAGCTTCCATTGAAGGGGGCATGGGTTTGATCACTGGTCAGGAAACTAAGATCTCACATGCCGAGTGGCATTGCCAAAAAAAAAAAAAAAAAGACACAAATTTGTTTCTCATGCATGTAACAATCCAGTGCAGTTTTTCAGCAGGCAGCTTTCCACAGGGTGGTTGAAGACTCAGATTCCTTCCACCGGGTAGCTCTGCCATCCCCTAGACCTTTAGAGTACTATTTCAGTCAGCAGATGGGAAGAAAGGATGAAAATGATATACCTGCTTCCTGATTATTTCTGCCTGGAAGTGACATGCTTCTTGTTCAATCATATCACATTGGTATGAAATGGCCCCAGCTAGATGAAAGGGGTGAAAGGGCAGTGGAGAGCAGGCTGAGAAATACGAACCCTCACGGGCAGCTGTTTCCAAACAACCACCCTTTACTATGGGATGAATGAATGAATCAAAGAATGAAATCAAAAGATATGGTATAGTGGAAAGAATGCAGGAATGTGGTGACCAAGAGGGAAAGCACATTAAATCCCCAAACACTTTGATTTTATAAAAGCAAGAGGTCCAAACTAGATAACTTAAATCCTAATTAAATTATCTGACCCTCAATTACACAACTATTTAGTGAGAGGCATGGTCCCATGCACAGAAGAGCAGGGCAGGCTACAGTCCACGGGGTCACAAAGAGTCGAACATGACTGAGCCACTAAAGCATTCAATGCGTGGTGATTAAACCCAAGTGATTTTGGTTCTTGTCCTAGTTTGTTGAATGGAAAAGTCGCTCTTCTCCACATCTCTATGAAACTGTATTATCATCTGTAAAATGAGAGTTTTGTACCAAAGTTTCCTATGATTCAGCCCAGTAAAGGGACCACAACCAAGAACTTAAAGGCTTATTCTGAAAATGAAAGAAAGTGAAAGTCACTCAGTGGTGTCCAATTCTTTGCGACCCCATGGACTATAGTCCATGGAATTCTCCAGACCGGAATACTGGAGCAGGGAGCCTTTCCCTTCTCCAGGGAATCTTCCCAGCCCAGGGATGGAACCTAGGTCTCCTGCATTGCAGGCAGATTCTTTACCAACTGAGCCACACGGGAAGCCCTATTTTGAAAATGGTACAGTTCAAATCCCTGGAATCACACTGACAACCAGTTTAGAAGAGAAAATGCAATCCATGAATCAGCTGCTTTATCTGCACATCCTCTGTGCTGTGCTGTGCTTAGTCACTCAATTGTGTCCGACTCTTTGCGACCTCATGATTGTAGCCCACCAGGTTCCTCTGTCCATGGGGATTCTCCAGGCAAGAATATTGGAGCAGGTTGCCATGCCCTCCTCCGGGGGATCTTCCCAACCCAGGGCTTGAACCCACATCTCCCACATTGCAGGCAGATTCTTTACCAGCTGAGCCACCAGGGAAGCCCTTCAATGAAATGAACTATGTGTGAAAGTGTTTAGAATTAGGCAGATAGAACACTGTTTATATATCTTTATTCATTCAAAGTGGTCTGGCTTTGCTCTGAGGTCAGTGAGCATGGCCTGAACGCCTGCGTCATTCCTCAGGCAGACCTTAGACCATCGCACAGTGAGAATGAGAACAACTGTTTCTCAGTTATTGGAGATAAGCATTTGACATCTGATGGTCTTCTGATTGTTAATACCAACTCTGTTCTTTCTCTTTAAATAATTCTAACCAAGCAGTTCATGCTATTCAGATGTACTTTAAGTCTCAAATTTTTAAATAACTGGGTAGAAAAGATAAAAGAGAGCTGAAGAGCATGCTGACTTCATCAGAAGCCTGTTTTAGGAAATTATAAAAAAAACTTCTATGGTAGAAGTTTTCAAATGGAAACGAACTTCCTAGTCATTTTTCAGAAGTTACTGAGAAGCTGCAAGTGTTTTCCAGCTCTAAGACTTTAGTAACTTTTTAGAATCTCATATCGCTAAGTGACTGAGGCATTAGTCCTCAAGGACTTCCCTGGTGGCTCAGCTGGTAAAGAATCCACCTGCAATGTGGGAGACCTGGGTTCGATCCCTGGGTTGGGAAGATCCCCGGCTTGGGAAGATCCCCTGGAGAAGGGAATGGCTACTCACTGCAGTATTCTTGCCTAGAGAATCCCATGAACAGAGGAGCCTGAGTTGGACATGACTGAGCGGCTAACGCTTTCACTTTTCACTTAGTTGTCAAAGTACAAATCAGTAAGAATGTGTCCTAGAACTCTTATAAGCTTTTATTTTCAATTAATCATTATATTTCCTCAAGAGAAAATAAAAGGGATCCCTAGAGTTCTGAAGGCTGTACTTTCTTTCCCATGCATATGTCTCAATAAGCATAACCAAATAAACAAACATAAGTAATCTCTTATATGCCCCACAAACTGTGGGAGTATCTCTTATATACCTTACTGCGACATCTTATTCTGACTTAAGTGTCTTACTTCCTTGTCCTAGCTTTTTTTCCCCTCTGTATCCCTTGGGAAGAAAGTCTTCGTCCTGAGGATGGCAAAAGGGTGGCAGAGAAATGATGCTACTTTGGAAATGACTGGCAAAGCACTCCCTAGGTTCCACCTGCCAGGGGAGGCCTCCCTGCCCAACACCGCCATTTCACACAATTTACCTTCCACCCCAAATCTGGAGCACCAGTCTATAAAGAACAAAGGGGAAAGCAAGCTGTCCCTTAAAGAATTAAGGACTCTTAATTCTTTTTCATGGTATAAAGCAACATGTTATGTGACTTTTGACCTCCAGGGGTTGGATTAGATGATTTTCCACATGGTTTATTGTGAAAGGTTTTATTGCACATTCACCTCCCAGATCCCCCAACAATTTAAATGCCATAAAAATGGCTAACATATGTGGCAGGTTTTAAAAATGTCCATCCGCCAAATGGATTTGCTTCTCATGCGGCCACCCGGAGCTGGCAGCGTTTCCTCCACACACCTAGAGAAGGTTCTAAACGGGAGGGTAGAGTCACTCTGATGAGCTGTAATGAATGTGGCTCCCAGGGTAGAGGTGACAGACTTCTGCTTCTATGACCCTCAGAGACACATCTTGGTTGGCTTTCCCCCCCGCTCCCCAATACTGGTGGGAGTTTTGTCTGCTTGCTTTTCTTCTCTGGGAAGTGGGTTTTTAAAAACATTTCTCTGTGGGTCACAAAAAATCTGTACTCCTAGATTCCATGAAGGTAGAATGAATTAACATGGCCCACAGCCACTGTCTCAGTGGGCTATTTCAATTCTCATGCTCTCCCAAGTGTTCTCATTTGTAAGCCACCAACGTTATTCACCTACCTGTTAAAAAGCATAGGGAGAGAAATTTATCGTGATTTACTAGGAGCAATGCAGTCTTTTCCTTAGCAGGAAGTTATTGTCTTTATATCCATCAGCTAGCAACAACAATACTAAAAAAAAAATTACATACATGGATGCAGTTCTCTTTTCATAACAGATGTGACTTCTCAAAGCAAGACTGCCTGCTGAGAATTCCTTCAAGGTCTAGTTAATTAATGCCTTTTCCGTAGATCCAATGATCAGAAATGATTTCTGTCTTGACCTCTTTTTTGGCACTCATCATAATGTCCCCTAGATATCCCTAGGGACCTAAAAGGAAGCCTCATAAGGGTCTGAGAACCAGTCTGTTAACAGTGGTCCCTGTCTTTCTTCAGCACTGGTTCCCCCTCTGTCTGCCTACAACCCAGCCTGAAGAGGACACTACTCGTCAGAGGAACACTTTTATCTGTCCCTGGGTGCCAGCCAGACATAATCCAGGCACCAGAAGGAAGCTGGAGGCCAAGGAAGGCCTCCTCCTGTCCCCTCAGAGCCTCGCCCTGTCACTTGGCTTGGGCATCTCCACTTAGGACCAGTGAAGTTTCATGTGGGCAGCTTTCTCAGCTTCTGATCTGCAGCCCTCATCTCACAGTGGCTTTAAATTAATCCAAAGGACCACTGATGGTCCTTCCATTTTTCATCCTCTTGGTTCAACTGGCATTTATGATTCCCATTTCTCTCCCCTTTAATAACAGTAAGGGGGAGGGAAACATTCTTTTTAGAAGTTAGTAGCAGATTTCACCAGGTGGAGATTTGTCTTTTGTTTACCAAAACATTCCAGTACACCATTTTGGTTGAAGCAAGATGGTCCTCAGGACATAGGTGGGATGGAGACAGAAGTTTATAAAGTGAGAATTTTTTAGTTTCTAGGAGCAGTGTTGGAGGAATGGGGTGCCCAGGAAAGAGGATAAGCTAGGAGAGATGAGAAGGGATGGCCCAGCAACAGAAGGGAATCTATGATTCAAGGAAAAGAGAAAGTGAGTGAGAAACTCACAGTGAAGGATATGACAGATGGACTTTTTAGAATAGTAATGGTTAATGTTTTCAATATAAAGTTGTTTATTCTGTTCTGGACATCAGTCTCATATTAAAAGGAGCAGGATTAAATCTGTTCAGTGAAACAAGCTATAGGTTTAAAAATAATTATCATTATTAACAAATGAAGATCATTTAAATTAGTTCAAAATAGCAAAATATGTTGCACATATTGTTGTTGTTTAGTCACTAAGTCTTGTCCAACTCTTTGCAACCCTCTTGAGTGTAGCCCACCAGGCCTTTCTGTCCATGGGATTTCCCAGGCAAGAATACTAGAGTGGGTTGCCATTTCCTTCTCCAGGGGATCTTCCCAACCCTGGAATCAAACCTGTCTTTCCTGTATTTGCAGGTGGCCTTTACCACTGAGCCACCAGACAAGCCCATGCCATACATACAGGCACCCAAACAAACTCAATTTCTTTTCCATGCACACCTATACATTGTATCTAGAATAAGACACAGAGTTTTATAGCTTCAGTTAATACAATTATTCTCACATGTATCGCCCTCTTCAGTGTTTCTCCTATTCAGTACCTTGCTGGGAATGGAATCTGGGAGAGAGTAAGGAAAATGAGCGTATTCCATATTTGTATAAGACCATAAACCTAAAGGCTTCCCTCATAGCTCAGTTGGTAAAGAATCTGCCTGCAATGCAGGAGACCCAGGTTGGGAAGATACCCTGGAGAAGTAAATGGCAACCCATTCCAGTATTCTTGCCTGGAGAATCCCATGGACAGAGGAGGCTGGCAGGCTACAGTCCACGGGGTTGAAAGAGTTGGACACCACTTAGCGACTAAACCACATAAACCTAAAGAGGGGATATGCAACAAGGAGTAATATATAAGAGAAACCAAGAATTCAGTGGAAGTGAAAAATCTGAGTACAAAACATTGGGATGGAGTAGGGTCTCCAGATAAAATAAGGAATGCCTAATTAAATCCAAATTTCAGATTAACAAATTACTTTTTATGTCCCAAATATACTTCTCCTTATACTAGATGCCCTTAGTTGTATTTGAGAAAGTTGGAAGACCAAGAGTAGGAGAATTCTGGACTCCATCAGAAGTAAAAAACATTTAAAATGCATTAGAACAGTATGGCTTAGATACAGTCAACACCTCGGTTAAATAATATTGTGCATTTTCAGAAGTGCTGTCTTTAGAGTCAGGCTCAAAGCCCTTCACAAACTTTTATAAGTTACATGGTTTTTCAGACTATGAAACACATGATGTGAATATTCACTCTCAACATCAACACTAACCATGAAAACTTCAAGGAGGTCCTAACACCACTGTCTTACTGTCAAAAAAAACCACTGGCTAGCCTATCTCTAAAGGGAATTCCTATTTAAACCCTTAAACTTATAGTGAAACTAATTTACTAGAGAGGCAAGTGACTATTTCCTCCCTTAGCTCCTTCCCTATAGGGTAAACAGAATGAAACATAGCCCAGGGACCCTTACCTAACAAAACTAGGCCAGCTTAGTTACCATACTGTCAAGCAGGGCCCTGTCCACTTTACTACTACCTGATTTTATCAGGCAATAACAATCGTGCTCTTAAAATGTTCGAATTTCCAAAAGATCCAAGCCATCCGCAGTGCCATGTGAAACACTAGGAAATACTTTTCAATTAAAGAAAAAGGTCATTACAAATGTGCTTAATAAAATACAAGGTAAATGTACTTAATAAAGTTACAGCTTCAAGTGAAATGCGGGAAATCTCTTTCATTTTTATTAAAGTTGGATTTACTGCTTTGGTTTATTGGTTTGCATTCTCAGAACTTAATTTAGACTCTAGACAATTTGCTCAAAGGAAAGTAGATGGGTCAGCTGTGTTGGCCTATCTCAGCCAAGCAGTTGTGATAGAGGTACTAAGTAATCATGGCCTGTGCCACATGTCCTAAACATACAAAACCCATTCAAAGAAATCTTTCCAACTTACACCACGTTTGAGCAGGATGAACTTTCTACAAATATACCAGGTGAGGTTTTTTTCTTTTCACTTTTGCACTGAAATTCCACCTCTCTCTCAGATCTGCCAGCTCGAATCTTACTGAATCTTTAAGGCTTGTCCACAGGGTCACCCCACTTCTCCAGCATGTCAGTTCTCAATGGGAGCTGCACTACACTAAGGCGGCACTTTGAATATTTGTGGGGATGCTTTTCTGGTGTTAGTGTGATTAAGCACTTATATATATTACACTATATACTGTAAACCATTTTTCATCTATTTCCTCTTTATATTACAGTAGGGATATTATGTTGATTTTTAAAAATTAAGTATGGAAGCAAAAGTAAAAGACCAAGAAGAATCACGACACTTCACTTCTGAAAAAGGAAAGTATGAGGGGTTTTTCCCCAGCCACCTGTAGATCTTCAATGAAGCTATGGAAATTAAGACCATGTTATGTTGGTTGAAAACTTGATAAACTGACAGTGGAAAAGAATAAAAAGACCCAAAACAGGCCTATAGAACTTTGTCTCTTATACAGGAAGCATGCCAAATTGATGTGGACTGAGAGACTTCAATAAATGGAACTGAGAAAACAGGGTTATCTATTTGGGAAAAGAACCAAACTGAATTTCTTTCTTACATCATATACAAAAATCAACTCCAGATGGATTAAAAATGTAAGTGCAGAAACAAATATATGTGTGGAAAAAAATATATATGTGTGAATATAATTTAGCCATAGAATAGGGAAAAAATTTTTAAACAAAACATAAAAAGCACTGACTATAAAAGGAAAAGGAATAAATTTGACTACATTAAACTTGTTATTTACCTTAAAGAAAGTGAAACATTACAAACTAGCAGATGTTTGCAATTCACATAACTGATAAAGGATTAGTATCAAAGTACATAAAGAACTCCTAAATATCAATTAAAAAGCACACACTAACATGCGCTGAAGAATTGATACTTTTGAACCATGGTGTTGGAGAAGACTCTTGAGAGTCCCTTGGACTGCAAGGAGATCAAACCAGTCAATCCCAAAGGAAATCAGTCCTGAGTGTTCATTGGAAGGACTGCTGCTGAAGCTGAAACTCCAATACTGTGGCCACCTGATGTGAAGAACTGATTCATTGGAAAAGACCCTGATGCTGGGAAAGATTGAGGGCAGGAGAAGGGGGCAACAGAGGATGAGATGGTTGGATGGCATCACTGACTCAATGGACATGAGTTGGGTAAACTCCAGGAGTTGGTGACAGACAGGGAAGCTGGGTGAGCTGCAGTCTAGGGGGTCCCAAAGATTCAGACACAACTGAGTGACTGAACTGGACTGACTGTTGAACTTTGCAGTTTGATATTGGAATACATTCTTAAATAAATGTGGTTATGTAATACACCATTTTAATGTGCATTTCTCACTTTATGTTTTTCTGCCAATGATTTATTACTTGCTGTTTATTTTATATTTATTTATACTATAGAAATTATGTCAGACAAGAAGCAAATTCAACCGATTTTCTTATTCGAGTTCAAAATGGGTCACAAAGCAGTGGACACAACTTGCAACATCAACAATGCATTTGGCCCAGGAACCGCTAATGACCATGCAGCAGTGGTTCAAGAAGTTTTGCAAAGGAGACGAGAGCCTTGAAGATGAGGTACATAGTAGCCAGCAATTGGAAGTTGACCACAACCAACTGAGAGCATCATCTATGCCAATCCTCTTACAACTATACAAGAAGTTGCCCAAGAACTGAACATCGACCATTTTGTGGTTGATTGGCATTTGAAGCAAACAGGAAAGGTGAAAAAACTCATGCCTCATAAGCTGACTGAACATGAAAAAAATCATCTTTCTGAAATGTTGTCTTCTCTTATTCTACACAACAACGACGAACCATTTCTCAATCGGACTCTGATGAGTGACAAAAAGGCGGATTTTATACAATAACCAGCGATGACCAGCTTAGCAGTTGGACCAAGAAGTTCCAAAGCATGTTCCAAAGCCAAACTTGCACCAAAAGAGGTTATGGTCTCTGTTTGGTGGTCCGCTGCCAGTCTGATCCACTATAACTCTCTGAATCCCAGGTGAAACCATTACAGCTGAGAAGTATGCTTGGCAAATTGATGAGATGCATCAAAAACTGCAACGCCTGTAGCTGGCACTGGTCAACAGAAAGAGCCCAATTCTTCTCCATGACAATACCCAACCCCACTTTGCACAACCAACACTTCAAAAGTTGAACAAATTGGCCTAGGAATTGTTGCCTTATCTTCCATATTTGCTTGGTCTTTTACTAACAAACTACCACTTCAAATATCCCGACAACCTTTTGCAGAGAAAACACTTCCACAACCAGCAGGAGGCAGAAGATGCTTCCCAAGAAGACCGACTCCCGAAGTATGGAATGCTATGCCACAGGAATAAACAAACTTACTTTGTTGGCAAAAATATGTCAACTGTAATGGTTCCTATTTTGATTAATAAAGATGTATTTGAGCTTAGTTGTAATGATTTAAAATTTCCTGTTCAAAATAGCAATTACTTTTATACCAACCTAATATACACTCCTAGTGGAAATTAAATTAGAGCAACTATTGTGGAAAACAGTTGATTTTGCCTACTAAAGTTAAAACATATCAGTACTCTAATTACACAATAATTCCATTTCTAGGTTTATATACAGGAAAACTCCTAGACATACATGCCAAGAGACGCGTACAAAAATTTCCACAGCAGCACTTTCCAAATAATAACTATTATATTTAGAAAAACTGAAATGCCCATTGACAGAAGAGTGAGTAAGTCATGGAATATTCACATGATGTTATACAGCACAGCAGTTGAAACCACTGAACCACACTGCCACATGCAACAATATGGATGAATGTTAGAATTACAATATTAACTGAAAAGAGAACATGCTATGTAAACTTTTTTCTTAAGGCTGAAACAATTAAAATGAGAATGTTTAACAAATTCATACATATTCAATGAAGTTATATAAAAAAGGAAGCAAGACATGACCAACATGGAATTCAGGGTAATGGTTACCTAAAACAAGGAGACAAAAAGATAGCAGGGAGGGATCTGCATCTCCAGGGTCAGATGGAGGTTACAGTAAAGGTTCTATCTTTTCTGTTGGGTGGTGGTTTCAATGGTGATTATCACATTATTTAAAATACCTAGCTAAACAAACAGCAGACTAGAAGAGGACCACATACAGACCAACAATGGAGAGTGTGTCAATGACCAAGGATTATGATTAGTTATTTCACACACCTACAATTTAAGAGAAATAAGGAAAGAAAAATGAGACAAGAAAGAAAATAAATTATGCATGTAGAATGTTACATATTATATATAAACTTCATTTCAAAACAGTAAAGAGGGCCTTGGACAAGATTTGTTATAAAAGGGAGGAGCAAGGTATTTGATAGGGTTGCAAATCACTGCTCCAGCCAAATGAGGTTCATTGTCACTATAAACTCTGAACCTCCATGTCATGTTATATCATTCTTGCATGCATGCGTGCTAAGTCACTTCAGTCGTGTCCAACTCTTTGTGACCCTATGGATTGTAGCCTGCCAAGCTCCCCTGTCCATGTGGTTCTCCAGGCAAGAATCCTGGAGTGGGTTGCCATGCCCTCCTCCAAGAGATCTTCCCCACCCACGAATAGAACCCACATCTGTTTGGCAGATTCTGCATCTCTTGAGCAGATTCTGCATTAGCAGGAGGGTTCTTTACCACGAGTACCATCTGGGTAGCCCTATATCATTCTTAAAGCACTGCATATGCTGCCTGGCTTATGATTTTTTTTAATGTATTTATAGTATCTCCCCTGGACTGTATGTATGCTCCTTGAAGATTCTGGACTCTCCACAGTATGCAGTACCTTGGGTAGAGTAAGCACTCATTAATTTGTTGAATGAACAAAATATAATTAATTTGGTGCTTTAATTTATGCCAGATAACAGCCCTTCACATTCTGGAGTTTATCAGAATTCAGGAATACAACATCTGAAGTATCAGGAGAACATCTACTCCTGGATGGCAGATGTTTAACTCAGTAAATTTGTCCCATACTTGTTTAAGCCAAAAATACTCTAATATGACTCCAAAGAAATCTCAATAGCTCCATATATGTAATAATAATAAAGTGCATTAAGTATTTACTACAGGCCAGTGTGTGTGTGTGTGTGTGTGTGCTAATTCGCTTCAGTCTTGTCCGGCTCTTTGAGACCCTATAGACTGTAGCCTGCCAGACTCCCCTGTCCATGGGATTCTCCAAACAAGAATGCTGCAGTGCGTTGCCATGCCCTCCTCTAGGGGCTCTTCCCAAACCAGGGATCAAACCTGTGTCTCTTCCATCTCCTGCTTTGGCAGGCAGGTTCTTTACCGCTAGTGCCTGGGAAGCCCACTATGGGCCAGACGCTTTGTATTATCTTGAACAAAGAAATGATTTTGGTCTCTTTTACCAATAAGGAAGCCATGATTCAGTGAGGCTAAGAACCTTTTCCATGTCTACATTGTTGGTATGGCAGAACAGTGATTGGACTTCAGGTGGCTTTATACCAAATTAGCCTCTTTCAAATACGTTATGCCACCTATGGACATCTTCATGTCTTACTCAATTTTTTGTTTATTTCTTTGCTTTTTTGTTATTATAAGTCTTTTGCATATAGAAGGGAAAGTCTCCAGGGTTCCATTTGCCAAGGCCAGAGAAGGACAAAAGTTAAAGGCTTCATGAGGTTCCCACAGGAAAACTCTTAAATAAGAAGGGAGATAAAATGCCTTAAAATCTTTGTAAGAGTTCCAGTAAGAGATGAGGGAAAGCCATATAGGCATGTTGCAAATCTAGGAGATGGTGGTGGCAGAAACCAGAGCAAAGGCAGTAGAAATTGGAGAGAAACATAGAGTTGAGATATTTCAGAGGCAGAATTGTCAGAACTTGATTCTCTGGACGTGAGGAATGTGGGGGCAGGAGGCTTGAAGGACAGACTTGACTTCTGAGTTGGTCTCTTAGTCCACCAGCACAGACCCTGGGCATGTATTCCATAACTCTCCACAGAGAAAGCCTTAAAAAGGAGTATACTACTTTTCAACAGGATAGCTGGTTATCAACACCATCATGGATGGCTCTCTGATGGAAAAACATTTTGGAGGCTTCGCATGTCAGAAAATGTGTTCAGAGGCTGATGACATTTTTCTTTTAGGAATATCATCTTTTAACCATATATTCAAAGACCTTTCCCATCCAATTTATTATTTTCATAGCTGTACTGCAGAAATGAAAACAAGCATAGATAGGATATATGTGACTATGAAGGGTACCAGTCTTGGAAGAAAGAAATGATACCATGAATCATTGCCTATTGGAACTAAGAGCAGTGAAAAAAATGCTCAAATGAACTGATTTAGGTAGCAGCCCCAGCAGTGCATTCCACAGCACACTCTAGCTGCAGGGAATGAATATTTCAATGGCAGTACACAAAGTTGTGTGTTCTCTGCTAATTCCTTTTTATAAATCATAAAGTTATTGTGTTCTGCCTAATAAATTAGTTTGGATAATAACATCATAAACCTTAAAATAGAAATCATTTGATCAAAAGCAAAATATACCAAGGAAATACATTACCATCTAAAATATTAATAGAGTTAGAACTATTGGGGAAAAAAAAGATTAAGCTCTCAATGAGGTTCCATTTCTCACCATCTGAGCATAAAGATTCACAAGTGCTGATTCAGCATATAGTCTTTTCAAAAAGTCTTAAAAGATTGAACAGATGCTCCTAAAGGTTAGCGAACTTCATTACAAATTGACACTAATTCTTTCTTTTCTTCCCTGTTTTTGGGGTGGAGGGGTAAGAGGCAAGAGGTGGTGAAAGAAGGATCAATTCTATCATTATCAATGGACACACAGGACCAAAAAAATCAAGCTGGCCTCCAGAGGAAGCCAGGAAATTGAGCCTCTCCATCTTCCACCCAGCATAAAAATAGTCTAAAATAAATGGGAGACAGAAATAACAACTTGGAAAATGATTTTGCTGAATGTCTTCCTTTCTCAAGATGTCTGACCACAGCTATGCTTGAAATATTCATAGATGAACAATATTTGCCCAAAAGATGTGGTTATTTTTACAAGGCAAATAAGGAACAATCATTTCCAATTATTTTTAAAAAGAAATGCCAAATAGAATATACATAGGATTTGATCATCTCAATTTTGACAGGCAGAAAGATAAGCATGTTAGGAACCAAACATCATACTTTTAGCTCCTATACATTGTGCCCAAATGAAATTCCTGTGTGGTAAATATGTCTCCCTTTATGTAGCAAAATCCACCCTGAGTCCAACACCATTTTCCTAAAGTCTAATTCCTTTCAACAAGGCACTAAATCTTTTTATTGCAACCACCAAATGTTTTCTTATTGCTAGAAATAGTACACTAACTTTTTGATACATGCTCCAGCTTTCCAAGATTCTGTTGGAAAGAAAGTGATCCTTTATGACATTTTATATCCCGCCCCATTTATTGCTTTCCAGAATTTCTATCATTAATTAAAGGGCCTTCTTTCACCATCCCCTGCCACCAACACCCCCCAAAAAACCTAATCTATTCCCCAACTGCCTATCATAGACTAAATAAAAGTCGGTCTATCACAGCAGCAGGCATGGTCATGCCAATTTCACAGTGTGATTTGTGCACTCATTTCATTTTGAAAATGACCCTGCCCTCCATCTGTCTAAGCCGAATGTCCTGCTTTTTTCAAGCCAGGCCTCAGGAGCAGCAGCACATGAAATAAGGAAGAAAACAGAATGGCCTCCCTCCTGCCCACTTCAGCAGCCATGCTCACAGACAGGGGAAGAAGCACAAAGAGGGGAACCTCAACTGATGCCTGCAGGGATGGGAGAAATCTAGGGGAGAGCACAGGCCTCTATTTTGCTTCCATTCCCAAGAGGCCATTTGAAGGTGAATGCTTTCATGATGCAATACAACCCTGAAAATCAGACTGATTGACTAAAGATACAAAACACAATTTCCCATTTCCATGTTCTGTCTTGTAACCTTGATTTATAATAGCATCTTACCCAAAGTATCAGGTCATACATAAGTATTTTAAAAGACTGAGCCTTTTGGATAATTTTTTTCCCCAAGAGCTAAGTATCAATCAAGCAGGCATGAAGGAGAAGGCACCCTATTCCTTTACTACTGAGCAGCACTAGACAGCATCCCTCAAACCATGTACCTCTTTGGGCTGAAGACTGGAAAGGATTTCAGCAGAGACTGGGTTGGAAGAAGCCTCGGAGTCAGGTTACTGAGTTATGACCAAAGTCTTTCTCAGCTGCTTTCTCTGGGCATCCTGGGTGGCCCACTCAAACCCACTGGAAGGAGTGCAGTGTGTCTTTTACTTGGTATTCACGCAGTGGACAGTTCCGTGTCCAGTTTCATGCTTCAGCAGAACACAACTCTGGCAAACTTTGCAGCAAGGGAGAGGAATGGATGAGAATATGAAGTCAATTTCTTGATAGCATATCATTCAGATGTCCTACTGAAGTCTCTTCTTAGCTATAACAGATGATTAGGAAATTCACCACCTCCCACTCATCACCTCCTTAACTAACATCTGCTCACAGCTGCAACTCAGGGAAGAAAGTTCAAATTCTACCAGCTAAAGTTGCTTGTTTGTTTTAATAGAAAAAATAACAACTAAGAAAGCAAGACACTGTATTCCCTCAAAGCTGGGCCCTTATGTGATACACGTGTGTGTGCTCGGTCGCTTCAGTCTGTCCTACTCACTGCGATCCTATGGACTGTAGTGTGCCAGGCTCCCCTGTCCATGGGACTCTCCAGGCAAGAATACTGGAGTGGGTTGCCACTTCCTTCTCCAAGGGATCTCCCTAACCCAAGGATTGAACCTGCATCTCTTATGTTGCCTGCATTGTCAGCTGAGTTCTTTACCATTAGCGCCACTTGGGAAGCCCCATACTGAGCACTATTATATTCCAAAGAATTTATACACAAATAGACCTAAAGGTAGTAACACAAAATCTAGGGCATCTATTCCAAATACATAAGAAAGGAACACAAGAAAATCCAGCCACAGATTAAGTAGGTTGGAAAGTTAAAAGAGTTAACGGTGCACAGAAAAGGGAAAACTTGAAATGTGCTTCCTCCTCGCCTCCACCCTTCTTGGAAAACACGAGGTTGTAGATTTCTGCAAGGTTTTTCCACTTCGTGGTGAAATATGGAGAGTCAAGGCAGACTACAGGGCCAAGTTTAAACGCTAAAATGAACTTAGTAATATTTGTAGTTACGGAAAAACGGGGGGAGCGGGAGGGGTAGTGCGAGCAGGAGCGGAGGCGCTTGAAACTAAAGCCAAACCTAAGTAGCACATAAACTCCAAGCACTCTTTCCTGCTATCAACCTCTGAAACGACAAAGTAAGAACTCCTGATCGCCGCACTATTTTGTTCTTAGAAAGTGCGCCCACGGGACGACCCAAAGACAGAAAGTCCACTGTAACTCGGGGAGAATACCAAACTGACATTCCTCTTTTGCCATTCCCGTTTCATTCACCAAAACAACGTGAAACAACACCATGTATATGCACTGCACAGTGTCTAAAGGCTCAAAAACGGAAGGGACGTCGAACCGTAAACCTTCCACCTCCGCGCCAGAGACACAACAGGCAGTCAACAATCCTCATTTACCACAGAACGGAAGGTGACCACGACCTCATCTCCCCTCACCCCAGGGTCCGCCCCGAGGAGACTACGCCTCCCAGCATGCAGCGCGGCTACGGCCGCTGGCGGCGCGAACCGGTGCATGCCGGGAAGTAGAGTTTCCGTCTTCGAACGGCCAGGAGGTCTTTCCTCTCGCGTCTAACGCCGCTCACACTCTGGAGTCTTCAGGGACCAGGCCAATAATTGAGATACACACATTAGTAACTCTTTCCAATCTCAGGTTGATCGTTCCGCTGCAAAGTACTTTAGGAGCAACCACCCCCCCTCCCCCAAAGCCCATTAAAAACACCAACCTTCTTCGCAGCCTTCCGTTTCCGGTTGTCTTGTTGCCCTGGTAACGAGCGTAAGCAACCTCGGAGGCGGTTATGGCGGGCCTGGGAGGTGCGCAGATCCCCGACGGGGAGTTCACCGCGGTTGTGTACCGGCTCATCCGGGATGCCCGGTACGCCGAGGCCGTGCAGCTGCTGAGCGGAGAGCTCCAGCGGAGCCCGAGAAGCCGCGCCGGGCTGTCGCTGCTGGGCTACTGCTACTACCGCCTACAGGAGTTCGCGCTGGCGGCCGAATGCTATGAGCAGCTGGGCCAGCTGCACCCGGAGCTGGAGCAGTACCGCCTGTACCAGGCCCAGGCCCTGTACAAGGCCTGCCTCTACCCAGAGGCCACCCGCGTGTCCTTCCTCCTCCTGGACAACCCCGCCTACCACAACCGGGTCCTCCGTCTCCAAGCCGCGATCAAGTACAGCGAGGCAGACCTGCCCGGGGCCAGGAGCCTGGTGGAGCAGCTGCTGAGTGAAGGAGGAGAAGACAGCGGGGGCGAGAACGAGCTGGATGGCCAGGTCAACCTGGGTTGTTTGCTGTACAAGGAGGGACATTATGAAGCCGCGTGTTCCAAGTTCTCTGCGGCCCTGCAGGCTTCGGGCTACCGGCCTGATCTTTCCTACAACTTGGCTTTGGCCTATTACAGCAGCCGGCACTATGCCCCAGCTCTGAAGCATATCGCAGACATTATTGAGCGTGGCATCCGCCAGCACCCAGAGCTAGGTGTGGGTATGACCACTGAGGGCATTGATGTTCGAAGTGTTGGCAACACCTTAGTCCTTCACCAGACTGCTCTGGTGGAAGCCTTCAACCTCAGGGCCGCCATAGAATACCAACTGAGAAACTATGAGGCGGCCCAGGAAGCCCTCACTGACATGCCACCAAGGGCAGAGGAAGAGTTAGACCCCGTGACCCTGCACAATCAGGCACTAATGAACATGGATGCCAGGCCCACAGAAGGGTTTGAAAAATTACAGTTTTTGCTCCAACAGAACCCCTTTCCCCCAGAGACCTTTGGCAACCTGTTGCTGCTGTATTGTGAATATGAGTATTTTGACCTGGCAGCAGATGTCCTGGCAGAGAATGCCCATTTGACTTACGAATTCCTCACACCCTATCTCTATGACTTCTTGGATGCCATGGTCACTTGCCAGACAGCCCCTGAAGAGGCTTTCCTTAAGCTTGAGGGCCTAGCAGGGATGCTGACTGAACAGCTCCGGAAACTTACCATACAAGTGCAGGAAGCAAGACACAATAAAGATGATGAAGCTGTCAAAAAGGCAGTGAATGAATATGATGACACCCTTGAGAAGTACATTCCTGTGTTAATGGCCCAGGCCAAAATCTACTGGAACCTTGAAAATTACCCAATGGTGGAAAAACTCTTCCGCAAATCTGTGGAATTCTGTAATGACCACCATGTGTGGAAGCTGAATGTGGCTCATGTTCTGTTCATGCAGGAAAACAAATACAAAGAAGCCATAGGTTTTTATGAGCCCATAGTCAAGAAGCATTATGACAACATCCTGAATGTCAGTGCTGTTGTGCTGGCCAACCTGTGTGTTTCATATATTATGACAAGTCAAAATGAAGAAGCTGAGGAGTTGATGAGGAAGATTGGAAAGGAGGAAGAGCAGCTCTCCTATGATGATCCAGATAAGAAAATGTACCATCTCTGCATTGTGAATTTGGTGATAGGGACGCTTTACTGTGCCAAAGGAAATTATGACTTTGGTATTTCCCGGGTTATCAAAAGCTTGGAACCTTATAATAAAAAACTAGGAACTGATACATGGTATTATGCCAAAAGATGCTTCCTGTCATTATTAGAAAACATGTCAAAACACACCATCATGCTTCGTGACAGTGTCATTCAAGAATGTGTTCAGTTTTTAGAACACTGTGAACTTTATGGGAGGGACATACCTGCAGTTATTGAAGAAACCCTGGAAGAAAGAACGCATATTGGAAAGAATACAGTCACGTATGAATCCAGAGAGTTAAAAGCTTTGATTTATGATATTATAGGATGGAATATGTAGTAGTGTCTGATAGTGGCCTTATCATAATGGTTTTATATCTCTTTCACTCTTGTTTTTTATCTCCAGTTAGCTAGTGACATCTTTACATTTGTTATATGTTGGACTTTGTACAGTTCAAAATTATAATAAAAATAATTAGTATTTTTAAAAAATCTTCACAAAGTGAAATGTAAGAACATCTAGAAACATTTATGAAAATTCAGAACTGCCTGGGGACACTGTTTCTATTAGAACTTGTTAGAACCCATGTTCCCTCTCTGTTACCATTTGTGCTTTGTATTTTGAGTGACCTGCATAAAGGTTATATTATCCAGGGACTTGGTACTAGTCCTATCAGGCCCAGAACTCTGTAGTTAATGTATAGGATTTCTAGGCTTTTAATAATCGCAGGGATTGTGTGTTCTAATTCATAGTTTGTAATGAATACATATTATATAGCATTAGGATGTTTTTCAGAATTCTCAATATAAAATATAATGCTTTATGTAAACAAAATACCTTACAAAGATACCTTATAATTTTTTTTTGTTGCTGCTGGTTTTTTAATGTGCAAGTCAGTGGGAGACCTTCTGCCCTTAACAAAGTTATGGTGCTGTGGTTTAGAGACAATAAACAGTTGTCGAAGAACTTTACATAGTTTTCTTTTGTTCCACTTGTTAGTACTCTGAATACATAAGCAACATACAGTGTTTTTCATAACTCTGTTCTCCTTTAACAATGAGGAATAGCAGAGGTCCCATGAGAACTCAGTGCTTACTTCCCACGTTTGTATTTGTAATTCAGGATGTTAATGCTGGCGTAGTTTTTGTGTAGTAACCTCTCAGGAAAAGAAAAATCTAAGCTATTTCCATGACCCCACCAAACTTCTCTTCCACCTCCATCACAGATGAAAAGGTCAATTCTGAAACCTCTGGTAGATTCATAATGCTGTGTTATGGCCACAACCCTTCCAATGAAAACCCCACTCATTTTGCTTAGGCATTTTTATTTTCTGAACCATACAAGAGCTTTACCTTGTTTCCCCACCCCTTTTCTTTCCATAAATCTGTCAACCCCAACTCTTGACCTGGCTTAGAGAAAAAAAAAGTAGCTTGAATTATATGAAATTGCTGGTTTTGGAAGTTTTTAAACTATAAAACTAGCAATTTTTTATGGTCCAACCTAATAGTGTTCTACTGAAAAGACAGTGAACTCTGCTGTGATGTTCAGTTCAGTGCAGTCGCTCAGTCAAGTCCGACTCTTTGTGACCCCATGGATTGCATCATGTTAAGGCTTCCCTGTCCTTCACTATCTCCCAGAGCTTGCTCAAACTCACGTCATTGACTCGATGATGCCCTCCAACCATCTCATCCTCCATCGTCCTTCTCCTGTTTTCAATCTTTCCTAGCATCAGGGTCTTTTACAATGAGGCAGTTCTTTGCATCTGGTGGCCAAAGTATTGGAGTTTCAGCTTCAGCACCAGTCCTTCCAATGAATATTCAGGACTCATTTCCTTTAGGATGGACTGGTTTGATCTTGCAGTCCAAAGGACTCTCAAGAGTCTTCTCTAACACAGTTCAAAAGCATCAATTCTTCGGCACTCAGCTTTCTTTGGTTCAACACACATCCATACTGGAAAAACCATAGTTTGACAGAACTTTGTCAGCAAAGTAATGTCTCTGCTTTTTAATATGCTGTCTAGATTGGTCACAGCTTTTCTTTTAAGGAGCAAGTGTCTTTTAATTTCATGGCTGCAGTCACCATCTGCAGTGATTTTGGAGCCCACCAAAATAAAGTCTCTCACTGTTTCCCCAACTATTTGCCATGAAGTGATGGGACTGGATGCCATGATCTTAAGTTTTTTGAATGCTGAGTTGAGATGATGATTTTTTTTTCCTTCAAGGAGAAATCACTTAGCCACATAGGTACCCATACAGGGACCCACATAGGTTCCCAGCATAAATCCTCTGTAGCATGACCTTCTGGGTGCTCAAATTCTACTAGATCAGAAAATGGCTTATTATGAAGTCCAACGATTTTGAATTTATAGCAATTTTAATCTTAATTACATAAGCTGATACCATTTAGCACTGATGTTTGAACCCACATTGGGAGGACAATCAGTGTTTAATGACCCCTTTAGTGCATCCCTTAGTGCAATTCCATCACTGGGAAATGTTCTTTAACAACCTCTGTGCTAAAAGTCTTGTGGCTTCATTGTGCAGTAGCTCTGTGCCCTCTCAATCTTCATAGCCCCTTAACATTTGGAAAGTAAATCAATTGAAATCTTATTTTTAACAGCCATGTTTTAAAAAATAAGGGTTTTTTTTGCATATTTCCTCAACTTTTTTCTTAAAAAAAAAAAAAGCAGAAAGTGTAAGTAATGTTAACCACCCAAATGTTTTCCAGATTCCCTTTTGCAAATAGCTCAGTCTTTACTCAACCACACTTTATTTACCCAGGTGCTGTGTGTTTGTGGTTTGCATGTATGTGTAATTTAGCCTTTCAGAACATAAAAAGCTTTTCAGAACAGTTTTTAACCCCTTGCCGCTAGGCAGTTGGGATTTCCTGGTTAGTAATGCATCAGGAAATCCTGACTGGTCCTACCACTGAAGGAAGGAATAAAGGTCAATTATGGCATTTGTCCCCTTCCTTACACAAGCTCTCCAGAGAGGTACCCACCAGAATTGATAGATCATGTTGCTGCCTGGCAACAGCCAAGCTTCCTGAATCAAGCCTACAAAACTGGCCAGCCCTCAGAGCCCTGGACGAGACTGTGAAGATCTAACTCCCCAGGCACTTACTGTCCTATAGTTTTAGGATATATTTATTTTAAACTCGCCTTCAAAGTACTCACCTCTATCTATTGATTTCAGTAGGCAAATAACTTTATGATGACTCTATGTTGCCATTTGAACAAAGGCATTCATACCTAAAGCTTTTTTGTATGCTCCCAGAACTTCATGGACTCAGTGCTAAAAGCACTTTTCTCAACCAAAAAAAAAAAAAATTTCCCTTTATTTCTTCAGTTTTTTACTCCTTTAAGATTTTTTCATAATACCTGCACAGTATATTTTAGAGGACTACATCCATTATTTCAGTCTCAGTCAACCCACCTCCTCACACATTCAGAATATAAGCATGTTGTACCCAAGTGGTTATTTCCATTTTCTCAGACATGAACAAAAACTTGCTCTGTGCAGAACCACCAAGTAGATTCATTTGATCAGTGACAACACGCCTACAAAAGGATTCACATTCCTCATGATGGCCCCTCTTTGAATTTGGCCTTAGCTGTGGCCAAGATATTCGCATCAATGTTATTTGTGAAGGTCAGGTGTACAGTGGCTAACTCTGACCCATTCATGAGAAGCAGACAACTGGGAATAGGGAAAACTGCCGTGATGTTTGGCAGAGAGCACCTAGCACCGAGACGGCTTTAATCACAGACACTCCCCCCCAGAGGTGTGAAACAGGAACGTACAGGCATGGCCTCTAAGAACTCAGAGGAGCACCTCAGATGGAATCCTAACAGAACTGTCAGAGGTTTGGCAGAACAGAACTGTGAGGTTATTAGAAAAATGTGTGTGTAGAAGGCTATGGGGTAGATGCCCAGATAAATAAGCTTACAAGGAAAAGCAAGACAAGAAAGGGCAAAGGAAAAAAAAAATTTTAAGAAAGGGCAAACGGCTTGGAGAAGCTTTATAGGAGTAACTTTTTGAGCCTTCTGCCATATAGCCATAGCTCGCACTCATTTCCACACTGGCATTTGGAGGGTTAGCAGTGCTCGAAGTCTAACCTAGGTAAGCGGTGTATGGCTGTCTGCACTACCTGATTTAAAAAAAGATAACATCACCAAAGACAGATCTTTCATTTCTAGTGAATAGCAGCATTTTTAAATACAACCTTTTGTCTTACGTTCCTCAGTCTTTTTTTTTAATGACTACCAGCGATCTGGAAACATCTGGGAGATTGTGCTTTCCTGAAAGTGCCTTCTCCCACACTGAGCAGCTTCCTAGCAATGGTGTAACTTGCAGCTCACTACCCACCATTCACTAACTGCCTCTCATTCCGTGTTGATCTACAGCCAGGACTAATGTGACATTTGGAGATTTTGTTTTCATTTACTGGGCTATACCCTTAGTATTAGTCAAACAACACATTTTGTGATGAGCTTGTAACTCTGGGTTCTTGGTTGTCCAACCACATAACCACCATGGCTATAGCCACCAGATTCTAAATTTATACCTTCCTTCTAACTGTAAAATATATGCAACTTTTTGAGTACCTTAATGTTGCTCAAATCCCTTCAGCAGCAACCTTAATTCTTAAGTTAGGAGCTTTAAGGAACTGTGAATTTCCCAAGAACCTAGATTGGTTTTAGATCATAAAAAAACATTTCTTTAATCTTAGTTTTCAACTTCTAGTCTCCCTATAGGAAGATATATAACTTAGGGTAATAGGTTATTCTTACATTTTTAAGTACAGCTCAAAGGAATACAATATAAAAATTATAAAAATGCAAATTTATTAAATTCCTCAAACACAGCACTTCCTTTTATGAGTTTCATATTAAACCTATAAAGCCATCATCACAGGACCTTGTGGATTAAACATTTACAGAGCATGACAGCACCTGGGACAAAAGGCTTCCTGGTATTTCTATGGCACGTAGTCATGAAGATAGCAGTCTTTCCTCTCTACTTAGAAGACTCTGTTTCCTTACTTGTGGTCTTCAGTGGAAGGCAATGACTAATAATCTACTTTGAAAGGCAGAAATTCTGTATACATTTGACTTCTGACTGACTACACAGCACAAACAGCCTCGAGCAGTGAAGAAGCCAGCACAGAGGCACTTGATTTTGTCAGACCTGGCTCCATCTTCTGGCAATGCCACTTCCCGGCTACTAACAGTGGGTGTCATTCATCGTCAGTAAACCTCAGCCGGGCTCCTCAGGTGGCACAGTGGTGAGTATCCACCTGCCAATGCAGGAAATGCAGGTTTGATCCCTTGGAGAAGCAAACGACAACAAAACACTCCATTATTCTTGCCTGAAAATTCCATGGACAGAGGAGCCTGGCGGGCTAGTCCATGGAGTCACAAAGAGTCGGACATGACTGAGCGACTGAGCAAACCTCAGTTATTTCACTGGTAAGAGGGGGACAATACCACCCACTTTACAGGGCTGTTGTGATTACAATCAGAACTTCTTGTCTAGGGTTAAGTGCCCAGCAGTGTCTGGCTAATAGGGGGAAATTAGAAAGTTATTAATGCAATAATCAATTCTAGGGTAGTGCATCCTAAGTCACTTTAGTCATGTCTAACTCTTTGTGACCCTATGGACCATAGTAGCCCATCAGGCTCTTCTGTCCATGGGATTCTCCAGGCAAGAATACTGGAATGGGTTGCCATGCCCTCCGTCAGGGGATCTTCCCGACCCAGGGATTGAACTCATGTCTTTTATGTCTCCTGCACTGATAGGCGGGTTCTTCACCACTAAAGACATCTAGTGTTAGGCAAAAATACAGACTCAATTAGAATCTGGAGACGGCAATGGCACCCCATTGCAGTACTCTTGCCTGGAAAATCCCATGGACAGAGGAGCCTGGTAGGCTGCAGTTCATGGGGTCTCGAAGAGTCGGACACGACTGAGCGACTTCATTTTCACTTTTCACTTTCATGCATTGGAGAAGGAAATGGCAACCCACTCCAGTGTTCTTGCCTGGAGAATCCCAGGGACAGGGGAGCCTGGTGGGCTGCCGTTTATGGGGTTGCACAGAGTCGGACATGACTGAAGCAACTTAGCAGCAGCAGCAATTAGAATCACTCAGACTCAGTCAGAAGGGACATCAGAGATTTTTTATTTTACAAAAGATATTAGGCCCAAGTAGGAAAAGTGACTTGTGGTTGGCAGATAAAAATTGAGCATCCACATAATTTCCAGACTAGAACACTTTCCACCGTGTTCTTAGACTTAGAACTCTAATTTTTCCTAAGTTATTTTATAGCTTATAGCAACACATTTCAGTCATTTAAAAAAAAATTATCTTTCCAGCTCTAATGTGGGCACAATACGGTACAAAGGATGTAGTAGAACTTCGGAAGAATGGATTTAGAGGTTTCCATCAGGCAATACTACACCCAATCAACAGACATCAGAAAATGCAGCACAAGTTGACTTTGCAAGTATATTGAAAAAGAAAGAGGCCCCTGAGGACAAACACACACAAAAGTAAATGTGATAGCAGTAAGATCCCATTTGTTTTTCTGATAGGGTAGCACAGGAAACTGGAGCAGTAAGGTTTATCAAAGGATTTCAGTCTGGCACCTGGTTAAATCAAGTAGATGTAACTGTATGTTTAGTGTCTGTCTGGCATAAGCGTTGATTCACTGAAAGAAAGCCTATTTGTTGACAAAATGCAAAAATAGAGGTGAACAATAGCATGCTAAGTGGAAATGCTAGCGCCCTGACCCTTGAATGCTCTTTCCTGGATGTGTTATTGGGCAGGCCCTGGCTATGAGTTCCAGAGACCTGCCATTACTTGGATAAGAATCCAGAACTGTACATGTCTGGATTCTATTGCTGTCCCAAAGCTGGATGCGGCAAACAATATTCCTTGTAAGAGCCAAGAATCTAAAATTTTGAAAAATCTGCAACTAAATAGAGTAAGACACAAATTTTAGTAAGAATAAATATAAGTAATGAGGCTTTATATATATATATATATATTTTTTTTTTTTTTTTTTTAAATCAGCCTCCATGGAGATGTGGCGAAAATGTAACATGCAAAAAAGACAAACTGTTAAATTCAAGGTCAGTGTGAGGTGCGAGTGCAAGGTCCAGCAAAGATGCATGAGTGACTAAAAAATATTGGAACAAGGAATGAGGAAATCATTGGAACTATTCTGGAACATGTAGGTCCTGACAACTCATTTTAAGAACATCAAGTAGGCATATATGGAGACAGATGAGGATGGTGAAGGGTCTAGAAGTGACAGGAGCAACAGTTGATTGGAAAAATCTAGGGGAACATGAGCTGTTTTCAAACATTTGAAGAGCTGCCCTGCAACAGAGCAACGGCACAATCTTTATGACTAGATGAGACAGAAGTCACATTAATGGACAGGACACAGATTTTGGTCTAACAGGCAAAAACCTATGAATTCTGGAAGATTTCAGAAACGGGGAAAAGGCTTGCTAGAAAGGCAATAAATTCCCATGTGGTCACAGCAAATGTTCAGGAGGACTAGGTTATCTGTTTGTGGCCTGGGGGGATGGAAAGATTCGGTAGCAATTATATTTGACCAAAAGTAAGACGAGATGATTTCTAAGGTTCATTCAGACTGAGCCTTATATGAGCCAAGTAGAAAACTCCTTTAACTAACTATAACTAACTTATTATTTAGGGCTATAATCTTGAAATGTATCAAGTAAGACTGGGTTTAACAAGTTCAATCCCTAGTTATTTCAGAGTCCACACAGCTCCAACCTTCCCTCCAGCGGGGGAACCACAAGCAGGGCCAAATCAGCACCTGCTCACTGGTCATTCACTCCTGGAGAAGACTGCTTACAGGAAGAGACTGTGTCCTTATTCTCTTGAGGATAGCATGAAGCTGTCAACAAAGATTAAATGAAATCAACAAGAACAAAGCAACAATTTCTGTAACAATGCATGGTTTGGGTATTGTTTTATTATTTTTTCCCCAGCACATCTTAAAAATCACACATGGGCATTTACTTATAGAACAGTACAGTCTAGGAAAAGCAGTAAAAGGAGAATCCAAACATACATTGAAAGCACAGTAAACAGATTGTGTATTGAGCCCTTTGGAAAACAGTATGGCTCAGTCTGAACTGACAAAGCTATGTTGGAATCCCTTAGCAATTTTCCTTCCCACTACATACCCACTTTGAAGACTATCAGTGTAAAGAGAAGAACTGTTTGTATGCATTAGTTACAGCAGTATAATGGCTTACATACAAGTGCTTACCCATGTGTAGTTCCCAAAAGGTGACTACAGTACTGGCAGGAAAGATGCACTGCCTTGGAGGAAGACTCGGGATAAGATATTATTCAAGTCAAGTTGTCTCAGAGCCAAAGTATTTCACAGGCTTAGCAAAAAAAGGACAAAAATTAAGAAACATGACCTACACATATTTCTCATAAGATTTATCATTGTTCAGAAACAGAAATATTTATTACTCTGAAGGCACCATCACACAAAAAATGACTGACACACAACATAAGGAATACGAACCCCACCCCCTCCCCGACTCCAGGCTCTGCTCCTCAGGGAGCTGTGTGAGCAAACAGCTAAAATGTATAGTGGGTGTCTTCATGACACAGTGAATATGCCACGTCGGCCGAGCCACATTTTAGGGCTAAGCTGGGACAGCAGGAGTGAAAATGCAAGAAAGTACATGTAAATTCCACTGACTGAATAGGTGTACGTAAGAGTACAGGTCTACCACACGATTAGTTCAATATGCAAGAATAGGTGATTGAAACCAACACTGTGGAAGGATCTTCCATGTTTCTACACACGACTTAATTCCTGATGTGTTCTCGAAGAGGAATCGCTTTGAACTGCTACACAAGCTCTGTCTTTAAAGACTTATCCTCTCCCACTCATTTTAAATAATGGCTATTTCATGGAAGGGGGGGAAAAAAAACATCCCAACAAGGCACTGTATGCTTTGGGGGAATATTCTTTAAATAGCTCAAAAAATAATTATTTATAGAAACTGTATACCAGCACAAGTGTTTCATGTCCTTCTTGGATATGTGAACAAGACTGCTTTAGTGGTTAAACAACACGTTTCATCATAGGGTGCTCACAAAAAACACTACCAACAATAAGATGCCTTAAAAACATGTACATATACTACTTAGAAACCCACACTAAAACATTTGTTTCCTTTCTCTCTCTCTCTCTCTCTCCTTTCGAAGTTCAGAGTATTTGAAAAATGTTCTTAATGATACTTAATGTATTATCTTCTTCCTTGTGGGGAAGAAAAAGTATAAAGTTAAACTCCTTAGGGAAGCAAAACAAAATCTTTTCAAGCTTACAGAATTAAAGTTACTTAATTCTGTGATGGTTCTTTGGCTTCAGTGGTCCTTACTCACGTTTCTTAAGGAACTGTTGTGGTTAGAAGAGCACATAAGTGCTCATTCTCTGAGGATCTTCCAAAGTTCAAATGGGAATGCTTCAGGTTCACAGGAAACTAAACACCTCCTAGGAATATAACATTGATTTAAAATAATTAGAGAGTAATTAAACCTAGCTAACAACATGCTCAGCTATAAATCCAAAAGGATTTAGTTATATTTAGGTTGTACTTGATTATGCTTCATTAATAAAATTACAAAAATTTTGTTTTCAAATTGGTGGAAATATGAAGAACTAAAATTGAAAGACAAACCCAGATGCAAACAAAAGAACAAACACCTTCATACTCCCTTTGAAGAAAAAAAATCTCTTAGACCCAGGTCCATTTTATTAACAATATAAGTTTCTATAATCTGGTGACATTACAGGTAGCTTTTTACAGTTAAATTTCATACTAAAGACAAACAGTTGGCTTAGGGAGAAGAAAGCTGAATAACTTACATACTTTATGTCACACACTGTATTTCAATAGTTTAAAACAATCTTTTACACTTCCTGGATTTCAGCATCAATGTATATGAAATTAGTAAGGATTAAACACATATATTGACAGGTGGCTCATCTGGGAATGTGAAGACTTCAAGCTTCCAGAACTCGTTAAGCCAAAGGTGGTTCTGGATTCTTCAGTCCTAACCTGGCACTTCTTATTTTTGGCTTTTCACACACCATGAGTTAAACCCTAATTAAAATTAAAGTTGCTAAAGATTAAGTGGTAACAAAAAGTTATTAAAGCTGTCTTTAACTCCTGTCTCAGTGCTTCTTAAAATGTAGATATGCTTTCCACAGAATTCCACCTTGGTTGCTTCAAGCACCTGCATGTGCAGTTTATGCATCAATGCATAATAAATATTTGTGTCCTATGTTTACATAGAATAAATGCTCAACCAAACTCAGCCCATTGGAGCAGCTGAGGTTACAGGCTTCAGCTTGGGACCACAGGGCTTTTCTGATCAACTATAGTTAGGAAGTAGAAAATACAAAAGAATATGACAGCAGAAAATCACTGGAGGCAAAAGTCATTTTCAAAAATGCAAGCTAGGACTTACTTAGCAGTTACTAAAGGGATATTCTAAAAGAGGTTTTCTTGTAACCACCTGCATCTAGTTTAATACACACACTGATAGAAGCTCATCCTTCACTGCATTTTTGTTTTCCAAAATACATCAACACAGCTATGTATACCAGAAGGCTTCCAGCTTCATAATTAGCTTTTAGGTAAGAGTACTAAGAAAACTCCCAATTCCTCAACATAGGAAAGAATGTAATCCTCCTTCTTTGTGGTAAAATGCTGGGCACAGTAAACATGTGGCTTTTGCAATTCTAACTAAAACTAAAAAAGCTCATGTTACTTAGTAAGACTAATAAACTCACTTATACATTGTAAAGTGCACCAAACATTAAGGCAACCATTTCTCTAAGGGTCAATAAAGCTTGTTCATACTGAGTCCTTAGTATTCAATGCCATTTCTCACTAGCAGCAATTCCTATTCCCACTAAAACGCCAACTCAAATGTGACATCATCAAATAAAATATAGCTAATTTTAGAAAGACAAATCAATGTTACACAGTCCTGAAAACCAAATAGGCTACATAAATAAACTTATTCAAGCCTCACATAAGCAACATCCTCTGGCTTTAACTTTTATGAAGCCATTTTCAGATATTTCAGAAACAGGAGGCAAGGTTTTAAGTGCTTCTGTGTGTATACAAGAACTCAACTCTCTGCAGACACTAAGTATATGCTCAGGCACCTCTCAACAGCAGGAGTGTGGAAGCAGGGAAATGCTTTCTGATTTACTAAATCAGAACGAAACAGTACTGACAAGTGTTCATATGTTTCAATATCATCCCTGTAGAAATGATTCAAACTGCAAAATGTAGTCACTACAAAATCAAGGTTGGGGAGTCAGGCATGCATCAGAGAAGAAAAACAAAAGCATAAATCACTAATTTCCATAAGGTTCATGTAGAATAATGAACCAACAATTTCAGGTGTTACATTTCCTAATCCTGAGGTTGCTGAAACCTGAACTCCCTGGAAAAGAATGTTATAACAATCACGTGCAAAGGAATGGATCTGCTTATGAATCTATGTTTTATTGTAAAAATATTACTCAGAAACATGTATACACGTCAGTGAGATATTAGTACTGTATTAAATTTTACATTTTGATCACCAATTAGAGAAATTAGTTTCCTGAATAGATGCATTTTATAAAGCTGAGATTCTTATAACCCTAGAAGCAAGTGTTAATTTCCTCATCAGGTATCCAACTATTTCAAATATCAAGGGCTTGAAGCAAAGATCTGCTGGAAATTTTCTAATTAAAAATAAATCACCAGTGAAGAGAGGCAGCATCTAATAAATAATTATTTTGTTTTTGTTAAACTAGTATTGCAATTTTATTTGCTTACAGATTTTAAGTTTATTAGTTTCAGGCCAATTTTTTTAAAAATTATTTATCACTTTGAAGACTTAAAAATATCACTTTGTCAATTTTAGATTTTCACTTTTCTGGTTAAGGCTACATCAGATATAAAAGGTATCAAACTGCCCAAAAATACTTTGGAGCTGTTGCTACATAAACAGTGTGTCCTTTTAAAGGATCGTCTGCATTTTGACTTACATTAGCTGATCAAATATTAATTTTAAAAAAATTATCAAAAGTTAGATATTGCATTAAGAAAAGAATCCATCTCAAAATGTGAATCATGAACCTTGACAGTGATTCAACGTAACTATTTAATATGCAGGTTTGAATGTAAAAATGTTTGCTATGTGTGGTTAATGTTCTATTATTTAAGAAATATGATATTTCAAACTTTTGATTATGTCATTTGTATTAATAACTACTGTTTTAAAAATTTAGGTTAAACCAGTAATTCAAAAAAGGCATTAAACCATTATTAAAAACTAAATTGAAACTCTACTTTTATATGGAAATTTTTCATGTTGTTTGGGCTAATTTTTTTTACAAAAAGGTTTTTTCTCATTGAAACTATTGAGGTTTTCCTATTTCAGTAGCTGAATGATGACTGCATTTCTTCAGCCAAGCAATTCTTTGAACTGGAGACATTCAGTGTAAGGAGTCTTCCTTCTTCCGCTCCTCTGGCAGTTTCTCCTGCATCTCAGCAACAAGAATGTGAAATGAGAAACATCGGTACTCTAAACTGAATAAAGGCATTTCTTTCATGGTAAACCTTTTCTTCACATACAATGAAAGAGACATCAGCTTTCCTTATAAAACATATAAAAAATGAATTAGGATATAACCATATGTTATCTCAGTGATACAAATTCAACTCATACCTCAGCAGAAACAGAAATATGGAGAACAAAAGATGTCCCCTGACAGAATAAATCATCCTAATGATTTAACGTTTCATAACTGGATACTAATTTCAAAGAAAAACGTAGGCAAGCATCTTACAGAACTGGAGGCATCCTAAATAAGAGGTTGCCTAATGCTCTTTCATAGGTATTTTCCCTTAATGGCCTACTCACACTAGTAATGCACTCTTAAAAAAACATACATGTATATAACTCCTCAGTGGAATCCTTCCCTACATAGCTGCTTCCCAGAAACATTCTTTTAAAAAGCGGGCAGGCGAAACAATAGATGACACCAAAATCTGCCTTTGTTCCCCAAGAAGAAACATCAATACAGAACAGCTGGCAGCATCCTCCTCTGAAATAACAACTGGTAGCCAGCCTTGTGCTGCCTGACTGAAATTTGAAATGACAACCAGTTGGCTGTACACTAACGCACCTACAATGAGAGAGATTTAGGAATACCATCTGTCAATCCATAGATGCAGAAACAAAACAAACTACAGAATGAAACAAACTTATTTTAAACCAACAAACAAATGCAGCTGAAATAAAGTCCATGATATATTTGATTACTGGTATAACCATAGTTAAAGACTTAAAAGTGACATTTTTCTTAGCAATAGTAACGGATTTATAAAAGGTTTCTGTTTCCAAAGATGTTATTGGGGTCCACATATTCCTTGACAGACTTCAGCATCCCAAAGCCGACATCAGAGATACTTTCCTTTAGCCACTGCTTCCGTAACTTGCCCACTGAAAAAACAAAATCAAAAATGCTTCAATATACACTACGATGGTGGAAACCAATCAATCTTGCGACCATGAATGAACAAACACTGTGTGATAAATGCTTTTATTCAAAAATGAGAAATGTTTTGCTTTATTTGATTTATTGAGCCCACCAGACTATCAAGCTCATTAAGCCCAATGTATTCCCACGGGAAGCCTGTGCTCCACAGTGTCTCCTTTCTCTGCAGACTATAAAATGGAGATGGAGGAAGCTTGGACTGAGATTATGGCCCATTTTACAAATAACAAAATGAGAAAAACATGCATTCTAAAAGAACCCACCTCTGTCTGGTCTTTACCAAAACATGCCAAAGTTTCAGAGAAAATAAAATTAACTAAAGAAAACACACCCAGATGATTTTTTGGGGTATACTAAAGCAAAAATGACAAGATATACATATCCATAAAATATTCTGAGAAGAACAAAATCTTTTTAAAAATTGAAAAAATCTGAACTTTGGGCTTAAGAAAAAAAATCTGGTTATGAAGCTTTCCATTTACATTTTCTTTCCATGTAACTTTACAATAAATTTGCATGTTCAAATAATGGTTATTTTTCTTCCTATTGTTTTTCCAGAATTAGAGTTTTTTTAATCACTGAATAAATCAAATACCTAAACCATCTTAAATAATAATGATCAGATTTTACATACTATATGTTTCCCTTCTTGTTTTCTAAGTCCTGCTAATTTATTCTGAGAATAATGAATACAATAGTTAGCAGCATAAATTATATTTTAAAAGGCATTCAATGAAAAACATAATCTTTTCTAAATAGAACTTTTGTAAGAAAGGATATATACTTAATCCATAAAAGAATTCTGAAACATCAACTTGCTGTGGCACTAAAAGGCAAAGCAAGATACTGACTTATGTGTGGCAAAATGGATAAACCTTATTTATGGCTAGAATTATTTGTGGTCAGTACTTGTCAAATGTATTATTGCAATAATTGAATTCAAATGGTCATTTTCCACAAATGTTCATTAATGATCTAAGTCATCAACAATGATTTAATTGGCCAACTAAAATGGGAAAGCTTCTTTCATTAAAGCATTCAGCCTGTCATTCTAAAATGCACTCCCATTTATCAGGCTGTAGTGATACACCATAGTATCTGCCTTTTGGAAATCTTAAATACCATTTTAAGCTCAAATCAAACCATCTTTTCTGTCTAGTTTCCCAGGAAACCATCAATTGTCATTAAAATAATAAATAGCATGACATTTTCAGAAAGCAAAATATTCTGCTTGGCTTCTGGAAATATAGAAGTACTGCTGGTATTAAGAAGAGGGAAAATGCTCTACAGCAGGAGAAAAAAAATCTTAAATTCAAAAGAAAAATTCTGTTTAAGAAAGAGTTTTAAAACCAGAAGCTGAATGTACAAATTCCTATTCATGCCATCTCTACCACTGAAAGATGTTCTACCAGGTCCTCCTACCATCTCCCTAAGGGACAACTCACCACAATGCCTCAGCCTGAGTTTTCTCATCTGCAAAGGGATTAGAATCTACAGGATCTTTTCACCTCAAATATCCGATGATTTTAACACTTAAAGTTACAAATCAGTTATTTCCAGATTTGCTCCAGGGTATTAAAAAGAAAACAAACCTACTCTGTGAGTGGTAAAAGTGTCATTATTTTAAGCCACCAACACTGAGGCAACTCAGGAGAGTGGGGTGAAAAGCAGTCAATGCCAGTCTCCACTGTTATCTGTAATATAGTTTCACTGAATGTGTCCTGTGGTTATGGATGTAATTGTCCTGAAAAGACTGCAAACAACTGCTCCAACAAGATGGAGCACATTAGAACCACAGCAGGATGCCCAACAGCTAGCTTGTCTGCCTGGTTTTACACCTCTAGTAATAATGCAATTCCACAAGGAACTGAACCATCGTCTGAGAAGCCACCCAACAGTCATTGCATATTTAATGAAGTCACTCACCAAGCGCTGGAAAACAGAAGGTGCTTGGAGTGCATCATTAGTTCTGTCAGAAGGATAATTTACACATCTATCTTGTCAAATTTTCTATGGTTTATACTTTTACAATAATCAATCTAACATACATTTGATTAGTGAACTAGAAAGTAAAAAAAAAAGGCAGTTCAGGCAGCATAGCTGTGGCCCCTCATAAACATATCTGATAAAAGAATTTAAGCCCTTGATGGTTTGATGGCAGAGGTCTGTGAGTTTCTTCTGTTAGTGATAAGAAAATTTAAACTGAAGTCAGAAATCACAATTTATGCAATTAAAGGGATGAGAAATCTTTTTGGTTTTGCTTAACAATTTAAGTCAACTACACTACAGGACAAATGTACAAACAGAAAATAGAGCTTAAGCAGAAATGCTTAATGAGCATTTATAATAAGAGATTATTAGAAACAGTCTTCATAAAATTCTAGAGAACCTTCTCTGGCTGCCTCAGATGAAATTAATAAATTAAAACACAACAATGAAACATCAAAGGCCCTAATCCCAAAGGGGAGATCATACTTGAAAGTAGAAGACTTTTATTTTTTAGAGCTAAACAACAGCAATAATAATGCCATTTGTACAGTCTTTATTTTCATTGCTAGGAATTTTAGAAATTAGTCGGTTAGACTGATCTGGATATATGTAACACATTTGTGTGCATTAACTATACAGTAGCTGCTTAAACATTACAGACTCATTTTCAGAAAAGGTAGAAACAACATTCTGTCCTTTATGCAACATGACATACTAAAGGGGAGAATGGATGAATGAAAACAGCAAATAACAGATGGTCAAGACTATTTCAACATTTCTTGTATGAATAGCTATCTATGAAAAGGCTTGTGTACATTCACACTACATGAAGCTTATTCCTCCTTCCAGACCTAGATTATCTGATGTGTGGGGGGTATTCATGACTACTGACTCAAATACATCCCTTTGACTTCTGATTCTCTGGAAGTATAAACCTAGCTTGAGAGCCAACAGTAGAGCTAGAAAAAGCCAAGTCCATCATTTCTCAACGTAAGAAAAAGACCCTGTATTCCACAATTCACATTTTTTCTATATATTCAATGTTCAAAATGTTCAAGTCAGGTATTTAAGAGTCTTAACTATATTTTAAAAGATACAAAAATCATAAGCCAGTCAAATAATAAACATTACAGAAAAATAATGGGAGGAAATTCTTTTTCTGCTTAATTAAGAGTGGAGTTCACTTTTTTTTAGAATTTCTCATAAATACAGACAGAATAAAATAAATATTTTGTGTTTGTCCCACAATATACAGTACATATTAAAAATTATACTTTTGGAACAGAGAAAATAGAAGCTTTTGGAACACAGAAATAGAAGCTTTGAAATCATAGGCTCAACAGTCCTCTCTGGATGTTAACAGCTCCAAGAAAGAATATACTTTGTGTGGAAATCAACAGAAAAGCATAAACTGACCTGTGTACAAGGGGGACAGGCAATGGGAGTCGTGTATGGAATATGTGGACACAGTGGCCAGTCTAGCCACCAAAAACTATTTGGAAGGGACAAAAGAATTAGCAGAAACTACCAAATAATCTCACCTTAAAAGGGACACATCTAGTGTCTGCTAGCCAGAATTCTTTTCAGCTAAATTAAAAACTTCTGAATTATGGAGTTGATTATAAGGTTGAAAAAATCTATTATACATTAAATTATGAAATGGGCTGGACTTTTAGAAGATTACTGAAGCTAAAGCCTAGAATCAGAATTTAGCCAAAGTTAAAAAAACCTGACCATTATTTTAACTGTATTTTGAAAGCTCTAGTTTAAGCATCTTTTTAACACTATTCTACAGGTCATTTAAAAAAGAAACACCCAGCTTTTAAAGACACATGAGATGAGACAATGACTATCCATGAGTCTAATTTAATGCTTATGCTCAGTCATGTCTGACTCTGCAACCCCATGGACTGTAGCCTACCAAGTTCCTCTGGACTGTAGCCTACCAGGATCCTCTGTCCATGGGATTTTTCAGGCAAGAAAAATGATGAAATGGGCTCTTCGTTTAGAAATGGGTTACCATTTCCTCCTCCAGGGAGCTTCCCAACCCGAAGATAGAATCTGCATCTCCTACAATGGCAGGCGGATTCTCTACCACTGAGCCACCTGGGAAGCCCTGATTTAATGTTTAGTGGATACTTACAGTCATGTTTGATTTCTTTATTAAAGTCATCTGATTTATTTTCTACTACTAATGACACTTCTAATATCAAGATGAAAAATTCATAGATACCATGGACTTTTAACAAAGCAATTAAAAAATCTGGTATAAGATTCTTTTCTTATTAAATATTTTTAAATGTCATTTTTCTCTATGCTAAGGTTTTACCTGTGTAGTTTACAGAGCAGCTCTAAGATCTTACAGATCCTTGAATAGGTCTTTAGAGATTATGAAACAGGAAGAAAATCTGAATGACCAAGATGATAGCAGAACACACTGAGCTGGATTCGAACACAATCAAGTGTTAATTCTGCTCTGTGTCCCCAGAAGATGGATTGACAAGCTCAAAATTTAAACTAAGTGGCAGTTAATGCCCATACAACTGAGCTGAAAGCAAGTAAGCAGACAAAATAACATAAGGGCAGAAAAGGATAGAAAACATCACATGCTCCTTGAAGGGTCATGTTTTATTCACTTTTGCAGTCCTGTGCCATAATACAGGGCTTCTCTGGTGGCTGAGACAGTAAAGAATCTGCCTGCAATGTGGAAGACCCAGCTTCGATCCCTGGGTCAGAAAGATCCCCTGGAGAAGGGACTCCAGTAGTCTTACCTGGAGGATTCCATGGACAGAGGAGCCTGGTGGGCTACAGTCCATGCGGCAGCAAAGAGTCAGACACAACTGAAGGACTAACACTTTCACTTTCCACAATACAGGGTATCAACACAGTAAGAATAAAAAAAGTGTCAGTTAAACTATAATGAACCACAGTTATCTATAAGCCATTTTAGATAAAGAGTAGGGATGCAAATATCCAGTCTGGGTTTCTTTACTTTCCTTTGGTTTTATCTGCCTTGCATTCTCTATATTCTGACATTATTTCTTAGATATACTCAAGAGTTCTTCTATGTTAGCTAAGACTGGAGAAAGAATGTCACAGAACCTCACTCGCTTCCTTCAAATGTCTAGGAGCCTTTGGACTGTATCAACAGTTCTCAATAGAGACAATTTTGCAACACAAAGGACATTTACCAATGTAGAGAGACATTTTTGGTTGTCATAATTTGGACAATGTTACCAGAATCTAGTGGGTAGAGGCCAGGGATGCTGCTAAACATACTACAATGCGTAGGACAGCCCCCACAACAAAGAATTATCTAGCCAAAATATCAACAGCGCCAAGATCAGGAAATCTTGGACCATATATTTCCAAAGGTCCATCTCCCAGGAGCCCAAATAATTTCCATAAAAACAAACATATCTTCACTGCTACAATCAACTGAATTAGGAGAAGTGGCTCCTGCTATTGTAAGGTGACCTTGTTTCAAATTTGAGGCTACTAACCAAACTGAGGCTACCCACTCCAGTATTCTGGCCTGGAGAATTTCATGGACTTAGCCCATGGGGTCACAAAGAGTCAGACACGACTGAGTCACTTTCACTTTACCAAACTGAAAGAAATTCTGGAAAAAGTGGTAGAGCAGATATAAATTATACTCAGAAAACCTGCCATTAATGACAAATGCTAGTTTATTTTAGAACTTAACTCCTGAAGACCTGAATCTAATTTCTACTGAAAAAAATTTTAAGTCATATTTTTGGGCCATTTTCCCAGCCAATGTGTGAAAATATATATGAAATAAAGCTTCACAGCACTGATCAATAGGATTTTCTGTGATGACAGAAATGTTCTGCATCTGCAGTGCTTACCTCAGTGGCTCCTAGCTACATGTGGATATTAAGCACTTGAAAGGTGGCTATTGCAAATGAGGAAATAAATTTTTAATTTTATTTCATTTCAATTTAAATTTAAATAGCCACAAATACCATAGTGGCTTTTGTGTTAGACAACACAGATTATTAAATATTAAATTTATCTAAAGTCACTTTTAACAGATCTTACACTTGAAAATACCTATCAGGATTCACTCCTAATCACCTGAAAAAATAGCTACGAAAAGTTAATGAGTCTATAACAATATAATAATATAGTAGAGGTATTCTGAGATTAACAAACACCTAGTACTTAAAAGAGTGCTGTGGTGTGTGCTGTATTTAGTTGCTCAGTCGTGTCTGACTCTTAGTGACCGCATGGACTGTAGCCCGCCAGGTTCCTCTGTACATGGGACTTCTCCAGGCAAGAATACTGGAGTGGATTGCCATGCCCTCCTCTAGGAGATCTTCCCAACCCAGGTATCGAACCCAGGTCCCCTGCATTGCAGGCAGATTCTTTACCTTCTAAACCACCAGCGAAGCCCACTTAAAAGAGTCTTGGTCATAAAATTGCTAGGGAGAAAGAGTTCTCTTTAGGGGTCCAAAGAGAAATGGTTATTATCCAAGCTACCTATTCTTCCCCTAGTGGCTGAGAAAATACATCTAAAGCTGGAAGCTACTACAGGTATATATATAGCACAAGGTAAGAGGTGGCAAACATGGTGTTGTCCCTGCTCTCTGTCTGGGACTGCGCCTCTTTAGCTTGCATGGGGAGGAAATGTAAGGATCAATACATTCTTACAATAGATTTTGTCAGCTCTCAAACCTGTCTGTACTGTGATATAGTTGAAATAGTTAAGTAGTTAAACGTTCAACTACATCATGAATTAAATTGGCTTTTACAGTCTGGTCTTAGAATCTCACTATTTGCAACACTGCTTCAGTGGAAAAATATTATATTCAACTTTTAAGTTTTGTGAGAAAAAGCCAATCACAAAAGAAAGGGCAAAACAAACTTATGCTATCTTATGGTAATCTGATAAAGATTCGATACTGGAAAGGCTATACTCATCTGATAGCTATCAAAAGACCAAAATCACAACCAGCATATTGACACTGATATAGTCGAGACCCAAAACATTTCCATCCCTACAAGGAGCCCTGTGTTGCCTATTTATAGTCACCCCTGTCCTACACCAACTCATGGAAACCACTAATGTGCTCTCTATTTCTCTAATTTCACTGTTTCAAAAATGTTATAGAAATACTATCACAGAGTATGCAGTTTTGGAGGACTGGCTTTTTTTCAGTCAGGGTAATTTCCTGGTGATTCATCCAAGTTGTTGAATGTGTTTATGGTTCGTTTTCTCTTACTGTTGAGTAGTATTCCATGGTAGAGATGTACCATAGTTTGATTAGCCATTTAATCGTTGAAGGACATCTGAGCTGATTCTAGTTTGGGACTACCATGAGTAAATCTGCTGTAAATGTACACGTACAGGTTTATGTATGAACATAAGTTTTCAATTCTGTGGTATAAGCATCCAAGAGCATAACTGTTGGGTTGAATGGTAGTTACAAGCTTGATTTTTATAAGAAACTGCAAACTGTTTTTATGGTAATGATGGTACTACCCTACATTCCATGGTTTATCTAGTTTCTTTATATCCTTGCCAGCATTTGACACTGCCATTATTTTCTAATTTTAGCTTTCTAAAATTTCTAATCAGTGTATAGTGGCTTCTCTTGTGGTTTTAATTTGCATTTCCATAATAGTTATTGTTTCCCTGGTGGCTCAGTGGTAAAGAGTCCATCTTCCAATGCAGGAGATGTGGGTTTGGTCCCTGGGTCAGGAAGATTCCCTGAAGAAGGAAATGGCAACCCATTCTAGTATTCTTGCCTGGAAAGTTCCACAGACAGGAGGAGCCTCTCAGGCTCCATGGAGTTGTGAAGAGTTGAACATGATTTAGCAACTAAACAACAACAATTGTTACTGGTGTTGAACATCTGTTCATGTAATTATTTGTCATCTGTGCATCCTCTTCAGGGAAATGATTCTTCACGTCTTTTGCCATTTTCTAATTGAATTGTTTGCATTTTACTATTGAGTTTTGAGAGTTCTTTATATTTTATAGACATAGATCTTTTGTTTGATATGTGGTTTGCACATATGAAAAGCCTAACTTTTCACCCACTTAACAGAGTCCTTCACAGAGCAAACATTTTTAATTTTGACGAGATCCAATTTATCAAATTTTCTTTCAATGGACTGTACTATTCATGAACAGTCTAAGAACTCTTTGCCCAACTTTAGATCTTGAATATTTTTTTTTGCTTTTTGTTTTTTCTAGAAGTTTTGTTATTTTATGTTTTACATTTAAGTCTATTACCTATGTTGAGTCAATTTTGGTATAAAATGTGAGGTTCAGGTCAGGGTTTTTTTTTTTTAACCTATGAATTTCCATCCAATTGTTCCAGCACTATTTGTTGAAAAAGCTATATACTTCCTCCACTGGTTGCTTTATATCTTTGTCAAAACTGGTCGGACATATTCATGTGGGTCTACTTCTCAGTTCTCTACTTTGTTCTATGGATCAATACTCGTCCAATACCACAGTCTTGATGACTGTATTATTATAAGTCTTGAAATCTAATAAATTCATTCCTATGACTTTGCTGTTCTTTTTTCATCTACTTATTTCCTTTACCTTAACATATAAATTTCAAAATAATCTCTTCCATATCTACTAAAAATATTTCCAAAATTTTGATAGGAATTGTATTAAATAGGTAGATCACTCTAAGGAGAACTGACATGTTTATACCATGTCCAGTATTGTACCAGTCCATGAACATATCTCTCCATTTATTTAGGCCTTTAATTTTTTCATCAGTATTCTGTAATTTTCAGAACATAGATCCAGTATATATATTGTTAGATTTATGCATAAGCATGTACATATTTTATTAGATTTAAATGCCTTCTTTGGAGCAAATGTAAATGATACTACATTCTAAATCACAGCTTCTATATGCCTATTGTTAATATACAGAAATGTAATTGATCTTGGCGTGTGCTCTTATAAATCTTGTTGATCTTGTTTTAGTGTATTTTTTTTTTTTGCATTTTCTACAAAGACAATCATGTCATCTATAAATAGTGATAATCACCTTGTCAATCTGCATGTCTTTTATTTCACAGTATAGGTTTTTAACAAAGCTGATCTTTTGCTCATTACTTTGAGTAGTCTCTTTTTACTTTTAAAGTTCCTGACACTACTGGATTATGTCAAGACCACAAAAACGGCTATGAGCAGCTACCCCATAATTACTCTCTGAATAATAGGAAATAATTTTGGTTAGGTAAAGACATCAATATTTAAACTAAGACTGGTTATATTTAATCAAGATTTTTTTTGTTTCCTGACAAGGACTTAGGTATAATTTTAGCAAATGAACAACTTAAAAACTTAAGTCATAAACTGAAATTAAATATATGACTGAGATAAACGCTGTTGTTTAAACTGACCAGCTCATCAGTTACAAAAACAAGCACTATGAAGATTAAGTTAAGCAGGCTTTGTATTTCCTATAGCCTCCGGTTCCAGACTACATCTGTTTTCTTTGATACACAAAACCAGAGCTAAAATAGCTCCATTTATCACAGCATGATTGTAGGCAGACAAACCAGCCTGTCTGTTTCCAGATAGTGAAAGCGACTGTTATTAATCACAATTACAGGCCAAACTCTCTAAGAGAAATTGCATCAATATTCTCCCAACCCCCAGCCCTTCCACTCTTGAACTCAAAAATGGTACTGAGAATGTCATGACACTGCCTGAAGGTCAGTAACTAAAGATGCTACTATGAGGCTGCCTTGAGTTTTAAGTTCAGGATACATATTAAGGAAAACCTTTTCTACACATAAAAAGCGATCTTTCAAGAACTCTATTATTGATTAACTTTAGAAGGATAATTAAACCCACTCTATTTAAAATTTATATGGAAAGATTTCTGCTTGAAATGAAACTAGGAAACTACACTGAATAGCATGGGATATTTGAAATTTACAAATTAGATGATTAATTTTAAGCACAGAAGCATTTATGAAAATAGACATTTTTATAGCAAATTTTGCAGCCAATAGTGTGAAGAAAATTTATTGCTTTCATACAGATGGTAACAGAACCTCCTATAGAGTAAGAATAACCACAGGTTATAAATGAAAACGTTAAAATAACTGCTCAATCTTAGTCCTTGATAAGGGTCTTTTTCATACTGTAACCCTGTTTTCAATGGTTACAGTAGAGGTTTAAGTATACAAACCAGAGTTTCACTTGGTGCTGTCTACTTCTTTATTGTTTTTAAAGCACCTACTATATATGCAAGACACTTTTGATGTTTACATACACTATCACACTTAAGTCTTACAATAATCCGAGGCAGGTACTATTCCCATTTCTCTAAGGTGATACAGCTAGCTAAGTACAGAGCCAAGAGTCAAATATAGATTTGATTCTGAAGTCTGTGTTCTTTCTCCTCTGTCTGTAAGCCTCTCAAACTTATATTTGCTTTAAGACAAAGCTTAAATGTAATCTTACATACATAATGCATCTAAGAAAGGAAACTAAAATGGCTGGCTGGGGAGTTATAGAGAAATGCGTATTATTTTACCCTACTTTTCCACTAAATAACTGACTCAACTAATATACTTTTTCAGAAATAATGTTATGGAATAAACTGAGCCTTTCTGTGATTAAGCATGACCCTTTATTCAAATAAGGCCTGCTTATTAAGCATCTGAAGCTAAATTAGCAAGGAGATTAATACCATTCATGTTAATGAGAAATTCAGATGTTTAAGAATCTGCAAAACTGCCCAAAATCCTGTGAGCGCTTAGACACTTAACTAGTCACATAACATATTCATTGATTACCTACTTCTTTTTTTTTTTCTTTTCATATATTTTTATTAGTTGGAGGCTAATTACTTCACAACATTTCAGTGGGTTTTGTCATACACTGACATGAATCAGCCATGGAGTTACATGTATTCCCCATCCCGATCCCCCCTCACACCTCCCTCTCCACCCGATTCCTCTGGGTCTTCCCAGTGCACCGGGCCCGAGCACTTCGTCTCATGCATCCCACCTGGGTTGGTGATCTGTTTCACTATAGATAATATACATGCTGTTCTTTCGAAACATCCCACCCTCGCCTTCTCCCACAGAGTCCAAAAGTCTTCTATGTAGAATAGTCAGACACTTTTCTAGGGACTGGGGAACCCAGTGACAGACAAGATATAGTCAGTAACCCCACTGAACTTACTCAAACGGGAAACATAAACTATACAAGAGAATAGGGAAGATGCCTCTAAGAAAGTGACATTTTAATCAGAGATCTAAATGATGGGGAAAGTGAACCATGCAAATATCTGGGGGAGGGGGCACAAGAGGAAGACCATCAGAAAGAGATGGAACAAACAGCAAAGAATTTTGAAGAGGAAGGGGGTTGACAGGTATGAGAAACAGCAAGAAAGCCACTACTGCTATAGGGGAAAAGGAAGCGATGAAGAGGCAGAGATAAACACATAATGTATACCCTTGAAGAACCTGATACGGACATTGGATTTTATTTTGAATATGAGAAGAAAACACTGAGTTTTAAAAAGACTACCCGGACAGCAAGAGAAAGAACAGCAGAGCAACAGGCATGGAGGTAGACAGGCCAGCAAAGAGCCTACTGCAGTTGTCCCAGAAGGAAAAAACCAGTGATTTAATGAGGGTGGTTTTGGTGACGCCTTCTGGTACTGGAGTCATCAGCATTAAGGACAGTGTTTTCAGTCCTGGGACTGAAGTAATCACTGAGAGAGTGAGGGGAACGCAGGGGAAGAAACTGGCTCTGGGCTGAACTCTGGAGCATGCCCATGTTTAAAAAGTATAAAAAAGGCAAGCTAGCAAAGGGAAAGCATCTTTTTATCAGAACATGTGAAAGATATTTTGTGTTCAGGCTTACTTAGTTTCTTTTTCTAAGCCATGGAGGAATCAAAGTGCTTTAGCATTCGTTTCCACACAGTCATATTTCTGACTGTATGAAAAAAAAAAAAAAGAGAGAGAGAGAAATGTGATAGAAATAAAAAATTCCTTATTTAAATGAAGCAGAACCTCTTGATAAATTAATATGCAATCAAACCTTGCTACATTCAAGTTCAAGATAATAATTTCTATAATTAAACTATTTCATTGACCTTTGAGTCTTCAACAAATAAAGGCTTATAAACCTAGAACCTGAAAATGCACATAAATTATACAAGGAGCTTTACCGTAACACAATCTGACCTGCATTTGTTTTATTGCTTGCTACTGACAACATGTTAGAAACCTATAATCAGGAAGTACAAAAACAACCAGAAAGTCAAACTGACTTATGTGCAAGAACTTAGAAAACAATGAAATATTTATGATAAGGAAATTAAAATGTTAATTCATTTCTGTTTTAATATCTAAAGCAGGACAAGCAACTAAACTTAGGGTCAAAATTAAACAGAGCTATTATTTTATTTTAAAAGAGAAACAGTAATGTTTAGTATTTCTTCTCATATACTTTTAAAATCATGTGCCTCTTTTCAAAGGCGTTCAATTTAAATTTTTTTTAGCTTTTGACCTATTTTCACTATTTTGGGTTCTTAAGTCAGAGGACAAGGACACTGACATAGGAGGCTCTGAGTTCACATTCAAATTCTAACAACTATTGCTCATACTTTGGAGTAAGCTACTGTACTCTCAGAGCCTTAATACTTAATTATCTTCATCCGAAAGAACAGAACAGTATCTTTCCACAGCATTCTGATCAGGATTAAAGGAGACTGTCAAGCACAGCACCTAGTAAATGCTTTATAAACGTTAATTCCTTTCCCTATTTTATCTCCCTCCTCTTTGATGTTTTAACACCTACAGTATTTACATGTTTATTAAGGTCACCTTCTAAGTGCTTTTAAGAGAAGAGGGGGACTCTTATCTTGGTTTAAATATGATGATATCACAATCCTACTAGTTTTGATCAGCGGCTTTTTGAAATGCTATCATATTTTACTTTATGGAACTGTAAGATCCTTCAAGAGAAGGACTACCACTCTTTGAAATGCTACTGTCTCGTGGACAAGTAATATTTATAATGTGGAAAACATATTATACAACAATGTTAAAAAGCATTAGGCATATCTGGTATCAAAAATATCCCAGGAGCCATTATTTATATTTTTTGCTCTGAAATCAAGAATAAGCATGATCTTTTGGTTAGTTAACGTTTACATCTTTCCAACTATTTTTAAATTAATTTCTATTTGTGTTCATTGACTAAATAATGGATTATCAATAATAAATACAATAAACTAATAATAAAACAGATTGTTAACCATAGCTTTAGACAATAAAGTCTGTCTCAAATAAATTTGTACTAGAATTACTTAACTCTTTATTATTTTAAATTTGTGTGTATTTTCTTTTTCTGTGATGACACCTTTGCCCATATTATTTCAAGTATGTTTACACAGGTTCTGTTAAAGCCTACTAAGAAACTCTCAGTGTCTAGGGGGTATCTGAGTAAGCACTGATTGCCGTTCGCATTTCATACAGAGACACCAGTGGCTGGACCTGAATACCCTCATAGATCCCAGAGGCATAAAGTGTCATTGGTGAGAGAAAAAAAACATTGGTTGCAGGTCATTTGGTCACTGCTAACTTCTGTAGAATTTATCGCATTGTAAAACCTGAGTAAACAGAGACCATCCTCTCACAATTAAGGAAATTAGTTCACCTAACCTGATTATCTAACAATTAAGCCTCGATTTCTTTCTATTCAGTACAAGATTTGGCTATTTTTACCCTCTTGTAGAATTACATGTCCTCTCATATTTACTATCACAAACAAGGATCCTACAGTTTCTTATCTCAAAGGAAAAAGTACACTTGTTGGCTGCTGACATCTACCAAAAGGCAAAATTGTTGGCTCTGGAAAGGAAAAAAAAATTTTTCTTTAAGTAAGTAATTACAGCTAAATTATTTTGCTTCCTCCCTCTATCCAATTTAGAATTAAGAACATATTACTTCATGATATACTATGTAAAATTACTATGTAATTTCCTTGCATAATAGTAATATAGTGGCATCTTAAAATAAAATATAAAAAAAATTTAAGTACTGTATATAGATTTCTGAACATTTTAAAGGAAGGTACAAAAAAATCTAAGCACCTTTATGAAATACCTCATGTTTACATTTCCAAAATCAGGTTTAGACCTTTAGATTAATCAAAAGCTTTTAATTTCATTTAAGAGGTTTCTAATATCCAGTTTCTTCCCTTCTTCACTTTCATCATTCCAACATTCACTAGCATCTCCATCAAAAGGTAATAAACGGGAAGAGAAGGGAAAGGACAGTTCATTCCCTGTAATGCTTATCAGTCAGCTAAGTTAGAAATTTATTTGTGAAGAGTAAGAAAAAGTAGGGGGAATATAATAGAGTAAATCGACACAGTGATGCTGGCAACTAATTCATTCATCCATATTAGCAATCTTCTTCAGGCCTGGCTGAATACAGATTCTCCACAGCTCGCTATGTTTTCTACAAAAATTCTTTCAATGTTCTTACACACATGTATGGAGAGCTGGCTGGGGCCAATACTATTCTGGTGCTGGGAGAAATGAAACAGAAGTCCCTATTGAGGATCCTACTTTCCAGTAGAAGGAGATAGCTAACTATAATGTTAGATAATGCTAAATGCTATGATGGAAAATCAAACAGGAAAAGAGGGATAAGGAGAATCCAGAATAGGAGTTGAATTTTTCAAATCAGCTGTCATTTATCTTCATGCACTTCCCTAAAAAAAACTACACATATCTATTTTTCTAGGCACCAATTTATATATTAAAAACACTGCTAATAACATAGATAGACATATCATAATTTTTATTGGTGATATGATCAACTCTCCAGTAACTATAATGATCAAAGAGGAACACTATAACAGCATTAAAATCTTGAAAAAAGATTTTTTTCATATCCTGTCTTAATTTATCTGCTGAATTTTGAGTGGGCAGAAAAGCTCTTCAATATATGGTACAACTGACTTTCAGCTACATTCCAGTAGTGGCTGAAAAACAGTTATGTAGGTTTCTTCCCCCTTTAAGAACTTTTACTATAATGGTCAAATACCTCCCAGGTTGGCTGGGCTATCTTGGGTAACATGAAGTTCCTAAGAACTCAGAAGAAAGACCAGGTCCTGTTATACAGACAGGCTTGTCAAATCAAGCTTCAGCTGGTTACTGCCACAACACAGGTGAACTCAGCGACAGACACAAAAACTTCCAAGATAAAATCTCTAGTGCTATCAAATTCCTCACAGTCCCAGCATTTTATCAAACTAAATATTTTAAACAGTAGGAATATCAGAAATTCTACCCCTCAAAAAAGAATACCTCCATGGTGATGCGACAGGCTCCCTCCATTAGCGAGGATTTCGTCTCTAGCAGCTGCCTGTATTTGGAAACAAAACAACAAACAGATCACTTTGAAGTGAAAGAGTTAAGACTCAGCTCTCAAAGGAAACACAAACTTTCTGGGTTAAATAATAAACGGGAAGTCTAATTTTCTTTTCTATTAGGTTAACTGTATTTTAAAAAGCAACTAAAATATGCAGCCTAGCTTTTTAAGTTTTTTCCTAGTGAATAGTCACAAATTCTATAATTGTTACTTTAAGATTCTAGAAAAGAAAAAGAAGGAAAAATAATGAATTCAGCAGCTTAACTAAATGATTAAAAACAATTTTAAAAAGTTTTGTAAGGAGTCACGTCCTACTCTGAAGTAAACATCTCACGATACCAACAAACATTTATTGACTGCTTATGGTATGTCCAGAAAAGTAAAAAGTAATTTACCTGCAATAATTCATTTATTTTCACTAAAGCCATATGGAATAATTACTTTTATTCCTACTTCACAGATAAAATAAAGTTTAGGCGGTTAAATTACTCACCTAATATCATGCAGTGTACACAGACTCGAGATTACTTACAAAACTAGCAGGGGTTAATGATAAAAACTCTGATGGAGAACATTTGTTAGGTCAATGCGTGCTCAGTGGCTCAGCTGTCTCCGACTCTTTGAGACCCCATGGACTGTAGCCCAGCAGGCTACTTACTCTGTCCATGGGATTCTCCAGGCAAGAGTACTGGAGTGGGCTACCATGTCCTCCTCCAAGGGATCTTCCCAACCCAGGGATTGAACCCACACCTCCTGCGTCTCCTGCACTGGTAGGCAGATTCTTTACCACTAGTACCACCTGGGAAGTCCTTGCTTTGGGACAAATAACTTGTCGGGTTTCTGGATATCTAAATGTGTGTGTGTGTTTGGGGGGTGGAGGGGGGTGGGGGCAGACCCTTGTATTATCCTCATAACATGTTAGGCTCTAATTAGTCTCCTTATAAAGCAGAAGGTTAGAAAGATAAAGAATGGCTGAAGTACAGGGTGAAAAAAGGGTTACATTAACTGTAATTACACTCAATTACTCATGAATGTGTAGTAGATATGAGGTAAAATCCCTACAGTGCCTTGTAACTCTCAGAATTACTTGGATGTGTATAAACCATCAGAGTTAGGCCACAGTAGAGGAGGCCCTCCCTTCAGGACTGACATCTCATTGCGAAGCAACTTTTAAGACCCCTCATCACTTAGCATTTAGGGTTTTTCAAATGAATCATAAGTATGCTCACCCTATTCTAAGAGACTGTATCTTCTAACAAATTATTTTAAGTAAAGCAATAATTACTTGAAACCAGGAGCACTTATAGAGAATGACTGTTTGGCTCGTGAAAGAAGGAATACTTTCACTTCTGTAGTATTAATACTGTGGGGAAGGGGCTTCTGAGTAGCCAGAAGGCAAGACAAAGACACTAAAAGGCTAAAGGGATAGGAGAGGATTTGATTTTTTCAGGATGACAGATACACTCATTATTTTGATTGGGGTGATTTCGTACATATGTCAAAACCCATGAAATTGTACAACTCATAGGCTGTTTACTATATTTCAATTATACCTCAGAAAAGCTGGGTTTTGTTTCGGTTTTTAAAAAAGGAGGCCTCAGAGGGAGCCAACCAAACCCTGACTGTGGTTTGCATCTAAAAGTGTGCCACTACCCCAATGTTCATCGCAGCACTGTTTATAATTGCCAGGACATGGAAGCAACCTAGATGCCCATCAGCAGATGAATGGATGAGGAAGCTGTGGTACATATACACCATGGAATATTACTCAGCCGTTAAAAAGAATTCATTTGAATCAGTTCTAATGAGATGGGTGAAACTGGAGCCCATTATACAGAGCGAAGTAAGCCAGAAAGATAAAGACCATTACAGTATACTAACACATATATATGGAATTTAGAAAGATGGTAACGATAACCCTATATGCAAAAAAAGAAAAAGAGACTCAGATGTATAGAACAGACTTGTGGACTCTATGGGAGAACCCGGGGGTGGGATGTTTCAAGAGAACAGCATCGAAACATGTATATCTAGGGTGAAACAGATCACCAGCCCAGGTTGGATGCATGAGACAAGTGCTCAGGCCTGGTGCACTGGGAGGACCCAGAGGGATGGGGTGGAGAGGGAGGTGGGAGGGGGGACCGGGATGGGGAATACATGTAAATCCATGGCTAATTCAATGTATGACAAAAACCACTGCAATGCTGTAAAGTAATTAGCCTCCAACTAATAAAAATAAATGGGAAAAAAAAAAAAAATAAAAGTGTGCTACTGAAAATCATCCTGTGGTACTATCTCTGGCAGGCAGGATACAGAGTTAATATGAGGACACCTGAGGCTTTAACAAACCCAGGCTCCTCCCACTTCCTCCATACTCTAGTCTGTTTCTTCAACTCCAGGCATTCTTGTCATGAGAAACACTGATTATCAAACAGAGGGCTTGATAACAATTAGAAGCTTGAGGTTATTTAAGAAATGTAATAGAAACTACTAGCAAATGAACCTCAAAGCCTGACATATAACTTTAATTTTTTAATTAAAATCAATTAAAATATAAACTGAAATTACAGCAACATCGACCAAGAGTTTTAGAGTTGCTGACCTCTAAAACTGCTCAGTTTTAGAGCAGTCACCATCTAGAGCTGCGTGGGCTGCCAGAGTGCAATCAATGATCCCTATAGTCTTAATCATTTAAAGTAATCATTTAATTTAATCAGGCATTATATAAGTAATAATGAAAGAATCACAGGCCACAGAATATTAATTACAGAATGTTAATTATAGTATGTGTAGGGAATATACATTTTAGACTTCTAATTCAGCATTCAATCCAGTGCAAAAATTATGTTTTTCATTTCTATGGGCTATCACCAAGGTAAACCACAAGTTATTAAAGAGAGTCAAACTAAAATCCATAAGTTGACAGTAAAGTTTATTTAAATTAATAAAAGAATATAAGAGCTATATTCATTTATGCAAAATTACCTCAGTTTGTTCAAACACAGCCAGTGGGTCACTGATTCCCCTGTAGTTAAAGGCAAAGTAGAAATAGATACATGCACCTGCATCGTAAGTCTGTGTCACCCTAAAAAACAAACAGAGAAAAATCCCCCACAAGGCTTTAAGTGAAATCAGATTCAATATCTAGAAACTTAAAGGCAGTATTGTCTGAATGATTTGCTTAATACATAATCTCATTCTCTACCAACCCTCCTACTCCATAGAAGGAAAACAGATGTGCTAGATAAAGGATACCAACAAACTATTTGTACTATTTTCGTAACTTTTTTGGTAAGTCTGGACTGTTATCCCAAAAAGTTTTAAAATTTTAAGATGATGTAAATATTTCTCCAATTGGCCTGAAATAAACAAAAATTCCTCTTCCTCAGAAAGGAATTTTTTATTTTTTTTACAAAGTATATTGCAGTTACAGACAGCTCCAAAACAGACCTCATGGAACTTGGTGATCCCTTACAAGCCTTCTAAACTTCCTCAAAGTTAAGAGAAATAAATAGGAGAACTTAAAACTAAGAAACAAGAAAAATGTTCAAATACCAAAAGTGATTGGGTAAAATACAACATCTTCACCAAGTTCACATGAATAAGCTAGTAATGACTTTGAAAACAAAGTGAAAGACACAAAGCCCTAAGACAGCATCTCTGAAGGGTTTACGCTCTAGGCCCCACATGTGAGGATGCTGTATGTGTGTTTGCAAAAGATATCAAGAATGTTAGATTAACAAATCATATACATGATATATATTTGGGCTTTGAAAATGCAATTAGGTGAAGCATTTAAAAGGGAGCTAAGGTAATCATAGTCAGATCTCTGAAAACAATTTACAGAGGTTCCCACAAAGAATTTAATTCAACAGAAGGAGCAAATATAGAGGAAATACTCTTTTTTACTACACAATACAAATAGAATCTAATCTAAAATTTTAATGGCCTTTTAGGCCAAATGTTAGGTGCCTGAGAACAGAAGAAATGTACTGTTTAACAATGCTACTGTCAATTTGCCAGCTGTGTTTTTCTCCTAGTGTTAATTCACACCCATAAAAAAGACCCCTTGAATGTTTACATTTGAAGTACCAGATTTACAAAGTTTAAGACAAATTGGAGAACTATGTTAACTACAAGGGCACTATCACTACAAATGACCATGTTTAAAGAATATAGAATGAAATGAGTTTACAGCAATTAGAAAATATGTATCACTCACATGAGAATCATATCAATAAACAGAAAATATAATTAATATTAGTAGAACACTGCCACCTTCCCACAAACCCAGGATCTATATTATACAATTCAGTTTTCAATAGAGAGGTAGGCTTCTAAATTTACAGTAAAGCTTGATTGATCAGTATCTCAAACAAAGTAGAAATAACCTTTTTTGAAAAACCTTAATTTGGGACCGTTTCAGAAAATGACTTAGAACTAAAACCTATTAACAGCTCAATTCTATCACTTAAGACACTTAAATAGCAATGACTTCCAAAATCATCTGAACAAGAGATAGTGTTGCTGCCAAAGCTGTTATATTATTCTTTAATTTCTAAAAAAAAAAAAAAAAGTGCGCTATATACTTTTCAAAGTACTGTACTTATATTAGACTCACTGGCTAGTAATCTCTTCCCACAAATTTTGTTCAGAAAATTTAGGGTTAGAATTCCAATACACAAAATAATTTTTAAAAGACAGAAACGAAGTAAAATCAGTAAATGCACACTACAGCTGAATTCTTTTCCTTAGAATCTTTGATTTCAATGAAATCTACAACTATTTTAAATTAATTTCAGAATAGCTTTTTAAAAAAGGATTTAAAAAGTCCATCTCACACATTCAAATGTTTACACTCAACACAGAATAAACTCCTTAGCCCTTATTAATCAGTCCAAATCAAACTCAACTAAAATTAAACTCTACTTAAATGTTAGTTTAATCAAGTATGTGTTATTAAAACTATATTTAAAACTCCTATTTACCGAAACACTCAATTAACTTAGACTTTGCACATTCTAAACTTTGGTTTTATAAGATAATCATAGAAGCTAAAGCATTAGGCTTTTATCAGAAAATCCTTAAAAAAATGGCCACAGAATAAATTACATATGATCAATTCAGTATATATATATATAACAATTCTATCCACCTGCAGTACAATACATAATGAAGATCCTTAGGCCTTATGAGTACCATTTAAAGAACCTAGATTTAAGTGTTATTACAGGAGGTGTCCTAAAGGCAGAATATTTTACTTCCCAGTCACTTTCAGTAAGTAGTAGTTTATCACAATGGTAGTCTCATAATGGAAGGGGAGATCTCAAGAGATGCTGAACAGGGAAGAAGGGTAGAAGAAGGAAGAAAGGATATCTGTTGAGCTAAGGTTTGACATAACAAAAGAATAAAAAATCCTCAACTCGACAAGAATACACCCTATTATTTTAAATGCTTTAACTTTTACTATTAATAAATGACTTTTGGATTAGTGGGCCCAATTTGTTCTCAGTTTTATAATACGCGACCTGACAGACTAGACAGGTAGGCCTCTTATTCTGTGAGTTCACAGAGAAAATTAGTATCAAAAGACAGGACACAAAGTGCCCCTTCTCAAGAAAACATCCTTTGGGTCTGCTGCTATTTAAGAGGACAAGATTATTAGCTAACTGTGATCCAATATGGATCATAACTGTCCCATGTGGAAGACATTAGCCATATGTGTCACTGTAAATTTAAATTATTTGAATTATTGAAGTTTAAAATTCAGGTCCACAGTCACACTAGCCACATTGCAACAGCTCAACAGCCACATGTGGCTTGTGGCTACCATACTGGATAGGACAGATACAGAACATTTCCATCATCACAGAAAGACCTATTAGAGAGCAATGAGTTAACCTTCATTTGGGTCTTCTGGCTCCACTCATTCCTACATTCCATACCCAATGATTTAATCAACAGCCGACAAAGTGGTTAAAACGCTTTTTCTCTATTAGAGAAAGAGCTATATTGAATGTGTTTACAAACACATGTTTACAGTTTCTCGACTACCTATGAAATGTACAGTTGCAATAAATGAAGAAGTCTAGGAGTTCAGACATTTGACTACCATCGTGCTGTCCTGACAGGGCGGAAGGCTCACCTGTGAAAGGGAGTTCTACTTCTGTTGGGCTCAGGACCACTGTAAAAATCCTAGTTGCATAGTCCAATAAGTCACTAACACGGCAAGTGAAGTTTAGGAAAGCCTGCTAAGTGGAACAGACTGAAGCTTTTCCTCAGCTCACAAATTACACTTTTCCATTAATTTTAAAAAGTTTTTTTTAGAAGAAGTAGTATAAGAACAACAAAAAAACTCACCTGCATGTAGAAAGAGGAGCAAACTGAACACCTTTCTCTTTGCATTCCCTTGTTATCCTTTCTTTTACATTTCTACAGAGATCTACAACCCTAGAAAACAAGAATGGAATACAATATTAAGTTTTCATGTAAGTTTCAAAAATTCCAATAATTGCTGGTTTATCAGCACATTTGAAGTCAAAAATTCTTTTAAAGTTTATGTTTATTCCTTCAAGAATGAACAAGAGTCATGATCATTCAAACTGAGCCTTCCATTCAAAAATTCAAGGGAGCAAAGTCCTTCCCTTTTTGTCACAGGAAAGACAGAAGTCAGAGGAGCATACTCAGGTCTCCTGAAGATAAGTTTCCTACTCCAAGGAAAATCCAATTTTGAAATAAATTTAACTGTAAGATTTTAAAAACTTTTTTAAAAGTTCTAAAGAAAATGTTAATGAAAATTCAATTTGGGTTATGGGAATATCCCAGTTGGTGCTAGAGGTAAAGATTCCACCTACCAATGCAGGAGACACGGGTTTGATCCCTGGGTTGGGAAGATCCCCTGGAGGAGGAAATGTCAACCCACTCCAATATTCTTGCCTGGAAAATTCCATGGACACAGGAGCTTGATGGGCTACAGTCCATGGGGTCACAAAGAGTCTAACATGACTGACCATGTGCATCCACATGCATGCACGACCCCCCCCCCCCCCGCCACATACACACAATCTATTTCCATGTCTAAGAAGTCTTCCTTAATTTAAAAAGAATTTCATTAGTAATCACACTATTACACCCAATGTTCAATAGATTATTTTCAAGCACTAGGCTAAAATCCAGCTCAACAAAGACTTACTGAATACAAACTATGTGTAAAGTTATGCCAGACTATTTAATATTAGAAGTCAATGAAAACAGAAAAGCAAGGCACAGCTCTTAAAGGGGAGGGAAGACAGGCAATATTTAACAATATTAATCTATTTTTTAATGTGAGTTGTAACATATTTTCATAACCATATATTTTGTTTCATCTGGAAAATAAGACTCAAAGTATACATAAGGCATTTTATCCTCCAATAAACATCGTGGCTACATATTGATGATGATTCTGTGTTTTAAACCTTGGTCTTTAGAACAGAAAAGATGACCAAAGTTACCTATATTTCCAATAAGAATGAAGAATAAATAATTAAAATATAAATATGTCAAAATAATATAAATATGAATATTTTTATTATATAAATATTATTTATATAATTATATATTTATTATATTATATATTTATATAATAAATTTAATATATTATATAAATATATTATAAATATATAAATAAATATATATTTATAATAATAAATATATAAAATATAAATATGAAAAAGGTTGTAGTGTTTTATTAGCATGTCAATTTTATAAATATAGTATGTAAAAATTCTATAAATTCTGACTTTACAAAACAACACTGAAATTAAATTCTGCTTTATTTTGTGAGAGCTGAAGGCAGATAAATAAAATCTGCTTAACCTTAATATCTATAGGAGTTAATGTGCATTACAAATTTATAAAGGTAATAAGTTCTTTATTATGACTCTAGAAAATGGAATTTATGTACTACTTGAATGAGATACTTTCTAGAAATTATTTGTATGGAAGGAGTTCTGAAAGTATCTTCTCACAAAGCTCATGCAAAGGTCAATACAGTCCATTTGGACCAATCACTACTTATGAGGCAAACATAACTGTGTATACTTTTAAATTCTCACCTGACCTTATTAGCTAATTTAACACTACTGACCATTTCTTCCTTGAAAACAACTTCCCTTGGCTCCTCTCACAGCACTGGTTTTCTCCAGATCTTCTAGACTGTATTCCTCAATTTCCTTTGTTAACTCTTATTTGGATGACTTAAATGAATCCTTTGTTTGTATCCCTTAAGTGTTGGGGTTCCCTAGAGTTCTTTCTCGGGCCTTCTTTTTTCCTTCATTCATTTACCTGAAAATGTATCTGCTCCTTTGGTTTTAATCACAAATCTCAAGCTGGTATCTCTAAAGTCTTCTAATCTCCAACTTGGATCTCTTAAGCAGCTATTTTTATAGGCTACATTCTAACACTGTACCAGAGTTCATTCACCAGACTTTATACAGAATATACACTGAGCACCTAACAGGTGCAGTCACTGTGCTAAGGCCACAGAGGAACACATTAAAACTAGTAAGACCAATAATCCCTTAAGTGATTTATGCACAAAAAGGCCAAGCAATCTAATAACCTGTGAGGGTTGAAGACTCCAATCCCATGGTTTGCTGCTAAATATGGCCTCTACCTAGCTAAAGGTTTAAGAGAAAGCAAGTTACTAAATGGTAACAAGTAAATTTTACGTCAGGAATACAGCTGCTTTCTCTTAGTTTTATTTATTAATACTTTAACTGAAGACATTGTTTTAAATGAAAACTAATCAAGTATTTAGCCCTGTATAAAACAGATATAGTCAGTGAATTGAAAAACTATGTCAGAATATACAAGGAAAGGATAAAGAAAAATGAAGAAAGTGCATGATCAGTTTCCACAGTTGGAAGAGTTTAAAGACAAAAGGGAAATCATCAGTTAGCAGGAATTGATGACAAGGAAACTCATGATACTAACCCATTTTCCCCAGTAAGGAAAAGTATTAAAGACTAAAGTGGTCTCTGAGACAACTATGAACAGCTCCCAAACTATATCTGCTGTTCAAAAGTGTCAGATGTGGATGAGGTGATGATTCTTTTTATTTATAAGATTTATTCCCCCTATTGAAATTTAGCATCCAAAACTGAATGCTATGAATAACAGACTGATACTCTAAATTTGATTACTATCTTTCAGTGCATGGAGTATTAGCACCAATACACTGAAGTCAAAACTCATAGTAGATGAAGACAATGTAGAAAAGTAAAAAGTTTTCTGGGGGAGGAGAAAAAATGAGGTTAAGGTCGAACAAAGATGTTAAGATAGGTAACACTTAACAGGTGTGTTCAGTGGGATCTGTTGTATCTTATATGCTTTATTACAGATTTAAAATAATAAATTTTATAAAGAAAAAGTAAAATATACCTAGAATAAAAACGAACTAACAATTTCAAGAATTTCCTATTACTGAATGAGTTAACTCACAGGTCTATTTTTAATAAAACCATTTCACATTTCCCAATCAGCTTTTATTGTATTTCCCTAACCAATATTTGTATGTATACATGTATATAATTTTAAAACAGAAATTATACATAGCTTCCTAAAATTGGATTTCTTTCAGAAATCACTTAAATTCAAGCTAAGATCTTGCTTAATAGTACACATACAAATATCAAAAGCTAAATGATATATTACAATAGGAGGTTATATTTTGGAGAGACTTTCTAGAGAACATTTAAGCATATTAACCATTTAAGAATTTAAATCAAAGCTAAGTCAAACCACATCATGACATTTAGTGTTCAATAAAATTCTTTAAAATGTAAATTTCAGTAATACCATCCTTCTATGGGGCATGGACAAATCGAAAATTTTTTAAATGGCTTGCAAATATGACATTCTGATGAAGACACTAATCTAAATAAAAGTGACTACCTTCTTTTAATGCTTCTTTACAAAATTTTAGAAGTTTACATATTCACACACAAAGATAAATTACTCCAGCAACTTGTATAGCATATTTTAATAATATCAGGCATTTTGTTTCATTTTACCTGTCCCAAGGAGCAGAAGTCTCAAACGATTCTCCTAATACATAGTATTCCAAACCCAAATCCTGTTAAGACATATACACAAAAATCAAGGAATTATAAAAGATGCAGAAGTCCACGATATTAGTAGTATTTCTTGTTCATTGTTAGTACTTCACGTTTCTAATTTAACCTTCTGGACTCTTTACAATCTACCTCAAAAGAGTACGGGAAAGTGGTCCCAAGTCCGATACACAACCTCCAGGAGGAGAGAAACTCGGTCTTGTTTTCCTCTGTGCCTTTGGCACAGGTGGAGTGCCTGAAACACGGGAGGAACGCAAACATTTGTCTAATGAATGCAGCTCTATCCAGGAACTGCCTATGTACACACAAACACTAGCAGGATAGATTTTAGTGGCCTGAATAAATAGCAAACTGACCAATACCAAAAAGTGATCATTAGGATCAAAGGAGCAGGGAGACAGGGAAGTCATGGGCAGAGGGGACTAGAGAAAGGAAAAGATATCTTCTTCAAATCAACTTTTCTTTAAAAATAAACTCAAGAATAGAGTGTTTCTCTTTGTAGTGACTAAATAGATAAAACACCTGGACCCATCTTGGCTAGGAAAATATGTTTTATAGCATATAAAATATATTGCTTATATAATAAGTAACTTATAATACTAATTTTTTTACCCAGAGTACAAATCTGTTCTAATATCAAAACTGGAAAGTCATAAGCCACCACAGAAGTGCAAAGGTATGAAAGAAAACTTCATAAAGTAGAAAAACCATAGATTCATGTCCATGTTAAATTACAGCAGGTTAAAATTTAAGAAAATAAAGAAAATTTTATTCACTTAAAATAAGAAAATGTATTGTTTGCAAGATAAATTGACAAGGGAAATATGAGATAACTTACTCGAATGTATGCAATGACATAGGTCAACAAATAACCTCTCTGTCCATTATCTTCTCCAGCTGCCAATCCCCTGTAATTAAAAAACAAACTGTCAATATATCTCAGATGAACTATTAAAAATAAATAATACTAACCAAACTGATCAATACCTCAAGATAACTGCTTATAAGATTAACAAAGATTACATCTCATTTTAATTTCAATCTCATTTATCATAGAGTTATAAAATGTGCTATCAAGAGAATAGGCTTGGACAACAAAAGTATTTTTAATATTCAGTTTAGTAATTAATTTCAAACTTTTATAGCCACCAAACTAGTAAACCTGAGTGATATAAACTCAGCCAATTCTATTCAGACTGTAAAAAGAACAGAGACTTAGCCATGAGAAATAAGCTTAAATAATCTTCACAAGGACAAGATACTTAAAATATTATTTTACTAATATTCTAATCTGTATATTCATGTATTATAGTCTTATTCATATATAAAGATTTGTAATGAATGACTACTATCTTCTAACACCAAGAAGTTTCTTGAATACTTGACATATAGCATCTGGAGTATTAGACATAGTGTTTACTTCATGGGACTTATCATTTAAAAGACAGACAAAACATACTTATACAGATATACTAAAATTTACAAAGTATCATACAGATCCATTTCAACCGAAAAGTAATTTTATACATAGAAGATGTATTTGGTGATCTAGTTAGAATTAATCCCATATAATGTATATTTCAGTCCAAGTATTCTATTTTGTTAAAGTCATTCTAATTTTAAAAGACTAGGAATGACTGATTTCCACTACCTTTAATAGTCTTTGATTTTGCTTTTTTCCACCACTAGGCAGAAATTAAAATTTAAGTAGTTTTAGTCAACTAAATAAAACTTACCCCAAACTCTCAAAGCACCCACTAAAAATTCCTCAATAAAAATAATGGAAAAATATCTTTTCTTGTGGCTTTCTTGGGCCATGATTGAGGGTTAACTTTTATGTCTCTCTTCTCAATACACTAGGAGATTCGCTGATAGCTCAGACGATCAAGAATCCACCTGCAATGCAAGAGACCTGGATTCGATCCCTGAGTTGGGAAGATACCCTGGAGAAGGAATGGCTACCCATTCCAGTATTCTTGCCTGGAGAATTCCATGGACAGAGGAGCCTGGAGGGCTACAGTCCATGGGGTCATAAAGAGTCCGACATGACTGAGCGATCAAGCACATATGCCTCCAGGAGATCTTCCCGACCTAGGGATCAAACCCACATCTCCTGAGGAAATACTGCAAGGCAATTTTAAGCTAGGATATATTGGCTAGATCAGATATGCCAGTGTTATAATTGGATACACATAAATTAGTATCACCCAGAAGGAGTAGTAAAGGCTTAGTAGGAATACCTCTAGTCTAGAACTACATGGGAACATGGTATAATGAAATGAAGGGGAGGTGTTTATTAGTAGAATGTTGATGAGCAAGGAAAACAACTTGCATCAAGCAGCTGAGATTGAAAAGTAAGGAGAAACAGAAGACTGTTCTAGGTTAGATGCGTATGGATATGAGACTGGGGTAGGGTGTCAAATAAAGTTCCAAAACAAAAAGGAAATTAGTCAGAAAATTGCTGTGGCAAGTGTTTGGAAAAAAACAGATCAACCCAGAGAAGGAAATGGCAACCCACTCCAGTATTCTTGGCTGGAAAACCCCACGGAAAGAGGAGCCAGGCAGGCTACATTCCATGGAGTTGCAAAGAGTTGGACATGATTGAGCAACTAACACTTGAACAGTGTAGCATATGTAACCAGGATCAAAAGAAATACAGAAGTAGATACCAATACATCTGTAAATTTACTACAGGATAGTTTCGACAACAAAAATCATTGGCAAAGAGAAAGATTAAGTGCTCCTTGGAAATTCACTCATTGAAATGATAATGATGGTAGCCTTTAAACAGCAGATTTTTAAGTGATTACTACTTTTTCTCTGCAATTTTCTCTGTTCATTTTTTAAACAATAAGCATATTTAAAATATCATGAAGTTATCAAAATTGTGGGGAAAATAACAGGATAAACAATATTCAAAATGTACATACATTTAATAAAATCATGACAAATTAAATTAAAAAATAAAATAAAAACAGATGAACCCATACCTCAGGTAGATAGGAACTGGAGTCAGACACTGACTCCAGGAGAGGAAAAACCCTACTGACAGAAGAAACAGACACAGTTCACGTAGAGGAGAGTGAAGACTAGGAAAGGGTGTAAGAGACCGTTGCTGGGAATCTTTGAGAAGCTGCATTCTGAGTATGTACTTGGTGAGAAGTAAGAGGTGTAAACAGTTAGCAGACCTGTCTATCATTTTTATATCCGGCCTACTGATATACAATATAGCATCTATATATATATCAGGATGAGAAAGAGTTCAACTTTGCAGTCCCAGGTCAAAGCTATTTTTCTTTAGATCCTCTTCTAAATCTGACAAAAAGAAAAAAGAATCTGCTTCACTTGGAATCTAGTACAACAAACTACAGAAATACGCATTTTTTTTTAATCTAAAGCAGGAAAAAACTAGATGTCCATTCTAAACCCATAAACCCCTGCAAAGAAAAGCTGTTCTGGCTTTGCTTTTCTGAATCACAGGTTTCCCTGCAAACTTAGCTTTTTGGAAGCTCTATTTTTTTTTAAGGCTTTCAGAATTACTTTAAGGTACTTAAAGTATCTTACCAGCCAGAATTACTTTAAGATACAATATGTAAATCACAGTAGGGCTTAGATTAAATGCTTGTAACTTGCCACTTTTGCAGCCATTTCAAAAAACTAGACTTAATTTCAACTGCCTTATGTTATCCATCCCCTACTTCTTACCCTTCTACCACAAATTTTAAATATCAATTAACACGATTCTTAAACAAATTTAAAGCTGTTTCATGAAGAAGGACTAGGAAGACTATTGAAAGAGTGAAACAATTTTTTAATATAAAAGAGCCACCTGGTGAACCTAATCACTCGTGTTAAATTACGTCAAACAACTTAAGCACTTTAAAAGTAACAATTTAAGTATAACCCTTTAAAAACAGTAATATATTACCTTAAGTTCTATGCTAAATATCAACACATCTGTCATGGTTGGTGACAGGCAATGTTCATTCTGCTTAGTTCTTAAAGAATTTAAAATATGTCACCAGCAAACATAGATAAACAACCAGAGTATGATTATTCAACATTTGCTATTATGTTCTGTCGGATCATATGTGTTCAAATATTTAACAGTGTTTGGGTGGGAGTGGAAGGCAAAAAAGTAAACTGCAAGATAATACACAAAAAAAGTTCTCAACTGTGGTGGAGACAGAGGATAAGACAGAAGAACAGAAAACAAAGTATAGATTAACAAAGCCCTAATTCAAAATAAAATACATAAGTTAAACTAACTTATTAAAACTTCATTAGAGAGAAACTTAGTGATGCTTTCCTTCAGCCAATCATGTAGGAGAAATGATTGAGGAATAAGAGTTGGCAGGGTAGCATCGTAAACAAAAATTCCTTGAATCTTCAGTGGCTGAAACAAAGAACTAGTGCCTAGAGAAAACTAGGGAAAAACCAGGACTTCTACTAGAAAACCACATGAAGATATAAGTATCAAAAAATCAATAAGAGCCCTAAGTAATCTGCCTAGAGATAGCATGGAGTTGTTCAACACAGACTTCTTCATCTAAATGAAGGGCACCAGATGAAATTATACTACAAAACTAATTACAAAACATAATTAAGAAATCACAAGTAATAGCAAAGAAAAAACTACACCCCAAGCAGGGTCTAAGTTTTTAATGCTTTACCATTGCTTTAAATAGATATCTCATTTTCTATAATCTATTTTTAAGGGATGAATTGATACAAATTTTTTTTAGTATAAACACATTGCTGGAATTAAATCAGTAGTCCTGGGTCTCACTATCAGTATCTAAAGAGACCTGAATCATCTTAAGATTCACTCTTACTTTTAAGTTGTAAATTGGCTGATGTTATATGAGAAAAACAAAACTGGCATTACATGAAAAGCCAGTTCACCACAGCTGGTAGTTCAAATTAAATAAAACTGACAAAATGGTTTATATAAATACCTAAAGATTAAAACACACTGTTTTAAAAACAGGGCAACATAGTAATCAGGCATAAATAAAGTAGAATAAAAGATGTCAGGGGAAAATAAAGCATTCTGGTTTCATTAATCCTTTCAGCAAATATTTAATCAAGCATATAGTATATATACCAGTCATCAATGGTGATGCCCCAAGAGACAGGTCATGCCCTATAAAAATTATGTGTGCATTAGGACAAAAAGGTCTTTTGTCACCATCCTATACCCAGTCTAACAGGAAATGTGCCACATAACTAGTAATGATTTGCTGGCTACTCTGAACTGAGATTATAATTATAGATTCTACAAAGTGCAATTTGTGTGTGTCCGCACAGAGGTGGGGGTGGGAAATAGCAAGGTGAATGTAAGCAAATTTAACCTTACAAACAATGATTAAAACATTAAAGCATCCATTTCCCTAAAAATGACTCTGGAAAGTTTTTGAAATCCCAAATAAATATTTAAATATATAAAGAAATAAATTTTTAAAGTTTCAATGTCTAATATTTAAGACTAAGTAGATATATAATATTTAATTTATAAATAAAAGGTTTTCATTTGAATCTCCTTAATTGTTTCTCACGGATATCATGGGTTTAAAGAAAAAAGTTTTCAAATCAAATTGCATATGTACTCCACATAACTTGGAAACTAAAAAAATATGTACACATACATTTCAAAAAATTTCAGAGTTAACCTGATATCCAAGCCAAATGATCATTAAATGAATCTTTATAGTACTCTTAATTAATTTGGTTAAAACATCAATAGTTCCCAAAAAGTATTAAGGAGAAGAAAAAGTGAAAGATTAATGAATTTCAGCTTTTACTAAAAAAAGTATAATTCCACTAGCCAGTTTTAGAAGAGGACAAAAATAAAACTGGAAGATTATTTTGTAATAATCAAGCATAGCTCAAAGGTAAACTAAAAATTAAGCCCGAGATCTTTTTCTCTTTAAGAATACTACACTTTAATACTAAGTTCAGAAAACCCTAAAGACAAAGGACTGAATATTATACATGAGGAAAGCACATAAAAGTGGAGCATTCTAAGACACATGGCTCCAAATTAAGTGTTCATTTGTTCTCATAAAGAACAGCAAAAAAAAAGGGGGGGGGGGATAAAAGTAAATATTTACACAGAACCCAGATTAAAGATAATGTATATGATATATTTTAAACTCTGAAAATTAGGAAGAAAAAAAAAGACTGGTATCCAGAAAACTGTCAGTTTATTATGTACTTAAAAATGAAAGGAAGAAAATGTAGCCCTGATAAATGACATTTTCACTATAGTTCTCATCCATCAATCTTATAATCCATCAAACAGACAGACAGAAACCACCCAATCATTATTCAGTTGGTTATAAATGTGAGATGTTTTCTGTTTCTTTATACTAGCACAAAACAGTAAGTGACAGGGGGTGGAGTATAGATAATTTATCAAACAGTTTTGATTAAACACAATTTCCTTTTAAAAACATACCATTTTTTATACATATACTATTACCACTAAATAGCAACATGACTGAGCTTTTTTCTACTTCACTTAGCACAACAAACAATTATAAAATTATTATTAATGAGAAAATACAATAAAAGATTCACTATGTCATGTATATGATTAGAATAGTAAGAGCAAGATACAAATTGAGCTTCCTACAAACCAACACATTTTAAGTAGACTGTCATTTATGAACACAAATTTAATATTTAAAAGAGTACATTAACAATTGCTCGGAGATACCAGAATTTCAGTTTAACTTTCTCTTGACATTATGAACTTAAAGCCATACCCAAATTTTGCAGCAATGTCATACACTTGTTTTTCATGTTGAAGAACCTTCTCACGATCCCCCTCAAACAGTAATGTAGCGACACTTAGCTGATTTGGATCAAATCCTTTAAACTACAAAAAAATATTATTATTACTGATAAGTTTCAGCCTACAAAACAATAAATCAAAATACATTTTGCTCTTTTTTTCTTCTGATCTCAGCTCAAACATACCAGCTCTTCAAAATTTGAGCTCTGGAATTTTATACATCAATCAAAAAGAAAGCTTAATGTACCTATTTAGGTTATCACAATAGAACAGTACTATGGAAAACCGCCTCATTTCAAAGTATGCCAAGGTGTCAATTACAATGATATATTGGTAAGGAAATACAAGAAATAACTTGCAAGAATTATAACTGTACCAAAGAATCAAATAAAACTACCAAAATGATAGAACATAATAAAGTAGCATTTGTTGAGGATGTTTGGTGGTAGGGAAGTAAAAAACCAACAGCATCCTTAAATACCAGCAATAACTTCTTTCTAAGTAATATTTTCAAAGAAGATCTTACACCTTCAATTAAAAATACAAAATATCTAAGAATAATCTTAACAGGAAATACATAACTTTGTTAGGAAAACATGTCTAAAAAGGTGAGAGAAACATACATTCCCAAGCACATAAACTAAGTATTATAAATCAGTCAGTTCTTGCTCAAATTAATATACAAACTGCTGCTGCTGCAATTTTAATAAAAAATATCAATAAGCTTTCTAAAATAATGAAGAGTTTCTAAAATTTTTCTAGTATTATGAACAGGTAGATAATGGTGATAACAAGGAAAATTCTGAAAAGTAAGAGGGAAAATTAGATCTACAAAATTAAATTCACTTAATTTTTCAAGAACAAAAACTCATTAAAAAGAATCTAATACATTAGAATGTCATTTTCTTGGATAACTATGTAATAAAATGTCTTAGACATGGCAAATCAACGTAAGAAAAGCAGGGATAGGTTAGTTAATGGTGTTATCACAACTAGTTAACAATCAGGTGAGCAGGAGATGAAGGTTAATTTAGTTATCTCATACCATAAAATTGAAATAAATTTAAACAGTAATAAAGATATTATTTCTTAAAATTCCTAATATAAAAATGTGAGAGAGAGAAGGAAATGGCCTTTATCATAGTTCTGGAGGAAGGCAGGTTTTTTCTAAGCTTAACGGTCATTAAACAATCACAGGAAAGATAAAAATTAGAAAATTTTGCACCAAAAAATAAAACGAAACCTTATTAAAAAGAAGTCATCTGACTGGAAAAACTACTTATAACATTTATGAAAAAGGCATCTAATAATTTCATTATTCAAAAGGCACACAGCAAAGCGTTAAGTCATCCCCTCTTTTAAACAAATAAAAACTCCACAAATCTGCTACCTCCGGCAAAATAACCACATTCAACTAATTCACAAAAAAATTGTGTCTAGGAAATACAGGGAAATGGTCAGTTTCAAGAAATGCTGTTGCAAGAAATAGCAACTAAAATAAAGTACTATCTTCCCCTTGGATTTACTAAATTTAAAACAAAAAATTCCACATGTAACAGCAAGGATGCAACCAAAAAATGGCACATGGGCATTGCCACTGTCAAAAGTTTTAGAAAAACTGCTACTTTTATTTCACTTCTAGATATCTACCATTAAGGAAAAAATTCAAACTATAAAAAACACTGTATGCATAAAATATTCAATGCAATGTTATTTTCAGGAACTTCAAATCTGAGAAAGATTTTATATTTCCTGAAATTGAATGTGTAATTGAGTTGCTTGATTCAATATTTATTACAACATAAAAAATAAAAATTATGAAATGCACACAGCAACATGGAGAAGCATAACAGGTATATGTAAGGAAGAGAATGCAAGAAACAAAATTAATCAATATCCTAAGCATTAAAAAAAACCCTTACCTTTGTAATATAAAACTTTTTTAATCCATCCAAAAATGATGTAAAAATAGAGGAAACCTGAGGTTTAAGCGCATAACCTAATAAGAAAAAAGTCCATATTTTAAATTAACAGTAAATTAATTTATCTATGTTTTTCATAACTACAAGCGGCTACTTTAACTTAGTATCCTAAAAGAAAGTGAACATTTTCATGACTTTAGGTTTTAAAATTTCCCTATGATATATATATATAACATTGGTATTAAGATCTACATCTTTTATCTTTGTCATTTCTTTCAAAAGTCACAAAGAACTTTTTGTTTAACAAACTCCTTCCTGGGTTTTTTAAAACTCAAATACTACATGTACTTAATACTACACATAGTTTATCTTTCAATGGTATGGTTTATACATAGTAAAATCAGTTCATTAATTTTTATTTCATTAGGAACACCCAACAGTGGCTAGTACTACTTCTGGTTTTTTTTAATTATGCAGAAACCATTCAGAACTATAACCAAATATGGAGACAATGCCAAGTTTAAGGTTGTTTCCTAATTAATTCTAAATTCATCCAGGATTCTTGCATATAACTAGTAATTGCTTCCTTAATTACACCCAGAGAGCTAAAATTCCCCCCAAAACATAAATGGTGTCTCAGAGTCTGTTAAATTAACATCGTTTGCCTCCGGATTGAGCTTAATGGAGTGAAAGTCTTTTACTGTTTTCTCATTGCTTTCAAAGTAGCAACTTCTTAACTCCATGACAGTTATATTTGAGAGTCATGCATCTGGCCTTGGTACTATGAGCTCAATTCAGAAAAATTTGGCCGTACCATTCACATAAAATTTTTATAAAGAATTTTAAAGCCTCTAGTAAATCTAAAATTATTTCCAATTAAAAAGTTTACTTTTAAAAAAAGGCTTTAAGATTTTGGGATTTTGTTTATTTTTAAAGTGTGGATACCTTCTTTTAAAATAAGTGTAGACAACAAACTACCTTGCTTGAAGGAAAAAAGAGGGGGAGGTGGGGATATATTTTTGGAGGAAAAACTATCACTTGCTATCTTTGTTTTCCCATTCATCTATTTTTTTAAAAGTGAGAATCTGAACTTGTAATACTTCTTACATTCTTATACATTATAATAAGAATTTATATTACATAAAAGACCAAGTAACATAAGTCTTAACCAGAAGCTAAGAATTATATATCAATGCTGTAACTGAACAAAGCAAAAAACAAAAAATGAAGGGCAGATTAGATACAGATCAACCTAGCAATCTTTTTGAGATACTGGATCACAAGAGGTTTGTTTGGGGATTTTGTTTTCTTTTATTGTAACCTACCAGAAATATTCTCTAGTATAACCAGCACTTTTAAAAGATACCATTTCTAGCATGTATAAAGTTAAAGATATCAACAAAATGTGTCCCAAGTGAAATTTATCCTACTTTAACAGCAATTGGAAATAAATATGTAAACATAAGTATCTCCTCCTCAAAAAAGACTTCTGGTCCACATACCTTTACATAATGTATGAAGATTCCAAACATTACTACTCTGATATAGAATAATCTTTACGGGTATATGCTCATCTTATCACACTGCAACTTAAATGCGTAACTTCTATTCGTTAACACTACTGTGAATTAGTCTCATATATCTCTAACAATGAATTGACATGATAGCTTTGAAGCATAATTATTATAAAAGTGATACTAACTTTTAGGTGGGTCAAGTATTATTATTAATTAAGAGGATATTATCTTTTACTTAAATTAATTTCACCTATCAAATTAATTATATCCTAAATATATTCCAGCTATTTTATTTTATAGTAAACAAATGAACTAGTTGCTAAATTTACTAGCTGGACAGTTTTGATCAATGAATTTTGTTATTGTTACAGTGTTAATTAAATAGTTTTAAAGGATTCAATAAATCCCTGTTTCAAACTGCTCTGAAGCATTAGAAAAAGTCACGGGCTTTGGAGTCAGACAGATTTGGGTTCAATCCTAGCTCTACCACATGTAACTTGTGGACTATACTCAAAATATTTAGCTTTTGAATTGTTTATAAACTGGAAATACAGCTTTGAGGGATGGTTGTGTGCTAGGGATAATGTGCTTAGTGAAAGTGTTAAGTCACTCAGTCATGTCTGACTCTTTATGACCCCATGGACTGTAGCCCACCAGGCTCCTCGGTCCATGGAATTCTCCAGGCAAGAATACTGGAGTGGGTTGCCATTCCCTTCCCCAGGGATCTTCCTGACTCAAGGCTGACCCAGGGATCAAACCAGGGGTCGCCTGTATTGCGGGCAGATTCTTTACCATCAAGCCACCAGAGAAGCCCTTGATAATGGCTTGCGTGTGTGCACGCTGTCACTTCAACCATGTCTGACTGCAGCCTGCCAGGCTCCTCTGTCCGTGAGACTCTCCAGGCAAGAGTATTGGAGTGGGCTGCCATTTCCTCCTCCAGGGTATCTTCCCCACCCAGGGATCGAACCTGCATCTCTTACGTCTCCTACAATGGCTGGCAGGTTCCTTACCAGCGAGTCACCAGGGAAGCCCCAATAATGTGCTTAGCACTACACTATACACTAGTCAAGATCTGTTTACCTTCTGTGGCTAATTTGATGATTAAGTCAATCAACATGTAAGTGCCTGTTATGTGATAGATACAGGACACATATAAATGAACAAGAAACAGCTCCTAAATGTGACAAAGGTTAGTTCACAGGGAAAATTTGTAGATCATTTCAGTGTACTTGATGATATGTATCATTTCAATATACTGAAAACATATTATTTCAATATATTAAGAGTCGTGTCAGGAGAAGGGGTGATAATTAAAATATTAACAATTAATAGTAAGGTTTGTGTTCTGTTAACAACCAATATGGTACAAATATTGACCAGTCAGCCATATGGCTGGTATAAGGTCTTGGACACCCCTTGCTGTGCTAAGAGTTTTTCTTTAATTGATTGATCATGAATCTATGGCAAGATATATAGGTGGGAAGGCTTCAGTGAATACTGAGAAATCAGCAAGGTTACAGACAGCAAAGACACAGGATCAAATCTGTATTGGTGGCCAAGTAAAGGGCAGCGGGAGAGGAGACACACTGTGGACTAGAGGGTAGAGCCAACCTGCGAGCAGGTTCCCAGGTACAATTAGAGAACGTGCAACAGGGAGGGCAGGCGGCCAGAAGGGTCTTTTCTTTGAAACTGCTTAAAAATTGTCATAGGTCCCAGTTATAAATAAAATCTGGCCACATAATTAATTTTACTAAGGTCAATGTCCAAGATAGTTTACTACAATGCTAGCATATAAATGGATAATATAGTTTTATCAATCAGACAGACACATGGTTCTCTTAATACCTAGGACTCCAAATGCAAGCCAGACACACAGGGGCTTAGTTTTCATTTAATTATTATATTGAATTTCATCATTTATAGGACACATTTATCTTAAACTTTTATCAGTAGTACAGTTATTCTGAAAGAAATTTACTTAAAGAAATGAAAGCTGTGACTTAGGAAAGGGGACATATGTACACCTATGGCTGACTCATGCTGATACATGGCAGAACCAACACAATATTGTAAAGCCATTATCCTCCAATTTAAAGAAAAAAAATGAAAGCTGTGACTTATAATTTTAAAACAAACATTTTATGTTATCTATCTGAATTCCTTAGTTCAATTTCTATATAATTACAATAATCATTCTTCCCTAAATAAAAATTTAAGCTACTCTTAGACCAAACAAAAGACTGCCTAACAGTCTCTAGTAATTATTATTGAGCAATTGTTATGGGACTATTTTGAAGGTACTTAAATTCTATAAACTTAAATCCCAAACTAAATTTCATAAATAAATACATTTTATAAACTAAATTAGATAAAAAATAAATTTCAGCATATAGAAAAACTCAAAAGCAATAAAACTAAAATTGGTAAGATGATAAATTCTGTTAGAAAGTTTAAGACTTCAAGAAGAATAAGAAAAAAGAGAAACATGGTTAACTGTTACTGAATTCTCCACCCAAATATCCCATGGGCACCTTAAACACAACTCATTGTAATGTCTTTTCCCCAAAATCATCATTTCTTCTTCTAGACTATTATTCAATGCATCCAATTAATCAATCAATCAGATACCAGGAGTTTCCCTAAATGCTTCCCTTTGTTTAACGTTCCACATCCAGTTGACAAACTGTTCTTTGGAAAATCTATTCCTTACTCTCCATCTCCATTGCTACTGCCTGAAACAAGGCCCAGCCCTCAATATTTGCCTCTTTAAACCTTTAAACTCCTCCTCCAGGCTTGCACCATTCTAATCCATTCTGCATAATGCTAACAGAATGAGCTTTCTAAGATATAAAGCTGATTTATTCTATTCCCTCTACAAAGATATCCCTCTATGGACAAGAGAAAACCCAAATCTATCCTGCAAAGCCCTAGTCTACCATTCAGCTTTATCTCCTGTAACCACGCTCACATTACCTCTTTTTGAGTCACACAGAATGATCTGAAGTTCAGCACTGAGGTTTATGATATCATATTTTTAGTTGACAAGTGAACAAAAATTTGGTAAGAAAGAAGGGATGTTCTCAGGCAAACTTCTATTCACCTTTTAAGATTTAGTTTGAGCATGACTCCTTCAAGAAGGCTTTCCCCATTCTCTGCCCCAATCTTATGTGAAATCAAGTAGGATCAACCTACTTCATTTGCACCCCAGGGTATTCAGTGCAGTCTTCTTTCATATCATCTCTGATACTCCTGCACTTATTTATTTATATAATTATCTGTCCTCATTAGACTGAGAGCTTCCTGAAGGCTAGGAGCTATGACATTTATTTTCCCAGCTCTGCACTCAGTCTTCTTTCTGGCACATAACTGGTATTTCATAAATTTTTGTGGCTTAGGGAGTAGATTTTAAGAGCACCATTCCTTACTTACCAAACTGAAACTGCTGGTTGTCCATTAGGCGAATAGAGGCAGGAGCACATCTCTGTTTTATAAAGAAAAAAATGTGATACAAAGTTAATATGGTAAAGAACCTAAACAGTTAGAAAATGAAGGTCACCATTTTGTATTTGAGATTAAGAGCTTAATTCCTAAGGAAACATGGGGAAAAAATCTTAACTTTTTATATAATTTTATGACAACAAATAAAACATAAAATGCTTCTATAAAACATGTGGCGAGGAGAAATCTATGTATATAATGCATACATACATACATATGTTGCCAGATCTTGATTTGCAACATCTGCTAAATGTTGAGCAAAGACCTGTGGAAATAGCTATACCTAACAGAAGTATTAGGCTTCAGAGTAGATTATTTTAAAACAAAGTAGAAAATTTATAAGACTAAAATCAAGCCTAGAGTATTATGCCATTTATGAACCATAATGTGTCATTAGACCCGCATACTCTGTTAAAATGGGGAAGATGGTGATGTTTATGTGAGGCAAACCACTTTAAAAATTTAACCGTGATGTCTTCATAGATAACTCTAGGACTTGTTTCTATTCATTTTAAATAGAAAAACTATCAATATCCAGAATTCTTTCGAGGTTACCTTGATGAAAACAAAATCTGAAGCATAATATTATGTATCTAAGATATCTACACCAGTGTTATGTTAATCTAGACACACAGTGAAAGCTGCAGGAAAGAAAAACAACAAAAGGAAATATTCATATTAATTCTGTGATGCTACGCTACCATACACTAACAGGGTTTAAATTAGCTATAGTTTTCCCACAGAATTAAAGTGAGCTTCACTCTAAACAAGATTTTTATATTCTATGCAACTTTTTAATGTGGTTAAATTTCCACCAAGAAGCTGATTTCAGGGACTTCCCTGGTAGTCCACTGGCTAAGATTCAATGCTCCCAATGCCTGGGGCCTGGGTTCGATCCCTGGTCAGGGAACTAGATCCTGCATGCCACATCTAAGACCCAGTGCAGACAAACAAATAGATACAAGTAAATAAAAATTTTAAAAATGAAGCTGCTTTCAGACCACAAAATTTTGACTGACAATTTAAACATTTATCTCCTGAATAGCATGTATCAATAAAATTTGTATTAACACAATGTTAAAATTTATGAGAATCACTGGAAAGAACAAAACTTTTATACCTTAATTGTGTTGTAACATTTTTGCTATTATGTGCTTTTAACTGAACGGATACTTAATTTTATAAAACCATTCATAATATATATTTTATTTTACCCAACAAAATGGTAAGACTCTTCTTTTGGACACTGAATAATTTATCTGGACTTCCCTGGTGGCTCAGATGGTGAAGAATCCACATACCAATGCATGAAACTTCCCCTATGGCTCAAGCAGTAAAGAATTTGCCAGCAATGAAGGAAAAACAGGAGATGCAGGTTCGATCCCTGGGTTGGAAAGATCTCCTGGAGGAAGAAATGGCAACCAACTCCAGTATTCTTGCCTGGAAAGTCCAATGGACTGAGGAGCCTGGCAATCTACAGCCCATGGGTCGCAAAGAGTTGGACACAACTGAGCATGCACGCACACATAATTTATTTACACATCCTTGATAGTAAAGGGATAATACAATCTATATTTTTAAAAAGTCACTGCCAAAACTAACGAACAATACCAGGTAATTTTATATACTTGCATAACAATAACCTATTGCCTTACATTTTATAGAATCCTATTGTGTACCAGCCACTTTCATGTCTTTGTTATAAGAAATAAAGAAACAACCTTGTCAAAGTAGCAGAACTTGTATTACCCCCATTCTACAGATGAGAACACAAGAACCACAGGGATTAAAGACTTGCCTGAGGTTAGATGATTGCAGAACAGTAATGGAGAACTAGGACCAAGATATTCTGACTGCTAGATGAATAATATTTCAAATAAACTACATAGCCTCAAAAAATAACAAATCACAAGCACACATACTTTCACACACAGAGCTTTAAAGTCATATTTGAAACAAAAATTACATGAAAACCCATTTATTTGCTATTTTGCAGTGCTATTAAAAGTATAATATTTGTAAAATAAAATAAAAATCTACAATCTGAGTACTTTCAAATCTTGGTATAAAGGTATCTTTGTAGTTGAGATAATGCTTCTAAAAACATTACAAGTTTCCAAACTACTGAAGGAAAGTCAATTTTCCTGAAATGTTTTTATTAAAATAGGCACATCAACTTTGAATAAAACATACAAAGCCTGAGGAGATAAAATTTCTTTTCTTCATAAAAGAAAGAGAATATCATTTAACATACATATTTATACATTTGGGCTTAAGCACACCAGTAAAATGTAAAAAAGAACTCAGTTTTATTAGAAAAAAAAAACTTTTAAATTCCTACCAATGACCTGTAAGTTCTACCTCTTACTGCCACCCAGATTCTATTCCACCTGTATCGAGAGCAGGTGTTATTAATGAAAACACCCCACATAGGTACACATATATCAGAAAATGAAAAAAAGTATTAATATATTACATTTATAGTAAACTTCTAGTGGAATTCAATCTCAAACAACTAAAACATGATATGTAGGCCTTGATGAAATCTTTGTTTGAAAAGACTAACCACAAAATACATTTTGGGACAATTGGAATAATTAATTATAGAATTAATACTAAATGGGATTAAGAAATTACTGCTGGACTCACAGATAATAGAGAACAAATTAGTGGTTATCAGCTGGGAGGAGGTGAAACAGAGGTGGAGAAGTGGGAGGTACAAACTACTGGGTAGATAGGTTCAAGGATGCATTGTATAACATGGGAAATATAGCTAATGCTTTGTAATAGCTATAATGGAAAGTAATCTTTAAAAATTATATAGAAATTTAAAAATTAAAAAATCCAAGGAAAAAATTACTGCTGCTTTCTTAGACATGACAAAAGAACACCTTTATTTTCAGAAGACGTATGCTAAAGTATTTAGAAGCCAAATGTCATAATGCAACTTAATTTCAAATGGTCAGGGAAAAATACACAAGTATATAAAACAGAGCAAAAAGCTAGTAATTTTTGCATATATTAGATGAATATACAGGCGATCATTGTACTATTCTTTCAAAGTTTCTGTATGCTTAAAATTTTCAAATTAAAAAGTTGAAAAAAATAGTACAAAACGTGCTTCAGGGTACTTGCTACATATAGCAACTGATATTCAGTTATACTGAAGTGAAGTCGCTCAGTCGTGTCCAGCTCTTCGAGACTCCATGGACTGTACCCAACAGGCTCCTCCATCCATGGAATTTTCTAGGCAGGAGTACTGGAGTGGGGTGCCATTTCTGAACATGATTTTAACTTGACAGCTGAGTCATATAAACTAGCCAGTCATCCACTGTTCCTATTCATACTGAAGCAACGTGAATGGTTATAGACTAATACTATCCAAAAGAATAAAAAGCTAAAGAAAGCTTTTTGAATCTAGATGATAAATACTAAATTCAGTTTCAACACTGTTTTTTTTTTTAATTACCAAAATCAAACCAATAGCTTTATTAAATCTCATGTTTTAACAGTGGCACATTTTTTTAAAAGTCAGTGAATAGAGTTTTTCAGTTATGGTTACAAGTAAATTCTCATAAGCAAAGACTACTCAGATTAAAACATAGCAAGACTACTTTAGATTCTCTGGCAATTGATAATTTGTAAATCACTGTTCAGCATTCTAAAACTACAAAGGAGGAAAAGTTTCTTATAATTTTAAATCAAAACATTTAAAATCATGACATCCTAATTCAATAGGAGTCCCTGTAATCAAAAGAGCAAAACAGTATTACTATTCTTAAAGAACAACATGCAAGCTGAGTTACTGTATCTATAGTTAAGACTGGATTATGTTTCAGTTGCTATGCAACTACTTTGGTAAGTTAAGAAAAACTCAAAATATCTCCTTTAAAAGTTAAAGACATCATAAATTCTGAGAATTTGAGCTCTAAGTTCACACTCATGCTATTCAATTACACTCTGCTAGAACATTCCATATACGAGGAAAGAAGAAAAGGGGTCCTTGAGTTCAAGTGACCCCTGGTGGTAGGTGATCAGAACTAACCTGAGAGGGAATATTTCACCAAGTAACTTTAATGATGGGTTAATGATACATTCAGGGCATTTAAGGAACACTCAAACAAAACCTGTTTACCTGAAGTGGAGTTAATGAAATAACTGATTTCATGTTTATTATGATAAGTGTGCTGACTAAAATCTCTCATGACGGCTGTTGCTGCTGTCCAGTCACTAAGTCATGTTCCACTCTTTGTGACCCCACGGACAGCAGCACGCCAGGCTTCCCCGTCCTTCACCATCTCCCGGAGTTTGCGCAAACTCATGTCTATGACACCTGATCTGTACTTTATACTCAGTAAATAGTCTAAAAAGATACAAGAAACCCAGTATGGACTAACAAAGAAATATCAATATCTTTGCTGTATCTAATAAGCAAAGAAGAAATAAATAACCTGACTTCAAAGCATGGGCATAAGATTGACTAAATCCAATTGCTGGCAACTTCTTCCCTTTAATGCTACAACCAGGAATTTACTTGGATATATAACTTGAAAAATAAAAAAAATAACCACTCTAATCTTATTTAACAGAATTCCCAACTTAAAAAAGCAACCTCTTTCTCAATCTAACCATTTTTTTCTGAAAAATAGTCCCTATAAGAAATGTTTTCTGCAAATTTTGTTTTCAACGAACTAAGTCCTATGTCTTCCTTGTCACAGGGGAAAACAGAACTTGGACTTCAGATGAGACATTCTGTTAGAAGAGGTATCTTAGTTTACTAGTTACCAGCTAAAGAAATTCAGTATTAACATGTTTCATTTGTCTACATGATTTCTTAAAACTTCATAAACTATAAAATAAAGCACTGGTATCTGGGTTAAAAAATGAATCCTTTAAAATGAAAAGGTTTCTTCCTCGAAGGAGTAAATCAAATGTTCAGTATGGACTCTAGAATGGCCCAAGTTCCTGAGCCTTAAAATTATTCTGGAGATAAGTCTACTAATCCACACTTTATCAGAAGTTAATGCTTCAATACCAAACCCCTTGGACACAGCTATAGAAAAATTTAAGCACAGAAAATTTTATCAAATACAGAAAATTTTACCTTTGGTAACAATTACAAGACAGGAACTATGTCTGTTTAACTTATATAATATCAACTGTACTGTGTTAGATATAAAGTTAAAAGCATACTCTCTCACAGGAAAACTCACAATAAAATAATTAATATTAATTTAAATAATATATTGGGAAGATCCCCTGGAGAAGGAAACAGCAATCTACTGCAGTATTCTTGCCTTGAGAATCCCATGGACAGAAGAGCCTAGCGGGCTACAGTCCATGGGTTACATAGTCGGATATAACTGAAGTGACTTCGTATGCACATAATAATACATTAATTTTTATACGTTCAAACAAGGATATATAAAGAATTCTCTTAAATATAAATTCCTAGATATAAAAGCTTAAAATGTAGACAAAATTATTTCTTCCTCTGATTAATTTATTAGAATCAACACCACAGATGAAACCATGCAATATTTAAGGCTACTGGTAAACTGGTTAGTCATGTTGGAAATTATATACAGGCTTACAGCTAGGAGTCTACATTGTAAACAAGAACTCTTTTAACAAGAGAATTATCTCTTGGTTTTAAAGAATGAAACAAATACATAATGCAAGATAGATATTTCCTTCCACTTAATTAAGGGAAAAGACAAAAGTTAATGCCAAACAGTCTCCTAGTGGTAACTTTACATTTGCAGTTTAGTAACAGTGTAGTGATTACAGCATGTCTCAAGTTTGACACATTTTGCTGGGTCACACAGTAAAGACTCCAGTTAGCCAAGCCTTTTGCTGGGTTATTCTCTCTGCTTCAGAAGGACAAAAACATGACATAAAAAAAAAAAAAAAAAAAAAGATTTAAAATAACAATCCCATTTTCTATATGCAACTATCTTCCAAGAATTGTCACTGAATATAAATAAGCTTTAAATGTTTTACAATGTTAAGTGCTGAACCTAACTCCTTTCAATTTATTTGAACCCCTACAGGATAAATCAAGTTGAAAATAGAACAATTCAGAATTTAACAGTCTGAAGTGTTAGAAATGAATGATGTATATCTTATGAAATTACAGTATAAATTCACTAGAAAAAAATGCTATCAGTTTAAAATTGTTTAAAATAAAAGTGATGGTAGGTAGAAAACACCACTCATCCTCAAAAGAAAAAAAAAAGCTGCCTTTTAATCTATAACTCTAAAAACCTAGTTCTGATACTGAGAAATACAGTTTTCAGAAGAATTCGTACTAATCCATTCACACATACACAATGTTCCCTCATAATGAAACAAACTGGTCCTCTCTCAATATCATGAGGTATGCTTAAGTTTTTATAGGCAGGGGGTGGGGGGGAAGATCCCAAACTTAAAAAACTGCTTTTGAACTTGTTTCAACACTCAGTGTTCCCTTCACATCTTGTAAAAAGATACTTGTCATTTTAAAACAAAACAGAAAAATATCACACGACACTAATATTCTGATTAAAAAACACAACTTTCCCCCCTTGAGAGGCTACTGTAGGAAATCTACTCTCTGAGAAAATCGAAAAAGCCATTAACCATCTACTGAGTAAAGCTGGAGATTCCACTGGACTGCCACTTATGAGGCAGCATCACATTAATCTTACACTAAATCTCCTTTCTAGCTCCTCAAAAGGCACTGAAGTACTGCAAGAGGGCAATTCCTCCCATGGAAAAGATCAGATGAGCGACCTTAATAGAATCCTTCTGCTGCCAGTATAAAGTTGCTTAATTCATTTCCTTCAGTAAGAATAGTGATAAAAAATATACACAGAGCCCACTTTGCTATTTGTGAACAATCATGTCCACTCCTTTCTGAAAGATACTCATCCAAAATACAGTTTCCCATTTCAAATGCAGCTTGAGTCTGCAAACAGTGCAAAAATGGAAACACTATGAAATGATAGTGAGGAATTACAAGCAACCAATTCATTATTCAATCAAGAGTTTGGCACAACCGTAAACCATGTACCATCTATTTTAATGGATCTTAGTTCTCTTGCTATCAACTGAACTTCCCAATCACAAATTGAACAACGACTAGTGCCAAAACCTGATAATTTTCTCACTTTTTCTGTGTGAAAATACTGTTACAAAGCAGGGAAGCATACAGTACTATTCTTGACACATGCAGTTTGCATACTCTATAAACTAATATAAAATGTGTGTAAACCATAATACATTTACTCATTTCCAGGAAAGGCAGATCCCTCTATATGTGCAGTATAACAAGAGTAAAAATGCAGTTTCCCCAAATAGTGGAATATCTCCAAATCCCACTGACTACTCTTGGCCACTGTTTCATTCATAAGAGCAATATTTGAGAATGAAATATCTATCTAGGCTTTTCAATCAGTTTCTAGTAAGGCAAGCTTTCCAGTTACATAGTATTTTTGTCTCTAAAAATTGTCTATTACTAATTATACAGAACAAAATTATTAAAACTTTAGAGTGGAAAGAACATTTCAATCAACCATCACCTTTATTTATATCAAGACAGATATATACACATATATCCAATATAGTTTTCTGTAGTGAATTTAGATTATGGTCATATTGTGAATATCCAAACAAATTTTTTTTTTAAAAGAGCAATTTTTATTGACTTACTCAATGATGAAGAAAAACCTCATCACCTGCCTTTTATTAGCACAAATGGCTCTTATCTGTTACTTTCTATCAGGAGCATATTAAATTGTAACAAAAACTGCATCAAATTGCACCATTTATGTTTAATTAACTTCCAATTTTAGTGAAATTAGAAATTCAGGATTTTGACAAATTTGTACACCATTTCTCATTAATGAAACCTAAGACAGAATTACATTTGAGTATTTGTAACATGGAAAAGCAATAGAGCACTCAAGCATAACATACGTCTACTTCTATCCCAAAGATCATATAACAACACTTCAAGTTTATTAAATCTGGGTTCTGCAGAGTGGAGACATTGTGAGGGGTGGAGCTGGCCAACACAGGCGGAGTGTAAGCTCATTAAAATCTTTTATTGAAAATATAAACAAACTAGACTAGTTTCATAAATTCTATAATTATTTTTAAAAATCTAATTTTGCATCCATAGTTATTTTACCAGAAAAAAATGGAGGCAACAGGCAACAATGGTCAGTTAAAAACATATCACTGAAAATCTGAATGAGAGAGACAATATAAACTATCTTTAATAATAAAGTTCTTCTTGAAGGGGATATAGTCAGGCCTGACTAAGATGAAAAGTAAATATAAATAAAAGTGCTTAACACAAAGAATAAACTACAGTACAAAGTAAAAATATTAGAATAAAAAAAAATCTCACTAAGGAAGATGTGAAGTTAATCAGAAAATATAATCTATTTATGGAAAACATTGTATTTTATTTTGATTTTAAATGGTGAATTTATGGTTATTTTCTTAAAAATAAAGAAAAACAAAAAACCCTAGCTTCCCATTCTTCTAGGTATGAATTCACAAGCAAAAAAACCATAAAGCTCTTCAAGTACTTCTTTTGCTTCTTAATACCTGGGGTATCTTAAATTTAAAGATGGCCTTGGCCTTTAAGTGATGGAAGGTTTCAGCAACAAGTTACCAGAATACAGAACTTGACTGCTCAGCGCTCAAATGTTTACTCTTAAACTTACTCCCACTCCTCCCCTCGATAATCCCACTTATACTAAATATTACTGCCATCTCATCATTTCAGTAAACATAGCATAACACTCACACATTTTAGCTCTCTAACCGTAACACAATACCCTTGAAGTCTGCATGAACCAGGAGCTCTTAGGCAAGCATTCCAGCAGCGTTCGCCTCTGTGTCAACACCACCAAAGCGACCTGCTGCAAGTTCAAGAACGTCCGCGCTAGGACTATACACACTTCTTTCAAAACTCTCCCTTCACCTAAGGGTAAGACAACCAAGATTAAGGGGCCTATGGATAAATCGATGAGAGAAGCAGCAATCCAATGACAAGCAACTGAAGATACCAGGGATTATAAAAATTACCCTTGTCAACTGTTAGATTAGGTGATCATACAGTTGGACTTTTTAAAGTGGGAAACTCTAAGAATGACTGTCTCAGAAGGCAAGATTGAGTGAATGGAAAAAGAACACTGGCAATGGTAAATATATAGGGAAATATAACACTTTTTTTAACTTTTTTTATTCCTTTAAAACATTAATAGTGGTTTGGTTCTCTTGGGATGGTAGGAAGGTAAGGCCCAGTACTTTATGAAGTCCACAATGAATATGGAGCACTTGCCAGATAGCATTTCTTTTCCTCATCAGATCCTCCCTCCATCCTATTCTGGATACCAGGAAGCTGACCTATATATATGGTTCACATAAGAGAGCTCCCTTGCACTCAAAATTCAAGTGGGTATAGCTGATGGGAAGTATGAAAGAAATTCTATGGGTTCAGAGAAAGCAAGAAGAGGCTGGACCTTCTCCCTGCTGGGAAATGTTGAAATAAAATTTTTCATTATAGCTCAAACCATTAACCAAATATCTAAAGAAACGCAAGAATTTCAAAAGTGATACACACAACTAAACACAGAAATAAAATTACTTGGCATCATTTACTCTTTTTAAAACCCTTGACAATATATTCCTTTTTTCAAAAAAAGAGAAAGTGGGAATTCTTCTTAGCTTATATCTAAATATGTTATATTCCTATATACTATACTATATTATGTTACTTAATTTAAGATACAGCTTCGGTAATATTATAAACAAGTAAGGCCTAGTAGCAGTACATTCTAAGAACTGATGAAGTTTGATTACTTATATTTAATTTCTATATTTTGGGGCCATTGACATTCAGCCATTTATTTTAATTTCAATAAATATCTTAATTTAAGAAAAATGCAACATTACTTCAATTAATCATAAAATATCTTACCCAAAAATAACCTGAGAAAACATTCAATAAAAGGCAGAATCCTTTGAAGCCATCAACACAGGTACATACCTTACCTTGGCTTAAAATCAAATAGCATTCTTTAAATCAAGAAATAGGTATATAATTACTGAAAGAAATAGCAACTGAACTGAAAGGAATGATTTTACAACATTACCTTTCCATACAGAACTGGGTAAAAAACCACAAATATAACACAACTAAATATGAAGATTATATGTGACATATCAAAATCAATTATGCAATAGAATTTTTAAAATATAAATGTATACGGGTAGGGTTTTGTTTTTGTTTTTACCTGTTTTGCAATTTCTCTTAAACAGGCTACTCCTTGTTCAAAATTAGGGAAAGCTACTGAGCCATACTTTTGGTATTCAGGAATTGGTCTGATTTTTATTGTAGCTTCTGTTATCACACCAAGAGTTCCTGAAAAAGAAGGGGGAATATCCAATATATCACATGCCAATTTTCTAAATCATATTTAAAATTATTTTATCTATTTATTCTAATAATTTATTCTATTACTCGTATTTAAATCTATTTAGTCTATTCTATGTGGGGAAAAATGGCTACTCAATCTTCCTAGAAAAACAACTAAGCAAATTTTATAATTTCTTAAAAGAGGTCTCTGGAATACATTTTTCTCAGTTATGTATAAATATTTTAAAACAATTTAAGGTAAACTTTCTCCAAGAAGGTTAATTTTAAATAGTTTTTAAAGTATAACAACCTGTTAAAATTTTTAAAAAAATCTTAAAAGCAACAGGTTTGCATAGCTCATATGCATTCAAACAAAGGTATATTTTGATATTTGAGCCTATTTTGATTATGACAATTTACTGGGGTGAAAAGAACCTAATTTTCTATGAGAATTTAAGATGACATTTTCTATGTCATTTAAGATGACAGAAGAAATTAGACTATCACTTTGCCTTTTTTTCCTAAGAATTCATAGAAAGAAAAGACAAAGACAGTATTCAGATGTCCTAAGAAGAAACAAACAAACAAAAACCCCAAATATTTCAGAGACAAAAGTTATCAGTTATCATAAATAGCTAACACAAAAGGACCATTAATGAAACAGATATCCTTTTCTTTATCACACAGAGGAGTGGAGGACAAATCAGAGAGGAAAAAAACAAGTTAAATGTAACTAATATGATTTAAACATCTATGCTAAAATATTTGAAGAACCATGGTTAAAAATAATGTATTAAAAAAGCCAAGCTTTTCAAATCAGTGCTTTCTAATTTACAAATGATATAAATTATTCCTAATAATATAAAGTAAATTTTCTGAGAATCATGAAACAAAGAACAAAAGGGAAATCTGAAGTTGTAGAACTTAATAACACTAGAAATGTTAAAAATATCACAAAAAACAATAAATTTATAATATATCTAAAATATCAATACGTAATACAAGATTAAAAACTACTATGAATCCACAAAAAGTAAGCTATATTATACCACATTATGCTTGTCACACATACAAATGATTTCCTACTCAGACAGCAAATACAAACCTATTTTGATTTGTAAATCACAAAAGCTCTGCAAGATTGGCCTATTTAATACCTGAATTAAAAACAGATGTGATCTCACTTTTATGTGGAATCTAATAAAAATAATCAATAAACATACAGCAAACTTATAGTAAAAGACATCAGATTTGTGGTTACTGAGGGCAGGGGAAGGAAGAATTGAAGTGGTCAAAAGGTACAAAGTTCCAGTTATAAGATAGATAAATATCAGGGATGTAAAGTACAACAAAAGAACCACAATTAACACTGCTGCATGAGATACAGGAAAGTTGTTAAGAAAGTACATCCTCAGAGTTATCACAAGGACAAGTTTTTTTTCCTTTTCATCTTATCTACATGAGATGATGGATGTTAACTAAACCTACTGTGGTAATCATTTCACAACACATGTAAATCAAACCATCATGCTGTACACTTAAAACTTATACAGTGATATATGTCAATTATTGTTCAGTAAAACCAGGGGGAACAGTGGGAAGAACCTCTCCCAAGCACAGAAAAAAATATCAAACACTAACCCTAGGAACTATCCCTTCTAAGGGATACATTTTAAATGGATAAATTTTGTAAAATTTAAACAGGTAAAGTATGTAAATTTCTATCTCAGTAAAACAAAGGAAACTTCAGTTACCTTTTTAAACAAGGAACCATACATTTTACAAATAGCGTTACTTTTAAATAGCTATCTTAGACTACAGAAAGAATCTAAAAGAACTTCTAAACCTATGCCAGAATGGAGACAAGAGGCTGACAGGCAGATTATTAGTACTATGCTGTCTCCTCACCCAGCAACACAGAATTATCTATTACATCTATTCTTTCTTACGAAGACAAGTAGTATTACTTTAACTTTTAAAGTTGCTAATTTTCTACCACTATTCTGACACCATCCCTAAGCTTATTTGTAATTCTTTCTACTCTTTCCAACGTTTAGAAGTTCTTGGTAGTCTTAAAATTAATACCTCATGCTGAAAGTTATTTCTACAAATAAACTGAAATTTTTCAGACATAAGCTCCTAAAGACATGAATCATCTTTTCTATTTATTCTAACCTATCCACAGACTACATAAAACTTTAATACTCGCTCAAACTCAAAAGTGACCAGGTTAAAATTCATTAAGGAAAAGGTCAGTATAAGCCTTGATTTCAGACAGGTAAATTTCTCCATTTAAAACTAAAGTTGAAACTCCCAACTTTTTACAAAATATTTCTTTACATTTCAGAAATAAATCTCTTTGAAAATATTTCTATAAATTACTGCATAAGATATAACCTAAATATAATCCAAAGGAAAAATTCAAACCATTTAAAAGCCAGTCAATAAGGATCTGCTTTAATAGAACAGAGTACATTCCAGGAATGTTGTATCAGGTAGCTAATGAAAAGAATGCTGCTACTGCTGCTGCTGCTAAGTCGCTTCAGTCGTGTCCGACTCTATGCAACCCCACAGACGGCAGCCCACCAGGCTTCCCCATCCCTGGGATTCTCCAGGCAAGAACACTGGAGTGGGCTGCCATTTCCTTCTCCAATGCATGAAAGTGAAAAGTGAAAGTGGAGTCGCTCAGTTGTGTCCGACTCTTAGCGATCCCATGGACTGCAGCCCACCAGGCTCCTCCGTCCATGGGATTTTCCAGGCAAGAGTACTGGAGTGGGTGCCAATGCCTCCTCCGGATGAAAAGAATGAAGTGCTTCTAAATGTGATGGTTTGGAGTGAGCTCTACAAAATTCAGCACAAAGCAAAGAGTAGTAAACTCCCATTTGTGCTTTTAAAAACATATATATGCATGCTTATATATAGCAAAAGTGTTTACTCTGGGCAAGGGAGATGCCTAAAAGACAAGGATAGAAGGCTGATTTTTCCCTATACATCATTTAGTACCTTTTGAATTTTGTACATATCTTAACTTTGTACATGTAATTACTTGCTCAAAAAGTTAACACACATACATATAAAACATTAGCAAACTCTCTTTAAAATTCTAATCTTACATCAAAATTCTAAGGTATTAGTTAAGGAGTGACCATGCCCTAAATTTCTGCACAGCCATATTGCCTCGTATGTATAGTAGGTACTCTAAAGCAGTAAAACCCACTGTAACACTAAGTAATATTAAAAAATAAAAACTGGTAAAATGAGACTTTACACTGTTGCAAGATTAATGAAATGACCAAGGTACGTCTGTGCAACTATCTAGCTATGAGTTCTGCAGCAGGAGGGGGGGTTGAGGGGGTCCCCACTTTAAAAGGAAACTCCATCCAAGTCCCAAATGCACTCTGACTCAGGGCAGTTCTTCCACACAGATCTATATTCAAATTAATCCAATCACAAAAGTTTATATCTAAATTCACTTCATCAAAAGGCTCATTTCTGTTAGGCTTATTGATTATTTTTATTGATCTTTATTATTTATTGATTCTTTTGCTCTGGGAATTTTATGTCAGTGGAGTGATATAAAACTACTTAAGATTACCTATCACTTGACTATTTGCACATTATACTAATATTTTATACCCACTTTATATAGTCGTAAACAACTCCATAGCAAAGTGACATCATAGATGTCATTCACTTTTTCAATAAAAATATGCTGCCGTAAATTTAAGAATTTTCTGTTCTACGTTAAAATATAATGTTCTTAGGAAAACTGAAAGCTTCAACTACTATCTAATAAAAATGCAAGTATTTGCTGGAAGTAAATAAAATCTTTCATAATTTGAAAATATACCTTCAGATGACTTCAGGACTGAGAAGAATGTTAGTCATTTGATTCTGAATCTACTCCTCCCCACCCCCAACATGAAAATCAATAGGGAAAACAGAAAACCACACAGGACACACACTTTAGTATTAAAAGGAGACAAAATATACTATGACCTTCAAATTATTCATAAGTAGAGATAAAAAGTAAAAATTCCAACAGACGTTTTACAATCTTCCAGCTGCTACAAGAAGAAAGTAAGGGGTGAGAAGTGGGCGTGGAGGAGGGTTAGAAGACTCAAGAAAGACTCCTTAAGATAGACTCTTTAAGACTGCTTGAGAAAGAATGAAAGCAGCAGAGGACTTAAACGAGGCAGACACGAAATCAACCCCAGAAAGAAAAAGTGCAGCAATAAACCCGAAATACTATATAAAACTTGTTAATCTAATCCATAACGCTGGCTCTCCATAATCCTGGAGGGGTTTGAAGATGGAACCAGAAATGACACCCTTGGAGAAGTAGGGGAAGTATTTTCAAAGAAGCATCAACTTAGAGTAGTGTAGTACTCCTTGGAGACAAGGTAGTGAAGGAAAAGACTAAAATTAGGAGAAAAATTAAAGATCTGAAAGAAATAAAAAACACAAGATATGTCATGGCTTCTGCCACCAAAAACACCACCATTCATGAAGCAAACAGCACAAAAGAGAGTATGTGACAGAATAGAACACTCTCAAACTAGGAACCCTTTCCAAGAAATAAACAGGAACAGAAAAAAAGCAAACCAAATCCAAATAAAACTACTTTAAAAAGGTCAGAAAATGCAAATAAAAGCTTTTCCACTGATGAAAAGCTCCCCTGACAAAACAAGCAATGATCCTGGAGAAAACCATAACACAACTTTTCAAACTCCATTCAATATTGTCAAATAAGCACTTGACGATATGAAAAAAACACTTGAATTCGAAATATAAACACTAAAAATGTAAATGGACAAAAAACAAGAAGAAATGAAATAAAAGATGACCCAACTCAGGTAAGAAACAGAACAACAAAAATGAAGACTAGGCTACAAGGAGGAGAAACAATAGATTCAAGTGAAAGCTTAACAGGGGGCATTGAAGAAAAGCAAGAAAATAACCAAGTGAATGAAAATGATATTAAGAAAGAAGTTGAAGGAAAAAGATTGAAAAATCATGGCTGAAATGGCAAACAAGCAAAGAAAGTCAGACAAACATACAATTGGTATCCCTGCAAAAGAAAAATTAAAACAGTGCAGGGAAGGGGGAAATGTGCTCCAAAATCCTACTACTCAACACTACAATCCCCAAAAAACCTTTACAGAAATAAAAGACCAGCATATACACACAGAAAGGGTCCCTGGATACCAGAGTAAAAGTAAAATAAACTTTAATGGGGAAAAAAAAACAAACAAACACCATTCTTAGTGCCTCCAGGCAAAAAGACAAGAGAATTGGCATCAGATTCCTCAAAACAGCACAGAAAACCAAAGCAACAGTGGTACAGTATTTAAACAAGGAAACAATGTGTGACACATGAAAGTCAATGAAGCTGTCATGCAAGTATCAAGGCCATAGAAAATAGTTTAGAACATTCCCGAACTCATGGGATATACAAATATGTCTTTCCTGAGGAAATCTACTAAAAGATGAGCTTTATTTAACCAAAAGATGAAGTAAAGTAACACAGAAGGACCGACAGTAAGCATTTCATCCATTTCATTTTAGAGCAAAGACTAAAACAAGGGTGGGCAATGAGTTAAAAAATAAAAAATGTGCTTTTAAGCCATTTTTCAAATAATAGAGCAAGTCATTATAAATTACTAGTAAATTCCATATATAGGAAAAGAATGAAAAACATTTCAAATGCTTTATTATATTTTTAATTATATTGATCAATTTATATGATATATAAAATGGGAGGAAGTTGCTTATCCAAAAAATCATTATGAAAAATTCATAACACAAAATGACAAAAACATTAAACTTAACTTGGTTATTCACATGTGGAACTTAGTAGGATAGGGAGAAATAGGTTTTTTATAATAGTAATGCTTTCAAGGTTGTCATCAAATGACTTCCTTCATGGCTCAGACTGTAAAGAATCTGCCTGCAATGTAGGAGACCAGGTTTGATCCCTGGGTTGGGAAGATCTAGAGAAGGGAATGACAACCCACTCCAGAATTCCTGCTTGGAGAATTCCATGGACAGAGGAGCCTGGTGGGTTACAGTCCATGGGGTCGCAGAGAGTCAGGATACAACTGAGCCACTAACACAAACATAATGCTTTCAAGGCTGTCATCAAATGATTTAACTACAGCAAAAGAAAATACTTTCTAAAGCTCAAGGAAAAGTGTATGATTCAAATTTAAGGCAGGAGGTTATTAGACAGTTCAAAATAGCAGAAAAAACAGTATTGCTATTAAAGAGTATGATTTCACACAAGTTTACCTTCTCAATCAAGCTGTCTCCTGGTCTATAGTAAGATGACTCTATATTCACATATATACAGAAATGGCGACCAGGGACCACAAATATACTTACAAAGATCACTGATGCAAAAATAATAAACAGTCACAATAGTAATAAATTTAACATTTTCTGAGTACTTACTATCTGCTTATAAACTGTGTGGCATAATCTCATCTGACCCTCCCAAAAGGCTTATGAATACTTATGATACTTTTATTATCCCCATTTTACAGCTGAGGACACTGGGCATAGAGAATCACCTAATTTACACAGTCACAGAAATATAAGTGGTGAAACCAGGACTAAAATCCAAGTCTGAAAGATTTCATGGTTCATGCTCTTAGATCAGTATGGCATTCTGCATGGATCTTTATAATAAAATCTCATTTAAATACAGTAATGTACCCTAGTACATATGCTTTTTAAAAAGTAAGCAAAGATATACAGTTTATTATAATAAGTTTGCTTTCCTTAAACTCATACAATAATTTACTATTGAGGTACGAGGCAGCCCAGCGTTTTGGATAAAGTTCAAACTATTTTAAAAGGGATAAAAGACCAGATTATCTCTTCAGCCACCCTGTAATCCTTACCACTCCACCTCAACCTACAGTCTACTCCACCCTACAATTAAATCTTCCAGTCCTACTGAAAAGCTGGCACCCTCAAAAGGCAGACACAGCACTTGCTCACTTGTAAGTCTGCTCACACCAGTTCTCTCTGGAGGGCAACTCCTTCCCCGCCTATATTCCTGCAACTCTGTCTAGAATTATTTTCTCATCGCCCTTGAAGGACCATTTGAGGCATGACCCCTCTAAGGAAATCTGCCTAAGCATGCATCTACATGACCTTTGTCTGTGTATCTCTTCTGTTTATATCTATCATAAAATTTATCTTATTCTGTTAATAATTGTCAATTATTATCTGTGCCCTTGAGTGTTCCAGCACAGTACCTAGCAATCAGAACTTTTAAAATGCTAACTAATGGGAGAAAAAAATGTCTGATGTGGTTACTTGAAAAGATAATTTATAGGGTTGACTCCAACTATCTATATACCAACAGTAAAACTAATAATTATCAGTTTTAATACCTATTATTCAATTTGAGATTTAATAAGAGAAAATTATATTTTTTTTCAGTTAACTCTTAGATGATAATATGAGAAGTTCCAAAATTATACTTTTAAGAGAACTCTATTATTTTAAAGGAACATAACATTTTGTTTTTCTCGTCAAAAAGAGAGTAAATCGGTGAAATACCTTGACAAAGGTCTGTCACTAATTATCATGAAAAGTATCTAGGCTATTACCACTGGTCATCATAACTTAACAGATGACTTTCAGTGCATTACTAAGACACATAATTTGTAATTTTTTTCCTTGATGCTACCATCAAAAGTTAGAATTATGCCCTAAAATCCTAGCTTATTATAAGTGCTCTTTTATCCATGAATATAGATATATGTTTTGAAAATCTTTTTAACAACTTGTACTACCTTCTGACTTTACTAATGAGTTCCTCTGGTAATGTAGAAACACTTTATTTCTCTAAATTTAAAGGATAACTACCCCTCTCTACCATCCTAAGAACTGAAAAATATGCCTACCTTCACCTTATCCATAAAATTCACAGTGTCTACGTAACAGTTTGCAAACCAGAAGGAAGGCTAGTTTTTGGTCCTTTTTCTGATAGATACAGAAATTAAATGTTTTGCATAAAATGAAAAACTATATTCTAACCTACCCAGTATTAAGTAACCAAGCAAAGGACATGACTTAAGCGAAAAAAATAAAAGACCAAGAAGTTGGAAAAGATGCAAATTTTAAATTTCACTTCTTAAAACACCAAGTAGCAAATAACAAAAGATAAAATCATAGAAAGACAATAAGAAATACAATAAGAAAGACAATAAGATAATACTTTATTAATCCTTTCCTCTTGATAATTCAGAGATTAGGGAATATCACACCATAAAATATTAAAGCAAACCATTTTAAACCCTAACAACTACTCCTGCTAAAACTGATTCAAAACTCTAAAAGAAAAATAAAATAACACCAAAAGGACTAAGCTGGCTCTAAAACCATAAAAAAGCAAAATGCAGGAGAAAGTTTAATAAGATATTCTCATAATAAAAATTTATGAAGTACTAAATTAAAGCAATAAAACTTAAAAAAACACCATTCTTTAAATACACAAAACATGTCTTTCTTTCAAAAATCTGATATCACAATATCACAAATTTTTACAAAGTTGAATCACTAACCTGTATTTTTTCATAATAAATTTGCAGTTATATTTACCTTCAGATCCCATGATGAAGTGATGGATATCAGGGCCTGTTGACATTCGAGGTCCTTGACAGCTTTTTTCTATTATACCTCTAGGTGTTACCATTTTTATATGAACCACCTGTTTAATACAATGCATGATGTAAATTCTAGATATCTGTCAGTGAATGTTGTTTGTGTGGGTACACACACCCTATATATTTATATAAAACACTATTTTTAAAATACTGGTTTAAGTGACAAATGGTGATTCCCTTCAGAATTCTAATATCTTTTAGTAATTATTAGACTAAAAATAAATTTTATATAACTTTAAAAGAGGGAAAAAAGATTCTAAGATTGTTATTGGTCTAGGAACATTCAGTCTTAAAAACTGAAAAACAATTTCTTTAAACCAAAGTTACTCTAGGGTTGTCCATGTGGTAAAGAACTAAAGGACAGGAAAAATATGCAATGATCATATTTTAATGGGTTCATTCTTTCACTCATTTAACATTTATGAAGCACCATTATGCATGTCAAGCACTATTTAGATGCTTAGAATTCTAAGAAAAGATTTATTCTTGTCTTATTCCCACCTTCAACTTATCTACTTTACCCACTCAGTAGAAAAGAATGAAGTATTAATTTTGATCATATCAAAATTGGGATGAAGAGATGTGGTGATTGAGTTAAAAAGAGGAGGAGAGATATGTGTGAGACATGTCTCACACATGTGAGAAAATCATTGTCGGGAGAGGGTCAATCAAAAAATATTCCTCAGATCTGACTCAGAAATGGTTAGGTAAAACCCAACACATTCTTAGGATGGTTTTTTGATGGATAAATAAAAATAGAGTATGTATTGTTGAAAGAAATGAACAAAGGATGTAATTAAACAATTTACAAAATAAGAAAAATTGCCAATAGGACATTTTAAAAGTTTATTCTTACTAACAAAGAAATACAAAATTATATGACAAAAACATAAATAAAAGGTCTAGTAAAATAAACATTCTCATAGTGCTAGTAAGAATGTCAAATGGCACAAGATATCTAAAGAACAACTTGGTTATAAGGGTCCAAAGACATAAAAACATGCTTGATCCAACAATTCAAACTCTAGGAACTTACCCAAAGAAAATGATCAAAGATGTATGCTAAAGAAATTACTACAAAGGATATGTTTCCCTTTATTTATTTCCATAATTCTTAAATAAAATGTAACTTAAATATTCTTTTATAGGGAATTACTTTACTAAATCACAAATTATCAATGAAAGAGAATTATATGCAGTTTTTAAAACTAGTGATGCAAATCTATGCTCATATACATGGTAATGTATTGATAATATAGTTTAAAGAGCAGATTAAACACAGTATGATGCTTTTTTATAATTAAAACTAGATATAAACATGCAAATATATATATTAAGATGTGTACTTATAATTTGTGGCCCTTAAGTAACCGTAAAAAGGATTAAAACAAATTGCATGCTTTAGCAGTACTAAAGGTAGCAGTCTATCAAATATGCTTAACTTTGATAACACTTTTAATAATTCAATAGCAGAAGGATCAAATTCTCTCCTCTGAAACTGAATTTGTTATCTTAACTGCAAAATGAAAAATATGATTTCTAAAATATCTTCAATTAAAGATAACGTAAATATTTTTAAAGTGTTCATTATAAAGACAAAGTCTTAAATTGTTGGGTGTTAACTACAAAGAACCAATATATTTTATCAATAATTTGATATTTCTATCAACAAAGACAATGAAAATACTATAATGCTAGAGTTGAAAAACAAAGTTAAACAGCTCTAAGAATAATGTAAGGAATACCACATTAATAGTCTCAAAAACTATCTTTCAAATTGTTATCAAAATATTGATGATAAAGGGAACTAACATGTATGAAGTACCTATTACATACCAAGATTCCACTAAGAGTTTTCATTTTATGTCCTTTATTCCTCATAGCAATTCTACACAACAAATAACATCATTCTATTTTATACTGTAGGAAATTGATGTTTAGAAAGATGAAACAATTTGCACAAGGTCACACAATTAATCACTGTAAAAACTACAAATGGAACAAATGATACTGAATTCCTAGCCAGGATGCCTATCACACTAACTCTCAAGAGCAATGACACCAGGTCAGTGAAAACAAAGTGATGTGTACATAAAACATTACACTAACTAGAACATTTTCAATTGGGCTCTTTAATTCTACACAGAAACTTTTTTTCAGAAAAATAAATATAATATCTCATAAGGCCAAAGAATAGTAATGACAGACCACCTAACTAAATAGACTAAAATCTTGGTAGAGTTGAAGACTAAGGTGCCAAGTCTTGCAAAATAAAATTCATATGTATTTATAAGTCAGATAAAACATCTACAAAGCTTAGATATCATTCACTCAAAAAGAAGCATTCTTAAATGACCACAGTTGTGTCTTTTGACTGTTTGGATTATAATGCACAGTCAGTGTTATTATAATCAAATGGGGTATACTTTTGAGGGGACTCTTCAACTCAAATTTTAACAGCTTAACAACCTTTAATAATAATCTCTATTGACCAATCAATTATTTTATAGTAACTAGAAAAAATTTACCAAGTCCTCAATATTGCCATAGATATTCTTCTTCATGCCTGATGCTCGAGTAGATAACCATCCTCCCACAGTGCTGAATTCCAGGGAATCTGGTTCATGACCTGTACAATAACCACTTTCTTTAAGCTGAAAAACAAAAATGTAATATTTTACCAGTGAAAATGGCTCCATATCACACAGCACTCAACACATTAACTCCTTCCACATTAGAATTTCCATATGTCTTTTCTATCTGGACTCATTAAAACCTAAATAGATAAAGAAATACTTTCATCATACTTGTCCAAAAATATTTTTAGCTTTTGCCTAGTGGAAAACTTCACAAAACTGAAAACTATGAACCAAGAGGCAGCTGTATTTTCCACAGGCTCACTGGGCAATCATACTCCTTACATTCTTTCATTTAAAAGACAACTACCTTTCTTACTTTTTATTCCAACAAAGAGACAATTTAAATACTTATAGAAATCAGATTATACTTAAATAAGTGCCAAGTTCACCTGAACACTTTCAATAAATAAAGCACTTAATCTCTTATTTTCCCTATCCTAATATAATCTGCAGCAGGCCTGCAGAAAATCTGAGCAAATTGCCTGTACTTAAATCTCTCAAGGAGTCATGTGTTTTAATGTACAGCCATCTGGCTAGGTTTCCTGCATGTAATACCATCACTTATTTGTGATGCAGATCATGCATTCCTGTACATTAAATAGTCACTTGTTTCTCATTTTTCTATATTAGCTTAGCTTTGCCATCTGCACAGCACCTGAGGTTGAATGGATGCCCTTTACTGCACCACCACCAAAGCCATTCCACCGAAATCATTTTAAAGGCTCAGCCATCTCATGTTGAACGGCACAGACACCACCATCTGCATACCCACTGTCTACTGCACTCAAGCCCATCAATCTGTGTTGACCATTTTGATAGTCATCCAATTAAGCAACTGTTTCTATTTTTCAAGTAAGCCATGCAGAGATGTAGAATGTGTCAGTTGTGTTTATAATATGTATGTGTGTATTTAAGTATCGTATGCAAGTTATAATCCAAAATTTGAAAGTCAAGTAGGCTAAATAGAATTTGTTAGCTTCTGCAGATATGCAATGCAAATTATTTATCATGTCTAATTTTGTTGCTAGAAAACAGGATTTGAAAAGACATTATTACATAATAGAATTTTTCACTAAACATTCAATATGTTTATTTAATTTTAAGAGGTAAATAACCACTCATAAATAAGTAGCTTAAATACAAAACTGAACATTAAAATCAAGATTATCAGACCAATATACTTCCCTAACTCCCCAACAATCTTTACTCATATCCTAACAATCTACATTCATACTATGCTGTGCTCAGTCACGTCTTGACTCTTTCTGACCCCAGACTGTAGCCTGCCAGTCTCCTCTACCCATGGAATTTTTAATGCAAGAACACTGGAGTGGGATACTATTTCCTACTCCATATTATTTACTCTCAAAAGACTACTGTCTTTCAACTTTTCTGAAGGTAACAAATACACACACATACACACACATAGAACTCTTGAAACTAAACAAGAAAAAATCCAATTAAACAATAGACCAAAGATCTTAATAGACATTTCACTGAAAATAGTAAATAATCATATGAAAAGATGTTCCACATCATATGTCATCAGTTCAGTTCAGTTCAGTCGCTCAGTCATGTCCAACTCTTTGCAACCCCATGAATCACAGCACGCCAGGCCTCCCTGTCTATCACCAACTCCCTAAGTTTACTCAAACCCATGTCCATCGAGTTGGTGATGCCATCCAGCCATCTCATTCTCTATCGTCCCCTTCTCCTGCTGCCCCCAATCCCTCCCAGCATCAGGGTCCTTTCCAGTGAGTCAACTCTTCACATGAGATGGCCAAAGTATTAAGAGTTTCAGCTTCAGCATCAGTCCTTCCAATGAACACCCAGGACTGATCTCCTTCAGGATGGACTGGTTGGATCTCCTTGCAGTCCAAGGGACTCTCAAGAGTCTTCTCCAACACCACAGTTCAAAAGCATCAATTTTTCAGCACTCAGCTTTCTTCATAGTCCAACTGTCATATCCATACATGACCACTGGAAAAAACCATAGCCTTGACTAGACGGACCTTTGTTGGCAAAGTAATGTCTCTGCTTTTTAATATGCTAAGTTGGTCATAAATACCAATTAAAACAACAAGATACCACTACACCTCCAAATGAATGGCTCCAAACCAGAATACTGACAATACCAAATGCTGGAGAGGATATGTGGCAGCAGAAACTCTCAGTGCTGGTGGGAATGCAAAATGGCACAGCTACTTTGGAAGACTGACACTTTCTTACAAAACTAAATACACTCTAGCAATCATACTCCCTCTATTTAGTCAAAGGAGTTGAAAACTTAAGTCCGCATAAAAACCTGCACACAAATGTTTAAAGCAGCTTTATTCATAAGTGCCCAAACCTGGAAGCAATCAAGATATCTTTCAGTAGGTTAATGGACAAACTATGGAACATTGAAATAACTGAATATTATTTAGTGCTGAGAAGAAAAAAGCTATCAAGCCATGAAAAGACATGGAGGAAACTTAAACATATGTTACTAAGTGAAAGAAGCCAATCTGAAAAGGCCACATATTCTATGATTCCAACTGTATGACATTCTGAAAAAGGCAAAACTATGGAAACAAGAAAATTAGTGGACGACTTCCCTGGTGGTCCAGTGGCTAAGACTCTGGGCTCCCAACGCAGGGGGGGATTGGGTTCAATTCCTGGTCAGGGATCTAGATGCCACATGCTGCATCCAAGAGTTCACATGCCACATCTAAAGAAGCCACATGGCTGTAACAAATGAATACTGAGGATCCCACGTGCTACAACTAAGCCCCGGCACAGCCAAAGAATTAAGTAAATTAAAAAAAAAAAAAATAGATCAGTGGTTGCCAGAGGTGAGGGGTTGGAGGTGGAAAATAAATAGGAAGAGTACAGAGAATGTAGGGCAGTGAAGATACTGAGTGATATTATAATGATGGGCACTCAACAATTATTTAAACATTTGTCCAACCCACAAATGGACAGCACCATGTGCGCACCCTAACATAAACTAAGGACTTTCTGTAATTATGATGTTCCAATGTAGGGTGTCACTGTATCATTTATATGTGGAATCTAAATAAGCTGAACTCAAAGAAACAGAGCATAGACTGGTGGTTATCATGGGATGACAGGGTGGGGAAAATGTGACGATATTGGTCAAAAGGTACAAACTTCCAGTTACAACATGAATAAATTCTGAGAATTCAAAAAAAAGAAATCTACCAATCTCGTGAGTGATGTTGATATTGGGGGAGGCTAGGCATGCATGGGGACACAGGCATATAGGAAATCTCTGTACCTCCCTCTCAATTTTGTTTTAAACCTAAAACTGCTCTAAAAAAATATGACAGATATTTTCAGACAAAAGCAGAAAAAGTCATAAACAGCTGACCCACACTAAAGATATAAATATTTAAAACAAGTTTTTCAAGCAGAAAGTATCACCAGATTGAATTAAAGGCATCAAAGGGTAACTAGGGACTTCCCTGGTGGCTCGGTGGTGAAGAACCCACCTACCAATGAAGGAGATGTGGGTTCGATCCCTGGATTGAGAAGATCCCCTGGAAAAGGAAATGGCAACTCCAATGAGTTGCCTGGGAAAACCCATGGACAGAGCAGACTGAGAGGCTACAGTCCACGGGGTTGCAAGGGTTGGACATGACTAAGCGACAAAAAACAAAACAAGGAAGGGTAACTAGACAGGTAAATATAAAACATGCTTCTTATTGTTTAAACATCTCTAGGTAATGACTCACTATTTCAGTAAAAATTATAAAAGCAGAACATGTGACAACAGCATAGAGATAAGAAACATAATATTCTATGGTTTTTATGCTAAACTCTAAGTATTATATTACCACCTTAAAGTAGACTGTTTCAAGTTAAAGATATATACTATAAAACCTGAAACAATCCTTAAAAATAACAAAAAAGATAAAATGGTACCATTAAACAAAATTCAATCCAAAAAAAGGCAGTAAAAAGTGGAAAAGGAGAAAAAACAGGTACGTAAGATAAAAAACAAATGGCAAGATGACAGACTTAAACTGAACCATATCAATAACCACAATGACAGTAAATGGTCTAACCACTCAATTAAAAGATAGAGACTGTCAGGTTAGATAAAAAGGAAAAACCCAATTGCTTGCTATTTACAAGAAAAGCACTTTAAATATAAAAACATAAATGAGTAAAAAGTTTAAAAATGGAAAAAGGAAAAATATATACCATGCCAACAACAGTGAAAACTGGAATAGCTGTTTTAACATCAGATAAAGTAGACTTCAGAGCAAAAAATACCATCAGAAAGAAGGAAAGTAATTTCATAATAACAAAACTGTTCACTAGTCAAGAAGCTATAACAATCCCAAGCATTTATTCTCCCAATAACAAAGCTTTAAAATATATGAAGTGGAACTGACAGAACTGCAAGAAAAAATAGATCTACAATAATAACTGGAAGTTTTCATTTCCTTCTGTCAATAATTGATATAACAAGTAGACAAAAGAAAAAATTTTTAATACAGAAGACCTAAACAACACTATAAATCAATTTGACTTAATAGAATTTATAGACTACTCCAACCAACAGCAGCAGAAGACAAATTCTTTTCAAGTGTCCACGGAACATTTACAAGGTAGACCATGTTTTAGGCCATAAAACAAGTATCAATTAATTTGATATGCTTTAAGTCATATAAAGAATGTTTTCTGAACACAAGAGAATTAACAGAGAAATCAGTAACAGAAAGATGTTTGAAAAAATCCCCCAACAATTGGAAACATAAACAACAACATATAAGTACCAATGGGTCAAAGAAAAAATCAAAAGGGAAGTAGAAAACATTTTGAAACGAATGAAAATGAGAAGACATCAAAATTTGTGGAATGCCACTAAAGCAGTAGTTGGGAGAAATTTATAGTACTGAAAACCTATATTAAGAAGAAAGGCCAAAAAAAAAAAAAAAGAAGAAAGGCCTCAGACTTCTCTGGTGGCCCAGGGGATAAGAAGCTGCCTGCCAATGCAGGGAACACAGGTTCCATCTCTGGTCTGGGAAGATTCTATATGCAGTGAGGCAATTAAGCCCAAGCGCCACAACTACTGAGCCCAAGGTCCAGAACTGAGTCACAACTACAAAACCCATGAGCTGCAACTGCTTAAGTTCGCTATGCTCTAGGGCCTGTGAGCTGCAACTACTGAGCCTGTGTGCTGAAACTACTGAAGTCCACACACCTGGAGCCTTTGCTCCGCAACAAGAAAAATCACCACAAAAAGAAGCAGGCACACCCCAACAAACAGTAACCCCTGCCTGCCATTAACTAGAGAAAGCTCACGCAAAGCAACAAAGACCCAGCACAGTCAAAAATAAAATAAATTTTTAAAATTATATTTTAAAAATAGAAAGGCCTCAAATCACCTCATCTTCCACCTCAAGACATAAAAAAAAGCATTTGACAAAATCCAAAATTCACTCCTAATATAAAACACTCTATTTTCTGTTCTAGGTTCTTTGTATTTTCACATGGAATTTATAATCACCTTATCAATTTCTTTAAAAAAAGAAAAAAGTCTCCTGGGATTTTGATTGGGATTGCATCGATTCTATACATCAGTCTGGGGAGAACCAATAATAATACTGAATCTTCTAACCCATGAACATGTATAGCTTTAGGTTTATTTTAGGTCTGTTTATTTCTCTCAGCTGGGTCTTGCAGTTTTTAGTGTTCAAGTATTCCATACCTTTTCAAAAACTTTTAATATATTTATTTGACTGCTCTGGGTCTTAGTTGCATCATGCAAGGTCTTTTGTTGCAGCATGTGGAATCTATGTCTGTGACCAGGGATCGAATCCCAGCTCCCTGTATTGGGAGCATGGAGTTTTAACCACTGGACCACCAGAGAAGTCCCAGTATTTCATATTTTTAATAGATTTGTCCTTAAGTATTATATGTATATTTTACAATATAAGTGGTATTTTAAAAGTTTCCAATTTGATGATTAGTATACAGAAATAAAATTGATTTGTGTGTATAGCTTTTATATCTAGCAATCTTACTAAATTTACTAACTAGTTCTTAAAATTTTAGCTTCCATTAGATTTATCACATACAAGATCATGTCCTTTGTGAATAAAGACAATTTTACTTCTTCCTTTCCAATGTGTATGCTTTTATTCCTTACTTAAAAAAATGTAAACAGTTTTGTTGAGGTTTTTACACTCCACCCCTATAAAAAAATAGGATATGTGCTTTGATTTTAATAAAATTATAGGATTTGTAAACAAACTTACAGTGACAAAAAGCTTGTCAGAGACTGACAGGGATACAGTAAAGACGAGACGGAGAGAAATCGAAAGAGGTCAAGAGGAAACTTTCGGGGTTGGCTGGCGCGTGTGCTCTACATCTTGACTGCAGTAACGGTTTCATGCTTGTAGTCACATACCAAACCTTATCAAGTTGCACATTTTAAATAACTGCAACTTACTATGTGACAATTATATCTCAATGAAACTATTATGAAACAAAACAAAAGAAAATGACTCAAGATTTTAGCTCAAGCTGCCCAAAGAATTGAACTATCACCAACTAGGATTGAGAAGGCTACAGAATAAGCAAATTGTGGAGCGAAAACTGAAATTCAATTTTTAAAATATTGAGTTTAAAATGTCTATTACATATACAAGTGGAGATATCAACTAAGCAAGTGGATGTGCAAGTCTAGAATTCAAGAAAGAAGTCTGAGGTGATACAAATATTGGAGTCTGGCATATAGAAGGAATATTTAAAATCAGCTATGCTTGAATGAATTGAATGAAGCAAACAGTACCCAGTAAAAATTAGTGAAATAAATAAAAGTTCTAAGCACTTTACATTATTAACTTATTTCATCTCAACAAAAACTTTATGAAACAGGATTCATTATTTCCATTTTATAGATAAAGAAATTGAGGCATAGAGAAATGCATCCAGAGGCGGGGAAAATCATAAGTCATATATCCCCAGACTATTAACTAGTAAAATTAAGTAGCCAAAGAATTAATAAATGTAGAAACAAATTCCCAAAACCCATAACTGACATTCAGTGACCTCCCTTAAATTTTGCACATATTAAAATCAATGTAATTTACAAGTTAAAAAGACGAAAATCTGTGCTACCCAACTACTATATTTGTGTCATTTAAAAACTTTTAGAATGAAAAAGCAGCAAGTTTTAAGTCAGTTACCTCAGCTGAAGAAGAAACTGAAGGATAAAGAAGCATAAGGGATAAAGAACCTGAACTAGGATCAATACAGCCATAGAAACTATATTAAAGTCTACCAGAGGCAAAAAGAAATGTTCTACGTTGGCATTTAAGGAAATGAACTAGTAAGTAAAATATTAAAAGTTCCTAGTCTAGTAAAATGTCATTTAAATTTCAAGGAAATATGTTCCCTGAATTTTAATTCTAACCTTTAAAAAAAATCTTGGAAAGGTTAAAATACTACATCAAATGCTGAAATAAAGGATATAAAATTACAGACATGAAAGGCCATTCTTTGTCATAAAAAAAAAAACTGCTGTGTTGACAATGCCTCTCAGAGTAACAGAAGACTAAACAGGTCTTTTTACAGTTTTTTTCATTAAATGCTATTATTCAACCCATGAAGTTAATTTAAAGTATAATAATTAACAAATCTAATTACCTTGAATTTATAAAACCTTGACTTACTGAAGATCTTTAATGCCTCAATGAATATGTCCAATTGTATCTAGTTCTCTGTACCTCAGTGCATTAAATTAAAAAAAAGAAAAGTTTAATAATTTTTTTCAAAGCCTTTCATCCATAATTGATCACTGGACAACCCACTCCAGTATTCTTACTGGGATAATCCCATGGACAGAGGAGCCGGCAGGCTACAGTCGATAGGGTTGCAGAGTCAAACATGACTGAACAACCGAGCCTGCACACACACACACACACCAACTGCCTTCAACTCTTTACCATGAAATAAGGAAAAAGATAGTAAAGAGAAGATCAACAAGCATGTCACATCTCTATGTTCTGTTAAAAGACAGGAAGGAGGGGGTCTCTGTAATCCAAACTGAACAAAACATTCAGTTCATCATTAGCAAACTGGACTTTCTAATTCTGTTTGCAAAAGCTGAGTTACAATTATCTTGGCCATATTTTAAAGGGCTGAAGGAACCAATACATTTTAATAATGATCTGCTTAGAATCCAGGAGGAGAACCTCAAGTTTCCTAAAATTCATTAGGATCCTAAAAGTATATAAGGAGTTTCACTTATTCATGATATAAGCAGTTTTCAGTAAAATTATTCACTGAAAATTTCAATGAATGTGAATGCCAACTAATTGATCAAATTTATTAATTTCTGAAAATTCTATGTCCAACTTACTCTATTTTGCTCCATTTTTACTACTTTATTTCAGGTCGCTATCAGCCCTTGCCCAAATTAGTGCAGCAGCCACTTTATCTGCCTTTATGTGTCCATCCATCCTCCACACAGTAGCATAAAAGAACTATCTAAGTGCAAAGGTAAAGTTCAAACTTTATGATTTAACCTCTTCGTGCTGTCCTGGCTTAATCCTCTACCACTACTAAATGTATGAAAGAAAGTGAAAGTCGCTCAGTCGTGTCCAACTCTTTGAGATCCCATGGACTGTATAGCCCATGGAATTCTCCAAGCCAGAATACTGGAGTGGGTAGCCCTTCCCTTCTCCAGGGGATCTTCCCAACCCAGGGATCAAACCCAGGTCTCCTGCATTGCAGGCGGATTCTCTACCAGCTGAACCACAAGGGAAGCCCAACTATATATATACACATCCAGAATACAAACACCAAGAATGTGTGTTCTCCGATATACGCAGCCTAGATCCCAGCCGTACTCAGCTACCTGCAGATCCCCTCAAGCAACAGCTGCCTATAAAGTTTCCACACGTGCTGCTTCCTCTGACTGGACTGTTCTCCCCACACCCATATTTCCTTTTCATTATGATTTATCCTGAAGTTTCATTTTAAATGCCAAGCTCTCTATGATACCGTCTTCAACTCCTCCCCTTTGAACCTCATTTGATGAGCCTAACATCCCATATTTAGCCTTCTCCTAGCAATTCTCATTGAGTTATACTGTCTATTTACCGAATTTTCTGTCATAATATAATATAAGCTTTCCAAGGGTAAGAGATGGGTGTCTTATTCACTATGGAGTTCACAGCATCTAGTTCAATACTTGACTCACAACAAAAACGGAAAAATCTCAGTCAGTGAACATACTGTGAAAGGTACTTTTTTCATAGAGGGCACACATAGCGGTTTTGAAAATCTTAAATAACATACCTGTCTTTCCAATTCTTGTCCTGTTATGCCAGCCTCTACATGAGCTGTCAGATTGTTTTCATCAACCCAGAGGATACGATTCTGTTGCAAAAGAAGAAAGAAGTCTCATCTCCATGAATAGACACTTTCTCAGGAAATACAACTTCCTAACTCTAAGCAGCAAGTGACAAGATGGAAATGAAGTAGCAGTACCCACACTAGAAAGCCCCACTCGTCCCTGCCTACACATCACAGAGCTGGTAACACAGGCAGTATAATGCACAGGAGCTGGTTTAAAACATGGACACTCATAAAAGGAGGAAGAAGGTTTCAGATTAAATGAGACTAAAAGAAACCACCAAAATCTAACGTGAATCCCTATTCATACACTGAACTATAAAATAAAGACAGTTTTGAGATAACTGGAAAATGAATGTGGACTGGATACTAAATGACATAATTACTTTTTTAATTTTGTCAGAAGGGATAACATAGTGAGAAAATGTCCTTTTAAAAAGAAATACACAGAAATATTTGGTGTAAAGTAGTATGCCATCAGGATTTCCTTTAAAAATATTAGAGGAAAAAAGATAAAGTCAGTATGAAAAAATGTAAATAATTATTTAGAGACTAGAAATATTATTCTCTCAACTGTGATGCTTAAAAATTTCAATAAAACCATAAATATTAAAATTTTTTTATAATAAAGGATTATAGAAGCAGGAGTACTGTTGACTATATGAAGATCAAGTTCATACCCAAACTAAAACTTTAAAATAGCACAAGGGCCAACTCTCAGACCATAATAAACCAAAATTTCAAAAAATAATCCTAAAATTTATTAGTTCCTTTACTAATTTTAAGTTAATCTTAAAATTAATTAGCCCCTCTGTTCTTCCAAAAGCAAAGTGCAATAGCATTAGTAAAAATTTGGGAAACAAGTAAGTTCTGATGACTCAAATTAACATTAACTAATATTATTTGTTTTTTAATAATACAAATCAGGTCATCTATTGTATCACAATTCAATCCATGCTTCTCAAATTGTCAATTTCATATGTTAATTTGGTAGAATTCATCAAGGTATATGACTAAGTAAGAGTGACCTTAGCTTTTAGAGATCTGAAAGCAAAGATAAAATATAATGATGAAAAAAAATTTAAACAAAATGGACAATATACCTTTTTAAAAACAACTAAGATTGAGCCATAAAGAAAACTTTTAAAACCAAACACTATCTTCAAACACATCTTAAGTTATCATATACCATTTGTGAAGTGTCTAAAGAAATAATTGTTCTTGTCTCATCTGCAGGACACGCCAGGCCACATGAAACACTTGTTCCTCCTGCCAAAATAGAAGACAATAACTATGCTTAAATATTATTTTTTAGCTACATATCTAGGCAAATCCCTAATACAAAGTATACAAATAGGCCCACTAGGAAAAATACCTATCTCTACTTTGCAAAATGTAATTGGCAAATACTAACACACTAAAAGTAAACTCACCTTTATTTTACGGTGCATGCCAAAATGAAGAAATATTATGGAGCTGAAAGCAATGGGACATGGCTCCATCCCTTGGGCACACTCAAATGAAGCCCCTAACAATTTGTGGAGCTCCAAAAACATAATTAGAGAAGTTCTAAGCTAATGATTACTGTGGAGAGACAGCATAAAAGAAAAAAATACCCATCCTATACAACTAGAGACACCATTTTCTCCTATCATATTTATGAGATTCACTTATCTTTAAAATACTATCTTATATTTCCATACAAAAAGACCTCAATAAATTAGAATATATTCCTTAACATTTGTTGTCAAAGGAAAAAATGCTTTCTTGATATATAGAACAATACAGTGTTCTCAATTCTTAACCAGATCTGTATAATCATATAGCAGAATAAAATTGTAATTGGTACTTTCATATGTTTTGGACAGAATACACATGGAAATCATCTTGGTAAGTCACAAGGTAAGAATTATAGGGGGTATTTACCTACAAGGTTCAGCTTAATTTTTCAAGGTATGATAATATTAAGAACATGGCTATGACCAGTGACCACAATTTCTTGTCAAAGTCATTTGAAATCAGAAAACTATTTCATTAAAAGTGGCACTTTTGTACATGATTTCAACAGGAAGTATAAGCTGAAGAAGTTGTCTGGAACTTATGATTTGTAGGGGTCCCATTTCCATTCCATTAATGCCAATTAATTCAGTGAAGGCAACCTCCTTTGGCTTGTGGAAGTTGTTAAAACAATATGATTGATGAATGATCAAAAGACATTAAATTTGCCTTAAAATGTAAAATAATGTTAATGTTCAGTATTAAAAGATACTATTCATTTGGTCATCACTGTCCTGGTTGATCTTTTACATATGCATATCCCTCCTCAAAGATTTATGTTGGGTATAGTTAGTCTTTGAAAAAATAATACTCTCTCCATTAAGATAAAGGTTAGAAAGTAATTACTAAAGAAGGAACTCTTATCTAGGCAGTAAGTCAGAGCTTCAGTTAGAATCCATATGGGAAAGAAGCCATGAGTTAGGGTAAATCATATCTCAAACAGTTTAGGTAGATCTACTGAGAACAGAAATGAACAGCATAAGCCAATTTTTCAGGATAACCATATCACAACTATAAGAATGCTTCTTTTCAGTGGGAATGCACAAATATTTAAAATAGAACAACTTTAAATCACATTAAAATTCAAAAGGCACAATACCTACCACCAATTGGTATGATACAAAGGTTATATTTGCACGCTAGATTCACAATCTTAACTACATCATCATGACATGCTGTTGAAAAAAGGGAAGATAAATTAATCCCGAACATGAAAAAAATCTGGGTAATACTGCAATACAAGGGTCTAAAGTGCAATACAACTTCTTCTTCATTTATTCACTCATGAACACATTAAATCACTATCCTAAAACTATTTTTATCTTTAACTTTTCATTTTTAAATAATTTTATACATTTTTCAGTTTAAATATCTACACAGCATACACACATACACAATATATGGTTCGTAGATATTCAAACTGCGAGCAAGGCACCTCCACTGTATGGAATACCACATTGTCTCAAATTGCCTTACTGCCTCAAAACTTGCCCTCATGCAAAGAAAAACTTGAACTTTATTGCCCAATGGAAACTTACATTAAAGTTTAACAAAGACCTCAGTGAAATGACAACATGTTGTGAAACAAACTATTCCCAAGAAGTTCTTATACTGAAAGAGTCAACAGAACAAAATTTTGATTTAGGCACCAATACACTACTCAAACAGATTATTTTCTTCCTGGGTATGTCAACCTCCTTCCTATCACAAAATTAAAGCAGGACTTTTCCCTCAGATACTCCCTGAAAAGGAAAAAGATCACATCTAAGAACTAAAAGTCCATATATGAGGTAATTTTTTGAAAAATAAAACACTCTATATACTCCTTTTATGGAGTCTGAAGGGAAAAATGGATGAGAAGATTAGCAGAACTTCTTACAAGGTAATTATGAACAGTAAGGAGCAATATAGTTATTCTGCTTTAAATTTTCTGCTACAAGAGATGGATATAAAGATCATACATAAAAATATAGGGCTTAGTCATCAGTAAGAGCAAAATAACAGCAGAAAGCTCATCCACCTTCAAGTCAAATCCCTAAATGAAATTATTTTCTCAAAATTTAGTTATTTATATCAAAGACAGTATCTATATTAAACAACTTGCTTCATTATTTGAACACCATTAGTTTTTAGCCTACAAGTTGCTATCAACAAAGTACTCTTATTAGTTTGCAGTAATCAATTATCTTAACTAAAAGTTTCTTGGCATCTGAATATATCATTGATTGATAATAATTTTATTAAGCTTTCAAATTAGCCAAAAATATATTTTTCTACTGACTTCTTAAAAGGATATGTACATATTAAATGAAGATTTAGTCATCCATCAACAACAAAATTAATCATTAAAACCATTCAAAACGATCATATTAAGAATTATATGATCTTCAGTAAACTCTAAACATATAGCTATATAGCTATATTTCTATATATGTATCTATATAGCTATATATCTATATAGCTATCTAAAATATAGCTTTCTATATTTTTTTACAGCTCTTATGTTTAAAAGTACATATTTCCAACACTAAATTTACTTAAAATTTAACAATATTAAATTAATAATACAAAGAAAAACAGGAACTTACTTGGCCATAAAACTATATCAGGAATTCTCTGAAACATTCCTTCCCTGAGCAAAAATATCTCATGAAGACAATGACCTGTTTTGTAGTTTTAAAAAGAAAATGTAAAAATATCTTAAAATTAAAGGAAATTTAAAACTTAGAACTAAATAGGATTTATATGAAGTTGCTTACCATGAGCTCTAAATACTCGATCATCTGCTTCTTGTGAATATGAAATATTAGTTTCTTTAAGGTCATGAAGAAAATCTTCATTTACAATAGAAGGAGGTGTATCACTAGGATTTAAGGATGCCTAGAAAATAAAATTGGTTTTTTTGACTTATTTCTAGAAAATAAAAATTTGAAATGTTACAGAGAAGTGACTATAAAACATGGATTTTTTTTTTTTACATCTGAACTAGGACAGAAGCATAGAAAAATAATAAATAATACATATGGAAACCAACTCTGTGACAGTAACCAATTACAAATGATCTGAAAAACCACATTCTGTAACATAAGTTATAAGACTCTTATGTTTTCTCTTTTACTTCTATGTCCCATCTTTTCATTATTTCTAAAGTCTACAATTAAGGGGACTTCCCTGGCAGTCCAGTGGTTAAGACTTCATGCTTTCACTGCAAGGGGCATAGGTTCAATCCTTGATCAGAGAACTAATAAGTAAGATGCCCTATGCCACATGGTGTGGCCAAAAACAAATATAATAAAAATAAAGATCACAATTAAGATAGCAAAGTCTCAAATCTTCAATTTTAAACTAGGAAGACTGGGATATAGATAGTTAACTTCTGCATTATCTATATTTCATCTGTAGATAAAATTAATCATTTCAGAATGATCAGCAAAAAGCCTCCCAAAAAGAAGTAAATCCATTTTTATAGGCTCTCTTTAAAACTCACAACATAAACCTGATACTTAATTTCAACTAACAAGTATTCAACTTTAAAGCTATGTGGCATTGGCTCACCCAACTTCTTTGAGCCTTGGTTTCTTCAATTATTAAATGAGATTATCACCATCAAATTTATACAGCTGCCATAAGGAAGGAGAGTTAAATATGGTAATTTTTGTGAAAAGCACCTATTATCATGACTAGCATATAGGAAGAGTTCTATAAATGGCTAACCAAATCAAATCTGTTATGTTAAAAAAGCTATGGTATTCAGAAAAAATAAAATATAAGAATATGTAAAGAAAAATATTTACATAGCCTTTAAATATCTTATTAATGTTCTATATTTAATGTTCAATTATATAATAAATATTTCTTGCACGTGTGCTATAGGGCCCTGGTGATACAGCAGTGAGTTAAACCCCCAAAATTTTAAAACTTTTGTCCTCATGGGATTAACCTGTAGTGAAAAGAAATGACCAAAAGAACTCTGATGAAACATACAGATTACTAATTTTGTTAAGTTACTGAAAATTGAAATGGCTTAAAACAGAAAAAAAGAAGTGCATGTAAAACTAGTAAAATTTCTGAATATGACATATAGATTGTATCAGTGTCAAAAAAAAAAGTAAAACAAATAGTCAAAACACAGAAAGAGAAGATGGTTATTTTGAGATATTAGTCTGCCATCAGTTAGTCAGCTCTCTTAATAAAGTCGCATTTGTTGCCTCAAAAAAAAAGGAAATAGAAGAGAGTTTTTTTTCAGTGTCTATAACCAATTTTATTTTAATATAATCTAAACACATACCATTTGGAAAATACCAAGAAAAATTTATGTACAAGAGTTGATGCTATTGCATTTGGATAAAGCTGGCAAGTTCTTGCTACTAGCATAGCCAAGGAAACACCACCGTGGAAGCCTAATATATTGGAATAGATGTTGTGGCGTTTGGCCCACAGTTTGATAGCTCTCAGAGTTAAGGTGAAGTTGTCAATGTTTGGTACTAGATGTAAAATTTCATCGGTTACCCTGCAACTGTTAAGGCTTCTTATACATCTTATATCTAAATTTTTAAGCAGACTATCATCTCTTAAGTCCAAGTCTTCTGGAATAGTCTGCAGTGCTAATCTTGCAAACAAAATATCAATCTCTATCCCATCAAAACACAGTTTTATAACTGGTACAAATACCTCTTCAACAGCTCTTAAATCTTTTACTTCTTCCTGTAATTTCAACTTATCACAGAATGAGATGAAAAAATCACTCCAATCAACACGTCTTTGTGCAACACACAATGCATCAATATCAGCACCTTTTGTATGTACTCCTAATCTATAAGATCCAAATGTAAAAATTTTCCCACCAACATTTTCAATTACAGATTGTGGAAGATTCTTGCTTTCACTGATTGCTCATATCCACTCTTTTACCAGGTTATTTAATTTTCCCAAAATTAAAATCCTGCGCTGCAGTTCCTCTTCCTCTTCAGAAACCCCAAAGGGCTTCAGAGTCTCAACTAGCTTCTTTGTGAGTAGGCAGTCAGTCTCCTTGGGGGCTGCTAAGCTGATGGGAGAAGTAATGCCATAGTGCTTCTGTGGCGGCAGTGTTTGCTGTGATCCCTGTGTTGGAACTGGAAACAGGCATCATCTCCTGTGCCGGCAACGCCCCGGTCACTCCCTCCAACCTCCCGGGCTGCTGGGCTGCTGCAGGCCAGGGGAGGATCCACTGAGGCGGAGGCAGGGGGCGGGGGCCTGCCGTAGCCTTGAGGCCTACCCCACTCCCTCCGCTGTAAGCCTCCTCCTCCTTCCCCTTCGTCCTAACACGGTGCCGAGCAACCACAGCAACGTTAAAAGAGATTTTTTAAAGAAATGTTAAAAGAATTTGGTTTGGGAGAGGTAGGAATTAGATGTTTAGTCTAATTAAGTACAAGAATAAAATGTAACTGTGGACTTATAAATAAAACAAGCACTCACTGAATACCTACAGTCCTCAATAATATGTTGAATATAGTGGATAATATACTATAAATCATAGCCTCTGCACTTATGGAAGTTATACACAAAGGGATATACAGAATACTACACCATAGTAATAAATAATAAATATTATAATTATATAAACAAATGCTATTTCATCAGCTTAATACAGTTTAAAGGTTTTTAACTCCCCTGTCAGAAAAGTGATACTACAAGAGCAAACTAAAATTCTCTATCACTCATATCTTAATCAAAATTCTATTTTCAATCTTTGAATATTCTAAATGTTTTGATAGTAATATAATATTACATTTTTATTTTAAATTATTCTATATAAATCCTAGATTACTGTCAGTTCATTACAAAATGTAAAAATAATAGCAACTTATGTTTTGGTAACAAAGTGCTCTCACAGAATTAATTCATTTGAACTTCACTACTACTTGCGACACATAGAACTGACACTTATGACTCTCATTTCTCCTATTAAGATAACTGAGGCTAACAGAGTTTAAAAGTTTGAGATAAATCTCAAGATAAATGCTGAGATTAGGCTCTAGACCCGTGATGCTAAAAAACAAAAAAAAAAACCCACCCCTAGAAAGTCTAACAAGGCCAATCAAACCAACAAAAAGAAGGACAAATATATTAAAGCAACTATAACAAATTATAAAGATAAGTTTAATTAATTTGGGATTAAGCACATATACATACACACTCAATTAAGAATATTATTAGTTATTTTTATTTGCTTACTTTAGAGGTAGTTTTATGCTCCACACTTATTCCAAGGGTATTTTGGATCCACTCTCTAAAAGTTGGTAATGACATGCCACTAAGAGGGTACCTAAGGTAAAAAGAAGCAAAACATTAGAGAAAAGTATCTTCATGTCAATTCAAATCTTAGATTCTGTTTCTAGCAGAGGTCAAGTGGTTGCTATCAAACCAACCCTCCCACATATAATGATAAGCTCTGGACAAAAAAAAAAAAAAAACAATTATTTGAGGACAGTACAGATAACCCAATGATAGGCAAAAATAGGGGGTAAGAAGAAAATAGCACCACAGAAGTTTCCAGTTTCACAGGGTTTCGCCTAAGGGAGAGTCCCAGTACACAGAGCACCACAGAAAGAATAAAGAATGCAAGAATGCAAAAACCCTGCAGCATTCCTGGCTTAAGGAAACATGATGGTGTCTGCAGTGAACACAGCATCTGGGAAGGGCACAGTGAAATCACACAAATCCAGGAGTTAGAGAGGGACTTGTATATAAACTCTGTCCAAATGTCCTGCTGACTTTGAGTAACAAGTGTATGGAGCACACTCTAAGAAGCCCAGTTAAGCTTAAAAGAACTGAATACATAATTCAGCTGCTCACCATCACAGAAGTAAACCTGAGGTAACTCAAGTTAATTGCTTGGTTTAAAAAAAAAAAAGAAAAAAGCCTTTTCAGACAAATGTAACAGAATACAGACTTTCCTCAACATATCAGTAACAATGTCCAAGATATACTTTCAAAATTATTAGACATAAACAACCAACAAAGTGTTATCCATAATTAAGAGAAAAGGCAATCAATAAGAAACCCCAAGATGATCCAAAATATTGGAAATAGCACACGAGGATTTGAAAACAGCTATAACCACACTAAAGGACAAAAGGGAAAATATGTTAGCAGTGAATAAGAGAAAATAAATCTCAGCAAGAAATAGAAATTATTTTAAAAAACAGAAATTCTATAATTAAATTGAAATAAAAATTCATTGGAGGAACTCAAGAACAGACCAGAGATGTCAGTGAACTTATAGTTAGAGCAATAAAACATATATAATCTAAACAACAAAGAAAATAAAAAAAGATAAATGGAGCTGCAGGGACCTGTGGAACAATAGAAAAATACTAACATATATATATATAAATGGGAGTCCCAAGAACAAGAGGAAAAGGAATTTAAAAAAAAGGATTTGAAGAAATAATAACAAAGTTTTCAAATCTGATGAAAGATGTAAGTTTAGAAATTACAGAAAGTCAGAGAACTCTAGAAGATAAATGCAAAGGCACATCACAGTCAAACTGCAACTTAAAAAACAAAGAGAAAAAGAGAAAGACATCTTAAAAGTATCTATAGAAAAATAACATACTACACATAATGTAATAATAACGTTATGACTGACTTCTCATCAGAAAGTCCAGAAAAAAAAAAAAGTCCAGAAAACTACTGAACAACATTTTTCAAGTGCTGAAAGGCAAAGAACGCCAACTTAGAATTTTATACCTGGTAAAAGGTATCCTTCAAGAACAAAAGTAAAACAAAGAGCTCTTCAGATGCAAACTAAAGAGAACTAAGAGCCAGCACACCCACACTACAAGAAACGCCAGGGGAACTTGCACAGGCTGAAGGGAAGTGTAACACTAACTGTACTGTCTTCACAATGGAGTAAGTAACGACTGAAAGAGTAAACACGTGAGCAAATATGACTGACTGTTCTTGATTTCTTTAAAATGTGTATCACTTTTAAAAATTACAATACTGTATGATAAAGTGATAGAACTATAAATCATATCATGATGTGATAACCACAAACAGAACAGGGAATAGTAAATAAACCATATTTGCAAGGTGCTGGTATTTTACATAAAGTGCTACAAAACATTTAAAACACACAAAAGAACTCTACAGAGCAGGAACAATATGAAAAAAAATAGATCTGCTACTCAAATTTTGTTTCCTCTTATCTTCTAACCCAAATTCTATTTAAATAAGTTTATATGAATCATGAACATTATTTCACATACACAAAGAAGTCTAAACTGTATATATATGAGACTGATGCAGAAAACTCAAGTGCTTAGAGGGGTAACTTTTCAGTTTTAGAAATATTTATCAGAGATGGCAAAATATTAAGTGCTAGAAAGAAAGAGGTAAATATCCACCATCCAGTATCAGGGTTAGGGTTAGGTTTAGGGGTTAGTGGTTGGGGTTAGGATTAGGGTAGTAAAGAAGGCTGATGTGCAAACATAATATTCCAATGTGTTATAAAGCAGTAATAAAATAACCCTCAGAACAAATCAAAACAAATTTTAAAACATTTACTTTAAAATGGTCAAATTTTCATTTTAGTAAACAGGTATTATCATGTGCCAGGTATTGTTTTAAGTTTGTTATGTATATTAACTTATGATAATGTTATGAAGTTGATATAACTCCATTTTATAAAAAAAAGACACTAAGGCACAGAGATGTTACATAACTGAAGAGCTTAGGTAAAGTTAATTAACTTACTTAAGGTCACACAGCTAGTAAGCTACAAAACCAGGATATGAACCAGGTAATAAACAAGGGCAAATAAGTAATAAATAAGCCTCTGCTCTTCACTGCTACATGGTACTGCCTCTAGTTTGATTCTTTCTTACCACCATTCCAAGTCAGATCACTGGGATGATCTCATAAAATTCTTTTTTAATGAATATTTAGAAAAATCACAGTAGTTATATTTAGTAATTGTTTTCACTATAATGTTCTTACAACTTCTCCACTTCTAATATCCACTCCATGATGATGGGGCAGCCAAATAAAACTATACCATAGTTGTTTTATCTTTAATTTTATAAATATTTTACTTATAAAATATTGAAGTGTAACATACATACAAAAAATAACTATATAGCTTTTAGCAACTAGCCTCAGAAGTTTACTCTGACTTCACAAAGATGACCAAAAAGCGGGGAGGGAAGGAGTCAGTGGGTAATACATAAACTCTGTACTGAATATATGTTTATAATGCAGAACTCAATACTGAAAAAGCCAGGGGTGGGTCCTATCAAAAAGAATTTTCACTTCAAAGTGACCAAAAAAAAAAAAAAAACACTTATTCTGTCACATAATTTTAAAAGTTACACATTGGCTGAGTGAATGGCACTTATGATAATGTCATATTATATAATAAAAATATCTAAAATTCTCAAATAAATCTTATATAAAGGTTAGCATATTAGAATCTAGCTTAATCAACCCTACAAAGACATTTAATTTGAAAGCTGAACACATGAGCAGGAAAAATGCAACTTCTATCAGAAAGCCAAAAGTTCGTATCAATTGTTGAAACAAGGTGATTCTTTAACAGATCTTTCAGTTCAGTTCAACAGCTCAATCGTCCGACTTTTTGCGACCCCATGGACTGCAGCACGTCAGGCTTCCCTGTCCATCACCAACTCCTGGATCTTGCTAAAACTCAGGTCCATCAAGTTAAGTGATGCCATCCAACCTTTTCATCCTCTGTTTTCTCCTTCTCCTCCTGCCTTTAATCTTTCCCAGCATCAGGGTCTTTTCAAATGAGTCAGTTCTTCGCATCGGGTAGCTAAAGTATTGAAGTCTCAGCTTCAGCATCAGTCCTTCCAATGAATATTCAGGATTAATTCCCTTTAGGATGGACTGGTTGGATCTCCTTGCAGTCCAAGGGACTCTCAAGAGTCTTCTCCAACACCACAGTTCAAAAGCATCAATTCTTCAGTGCTCAGCTTTCTTTATAGTCCAACTCTCACATCCATACATGACCACTGGAAAATCCATAGCTTTAACTAGATGGATCTTTTTCGGCAAAGTAATGTCTCTGGTTTTTAATATGCTATCTAGGTTGGTCATAGCTTTTCTTCCAAGGAGCAGGCATCTTTTAATTTCATGGCTGCAGTCACCATCTGCAGTGATTTTGGAGCCCAAGAATAAAGCCTGTCACTGTTTCCATTGTTTCCCCAACTATTTGCCATGAAGTGATGGGACCGGATGCCATGCTCTTCATTTTTTGGATGTTGAGTTTTATGCCAGATTTTTCACTCTCCTCTCTCACCTTCATCAAGAGGCTCTTTATTTAGTACCTCTTCGCTTTCTGCCATAAGGGTGGTGTCATCTGCATATCTGAAGTTATTAATATTTTTCCTGGCAATCTTGATTCCAGCTTGTGCTTCATCCAGACTGGCATTTCACATGACATACTCTGCATACAAGTTAAATATACAAGGTGACAATATACAGCCTTGACAGACTCCTTTCTCAATTTGGAACCAGTCCATTGTTCCATGTCTGGTTCTAACTTTTGCTTCTTGACCTTCATACAGGTTTCTCAGGAAGTGGGCAAGGCTGTCTGGTATTCCCATCTCCTTAAGAACTTTCCACAGTTTGTTATGATCCACACAGTCAAAGGCTTTAGTGTAGTCAATGAAGCAGAAGTAGATGTTTTTCTAATTCTCTTGCTTTCTCTATGATCCAACAGATGTTGGCAATTTGATCTCTGGTTCCTCTGCCTTTTCTAAATACAGCTTGAACATCTGGAAGTCCTCAGTTCATATACTGTTGAAGCCAAGCTTAGAGAATTTTGAGCATTACTTTGCTAGCATGTAAGATGAGTGCAATTGTGCGGTAGTTTGAACATTCTTTGGCATTGCCTTTCTTTGGGATTGGAATGAAAACTAATCTTTTCCATTCCTGTGGCCACTGCTCAGTTTTCCAAATTTGCTGGCATACTGAGTGCAGCACTTTCACAGCATCGTCTTTTAGGATTTGAAATAGCTCAACTGGAATTCCATCACCTCCACTAGCTTTGTTCATAGTGATGCTTTCTAAGGCCCACTTGACTTCACATTCCAGGATGTCTGGCTCTAGGTGAGTGATCACACCATTGTGATTATCTGGGTCGTGAAGATCTTTTTTGTATAGTTCTTCTGTGTACTCTTGCCACCTTTTCTTAATATCTTCTGCTTCTGTTAGGTCCATACCATTTCTGTCGTTTACTGTGCCCATCTTTGTATGAAATATTTCCGTGGTATCTCTAATTCTCTTGAAGAGATCTCTAGTCTTCCGCATTCCATTATTTTCTTCTATTTCTATGCAATGATCACTTGGGAAGGCTTTCTTATCTCTCGTTGCTATTCTTTGAAACTCTGCATTCAGAATAGATCTTTACCATGACTGAAAATTGGTTTGAAAACTTTAAGAAATGGTTTTTGTTGTAAAATATAAGGGGAGATCAATTTATCACCTTTTCGTAAAATCAAAGTAGACTATATTATAAAAGATACAGAACCAGAGCAAACTTTCAAGACTAATGAAATCATTCTGTAATGGAAAGAAAACCCTGTGGACATAAATATCCAAGAAGGAAGTGCACATCAAGATTTAATGTGACTACAGTGGCTTGAGATTTCATAATTTTCTCTACTATTTGACTTTCCCTCTGAGGCCTCTCACATGTGAATATTGAGCCCACAATTAACAGTGATTTTGTTGTTTTTTTTTTCTTCTACTCAAAGTTAAAACTGACCAAAGTTATTGGCTTTTTACTTTGCTAGAACAAACTATCTTATGTTTACATACTGGTTTAAATTGTTATTTATGTGCAAATTGTCAAAATGTAAATTAAATATAAATGTTCATGCTTTAGAAAAAACAAAAGATTTAATGTGACTAAAGACAAAGTAACTCTCACTCTGGGGCAGTGCAGAAAGGCAGCAGAATATTAGTAGATGCAACCATCTATCCTGAGACTTAGAGTTCCACAACTGCTAACCAATTTTAAAACCTTTTATAATGAAATAAAACTTTAAAAATTATGCTACTGAAAATACAAAGTGCAGGAAACCCAAACAAATTCTATTTAATCACTAACTTATGCTTTGAAAGCTCCAATTAATGTATAAACCACCTTTAAAGTCAAAGAATAATGACACCTTTCAAAATTTTTAGTTTACAGAAATCTATAGCATTAGCTCTGAAGTATTGCCTTCTGCTACTTAGGAGGACTCAATTCATCTACATCTAGAAATAATAAGAATGGCAAGATTATAAATCTACAGGATTATAAACTGTCAAATTACAAATCTGTTCAGAAAATAGACTGTGTTCAGGGAAAATCTTATTTTCCCCTGACATCTATGAAAGCTCATAATTGTTTCTAAATTAATGGCTAGGTTTGAAATGCCAAAGTTAACCTCCCCAAAATATATACAGACAACCAACCATATTAACTCATAAAATTTTTCTACCTTTTTAATGTTCTTTGGATCAAAAATAGGGGAACCCCTATAAATTTTCATTGGGAGTCACTCAGTTTCTGGCACCTATGGATTCCCCTTTCTTTCTTTCCAGCTCTGTTATCTTTCTTTCCTGTGGTATTTTATCCATGTTTTCTATGTGGTTACAGAAGACAACCCTGGAGAAAGAAATGGCAACCCACTCCAGTACTCTTGCCTGGAAAATTCCATGGACGGAGAACCTGGCAGGCTAGAATCCATGGGGTCGCAGAGTTGGATACAACTGAGCGACTTCAGTTCCTTACTTATAGAAGGCAAAGGGTCAGTCCACTACAGTGCCAGAATAAAAGTCTTCACAAAGAATTTTAAAAACTGGCCTTACAATCTAGTATTATTAATACAAAATGGTGAATTGATACTGTTGATACTCAACCTTTCCAGTCAGAAATTTCGTTTTCTCTTTTAGGTATATCACAACCTTCTTATGCTTATGCCCTTTACCCCCTCTCTGGAACAATAGGAACTTTAGTCATAGAATATCTTTTTACAATATGACTAACTCTACTGTAGCAGTGTATAGAGTGTAGAAGGCTCCGGTAAAGTGATTCCAGAGGCTGTTAAGAGAATAAAATCAATACAATGGATAGTATGATACCTCACTAGCACAGTGTAACAGAAACAGTACAAGAATGAACCTTAAAAGCACTTCAGTTTTAGGCACAATTTCCCACTGCACAGGTGACCTCAAGTAAGCTGTTTAACCTCCCTGATTCTCAATCTCCTAGTTATTTCTAAGAATACATCACTACCCACTTAGGGTTATTTTAAGATAACTCAATAGGAACTCAATAAATAATAGCTATTATTATCTTAAAGAACATTTGTGTTTTCTAATAAAAAAAAAATTTAACCATTATCTCAAGGAGACTAGACTAGAGAAAGCTATGATTTAATTCAATCCAGTTTATTATTGTCTGTGCTAAAGTAATGGTACACCAAAATGGGAATTGAGTATTATTTAGTTATTTGGTTTTAGTTATTAAATAATTTAGGTAGTACATATTTAACCCTAGAGCATTTAAATTCCATCTTCATGTTCACAGAATTACCCTTTGAATAGTGGGTAACTCAGTGAGAAGCAAAGGTTACCTGTGCAGGCTCTGCCAGTCAGATGTACCTTGTTTTCTTCCCTTCTCCCTCAATGGACTTGGACTCAGGAGTCAACAGTGCAAAAGAAATGAAGCCTTTATGGAATGCATTCTGGTTGGAAGGGCAGCAGCACTCTTCCAAAATCCAAAGTCAACAGAAGAATTCTCTAATTCTACTACAACCTCGACAAAAATTTCTCTCATGACGATTGAATTCCCTCTGCTTTGAATTTATGCTCTCCAAACAATATATAAATTACAAATTTTGCTTTCTATGTATCTTAATATCAGAAAGGGCAATAACAAGCATTCTACACCACGAAAAAGAAATAATCCAATCATAAATGAATACACCAGGGTTCTAATTTTTTTTCTAATATCTTATGAGTGTTGCACATATGCCAGCTACCCACAATCTGATCCTTTCTGGAAAAACTGGCAAGTCAAGTGTCAGAACACCCAAAATAAAAGCCAGATTCCAAACTGTGGGTACAACGGTTCATACAGTAAGGTATAAATAGCTGTGACACTTTCTGTGATTAATCATTCACTTAACATACATACACTGCTAACATAAACCACTACAAAGCCACACTACTCCACAGAAGACAGGAGGTTTATGCTTTCAGTGGCACTGGGCACAAAGTCCCTATCTGCCCCTCACATACAGCGAAGATGATATGCCTTCAACATCCAAAGACAGAGAAACGAAGGTAGTATCTGAGAAGAGAGGAAGTTGGTTTTTCTAAGTTGAAAAGATTCACTTTTCCCCCCCTGAAGATTTTGTAAAGCCATCTCTACATGACAAGTTTTTACTGTGTTAGACATTATTCTACTGAAAATATAAACACCTGATCTTTAGATCCTGATTCAAAATACCTATAAAATGACACATTTGAGACAGTTAGAGAAAGGGAATGTGAAATGGATAACTAGATATTGTAAGATTTCTGTTATATTGAGGAGTATGATAATAGTATTATATAATTGGTTTCAAGGGATATATATACAAATATATAGAAGGGACATGACAATGTCAGAATTTGATACACAAAAGAAAAAGAAAAGCACTTATTACAAAATATTAGTGACTTCTAATCTAGGAATAAGCCATTATATTATCCTCTCTATTTTTATGTATGTCTATTATTTAATGTTATATTTTTTATTTATGTTTAAAATTTTTCATAGAGATAAGTAAAAGGAACAAAACAAAGAATAAACCAAAGTTACCTTTTCCCAGTCAACTCAATTTGTCCTTTCTTATTGAAGATGAACTTGGAATCATTATATCCCCATCCATTCCATTTCATAACTTCTTGCCTAGTAAGCAGAAAAATATATGAGATCTATGTTAAACATCTCAAAACTGAACAGTGCATCACTGACTATTAACTTTCACAATCATTTAACAGAAGACCTTATTCTACTAATATTATGTTGCCTTAAACAAAACAAATATATTAAAAATGTCTGTGCATGAATATTTCTATATACAGAATCACTGATGGGCAGCACCTGCTTCCTAAAGAGCTACAGCCACTAAATTTAATGCATAAAAAGCAAAAAGGAAGAAAGAACAATGGAAAATAATTTTTAAGAGTACACATATGCTTCATTTTGTACATGTTATTGAGTTTGCATTATATAATGGCCTATATGTAACTTCCCGTTCAAATTTCACTTGAACAGGAAACAAATTTCTGCATAAATTAGAAAAATCACTATTATTAATCTTCTGTTAGAATAAAAAATACCAATTTACAAAGTCATTTTCATCAAAATCAATGACTCACCCATCCAATTTTACACATTACAAAAGAATTAGACAGGCCTGGACCCATGTAGAACACAATAAGCAAACACATTGAAGTACTACATCAGCATTTAATACATATTTTAGCATGGTACCATAGTATACTCGGGTCACTGAAATAAACTAATGGTGAATCTTCTTATTGCAAATTCAGTGATGCAGTTTATGATGAAAATAGCTGAAGGAAACTCTTGTCTATGAATAAAGTTATTTGCTTCATTAAAATTTCAAAATACATCACAGGAAAAAACCTATGTGTGATGATGAACGTTAACTAGATTTATTATGGTGATAAATTCACAATATACACAAATACTGAAACACTACGTTGTGCACCTAAAACCAGTATAATGTTACATGTCAGTTTCACTTCAATTTTTTTTTAATTTCAAAATAAACAAAGATGTACTATTAAAGAGTATCCTAATTCTCCATAATTCTCAAGGAAGAAAATGACAGCTGACAAGCAAATCTTTTATTATAATCATAATTCTTTTCCTAATTCAAAGGCTTTTCAAACAAGTAGAATGCTAACACAATACAACTGAATGAAATACAGTCATTAATAGTGTAATGAAATTCCTGTCTATACATAAAATTAAGAAAAGCTAGGAATGCTGTCTTTAAAATTATAACTGTTATCAATAAAAACTACAGTCACTATACAAAAACATATAGTTTTTATTGATAACAGTTATAATTTTAAAGACAGCATTCCTAGTTTTTCTTAATTTTATGTATAAAAAACATCTTAAACAGTATCAAATCCAGAAATTAGATTTGCAGATGTGCCTGTTATAAACTATCACTCAATATTTTCTTCTTATTTCACAATTCTACCCCACTGTAAAGAGAGGTTTTTCAAGAGAGCTTTTAGAAAAAAATCTCTACAGAAAGATCTCATGACTACCATCATATGACTAATACATACTGGTTCTCTTAAGTTTATACAATGTAAAAACAGATTAGGTAATCATCCACTTTGCCTTTTTTAATGATTGCATTCTCTTCACTTTTATGAATATAACTTAGCTAGTATTTTTGTATTTCCATAAGAGAATACAGAGATTTTTAGCTAACATCTTTACTTAATATTTTATAATGTATGCATAAATTTTTATATATGAAATGATTATTTTATTAATGAATTTAAACATTTGTCAGGAAGTCTTCATGCTATAAAGCAGTAGTTTGGTATTACACAAAATAAATGCAAAAAGAGCAATATAGTCATCTTGCCTTGATATTACAACCACTAGCCATGGGAAATTATTTTACTACAGATGATGGATTTGGCATGTTAACACAGCTTAACAATAAACATCATTTTCCTTAAAAATTATACTTAGAATTTTAAAAAATTATCCCCAGATGGCCTCAAAGTAAAAAGCTAAATGTGATTACACGTGTTCATTCTTAATACTTCACAAGAAAAACGAATCAAGGTAAGCAGGAAATATCTGCTGCTGTATACTGAAAAATGAAGACATACTCAAGATTCTAGAAATGAAATTTTCAGTTAGGTAATATCCTAAAGAACTTCCAAGGTTTCAACTATAGGCTAAGGTAACTTTTTCTCTTTTTTCATTTCAATCAGAAATTCTACCTATGATATAGGACTACCATATTCATACCAATTTTTGGAGGCTTCCCTGAAGTTGAAATAAAGGCATCTGTAATGCATTTGTGCCTTAAAAAATAAATAAATAAATACAAGCCTATGTTGCTTAAATACTATATAATTAAAATCTATGTTAGCTCAAAACCAATCTTCTATTATTTTCAAAGTATCCCACATGTTAAATAAAAAGTAGGCAAATTTCCTAGGCTTCTGGTTTAAAACTTTTATACATATGTCCCTTCAAATGATTAATATTTCCTAAGACACACACAACTACGTGATTACCTTAAACTTTAAACTAACTTCTTATATAGAAGCATGTAATGAGTACACCGAAGGCCATTACAGTATTAACATTTTAAAAATTAAAGCAAAAGTTTACATAGTCATAGAATTCAAAAACTAAAAAGGTCCTCAGAAACTATCGAGTTCAACTGCCTATTTTTCAAATAAAGAAATGTGAGCCCCATGGAACATTCACCAAGATAGACCACATCTTGGGTCACAAATCAAACCTCAGTAAATTTAAGAAAATTGAAATCATATCAAGCATCTTCCTCTTGACCACAACACTATGCAACTAGATATCAATTACAAGAAAAAAACTGTAAGAAACACAAACACATGAAGATTACACAACACATTTCTAAATAACCAACAGGTTGCTGAAGAGATCAAAAGGGAAATCAAAACATTTCTAGAAACAAAATAACAACGAAAACAGGACAACTCAAAACCTATGGGATGCAGCAAAAGCAGTTCTAAGAAGGAAGTTTATAGCAATACAATCCTACCTCAAGAAACAAGAAAAACATCAAATAGACAACCTAACTTCACACCTAAAACAACTGGAAAAAGAAAAACAACAACAACAACAACAAAAATTAGTAGAAGGAAACAAATCATAAAGATCTGAGCAGAAATAAATGAAAAAGAAATGAAAGAAACAATAGTAAAGATTAATAAAACTAAAAGCTGGTTCTTTGCAGAGATAAACAAAATTGACAAGCCTTTAGCGAAACTCATCAAGAAAAAAAGAGAGAAGAATCAAATCAACAAAATTAGAAATGAAAAAGGAGAGGTTACAATGGACAATGGAGAAATACAAAGGATTATAAGAGACTATTATGAATAACTATATGGCAATAAAATGGATAACCTGAAAGAAATGGAGAGATGCTTAGAAAAGTTAGAACTTGAACTTAGAAAAGTTCAAGACTGAACCAGGAAGAAATAGAAATTATGAACTACCCAACACAAGCATTGAAATTGAAGCTGTGATCAAAAAACTCTCCCAAATAACAAAAGCCCAGGATCAGATGGCTTCACAGGAGAATTCTATCAAACATTTAGATAGAGCTAATACCTATCCTAAAACTCTTTCAAAAAATTGCAGAGAAAGGAACACTTCCAAACTCATTCTACGAGGCCGCCATCACCCTGACAACAAAACCTGACAAAGACAACACAAAGAAAGAAAACTACAGGCCAATATCACTGATGAACACAGATGCAAAAATCCTCAACAAAACTTTAGCAAACAGAATTCAGCAACTCATCAAAAAGCTCATACACCATGATCAAGTTGGATTTACTCCAGGAATGCAAGGATTCTTCAATTTATGCACATCAACCAATGTGATACACTATATTAACAAATTGAAAGATAAAAACTGTATGATCATATCACCAGATGCAGAGAAAGTCTTTGACAAAATTCAGCACCCATTTATGATTAAAATTCTTCAAAAAATGGGCACAGAAGGAACCTACCTCAACATAGTAAAGGCCTACAGCATGATAAGCCTACAGTAAACATTATTCTCAATGGTGAAACACTGAAATCATTCCCTCTAAGATCAGGAACAAGACAAGGGTGTCCACTTTCACCACTATTATTCAACATAGTTCTGGAAGTCCTAGCTATAGCAATCAGAGAAGAAAAAGAAATAAAAGGAATCCAGATCAGAAAAGAAGAAGTAAAGTTCTCACTGTTTGCAGATGACATGATACTGTACATATAAAACTCTAAAGATAGTATCAGAAAATTACTAGAGCTAATCAGTGAATTTAGCAAAGTTGCAGGATACAAAATCAATATACAGAAATCACTTCCATGTCTATATACTAACAATGAAAAATCAGAAAAATAAATTAAGGAATCAATTCCATTCACCATTGCAACAAAAGAATTAAATAGTAACTTAATAAGAATTTATTTATTCTTATTAACAAGAATTAATTACAATTATTTATTTATTAAAAATTAATAAGAATTGATGGTAAATTAATAATAATTAATAAGAATAAACAAACCTACAGAGACAAAAGAACTGTACACAGAAAATTATTGACATTAATGAAAAAAATCAAAGATGACATAAACAGATGGAGAGATATGCCATGTTCCTGGGTAGGAAGAATCAATCTTGTGAAAATGACTATACTACCAAATGCAATCTACAGATTCAATGTGATCCCTACCAAATTACCAACGGCATATTTCACAGAACTACAACAAAAATTTTCACACTTCATATGGAAACACAAAAGACCCAGAAGCCAAAGCAGTCTTGAGAAAGAAGAATGGAGCTGGAGGAATCAAGCTGCCTGACTTCAGACTATACGACAAAGCTACAGCCATCAAGACAGTATGGTACTGGCACAAAAACAGAAATACAGACCAATGGAACAAGACAGAAAGACCAGAAATAAACCCATGCACTTCTGGGTACCTTATTTTTTACAAAGGAGGCAGGAATATACAATGGGGCAAAGATAGCCTCTTCAATAAATGATACTGGGGAAAATGGACAGCTACATGTAAAAGAATGTAACTTCCTAACACCACACAGAAAGATAAACTCAAAATGGATTAAAGACCAGGCCCCCGGTTCCTATCTAAAGACTTCCTGAGACCAGACTGGCGGCCCACGCTGGGGCCGCGGAGGGGAAAAGCGCGCCGTACCCGGGGAGATTGCGCCCAAGCCTCTTGGCTGCCTGGGCCGCTCGCCGCGGAGGGAAAAGGCACGCTGCACCCGGGAGAGTACGCCCAATCCTCTGGCTGCCTGAACAGCTCAGGCCGGGGAAGGCACAAAACGCAGGCGCAACCGAATCTGCGCTTTTGTGGAGTACCCGAAAACTGGAACCGCACTCAACGCAGGGCCCGCTCCATATAGAGCAGCCGGGAGCCTGAGCAGTGTAGACGGGGAAAGCACAGACACCCGTGAGTGGGGCAAACCCAGTGTGGCTGGAACACGGTGAGTGCTATCCACACAGAGCGGTATCTGTCTGCAGTGCCCCGCCCTCCCCGTAGCAGGACTGATCTGAACTAGTGAACCTAAATAAGAGATCACCTCCGCCTGCCGGTGTCAGGGTGGAAATTAGACACCAAAGAGACGGCAAACAGAAGCCAAATAAACAAAGGGAACCGCTTCAGAAAGGACCGGTGCAACAGATTAAAATCCCTGAAGGTAACACCGACTACACCGGAAGGGGTCTACAGATATCAAGAAGTGTAAGCTGGAAAGAGGAGCTGTCTGAAATTGAACTGAACCTACACTGACCACAACAACTCCAGAGAAATTCCTAGATATATATGTACATATTTTTTTTCTATTTTAAAAAAAAATTTTTTTTCTTTCCTTTTTTTTTATTTTTTAGTTTTTCTCTTTTATTTTCTTTTATAATTCCCTATTACTCACCCATTACTCTTCAACTTTCATTTTCATATACTTTTACGATTTTTTAATTAGGGAAAAAAATTTTTTTTTCTTTTTTTTAATTCTTTTTCTTGTTTTTTCTCTCCTATTTCCTTTTAAAGTCCTCTAATACTCCTCTAGTATTCCCTAACTTTCATTTTCATTTCACTATAACCTTGCCAAAAAAAAAAAAGAGAGAGAGAAACCCTATTTTTAAACCAAACTTCATATACAGTTCTAAATTTTTTTTGTGTTTTTGTTTTTGTTTTTAAATATTGTATTTCAAAGAGTCTAACCTTTACACTAGATTTTCAATCTTTGTTTTTCAGTAGTATGTGATATAAATTTTGGTCATTTAAGAATCCAATATTCAGTTCCCATTTCTATTCAGGAGTGTGGTGATACTCTCCCACTTTTGACTCTCTGTTTTCTACCTCAGAACACCTCTATTTCCTCCATTCCCCTTCTCTTCCCAATCCAACTCTGTGAATCTTTGTGGGTGTCTGGGCTACGGAGAACACTTTGGGAACAGATAACTGCGTAGATCTGTCTCTCTCCTCTTGAGTCCCCTTTTTCTCCTCCTGCTCACCTCTATCTCCTTCCTCCCTCTCCTATTCTTCATGTAACTCTGTGAACCTCTCTGGTTGTCTCTCACGGTGGAGAATCTTTTCACCATTAATCTAGAAGTTTTATTATCAGTGCTGTATAGTTGGAGAAGTCTTGAGACTATTGGAAGAATAAAACTGAAATCCAGAGGCAGGAGACTTGAGCCCAAATCCTGAGAAAACCAGAAAACTCCTGACTACACGGAACATTAAGGAATAAGAGACCATCCAAAAGCTTCCATACCTACACCAAAACCAACCACCACCTAAGAGCCAATAAGCTCCAGTACAAGACATACCACGCAAATTCTTTAGCAACGCAGGAACATAGACCTGAGTGTCAACATACAGGCTCTCCAAAGTCACACCTAACACAGAGTCCCATCGCAAAACTCATTACTGGACACTCCATTGCACTCCAGAGAGAAGAAATCCAATTCCACGCACCAGAACGCTGACACAAGCTTCCCTAACCAGGAAACCTTGACAAGCCAATCGTCCAACCCCACCCACTGGGTGAAACCTCCACAATAAAAAGGAACCTCAGACCACAAGAATACAGAAAGCCCACTCCAGACACAGCAATCTAAACAAGATGAAAAGGCAGAGAAATACCCAACAGCTAAAGGAACATGAAAAAAGCCCACCAAGTCAAACAAAAGAGGAGGAGATAGGCAATCTACATGAAAAAGAATTTAGAATAATGATAATAAAAATGATCCAAAATCTTGAAAACAAAATGGAGTTACAAATAAATAGCCTGGAGACAAAGATTGAGAAGATGCAAGAAATGTTTAACAAGGACCTAGAAGAAATTTTTAAAAAGTCAATTAAAAATTAATAATGAAATAAATGAGATCAAAAACACTCTGGAGGGAACCATGAGTAGAATAACAGAGACAGAAGATAGGATAACTGAGGTAGAAGATAAAATGGTGGAAATAAATGAAGAGGAGAGGAAAAAAGAAAAAAGAATCAAAAGAAATGAGGACAACCTCAGGGACCTCTGGGACAATGTGAAACGCCCCAACATTCGAATCATAGGAGTCCCAGAAGAAGAAGACAAAAAGGCCGTGAGAAGTTACTCGAGGAGATAATAGCTGAAAACTTCCCTAAAATGGGGAAGGAAATAGCCAACCAAGTCCAAGAAACCCAGAGAGTCCAAAACAGGATAAACCCAAGACGAAACACCCCAAGACACATATTAATCAAATTAACAAAGATCAAACACAAAGAACAAATATTAAAAGCAGCAAGGGAGAAACAACAAATAACACACAAAGGGATTCCCATAAGGATAACAGCTGATCTATCAATAGAAACCCTTCAGGCCAGAAGGGAATGGCAGGACATACTTAAAGTAATGAAAGAGAATAACCTACAACCTAGATTACTCTACCCAGCAAGGATCTCATTCAGATATGAAGGAGAACTCAAAAGCTTTACAGACAAGCAAAAGCTGAGAGAATTCAGCACCACCAAACCAGCTCTTCAACAAATACTAAAGGATCTTCTCTAGACAGGAAACACAGAAAGGTGGTATAAACGTGAACCCCAAACAACAAAATAAATGGCAACGGGACCATACCTATCAATAATTACCTTAAATGTAAATGGGTTGAATGCCCCAACCAAAAGACAAAGGCTGGCTGAATGGATACAAAAGCAAGACCCCTATATATGCTGTCTACAAGAGACCCACCTCAAAGCAAGGGACACATACAGACTAAAAGTGAAGGGCTGGAAAAAAAATATTCCACGCAAACGGAAACCAAAAGAAAGCAGGAGTCGCAATACTCATATCAGATAAAATAGACTTTCAAATTAAGTCTGTGAAAAGAGACAAAGATGGACACTACATAATGATCAAAGGAGCAATCCAAGAAGATATAACAATTATAAATATATATGCACCCAACATAGGAGCACCGCAATATGTAAGGCAAACGCTAACGAGTATGAAAGAGGAAATTAATAGTAACACAATAATAGTAGGAGACTTTAATACCCCACTAACAACTATGGATAGATCAACTAAACAGAAAATGAACAAGGAAACACAAACTTTAACGGACACAATGGACCAGCTAGACCTAACTGACATCTATAGGTCGTTTCACCCCAAAACAATCAACTTCACCTTTTTCTCAAGTGCACACGGAATCTTCTCCAGAATAGATCACATCCTGGGCCATAAATCTAGTCTTGGTAAATTCAAAAAGATTGAAATCATTCCAGTCATCTTTTCTGACCACAGTGCAGTAAGATTAGATCTCAATTACAGGAAAAAAATTATTAAAAATTCAAACATATGGAGGCTAAACAACACGCTTCTGAATAACCAACAAATCATAGAAGAAATCAAAAAAGAAATAAAAATATGCATAGAAATGAATGAAAATGAAAACACAACAACCCAAAACCTATGGGACACTGTAAAAGCAGTGCTAAGCGGAAGGTTCACAGCATTACAGGCCTACCTCAAGAAACAAGAAAAAAGTCAAATAAACAACCTAACTCTACACCTAAAGCAACTAGAGAAGGAAGAAATGAAGAATCCCAGGGTTAGTAGAAGGAAAGAAATCTTAAAAATTAGGGCAGAAATAAATGCAAAAGAAACTAAAGAGATCATAGCAAAAATTAACAAAGCTAAAAGCTGGTTTTTTGAAAAAAATAAACAAAATTGACAAACCATTAGCAAGACTCATTAAGAAACAAAGGGAGAAGAACCAAATTAACAAAATTAGAAATGAAAATGGAGAGATCACAACAGACAACACTGAAATACAAAGGATCATAAGAGACTACTACCAGCAGCTCTATGCCAATAAAATGGACAACTTGGAAGAAATGGACAAGTTCTTAGAGAAGTATAACTTTCCAAAACTGAACCAGGAAGAAATAGAAGATATTAACAAAACGATCACAAGCAAGGAAATTGAAACTGTAATCAGAAATCTTCCAGCAAACAAAAGCCGAGGACCAGATGGCTTCACAGCTGAATTCTACCAAAAATTTAGAGAAGAGCTAACACCTATCTTACACAAACTCTTCCAGAAAATTGCAGAAGAAGGTAAACTTCCAAACTCATTCTATGAGGCCACCATCACCCTAATTCCAAAACCAGACAAAGATGCCACAAAAAAAGAAAACTACCGGCCAATATCACTGATGAACATAGATGCAAAAATCCTTAACAAAATTCTAGCAAACAGAATACAACAACATATTAAAAAAATCATACACCATGACCAAGTGGGCTTTATCCCAGGAATGCAAGGATTCTTTAATATCTGCAAATCAATCAATGTAATACACCACATTAACAAATTGAAAGATAAAAACCATATGATTATCTCAATAGATGCAGAAAAAGCCTTTGACAAAATTCAACATCCATTTATGATTAAAACTCTCCAGAAAGCAGGAATAGAAGGAACATACCTCAACATAATAAAAGCTATATATGACAAACCCACAGCAAGCATCACCCTCAATGGTGAAAAATTGAAAGCATTTCCCCTGAAATCAGGAACAAGACAAGGGTGCCCACTCTCACCACTACTATTCAACATAGTTTTGGAAGTGTTGGCCACAGCAATCAGGGCAGAAAAAGAAGTAAAAGGAATCCAGATAGGAAAAGAAGAAGTGAAACTCTCTCTGTTTGCAGATGACATGATCCTCTACATAGAAAACCCTAAAGACTCTACCAGAAAATTACTAGAGCTAATCAATGAATACAGTAAAGTTGCAGGATACAAAATTAACACACAGAAATCTCTTGCATTCCTATACACTAACAATGAGAAAACAGAGAAATTAAGGAAACAATACCATTCACCACTGCAACAAAAAGAATAAAATACTTAGGAGTATATCTACCTAAAGAAACAAAAGACCTATACATAGAAAACTATAAAACACTGATGAAAGAAATCAAAGAGGACACAAACAGATGGAGAAATATACCGTGTTCATGGATTGGAAGAATCAATATTGTCAAAATGGCTATACTACGCAAAGCAATCTATAGATTCAATGCAATCCCCATCAAACTACCAACGGTATTTTTCACAGAACTAGAACAAATAATTTCACAATTTGTATGGAAATACAAAAAACCTCAAATAGCCAAAGTAATCCTGAGAAAGAAGAATGGAACTGGAGGAATCAATCTGCCTGACTTCAGACTATACTACAAAGCCACAGTCATCAAGACAGTATGGTACTGGCACAAAGACAGAAATATAGATCAATGGAACAGAATAGAAAGCCCAGAGATAAATCCACGAACCTATGGTCACCTTATCTTCGACAAAGGAGGCAAGGATATACAATGGAAAAAAGATAACCTCTTTAACAAGTGGTGCTGGGAAAACTGGTCAACCACCTGTAAAAGAATGAAACTAGAACACTTTCTAACACCATATACAAAAATAAACTCAAAATGGATTAAAGATCTAAATGTAAGACCAGAAACTATAAAACTCCTAGAGGAGAACATAGGCAAAACCCTCTCTGACATAAATCACAGCAGGATCCTCTATGACCCACCTCCTAAAATATTGGAAATAAAAGCAAAAATAAACAAACAGCACCTAATGAAACTTAAAAGCTTTTGCACAACAAAGGAAACTATAAGCAAGGTGAAAAGACAGCCCTCAGATTGGGAGAAAATAATAGCAAACGAAGCAACAGACAAAGGATTAATCTCAAAAATATACAAGCAACTCCTCCAGCTCAACTCCAGAAAAATAAATGACCCAATCAAAAAATGGGCCAAAGAACTAAACAGACATTTCTCCAAGGAAGACATACAGATGGCTAACAAACACATGAAAAGATGCTCAACATCACTCATTATCAGAGAAATGCAAATCAAAACCACAATGAGGTACCATTATACGCCAGTCAGGATGGCTGCTATCCAAAAGTCTACAAGCAATAAATGCTGGAGAGGGTGTGGAGAAAAGGGAACCCTCTTACACTGTTGGTGGGAATGCAAATTAGTACAGCCGCTATGGAAAACAGTGTGGAGATTTCTTAAAAAGCTGGAAATAGAACTGCCATATGACCCAGCAATCCCACTTCTGGGCATACACACCAAGGAAACCAGATCTGAAAGAGACACGTGCACCCCAATGTTCATCGCAGCACTGTTTATAATAGCCAGGACATGGAAGCAACCCAGATGCCCATCAGCAGACGAATGGATGAGGAAGCTGTGGTACATATACACCATGGAATATTACTCAGCCATTAAAAAGAATTCATTTGAATCAGTTCTAATGAGATGGATGAAACTGGAGCCCATTATACAGAGCGAAGTAAGCCAGAAAGATAAAGACCATTACAGTATACTAACACATATATATGGACTTTAGAAAGATGGTAACGATAACCCTATATGCAAAACAGAAAAAGAGACTCAGATGTATGGAACAGACTTGTGGACTCTGGGAGAAGGCGAGGGTGGGATGTTTCAAGAGAATAGCATTGAAACATGTATATTATCTAGGGTGAAACAGATCACCAGCCCAGGTTGGGTGCATGAGACAAGTGCTTGGGCCTGGTACACTGGGAGGACCCAGAGGGATCGGGTGGAGAGGGAGGTGGGAGGGGGGACCGGGATGGGGAATACGTGTAAATCCATGGCTAATTCATTTCAATGTATGACAAAAACTACTGTAATGATGTAAAGTAATTAGCCTCCAACTAATAAAAATAAATGGAAAAAAAAAAAAGACCAGAAACTATAAAACTCTTAAGAGGAAAACATAGGCAGAACATGCAATGACATAAATCAAAGCGAGATCCTCTATGAGCCACCTCCTAGAGTAACAGAATAGAAACAAAAGTAAAGAAATGGGACCTGATTAAACTTAAAAGCTTTTTGCACAGCAAAGGAAACTATAAGCAAGATGAAAAGACAACCCTCAGAATGGGAGAAAATAATAGCAAATGAACAACTGACAAAGGATTAATTTCCAAAATATACAAGCAGCGCAAACAACTCAATGCCAGAAAATCAAACAACCCAATCAAAAAATGGGAAAAAGACTTAGACCTTTTCCCAAAGACATACAGACAGCTAACAAACACATGAAAAGATGCTCAAGATTGCTCATTATTAGAGAAATGCAAATCAAAACTACAATGAGGTATCACCTTACAACGGTCAGAATGACCCTTATTAAAAAGTCTACAAACAATAAATGCTGGAAAGAGTGTGGAGGAAAGGGAACGCTCTTGCACTATTGGTGGGAATGTAAATTGATACAGCTACTATGGAAGACGGTATGGAGATTCTTAAAAAAAATTAGGAATAAAATCACCACATGACCCAGCCATCCCATTCCTAGGCATATACCCCGAGGAAACCAAAACTGAAAAAGACATATGTATCCCACTGCTCACTACAGCTCTATTTACAATAACTAGAACATGGAAGCAACCTAGATGTCCATTGACAGATGAATGGATAAAGAAACTGTGGTACATAAACACAATGGAATATTACTCAGCCATAAAAAGGAACACATTTGAGTCAGTTCTGATGAGATGGATGAACCTAGGACCTATTATACAGAGTGAAGAGAGTCAGAAAGAGAAAGATAAATATCATATTCTAATGTATATATGGAATCTAGAAAAATGGTACTGAAGAATTTATTTACAGGACAGCAACAGAGAAACAGATATAGAAAACAGATTTATGGACATGGGGAGAGGGGAGGAGAGGGTGAGATATATGGAAAGAGCAACGGAGAAACTTACATTACCATATGTAAAACAGATAGCCAATGGGAATTTGCTTCATGGCTTGGGAAACTCAAACAGGGGCTCTGTATCAATCTAGAGGAGTGGGATGGGGCAGGAGATGGGAGGGAGGTTCAAAAGGGAGGGACTATATGTATGCTGATGGTTGATTCATGTAGAGATTGACAGAAAACAACAAAATTCTGTAAAGAAATTATCCTTCAATAAAAAAAAAATTTTTTTAAATGCATGCCCAGAGAAGAGCTCATGATTACACAGCTAAGTTAACTATGAGCATCAGAAAGTGAACTCTCACTCTTATTCTTCCTCTTCAGGCAAGTAATATTTGAAAACTACTAAGTCATGCTCTCAGGTAACCAAAATGGTTTAAAGGAACCTCTTCTTCATCTCATTAACATTTTTCTAAATACTATTACATGTTATTATTATAGTCATTCTTCTGCATTTGACCTAAAGGAAAACATTTAAAAAGTCAAAGAATCTGGATGTATTAGAACACCCAATGACTTATACTCTCTTTATCTGCTGGATAATGAATTCTGCCATTCAGAATAATGACTCCAAAGCACTAAAAAACTGAAATGGAGAATGATCAAAGAATCTTCAACTTTCCATAAGATTCAAATAAAAGAATTCAATTCTCAACTAACCACAGAGATCAATTAATCAGACTGATCTCTCAGACTTGCCAATTTTTAGAGCTAACTACAAATTTAATGTCTTCAAAATATTAGACCTCCCTCTCTGCCAAGAAAAAAGAAAAGCTGGATCGATTTTACTACACACACACCCACCCACACACACACAAATCCAATGTTTTACACATTGATATACTGGATCATAGTACTTCCCAGGTGGTGCAGTGGTAAAAAGTCTGCCTGCCAATGCAAGAGATGTCAGAGACGTGGGTTTGATTCCTGGGTTGAGAAGATCCCCTGGAGGAGGAAATGGCAACCCACTTCAATATTCTTGCCTGGAAAATTGCATGGATAGAGAAGCCTAGTGGGCTACAGTCCACGGGGTCGCACACAGTCAAAGATGACTGAGCACAAGCACACATATCTGACCACAGTACCGAACAGTGAAGAAGCACCTAGTATTAGCTAGCATAACAAAAGAAAAAGGAGACATTAAAATACCACCACATATACACAAGGTGGCAGTATTCTCCCGTGCTGTACACACTCAGTGATCTGCATTTCCTAATGCTGCTTCTGCAAAATTTTTAACTGAAATTTAGGGTTAGCATTATCTTTGTCAAAACCATACAATTCCTTCTTCATTCTCAAAATGGGAAGTTTTCATTTTTAAGTCTCTGTATAAACACAGATTAACAGTAACAGTCAGATTACTATTTCTCTATTAGTGATAAATTGCAACAATCTTGATATAAATGTATAGTTCCTATCATTAGTATTTCTAATCATGATAGTTTTCACTGGAAAATATGCTTTGAGCTATTTTTATTACATGTAAGCAACAAAAAAAAAGTTCAGCTAGCTTGATAACTAAAAATATATACATATATATATTCCCAATATAACTCCAATAATCAAAATTCTAATACAAGATTCTTCACTGCTCAGTTCAGATAAAAACCAAATTTTCCCTACATTTTCTAACTTAAACAATGAGAAAAAGATCATATGATCTCAGCTTTTGAAAAATAAAAACTAAAGTACAAAACTTAAGCCCCAATGCTGAATTTCTAACTAACCAAGCTCAGGATAAGTTAAATTCAAATTAATTCCACATGTATTATAATATGAAGAAGTTTAAAAATATTTTTTAATCTTTCAAGGGTTTTTCTAGTACTAGTTAAAATCCTTATCTGGTAATGTGTTTAATTATTTTAAAACCCAAATAATCTAAAGAAATCATGAAAGTGAAGTAAAAAAAAGTGTTGAGAAAGACATCAAGATTTAATAAATATTTCCCTGAAAAGATATGCTACCAAAAACACCTATAAATGAAACATATTCCTACTAGTTTCTCTTTTTTTTAATAAAAATCAGAAGTTATTTTACTTATGCAAGTTCAGTACATGATACAATTGGTTGATGAATATTCCTACTTTACACAGGATCTATATTCGGTGTAGGTAAAGATTATCTGTAACCTCTTTTATTCCTAGTAGCTTTTATTTTTAAAAAATTTGAAGCTGAGGTCCCACTAAAAATATAAAGGCCTAATGAGGGGAGAAATCTGCAGAACACCATTTACTTGTAAATTTAATTTAAAATGTATATAATTTAAAACACATTTAAAATCATGTTAATATTTAGTCTACAAGTCCCACAAAATGATTTCTAAAAACTCAATAGCAAAATGCCCATACAACTATTTACAATGCTTATTGTCTCGATTTAAGAAACATTTCCTTCTCCATGTAGCTAAGCTACTTAGATTGATAACTATTTGAACAGTGTGAGAAGGAAATGGCACCCACTCCAGTGTTCTTGCCTGGAGAAGCCCAGGGACGGGGGAGCCTGGTGGGCTGCCGTCTGTGGGGCCGCACAGAGTCGGACACAACTGAAGGGACTTAGCAGCAGCAGCAGCAGCAGCTTAGCTATAAATGTAATAATTTATGTACTATAAAACGAAAGCTCCTTTACAAAAAAGAACTGTTAATTCACTAAGTCATATCAACTCTTTTTGACCCCATGGACTGTAGACCCCAGGCTCCTCTGTCCATGGGGTTTCCCAGGCAAGAATACTGGAGTGGGTTGCCATTTCTTTCTCCAGGGGATCTTCCTGACCCAGGGATCGAATCTGGTCATGTATCCGGACACAAGCTATAATTCAAAAAGATGTACATTCTCCCAGGTCTCCTGCATTGCAGGCAGATTCTTTACTGCTGAGCCACCAGGAAAGTCCCCACAAAAAAGAACAGAAAAAATCAAATAGAAGACATAGGTAACCACCATTTAATTTACACTGCTACAAATCTCCCAGTTCTAAGACTGTTAAAAAAAAACTTGACTTAAAAAAAAAAGATAAATGCCATCAGGCTTTGAAAGCCTAACACTGTCAAATATCTGAATCATAGAATATTTCCTCTTGCCCTGATATAAAACTCATTAACTCTTCTAACTATACTTCCATTTCCTACAGAGAAAAACTGGCCTACTGAAGTGGCCAAGACACTTGACAATTTTTTCATCGTGAGTTATCTATCTACCGGCACTTTAACTTTTGGTCACTAGTGAAGGCAGTTAACACAAGTCAAACTAAGTACAATTAATTCTAGGACCCTAACAAGATCAAGTTTCTGAACAGGTCAACAAGATAACAGTGCATTCTCCTTGCAAAGACCGGATATTATCATGCAACCCTTTGAACTTCAATATGAATTTCAATCTTCCTACAACATCCCCTAAATTAAAACTCTACCTGCCATAATAAAAATCTGGCCCTTCCATGTAATAAGTCAGTTTTCTAACTTTAGCCTGTGTGATAGTGTAAATGGGATTATACATAAGATTCTGGACACAGGAAGTTGTCAGCAAGAACATGGAAAAGAGGAACTGGTAAGCATTACTGGTAAACCACTCCACAGAGCAATGGTGTGCTAACTTTTCGTATGTAATGTCATTTTCATGGCTTAGCTATATAACTCCTGGATATACTTTTGGGAGGAATTCACACATAGTTCCATCAGGAAACATGTGTGATATAGTCTCCAGATTATTTTTTCTAAGAATAGCTGAAGGCAACCACTGGCAAAATGAGTGAGTAGTAAGCAAATACCCTGAAACATTGAGTTGGCCAGAAAGTCTGTTCAGTTTTCCCTGTAAGATACTAATGGAAAATTCTGAACAAACCTTTTGGCCAACCCAGTACTATGCATCAATCAGAAGCAGAGAGGCAGATAGATAAACTCAATATACACAGAAATATGAAGGTTTTTTTAACAGTAGTGAATGCAAAAGGGGAAACAATATGATCTATAGCATAACACTGTTTAGGCAAATTAAAAATACAAACACTAAATAATGCTGCATATTTTATAAAACACATATACACATATTTAAGAATATTCAAGGGCACCCATGGGAAGGGGGAGATGGGATTAGAAATCAGAGACTGAGGAAATAAAAATAAGAGTCCTCACATTTGTTCATAGGCAAATGCCATGAACTAAAAAAGTATGATTACCATAACTCTGAACCTGAAGCAAATACGTAGCTCAACCCTTTGAGTCTCAGTGCAGTTCTCTATGTTCCAAGAAAACAATCCTTTCTTTGACATACATACAGAGATTCCATGACGTTTCACTATAAAACCCATTGCTGGTTTACTTAGCAATCTCTACAAGTTGCTGTTTTCTTTTTAAATGACATTACATTAAATGGATTCCATTACAAATGAGTCAGCATCAAATATACAGCAAATCAAATACATATTTAATTTCCTACAGTCAACTCTTTATAGTTTGCAAGACTCTGGTACTCTGAAGAAACTTTTTAAAACCTGAATTCAAAGGCCAAAACTTATGTCCCTAACGTCCAATTCCTATTAAACTCGATATAAATTAATGAATGGAGGAAAAAGGAATATACAGATGTGGGGGGATTCTTCAGAGGCACAAAGAGGCCTGGGGTAAATAAAGCACGGCCAGCGTCACCCCTTGAGAGAACAACCTGGACTCACTCATTGCAGTCTCCTTGGATATATTTCCTTACCCTCACACTTGTCTTGCACCCTACCATATTCTACCAACTGGAAATTCTTTATTGTTTGAATTGAATTGTTTCAATCTGTTTTGACTTGTTTCAATGTTGTCTGAACTGTTTTAATTTCCACATTGAAAGTGGAAACACAGAGTATTAGCCATTCATACCGATGGTAGTATATATTCCAAGTATTTTGTGCTAGGGTGGAGGAGGGCCTGGCAACCCACTCCAGTGTTCTTGTCTGGAGAATCCCATTGACAGGAACCTGGTGGGCTACAGTCTGTAGGGCTGCAGAGTTAAGACAAGATTGAAGCAACTTAGCAGCAGCAGCACACACACACACATGCATGCACGCGCGCGCAAAACTGCTATCTGCCGTCCTGAAGACCTGGAAAGGCACAATCATTCTACTGTTCACTCTCATGTATAGGTCTATGTAACTGAGAAAAACAGCCCAAATCTGTATCAGAAAATTGTCTCAGCAAAAGACAAAGAACAAGGATATACTTCCCTGACTATGTGTGCTCCCTGAACTATACTTCAAACTTGTTTTCTCCACTGTCCACTTGTGATCTAATCAATGTGGCAATTTAGGTGATCAATTCCAGAATTTCCCTACAACAAGCTAGGAAAATGTCACTTAACTTTCATTGCTCTCTCCGGCTTGCTGGAAAATAGAGGAGGAATTTTATCACAAGCTTATTGTACTGACCAACCTGTAAGGGACAAAAGGCCATTTATGCTACAGCCTTTCATTTTTGCAAAAACTATAAAACCAAACAAGACAGTAAGAATGTCTCTAAAAATCTGTATGTCATTTTACCATGAAAACCAAGCCTCTGAGTTTCCTTTCTTAGCTCTCCTCCAGGGGACAACTCAATACCTTGACAAGACTCTAAAAAGGCCAAGACTGGAGCCCACATCTGCTTGATATACATGGTATTCTAGCTGTAACAAGTGTTTTTTCTTTAACTTAAAATAGTAACAATAACAAGCAGCAGCCCCTTCTACTTTAAATGACAAGTAGTTGGGATTGTTATCTTTGCTTCTCGCAAACCCACAGAAGAAAGTGAACCCCACAAAGTTTAATGGGAGAGAAAAGGAAATACTAAAATCAGGACCCAAGCACAACCACAGAGGTTCTCAAACTTCTTGGGAGTATAAATATTACCCTGGGTGTTTATTTTAAAATCAGAGTCCTGACGTGGAGAAAAGGGAACCCTCATGCAGTGTTGGTGGGAATATAAATGGTGTGGCCATTTGGAAAACAGTGTGGAAGTTCCTCAAAAAAATTAAAAATAGAATTACCGTATGCTCCTGGAATTCTACTCCTAAGTATTCATCCAAAGAAAATAAAAACACTAACTTGAAAAGAGATATGAGTCCCTATGTTCACTGCATTATTATCTACAATAGCCAAAATCGTAGCCAACACCTACAGAGACGTGACTGACATACATATGATGGAATATAATTCAGCCACAAAACAGAATGAAATCTTGCTATCTGCAACCACATGTATGGACCCAGAGGGCATTATCTTAAGAAATAAGTCAGAGAAAGACAAATACTGCATGATTTCACTTATATGTGGGAATCTAAAAGACAAAACAAATGAACAAAGTCACACCAACAGAGTCATAGGTACAGAGGATAAACAGGTGGTTGTCAAGAGAGGAGATGGATGGAGGGATGAGAAGTAGGTGAGGGAGATTAAGAGGTACAAACTTCTAGTTACAAGATAAATGAGTCACAGGTATGAAATGTACAGTATGGGGAATATAGCCAGTAATAATACAAATGATTTAAAACCAAGTTGCTCTCACCCAAACTATCAAAATCAGAAGGGACTGGAATTGAAGGAAAGGAGCAAAAAAGAAAAAGCTTTAATTCACTGCATTACAGGAGAGGATTGACCTGAGGAGAGTTTTGTAACAAAATAGGGCAGCAAGAGGACAAAGTGGGGGCACTCACCTTGTGGAAGACAGCAGAATGGATAACAGGAAATGAAGATTTGGTTACATGACAGAGGCGGCGGACCGATTTATATTCAAATTTTATAGTGGATTATGCTGGAAGGGGGAATGAAAGCTATACAGAGACAATATTTACTGATGCAAATTCTGAAAAGTTGATCTCTCATGGAAATTTTCCTAGTTAATACATATTTAAAGGATTATAAAGCATAAAAATTAAGAATGATTTATCAGATAATTTGTCTTCAGGATAGTAATATCTTTGTTCACATTCCAATATATGTGGTCACCGTGGCCACATACCAAGTAGAAGCAGCAGTAGGCCATGACTCCTAAGAGCAATGGAAAAGAGCTGCAAAGTGGGAAAGAGCACAGGGTGACCAACACGTGCATGACGCTGACCAGCAGCTCCCATGTAGCTTGAGATGCTGCTGATGCTCTCCACTCTGCGGCTCCTTCCTTTCCTCTCTAATGCATCAGTCAGTCCCATCACTCAGTCGTGTCCTACTCTTTGCGACCCCCATGGACTGCAGCACGCCAGGCTTCCTTGTCCATCACCAACTCCCAGAGCTTATTCAAGCTCACGTCCATCAAGTTGGTGATGCTATCCAACCATCTCATCCTCTATCATCCCCTTCTCCTCCCGCCTTCAATCTTTCCCAGCATCAGGGTCTTTTCTCATAAGTCAGTTCTTCGCATCAGGTGGCCAAAGTACTGGAGTTTCAGCTTCAGTATCAGCCCTTCCAATGAACACCCAGGACTGATCTCCTTTAGGATAGACTGGTTGGATCTCCTTGCAGTCCAAGGGACTCTCAGGAGTCTTCTCCAACACCACAGTTCAAAAGCATCAATTCTTCGGTGCTCAGCTTTCTTTTTTTTTTTTTTTTTTAAGTCTTGAAAATCATACTTTTAAGAGGTTGAAGAGTTAAGCAAATGCCAAAGACACTACAGAAATTCAAATGCCACAGTGAATGAATAAGGCATATTAATCCTGATACGTAACAGTTCATTTCCTTCCTGCAAAGGGTCCACAGCAACACACCTCCAAGTTCCATATCTCCAGCCACATCATCGCTGTCAGTTCTTCCAGACCTGGAGTTCTCCAGTCTCGGCTCGCGCGCCCTCGCCGCCTCAGCCCGCCCCTGACCTGTTGCGGTGAGGAAGGGGCGCAGGTGCGGGGAGCGCGGGGCGCTCAGCGACGGCTCGCGCGGGACCCGGCGCCCAGCCGCGGAGGCGAGAACGCAGCTGTGCCAGCGACGCGCGCGGGCGGCGGCCGAGTGCGCAGGGGCCGCGTGCTCGACCGCTGGCTGGCTGGCTAGCCTCAGCTTTCTTTATAGTCCAACTCTCTCTTCTATACATGACCACTGAAAAAACCATGGCTTTGACTAGACGGACCTTGTCGGCAAAGTAATGTCTCTGCTTTTTAATATGCTGTCTAGACTGGTCATAGCTTTTCTTCCAAGGAGCAGCTGTCTTTTAATTTCATGGCTGCAGTCACCATCTGCAGTGATTTTGGAGCCCAACAAAATAAAATGTCACTGTTTCCACCTCTAATGCATAAAGTGACATTTATTGGAAATTTGTTCTTGCTGTTAAAATACCATGGTCTCCACTGAGGACTTCCTACTGCTTGCTGTGCTTCCACCTTCAGAAACTATTTCAGCACAAGGTCCTATTACTCCTTTCTATACAATTTACCTCAGTAGTAATAGTATGGCATAATACTGGAAAGCTAAACTTTCCCAATGATTATCTCACTTCCTTCTCATCTCAATCCAATGATGTAGGTGTTATTATCTCTATTTAAGTCATGAGAAAACAGGTTGAGAGTCAGTAAATTTTCCAGGGCCACATAAACAGGACACTTCACAGTGAGGATTTAAATCTCGCTCTTCTGACTCCAACACTCCTTAACTATCAAGCTATGATTTCAACTTCACAGTATGTTTAAATTTTTTCAAAATAATGTATTGGAAGAAAAAGGAAACTGCTGACAGTATAATCCTTAAAGTGTATCTCCTCATATAGAGGGATTTGCCCAGACAGTAAATATGAGCCAACTAGGTACGGACTGAGTGACTAACACTTTCCCTTCTTTTCATACAGTGTTTACTGATACCAATAAGCAGTTTAAATTTGCACATCTAAGCCAGTTGCCTCACATCTCTCTCCTCATTACCTCAGAACCAGAGTTAAGAAAAGTTTCCTAGGCTTCCTACGGTCATGTTTTGGTTTCTCCTTAGCAACCCAGGACAAAACATATAATTTCTTTTTATCTGAATTTCTAGAAAGTTGCTTTCTTAAATTATAACACTGAAATCAGCTCAAACATGACAGGAGTCATTCTCCTCAGTTCAGTTCAGTCGCTCAGTCATGTCCAACTCTGCAACGCCATGAATTGCAGCACACCAGGCCTCCCTGTCCATCACCAATTCCCAGAGTTTACTCAAACTCAAGTTCATCGAGACAGCGATGCCATCCAGCCATCTTATCCTCTGTCGTCCCCTTCTCCTCCTGCCCTCAGTCTTTCCCAGCATCAGGGTCTTTTCCAATGAGTCAGCTCTTCACATGAGGTGGCCAAAGTATTGGAGTTTCAGCTTCAGCATCAGTCCTTCCAATGAACACCCAGGACTGATCTCCTTTAGGATGGACTGGTTGGATCTCCTTGTAGTCCAAGGGACTCTCAAGAGTCTTCTCTAACACTACAGCTCAAAAGCATCAATTTTGCAGCACTCAGCTTTCTTCACAGTCCAACTCTCACATCCATACATGACCACTGGAAAAAACCATAGCCTTGACTAGACAGACAAAGTAAATGTTGGCAAAGTAATGTCTCTGCTTTTTAATATGCTGTCTAGGTTGGTCATAATTTTCCTTCCAAGGAGTAAGCGTCTTTTAATTTCATGGCTGCAATCACCATCTGCAGTGATTTTGGAGCCCAAAAAAATAAAGTCAGCCACTGTTTCCCCAACTATTTGCCATGAAGTGATGGGACCGGATGCCATGATCTTAGTTTTCTGAATGTTGAGCTTTAAGCCAACTTTCTCACTTTCCTCTTTCACTTTCATCAAGAGGCTTTTTAGTTCCTCTTCACTTTCTGCCATAAGGGTGGTGTCATCTGCATATCTGAGGTTATTGATATTTCTCCTGGCAATCTTGATTCCAGCTTGTGCTTCTTCCAGCCCAGCATTTCTCATGATGTACGTTAAATAAGTTAAAAGTAAGTTAAATAAGCAGGGTGATGATATACAGCCTTGATGTACTCCTTTTCCTATTTGGAACCAGGCTGTTGTTCCAAGTCCAGTTCTAACTGTTGCTTCCTGACCTGCATACAGGTTTCTCAAGAGGCAGGTTAGGTGGTCTGGTACTCCCATCTCTTTCAGAATTTTCCACAGTTTATTGTGATCCACACAGTCAAAAGCTTTGGCATAGTCAATAAAGCAGAAATAGATGTTTTTCTGGAACTCTCTTGCTTTTTCAATGATCCAGCGGATGTTGGCAATTTGATCTCTGGTTCCTCTGCCTTTTCTAAAATCAGCTTGAACATCTGGAAGTTCACGGTTCACGTATTGCTGAAGCCTGACTTGGAGAATTTTGAGCATTACTTTAGTAGCATGCGAGATGAGTGCAATTGTGCAGTAGTTTGACTATTCTTTGGCACTGCCTTTCTTTGGGACTGGAATGAAAACGGACCTTTTCCAGTCCTGTGGCCACTGCTCAGTTTTCCAAATTTGCTGGCATACTGAGTGCAGCACTTTCACAGCATCGTCTTTTAGGATTTGAAATAGCTCAACTGGAATTCCATCACCTCCACTAGCTTTGTTCATAGTGATGCTTTCTAAGGCCCACTTGACTTCACATTCCAGGATGTCTGGCTCTAGGTGAGTGATCACACCATCGTTGATTATCTGGGTTGTGAAGATCTTTTTTGTATAGTTCTTCTGTGTATTCTTGCCACCTTTTCTTAATATCTTCTGCTTCTGTTAGGTCCATACCATTTCTGTCCTTTATCGAACCCATCTTTGCATGAAATGTTCCCTTGGTATCTCTAATTTTCTTGAAGAGATCTCTAGTCTTTCCCATTCTGTTGTTTCCCTCTATTTCTTTGCATTAATCACTGAGGAAGACTTTCTTATCTCTCCTTGTTATCCTTTGGAACTCTGCATTCAAATGGGAATATCTTTCCTTTTCTCCTTTGCTTTTCAGTTCTCTTCTTTTCACAGCTATTTGTAAGGCCTCCTCAGACAACCATTTTGCCTTTTTGCATTTCTTTTCCATGGGGATGGTCTTGATCCCTGTCTCCTGTACAATGTCACGAACCTCCATCCATAGTTCATCAGGCACTCTATCAGATCTAGTCCCTAAATCTATTTCTCACTTCCACTGTATAGTCATAAGGGATTTGATTTAGGTCATACCTGAATGGTCTAGTGGTTTTCCCTACTTTCTTCAATTTAAGTCTGAATCTGGCAATAAGGAGTTCATAATCTGAGCCACAGTCAGCTCCTGGTCTTGTTTTTGCTGACTGTATAGAGCTTCTCCATCTTTGGCTGCAAAGAATATAATCAATCTGATTTCAGTGTTGATCATCTGGTGATGTCCAAGTGTAGAGTCTCCTCTTGTGTTGCTGGAAGAGGGTGTTTGCTATGACCAATGCATTCTCTTGGCAGAACTCTATTAGCCTTTGCCCTGCTTCATTCCATCCTCCAAGGCCAAATTTGCCTGTTACTCCAGGTGTTTCTTGGCTTCCTACTTTTGTTGTTCTCCTAGAATTCCCATAATGTCCAATTCTTCATTTTGGGTCAAAGTAAAAGCTCCAGGACTACATGTTACATTGCATGATACTTAACAGTATTTTTTTAGAGTTCATATGAGAAATCATGGGGAAGAGGTAACAAACCCAGTGTGCCCTTTCCTCAATTCTCAAAAACAAAAAGAAAAGATCCCCAAAACAATAATCCTGAAGCCTAGTGTCAAATACACAAAGGTTTTCCAGAGAATGGTACGAGATGTGGAAGTCAGAAAATATAATGTGAGTAAGAGACCTTGCCTAAAACAAGAGACAGGAAAATCAGAAGTTATGATTTTACAGATACAGACTTTAAACAGTGGTTGCAGGTAGGATGTTACTTCTGACGTGACTTTAGCCACACTAGTCTTACTAGTTTACTCTCCAAATGACACATGTGCGCCTCCCCTTAGGGTGTCTGCACACACTGTTCTTCTGCCTGAAATGCTCATCTGCCTAAATATGAATGCAGCTAAATTCTGTCATCTCAAATACCTGTTCAAATGCCATCTTCTCCAATAACTACCTATTTAAACTCTGAACCCTACCTCTTAACTCTGCTCCACTTTTTTTTTCCCACAGCATTTATCTTCTACAAGACTTTGTAGCTTAACTAAACATAATAATTACCCATTTCATTCATTAAAATGTAAACTCCATGAGGACAAAAATTTTTGTCCATTTTGTTGACAGATGCAGCCCAAGGACCTAGAACACAAGTGACGGATAAATACTTGCTTAATGTGTAAAATGAGTGTGAGGAAGATTGTGAAGAAAAAATGAGTACAACTTGGTAATATCAGCACAGAATCAAGAAAAAGCTCTAGATTCAAGAGAAAAGATCTGGACTCAAATCTACGCTCTACTCTTATAGCTAACAAGTGACTATTTTCTGGCAAGTGTCTATGAGCTTCAGTTACTAATCTATAAAATGTTTGATTGTGAGGATCAGATGAGATAAACATGTACAAAAGCAGCAGACGGACCAGAGAATTATTAATTTGAATAAATTAATTCAAAAGAGAGTTCAATCTTAAAAGAGCGAAAAGAGGGGCATGGCCAAGAGTAGAAAGATCCTGAGCTAATCTTCTCCCACAAGAATACCAAAATTACAACTATTTACAGAGCAACTATCTATGATGCAGAAAAGGTTTCCTATAACTTTGGATATAAAGAAGGAACCACAAGATAGGTAAGCAGGGCAGAGGCATGTTACACTCAAGACCCACAAGCCCAGACAGGCAATCCACAGTCAGAAGGATAATGGAATCCACGGAGAGGTTCTCCTCAAGGACTGAGGGGTTGGAGGCCCACACTGGACTTCCCAGCCTGAGGTCCTGCACTGGGAAGACAAGCCCCCAGGATGGCTGGCTTTGAAAGCCAGTGGGACTTGCACATGGGACAGCTGGAGGGCTATCGGAACAGAGACTCCACTCTTGGGGGGTGCATGCAAAATCTCACACACTCTTAGTCCCAGCACACAGGCAGAAATTTGAAAGGAGACTTGGGTTAGACCTGCTTGCTAATCTTGGCAAGCTTCCTGGGAGAGGCAGGAGGCAACTGGGACTCATCCCGGAGAGAGACACTGGTGCAGACAAGCTCATTCTACCATGAAAACAACAGCACTGGAAAGTGCCATTCTGGATTCCTCCTTCTAGCATACTAGCACTTGGGGCTCACTTATCAACCAGTGGACACTCACAGGCCCCAGGATTTCCCAGGCCCATACACAGCCAGCCACACAGGAATGAGGCAGCAAAAGGAAACAGAGAATATATTCAAACAAAGTAACAAGTCCCCAGAAGAACTAAACAAAGTGGAGATAAGCAATCTACTCAATAAGGTTCAAGGTAATGAGCATATAAATGCTCAACAAACTTAGGAGAAGAATGAACACAGTGAAAAGTTTAACAAAGAGAAAACAAAGAAGAATCAGAAATAAAAACATACAATACCTACACTAGAATCAATGCAGAGGAACAGATCAACAAACTAGAAGACAGAGCAGTGGAAATCACCCAAGCTGAACAGAAAGAAGAAAAAAGAATTGGGAAAAAAAAAAAAAGTGCAGTTTAAGAGATCTCTAGAACAATATCAAGAGTACTAACATCTCATTATAGCTGTCTCTGAAGACAGAAAGGGGCACAGAACATATTCAAAACTTCCCTAACCTGAGAAAGGAAACAAACATTCAGGTTTAGGAAGCACACACAGTCCCAAACATGATCAAACCAAAAAGGACTATGCCAAGACACACTGTAATTAAAATGGCAAAAATTAAAACTAAAGAAGAGAGAATATTAAAAAAAAAAAAAAAACAGCAAGGGGAAAGCAATAAGTTACAGACAGAGGAACTCCCATAAAGCTATCAGCTGACTTTTCAGTAGAAGCTCTACAGGTCAGAAGGGAGTGGTATGATATATATTTAAAGTGATAAAAGGGAAAAACCTAGACCAAGAATACTCTCCCTGAGAAACCTTTCATTCAGATTTGAAAGAGAGACTACGAATTTTGCAAACAAGCAAAACGGTACAAGAGTTTAGCACCATGATATCAGCTTTTTAAGAAATGTTAAAGGAACTTCTCTAAGCAGACAATTAAAGGCCACAACTAGGAATATGAAAAGCACTGGGCCTTCTCTGGCAGTCTCAGCTGTTAAGATTCTGTGTTTCCACTGCAAGGTGATGGGCTCAACTCCTGGTTGGGGAACTAAGATCCTTCATGCCCTGTGGCATGGCCAGGAAAAAAAAAAAAGGAAAGTATTCAGTGCAAAAGGAAAAATCTCATTGGTAAAGGCAATTATACAGTAAAGATAGCAGATCAACCACTTATAAAGCTAACCAGAAGGCTAAAAGACAAAAGTAGCAAAAATCATCTGTATCTACAATTATTGTATATCCACAAAAAGATATTAACATATGATGTCAAAATTAAAAATGGGGGAGGCGGTAAAATCCCAGAACTGTTAAAATACATTTGAAATTCAGAGACCAACAGCTTATAATAACCAAGTATAAATGATTGCTATATATGTCTCATGGGGGATTTCCCTGGTGGTCCAGTGATTAAGACTCTGCTTTCCAATAAGAGGGCGTAGGTTCAGTCTCTTGTTGGGGAACTAAGATTCCACATGTCACAGGGTAACTAAGCCCATGCACCACAACCAGAGACGCCCACGTTAACGGCTGACCATGTACAGTTCAGAGCCCACGTGCCACAACCACTGAGGCCTTGTGCCCTAAGGAGAGAGGCTGAATGCACCGACTAGAAAAGCCTGTGTGCAGCAGCTAGGGAAGCCTGCACACCACAAAGAGGAGCCCATGCTGCAACAAAGACCCAGTACAGCCAAAAACGAACACAAACAAATCTCACAGGAACCTCAAACCAAAAACCTGTAATAGATACACACACAAAAGAGAAAGGAATCTGAAATAACACTACAGATAATCATCAGATCACAAGAGAGGAGAGCAAAAAGAAGAAAGGAAAAACAAACTACCAAAAACACTCCCAAAGCAATTAACCAAATGGTAGTCAATACACCGCTGTTGTTCAGTCACTAAGTTGTCTTTGGCCCCTTGGCGACGTCCGAGACTGTAGCCACCAGACTCCACTGTCCATGGGATTCTCCAGGCAAGAACACTGGAGCGGACTGCCTGTCCTTCTCCAGGGGGTCTTCCCGTAGCACTGTTTACAAAACCCAAGATAAGGAAGTGTCTACCAATAGGTGAAGAGGTGATAAAGAAAATACACGAGGACTTCCCTGGTGGTCCAGTGGTTAAGAAGCCACCTTGTAACGCAGGGGATGCGGGTTCAATCTCTGGTTGGGGAACTAAGATCCCATGTGCCCCTGAGCAACCAAGACCACGCCCTGCGACACTGAGCCTGCCACTCCAGGGTCCGAGCGCCACAACAGAGATCCAAGGTGCGGAATCTAAGACGTGATACACCAAATAAGTAAATAAAATACATATTTTTCTAAAAAAAGGAGAAAGGAAAATATATGGCATACATGCAATGGAACATTACTGGAACACTTGGCCATTAAAAAAGGAATGAAGTCTTGCCATTTGTGACAACATGAGTGGACCTAGAGGGAATTATGCTAAATGAAAAAGTCAGACTGAGAAAGACAAATACTGTATGATTTCACTTATATGTGGGATCTAAAAACAAAAGAAATGAACAAACATAAAACAGAAAAGATGAGACTCATTTATACAGAGAACAAACTGGTAATGGCTGCCAAGGGGAAGGGGGTTGGGGAGATAAGTGAAACAGGTGAGGGAGATTAGAAGTACAAACTTCCAGTTATAAAAAAAATAAGTTATAGAGATGTAACGTACAGTTAAGGATTATAAGTCAATAACATTATAATAACTTTCCATGGTAACAGAGGGCTTCCCTGGTGGCTCAGTACTAATGAATCCGCCTGCCTATGTAGGAGGGAGTAGTTCGATCCCTGGGTCAGGAAGATCCCCTGGAGAAGGAAATGACAACCCACACCAGTCTTCTTGCCTGGAGAATCCCATGGACAGAGGAACCTGGAGGGCTACAGTCCACGGGATCGCAAAGAATCAGACAAGACTTAATGGCTAACCAACAACAATAGTAACAAGTAGACTTATGATAGTGGAACATTTTGTAATGTATAAAAATATCAAATCACTATGTTGTACACCTGAAGCTAATTTAACATTGTTAAATCAATCATCCTTCAAGTTTTAAAAGTTGGGGGGTGGTAAGGAGAAATGGGAAGAAGTTCAAGAGTAAGGGTTGAAGGCTGTGGCTATAAGACTGGGGCTAACACTTAGAGAAATAAGAGAACTCAGAACAGTAACTTCATCTGGGAACAATAAAGGACAGGTATGTGTTAAGTTTCAAAATATAGCTATGCTAATGTATTACTAGCTATATGTGCCTATTTAAATTTAAATTAATTAAAAGTATTCGAAATTTAAAACTCGGCTCCTCAGTCACCTTAGCTGCATTTCAAGTGCTTAATGGCCACGAGTGCTCAGCGCCTACCATACTGAACAGTGCAGACCACAGAACATCTGCATCATCACAGAAAGCTCTAGTGGAGAGTAATTTACAAAATTTCAGTTGACAACAGAATAGAATCCAAGTGCATGCCATTTTAATATCCCAGATGCTATAAAGTTCAAACATCTTCAGAAGAAATTCAAAATTCAACCACATAATCAATCTGAGTGGGAGTCACAAGCTGTGAATATAAAAATTAAATAATTTGTATTACTTGGTTACAAGATCCTGAGATATATGAATACTCCCCACTTGATGGCTTGAGGTGGCTGGCACGGCAATCATAAATAGTTTGGAGAGTCCCAATAAAGTTACTAACAAGAACCTGGTCAGTATCCTGGCCCAAATATCTGGTTAGTAACTTCAGATAGGCTGGCAAGACCAAATATTATATACAATACAGTATGTTTCTTAGTCAGCATGTAGATGATCTCACTCAAGAAGCAACATTCCCTTGTCAAGTCACTGCAGGTACCTAGAAGTGTAACAGCTTTCCTTAATGAGTAAGCATAATTCAGCTACAGAAAGACCTAGAATTAAATATACGGATGCTTAAGAGAATCAAAGTCAGATGTTAATAATTGTAAGAAAGCTAAACAAAAATCGATCTTTTACATAGTTACAAAATTTAACAGCATCTGGCCTGTAAGAAGGACTGACTTGTAACAAATTAAAAATGTGTAACTGAGTCACAGACTTAGACTTATAGTTTTAAGTGGAAATCTTTTAAGTTCATAATTAAGTTTATTTGAACACTGCAAAGACTTTAAGGTCACTGTGTTTACAAATTCAATTTAATATGTTTATAAGAATGATTTAGTACCTAGGATCATTTTGTTTATTACCACAGACAATTGATGTACTTAAGAAAATTGAATATATTAAATGTTAAATACTATTTTAATTACTTTAGCCTATTTTTATACAGTAACAGCAATAAAAACACTAGTTTGACATATACTTCATATTGCAAATAAATAAATAACCACTCAAACCTAAAAGTAGCAAGCACTAAACTGTCCATCAATAACAGAGCAAATAACCTATGGCATGTATCCACTCAGTGAAATACTATTCAGTAATGAAGATGAACAAAATATAACCAGAAGCATCAACATCTGTGAATATATTCACATATCTGTGAATATGTGAATATATTAAACATAATACTGAAAGGAAAAAGCCAGACACAAAGGAGTACATATGTGATTCCATTATATTATTAATACTTCATTAAGTCCAAAAGAAGCAAATTCAAGCCACTGTGTTAAAAGTCAAGGTAGTGGTTATCCTGGGGGGAGGTGGCACTGGAAACAAACATGAAGTGGGCTTCTGGGGTACTGGTAATACTGTTTCTTAATCTAAATACTATTAAGATAGATGTGTTCACTTTGTAAAAAGTAAGCTATAAACTAAGATTCATGCATTTACTTTTAGAATAAATTTGTAATAGTTCAATAAAGTTTAACAAAAATAATAAGTACATATACAAATATTTATAAGATAAGTTTATACTACCCCCAAATTATCTTGGACCATCAGTGCTATGTGTACTATACTTGGGAGACACACCAACATATCAAAGAAAGAAAAGGGAAAGGGAAGACCACATTCTGGGAACATCAATAATTCCAGTATGCAGCTAGAATACACAGTAGGTATCAGGAAATAAAAGATAGCCTGGAAAGGCTGATTTAGACAGATCTTCCTGGAGGACCCAAACTGCCCTACCAAGGACACTATAACATATTCAAAAGGCAATGCGGATAACACAAGCAAGTGATGCAGGTGGAAGACTTTTATTTTCCAAAAAGTTTTCAGCCCTTTCCCTCAATTTCTCCAAAAACATTCCAGCAAAATCTCCATTCTCCAGCCTCCAGCTTCCAATGTGGAGGAACTTCAGAAAGGTAACAGTCCTGTCCTCTCCCTAGCCCTCATATATTCACTCTTTCCCATGGTAAGAATGACTTTCATGGTTAGTTGCTTCTGAGAGGAGGCATTAAGAACCTGGGGTCAGCCGTTTCTCTGTCTCTCCAATCTATCTGCTATGGAGAGGTTATATGCGAGTCTTTCAGTGCCCTGTACAAGGCTCACCAGAGCTGGCTCTGCCCTTGCAGAGGAAACTTTCTGTGGTCCAGCATGACCTGTGACCGAGCACAACTAATGCAGGGCAAGCATCAGGCAGCCCTGACCTAAGCCATATACTCCAGCCAGCTTTACTGGTAATAAAACTGACATTTTCATTCCATCTGTCTATATTCTGAATCTTACTTCTCAATTCATTCTGCACTCAGATGTGGGATAGAGGTATAACTAAATATTACTCCAAAGCTCAACAAATAGAGAGAGCAAACTCTACTCAGAATCCTTTCATTTGGTTTGGATTTGAAACTAACATACCAATCTGATAAAGGTTAGTTTATTACTAATATCTTATTTCAAGAGTAAGAAAATAAAACCAAAAGGAGTTGCTTAGCACTTGCTTTTAAAGTATTCCATGAAGTATCTCATCTGACTACGACAGAACTCCATTTTTCTGCAGCCTAAAAAAAAAATCACTTAATTTACTACTAGATATGTTTATTAAGTGACCAGAAGTGATAGTTCTATAGTAGAAACTTCCTGACCTAACAGGAAGTCTATTTACAGAAGATGTGGTCTATCTCAAAATGATACTTCCAATCTAAGAGAAGTATCATACCAAATAACCATGGAGGTTAAGTATTCAGGGTTTCTTATTCACTTATAGTAGAGAAGGAAATGGCAACCCACTCCAGTATCCTTGCCTGGAGAATCCCATGGACAGAAGAGGCTGGAGGGCTACAGACCATGGGGTCACAGAGAGTCGGACACGACTGAGTGACTAGCACACATACACACACATTCACTTATAGTCCAAAGATAGTTAATTTACACCCAGGCAGTAAATTCCCCATCACTTCTTCTCTTCTTTCTCCTCCGATCTGGGGTCATCCACAGTCCTCCTTTCCCTTTTATCCTCGACACCATCTTCTTTCACAAGTAAAACAACAAAATTCACTTGCAAAAGGAAACAGGTTGGTCTATGTTTTTAGACAATGTATTACATTTTCTTAAATTATGAATTTCATTTTGACAGGATCAAAATGAAATTTATTTATTTATATAAAAATATATAAAACTTATATTTTATAATATGTAAGTACAATATAAACTAATGTTCTCTTAATTATGACACTGTATATGATCATGATCTATTCAATCACAAAAGATGTGAAACTTAGATGACAAAATAACTTGATGATTACCAAGTAGGTAGCTTCCCCCTAGAGAACAAAGTCAAGTGCAGTAATACTGCATAGGTGAGAAATGTAGCCTATGGAGTAAGACAGATCGGAGTTGAATTGCTGTCTCTTATTTTGCAGTTGTGTGACTTTAGACAAGTCAACTACTCTAAGTCTCTACTTCTTCATTTGTAACATACATATAGTATCGCCTCCTTTTCAGAGCTATTGTGAAAATTAAATGAGATAATGTACACACCTCAGCAGGATACCTGGTATATTAGGACTTAAGCAAATTAAAACTTCTATTACTACTATTACTAGAATTCCTAGTTAGGAACTCAAAGTAGGCTAAGTATAAAATTAAGCATAACTACTAAAGTTAGCTCTAAGTTTGTCAAATGACAGTAAATTGTAAGTCAGGTCACTTGTGCAAATAACCTTCTTGCAGAAATGCATCAGCTCTTACAGGCTTCAGGATGCTCTCCTGGGAAATATTTACAAGAGCTTAACTCACATTTTTCCTTCTGGAAAATATCTACCAAGGTTCTTGTAGATGTTAAATAATACACTATTTTTTAAAGACTGGTGTATATAAATGACACTATGAGCAAGTAAATTACATAATTAACAGCTTTCTTAACCAGATATTCTTTTGATCTGAACTATAAAAGTTTACAACTGGAGAGGAGCCAAGATGGCGGAGGAACAGGACGGCGAGACCACTTTCTCCCCTACAAATTCATCAAAAGAACAATTCAACGCAGAGCAAACTTCACAAAACAACTTCTGATCGCTGGCTGAGGACATCAGGCGCCCAGAAAAGCAACCCATTGTCTTCTAAAGGAGGTAGGACAAAATATAAAAGATAAAAAGAGAGAAAAAAGAGCTGGGGACGGAGAGCCCGGAAGGGAGTCTTAATAGAGGAAGTTTCCAAACACCAGGAAACCCTCGCACTGGCGGGTCTGGGGGAAGTTTTCGAATCTCAGAGGGCAACCTAATCGGGAGGAAAATAAATAAATAAATAAATAAATAAACCCCACAGATTACATGCCTAAAAGCAACTCCCAGCAGAAAAGTACCCCAGACGCCCGCATCGGCCACCAGCAAGTGGGGGCAGAAAGGAGAGGAGTGGGCGGCACTGTTTAGGGTAAGGACCGGGCCTGAGTGCCCTGAGGGCAATCGGAGGGAGCTTTTGTGAGATACCAACTTAAACTGTGGGACAGCAAAGAGAGACAGAAAATTAACCGGCCCGAACACACTGCCGGCCCGTTTGCAGAACAAAGGATCTGAGCAAGTCCAGAAGAGCTAGCCTACTGCGGACCTGCTCAGCCCCGCCGGAGGCAGGAGGCAGGGGAAAGGGGCAGGCTCGGCCCCAAGGACCGCATCCCCTACCACACTGCCAACAGGCCTCCAGTTTCTAACCAAAGGCTTCCTGAGATTCTGGATGGTCGACATCCGCCAGGAGGGTCGCGGCGAGACACAGGGCGCACGCACCCTACTGGCGCCTGCGAAAACTGAGGCTGGGGCCGCGAAGGGGAGAAGGCGCACCGCACCCAGGGAGACTGCGCCTGTCAAGCTCCTGGCTGCCTGAGCTGCTCGGGCCGGGGAAGACACAAAACGCAGGCGCAACTGAGTCCGCGCTTCCCGAAAACTGGAACCGCACGCAACGCAGGGCAGGCTCCATATAGAGCAGCTGGGAGCCTGAGCAGCGTTGACGGGGAAAGCAGCGCCCCTCCCTCCCCACAGCGCAACCGAACTAGCAACCTGAACAAGAGACCACCTCCGCCCGCCTGTGTCAGGGCAGAAATTAGGCACTGAAGAGACCGGCAAACAGAAGCCAAAGAAACAAAGGGAACCACTTCAAAAGGGGCCGGTGCAACAGATTAAAATCACTGTAGATAACACCGACTACACCAGAAGGGGGCTATAGATATCGAGAAGTGTAAACTGGAACGAGGAGCTATCTGAAGCTGAACAGAACACACACTGCCTGCAACAGCTCCAGAGAAATTCCTAGATATATTCATATTCTTACTTTTTTTTTAATTAAAAAAAATTTTTCTTTTTTTTCTCTTTTATTTTCTTTTAAAATTCCCTATTACTCCCCCATTACTCCTTAACTTTCATTTTCATATATTTTAACGATTTTAATTAGGAAAAAAATTTTTTTTTCTTTTTCTCTTATTTTCTTTTAAAGTCCTCTATTACTCCTCTACTACTCCTTAAGTTTCATTTTCATTTCACTATAAACTTGCAAAAAAAAAAAAAGAGAGAAGCCCTATTTTTAAACCAAACTTCATA